>NC_060124.1:123121393-124371393 GCF_021461395.2 Schistocerca americana
GACCTTCGGCGTGTTTGTCGATATCTTCGTCATCATCTGGCTATGTCGAAGTGTCAAACTCTCTTGCAAGGCGCTCCCAATTGGTCTTGTTATAGTTTAGTTGTACTTCCCACCCTATGTCCCAGTGGCACTCCCGATCTGAAACTGTAAATGTGATCAAGTTGTGATCGCTGGTTGTTTCTCCATCAGTAACAATCCAGTTTTGTATATTGGCAGCGATGTTGGTGGTCATCAACGTGATGTCGATATTAGTTCCATCTCCTCCCCCTCCTGTGTAGGTGGGGGGGGGGGGGTTTCCTGGTCTATTGGCAATGAGGAGTTGTAGAGACATGATAGTCTCTTCCAGCTTGCCTCCTCTTTCATCTCGGGTGCCACTGTGCCACAGGGGGGATTTGGCGTTCGCGTCCGCCACCACAACTGCCTTTCTGCCCCTCAGCACCGTTGCCACCTGCGTGAGTTGGTCAAGGTAAACGTCAATGTCTGTACCGTATTGAAAATACATGTTTATTAAGTATATCACGCCAATTGGTGACTGAAATTCGATGACATTGCAGTGATCGTCCGAAAGATGTGAGAGCACCGTTACCCGCAGTGCCTTGTTGGTTATTATGATGGTGGCTTTCGGGTCATCTCCGAAGCTTACCACTTGCCAGCTCATGGCAGCAAAGGCTACATTCCCCGCAAGAGAGTATGGCTCCTGCAAACAGAGCACATCAAGGCTCCTCTCCTCCACCACTCTTCGAAGCTCCTGCATGACCAGCCTACTATTATATGCATTTAGCTGCCCTATCTGTATTTCTGTAATTATGGGAAATATGTGTGTACATGTGATGCTGGGAAGGTTTTCGTCCAGTCGTAGGCTATTCTCCCATTGGATAGGACAGACTGATTGTATATTTCATCTAAGTTGAAGGTTTCGTTCCTTCTCTCAAACACCTTCTTTACTAGGTCACGCAGGGCGCCAAAGTCGGTGGGGAGATTCATAGTCTTTAGTTGTACCCTGTCAACAGCCTCCATGACCGAGAAGGTGACCTTACGCCCGTACCTATGTCCTACTCGCACTAGATGTCGCAGTGCAGTGGTCAGGACAGCCGGCTCCTCCAGGCGGGATAATTGTAAAGAATGTTCAAGATTAGGGTATATTCTGATCGGATCAACCACTGTTCTCACAGCTGTTGGTTGTCTCGAGTCAGTACTAGCGTTAGTGTTATTGGTTGTATGTGTATTTGAACTTGTAATTGTGTTGACCTGCACCGGCAATTCCAGTACAGGACTCCCTTGAACGAATGCTGGTCGGCCCACCGCTACAGGACGCCTGTCTTGAGTTGCCTGATTTCCTGGCGTTCGTGATCCCCAGCAGTAGGGAGAGGGAGCTGCCGCTTGTTCTTGTGGATCCGTTTGGACACACGCATCCTTCATTCTCTTCCTACCATCTCTTCCTTCTGCGAGTGTTGCAAGGAACTGCTTGAACTGGGCTGCTCTTGCCGCGTCCCTTCTCCTCTTGCATGGGGATTTTCTTTTAGGCACCCTGGGTGCCGTAGTTAACTCAGCCATAGTCGGTTCTTGATATTAGCCTCTGCTCCAGCATCCTGTACGTTGGGCAGTTGCGACCAGAGGCATTACTAGTCTTTTTACCTCTTCTCATGCAGGGGATGCATATTGCAGATTTTGTGCAGTTTTTTCTAATGTGATTTTCTTCTTCACACCTGGAGCAAGCCGACTTCCATTCACAATATTTATGCACATGGTCAAGATCGCCGCAATTATGGCAGCGAGGCACCACCAAAAAGTCCTGCACGTTGATGGCGTGAAAGCCAATGTAGATCCTACCCATTGAGGTTAATCTCTTCCACATTTGGCCAGAGACTTCCGCTACATGATGTACAACGTCTTTGTCTCTTGGCCCCGTTTTAAATTTAAGTTTCAATTCGTTTTTAAAGTCATCAGTACTTATATCATCAAAATTCTGATTTCGAATTGTTTCCTGGAGTTCATTGTTATCAAATGTGACTGGTATGTCATACATAATAACAAGAGGATTTCTCTTTCTTGGTGGCTCACATTTTACTGCTTTACACAGTTTCTGGTTGTTAAGTATTTTATTCCGGTCATCCTCCGTTGCCACATCGACTATTACTACATTCTTTGTAGCTTTTACTTTATTTATTTTGATTTTGTCTTTTGCAGGATTGATCGTTGTTGTAAAAATTTCCTGTACTTTCTTATTGTCTTGACGGGTTTCTTAGTATACGGAGTCCATGGTAGTCGGCGTAAGGGGCGCTGTGAACTCAGCCCCATCTCTGTGAACCTCCAATTAACGGTCCTCGCGGTCACTTATAGCACCAGTTGCACACACTTTGCAGGATCGACTGGTCGGCACTCGCCGTAACCAATTCGTTAGTTGCCAGCATCGCTGGTTCTGCGTGCTTCGTTGCCATGGCGGCAGGCGCGGATACCAGATTCATATCTATGCGAAAACCAAGAAAGAGCAGAATCTTAGCATTTGAGATGTGGTGCTACAGAAAGATTATGGAAATTAGGTGGACTGGTAAGAAAAGAAAAAGTCCACAATAGCACTGGAGAGGAATGTAGGGAAAGCACTGTCCAAAAGATGGTGAAGGGTAATTAGATCTATGTTAAGACGCCAGGAAATATGTTAAACATTGCTACAGGCATTCATAGCTGGCATAAAAGATTAGGGGAGGACAGCTATGGGAATATATACCGAAATAACTGAAGAAAGAAAATTTTTGGAAATTTGTGGTAAGGTTCTATGGGACCAAACTGCTGAGGTCATCGGTCCATAGACTTACATACTACTTAATCTAATTTAACTAACTTTCGATAAGAAACACACACACACACACACACACACACACACACACACCCATGCCCGAGGGAGGACTCGAATCTCCGACGGGGGGAGCCGCTCGAACCGTGGCAAGGCCCCTTGAGACCGCGCGGCTACACCGCGCGACCTGAGGAAAGATATCGACCGTGATCACTGCGGCATTGGCCTTATGCGTTTTAGGGAATCCAGAGCGAAATTTGTACTACGTGTCCTCCTCAACGAGTGTCCAGTGCCTTACTAATCTGTCTTCTCGCTCATTTGGCACACTGGTTACAGGATAAAAAAGAGTTACCAACAAGTTATGTCAGCAAGCCGAAGTAAAAGAATTTCATATTTGACTGAGTTACCTGTATGTACGTTAATAAGAGTTCACCAAATTAACTGTTATCTAGCTACTTGTCCAGCGTCAGCAATCAGCAGACAAAATATTTATTGAAGCAGAGAAATCCCAACACTGTGGTTACACCTGATGTAGGTAAGTCATTGGGCACGAGACATACGGACATTGCTTCGTTTTCTTTCGGGAAGTTGATCAGGGAATACGATTCGAACATCCGTTGCTCGGAAAGCCCATGTAGGACTCTTGTGTAACAGAGAAGACCTATTCCAGACAGGTTGCAGTATAAACTGCGTGCAACGAAAAGCTTCTTTATTCTTGCACATACTGCCTTCAGCGCACCTCTTATTTAATTAGAGTGAATGAATATCAAGAATTCTGACAACAGGGAGCTAATTATCACTATAGACTTGTCGTAAATTGGCTATGTAATACCTTAAGGAGGAGAACAGCAAATGGGATTGAGAGAATAAGTATGGGCAAGACGAAGTATTGTGCATAGGTCAGAATTTGATGCAGAGGAAGGAGAAAAAAAAATCTAGTAGAAGCTACAAATAATACTAGTTCCAGTACACGTGACAAGGATATTTGTTCCAGACTATAAACGGGGAAGAGAGTTGCTAAAGTTTTGCATGCGATATTAAGGAATAATAATATTCCGCAGCACACGAAGAAGAGAGTATTGGGTGGTGGAGAACGTAGTTCGATTTGGAGCTGAGATGTGGCTTGAAACAAGAAAAGCAGGGGAGAAACTTACAACAGTAAAATGGACTACACAAGATGTCTGTAGTTAACGAGGCGAAACAGGGTACGAAATGGAGTAGGGGCGAATGGAGATAACGTGCTCCATAGCAAATATCTAGGAATCTAGAACGCTTCAGTGGTAAGGGATGTAAAGGGAATGTCCAGCTGTAGGTGGGGACCAAGGAAGATTTTGACTGGGAGAAGTCCGGAAGAGGAAGACCGGTTCTGAGTAGGGAAAAATACGTACGGGAAGAAATGAAAGACAGATATCTAGAATCAGTGGACTGGAGCGAAGGAGGTCTATGGAGGTCGAATACGGCTGACTCCTAGTGTGAAACCTGGAAGGAGAGGAAGTTCTAGATTTCCCGTGATACACTTTATGGCTATCACGTGATGATTTTGTTGCGGAACTAATATATTTTTTGAGGGTCCAGTATCTTCACTGATCATAA
Source organism: Schistocerca americana (assembly GCF_021461395.2). Lineage (NCBI taxonomy): Eukaryota > Metazoa > Arthropoda > Insecta > Orthoptera > Acrididae > Schistocerca > Schistocerca americana. Next base: position 123,125,778 of record NC_060124.1, read on the forward strand.
CTATTACAACGTGTATTAATTATGGCCAAATGAAAAACACAATCTGGAAATTTTAAATTAATTGATTTTCCCTGGTTCTGCATTTCATTCTTAATGCGTATAATGAGTAGTTGGCAATTCCACACGTATTCTGGCCCACGTGAACGATCTAACTTCCATTACCTTCCTTTACAGACTCTTACGCCTTGTCTCAATGTGTTTTTCTTTGCCTTTTAGATATGAAATTAATGTATGGCATCGCCAGGTTTGCTCTTTATATAACCCGTGGACAGGCATTGTGTATCTTCGGTATTTCAGAATGTGTATTCTTACAATGTTTGTGATTGGAGTTTTGTTATTTTCATCTTAGTACAGAATTATTTTTGAAATTATTGTTACTGACTTTACACATCCTCTGCATAATATTTCACAATCCTTGACCTATCTCTACCGTGGTCATAGTCTTACCTTTTTGTAACAGACACACAAGTACAAAAAATGTGTTTTCTTTCAGCATATGAGAGAAGTTAGTTGCTGTACGAGTCAACGAGAAACGGGACAAGTGCACAGAAAATACCTGAAGTGCGGAGCTAGAGTTCTAGCTCAGAACATTTCAGTTTTAGATCATTTTTCGTCAGTAAACAATCTCGGTGCAGACAGAGACGTTTTGATGAAGTCAGATTCACGTCTAAGTTTCCTGTCCTTAAATTACTTTCCGCTTAGAGACAGACGACCTTCAGTACATTTCGAGGCAGCAGGTAAAACTTGTAGTGAGTTATTTTCATTTGTTATGTTTCAAATAGGGTAAGTTCCGGCTGTACGACAGATCTTAATAAAATTGTTAAAGTACACCCCTGACATCATGTGTGCCGTATTTATCCACTATTCGTTGGGTGATGCTGCAATTGTGCCGACGAACGTAGAGCCGTTACACACGTCTGACAAAGGGTGGCGACACGGGAGGCCCAGTTATCGTGTTATAGGTTCCCCACGGGCTGCTCTCATAAATAATGCCACTGCAATTCCAAGAACATACTTACTTCATTTCCGCGGCTGTTCCTTTTCCGCTTAGAGGATAAATGATACGGCGCCCTAAGATATTCATAACACGCCCGCGACTGGGAATTGAATTTGGCCTTGTCACCACGGCCCGTCTGTGCGCTGCGTGCTACGGCCCGCACATATAAATAAGGAGGCGCTGCGCGACGACCCCGTTCCCAGAGCGCAACAAGACACAGCCAGCATGTAGCATGCAGCATGCGCGAGGGGGCGATGGCGTGGCGCCCTTTCAGCTGCCGGGGTCACGAAGTACTCGCTCATGAGGCTGGTTGTCGCTGTCAGCTACGAAACGTCTCATTGTACTTCGGGCGTTTAACTGCAACACGTTTTCTGTCTCAGCTGGTGCTGCCCCTTAATCACTAAGAATCTACTCTTTAAAGTTCCCGAGTTATTATTATTTCATCTGTCTGAAAGTTCTTTCTTTCTTGTAATCAAATTTTCGAGTATCAAAAGATGGTGTAAATGCGCAGTAACATGCACTGCCGTTGATAAGTGTTAGATTATTGTTGTTTAGTGCTACTGGAATTCTACCCAGGCAGGGTAGGTCAAATGAAAAATGATGATTTGCAAGATAAAATCGCTTCGGCTGTAAGTTCTTTATGTATAGGCACGACCGGTTCCGCAGCATTTTAACTGCATCATTAGATGCAATAAAATCATGTTCTGATCAAAAAAGAGAATTGGATAATCCACCATACACAGTCAGCAATTTCTCGCTATCTAGAGGATGTCAGTAACATAAAACAGAATGTGGCAGCTTAAAAAAGCAGCGAAACCGGCAGTGCTTATAAATAAAGTACTTACAGCTGAAGCGCAGTTATTGATGTATCCATGCTGTTGCTGCCCTGAATACAAAGTCTTCTGAAGGTTTACTACCCTGAAAGTTACAACATTCCATCTGGAGAACAGTATTTTAACTGGATTCCTTCATGTAGAAATTATAGGTACAGTCCACATGTGAGAGCAGTCTGTATAACATGTAACCTTACAGGAGTTCAAAATTAGAAATGTTTAAGGTACCTACCAACACAGCTACCAAATAGAGGTATCTGGAGACAAGGTTACACAGGACAGGACTTCAATGCGACATACTTTTAATAATTTCTATAGCGAAAATCTGTTTCGAAACCTGTCAGAAAATCCAAAGAAATTCTGGTCGTATATGGGATGGTAATGCGAGTGTTATTCAGAAGGTAGGGAACGATCGGTCGCGAAATGGAAAATATAGTGAAATTCTGATGAAGTTTTGCACAGATGCGTTAGGCACTGTGTCTAGTACGCCTATCGATCGCATCATGTCACTCTATCCAGTTCTCAGCTCACATTGAGAACGTGAAGATGGCTTGAAATTAGCGTCTCCCGCCAAGTATGAGGGTGTGGTGAAAGAGTTCGCCTGAAGCTATGCAATCCACATAACATAGCTGTCAAGCGGTTCGTTCTACGCGACAATTCTCGGCCGCACTCTGCAGGGGCAAATAAGATGCTCCTGCAGCGTTTTCGATGGGAACCCACAATACAGCCCGTAATTGGCTACCTCTGCGGCTCATCTCTGCTCATATAAACCGCTGGCTATGTAAATATTTTGAACAGACAACGAGCTGCAGTCCAGAGAAGAGAGATGTCGAAAATCACTGGCGGTTGGATTCTATAACGAGGGAATAGAAAAGTTAGTCTGAGCGGTGACTGTAAAGAGGAGTAGCCGGAAGGTGTAGCTAACTGTTGCAAATATATCATGTTTGATTCTCACTGTGGTTTCCATTTCGCGACCTATCGTTCCTTACCTTACAAATAGCTCTCGTATCACCGATGAATTATAGTGATTACCGATGACCGTGCCACAAAAGCGGAGTTACTAAGAGCAGTTTTCCGAAATTCCTTCGTCAAAGGAGTCGAAGTAAATACTCAAGACTTCGAATCAAGATAAGCTGCCAACATGAGTAACTTAGAAGTAGAAATCGTCGGCGTAGCGGAGCAACTAAGGGTAATAAAGGCAAGTCTTCCGGTCCAGACTGCATAGCAATTAGGTTCCTATCTGCATACCAGTTAGGTTCCTATCTGAGTATGCTGATGTAACAGCTACAAACTGAGCAGTCATAGGCATCCCCTCGCTTGACGAATGATCCGTATCTAAAGACTGGAAAGTTGTAAAGATCATTACTTAAGAAAAGAAATAGGAGTAAACTGTCGAATTGCAGGCCAGTATCACTCACGTCGATTTGCAGTAGTGTTTTTGAACATACACTCTGTACTAATATTTTGAATGAACTCTATGAAATCCTAGTAATGACACGCAGAACGGATTCAGAAAAAATCGCTCTTGTATAAAACTAGCTCTTTATTTTCATGAAGTAATGAGTGCTATCGAAAGAGGGCTCACAAACTAATTTCTTGTTTAAACGTATCCAGTATCTTTTGATACGGGTCTTCAGAAGCAGTTTACAATCATATTGCCAGTCTATGGAGTATCTTCTCCGCTGTGCAAGTGGATTCGTGACTTCCTGTCAGAAAGATTACAGTTTGTAGCGACTGACCGAAAGTCACTGAGATAAACAGAAGTGATATGTGGCGTTTCCCAAGGAAGTGTTATGCGTCCTGTGGTTGTCCTAAATCCTAATGTATACACATGATTTAGGAGACAAACTGAGCAGTTCTCTTAGATGGTTTACAGATTTTGCTCTCTTTTACCGTCTAGTAAAGTCATCAGAAGATCAAAACCAATTACAGCATGATTTAAACAAGATAGCTGTATGGTTCGGAAAGAAGCAGGCAACCCTAAATAATGGGAAGTGTGAGGTCACCCACTTGATCACTGAGAGCGAACCGTTGAATTTCGGTTACACGATAAATCACACAAATCTAAAGGCTGTAACCCTTCAGCTAAATACCTAGGGATTAAAATTATGAACAGCTTAAGCTGTAAAGATAACAGAGATAATGTTGTAGGGAACGCAAACCGAAGTCTACGTTTTATTTGCAAAGTACTGAGAAGATGCAACGAATCCACTACGGAGACTATTTACTTTCCAGTTGCCCGTCCTCTGCTAGAGTACTGCTGTGCGGTATGGGATTCTTACAAGATAACTTTAATGGGGGAGATTGAAAAAGATCAGAGGAGGGCGGTTCGTTTGGTACAAACACCAAATAAGAGAGTTGGTGTCATATCCGTGCCGAGCCGGCCGGAGTGGGCGAGCGGTTCTAGGCGCTACAGTCTGGAACCGCGCGACCGCTACGGTCGCAGGTTCGAATCCGGCCTCGGGCATGGATGTGTGTGAGGTTAGTTAGGTTTAAGTAGTTCTAAGTTCTAGGGGACTGTTGACCTCAGCAGTTAAGTCCCATAGTGCTCAGAGCCATTTGAACCGTTTGATATAACACGCAAGTTTGGGTACAGCCATTAAAACAAGGTCGTTTATCGTTGCGGGCAGATCTTTTCATGAAATTTCAATGACCAATTTTCTGCTTCTAAAGCGAAAATATTCTGTCGATCCTTCCTAACAGAGGGAAATGATCTTCGTAGGGGAATCACAGCTCGCATATTGTTCGAGAGTGGAATGCTAGAGAAATAGTGTAAAGTGACTCAACGAACCCTTCACCAGGCAGTTAAGTATGAGTTATTGGAGGGTAGATACAGACGTAGAATTTGTATATCATATACTGTCAGTCCAAAAAGTTTCCAGACTAGATTAATGAAGAACGGAGAATCGTTAAGATGGTTTTTATACTTCAGGTGTTGTCACCCCCGCCCTCTCCCCCCCCCCCCCCCCCCCTACACTATAGCACATTATACTTGTCAGAAAAGTACTTTTTGGAGCGTTCAACTAGCGCGTCACAGTGGCTCGAATGTCGGTTATGCCGTCAAAGCGGTGACTCTCACGTGAATTTCTGCACATGTTGTTTTGTGGCACGTTCGTACTGACAACACCAAGTCCCGTCACCCCTAATGATATTTCCCAAAAAAGTATCTTCCGCGTCTTGCATTTTTGTCACGTCATAAAAAGCGTCCACGCGCCGTCGTTTTTGTTCGGGAATTAAAGGGTGCGGGACAAACTTGGAACAGATTTTTCTTTTCTTCAAAACATTCTGGAGGTTATCTTGAACACCTGACATAGAGATGCTGCTCCACTGCGACTTTTGCTACAACGTTAACATACTACGGTCACACGTCTACTACTGAACACTGTGATTGCTTGTACACAACCGATTGGTCGAATGTACGTTTCTTGTTTACAGTTGTCAGTTCATGCTGCCACTATATTTACAGCGCTGATGTCACTTGAAGGCCAAAACTGAAATCAGTCTCAGAACTTTTCAACAGGCGTTGTATACAGACACCCCCTGTTGTTGGCTTATGATAATATGGTACATTTGGTAAGTAACGAAATCGGGAACAAACCTCAGGGAAAAATCATACACACCAAGACGAGGTCAAGTTTAGTTTCCCTACATTTAGTTGGTAACATTTTACAAACATCTGACATACAAGATGGATTGACAAACTAACAATTTTGAAAATCCACCAATAAAATGTGTAAGGCCACTAACAAAGGAGAAATTAAGATATATCAGTGCACATTATTCATAAAACAGTGTCAGTGTCAAGGAAATACCTATACACGTTATTCGGACACGTGGGCTACAGTTCATCAACGAAAGACAGTTTCTCAGTATATATATATATATCACAACAGAAAAAGACAATGCTTGTAAGGAAGATACTAAATTTAATTGACTTGCTTCTAGCAGAGGGAGGCTACATTACGGCATTATATGAGAACAGATGATGAGAGACTGGGTTAGTATCCTGACAGAGTGGGTACAATGTTTAAACCCATTCAATGTACACTTACTGCTGGTTCACGAAAGCATTCAATATAATGAATGAATTTATCACACATGACAGAAACACCAGAAGCAGAATGAAGTTAATACGGAGAATTACAATACCAATGTGATCCCTACGCACAATACGTAGTGCAAACTCACCAAGTAATGCAGCGTGTGGTTTCGCCTTACGAGAGGAACGGCTCTGACACGGCCAACCGATTCGGATCAGATTTGGCAGGTCGCTCGTGTACAGCCTAAAACGAAGGGCTCTAAGTTATTTTGGCTCAACAACCTCCCGTTTTTGAGAAAATCACCGCCAGAGGCTACGACGAGCAATCGACTCAAAATTGGTGGGATCAATAGCTAATTGCAAATGGAGCATTTTTCATCGTCAGGTATGGGGCCCACAAGTGCATACTTTTCCAGAAATCAAGGAAAGAAACTCTTACAACTGCCGCTTATGTATCCACATGGCAATCGCCTTTCGTCGAGAGCGCCGATATCGTACGCGTGGTATGCATCAAAATTAATTCCGGAAAATGATATATTTTTAAATGAAAACCAAGTTTGTTTTCCACTGACTCTTCGGAAGTAACAGTGTAGCTGTCGAAAGATTGCATTCATTAAATGTTCGTGGTGCCGTGAGTACATTTCTGCCGAATGCTTGTATGACAGGTACAATCCATATAGCTGTTTGAAGAAAAGTGAGGACACGTAACAGTCACTGGAAGAGCCATTGTAAAGTGACCAGGAGTAACATTTTACTTGTTTACTATCGCAGAGGCTTGAGAAATTTATTTGCCTAACTTTTTATCATTCCTTATTCATTTACTTACTTTATTGACCCTCCTACCCCCATCAATTGAGATAAGGAAAAATGCAAACGAGAAGAATAACATCCGCTACGTTTCCTCGAGATTCGATCCCGGTTGTCCGCTTCCCAGCCAATTACCTCGGCCGTTGCCCTATCGGCGCTCTCGGCGAAAGGCGCTTGCCATGCGGATACGTAAGCGGTAGCTGTAAAAGTTTCTTACGTGGATTTCTGGAAAAGTATGCGTTTGCGGACCCCATACCTGATGATGAAAAATGATCTGTCGATCCCGCCCATTTTGAGTCGATGGCTCATCATAAGCCTTGAGGTTGATTTTCGCAAAAACGGGAGGGTGCTGAGCCAAAATATCATATTTTTAGGTTGTAAACAAGAGACCTGCCAAATTGGAGCCGAATCGATTGGCCTTGTCTGAGGCCTTCCCCTTGTTAGCTTTGTGACCGCTCAGATTAGAAATTCCACCTTCTTCTTCTTCTGCTGCTGACTAGAGTTGCCACTTTTTGTCTGCCTGATTCCGTGTATGCACGGGACCATCTGCTGTCCCATATTTTAGGTGCTCGTCCGGGTAGTCGTTTCCCTTGAGATCGTCCATGTTTACAAATTTTACTGACGCCTTCCCGTTGGTGGAGAGGTCTGTGTGTGCCAATGATCCACTGAGCTAAGCTGGCGGGAGCTATGCTCCTGACAGGGCCACCCATGCCAGAAAAATTAGCTAGTGAGGCTCTAGCAGGTGTATTCCCCTTCTTGGAAGTATATGGCTGGCAACCAAGTAGGGCCTTAGCTAAGTCTGACATTACTTCCACTTAACTGTTAAGCTTCTTCTGTTACATTTACATTTGGCCTTCCTTAGCCATTCTGTTCTTTGGACCCAATGATATTAGGTTTCGATGCTTTAGGGCGACTTTCATTTTACTCTTCAGTGTCTACCTGCAGTGAGGACGGTTTGTGAGAGTTTTCGTGAAGGCAGCCCACCTAGAGGGGCCCCGAGTGACGAAACCGTGGTCCTCCAGGTCGGGGGTTACTGGATGTGGTTAACATCTTGCCTGACGAAAAAAAATTCCAAATCTATTCACAGAAACAATAATAAGCCTCGAAACAGGACGGATAAGAAAATTCATCATTGGCATTAAATCAGAAACTGGCCCTTTCAAACATTAGTCGACTAAGCTCATGTGCAGTGAATCTGCAAATCACGGCACGTCTACTTTCCTGCTCCACCCAGCCGTCTGCGTTAGCGTTGTCCTCACGGTGGTACTTGTGTAGAGGACGCTGTTCGCGGCGTTTAGTTCGCAATATACTAAAACGAATTCTTCATAGAAGAATGGCAAAACTGGCAGAAGCCGACCTCGGCGAAGATCAGTTTGCATTCAGGAGTAATATAGGAATAAACGAGGTAATACTGCACTTACAACTTATCTTATAAGATTTGTCGATTTAGGTACAGATTTTGAGAATATTGACTGCAATATTCTCTTGGAAAATAGGAAGGTAACAAACATACAGGGAGGGCCAAGGCTAATTACAACTTGTACAGCAACCAGACGGCAGCTATAAGAATCGAGGAGCACGAAAGGGAGGCAGTAGTTGAGAAGGAAATGTGACGGTTTGTAGCTTATCCATGAGGTTACTGAATCTGCACACTGAGCAAGCAGCAAAGGATACCAGAGGAAAATTGGTAGTATGAAATAAAGTTCATGGAGAAGAAATAAAATATTAGAGGTTTGTGATGACACCGTAATTCTGTCAGAGACACCAAAGAACTTCGAAGAGCAATTGAACGGAGAGAACAGTGTCTTGAAAGGAGGATATAAGACGAACATCAACAAAAGCAAAACAAGGAATGTACCCGAATTAAATCAGGTGATGCTGAGGAAAATAAATTAGGAAACGAGACAGTTCACGTAGTAAGTGAGCTTTGTTATTTGGGCACGAAAATAACTGATGATGGCCGAAGTAGAGAGAATGTAAGTGATAGATAGTCTTTTCTAAAAGTATTGGTATGGAGTGTAGCCACGTAAGGAAGCGAAACATGAACGATAAACAGTTTAGATAAGAACAGAATAGAAGCTTTTGACATGTGGTGCTACAGAAGACTGCTGAAGATTAGATGGAACGATCAAGTAACGAATGACGAAGTACTGAATAGAGTTGGGGAGACGAGAAATGTGTGTCATAACTTGACCAGTAGAAGGGATCGGTTGATTGGACACATAGTGAGACACCAAGAGATCACCAGTTTAGTGTTGGAGGGAAGTGTGGGAGGTGCGAGGGAGGGGGTAAAATCGTAGAGGCAGTGCAGGAGATGATTACAGTAAACAGATTCAGAAATATGTAAGTTGGAGTAGTTATTCGGAGATGGAGAGTCTTGCACATGATAGAGTAGCATGCAGAGCTGCATGTCATGTCTTTAGACAGAATACCACAGCAACAACAACAACGAGCGTGAATGAGTTTGTTTACATCATTTCATCGAAAACCATCTCGTTGTTATACCCTTTGTGAGTGTTCTTTTTGTGTGGTATATTTTAGAGAAAATTTCATAAACAAATTTGTGTATATAGTTCTGTAGATGGTTGACAGTTACTTTGCCTTAAGGGCTACTTGGTAATTGGAGTGGTTGTAGATCTAGATTCAGCTGAGTGCTAAGATACGTAGTCTGAAGTTAGAGAGATGTCCTTTAGTTGAGATTCTGTGGTTAACTGCAGGAGGTAATTTTATTGTCATTTTCTGCCGGTAGCCAGAGGTCGTATATTGCAAACAGTTATTGTTGGTTGCCAGATTCTTTAGCTAACGTGAAGTCTATTTGAAATTTGTTTCCATTGTGCTAAATCTATTCTCTTCCCTGCCTTAAAAAACAGTATATGGCTGCAAATGATGTTCTATTTTGTTATTACGTGTCTATTGGCAAGAACATTATTTTATGTTTAATAAATAAGTTGTAAAATTGATCTCACACCTGCACGACACTCAGCGCGACCCGCACTCCACCTAAATCCTATGCAACACTCTAATTCACCGTCTCTTCAAACAACTCAGCAATACATTGCTGTCTCCCTGCCCTCTGTCGGCCAAGTGATACTCGCATAAGACACAACATCAAATTATACATACAAGCTTCTTCTGAACTCATTGCGTATAGCAGCTTACGCTAAGCAACGAAATGATGCGGAAGAAATCTGCCATGTTTCACTACATCCGAGTGCTTAAAATCTCCTACTTCTTCTCATTGTAATACTTTTACATGCAAAATATTTCAAGTACGACGTAAGCTCTGTGTCTAACGTTAATTGGGAAGCAATGCCAAGGAAGGAGCCTCCGACCGTACCGTACGTTCCGGCAAGTTCTTCGGACTTCACCCTGTGGCATACTGGTTCCAGTAGAAGTAGACGAGCTTGGAAGAGCCCTGATAAAAGTACAGAGAAAATCGTTACTCCATTTAGTATTTCACACTGGTTTGTCAACAGCATCACTTCACAGATATGTACACTAACTGTACCCGAAATGTTACAAAGAAACATTGCAACTGCGATATGGGCAACCATCAGCTGTAGAATGGAATGACGACAATGAAAATTTGTCCAGGCCTGGGACTCGATCCCGGATTTCCTGCTTATCGCGAGCGGTCACTTTACCATTTGGCTATCCGTGTACGACTCACAGTCACCCCCAAAACTTCCATTTGCCGTCCACTATGCGTTTGCAGTCTGTACTGGTACATCCTTTATGTGTATTCCCGTACAGGTGAGACATTTTACTTGAAAGTTGCTCACCCGTGTCGGCGAATAAATGTGATATTGTAGTGCCTGTGTTGTTCTGAATTACTATGAAAAGTGCCTTTGGACATACATGCGTATCCAAAGAAGCTTTGCACTATAATTCAGAATAACACAAGCGCTGCAATATCGTATTACAAAGAAGCTGTAGTGCCCCATTGATCTACTGAGATACTGCTGCTCAACGTCAACACTGAGACCGGCTAGTGTAGCCTGTGCACTGATATTCACAAGCGTTCTTTTCTTCAGATGGCTGTACTCTGGAAATCACCTTACAATGTGTGGTGGAAGGTACTTCTGCTACCATCGACTTTTCGTTCCTTCTCTGTTCTATTCGCGTATGGTGCGCACGAAGCATGATTGTTGGTGAACTTCCGTGTGACTTCGCGGATTTTATTGCTGTGGTCATTCCACGAAACACATGTATGGGCACGTAATATGCCGCCCTACTCAACGCGAAATGTACTCTCTTGAAATTTCAATAGTAGACCTCTCCGGCCGGCCGCGGTGGCCGAGGAATTCTAGGCGCTTCAGTACGGAACCGCGCGACTGCTACAGTCGCAGGTTCGAATCCTGCCTCGGGTATGGGTGTGTGTGATGTCCTTAGGTTAGTTAGGTTTAAGTAGTTCTAAGTTCTAGGGGACTGATGACCTCAGATGTTAAGTCCCATAGTGCTCAGAGCCATTTGAGCCATTTGAACCATTTTGTGAAACCTCTCCGTGATACACACCTCCCTCGCAATATATGTCACAGGAATTTGTTGAGGGCTCCTGCCGAGCGAACGATCTTCTTACGAAACAAGCTGGTCTTCGTTGTATCATCTCTCTCCCTCTGTCCTATTAATCCAGTGTGTTAATGGTCCCAAACCGTGGAACAATGCTCAAGAATCGATCAGAAAGCGCTGTGCAAGACATTTCATCTCTAGATGAATTGTATTTCTGTAACGTTCCTCGAGTGAATCTTAAGCAATCATACGCGTTTCCGACATATAATTTTTTGTTGTCCTTTTACTTGAGGTTGCACCAGTTAGTTACTCTCGGGGTTTTACGTAGTAGTTGTTTGCAGTGTATATCACGAGTAGTGAAATTGTACGGTAGCGGATTTCGTCGCCTGTTTATGCACCGTACGTTAGATTTATTTCCGTTAAGTATCACCTTCCAGACTTTTCACCGATCAACGATACGCTGCAGGTCTTTCTGCAATTCCCTATAGTCTTAAAGCGCTGGTATCTTCTTATAAATGACCGCATCATCTGCGAGTAGCCTCTTAGAACGATAGAATTTCTGACATTATCCACTAAAGCATTTATATATTTTGTTAACAGTAACGGTCCTACACAGTTCCTTCGGGTACTCCGAAAATTACTCTTGAAGCCTACTGCAACATCATTTGCAACTCTGTAAGCTGTTGTACTTTGGTAACGTGAGAGAAAAATCGGTTTTATATCTTATATCTGAAGATGGCTGGATTGTTAGCCCAAATTATCAATCAATGCAAATAAAGAATATTTCATGGTCGATCTTGACTTCACGTTTTTCCAGTCCCTGAAGTAAATAAAAAATTACGACAGACTGCGTATCTCATGGTTGACAATGTCAATAAACTTGAATTACTTTCATTTTTGTCGATGTTGTTCCGTTAAGAGCTACTTTTTAAGTTCTATTGCAAAGGAAATTCTGAATCCAGTCACAAATCTGGTCCGATACTAGGTGAGGTCGTATTTTGTTCACCAAACAACAAAGCGGAACTGTATTAAATGCCTTCTTGAAGTCAAGGAACCCGGCGTCAACTTGTGAGCCGATGTGTACGACGCTCTTTATATCATGGACAATGTGAGCTGGGTGTCATAACGTCTCTGTTTGAATAATCCATAATGGTCTTTGTAGAGGAAATTATCCTTCTCCAAAAAAGTCATAATTTGGAGGCAGAAAACATATTCCACATCTACTCGATTAGTTGTCATCATGTGACCCAAGTAACTGTCGGCATTAAACACAGCTAGTCCGGCCAGACAATGTTAGCATCCCAAAACACCTGTAAGTAATAGAGAACAAACAAGTAGACCAATCATACAGTAAATATGATTCCCAACATATCCAGGATGTCCCAGGAGCAATGGTCAATATTCTCGGATATGACAGGGGCACTCATCACGCAAGAAGCTTCACGTCACATGTGCCCTATTCCGAAGGATATGGGAGGCGTCCTCCGAGTAGATCTCACCGTAAGGCGGTATGCAGATCGTGCATTATACTAACTCTGAATTCTACAATGAATCCCCCAGACATGACTCCTACACACAATATCTGACTTTTAATCCCTTGCCCCAATTGAAGAATCATGCAAGATGAGGACGCACACTGCACATATAGTAAGAATCGGTATAATAAAAACACAGTAATAACCCCCCAAAAGAATGACTGGGTTGAGGGGACTGGAGGGTAAGTTTTAACTGAAAGACAGAAACACTGTGCAGAATGAAACAAATCTTATCACTACTTGGTTTTTACGTTAATATCTCAATATATATGATAAGGTGATGCCTCCTGATTAATTGTGGCACAGTGTGCGTAGATATTTTCTTTCAGTTTTCAATACAGATTGTGATCTTTCCTATCACCGACAGAGCGCACGAGATTCTAGCCGATTTACCTACCAACATGAAAGTTACTGACATACTGAACAAAACTACACTTCAAGCACGCTCTACACAGTGTATGTGATCCACAATTAGACCTTTTGTACCTCTCTCGACAAGAGGGATTGGAATACAGACGGAGCTGCGGATATTGACCCTGTGATGTTCTCTGCAACGTCCGGACCTCAACAGTCAGCTCCCTCGTTGTGTTGAGATGTGGTTCAAATGGCTCTGAGCACTATGGGACTTAACATCTGAGGTCATCAGTCCCCTAGAACTTAGAACTACTTAAACCTAACTGACCTAAGGACATCACACACATCCATGCCCGAGGCAGGATTCGAACCTGCGACCGTAGCGGTCGCGCGGTTCCAGACTGAAGCACCTAAAACCGCTCGGCCATCCCAGCCGGCGTCAAGATGTGGACCAGCGTCTTGCTGCAGTTGCGACTGTCCCACGTGATCGCGTATGTGCAAAACTGATGTCCGGGCTGCCCGAGGAAATACAGACCATCGCTATCACTCCGTCACACGGACCGTAGCAAAAGCGACCCCTTCCCTGTGAAGCCAAAAGGCGAGTTCGTAATTTCTGTACCCACCAGAAGGACATTGCGCTCTGCGCCAGATCCCGTCAAATAAGGTTCGTTTGAGCAGTTGCAGCGGGCTCGTGCGCATGCACAAAGCTGAAATCGCATATGAGCAGGGCGTACTCCCACTTCTAGATCCTTGAAGCGTGGCTGTTTGCCTTATGAGCTGTAGCAGCAAGCAGCTAGATGCTACCCGGAAAAAAATTTTCTGGCGCGCCAAAGCTGCCAGCTTCGCGCATGCGGAGAGCAATCTGAGTTTTAGTGGGCCGTCATTCTCCACGTGACCCGTATATATGTTTAATGATATTGCTGTTCTCCCTTTGTTTACAGCTCCCATATCAAATGGAAACGAAATATATTACTGTAGCCGGGATCCATCAAGTGAATTAATATACTTCCCCATAATCATGGACGACCAGAATTAGTATTTTCAATTGTCTGATTTTATATTACTTTCACGTTGTTACCAATCAACCATTAGTCACCTTAATGAAGTAATTTTTGTCGGTTTGCTAGAGAAATTCAATTCTATTAATCTTTTCAGTCGAGACATTCAATTTACTTGAAACGAAGTGTTTCATTCCAAACTACTGGCTACTTTCAAATTCGTCCAATTTCAAGTGCACATTTTCAATTTATGGCACGAATGGCAATATGTCACAATGACAACAAAAATGAGATAATACAGTACTCGTACTCCAAGAAAATTGGTACCACTAAACAGCATAAAAAAGCTGAATATCAGGTGCTTCAGTGTGAATCTGGATACAGAAATGTGCACTTTAGGATGAATTAAGCATTTTAACGTGGTTTACGTAATTCTGATGCTCTTGGTGTAGCCTCTGATGTCCTGTTTCTTTTATGACACTGTGAGCTCTCTTAATACTACATACGTACGAACATACGTCAATATTCACTTCAAGCTTGCTAAGCAGGCAAAGCTGTCAGTGGTTTTGAATTAGATATCTTGTTTCAAATATACTGACAGGTTTAACAGAGTTTTTCAAATCTGCCTCCCGTGAAACAGAATGTTTTTCGATCATAAGACACATGTCTAGTACTTCCTCTAGGTTTGACATTATTTCTTAATTTATGTTGTTTACCTCTTAAATTTATGGACTGCCATTCTATGCTAAATTTCAGACTGGCAACATACCGTGTATTATGATTTTAACTCCCCATATGGCTTTATATTTATTCCTAGAGTAGAACAAACTGCCAGTTGTACAGTTTCTTTGCTTCAGAGACAGCCTTGCTATTTTTTATACATTTTGAAATCGTTACGAAATAATTTATTGTACTTTATTCTGGTGTAAGCTACGCCACCAGCTGTTTCTTTTATTTCTGCAATTTGAATTTCCTGTTACTAGCTTTTTGCAGTGCTGCGTAGAAGTAAACCTGATTTGGAATGGTAGATAACAATATTACAGAGTCGGCAAAAATTTTAAAAGTGCATGTTAAAGTCACCACATAGCAAAATGTTAGGGTATTTTTAGCTGAGGAGTTTAGTTTTGAAATTAATATTACGCCAAGAACTGCTTCCTTATTCGCATTCCTTATCCGGGTAGAATATGATAAAACAATTGCTCCAACTGCAACTCATTATCTCCTGTCAACAACATGCCACAGGACTGCACATGGGCATGTAATGCACCACCATACACGATATCCCAAACAGAAATATGTTGAAGAGCGTATCAGCAAAACAAACACCAAGCACGGATTGCCTTTGTCATCGTAGCTGAGCATGCGCATTACAGCCTGTTTTATGGCGCTCTCTGGCAACTGCTGAAACGAACGTATGGTAACAATTTTCTTATGAACTACCCAATCATCGTCACTCTCGCTCGTTGTCTGGATGCCCAGCGGCTGTCTAATCAGCGTTGCTTTTGGGAGGCGCCCGTGTCTGAGGTCACTGATGCCGTTTTCAGAATTAACGGAAAGTGCTGTCTCATGACGGCGCTGCCATTGTCTGGTATGGGCGTCCGATCTAGGGTAAGATGAAAGGGACGTTTCTGCGCACGATGCCCACTTGGGCGCCCCTCTCTGTGGGTGCTGTAAAATCTCCCTCGAGTGCTCAGCACCGAGCCCACTTGCGGTGGTTTCCGGCAGAGAACTCCGCCACGGAAAGGTTCTTCATAATCGTGATTTTTACTGCTATGCATCTTCTGCTCATTATGCTTTTTAATAGGCCTGTGATGATTATCATTACGCATGCGGGACTTGATCTCCGCACTTTGCTGGATGCCATGGCAACCCTCAATTCGCTAATAAAAATGTAAAGGTGCGGATAATGTGGGCCTTGCACTTGCAATGCATGGCCCAGATAGGACGCCACCTTGCAGGTCCCCGAAAGAGAACATCTCTAAAACACATGTTGACCAGTCCAGTCATTTTATAAGAGCCAATGAAGGGTCAGGATTAGTCGCGTTATTTTGGATGGTTCGTATGTTGAACATCATGAGGACATTTCTTTTACCAAAGTGGCTACATTGTACTTCCAGCACACGTAGCCCATCAACATTTTAACAGACATGTGACGGAACATGAGAATTACGCTTATCCTGAACGCTGGAGTAGTTGTGGTAGTACTCGCCAGGCCTTCGCGGCTATAGACTTTTGTTTATGTGATTGAACGTAGTCTGAAATGTACTACTGAAAGCTGGTTGGTCACATCGTGACCGGTATTTCTGGCATTATTGAACGTGCAGAAGCACTCAGACAGCCAAAACATGTTCTCCCGAGAGCACCAATGTTTTGATGTTGACAACAGGATATTCGAACGTTTATTGTAAACTTTACAACAGCTGCAGTGCAATATGTACGATAATGCTTGGAGGTGAATGTGTTAAAAATACGCATTTTTCAATTAATAATTTGTAAAACGCACGTTGTATTGTTTACTAACTGTTTTAAGGGTGTATGTGAGTAAAGACAGCAATGTAATGAATGATACAGAAAACAAAGAAGAATGTGCATTTAATTAATCAAAACTAGTGCAACAGTTCACATTTTGTCAACAAGGCGTGGATGCTTGCAGATGCACCCTCGTCATGCTGTCAAACTGCGATTTCCTACCATTTATTTATTTCTTTTTTTTGCTTGAGTAAAACACACTGTACTTCTCCTTACAAGTGTAGCTCATTTCGCTCGCATCAGTCCTTATATGTAAAACGTTTGTCTCTAAATGTGGTGCCATAGTATATGTATATAGTTGAAACCATTACTATCGATAAAAAAGTATTCTCGTGAAGCTACATATTTGACGTTTTACGCTACTGAAGAACTGTGTTAACGGTAATGGTATTAGCATTCACATATTACTGCTTTATGCTTAAGTAAAGATACCGTTTTCTTTACTACGGAGTGTTTCCAGATGACCTGACGCGGATAGAGTGAAGGATTTGTCGAGTTACTCTTATAATTTACCTGTTTCGTGCTTTACATACACTTGCTTAGGATTGTATCATCCATTCTAGGTCGCTCCAGATGGTTACACCTAGACATTTTACAGCAGGTAATGTTTTCTCTGACTTGTCGAGCAGTGTAATCTATCACATAAAAATAAAGTCGTAACTGGTTTTAAACCTTTAGGCAATGTAGTGTCAGTAAATGTTGATGGAACAATCAACTACCTTAGCCAACAGACGGTGAGACGTAAAAAAGCGACTTAAGCCCAAAAAAAGGTGTGCCTGAAATTCTGTAGTCTCCTATGCATGTATGTCTCCAAAGCTACTTTATCGTCGTGCTGCCCGTTCAACTCTAGATGTTAATCGCAGTACCATCTCTTTGTTGGTAAGTTCACAAGATAGTACCCTTCGAATCTGATCACATCTGGCTACATCTGGGGTTTCTACCAAACGACGACGGCGGATCTCGTCATGTCCAGATTCTGCTCGTCTGGTTTCCTAGGCGTAATGCACTCCGTATACTAGGAGGGAAGGTTAGTGGATGCGGCGGTGGGGAGAAAGGGGTGGGGGAGGATGCACTAGCGTGTCACGCACAGCAGTTTGTCATTTAGGACAGTGACGTAGGAACAATCAAAAGCGACGCGAAAACAGCCCGCCTCAAATTATGCCTTCCCATGTCCGCGTTGTTTGTAAACAGTGATGGCGCGCTCGCGTGTGTACACTGCGGCGCTATTGTGCGCGTCTAACACAGTAATCAATATTCCTCTGCGTGGCCAGACGCAAACACGGCGGACAAGGTTTCAAAGGGCGACCCGACCCGCCTCCGTCAATACCTATTGACCGACTGACAGGGAGCGCAAGTATAATTTGCCGACCGCAGACCAATGCAGCCCGCGGAAGAAGATAAAGGGCTGCCGTGATAGCGAGAGCGGCTGGCAAAGGCGTGTAACATCTCGCTTCTTATTTCGATGTGGAGCACGACCAGTGGCGGATGAATAAATTTGTCGAGACCGGAAAACCACGGGAAATACTGAAAATGATACTATGTCTCACTGCATGTAACATTCACTGCCTCGTTTATGTTGTGATGAGGGAAGACTCCTCCCATCAAGAAGACGCAGTCACACCTTCTGAATTAATTTGCAACGGTTTTGCTGTCTCTGTCGTTGCAAATCTCACTCAGGCGCGAAGTTTGTCCTTGACCAAAGTTGGGACAAATTCATGCTATAAAGTGGTTACTGTATGCTGTACCTGTATAGTGCAAGTTCGTTAAACAAAATTACCATGGAAAACGCGAAAGAAAGATTCAGGCCTAGTCGAGATCAAAATATCTCTCAGTGTTTAATGAACAAATTTATTGTCACACTAGACGAACGATTAGAGTGGTTCAAATGGCTCTGAGCACTATGGGACTCAACTTCTGAGGTCATTAGTCCCCTAGAACTTAGAACTAGTTAAACCTAACTAACCTAAGGACATCACAAACATCCATGCCCGAGGCAGGATTCGAACCTGCGACCGTAGCGGTCTTGCGGTTCCAGACTGCAGCGCCTTTAGCCGCACGGCCACTTCGGCCGGCGATTAGAGTGGTCATTGCCTCCTCTGATCATTAAGTAACTGATCGTTACGTCTGGCCACTGAACACAAGAGACACATTGTCACAATTTAAAAAAACAACTTAGGTACGCAGCAGGCAAGCAGGTACCACTTATTTTCTTTGTCTCCTAACCATGAGAATGTTGCAAAGTAATTAAGATATTTATAAATCGAAGTCGAGCCTGCGTATAACCAATTTTTATTTGCTCCATTGAATGGACAGAATCCGTATAAAAATTGACAGAGAGCAAAGTCCTCTAAACTCACTATTGATATTATAGAAAATGTCGCTAACACTGTGGACTGATACCAAATTATAGGGGTGAATGCATGGACAGAACGCAATAAGAGCAGTGGCCGAATCAAAGTTAACAAAGCAAATAAAGAAACAAAAAATTATACTAAATTTTGAAACACGAGTTGCGTGGCAGAACAAATAAGTTGCAAGAATAAGGATCTCATTACTGATAGTACAACACATATCCCCAAGATCAACTAGCATGCGCCAATCAAGACCACACGGTAGCTGGAAGACGAAAGCTGGTTGGTTGGTTGATTTGGGGGAGGGAACCAAACAGTGATGTTATCAGTCCAATCAGATTAAGGAAGGATGGGGAAGGAAGTCGACCGTGCCCTTTCAAGCAACGATCCTCTCATTTGCCTCAAGAAATTTAGGAAAATCACAGAAAACCTAAACCAGGACGGCCGGGCGCGGATGTGAACCGTCGTCCTCCCGAACGCGAGTCCACTGTGCTAATCACTTCTCCACCTCGTTCGATAAGACGAAACCGCTCGAATCTTGTTTTACAGCCATCAACTTCGAAAAACAGCTCCACATGGAGGGGGCCACTCAAAACTGTTCGCATGTGACAATCGAGAATATCGCTTTCTTCAAATGAAAACAGGAGACCACAAGGAAAACCTCCCACTCTAGGTCTGAAAACCGCATAATAACAAGCAAGAGGTTGACACAAGCTTTGATCAGCGTCCAGCCCACTGGTCAGCCTATTCGTGACAAGCATGGTGGCAGGGGTGACTCGTTCGACTGAATAAACGAAAATCTTGAAGCGAAGGAAACCGATTTTCTCAACATGATCAGGCGACACCACGGCGGCCCCTACCTTCATGTCCGTACAGAAAAGGCAAATTATCATGCTCAACTACACTCTGGCGACAGTAGTGGATAGGCGGTTCTTGTCCCCCACCCCCTCCCCCTCCCATCTAAGATGGGGGCCTGCTCTCTCCAACAAAAGCACAGAATGGGTCGCGTCTCCACTTCTGCGAAACTGCTAAACACCTTGTGGTTCCTCACGTCTGCTGTTCACATTGACCACTTTCTGGTGACAAGTAGGTCCTTGAGACCACACCACTATCACACCTCCCCACTGAGAAATGAGGCAAACTTTCCATCCAAGCAAACATGCCCAGTGCTCTTAATAATGAAACCAAGAAGTAAAGGCCGAAAACGATACACTAACGCGCAGCGATAGGTGAGCGTACGTCCCAGTTTGATATCGGACCTGAGACGCTCAAAGAAAGTTATAATGATCTCCCCCCCTCCCCCATCCATTTATCGACCCATCCATCCATCCATACAAACATACATACGCACATACGTACGTACTCCGCAAGCCGCTACGTACCACTACTAGGCATTTCCTTTCCTGTTCCACTCACGAAAAGAACGATGGAAAAACAACTATATATAGGTCTAATTTCTCCGATATTACCTTCACCGCCCTTGTGCTAAATGGACTTTGGAGGCAGTAGAATCTTTCTGCAGCGACCTCAAATACAGCCTGCAGCTCGTGGTCGTGCGGTAGCGTTCTCGCTTCCCGCGCCCGGCTTCCCGCGCCCGGGTTCGATTCCCGGCGGGGTCAGGGATTTTCTCTGCCTCGTGATGGTTGGGTGTTGTGTGATGTCCTTAGGTTAGTTAGGTTTAAGTAGTTCTAAGTTCTAGGGGACTGATGACCATAGATGTTAAGTGCCATAGTGCTCAGAGCCATTTTTGAACCTCAAATACAGGTTCTTCTAATGTCCTCAATAGTGCCTCGTGAAAGGAACGTCGTGTTCCCTCCAGGGACTCCCCAGGTAGATGATCTTCACATTCCCAAAATTCTCCCAATAAAGCGAAGTCGTCTATTGGCCTTCCTTGTTAAGAACCTGACGTGCTCGTTCCATTTAAAATCGCTTCGCAGCGTTATGCCTAGATATTTAATCGATACTACTGTGCAGCACACTATTAATGGTATCTTCCAAAGTTACAGAATTGTTTCTCGCGCATTAACTCGCAATTTTCTACATTTAAGTCAAGAACCCGTTATCACACCGACTAAAAATTGTGTCTAAGTCACCCTGTACTTTCCTACAGTCACTACATTATAACACCTTCTTGTACACCACAGTACTCTGAACAAAAAGCTGTAAATTGTTACTCACGCTGTTCGTCAGGTCATTTGTATCTAGACAGAATGAGAGCGGTCCTATCACACCCCTAAGGGACTCCTGACGATATACTTGTTTCTTAACGTACACTAGCCGTCGAGGACAAAGTGCTGGGTTCTATTACTTAAGAAGCCTTCGAGCCACTCCCATATCTCGGACCTTCGCCCACAGTCTTCAGTGGGGCACCCTGTCAAGCGCTTTCAGGAAACTTGGTTATTTGAAATTTGCCTGTTCCTTTCATCCATAGTTCGCAGGATATCATGAGAGAAGAGCACAAGCTGAGTTTCGCAGGAGTAATGCTTTCTAAACCCATACTTATCTGCGAACAGAAGCTGTCAGAAGGAAATTTATTACAGTCGAACTCAGAATAGGTTCATGCAGCAAAACGATGTTAAAGATATCGGTCTATAGTTATGAGGGTCCGTTCTTTTACCTTTCTTAAATACAGAAGTGCGCTGCTCTTCTTTCCAGCAGTTTGACATTTTGAGCTGGGTGAAAGTTTTACGATAAATGCCAGCTAAGTAAGGATGCAGTGGCACAGAACATTCTTTGTAAGACCAAATTGGGATACCATCTGAACTTGCAACTCACCTGTTTTCAACTTTTTCAGTTACTTCCCTACACCAGGAATTTGTATGTCCCCCAGTAAAACAACATTACGACTCCACGATCCACCTGTGTGAATCTTTTGCTGTCTTCTCTAACCTTCATAGTCCAGAGTGACTGAATACAGGCCTTCGTCCCGCTTAGTGATTTTTTTGTATTACCAAGGGTTCTTGGTAATGTGTGTTTCTGGGCACTTGTTTCATCTAAGAATTAACTACTAGTTTTTACTACTAAATCATCTGTAAAAACTACTCAGTTAAATCAGTCTCAAACTAATATTATAAAATATATAACATCTCAAAATAAAAGAGAGGAAATAGAAGAAATCTTAAAAAAGGAAAAAAGTATATATTTTTCGATATTCTAAAAATACGTGGAGGAAACTACAAGTAGCAAGACAGCTCCTCAGAGATACTGTGTAATCTTTGCCACTGTAGTTTTCCAGCTTCAGTTTATTATCCGCACTAGTTTCAGGAGCGCCGTGGATCCGAGAGCAAGTGGACTGTGCACTAGAGAATTTCCTGTTTCACCATCTGTGTGATTTGTTATGCAATGAAAATCGACTCTGTCTTTGACAGTCTACTTAGGATACGAACAAAACTCGGCCTCGGAAATGAGGATAAGCTGACGGTTTCATAGAAATACTTCCATCTGAATCCATCTACGTAAAGCCGTAACCGTCTTTCACGTACGCCCCCGGTACCCGAATTGGCAGCGTGACGGATTGTCAATCCTCTGGGCAGGGGTTCGATTCCCGGCTGGGTCGGGGAATTTTCTCCGCCCAGGGACTGTGTGTTGTGCTGTCATCATCATCATCCTATCATCCTCACCGATTGCAGGTCGCCGAAGTGGCGTCAACTTGAAAGACCGGCACCCGGCGAACGGTCTGCCCGACAGGGGGGCCCTAGCCATACGATTAAATACAAACTTTATTTCACGGTGTGTCACACATCTTTCTGCCCTGGACGCACTTCAGTTGGTCAGCATGTTCTGTTTTGCTGTTACAAGGTGAAGCTATTAATTCTAAGAAACGAATTTTCCACTTATTGTGCACTGCTTTGTAGACAGGGGCGGTCTGACGTCGCTGTCTCCAAGGGCACATAAACTGGACATTCTAATAGGAAGTGATCAGGTGTACCAATTGCATAATAATCAACATCGGGTTACTATTTTCTCTGGATTCTATACAGAAAATGCAGGTAGTGACCATTTTCTGTAGCCAGCGACTGAAGTAACGAGAGTATTTACTCGATACCATAATCGGCACGCCTCATACGTGAAGCAGGCACCGAGGACAGAAAGCAGACCCAAGACACGCCCTCATCTGCCACGTCTTGTCATGTGGCGTAATCTCGTGGCGTCTGGTGAGAGATGAAGGTTTCCACATAATGACAGCAAGCCAGTGTCGCATTGTCTACATGCTTGCGACATATCCACTGGCTGGTCTTTTGTTGACGACCTACACAGCAAGCTTGGACTAAGTTCGGTGTTTGGTTGTATTTTTCATAGCGATACGATGGACTTGGTCTTTATTCCCAGAATTGCAGACTTTCTCACAAACGCAGCGAGCCAAAAGTTTGTTCCGCTTTGAGCTCTCAAAGTGTACTTTTAACTAGCTTTCGTTATTCAAATAAAGAGAACGGAACATCGTTGTAAAACCTTGTTAGAGAGCACACAGGAATAGCAGTTGCGTTAACGTGAGAGTCTCTCTCTGACATTTGGGACGAAGAGTTGCATCTCCTCTGCTCAGCGATGAAGATGCGACTATCTTCATGAGTCTGTTGTACTACATTTACTTTAAATGGAGACTTATTTTTCATCCAGTAGATGGTCACGTACAGTAGAATGTACTGACATCGATCTCCAGCTTTGGGCTGACAAGAATTAATGAGGAAATTGCAATAGACTAGCAGAAGGGATCTTCCTGCCAGTCACCGAATATGATTTACTGAAACAACACAAAATACATATCTGAATCGCCACGTAAAGATCAGTTCTCAAAAACTGTCGTGTCCCTCGCTCGATTTCAGATCTCCCTATCTCACATTCATGCAGGTTGATGACATTTGTAAACGGATAAAGCTATAGAAGAGGATTAGGATCAGCAACGCCAGAATCATGTGATCCCAGTCAGGGGCTGGCCAATGGGTTGCATCTCCAGTGGTCGGTGTCGACAGGCTACAAGTACCGACGCCAAGAGCCTTCAGCCCGATGACACAACTAGGCTCAGAACTTTATGCCGACGTTACGGTGACATCAAATCGCAGAAGCGGTATTTAATAACGGGTGAACCAGATTTTCATCATCGAACAGCTGGGCACTAATGTGACGTAAAGCCTGTGCTACTCCACGACGCGCGAATGCCGCAAGCCATTCTGTCCCATCCGGACAGGAACCGCTGCCTTCTGCATAAGCATCTGACTCCAGGGACAGCCCAGCAATTGGTCACAGTCCCGAGAGTACGACGATGGGATCCATATATCCCTGCCCTCGCCGGGGTGGAGCGTGACGTCCTCAGGGCAATAGTTGACAGCCACATCCTCACTGTAGGCACAGCGACGCAATGGCGATCGTAGCACCGGAGGCGCGCATTCAGCAGGCGAAGGCCACCGCACCAGGGTAACGCTGTGATATTGACCGCGCCGCCTACTAATTATTGTACACAAGCCTCAGTAAAGTAGTCTTTGCAATCGTCTTTGGTCATGCTTCACTTGCACAACAACCTTACTGACGAATCTTAGCCCGCACTACGTCATCTGAGCCCTACTGTTACACTTTGGAGCACATGAATTTTGAATAAATGTAATGGGTACCCGTGGTCTAGGGGTAGCGTCTTTGATTTATAATCAAAACGTCTTCGGTCCCGGGTTCGATCCCCGCCACTGCCTGAATTTTGATAAATAATCAGCATAAGAAGTCAGCCTCATTCTGCCAACGGCCTTGTCAAAGAGGGCAGAGGAGCGGTTAGAGGTTCAGGGCACTCTCTTGTCCTAGGGGTGCGAAATTGCCCCTAAAGGCGGAAGAATCAGCAATGATCAACGACATGAGGATCCAAAGGCATTAAAGACACGTAACGTGTATCCACAGCACATGTGGCCTGTGACTGAAGAAGTGTCATGATGATCTCTCCATTGGCAAAAGATTCCGGAATAGTCCCCCATTCGGATCTCCGGGAGGGGACTGCCAAGGGGGAGGTTACCATGAGAAAAAGATTGAATAATCAACGAAAGGATAACGTTCTACGAGTCGGGGCGTGGAATGTCAGAAGCTTGAACGTGGTAGGGAAACTAGAAAATCTGAAAAGGGAAATGCAAAGGCTCAATCTTAATATAGTACGGATCAGTGAAGTGAATTGGAAGGAAGACAAGGATTTCTGGTCAGATGAGTATCGGGTAATATCAACGGCAGCAGAAAATTGTATAACATGTGTAGGATTCATTATGAATAGGAAGGTAGGGCAGAGGGTGTGTTACTGTGAACAGTTCAGTGACCGGGTTGTTCTAATCAGAATCTACAGCAGACCAACACCGACAACGATAGTTCAGGTATACATGCCGACGTCGCAAGCTGAAGATGAACAGATAGAGAAAGTGTATGAGGATATTGAAAGGGTAATGCAGTATGTAAAGGGGGACGAAAATCTAATAGTCATGGGCGACTGGAATGCAGTTGTAGGGGAAGGAGAAGAAGAAAAGGTTACAGGAGAATATGGGCTTGGGACAAGGAATGAAAGAGGAGAAAGACTAATTGAGTTCTGTAACAAGTTTCAGCTAGTAATAGCGAATACCCTGTTAAAGAATCACAAGAGGAGGAGGTATACTTGGAAAAGGCCGGGAGATACGGAAAGATTTCAATTAGATTACATCATGGTCAGACAGAGATTCCGAAATCAGATACTGGATTGTAAGGCGTACCCAGGAGCAGATATAGACTCAGATCACAATATAGTAGTGATGAAGAGTAGGCTGAAGTTCAAGACATTAGTCAGGAAGAATCAATACGCAAAGAAGTGGGATACGGAAGTACTAAGGAATGACGAGATAGTTTGAAGTTCTCTAACGCTATAGATACAGCATTAAGGAATAGCGCAGTAGGCAGTACAGTTGAAGAGGAATGGACATCTCTAAAAAGGGCCATCACAGAAGTTGGGAAGGAAAATATAGGTACAAAGAAGGTAGCTGCGAAGAAACCATGGGTAACAGAAGAAATACTTCAGTTGATTGATGAAAGGAGGAAGTACAAACATGTTCCCGGAAAATTAGGAATACAGAAATACAAGTCGCTGAGGAATGAAATAAATAGGAAGTGCAGGGAAGTTAAGACGAAATGGCTGCAGGAAAAATGTGAAGACATCGAAAAAGATATGATTGTTGGAAGGACAGACTCAGCATACAGGAAAGTCAAAACAACCTTTGGTGACATTGAATGGAACGGTGGTAACATTAAGAGTGCAACAGGAATTCCACTGTTAAATGCAGAGGAGAGAGCAGATAGGTGGAAAGAATACATTGAAAGCCTCTATGAGGGTGAAGATTTGTCTGATGTGATAGAAGAAGAAACAGGAGTCGATTTAGAGGAGATATGGGATCCAGTATTAGAATCAGAATTTAAAAGAGCTTTGAAGGACTTACGGTCAAATAAAGCAGAAGGGATAGATAACATTCCATCAGAATTTCTAAAATCATTGGGGGAAGTGGCAACAAAACGACTATGCACGTTGGTGTGTAGAATATATGAGTCTGGCGATATACCATCTGACTTTCGGAAAAGTATCATCCACACAATTCCGAAGACGGCAAGAGCTGACAAGTGCGAGAATTATCGCACAATCAGCTTAACAGCTCATGCATCGAAGCTGCTTACAAGAATAATATACAGAAGAATGGAAAAGAAAATTGAGAATGCGCTAGGTGAAGATCAGTTTGGCTTTAGGAAAAGCAAAGGGACGAGAGAGGCAATTCTGACGTTACGGCTAATAATGGAAGCAAGGCTAAAGAAAAATCAAGACAGTTTCATAGGATTTGTCGACCTGGAAATAGCGTTCGACAATATAAAATGGTGCAAGCTGTTCGAGATTCTGAAAAAGGTAGGGGTAAGCTATAGGGAGAGACGGGTCGTATACAATATGTACAACAACCAAGAGGGAATAATAAGAGTGGACGATCAAGAACGAAGTGCTCGTATTAAGAAGGGTGTAAGACAAGGCTGTAGCGTTTCGTCCCTACTCTTCAATCTGTACATCGAGGAAGCAATGATGGAAATAAAAGAAAGGTTCAGGAGTGGAATTAAAATACAAGGTGAAAGGATATCAATGATACGATTCGCTGATGACATTGCTATCCTGAGTGAAAGTGAAGAAGAATTAAATGATCTGCTGAACGGAATGAACAGTCTGATGAGTACACAGTATCGTTTGAGAGTAAATCGGAGAAAGACGAAGGTAATGAGAAGTAGTAGAAATGGGAACAGCGAGAAACTTAACATCAGGATTGACGGTCACGAAGTCAATGAAGTTAAGGAATTCTGATACCTAGGCAGTAAAATAACCAATGACGGACGGAGCAAGGAGGACATCAAAAGCAGACTCGCTATGGCAAAAAAGGCATTTCTGGCCAAGAGAAGTCTACTAATATCAAATACCGGCCTTAGTTTGGGGAAGAAATTTCTGAGGATGTACGTCTGGAGTACAGTATTGCATGGTAGTGAAACATGGACTGTGTGAAAACCGGAACAGAAGAGAATCGAAGCAATTGAGATGTGGTGCTACAGACGAATGTTGAAAATTAGGTGGACATATAAGGTAAGGAATGAGGAGGTTCTACGCAGAATCGGAGAGGAAAGGAATATGTGGAAAACACTGATAAGGAGAAGGGACAGGATGATAGGACATCTGCTAAGACATGAGGGAATGACTTCCATGGTACTAGAGGGAGCTGTAGAGGGCAAAAACTGTAGAGGAAGATAGAGATTGGAATACGTCAAGCAAATAATTGAGGACGTAGGTTGCAAGTGCTACTCTAAGATGAAGAGGTTAGCACAGGAAAGGAATTCGTAGCGGGCCGCATCAAACCAGTCAGTAGACTGATGACCCAAAAAATTAGCTGTCCAGTGTGATATGATTTCTACTGTGCAATCCTTAACTCGCATGAGGAATTTCTTGTGCCTGAATACAGCTTTATCGCTTTTTGCTAATCACTCAGATCTCGCTTTCATACAGTAGTGTGGGGACTGTAACTGTTTTGTAGGATGACATCAGTTCACAATTCTGAATTAGCCATCGACAAGCCCATATTCCATAGTATGTTTACATCCAGTCATATTAATGTGACCACCGCCTTTGTTCAATGTAAACAGACGGCAGGTGCCAGCCAGCAATAGCAGTGGAGGGCGAATGAAACGCATCATCACGGGGACGCGGAAAACTATGCAGTCGATGCCATACCGCGGAAAAAGAATGTTCTATCTGACGTCAAAAAGGAATGAGTATTGGCTATCGGACCAAGGGTGGCAGCAATTCCGAAACGGCTGATTTTGTAAACTGTTTGTGTGCCGCCGTGTTTGAAGTACACCGAGCATCGCAAAATGGCGCTCTCGAAAACAGGCGCCGGGGCAATTGTTGTGCACCATAGGCCATATACGACACGAATGATTGACGGCTGCGGTGATGCGTACGAGCGAACAGACATGCAACTGTTGAGCAGCTGACCGCCCAGATGAAGCAAAGGACTACCAACAGTTTCTCCTGAACGAACGTTCAGTGAGCGTTGCTGCTTGTGGGCCTCAATAGCAGGCGTCCGGTTCATGCATCCATGCTGACTACTGTTCATCGGCGATGTAGGCTGGAATTTGCTCTCCAGTACCACAAATGGAAGCCACTTAGTGGCGACAGCCGGCCGCAGTGTCCGAGCGGTTCTAGGCGCTTCAGTCTGGAACCGCGCGACCGCAGGTTCTAATCCTGCCTCGGGCATGGATGTGTGTGATGTCCTTAGGTTAGTCAGGTTTAAGTAGTTCCCAGTTCTGGGGGACTGATGACCCCAGATGTTAAGTCCCATAGTGCTCAGAGACATTTGAATCATTTTGAGTGGCGACACGTGTGCTTTTCAGATTACTCACTTATGTTCCATCGGCCATCCTGAACAAGAGTAGGAAGGATCCAGGCCGTAGTATGGACCGTTATGAGCAGGGGAATATTTTCGTGGCATTCCCTGGGTAACTCCCGTCATTCTAGAAGGTATAATGGATCAACAAATCTATGCGTCTGTACCTCGGAATCATGTCCAACCCTACATTCAGTTCGTTTCTCTTCAGGACGATGGCATCTTTAAAAATGAACGCAAACAGCCTCGACCTCAAAAAAGGTTTATTTTCTGAGTTTGTGGGTAGCTGACACTTATGGAGTCGTAACAGTTGCCCCGTTCACCGCCACCGCTTGCTATGATGGTATGATGTATAAAGGTGGTCAGAAACTGCCAGAAACCGGTTACCACAGAACAAATGTTTATTGCGGTCCAGACTGCTTCTGTTCATTTTTAAAGGGCTTTTTGCCAGGTCGCTGTTCCCCACGAGAAATATTCTGAAAACTATGACGACATCTACCAGTGCGAAAATTCAACGTGTCGACGTGGTTATTGAGGCTTTTGAGAGATGGTCGCATTAATGGGACCGGAGAGTGTACGTAACACAAGGTGTCATGGAATAAATGAGCCTTTAGACCTCAGAGAATTCCATTTAGCAAAACGAACTGAACCACTGGAAGAAGCTATGAAGAGAGACGCAGGATAAATTTTTACCGTATTGGCATCAGTGAATGCTTGGTACAGACAGCTTATGACAGCCGTGATTCCAAACTACAGAAAGCCATTTCATGCGAAATAAAGATGGCGCAACTTCCGCGTTATTAAGCAACACCGTCGCGAACAAGCACATTTTAAATCTGCTCCGAATTCTGTGCCAACCCCTAAACAGAAATACCGTCCGGAGATCTTCTCTCTTTGCTCTTATGAACACGGGGACAGCACATTGGCGTGCCTATACAGAGATAAATGTAGTTCCTGTAACCAACGTTACCGGTATTGAAATGGAAATGAGCGTTAGGCGTCATTGGCCAAGAAGCCCCTTACGGGGCAGGTCCGGCCGCCTTGGTGCAGGTCTTATTACATTCGAAGCCACACTGGGCGACCTGCGACCCGGATGGGGATGAAATGATGATGAAGCCAACACAACACCCAGTCCCTGAGCGGAGAAAATCCTCGACCTATCGAGAATCTAACCCGGGCCCCTTAGCACGGCAGTCCGCCACGCTGGCCAATCAGCTATCGGGGCGGACCACCTTACCGGTGGACAGTGTTGGCGGTTCCCGTAGTCTACCTTCTTTTCGGAGTAGCGAGAACGCCTGGTGCTTAGGTTGGTTAATCTGTTGTGCCACCAGGAAAGCGTCTCCTTATGTACTGGCGTGTCTGTGGCACAAACGTGAACGTAGCGTTTCCACAACTTACCGACTTACGACTTCTTGTGTCTTTCTTAATTTAATTGATGGGCTGGAATTAAAATTATAACGCCCTTAAGATCCCATGGTCCTGGGCCTTGGCAACACCTCGGTGGGTCCATATGGCTGAGGAAAACTGATAACAATGTATACATTAGCCGGTTAAGTTTACCGACTTTCTCCCATCTCTTCGTCAGTGCCGTATACAGGGTGTTACAAAAAGGTACGGCCAAACTTTCAGGGAACATTCCTCACACACAAATAAAGGAAAGATGTTATGTCGGCATTTGTCCGGAAACGCTTAATTTCCATGTTAAAGCTCATTTTAGTTTCGTCAGTATGGCTTCATTCCAACGTGATCAAATTGTAAATTTTCACAATCAACATGTGTGGGCTGCCGAGAATGCGCACGCAATTGTGCAATCACGTCATCAACACAGATTTTCTGCGAACTTTTGGGCAGGCATTGTTGGTGATGTCTTCATTGGGCCCCATGTTCTTCCACCTACGCTCAATGGAGCACGTTATCATGATTTCATACGGGATACTTACCTGCGCTGCTAGAACATGTTCCTTTACAAGTACGACACAACATGTGGTTCATGCACGATGGAGCTCCTGCACATTTCAGTCGAAGTGTTCGTACGCTTCTCAACAACAGATTCGGTGACCGATCGATTGGTAGAGGCGGACCAATTCCATGGCCTCCACGCTCTCTTGACCTCAACCCTCTTGACTTTCATTTATGGGGGCATTTGAAAGCTCTTGTCTACGCAACCCCGGTACCAAATGTAGAGACTCTTCATGCTCGTATTGTGGACGGCTGTGATACAATACGCCATTCTCCAGGGCTGCATCAGCGCATCAGGGATTCCATGCGACGGAGGGTGGATGCATGTATCCTCTCTAACGGAGGACATTTTGAACATTTCCAGTAACAAAGTGTTTGAAGTCACGCTGGTACGTTCTGTTGCTGTGTGTTTCCATTCCATGATTAATGTGATTTGAAGAGAAGTAATAAAATGAGCTCTAACATGGAAAGTAAGCGTTTCCGGATACATGTCCCCATAACATATTTTCTTTCTTTGTGTGTGAGGAATGTTTCCTGAAAGTTTGGCCGTACCTTTTTGAAACACCCTGTATATACGAGTATATTCTCCCCATTTCCATTCAGTACCTCCTCATTCCATACACTGTCTACTCATTTAAATTTCAGTACTCTTCTGTTGCACCACATTTCAGAAGATTCTGTTCTCTTTTTATGTGATAGATGCAAATTTTGCTATCCACTCTTTGTAATACACAGGGCTTTTATAACTTTCCATTACGATCTTAGAACGATTGTAGCTGGGGCGTTGTGGGGACGCGTGTCCGCAAATATAAAAGAATATTTCGCTTTCTCACGTCTAAAACGTGAGAAAACGACGACAGTAACATGCCGGGGTCGGAATAGTTATTAAAAACCAGTTCAACTAACAATGCCCGATACTAGTGAATACACGATATTACAGTTTACTCGTTACATTTTAGAAACTCTTAGCTATGTTTTTCACTAGTAGTCCATAACCGTTTACACTGCTCATTGTCGCTTTGTCACGGGATAACATCAGCAATAATCCGCAGAGTCTCAAAAAACGCCCTGCATAACGTCTTCCAGTGTGACAGAGAGCATGTTTTTACTTACTGGTAAAAAGAATGGAAACAATAGATTTACAGCAGAGAAAGATTTACTGAAGGATTCTGTCGTAAGTAATTGACTAGATACTTACATTGTGCCGACCAAGCGCGCGATTCATTGTGACCACTATAGCCTTTCGCTGCGTGCATTTTCTTCAGTTAACTCACCTGAAAGGTAAAATACAATTTAATTAAGAGCTTGTTATAAATATGTTATAAGAGTATCAACTTAAAGCAAAATAAACTCGAAAGTGGCTTGGAAGCGTTAACAGCGTGTACGTTTCAACAGTGTTATTGCTACGAGTACTTCAAGAACGATTTTAAAGTTTCGTACGATGGACAATAGATACACACATAGGTAGGAATAAGTCCAACAATTAATACAGGATTTAGAGTGGCTCAACACTAGTCACTTACAGCGATCGTTTTCTTCGTGACAAGTATTAGAGATAATTCATAGTAAACGACTTATTATTAATTATTATAACTTTGTTCTATTTTGTCTTGACTGCTTATTTGTTACAATGACTGACGATATATTCCGCCATCTCGTAAACAATGCAAAATACATGGCAAAGTGTCTTGGAACGGAAACCAGAGTAAATTATTTTCGTTTACAAATGATAAATTGTCATGAGTATACTCAGTGGTATTCGGGGTTAAAACATGAACTATAAGATAAATGTGGTGAATCTTATAGCGAAAGACATTCCTTCAAATAAATACTAGTTTTCTTACATAATGAGTTACCGACTTAAACAATTTTAAACCCATAATTACTCAGCTCATAGCTGTAAATTCTTTTAAAAAAGGTAAATTAAAAACTAGAAACCATGATTGGAAAATGAGAACGTTTAATTTCTTTGGAAGAGGTAAGTTTGATCAATGCCCGTTTAATTTTTTCACTATTTGTTAAAAAATACTGTCGAATAACGTGTCGCCGCAGTTCAGTCAACTGGTAGTAATATGTCGCAATCTCCGTAGAAACCGTATGTGCACGTAATCATCCATAATATGGAACGCAAAATATTTTTACTATTAGCATCGCTACCGCTAGTGAGAACACGAAAACTCAGGAAACAGAGATGCTTCAATTCGACCAACGGTCCTGGCAGTATGATAATAATATGTGTTTTGGAGACATGTCACATTATGCTAAGCGTTTTGAAATAAACGTAATTATCGATGGAAGTGTTTACCGCTGAGTGCGTCGTCTTGTAAGCGCCGTGCACTGAGTAAGGACGCGCAACGATTGTAGGCAGAACACGTCCTCTTTAGCGCCGAAGGGAGCATGAAAAGTACAGGCGAACAGGCAGAGGCACGAGCGACAAGGCCCCGAACACTTTTTTAATTACTGCCCTCGTTGCAGGCTTCGCACGTTTGCTTTTAATCACGTCGCCTGGTTCCTCCTACCCCTCTTTCCTTCCCACCTTCCCGTTGGCGCCAATTCCAATTCCTCTGGCGCCCTTGCGCGGGTCCAGACCTTCCCCTTTGTAGAAGACTGTAAGAGACGCCCCAGGAAAAGCTATATATACGTGTCGTAAAAGTTGTGGCGAGAGCACGGCCATTTGCGACCCCTGACAGGCCTACTGAAGCTATGGAAAGGCAAGCCACACACTAATGAGAAGTTCCGTGCCTATTGATATGATGAATCAGCTGTCACCGCCTTGAAATTCCCGCTGCCTGTTCAGCGTGTGGGCAGCAGACCCTTCGCCGTCCTTTGGAATAGCGGAAGAGAGGCGGCGATAGGGAGGGTAGGAGGCTGTGCAAAGAGACAAGCGCCTTTTACAGACGACGAGGGCGGGGGACAGTCCCCGGGTGAAGGGAGGAAAAAGCCAGTGACGCGTCAGCAAAGTCGCTCATTGAACTGCGGCCGGGGAGGGTTTGTGCTGAGGTAG
Source organism: Schistocerca americana (assembly GCF_021461395.2). NCBI lineage: Eukaryota > Metazoa > Arthropoda > Insecta > Orthoptera > Acrididae > Schistocerca > Schistocerca americana. The sequence continues at coordinate 123,159,580 of NC_060124.1, forward strand.
CAGGAATCAACAGAATCAAATGGGGAAGTGGTCAAATGCTGCCCTCTCTCTCTCTTTCTCTCTCTCCTTCTCTCTCTCTCTCTCTCGGAGAGTAATGGCTTTCGTGTAGACAACTGTGAGACGCTGGAAGCTGCCTAAGAACGACAGGACTCACATTTCGCAGTTTCACGCAAAATTTTATGGAAGTCGTCATCATAGTTATCGCTTATCTCGGCTAGCTTCAGTTGTCACACTTCAGGTAAATTTCAGTACTTATCAACTGATAGGAACCATGCTCTAACGCATTATTCAGAATGATTTTACAATTTCTATTAGCGCAGAAAAAGTTCTTTACTTTCTATGTCAGCAGACACTAACGCCATTCGATGCCTGATTGCATGTTTGCTATTTTTACCTTTACAGTCATCTGGGAGAAAATAATGATATCACACTGTAGCAGAATGAGTCTGTCAAAAATGGTTCAAATGGCTCTGAGCACTATGGGACTCAACTGCTGAGGTCATCAGTCCCCTAGAACTTAGACCTAGTTAAACCTAACTAACCTAAGGACATCACAAACATCCATGCCCGAGGCAGGATTCGAACCTGCGACCGTAGCGGTCTTGCGGTTCCAGACTGCAGCGCCTTTAACCGCACGGCCACTTCGGCCGGCTTTCCTTAGTCATTTGACACGGTATACTCTCCCTAAGGTGAAACCACATTGCATGGAACGACGTCTATGTATATATTGCGTAATTCGAATGGTACTAATAGCCCTCAACGATATAAAATACAGATTTTGCAAAAAGTAATCCGAAAATGATGAGTAATCACAGACGTTCAGGTAATTTGCACATTTAATGGAATAGAGTACTATCCCTAGACGACTAGAAGGATATAATGTTCGTTACAGATTACTTTCAAGGTCGATTTTAGCCAGCCGCGTATGTGATTTGGATTTTGTGGCTTTTTCATAAATTTGTTCGTCTCAACATCAGCTAAAGCGCTGTGGTACGTTGTAACTGATCTGTGCCCCGAACCGGTAGGTCACGTCACGCCGTTATCTTTGGCCAGATGATGCGGCTGGTGACCTGATATGCCACGCCATCAGCCAGCGAGTTTGGCCGAAGAGCAGAGCCGGGAGTGGGTCATAGTTTTACTCTGTGTTGACTCGAGTGGCCTCCAGTTCAGAGAACTGTGGTTCGTCGCCAGAGTCCTTCCTGATGCACGCTGGGCGTCCCGCCTTGGCCACGTATCAGTTGGGCCGGCTGAACGAAGCAGGCCGCCTGGTGTTTATTGCCGTAACAGAGTTCTTATGGACAGCGGCTAGCAGCAAAGGAGAACTACAACTATGGGAAAGCAGCTCTTATATCTGCGTCACCCTGTGCCCTCTAGGGACTTGTCAATACTTATTATGGGTGAGTACGTTTCTGAGCTTCCCCTGTGGTTAAGTTCGTTGGGATTAAGTCATGGCCTTGGGGCAAGTCAGTTTGCTGTCTGACCGATTCTGGCAATCTTTTCCGTGGCTATAACTGACGATGCTGTGTATTCTGCTCCTCTTGTTCTGACTGTTATAAATTTGGTTTTCCAAGGCCAACCAAGACGGTTTTAAGTTATTAAATATGTGTGCTATGCAACTCAGCCTCTCTTAAAGTTTCTTTAGTTTCCATAATTATTATGCAGTTAAGAAATGTTCCATTTGGAATTTTGTGGTTTATTAAAGAATTCTGTAATGCACTCACCGCTTGTGCTTTGTCGGTAGAGACTATTTAATCTGGTTAACTTGTAAATTACACACACACATACACACACACACACACACACACACACACACACACACACACACACACACACACTGGTCATACCGGACTTGAGAGTCCATTACCGCAGCAAAGTATTTTCGCCATCTGTCCCTGTCTGGGACTATTTCCTTCCATTCACCTTCAATACCTAGGCTCCTCAAGTCTACCTTCACATTGTCCTCACACCTACGCCTCGGTCACCCCACAGGACGTTTTCCCTCTAAGTGCCCTACCAGTACTCTGCGCGCTGCCCTGCCATCATCCATTCGAGCCACGTGACCCGCCTATCGCAGCCTACGTGATTTAATAATACTCATTATGTCAGGGCTTGAATAGAGTTCGTGAACTTCTTCGTTATGCACTTTTCACCACTCTCCGCTAACGTCATCCCTTTTTGCTCCGAAAATTTTCATCAAGATTTTGTTTTCAAATACTCGAAACGGCTTTTCATTTTGCACAGTGAGAGACCAAGTCTCACACCCATACAGCAAATTGGTAGAATAATAGTTTTGTATATTCTAATCTTTAAATTCCTAGACAATATAAGTAATGAAAGTAATCTATTCAGTGAGAAGTAGCACGCATTTTCCGCCCTTAATCTCTTCTTCAGTTCGGGTTCAATCTCATTTCTCGAAATGATATCCACGCCTAGATACTTAAATGTGTTCACTTTTTCAAACTGCATGTCTCCAACTCTTAACATTTCCTGATCTACTGCTGTTGGCATTCTAGTAGTAACCAGGTATTTAGTTCTGTCCTCACTTATTCTTATACCTATATCTTCACTAGCCTTGATTAACGCATTTGCATTTGCTGTTACAGATTCTTTCCTATCACTAATGTTTAGATCATCTGCATACCCTAATATCTTAATATTTCCATTTAACTCCACACCCTCTGAATTATATGGTGCCATTCGTACAATATATTCTAGGACTAAATTAAAAAGTAGCGAAGACAGGGTATCTCCCTGCGTAACTCCGTTCTTTATTACAAATTCTTCTGACTCCAATTTCCCCACCCGTACTCTAACTTTGGTGTTTTTCAAACTCGCTTCTATACGTCCAACATACTTCTTTGGTATTCCAAGTTCCAAAAGAATTCTGTACAATTTTGATTGCAATACTGAATCATACGCTTTTGTAAAATCTATGAAAAGATTATGAACTGGTTTATTGTATTCCCATTTCTTTGACGCAGGATGAATATCTGGTAAATTGTAAATTAGGATGAATAAATTATGCACCCTTTCTGTGTATGTTGACGGGAGCTGTAACGCATGGTACGGTAGGCTCCTTTACTATTGTTGGTCGTATGCGACACAGTTCAAAGTTATATTTCGTGCCACGGCTAACCTACAGCTCCATGCTGTCATCCAAAAGCACCCTCTCGTCAGTCGTGGGAAGCCGTTGATCCGATAAGATCAATAAGGTACGTGCACTTCTTCACTTTCCCCCCTCCCCCCCCCCCCCCCCTCCCCGCTCTTGGTCGGATCCGACCCAACAGTAGTACATGTTGTGATCTGAAACCACCGTAATAGAGGCTTCACATATACGACGACGACGCTGGTGCACGCATCTCGTTTCTTTTTTTTTTTTTTCACTGGTTAATATATTAGTTGTTTGGAGTGTAGCTCACCTTGTTAAAGAATTTTACCCTGATTTAATTCATAGCAATTTTTCTACTCGTTGTTTGAGCCCACGTATTTTCCCCAAACTTTGACGCAGTTGCTAAACTTTGTGCACATGTAATTTGCCTTCTGAACTGGTTGATAATTTGTTGTGCACATGTAATTTGCCTTCTGAACTGGTTGATAATTTGTTAAAGTGCGCAGCTTGGTCGCCGTTTGAATACTTGTACGTTGTAAAGTATGTTAGTATTCACTGCAATTGATCATATTGTTTGATTTTAAAGGAATGGTCCTTTTGAACAATTACAGTGTGTAACGTGTTAATTTGATGTGTTATTGTGCGCATTTCAAAGTTGCTCTACGTGTTTTAGAGTGACATGGAGCTTTAGTTCTTTGACGAGTGTAGCACGTGAGGCGTCCCGGTTAACCGGTGGCGCCGGAGTGGAAACTTGCTCTTTGAACTTAAGTTGACATTTTTTTGAAATTCTATTGTTAATTTTTACATTTTAAAGGGACTTCGTAATTGTATTAATGTGTATTTGAAATTTACTTGTGTCACGAATTGTGTTCAGGCCTTGTCTGCCCAGTCCTTCCATCCCCAAGGCAACGAAGCGGCAGGCCTCGTTTTAGTAATAAGTATCCCTTTGTACCCTGTATATGGATATACAGATAAATGATAAAAATTATTCAAAAAATTGAAAAGTTACGGAAATTACCAATGAAAGGAAATAACAACCGATGAAGTACAAATGAAGATTAATTTAGTGGCTCAGTTTGTTGCATAAAATTCGTCCTCACGAGAGTGAATACAACATGGAAAGTTTGCACATGGAAAACGCTTACGAGCGTAGTAGAATTGCACTAAGAGTACAAATTCGAAGATTATAGCCTTCTGTACACGGCAGACATTTGATATTGTCCAGTGCAGGGCGCGAATATGTAGCCTCTGCTTTTCTACGTTTTACGACATTCTCTTCTGTCGTCAATTCTTACTTCATACGTTCGTCTCTTTAATATCTCTTGAACTGTCATTAAGAAGACTAAGTCATTAGTAGTATAATATAAAATCGTATACTCTCGGCTGACAACCTCGATTAAAATTGGAAAATCTTACCGAAACAGCAACACACTCTCTGCTCTTCGCGTCAACAGGTTTGTTCCAAGATCTTTGATAAATTATGAAATATGGACAACTACACTAAAAACTAAACGAGGATAACAACGTTACATTTTCTGTTATGCTGACAATGCCATTATGAGTGTTACAACGCGTGAACTGTACGATGGTCCAGTCTAGCAAACTATCGCGTGTCTGTTGCTTTGCTGCCATTCCGAACATCAGCGCAAAGAGAAAACTGTGAGGATACCGAGAAAGACTCTTAGGGTGGAGTGTAAGATTGAGGCGCGGGTAAAGGGGAGGCCAAGGCGCGACATGTCTTCTGCACACGTGGACCTGTCCGCAACCAGCTACAAAGCTATTCGTCTCATATGCAAGAACTTTTTTCTAAATTACTGTAAGGTTTATATTCAATATTTTCTGTCTTACAGCTCTTCCAGACATGTTTTTGAAAAGTTTGGCGGACTATCTCGACACGCGTGTTTCGTTATTGCTAAAGGAGACAACTTAACACAAGAAAGCAGTGTAGGTAATAGTTGAAAATTCAAAGCTGCGAGAAAAATCTTCCTGACGCTGTGTATTCAAAGATCACAGCAAGAGAAGTCACAGAACAAAAATGTGCGCCTGTGTCTGTCTGCATGCTGCCATTTAAGCTAACATTTCGGACCTTTAAATAAAGAGTTGCACTAAAGTACTTCTATATTCGTATAAAGCATGCTTCAAAGGACCATAATAACCTATAAAAATTTCAAACGTTCATCATTTTCACCTGTTTTTCACATACAGAAAATTATTAAAGATTTTATCACAACCTGGCGCACCTTGGGCGAGACTCCAGAAAGTTAACACCCTGAGAAGACATTGATGGAGCCTGATAGGGCGCTAAAAGCATGAGGTATTTTTATGATTCTTAGCTCGTAGAAACGGCTTGTTGGGAGTTGAAAGCAATTGGTGGCGAACCCAACGCTTTGTAAATCTTGCCGGACAGGCCCACAATTGTACAAGGCAGAGAGGGCAACCTCTCGCCCAGACAGGGTCCAGAAGAACAATGCCGAGATACCTGCCATGGTGGCAGCCGAAGCCTGGGCAGTGGTGATGGTCTAAAGGAACGCATCTACCTAGTGAAGTCGTAAACCAGGCATTGTGTGCAGAGTCACATGTAAAAAAAATTCACATGTTTTCGTGTTCGCCAATAGTGCAAGTAGGCCCGTGAACCACTTCCCTTGGCCACCTCTGTTGTATAAGAGAACTCTGGCATCTGAGAAACGTTTAGAGGTAGAGTCTTTGTTACACCTCATAGATAGGACTAATAAGCTCCAAGCCACAGGCGATTTATATGTAGATCTTTGAGATTGTATCTGTTTGCTTGTTGCCGTGGGAAGCGACTAGAATTCTGAGAAAAACTTCTCTTCCTCCTCTGCAAAAACTTCAAACAGCCATTAAGTGGTGGTACGTCTTTTTTAGAGATGCTGGTTTCTTAACTCTTGGCCTGGTTCGACATGAGCTTGTGTTGTCGTGTAGGAAGGGGGATTTAGCGCCTCTAGAGCCCTGTGATTGGCTCAAGATGGGGTGAGGGCAGTGCCGTTCATGCACTTCGCGGGAAAAATGAAATTTTTTTTCTGGAGAGGTGCGAGAAGAACTAGGGTGTGGGACTTTGGTCTGGTAAGGGACTTCTGGTCGAAGCTCTGGCGTGTGCGGCTGGTACTTGGGACATGTCCTGAGACTGGCTTCACTTGTGAGTAGCTTAGACTGGTGGCCTGTGGTAAATTTCTTACTATACCATCAGTGTGACTTCAAACATTTCAGGGCTCTGGCAGAGAGTAAATTGCCATCAGTCTGCCTGATCGGTAGACCGTGAGATGTTTCCATGTCTTTCGATTCACAAGTGCCGCCTCCACGTCTCACCTCCATCCACCGCACACATCTCGCCAGTTGCAAGTCACGTGGCCGCACGAAGTAAACAGGGTAACGTACTACCTCTCCGGCATTGTCAGGGCGTAGAGTTCTCCATCTCCACTTGCTCTCAGCTGCAAATACGTAGAGAAACGTCAGTAGATTTGATCAATCAAAGTCTGCTCAGCGTCAGATCAATTCAGCTTGCGTTATCCACATTTTTACGGCCAGAGTGCTTGACTCGCTGATCGACAAGTGAAACTGCCAACCAGGATCCACCCAGTGAAGTATTAAATCACCTGTTACTTGTTTAGGGTATTCAATCTATAACTTGTTCAGTATAATTTACGTCTTGTATGGGAAAATAAATATTGTTAGTACACTAAATTTGGCCAGTATTCTCAATCAATTAAATAGTCCAAACAAGTAACCTTTCAATTTCTATCCTTGAAGATGGGATATTGATCCTACTAGTGGTCTGAGGCAAAAAAAGAACTGCTTTTACATGCTCCTTGTAAGGTGGATAAAATTTTCATTAGAAATTCTGGAGAAATTTTCGAAATTTCCTGATGATTCTATTAACAAGTCTGCCACCAAAGTTATACCAGTATACCTTCATTATCAATAAGTTTCAATGGAATTCTCAAAAATAAGCCGAACAGTAAAATTAAGATTACAGAGCTGACTATGATCAGACATTTACTTTCAGGTAATTAATACTTGTGGTTGTGGTACGATATTTGTTTTAAGCAAACAGCGGATATTTGATGCTCCCAGAGTGACACGATTCATGGCAATGCGCTGTTATCTGGCACAAGCACTCGTCATATGGCAACTAAATCTCGACATCTTGGCGAACATCTCGCCAGCTGCACATTCGACTTGCACATGATCGGAGAAAGCCGAATGCTGCACGTCTAGTGCCGCCTTTACGGTCGTATTAGAAGAATTATCTAAAGCAAGCTGCTGCTACACAGCGCTGTTATTTACAGAACAATAAATACCTTGTCGAATTTAAACTTCTTTCGTGGCGCGTGTTTCAAGCAGTTGGATAGGCTAATTACTGCCACTATCACGCTCTACAGCACTACCGATAAAGCCTTACAAATTTGTCTCCGACGTTCGCCGATACACTCGTAGTGCGGGCATAAGTCTAGGATAACTTTCGCGCTAGTTTCATCATCAGTTTTAATAATATATTGTGGAAATGTTTTTTTTTCTCAAAATCCACCCCATAAGCTCAGGTTAAATTCAAAAGAATGACATTCCACCTCCGACAGGTGTCTCATCCAATATCAGTACCGAAGACATGATAAAATTCTACTGTCATCGAAATAAGTTCACACAAAACGTCAGAAACAAAAGTGACATCATAAGAATGTTGGTCTTTTGCTACAAATATTTATACAGAATCGAGGAAAAAGATTTTGAAACTGGTCCACCCTGTTAAACTGAAGGACGTATTAGAAGAGAAAAACTGCTTGAAGAGACCAAGTAAATGATCGAAAACGTCACTTGCAGGTGACATGCAGGAATGAAAACTTTAGCACAGTATGCGAGAATACTGCATTAAGAATTGGTCTTCAGACTGAAAAAGAAGTTCTACAGCACTCTACTGATGAGCCTTACAATTATATCACTGCTCGTGGCGCTCGATTTTTGTGCAGTGTATTTCAATATCTCAGTCATTGTCACCATCATAACTAAAATCGATTCCGCTTCCAGGCATGACGCCATGGTAGCTGTATCGTCCTCGTTTTCTGAGCTGCGACCACATTGCTCTGATGACAATCATTATTACAGCTACATTCAAGAATATCACTTGTTCGAAATCATTGTCGACACTGGGAGACGACATAACGGCAGACAACGCCTTTTTTGAGGTTTTCACCTAGAACCAGACTTCATTATCAACCCAAGATTCTAAGAATTGGAGATTCTGAGGAGACCATAGACTACTAACAAGGAAGAGTGTTGCGGTTTGAACACTTTTCAGGCTTCCTCCTCCAGCCACCTCTTTAATAGAATAATATATTTTCTTATTCCATGTTGAAAGGAGACTACCTGTTTTATGTGTGATGCAGTCTTTCCCTAAATTACAAAAATTACTCTCACTTTTCGCGAATGATAAAAACTTCCAAGGTACGATCAGGTACCTAGGAACAAATACTCCACTCAAATTTAGGAATGTTGCGGTCGAGAAAATCTTGTCAGTACTGTGTTTGAATCGACTGTGTCTAACGTTATTACTCAACTACACACCAATAAACATAAAGTTAAATCAAATTAAGGCGAAGTGTTGTCACGATCCAGTTACACGTTAAAAACATTTTTAAACAGAAGGTACTTACAACTAACACAAAAATCAATTTCCTAGAACTGGGCTGCGCGGTCTGGGGCGTCTTGTCACGGTCCGCGCGGCTCCCCCCGTCGGAGGTTCGAGTCCTCCCTCGGGCATGGGTGTGTGTGTGTCGTCCTTAGCGTAAGTTAGTTTAAGGTAGATTAAGTAGTGTGTAAGCTTAGGGACCGATGACCTCTGCAGTTTGGTTCCATAAGACCTTATCACAAATTTCCAAATTTCGAAGAACTGGAAAAAGTTCATTTGCAGATATTACGTGTTCCGTGGTAGAAGAAGACCTTATGGCTCATGGTGTATGGTGGTGCATGACTGAGGAAGCATGGTTTAACCGTCCACATGTTGTGTACCTGGCTTTAAAAATATAGCGAACCTTACTTGCCATGAAACTCTATGAATGAAGAATTAACAGTAGCCTATACGTAGTTTTAATGTATCATACATAATTTAAATATGTAGAACTCGTAACTTTTAGAAGCGCTGCGCAATACACAACTTCATAACCTACATCAAAAACAGTATAAAATGCCGGAAATTGCTTAAAGCGTTCTCTAATGTGACATTCTCGATGTGATTGCAAAATGGGTCACTAGATTGAAACATCAAGAGGAAACGTGTTGCTAGGTACAGTGTCATCAGGGTACAACACGCTCTCCCACCGAATCACAATACTGCGAAGTAAACAGAGAAGGCAGCAGTGGAAGAGTCGTATTCCAGATGACAATCTGGGATTCAATAAACTATATACAATAGTCTAGCTCATTGCATTAACCAAAAATATCTCTTCAACACTTGACAAATTGGAAAAACACTTTAACTAACTCTGCATTCATTTGTGTTAATTACGAAACATTTTAAGCAGAAATTCTCGTATTTTATTAACTAGGTGACAGTGTGCAACTGCGTCGCTGTTAAGTCATTTGCATCACTATGAAAATGACGGTTTCAGTTGCATGAACCATCTAATCCCAAGGCGTTAGAGCCACATCTACAGGGATACATCTGCATATAAATTAGAGACAAATATATGAAGATCCTCTCTCTGTTAAAATTTAGTTGTCCTGTACACGAAACTACGAGGGTTTCCCAGAAAGTAATGCACCGCATTTTTTTTCCCAGCCGAAAACAATGCGAAACGTTACTTAAGCATTATTTGAAGTCTCCTGAGTGAGCGCACCAACTTTCCGTCACTTCCGACAGATAGCGTAGATGCAGGACAGTTCCAAAATGGTATCTGTAGGTGATGTACGTTACAAGCTACGTGCCATCATTGAATTTCTCACTGCAGAGAAGGAAACTATATTCATACACGCTTGTGCAAAGTCTATGGAGTATCTGCTGTAAACAGAGGAACAGCTAATATCTGGCCACGGAGGGTGAGATCATCAGAAGGCGGTTCGGCGGAGCTCCACGATTTGCAGAGGTCGGGGAAGATGATGATGTTTGGTTTATGGGACGCTCAACTGCGCTGTCATCAGCGCCCGTACCAAATTCCAATTTTTACACAGTCCAATTTCTTTACGCAGTCCAATCTTGCCACTGACAGGAATGGTGAAATGATGAGGACAACACAAACACCCATTCCCCGGGCAAAGAAAAATCCCCAACCCTGCCGGCAATCGAACTCTGGACCCCATGATCCAGAGGCAGCAACGCTAACCACTAGATCACGAGCTGCGCAGTATGGTCAGGGAGACCATCGACGGCTGTCACACCTGACATGTTGTAGCGGGCTCATGTTGTTCAAATGGTTCAAATGGCTCTGAGCACTATGGGACTCAACAGCTGAGGTCATCAGTTCCCTAGTACTTAGAACTACTTAAACCTAACTAACCTAAGGACATCACACACATCCATGCCCGAGGCAGGATTCGAACCTGCGACCGTAGCAGTCGCGTGGTTCCTGACTGAAACGCCTAGAACCGCTCGGTCACCGCGGCCGGCGGCTCATGTTGTCATTCGCGAGGGAGGACGCATTACGACTTGACAGTTGGAGCTGCATCTGTCAATCAGCAAAGGAAGTGCGGATGCAATTATCCGCACTCTTGGATATTCAGAAGTGTGTACAAGATGGGTCCCGCGGTGTCTTAACGGTGGTTCGCAAATCGCACAGAAAAAACATTTGTCTTGATTTATTGCAACGTTTTGAAGCTGAGGGGGAGGCCTTCTTGTTGGAATGGTGCCATTCCCACACCCCAAAGAAGAAAAAATTTAAAGCAATTGCTTCCACCGTTTTTATGGACTGTGAAGATGTGGTTCTCATTGAATGAGGAGGTGATGCACACAGTGAAGCACTGGCTCACCCACCAGGACAAGCATTGGTACCAACAGGGCATATACGCCGTCGTTTCGCTCTGGAGGAAGGCCATAGAACGCCATGAAGATTACGTGGAAAAATAGGGTGTGTAGATAAAGCATCATTCTTTCTGTGTGTGTAATTCTCATTATTTTCAATAAAGAGTTGTAGAGGAAAAATATGTGGTCCATTACTTTTTGGGGCAACCCTAGTATGTAGAAAAATTAGGAACTTTATTTTATAATTTAGATCACGTGTCAAGCAACGAGAACCCAACATTCTCTTTTCAATTGAAACAAAACTGTTGAGCCGTCAAAAGGCTGGTACTCAATTTAAAATACGGCAGAAGCCAGGGAACATCATTCCGACAAAGAAAACCTAGAATAAGGAAAAAGTGGTAAACGAGATGGATGTGAAGGTATAGAAAAATGATATGTACAGCTGAAGAAAACCTACATTAACATTATCTGGTAAGGTAAAATATAGCTCAAGAGAAGAGACTGCATGTACGATAGGTAACGAATGTCAAGTGTAGATAAAATGCTGCTTACAAAATAAACCGTGAAATTAGTTGGTTCATAAATTACTATTTTTCATACAGCTCAAGAGGTGTTTTCCATTTCCATGCAGTTCTACAGCTGTGGATGCCCACCACACAAAATTTTCTGGGACCACTCCATCGTGAATATTACTGTCCGTAATGTGTGACGTTAAGTTCAAACATATCAAAAATGTTCAAATGTGTGTGAATTCCTAAGGGACCAAACTGCTGAGGTCATCAGTCCCTAGACTTACACATTACCTAAACTAATTTAACGCTCGGAACCTACCCATGCCCGAGGTAAGACTCGAACCTCCAGCAGGAGGTCAAATATATCACACGTATGCTTCTTGCTCCAGCAATTTTCACAAATGTAAGGGCTCGTTGGTGGAATTCTTTTTTCAATTATGAATTTCTGTAATGCTATTTATTTCTATGGGAGCAACTGGTTAGATGCAGCAGTAAATAACGCTGCCAGTGTTGCGTGATGTCACGGAGGGGCACCTTAAAGGTGGCTTTAAGCCTTTGCTGCGATCGGCTCGGGGAGTTTGTGACAAGGTCGAGGAGACGTGCGCCGGATATTGCTTCTTTTCCGCCCTTCTGCCACTACGGGGCCACCAAGAGTGACTGACACAGCCTCTTACCGCATCCGCGTCGCCCGACGCTTGTAACTGAGACGGAGACACCAGCAGTGGCTATTCCGCTGCTTACCTCATTTACTATATTATGTTAAAAATGATTTCTCACGGCATCTGTATAAAAAAACGTCATTTATGTGAAAAGGGTTCCTTCGTGTCTTTCTATCATAATTTTTTAAACGAACGTAACTGACTCATAATAATTAGACTCCTTACTCTCGGGAATCGTGGGAAGAGTATAGGCCCTACAGCTGAACAATATTTACATGTGTGTCTTTTTCCATCAGTGTTGTTATCAGCTGGCAGCTGTGGCCGAGTGGCTGTAGGCGCTTCATTCCGGAACCGAGCTGCTGCTACGGTCACAGGTTCGAATCCGGCCTCGGGCATGGCTGTGTGTGATGTCCTTAGGTTAGTTAGGTTTAAGTAGTTATAAGTTATAGGGGACTGATGACCGCAGACGTTAAGTCCCATAGCGCTCAGAGCCATTTGAACCATCCTGTAATTATCAACCAGCTCTGCTTACTGGCTCTGGCGGCCATTCAGTACCGATCATGTCGTCCTCGGTCAACGGTGTCATTCCGATTATATACGGAGGGGCCGTGCAGGATTCGGTGGCCTATGCACAGTGACGAGTTTTCGTCCAAAGCGGTGTGCGAGTTCACTCGTTTGTCCGTAAGAGGAGTGTTTGCCACTTTCCGGCCGGTCGGCGATAACGGAACTGAGGCGCCCGCCATGCAATATTTCTCAAACGATTTTACAAAAGTTATTTGTTGGAAAGATTTCATGTTTATTTTACTTCTAGCTTTATACGTCAGGTTCATGATGATGTGCCCATTATTTTATTTATGGTTGTAGTTATTGTGATGCGTACGTGGGCGTAACGTAATGTTCAAAATTGTAAATTTTTGCAATGAAAAATAGGGATTGCTATAATTTTGCATTTGGTGCATGTTACATAATACGTTGCTGCTTATGAAAGTTAGCTACTATACTCTATTCTTCTTTAGACTTACATTAATCTCGAGAAAATTGATCTTATGGAGCGCGACGCGCCAGTGATAAATCCAAAGTCAAATATCCACAACAATCCTCATACTTCAATAAATGGTTCGAGATATCGAAATGAGGTTTTGGCAAGTGATGGCACGCAAAGTGGACAGTATTTTGCCATATGGTTATTCTGCAAAACTTCATTATCCAGTATGTTATTCTCATTACTCGCGGCAGACATTCTTACCGAGTCCCGTAAGAGTTCGGGCAATGCGTGTGCATCCAGCACCGAAGGAGGAGGTCAATGGCCGGTTAGCCTTAACTATATGAAGATGGTATCTGTTCTTCCGGACATGTCCGAAAGAACATACCATCGGTGACCATGCAGCTCTCTTAGAATGAAACTTACGGGGCTCGGTAAGATTATCTGCCGTGAGTAATGAGAGTAATGGGCAGGGGCACTACGAATGTAGTGCGTGGACATTAAGTTGAGAATGTGGATCTCACGAGGAGCGTGGGAGCGTGTAAGGGATAAATCCCTGCAGTAGCACTGTGCCCTCGGGGGCTCAGATGGATGGAGCGTCTGCCATGTAAGCAGGAGATCCCGGGTTCGAGTCCCGGTCGGACACGTGTTTTCAACTGTCCCCCCTGATGTATATCAACGCCTGTCGACAGCTTTGGGTCTTGGTTCAATTATCATTTCATTTTAAGAGAGCTGCATGGTCACCGATGGTGTCTGTTCATCTTCATATATTTATTCGATGAATAGTCATTGTTCAGACACTGTAAAATCACCAAACTATCGAAACGCAATCGGCAGGCAGGTGTGATGCTCCGCATCTGTGCATTGTGGTCATGATAACCAGGAAACATCACCAATCTGACCTCAGATTTTACGGAGAAGAAAGCACATTTGCAAGATATCAGCTCCAGCAATCGATCCCGTGAACTGGACCGTAACACTACGCAGTTATAACCTGAAAGTACAGCTTTTAAACATTCTGGTGTACCGTTTGTCACCCGCTATCACTTAGCATAATGCCCGAGCGCCAAGCTCTGTACAGCTGTGTGACAAACACGGCACTCTAATTCACGAGATGTTGAGGGCAATGTCGGAAAGGAGGAGGCAGACACAAAAACAGTAACTAATATGAATATGTTGATGAGGGATGGGCCATGATCGCGCTCGAGAAACTCGTGAAACTAAGGCATATTCACGAGAGTTTCTCGGGTACTCTCGAAAAGCTGTCGACGGTGCTGCGCTCTAGGAGACAGCGTGAAACTAATTCACAACAAAGCATTGAGCCGCAGCAGTCGTAAACATTGTCTTCAGTATGTGCAAGGAATAACATGAAATTGCACTTCCTGGGTTAATATCAAGTGTACTATATTCGTTCATTTTTACTGAAATAGTGGTATATTTCTCAGAAGACAATAATCGTGGAATTTTTACTATAAAAAACACAGATCTCAGATGAAAACAATTTTTTTTATAAAACAAAATAAAAACTTAGCATTCTGCACGTACGTATACTTAAAATTAAGAGAAATGATATAATCGGTTGTACCTAGAAACTACTCACATACATTTAATTATTATTCATAATGCATTTTTACTTCCGTCACTGCACTGGCGTCGGATGATTGTATTAATCAACTGGCCTCCTATTCAACTTCTTCGTTTATTTATAAGTAGTTCTGTTTAGGAAAATATTCTCTCTCTGGGAACAGAAGGGGAAAGTATTAGAAGATATTTTTGTGCCGCAAAAAATGGTTCAAATGGCTCTGAGCACTATGCGACTTAACTTCTGAGGTCATCAGTCGCCTAGAACTTAGAACTAATTAAACCTAACTAATCTAAGGACATCACACACATCCATGCCCGAGGCAGGATTCGAACCTGCGACCGTAGCGGTCACGCGGTTCCAGACTGTAGCGCCTTTAACCGCACGGCCACACCGGCCGGCTTTGTGCCGCAACAACTAGACCTGGCTTACTGCTCTTATTTTCCTCCAGAACTGCGTGCGTTGTCGGTAATGTTCTTCCAAATATCGTTTAACTACGACGGCAACGTTTCATAAAAATTTTATTTGAAACTTAATCTAAAGAAGCCCAAAAGCCGGGCAAAATTAGCCGAGCGGTCTAAGGCGCTGCAGTCATAGACTGTGCGACTGGTCCCGGCGGAGGTTCGAGTCCTCCCTCGGGCATGGGTGTGTGTGTGTGTGTGTTCGTCCTTAGCATAATTTAGGTTAAGTAGTGTCTAGCCGGCACGGTAGCTCAGCGTGTTCGGTCAGAGAGCTGGTTGTCCTCTGTAATAAAAAACTGAGTGGAAGGATCAACCACCGAATTTGAACAGGATGTCTTGCGACGTCCGCAACGACTAAACACAACAATCAATAACGAAAAAGAAAACAAAAAAAGCGGTCTAAGGCGCTGCAGTCATAGACTGTGCGGCTGGTCCCGGCGGACGTTCGAGTCCTTCCTCGGGAATGGGTGTGTGTGTGTTCGTCCTTAGCATAATTTAGGTTAAGTAGTGTGTAAGCTTAGGGACTGATGACCTCATAAGATATCAAACACGTCTGAACATTTTTTGAAGCCCAGTGTTTTGTTCTAAATGTTTCTCGAGGCTAGTTTCGTTAGCGGGCAAAGAAGTAGATCTGATTACACTCCCCAGTGAGTTTGAGGTGGCTTTGTTTAAATGAATGGGATTTGTAAATGACGAAATTTTGAATCTTGGATCGAGAAATGTACGATAGCAACTGCATATACTCTGTTTCCATTAATGCTAGCCTAGCTATTAGTGAGATGTGCAGATGCTGCTGTAACTTTTGCGCTGTCATAGTATCGCACTTTCTTTTGCTTACGGTTAGTATTAGCTGTCTTATTATTGGCATAGCTTTCGAAGGAGAGTTGTAATTTCCCGTACAGATTTCACGCGTTACCAGTTCTTAAGGCTCCAGTACACTAAAACATTCATTCAAAATTCGCCACTCCTCAGCTATGGAGATCTGAACACCTGGATACAAAGATGGTAAACAGGCTGCAGTACTCGTACATTCCTTTTTTCCAGTAGGCGTTGCAACATATAAAATGTACAGCTCTATTGGGTTCTGGTTTCCTGGAGTTCTCCACCAGCACTGCAACTCGTTTCGAAACAACTGACTCTTTTTCTGACCTTTTCACGTATAATTCAGAGCTCACTTTTGTTCAAAGAACTTTTCACAACTAAAGTGTTGGTATGTACCAAACGAGGCACCTGTTGCATATCTATGCTGCCAGTGTGAATAAGCTGTACGGCTGCCGTCATACTAAAAAACTGACACTAAACTCCTCCCGAACAGGCCAGGAAGGCCCAACGGTAGCGACGGGCCGCCGTGTCTTCCTCAGCCAACAAGCGTCACTGGATGTGGATATGGATGGGCATGAGGTCATCACACCGCACTCCCGGCCGTATGTCAGTTTCCGAGACCGGGCCGTCATACTACTGGCATTGTCAATTGTGATGTTGGCCGGCCGCTGTGACCGAGCGGTTCTAGGCACTTAAGTGCGGAACCGCGCGACTGCTACGATCCCAGGTTCGAATCCTGCGTCTGGCATGGATGTGTGTGATGTCCTTAGTTTAGTTATGTTTAAGTAGTTCTACGTTCTAGGGGACTGATGACCTCAAATATTATGTCCCATAGTGCACAGAGCCATTTGAACCATTTGTGATGTTTACAGCTTTGTTTACGATATTCCATTCTGAAAGCACGGTATCTAAAACCTCGGTAATTTTTAACTCAGTATGCTTTTCTGGGAACTGGTGTGTCTGCTGAGCTAAAGCTTTCAGGTAACAATTACCGTTAATGAAATGACCAATTACAGCCATATCTACCCGACAATTCAGCGAAGTCGTCCAAATATCATCACAGAAACACAAGTGGAGTCTTTCACTTCCACGTCTACAGTCTCTGTGTTTGTAATTATTTTCTGCAGTAATGTGGTGAAATTTTTTACAATTTGGTATCGAATATTTTGGGTTCAACAGTGCAACGAAACATCGAAATCCAGTGTACTCTATGATAGAGAGAGGCTAAAAGTCGTCTGTTATCATGGCTACTAGAACTGCATCTAGTTCTTGTTGGCGGTCATGTCCCTCTATAAAGAAAAATATGAGCTTTAGATCAATGCTCCTGCAAGTTGATGAGTTTTGCTCCAAAACTAGTCAAATAAAATTACATACCGTACTGTTCAAAGCTTTAGGAGTTTTGATTTCGGAATATGTTGTTTTTTTATCTCAGTCCGATTTTGAGCCGAGCGGGATTAGCCGAGCGGTCTTTGCGCTGCAGTCATGGACTGTGCGGTTGATCCCAGCGGAGGTTCGAATCCTCCCTCGGGCATGGGTGTGTGTGTTTGTCCTTAGGATAATTTAGGTTAAGTAGTGTGTAAGCGTAGGGACTTATGACCTTAGCAGTTAAGTCTCATATGATTTCAAACACATTTGAACAATTTTGAACATTTTTCCGATTATGGCTGCTTCAGATACTACCCGACCTCTTGCACAGAATTCCCTCTCTGTGCTCCTTCAATGGATAACATACATACCTGGGTATTTTGTGTGATTCGCATTATTAGGAGAGTGAGTCTCTGTATCCGTGGACGACAGTGTATCTTTGTTCGAAAAATTGTGTATTTTGAGACGTCTAAACACGCACATTCTGTTTTTTAAACATTGCGGAGCTCTTTAAAACAAATGTTGCAACAAACGTTATCTCCATCCTCCATAAAGTGTTGCCAGCGCCATGACTTTCGTTTTCGTGTATTCGTACTGATTTGAATCACAAATTTATTCGAATGTAACCTGAGACATAAGAGTTACGAGCACAGCGGGCCACGAGCGTGTCTGCTTAGTGTCAGCATTCACTTCAGATAACAACCCCGGCGCATGTTGTCGCAGTCAACTAGCGCGCAGTAACACGCTCCTACGCTCAGTAACTTGTGAGCTTCGCGAGAACTGCTTGAGAACTAGGAGCTCGAGGATTTCTCAGTGCGTTCGAGTCGTCGCGCCTCGCGGTCCTATCCTCGTATGTAATACGTACAACTCACAAGCGTATATACTCAATATTATTTTAAAAACATTCTCATATTGATATTCTGCAGCTATGCGTAGGCGAAAAATAAGGAACAAATAAACATAAGGAACTGAAGAATAATTGCTAAATGAAGTTAATGATATTGGATTTGCAATTTCATCATGCCAATCACGTTGAAGCATAGCCCATCTCCTGCAAATGTGCTTCATTTTAACAGAGGCAGCTTTAAGAACCAAAGAAATTACGCATTACAGCGACGTTTAGTTCATTCACATTGAGTTTGTGAATGGCAAAAATAAAAATGTCCAAAGCAAAGTCATATCTGACACCAGTTACAGGCTAGAAACCGTGCTACCTGACACAATGAACCACTCATGTTGTCAAAACAGTGATTCTCAAACCTCTTACTCACTCGTGTTTAATTCGCGATCGGGCATTAGGCGGCTGCAGTGGGATAGGGCAAACGAACAACCGGAGCGCAAAAGTACACTCACAGTGTCATATCTGCTTACTCAGAATTGTGACGCCAACTTTTGCGCGGGATCTCTTATTAGGGCTACAATCCTGCAAGTGAGCTTTTTTCTGTACATTTTAGTGGCATTGTTTGGAACAGTAATGGACAGAGTGTACCATACAATGAATGGCTCCAGACACATTCTCAGAAATTTCTGCCTGAAAGTAAGGACTGTGATACTAGTAGACTCATTTTGGTTAGGAATGTCAACCTCGCCTTTGCTAAACCGATTTTTGATCCCTCCTTGCTCTTACGTTGTTTTGATTCCTCGGTGGCAGAATTTCCTCACTTGCTCTGCTTTATTTCAAGTTTACTGCTAGTCTCATTTCTGAAACACTTCATTAATA
Source organism: Schistocerca americana (assembly GCF_021461395.2). Classification (NCBI taxonomy): domain Eukaryota; kingdom Metazoa; phylum Arthropoda; class Insecta; order Orthoptera; family Acrididae; genus Schistocerca; species Schistocerca americana. The sequence goes on from NC_060124.1 coordinate 123,178,755, forward strand.
CGTCTATCTTGCATGGTTGGTGCCTGGCAGCTTAAAAGTATCTGTTGACCATTTCGGCCACGAATTATTTTTTTCGTAAAAAAATCATGGCTTTGCTGTCTAGTTCTTCGAATTAAATTATGATTTTTCAGATGTATAAGATATTCCGAGGTGCCCCCCAAGGGGGGATACAACGTGCCCCCAAATGAGGACATCGAATCCAAGTAGGTACAGTGTACGTCGAAAAGTCAAAGTATTTTATTTCACCGATATACATAAATGACACAAATGAAGCATTTGCATAGCAACTGGAATTTACGTCGCTTTACGATAAGTTCGTTTATTTGGGTAAAAGTGTATGGGGCCTGAAGATGGCAAAATGAATTGCCGAAACCGGTTGCTTTCAGAAATAAAATTGTTGTCTTTGTTGTGGTCTTCAGTCCTGAGACTGGTTTGATGCAGCTCTCCATGCTACTCTATCCTGTGCAAGCTTCTTCGTCTCCCAGTACCTACTGCAATCTACATCCTTCTGAATCTGCTTAGTGTATTCATCTCTTGGTCTCCCTCTACGATTTTTACCCTCCTCGCTGAACTCCAATACTAAATTGGTGATCCCTTGATGCCTCAGAACATGTCCTACCAACCGATCCCGTCTTCTGGTCAAGTTGTGCCACAAACTTCTCTTCTCCCCAATCCTATTCAATACTTCCTCATTAGTTATGTGATCTACCCATCTAATCTTCAGCATTCTTCTGTAGCACCACATTTCGAATGCTTCTATTCTCTTCTTGTCCAAACTATTTATCGTCCACGTTTCACTTCCATACATGGCTACACTCCATACACTTCCTGACACTTAAATCTATACTCGATGTTAACAAATTTCTCTTCTTCAGAAACACTTTCCTTGCCATTGCCAGTCTACATTTTATATCCTCTCTACTTCGACCATCATCAGTTATTTTGCTCCCCAAATAGCAAAACTCCTTTACTACTTTAAGTGTCTCATTTCCTAATCTAATTCCCTCAGCATCACCAGACTTAATTCGACTACATTCCATTATCCTTGTTTTGCTTTTGTTGATGTTCATCTTATATCCTCCTTTCAAGACACTGTCCATTCCGTTCAACTGCTCTTCCAAGTCCTTTGCTGTCTCTGACAGAATTACAATGTCATCGGCGAACCTCAAAGTTTTTATTTCTTCTCCATGGATTTTAATACCTACTCCGAATTTTTCTTTTGTTTCCTTTACTGCCTGCTCAATATACAGATTGAACAACATCGGGGAGAGGCTACAACCCCGTCTTACTCCCTTCCCAACCACTGCTTCCCTTTCATGTCCCTCGACTCTTGTAACTGCCATCTGGTTTCTGTACAAATTGTAAATAGCATTTCGCTCCCTGTATTTTACCACTGTCACCTTTAGAATTTGAAAGAGAGTTTTCCAGTCAACACTGTCAAAAGCTTTCCCTAAGTCTACAAATGCTAGAAACGTAGGTTTGCCTTTCCTTAATCTTTCTTCTGAGATAAGTCGTAAGGTTAATATTGCCTCACGTGTTCCATCATTTCTACGGAATCCAAACTGATCTGCCCCGAGGTCCGCTTCTATCAGTTTTTCCATTCGTCTGTAAAGAATTCGCGTTAGTATTTTGCAGCTGTGACTTATTAAACCGATAGTTCGGTAATTTTCACATCTGTCAACACCTGCTTTCTTTGGGATTGGAATTATTATATTCTTCTTGAAGTCTGAGGGTATTTCGCCTGTTTCATACATCTTGCTCACCAGATGGTAGAGTTTTGTCAGGACTGGCTCTCCCAAGGCTGTCAGTAGCTCCAATGAAATGTTGTCTACTCCGGGGGCCTTGTTTCGACTCAGGTCTTTCAGTGCTCTGTCAAACTCTTCACGCAGTATCGTATCTCCCACTTCATCTTCATCTACATCCTCTTCCATTTCCATAATATTGTCCTCAAGCACATCGCTCTTGTATAGACCCTCTATATACTCCTTCCACCTTTCTGCTTTCCCTTCTTTGCTTAGAACTGGGTTTCCATCTGAGCTCTTGATATTCATACAAGTCGTTCTCTTATCTCCAAAGGTCTCTTTAATTTTCCTGTAGGCAGTATCTATCTTACCCAAAGTGAGATAAGCCTCTACATCCTTACATTTGTCCTCTAGCCATCCCTGCTTAGCCATTTTGCACTTCCTGTCGATCTCATTTTTGAGACGTTTGTATTCCTTTTTGCCTGCTTCATTTACTGCATTTTTATATTTTCTCCTTTCATCAATTAAATTAAATATTTCTTCTGTTACCCAAGGATTTCTACTAGCCCTCGTCTTTTTACCTACTTGATCCTCTGCTGCCTTCACTGCTTCATCCCTCAAAGCTACCCATTCTTCTTCTACTGTATTTCTTTCCCCCATTCCTGTCAATTGTTCCCTTATGCTCTCCCTGAAACTCTGTACAACCTCTCGTTCTTTCAGTTTATCCAGGTCCCATCTCCTTAAATTCCCAACTTCTTGCAGTTTCTTCAGTTTTAATCTACAGGTCATAACCAATAGATTGTGGTCAGAGTCCACATCTGCCCCTGGAAAAGTCTTACAATTTAAAACCTGGTTCCTAAATCTCTGCCTTACCATTATATAATCTATCTGATACCTTTTAGTATCTCCATGGTTCTTCCATGTATACAACCTTCTTTCATGATTCTTAAACCAAGTGTTAGCTATGATTATGTTGTACTCTGTGCAAAATTCTACCAGGCGGCTTCCTCTTTCATTTCTTAGCCCCAATCTATATTCACCGACTATGTTTCCTTCTCTCCTTTTTCCTGTACTCGAATTCCAGTCACCCATGACTATTAAATTTTCGTCTCCCTTCACTATCTGAATAATTTATATCGTCGTCATCTGCAGAGCTAGTTGGCATATAAACTTGTACTACTGTAGTAGGTGTGCGCTTCGTATCTATCTTGGCCACAATAATGCGTTCACTATGCTGTTTGTAGTAGCTTACCCGCATTCCTATTTTCCTATTCATTATTAAACCTACTCCTGCATTACCCCTATTTGATTTTGTGTTTATAACCCTGTAGTCACCCGACCAGAAGTCTAGTTCCTCCTGCCACCGAACTTCACTAATTCCCACTATATCTAACTTCAACCTATCCATTTCCCTTTTTAAATTTTCTAACCTACATGCCCGATTAAGGGATCTGACATTCCACGCTCCGATCCGTAGAACGCCAGTTTTCTTTCTCCTGATAACGTCATCCTCTTGAGTAGTCCCCGCCCGGAGATCCGAATGGGGGCTATTTTACCTCCGGAATATTTTACCCAAGAGGACGCCATCATCATTTAATCATGTTGTAAAGCTGCATGCCCTCGGGAAAAATTACGGCTGTAGTTTCCCCTTGCTTTCAGCCGTTCGCAGTACCAGCACAGCAAGGCCGTTTTGGTTATTGTTACAAGGCCAGATCAGTCAATCATCCAGACTGTTGCCCTTGCAACTACTGAAAAGGCTGCTGCCCCTCTTCAGGAACCACACGTTTGTCTGGCCTCTCAACAGATACCCCTCCGTTGTGATTGCACCTACGGTACGGCTATCTGTATCGCTGAGGCACGCAAGCCTTCCCACCAACGGCAAGGTCCATGGTTCAGGGGGGGGGGGGGGGGGGGGAGAAATAAAATAAAATATCTTAAATTATAAAACTGTTGGTGAAGTTTCCTGACTTTGAAAAATTCATTTCATGTCGATTTTGAGGTGGGTACACGGTCCTGTAGATTTTTTCAGCGCCTACATGATGGAATATGTTTCATGTTGCAAAATCGGCAATAAACCGTCGAAAATAGCTGTCGAAAATAGTTCAAAAATGGTTCAAATGGCTCTGAGCACTATGCGACTCAACATCTTAGGTCATAAGTCCCCTAGAACTTAGAACTACTTAAACCTAACTAACCTAAGGACATCACACACACCCATGCCGGAGGCAGGATTCGAACCTGCGACCGTAGCAGTCCCGTGGTTCCGGACTGCAGCGCCAGAATCGCTAGACCACCGCGGCCGGCTCGAAAATAGTGTTCAGTTTCAAAAGCAGCTAACTGCATGTTGTCTACGGGTACAAAGCCCGCTATATGCCCAATAGGCGTGGCTTTCGCCCTGCCACGTCCGGATGCGAACCACGTAAACAGGTATCAGACTTGCCAAACTGGATATTGAAAGCTACCCTTCAGTCTGTTATTATTAGAATCGATATTTTTCTCATTCAGCTTTCGGTTGACTGCGTTGTAACAAATTCGTACGCAACAATGATATTCTCGCTGCCAATGCATTGTCGTTTGGATGGGATAAATGGCTCTGAGCACTATGCGACTTAACTTCTGAGGTCATCAGTCACCTATAACTTAGAACTAATTAAACCTAACTAACCTAAGGACATCACACACATCCATGCCCGAGGCAGGATTCAAACCTGCGATCGTAGCGGTAGCTCGGTTCCAGACTGTCGCGCCTAGAACCGCACGGCCACTCCGGCCGGCTTGGATGGGATATGGGTTTCGTGATTATCTCAACGTCGTTTATCATGCAATTAGTGGACTTTGGGTCTAGGCTACTTAGCTTTCAATATACCGTACGATATAAAACGTCTAACATTACCTCCATCATTATCCCGTTGTTCAATATTATCGCCAGGATGATCGGATGAATCGTCAATTTCAGATGAATAAAGGAGCTCTGTAACTTCTTCTTCTGTAAGTTGCCTTTGTCTATCTTGGACTCGGGGCAATGTGAAATCACCGTAAGATGACTAAAATGACAGCGAAATTATGTCTTAAATTTCTATGCTATTACAACCTTTCAATCACAATGTCCTCATTAGGAGACACGAATAAAGTCATTAACATGACACTTACGTTTCGTTTTGAAAGATATCTTAAATTTCACCTTCAAGAATGCACCTTTCTAAGCACAAATAATTTTTTTAACCTAAGCTCAGAAGATGTTAACCGGCTGACAGGAGGTACAAGGATTACTGCGAAGCGTCCATGTGGCTGTGCACATTCAGTTTTGTTTTGTGCTACCACAGACCGACAACAGATGCTGACACTGTTCTCAAATAAAGTCTCTGTTTGCGACAATATGAGGACAAATATCTCAAATGGTAAAATTTAACGAATTTTAATATACTAAGCATTTATTTAGTATGTTCTTACATGATGACGCCATGACCGAAAGGCCTAAAGGACAACGACCTGTACACCATGAGCTGCATTCAAAGATTTACTTTGGCAGTTAAATATTTTAAAAGCGGCTCATGGTTTACAGCAAGATATGACCTGATTTAAATTATTTAATAGCCAGAATGAAAACTTTAAATGCAGCTAATGGTGCACAGAAAGATGTCTTTTATCTCTCGTCTTTCTTAGTTTGAATACATACTGTGTATTCATCAGGCTGTTAACTGCATTCAGTAGGTATGTCAACCACGAATCTGATCACTGACGATTTTTATAATTAGATTTTTTCAGATCGACAAATCCTATGTGAGTTGAGAGGGGGAAGTATGACCCGTTTCAAAGAGCACTTCGTGTACTGACGTTCTGATAGCAATTACTCTTTCTTCTATATTTCCATAGCCTCATCAACACTTCGCCTCTTGAAAAGGAGAGTGTGTCTGTCTTTATTACCTTAATTTCCTTCCTTATACAGTCGCCGGCCGTTGTGGCCAAGCGGTTCTAGGCGCTTCAGTCCGGAACAGCGCTGCTGCTGCTACTGTCGCAGGTTCGAACCCTGCCTTGGGCATGGATGTGTGTGATGTCCTTAGGTTAGTTAAGTTTAAGTAGTTCTAAGTCTAGGGGAGTGATGACCTCAGATGTTAAGCCCCATAGTGCTCAGAGCCATTTGAACCTTATGCAGTCCATTTCCCTTCTCAGCTTTTCCTTGTGTGCATGTTTGTGTAAATGGGAGGAAACCAGTGATCTGGAATCTGCTCCATTGTAGCCAGAGACACTGGGGGTGAAATAGCGCCGCAGCAAGAAGACACCACTTTGCTGTAGGACTTGGTACAGCCCACGCAGGATACCCGCACAGGTCACCGTATCCTGACCAATTTTCGTCCAAAGCGCTCGGCGGTTCATTCGTTTTTTCAGAAGTGGAGGTGAACAGTGTCTGAAACGTTTCCGCCGGTCGGGGATGACAGAATCGTGGCGCATGCTCTGCAGTCTTTCTCAAACGATTTTACGAAAACTGTTCGGTGAAAAAGAAAAAAAGAAAATCATTTTTGCTTTGCTTATAGCTTTATATGTCAGGTTGAGGGCGGCGTGCCCATCATTCCGTTAATATCATAGTTATTGTGATATTCACGTGGAAGTAAGACTTTGCGAGGAATTCGAAAACGTTTGTAATGAAAAATAGAGGTAGCTATGATTTTGCGTTTGGTGTTTAATACATAATGTGTTGCAGCGTATGAAATACAGCTAACATATTGAATTTTTCTTTAGACTTTGCTCGAGGTCGCTGTCACTAATCTCGCGGAGATTGATATGACATAGCACACTCATTTTCGATTACGTTGCACCAGCGATATAGCCAGAGTGAAATATCAGCAACATTCCTGAGGTACTGAAATGCGAGTTTGGTGAGTAATAGCATGTCAAGAGGAGAGTATTTTGCGATAAGGTTGTCCTGCAGAACTTCATTGTCGACAGTGTTGTCCTACTAACTGCAGACTTTTTCGATGATAGAATGCAATTTTTAACGGCCGTCAATAGCTGGTGAAATGAGAAATGCTATGGGTTTAGGAACAACGTAAGTCAAAACGTTACACATTTAGTTTGTACTACACTACTGGCCATTAAAATTGCTACACCAAGAAGAAATGCAGATGATAAACGGGTATTCATTGGACAAATATATTATACTAGAACTGACATGTGATTACATTTTCAAGGAATTTGGGTACATAGATCTTGAGAAATAAGTACCCAGAACAACCACCGCTGGTCGTAATAACGGCCTTGATACGCCTGGGCATTGAGTCAAACAGAGCTTGGATGGCGTGTACAGGTACAGCTGCCCATGCAGTTTCAACACGATACCACAGTTCATCAAGAGTAGTGACTGGCGTATTGTGACGAGCCAGTTGCTCGGCCACCATTGACCTGACGTTTTCAATTGGTGAGAGATCTGGAGAAAGTGCTGGCCAGGGCAGCAGTGGAACATTTTCTGTATCCAGAAAGGCCCGTACAGGACCTGCAACATGCGGTCGTGCACTATCCTGCTGAAATGTAGGGTTTCGCAGGGATCGAATGAAGGGTAGAGCCACGTGTCGTAACACATCTGAAATGTAACGTCCACTGTTCAAAGTGCCGTCAATGCGAATAAGAGGTGACCGAGACGTGTAACCAATGGCACCCCATACCGTCATGCCGGGTGATATGCCAGTATGGCGATGACGAAAACACGCTCAATGTGCGTTCGCCGCAATGTCGCTAAACGCGGAAGCGACCATCATGATTCTGTAAACAGAACCTCGATTCATCCGAAAAAATGACGTTTTGCCGTTCGTGCACCCAGGTTCATCGTTGAGTACACCATCACAGGCGCTCCTGTCTGTGATGCAGCGTCAAGGGTAACCGCAGCCATGCTCTCCGAGCTGATAGTCCATGCTGCTGTAAACGTCGTCGAACTGTTCGTGCAGATGGTTGTTGTTTTGCAAACGTCTCCATTTGTTGATTCAGGGATCCGGACGTGGCTGCACGATCCGTTACAGCCATGCGAATAAGATGCCTGTCATCTCGACTGCTAGTGATACGAGGACGTTGGGATCCAGCACGGCGCTCCGTATTACGCTCCTGAACCCATCGTTTCTATGTTCTGCTAACAGTCATTGGATCTCGACCAACGCGAGCAGCAATGTCGCGATACGATAAACCGCAATCGCGATAGGCTACAATCCGACCTTTATCAAAGTCGGAAACGTGACGGTACGCATTTCTCCTCCTTACACGAGGCATCACAACAAAGTTTCACCGCGCAACGCTGGTCAACTACTGTTTGTATATGAGAAATCGGTTGGAAACTGTCCTCATGTGAGCACGTTGTAGGAGTCGCCACCGACGTCAACCTTGTATGAATGCTCTGAAAAGCTAATCATTTGCATATCACAGCGTCGTCTTCCTGTCGGTTAAATTTCGTGTCTGTAGCCTGTAGTCTTCGTGGTGTAGCAATTTTAATGGCCAGTAGTGTAGATATGTGCATTTTCATAAGCTACTGACCTTGCTTTTCCTCAGTTCCTCACTTAATATGCCGCTTTTTTAGAATTATTTTGCAACAGCATCTGCACATCGATAGTGAATTTTCTAAAACCAGCCCACAAGGGATCCAGCTACAGGCTGTGAACATTACAAGACATGCCTCTGCAGATGATGTAGCACAAATAAGTAGTTACAAAAGAGATTTAATCAGAATTATGCAAAATTACTACAAAATTGCTGAGAAAACAGGATTACATGTTAATGAAGAAAAGACAGAATACCTGTCCATAAGTAAGAAAACCAGAAAAGATGCACGTCTGACTGTAGATGGGTTCAATTTCAAGACTGTTGACCACTTCAAGTACCTAGGAAATATTTTTACTAATAACAACAGAACTGATATAGAAATAGATGCCCGTTTTCAACCGCAAACAAGACACTTTTTAGTTTCAGCAAAATTCTAAGAAAAAGGTCACTTAGCAGTAACTTCAAAATCCGCTTATATCAATTGACCATTATACCTGTGATGTTATATGGATGTGAAAACATATTTAGAAAGAAAGAAGAAGAAAAACTGTTAATATTTGAAAGAAAAGTACTAAAGAAAATTTTTGGACCTGTATACGACGAAAATAGCATGGAATGGAGAATAAGAAGAAATGAAGAATTAAGAGGGCTGTACAAACACCGTAACATCGTCCAAGTGCTCAAGAGGAGAAGGTTGAATTGGGCAGGCCATATAGCAAGAATGACAGAGAACAGACTACCTAGAATGGCATTCAGCAGAACAATAGATGGAACGAGAGGAAGAGGGAGACCCAGAATCAGATGGCGGGATAACATTCTGGAGAACACAACTAGCATGAACAGCAACAGCAACTGGACAAAGAGCGCATTGGACAGGCAGGAGTGGAAGAGGCTCATAGAGCAGGCGTATGGTCTATAAGGCCCTTGCCACATGTAAAGTAAAGTAAATCTGCACATCATGTTAGTGAGGTGAGACTGTGTAAACTCGACTGTGTTTTGACAAATGAAACAAATTTTAAAATTGTAACCAGAGAAACGAACATGTTTTACTCGAAATTCGCCACTCATGATGGCTCTGAAAGTTACAAATGGTTAACAAGCCACGCCAAAGTAAATACCTGCATTTTCGGCGAAATTATTTTTAGATACTATCCAAAGCAGAGGTCGCAGTAGATCTTTTTAAATGGCCACCATCCAAGTGCGGACATGGCGGGCCCCCACTTAACAATTACAGAAAATGTGAGCGTAGGCTTCAGTTTAGAACGGCATTCCACCCCCCCCCCTTATCCCCCACCCACTCCACCCCCGGAGCTCAGCAATTCCTCCACAGCGCCTGCCTGTAACCCACACCATTAATTCTCTTCCCACGCATGCCTTGCTGTCTGCACATCTAGTGGCCACGGCCTTCGGCTTGCACTGTAAGTGATGGACCCGCTTCTATGCGGACTTCTCTGACATCGTGAACAAAGCATTCACTTATAATAGTTTGGTTTGAGTCTGCAGTTAATGTGGTACAGCTCTTTAGGAAGATAATGCAAAGACTTTGCACATCTTATATACTTTAAATTTTTCTTGGGGCAAATGCGTGCGTTTTATTGAGTTTTATGGGTATTGCTTTTTCTTACGAGGATGGGCATTAAACCTGTCACTTCGTAGTGCTGGTGATAGTGTAAAATGAGGTATGTTCGTTTCATTGTATCCTCATGTTTGTATTATTCACGTACTGGCATATATCTGTCGAAATTTTCCTGTCTTTAGTGGGAATATCTTTGTGAATGTTACACTGTATCGCGACCATCAGCAAACCACAGGGGCCTCGATTCTGGATTATCAGTTTCTCCTTAAGTTAAAACGATAAATCTTATTCTAACAAGCACAGCGAATACCCACACACAAAAGTGTAACGAATACCAATACAAACGTAAATTCTGAATGATTTTGCGTTTTCTGAATTTATCCAAATTATACTGCATTTTGGGCATCATTCACCTACATGGTTTGGCCGGCCGGTGTGGCCGTGCGGTTCTAGGCACTTCAGTCTGGAACCGCGTGACCGCTACGGTCGCAGGTTCGAATCCTGCCTCGGGCATGGATGTGTGTGATGTCCTTAGGTTAGTTAGGTTTAAATAGTTCTAAGTCCTAGGGGACTGATGACCATAAATGTTAAGTCCCATAGTGCTCAGAGTCATTTGAACCATTTGAACCTATATGATTTCATTACGAATACTACCGTAATGCAATCGATTAACCGCTTGAACCAATTCCAGGGCATGTAAAATGGTCATGTACATTTGCGGGAAGTTCCTCCTAGATAGTTACTTTTATATATTTGTTTCCTTATGTAAGTTGGTCATCGACCCCACTAGCTCACCTAAGCATTCCTTCCTAGTACTTCGCAGTGCACTCTAGGTTTTGGCGAATATTTATCCAGTTAGACCTGATGAGATCCTGCACGTATTAATGTACTAGTGATCCGAACGTGTTTCTTCTAGTTTTTATTTTACCCTATAATCTCGTAGTAGTGGATTGTATTTCATTATTTTACCTTCTGTATTTCAAAATCATATAGACTATATGCTCAAAAGTATCTGGACACCTGGCTTAAAATGACTTATTGTGGCGTCCTCCATCGGTAATGCTGGAATTCAGTGTGGCGTTGACCCACTCTTAGTCTTGATGATAGCTTACACTCTCGCAGGCATACGTTCAATCAGGTGCTAGAAGGTTTCTTGGGGAATAGCACCCCATTTTCACGGACTTTTGCCCTGAGGAGAGGTATCGATGTCGGTCGGCTTGTAACGAAGTCGGTGTTCCAAAACATCCCAAAGTTGTTCTATAGGATTCAGGTCTGTGCAGACCAGTCCATTGCAGGGATGTTACTTCCGTGTAACCACTCCGCCACAGGCCTTGCATTATGAAAAGGTGTTCAATCTTGTTGAAAGATGAAATCGCCATCCCCAAGTTGCTCTTCAACAGTGGGAAGCAAGAAGGTGCTTAAAACATCAGTGTAGGCCTATTCTGCGATAGTGCTATGCAAAACATCAAGAGGTGAAAACGCCCTCCTTGAAAAACATGACCACACTATAACATCACCACCTCTGAATTTTACTGTTGGCACTACACACGTTGGCAGATGACTTTCGGCGGGCATTCGCCATACTCACATCGGATTGCCACATTGTGTACCGTGATTCGGCACTCCACAGAACGTTTTTCCACTGTTCAATCGTCCTATGTTTACTCTCCTTACACCAAGCGAGGCGTCGTTTGGCACTTACCGGCGTGGTGTATGGCTTATGAGCAGCCGCTCGAGCATGAAATCCAAGTTTCCTCACCTCGCCGAACTGTCATAGTACTTGCAGTGGATCCTGATGAAGTGTGGAATTCCTGTGTGACGGTCTGGATAGATGTCTGCCTACTACACATTACGACTCTCTTCAACTGTCGGCGCTCTCTGTCAGTCAATAGACGAGATCGGCCAGTACGCATTTGTGCTGTACGTGTCCCTTCACGTTTCCACTTCACTATCCCTTGGGAAACAGTGGGGCTAGGGTTGTTTAGGAGTGTGGAAATCTCGTATACAGACGTATGACACAACGATACCCCTTCACCTAACCAAGTTCGAAGTCCGCTCTCTCACGATGTCTAATGACTACTGAGGTCACTGATATGGAGTACCTTGCAGTATGTGGCAGCACAATGGACCTAATATGAAAAACGTATGTTTTTGAGGGTTTCTGGATACTTTTGATTACTTAGTGTATGAATGTTCTACGTAAGGGATAACCTATAGCAGCATGTGTTACAGTGCTTTCATAATCTTTGCGTGGAATTTTATTCACTGGAGATATCCGTATTGATGTTAACGAATAAACCATTATATGGTATGTAAACTTCAAGAAAAATAATCAGAGCCCCATATTTCATTACCGCCTTCCCATGCTCTCACTAAAAATCCTTACCCCGCACCCCTCCAATTATAAACTGAATAAAGAGTTTCGAGGGTACGCCACCATTAAAAGGAAGCTTGGCTTGTGCGAGTTTAATGAAAACACAGCATTGCATTGCTCGCTACGCTATTTTCTCCAACTCGTGTGTGGTCACAAGTTATCATCAAATTCCTGTTCTTATTATTCGTTGTGAATCAGATGTATCACTTAAACGTCCTAATTACGTCGTGTACCATGGAATTCATCCGATTGGCATCCAAGGAGGCGAACATGATAGGCCTGAGCGAGACTTCACTACGAGAGATGAGTGTAGCAGGTAAAAATAGAGTACAAAGAGCATAGGCTCAGCTTTCACCGTGTCATCCTTTTCCGTAAGTCTTGCTTCCATAATCAAGTGCTACGTCAGAACTGCCTCTGTTTGTCTCTAGCTTGCCTAAAGCCAAACGGACCGTCATAAAATAACAGATCCTTGCGTGCAGAGCTGTGAGGTAACAGAGTACGATCCACCGTCGTCAAACGGTGCTGCACCGTCTAACAACCCTACCACAACAAAGGTCAGAATTTAATAACGATTGTGGTGCTGCTCACGCTGCTAAATACTGCATTTTCGGGCATCAACAGTCATATTATGTGGCAGGTGTCATTAGAGCACAGTTAATAAAGTCATTTCATGTAATAATCAAAAAACTAGGCACTCATCTTTTTGTGTTTCCCACGCTGGTCTCGACGTAAAATCATGGCTCAATCGTTGAAAATCTAGGTGGTTATGATTCCAAGCTCGGATGCAAAGAGGCCTAGGTTTTATTCTGCTATATTCAAAAGTTTTGTACATGCGCTTCACAAACCTTTCTTGAAGATAACACTTTTACTGGAAAATGGTGATGTAAAAAAATAATCAGCACTCAAAAATTAGGTTACACTTCCGTTTTATTGCTTTTATTGCAATATCACGTAAACATAAAACATCACTTCACAATACAAAACATACTTGAAAACATCTTCCTCACATTTTATAAGCCACCTACAGTATGCATATTTCCAACATGATGTCCAAGACTTGACTTTCTCAAGGTCAGACTCTGTAACAAGTTAACTACTAACTAATAATCGCTTACGCGCCCAAAAATCAGAGTTACAAGTACGTCAAAGATCATAGTGACAAAAGAAAGAATACACATAAGAATAATATCATTGCAATATAAACATATCGATGTATCAAAGGTGAAATCATATCTGAATGTTGTCTCAGAAATATGTTAAGTAGTTAACAGAAATACAGTAGAATATTACTGGTATCGAGAGGTTCAGGTGAGGTACCGTAATGGTTACCATTACAACCGGAGCAGACCCGGAGGCGGCTCCAGCCACTGTGTTTGCGCCCGCCCGCCCTCCTCGCTGCCCCCACCCCCACACTCCCCCAGCCATCCGCCTGCTCTCTCTCAGCCTTGGCGGTGCGTGCGTGTGAGTTACGGCAGCCCTGTGGCCAGGCGGCGCGGCGCCTGCGTAATGCGTAATGCGTGATTCACGACGCCTGGCGCCAGGCGCCAGCCCCACAGAGGGAACTCGGCCACGACACGCGCTGCGCTTTTGCAGCCGAGAGGAGCCTCTGCCGGACCGTTCAGAGGCCTGGAGCCAAGGGATTCCTGACGTCTCGCACCTTCCCAGAGTGTGTGTGTGTTACCTAATGACAGGTCATGAGAGCTTCACTCCTCATCTGCATCAGAAGCAGAGCGTAGCGGTACTCTGACGCTGTGTTTCTTGACCTACAGAAATGGTTGTGTAGCGTTACCTAGAGAAAATATCCACATGATAGTTATTAATAAAAAAAATATTCACCTCGATTGCACAAAGTACCTGGTATTTACCTAGGTTTCAGCGTGGGTAACGCCGCCTTCTTCAAATGGCTCTGAGCACTATGGGACTTAACTTCTGAGGTCATTAGTCCCCTAGAATTTAGAACTGCTTAAACCTAACTAACCTAAGGACATCACACTCATCCATGCCCGAGGCAGGATTCGAACCTGCGACCGTAGCGGTCGCGCGGTTCCAGACTGTAGCGTCTAGAACCGCTCGGCCACGCCGGCCGGCCCACCTTCTTCAGAACAATTTTATAAAACAACTTGCCTAAATGGGTATAGTCAAAGTCTAAAATAAACACCTACAGGAGCAAGATCCCATAATTTTTTTATGGGGTCTTGCCCCTGTAGGTGTTTATATTAGCCTTTGACTATGCTCATTTAGGCAAGCTGTTTTATAAAATTGTTCTGAAGAAGGCGTGGTTACCCTCGCTGAAACCTAGGTAAACACCAGGTACTTTGTGCAATCGAGGCGGATTTTTTATAATTATTTCGACACTTACGATTGCTGACGCGCTACAGTGCTGAAAGTTCTTATACAGGGTGTTACAAAAAGGTACGGCCAAACTTTCAGGAAACATTCCTCACACACAACGAAAGAAAATATGTTATGTGGACATGTGTCCCGAAACGCTTACTTTCCATGTTAGAGCTCATTTTATTACTTCTCTTCAAATCACATTAATCGTGGAATGGAAACACACAGCAACAGAACGTACCAGCGTCACTTCAAACACTTTGTCACAGGAAATGTTCAAAATGTCCTCCGTTAGCGAGCATACATGCATCCACCCTCCGTCGCATGGAATCCCTGATGCGCTGATGCAGCCCTGGAGAATGGCGTATTGTATCACAGCCGTCCACAATACGAGTACGAAGGGTCTCTACATTTGGTACCGGGGTTGCGTAGACAAGAGCTTTCAGATGCCCACATAAATGAGAGTCAAGAGGGTTGAGGTCAGGAGAGCGTGGAGGCCATGTAATTGGTCCGCCTCTACCAATCCATCTGTCACCGAATCTGTTGTTGAGAAGCGTACGAACACTTCGACTGAAATGTGCAGGAGCTCCATCGTGCCTGAACCACATGTGTCGTACTTGTAAAGGCACATGTTCTAGCAGCACAGGTAGAGTATCCCGTATGAAATCATGATAATGTACTGAAGAGAAGTAATAAAATGAGCTCTAACATGGAAAGTGTGCGTTTCCGGACACATGTCCACATAACATATTTTCTTTCTTTGTGTGTGAGGAATGTTTCGTGAAAGTTTGGCCGTACCTTTTTGTAACACCCTGTATAATCACGTGAGGCGAGAAGGGTGAGTTTATCCTAAAAATTAAACACTGTCTTTCACATGATTATTGCAAAAAGACGATTAATTTTCTGTAACACGATAAAAAAGCACAAATATTACTAATGTTGAGTCAACTGAGTTCCTAGGGAATACAGTTAAGAGCAACTTATATTGGAACCTTCACACAAAAGTTACTATGGGGCAGGCTAATCAAATACTGCGTTTTATTTACGGAGCGCTTAGAAGATGCAACAAATCTACTAAAGAGGTTGCCAATTCTACTCCTTTCCGACCTGTTCTGGACTGCTGCAATGCATGGCTAACGTAGGACGTCGGAAAATTTCGAAGAAGTGCAGTTCGCGAACTAGAGAAGAAAGAGTTACGGAAATGTCCGGGTGTTCATTTTCTCCCATGTATTACTCGAGATACAGTCTGAAAGTGGTTCTTTTAACCTACTTCGTGTTGAAGCGTAATCATACAGGCGAGGATGTACACCTAAATGAACCCATCGTCGTCTAGCTTGAAATATTACCCCTCTTCAGAATTGCACTTAATCCTCACAGTTTCCCAGTGCTGTTTTCCATTCCATTCTTCCATTTTTCCTGGGTGTTTCTTATTGTGACTGTGTACGTACTCGACATCTATTGTCTTGTTCCAAATGGTTCAAATGGCTCTGAGCACTATGGGACTCAACTGCTGAGGTCATTAGTCCCCTAGAACTTAGAACTAGTTAAACCTAACTAACCTAAGGACATCACAAACATCCATGCCCGAGGCAGGATTCGAACCTGCGACCGTAGCGGTCTTGCGGTTCCAGACTGCAGCGCCTTTAACCGCACGGCCACTTCGGCCGGCTGTCTTGTTCCAGTTGTCAGGTCTACCTTTTATTCTGTTTCCATATCACCTTTCATATGTAATACCTCCTCATCCTATTATTCAGTACTCTTGTCAAGTACAGATTTTATTTTACTGTGATTGATACTAGTTGTTCGGTTTATTAATAACGTTCTTTTCTGGTTTTTATCCACTTCGAAAAAATTTACCGTTTCACTTTAATGTTTTTAATTACACTACAGCTGCGCTGTCAAAGACCAATTTTACTCTGTTTTACTCTTGATGCGTAACAGACTTTTCACTTTTGTCCACAAATACAGGGTGTTTCGAAAAGAATATACGTATTTCGAAAGAATATCTTTATTAAAATTTAAGACATGTGATTATGAAACTTTATACACATATTTATAACCTTTCAAGGTCAGATTGCAGATGTTCAATATGTCCTCCATCAGCGACACAGACAATATCACATCGACACTCAAAATTTCTCCCATACTCGGGTAAGTATCTGCTACGTCACTGATTTTATGGCAGTACGGATCCAGTTCTTCAACTCTTCCTGGTTCTATGAGAGTGGTGGTACATAAACGTTGTCTTTAACGAAACCCCACAGGAAGAAGTCAGAGGGTGTCAAATCCGGTGACCGTGGAGCCCAGCTGAGACAGGCTAAGTCGCCAGCACCTTGACGACCAATTCAACGGTTTGGCAGAGCGGCATTCAGACATTCACGCACTTGGCGACTCCAGTGAGGGGGTGCCCCGTCTTGAAAAATGAAGTTGTCTTCGTGCAGCTTCGGAAACAACCAGATCCGTAACATAGCGAGATACTACTGACAGTTAACCGTGTTTCCTTCAAAGAAGAACGGGATGTAAACAGATGATCGGTATACCGCACAAAACACATTGACTTTTGGCGTATCTCGCACATGTTCAGTGGCTGCAGGTGGGTTATGTAGGCCCAAAATTCGAACATTGTGTTTGTTTACCTGAACACTAACACGGAAAGTCGCTTCATCACTGAATACGATGCGTTGTCCGAAAGTGTTATCATTGTCAATAGCACCAAGAGTCTCGTTACAAAATGCCACACGTTTGTGTTTGTCATCAGGACGCAGAGCTTGAATCAGCTGTAACTTGTCCGGCTTCATAACCAACCGACGTTCCAAAACACGCCAAATTGTTTTGGAAGGCAGTTACAACTCCCGACTGGCACGACGAGTTGATTTTGAAGGACTGCGACAGATAGCAGTGTCAATTCGTGCAACATTTTCTTCAGGAACACGAGGGTGGCCAGGACTCTTTCCTTTACATACACATCCTGTATCTAGAAACTGTGGATATTATCTGCGGATGTTCCGCCCATTCGGTGGATCAATTTGGTACCTCAACCAGAAACGTCTTTGCACTGTAATCACGGAATTGCACTTCGCCAACTCGAGAACACAAAATTATTTCTGCAGCGGACTGGCCGTTTTAAACATATGACGGTTACCAAGCAAAACAGAAGCTATCCAGCGGCTATTAATATAAACGAGACTATGTATTCGTTTCTTCAATAGCCGAGCCGAGGTGCAGCGATCGATAGTTTGGACAAAATTATACTTTGTAATACGTATATTCTTTTGAAACACGCTGTATTGTGCCCTGTTTGAGGAAGACAGCAAAGGCCTGATGATAGCCTCGTAAGCCTAAATCTGGGTAGATAAATAAGTTAATATTGCAGAACATGCACAATATAGTGATTGTCGTTTACAATGTTTATGATTGATACCTGTAACTGGTACTAGGATTTCTCGCTAATCTCTTGCCCAGCGCAAAAACCTAAGTAATGGAAATGCGCAGGTGACTACAGTAAATAAGAAGGGCAAAGAATAGAACCGCAAAATTGAAGATCAATCAATATCCTTAACACTCGTATGCTATGGCGTTCTTGCACGTATTCTCAGTTAGAATATAACTTATTTCCTTGAGACGGAAAGTAACCACGGATTTAAAAAGCATCAATTGCTCGAAAATCGGCTTGTCCCTTTGTCACATGATATCCAGCGAAGCATGTACGTAGGGCGGCAGGCAGGCTCCTTTCCGAAAAGCGTTTGGTACGGTGTCACACAACCGATTGTTACGGGTACGTTCCCAGAAATGTTAGTGGTTCGAAGAACCCAGTAAGCTATCCTCAAATGGCTCTGAGGACTATGGGACTTAACTTCTGAGGTCATCAGTCCCCTAGAACTTAAACTACTTAAACCTAACTAACCTAAGGACTTCACACATATCCATGCCCGAGGCAGGATTCGAACCTGCGACCGTAGCGGTCGCGGGTCCAGACTGTAGCGCCTAGAACCACTCGGCCACTCCGGCCGGCCAAGCTATCCTCGACGAGGAGTGTTCATCAGAGACAATGGTATCGGCAGGAGAGCCCCAGGGAAGTGTTCAAAATGGTTCAAATGGCTCTGAGCACTATGGGACTCAACTGCTGAGGTCATTAGTCCCCTAGAACTTAGAACTAGTTAAACCTAACTAACCTAAGGACATCACAAACATCCATGCCCGAGGCAGGATTCGAACCTGCGACCGTACCGGTCCTGCGGTTCCAGACTGCAGCGCCTTTAACCGCACGGCCACTTCGGCCGGCCCAGGGAAGTGTGTAGGACTGCTGTTATTCTCTATATACATAAATAATCTGACGGACAGGAAGATCAGCAATTTCCGGCAGTTTGCTGGGGATACTGTGCTGTACATGCAGATGCCGTTCCATGACTGTAGGAAAATACAATGTGACTTAGACGAAATTTCGTTGTATGGTGACTGCAGGAAGATACAAGATGACTTAGACAAAATTTATAGTTGGTGTGACGAATGGAAGCTTGCTCTAAATTTAGAAAAATATTAGAAATAATTCAAAAGCCAAGATTGCTTAAATACTGTTTACTAGATGACCGGTTTCAACACACTAACGGTTTTATATATCAGATGGAACAGAATGACCATGAGAGCAGTTGTTTTTTAATTTTTATTTCAGCGACAATGATTTTATATCAGCTGGTCTGCCTCATGTATCGTTATATCCAAATGATTTATACACGTTAAGCTACATTCAGGTGTGTGGTACTGTACTAATAGTAATGTATATAGTGTAACTTAAGTAAGCCCTCCCTCAAACTTCACAGATCCGATGATGCCACCTTTAGTAAAGAGTATTTAAGTGATGTTGGCTTTTGAATTATTTCTACAACAGAGTGATCGGCCCACAATACACTATGTGTTCACTGCAAGAAGGTGTAGTAAAGACAATAATGTAACTTTCGAATGCAGCACTAATAATGGGGTACTTGACAGTCGCATCTGTTACGGGTTTAGGAGTAACTGTGCAAAGCGATATTAAACGGAACAACCACGTCAGGTGGATAGTAGGGAAGGCGAATGGACGATTCCGTTTTATTGGGAGATTGCATGGAAATGTGTAGCTCATCTATAAAGAAGAAGGCGTATAGAGTAATAGTACCGACCTATTTTTGAATGCTGCTGTCTTTGGTTTCCCCACCAGGTCAGATCAAGGGCAGACATCGAAGCCATCCAGAGGTTGCCTGCTGATTCGTTCCCGCTTGATTTGATTATCGTACAAGTGTTTGAGAGACGCTTCGTGATCCCAAATGGAAATCCCTAGAGGGAGGGCAAATTTTCACGGAATTCTATTGAGAGAATTTACAGAACAGGCAGTTGAAGCTGACTGCAGAAACATTCTGTTGCCGGCAACGTACATATCGCCTAAGAACTACGAAGAAAAATTAGGGATCGTACGGAGGGATACTGAAAGTCGTTTTCCCCCGCTCTATCTGCGAGTGGAACAGAAATTAAGTGTACGGAGGGATACTGAAAGTCGTTTTCCCCCGCTCTATCTGCGAGTGGAACAGAAATTAAGTGACTAGTAGTGGTACAACGTACGCTCTGCCATGCACCACACGACGGCTTTTCAAGGGAGTACGTATACGAGGGGTGACCCAAAAGTAACCGGTATCGTAATGCTGCACATCGTGTACTTGTGGTAGCAGGTTGCGCCGCCAGAGGGTTGTAGTATGAGCTTTGCTGTGTCATTCGGCCACGCGGAGTCACCCAACAATGAGAAGAGTGCTTTCTTTGGTAGTTCTTTGAGTGTGCGTACAGTGCAGAAGTGACACGAGGAAATGGCTAGTTCTTACGAACAACGCGCGGCAGTGAAGTTTTGTTTCTTGCTCGGCAAGAACGCAGCAGAAACTGTTGCGGTGGTTTAGACAGCCTACAAAGACCAGGCTCTTAGTAAAACGCAAGTGTACGAATGGTTTTCTCGCTTTAAAAAGGGAAAAATGGTGGTTGAAAATCACTACCGTTCCGGTCGGTTTTCAACCGCTCGAAGCGAAGACAACATCGACAAAATCCGTGATGTCATCAGTGAAGGTCTACGCAGGACAACCGACCGCCGTGCGGGATTAACCGAGCAGTCTAGGGCGCTGAAATCATGGACTGTGTAGCTGGTCCCGTCGGAGGTTCGACTCCTAGCTCGGGCAAGGATGTGTGTGTTTGTCCTTAGGATAATTTAGATTAAGTAGTGTGTAAGCTTAGGGAGTGATGACCTTAGCAGTTAAGTCCCATAAGATTTCACACACATTTGAACATTTGACAATCGACCAACTCGAGAACTTGCCCGAGTTGTCCTGGAGGTCAAGTCAGCGCATCTTGACCATCGATTTGGGTATGTGAGGAGTGGCAGTAAAATTCGTGCTGAAGCTACTTACTGGAGATCAAAGGGATCGTCGCGTTCAAGCCTGTCTCGCAATGAAGGACGCGTTCAAAGATGGCACATTTTTTCAACAAAATCATTACAGGTGATGAGTCATGGTGCTATGGGTACAATCCAGAAAGTAAACAACAGTCATCATGTAAGTAGGCTGTTTAGGTTTTTATGTTGGTAACGCCATGTAGCGCTCTATATGAAAATCACTGACTCTGCTGTGTGCAGTCTGTGGCTGGTTTGCATTGTTGGAATTTGCTACTGTAGTGTTGGGCTGTTGGCTGTTAACAGCGCGTAGCGTTGCGCAGTTGGAGGTGAGCCGCGAGCAGTGGTGGATGTGGGGAGAGAGATGGCGGAATTTTGAGAGCGGACGATCTGGACGTGTGTTCATCTGAAAGAGTAAATTTGTAATATTGGATATCATGGACTGCTATATATATTATGACTTTTGAACACTATTAAGGTAAATACAACGTTTGTTCTCTATCAAAATCTTTCATTTGCTAACTATATATATCAGTAGTTAGTGCCTTCAGTACTTAGAATCTTTTATTTAGCTGGCAGTAGTGGCGCTCGCTGTATTGCAGTAGTTCGAGTAACGAAGATTTTTGTGAGGTAAGTGATTAGTGAAACGTATTGGTTAGTCAGGGCCATGCATTTGTTGGGATTATTAAAAGTCACATTGCGTTGCGCTAAAATTATTGGCTGTCAGTTTAGTGTTGATCGGAATAAGTAAAGAGCGAAATGTCTGAGTACGTTCAGTTCTGCTGAGCTGTTTGAAAATCAAATAACGTAAGGGGTTTACCAGCACAGTAATCCAATAATTTTTCTAAAGGGACGGACGTTTCAATCATAATGGAATCGTACACACTGAATTTGTACCTGAAAACCAGACAGTAAACCAACACTTCTATTTGGAGGTTATGAAACGGCTTTGCAGAAGTTTGTCGCGAAAACTTCCGGCTTTGTGGGATCATGGCGTGTGGTTCCTGCATCACGACAACGCTCCCGTGTATTCGGCTCTCAGCGTTCGCCAGTTTTTGGCCTCAACGAAGACGGCTACCTTGACCCACGCGCTTTATTCGCTGGATTTAGCACCCTCGGACTTCTTCCTATTCCCGAGGATGAAAAGAGACTTGAGAGGGAAGCGTTTTGCGGATGTGGAAGACGCAAAACGCAATGTCAT
Organism: Schistocerca americana; assembly: GCF_021461395.2. Classification (NCBI taxonomy): domain Eukaryota; kingdom Metazoa; phylum Arthropoda; class Insecta; order Orthoptera; family Acrididae; genus Schistocerca; species Schistocerca americana. The sequence goes on from NC_060124.1 coordinate 123,200,901, forward strand.
GAAAGTGCTAGCAGGTATCAAGAGGACGAAATTAAAATGTGCTTCGAACACTGGAATGAACGTTTGGACAAGTGTATTAATGCTAATGGAGAGTACTTCGAAGGAGATTAAGGTTGTATTTGAAAACAATAAAGTACATGCTTTCTAGAAAGATATTCCGGTTATTTTTGGGTCTCCCCTCGTATATGGACGTATAAGAGAAACGCTCAGGTTGTATGTTATGTTGGACCTACAGTTACGATTTAGCGCTTCTTAGAAATTTAGAACCGTCTTTTCATGTACTTACCGAGTCTCAGATTACTACGGCAGCAACGTGTACGCTCCGCCACCTCAGTTCAGCTCAGAGGATATCATCCGTCGAGCAAACAAGTCCATTACGTTCCATCACGTAGTCGTCTGCCGAGATGAGTTACCGTATTGTGGCGAGACCTGGCGCTGCTCATCATGTTTTTGATTTAGCAGCGGGGCGGCGCCGACGGCGACGTGCCTGGAAATAGGACGCGACTTGGCGCCTTCGCCCCTTCTACTCGCGGCCCCGCCGCATCCCCTCAGCGCGCCGCCTTCCGGGCGCAAATAAAGCCGGCGGAGAAAGTGTCGGGGCGGTGTGTCCGCCGTGCGGGGGCCAGCCCGGTTTAAATTAAAGAATGTAGCTGTAGCGACCCCCAAAGGCGGCGGGCGCCCTCCCAAAGAGGCCGCACTTGGCGATTCATAGCGCCGTGATGAGGTGGCGCGCGAGATTGCGGCCGCGTCTGTTCGGAATAGCGATGGCCGGCGATACGCCTGGCCTGTCACCGCCCCCCCCCCCCCACCTTCCCCTCCCCCCATCTAACCCATCGTGACGCCCGTGGCTCGCAGTCGGGTCACGGCAGCCGTGCCGGGCCGCGCGCCATCCTTACCAAAGGAGCTCCGCCGCGCCGCTCCTGGAAGAAAGGCATGCAAATTGAAATTTCGCTCGCCGAGAAATCCGGGTTTCCGAGTCCGGAACTAGCGCCAAACTCGGTTCCTTTATTTTCTTTTTTCCCTTTCTTTTCCCGAGCTTTGCTCTGCGGTTACACGTGCCTAAGGCTAGAGCAAGTGAGAGGACCAGGCATTCGCTTCTTGGTCCAGCTCCACTGGGACTCCGCCTCCTTCCTATCCACCTCCATCTACAGCCAAGTGATTGACGCAGCATCACTTTTCATGTTACGAAGTGCCGACCTGTTGCGTAAACCGTTACATCTACATGACTACTCTGCATTTCAAACTTACGAGGTTCGTGAGAAAAGCAATGAAACTGAGATCAAACAAAATTTTTATTTTCATTTTTATCTGTGTTTTTTGTTTTGTTTTTTAAAACAACAATATTTTCCCCTTCAAGGTAGTTCCCTTAGCGGTTATACAGGAACAAGGAACAGATCCGCTGTTACCAGTCAACGACGTGTAAAACCCAGCTACCACTGAAACTTCCTGGCAGATCAAAACTGTGTGCCGCACGGAGACTCGAACTCGGGACCTTTGCCTTTCTTTCAGGAGTGCTAGTTCTGCAAGGTTCGCAGGAGAGCTTCTGTGAAGTTTGGAAGGTAGGAGACGAGGTACTGGCAGAAGTAAAGCTGTGAGGACGGGGCGTGAGTCGTGCTTGGGTAGCTCAGTTGGGAGCACTTGCCCGCGAAAGGCAAAGCTTCCGAGTTCGAGTCTCGGTCCGGCACACAGTTTTGATCGGCCAGGAAGTTTAATATCGGCGCACACTCCGCTGCAGAGTGAAAATCTCATTCTGGACCCAGCTACCACTATTCGTCCAGGAGACTCTGAGGGCCATAGACACGGGTTTACAGGTAGATGCCGTGTTTCTTGACTTCCGCAAGGCGTTCGATACAGTTCCCCACAATCGTTTAATGAACAAAGTAAGAGCATATGGACTATCAGACCAATTGTTTGATTGGATTGAAGAGTTCCTAGATAACAGAACGCAGCAAGTCATTTTCAATGGAGAGAAGTCTTCTGAAGTAAGAGTGATTTCAGGTGTGCCGGAGGGGAGTGTCGTAGGACCGTTGCTATTCACAATATGTATATAAATGACCCTGTGCATAACATCGAAGTTCACTGAGGCTTTTTGCATATGATGATCTAGTATATCGAGAGGTTGTAACAATGGAAAATTGTACTGATATGCAGGAGGATGTACAACGAATTGACGCATGGTGCAGGGAATGGCAATTGAATCGCAGTGTAGACAAGTGTAATATGCTGTGAATACATAGGCAGATAGATCTTTTATCATTTAACTACAATATAGCAGGTCAGCAACTGTAAGCAGTTAATTCCATAAATTATCTGGGAGTACGCATTAGGAGTGATTTAAAATGGAATGACCATATAAATTTAATCGTCAGTATAGCAGAGGCTAGACTGAGATTCATTGGATGAATCCTAAGGAAATGCAATCCGAAAACAAAGGAAGTAGGTTACAGTACACTTGTTCGCCTACTGCTCATCGGTGTGGTATCCGTACCAGATAGGGTTGATAGAAGAGATAGAGTAGATCCAACGGAGAGCAGCGCTCTTCGTTACAGAATCATTTAGTAATTGCGAAAGCGTTACGGAGATGATAGGAAACCTCCAGTGGAAGACTCTGCAAGAGAGACGCTCAGTAGCTCTGTACGGGCTTTTCTTGAAGTTTCGAGAACATACTTTCATCGAGGAGTCAAGCAGTATATTGCTCCCTCCTACGTATATCTCGCGAAGAAACCTTGAGGATAAAAGATAGAGATTAGAGCCCACAAAGAGGGATACCGAAAATCCTCCTTTCCACAAACAATACGTGACTGGAATAGAAGGGAGAACCGATAGAGGTACTCAAAGTACCCTCCGCCACACACCTTCAGGTGGCTTGCGGAGTATGGATGTAGATGTAGATGGCACTGGTGAAAACTTCTGCTGGTAGGGCCATTAACATGTCGGTCACATTCTTCTGAACGTTTTTCAGCGTCCCAAAATGACGTCCTTTAAGCATTTTTCCATTTCGGAAAAATAATGAAGTCAAAAGCACCTGGATCAGCAGAACAGGGGTACCTTGGCACATGATGATGCCTATTCGGGTCAAAAATTTCGTGATGGAAGTGGACGTGTGACGTGAGGCGTAGTCATAACGCAGTATCCACTTGTCTCCAATATCCGGTCTCACTCGATTCTCCGTTTTCCTGAGCTTTTAGAGCCTATCTTTGTAAAACAATTGTTTGGCAATTAGTCCTAGAGGAACAAATTCTTCATTGGCGATATCCCCACAGTTAAAAAAGGAAATCAGTATTGTTGTGATCTTTGATTTGCTCATTCGAGGCTTTTTTGGCCGAGTCTCACTACGCCACTCCTCAGTTTGCCGCTTTATCTCAGGATCGAATCCTAAAAAATCGAGAATTCGTCACCTCTGATTACAAGACTGAATAATTCGTTGTCAATGGCAATCCTTTCAAGAAGACCAGTGCACATGTTTCGTCGGTTGTCCTGCTCAGTTGGGAAGTTTTTTGGATATATTTTGGCACAAACTTTCCGCATGTGCAAAACTTCAGTCAAAATTTGATGTACTGTGAAATTGTTTAACAGATCATCCATTGTCCTTATTGTTAAACGTCGGTTTGATCTCACAAGAGCACGCACACGTTCGACTTTTTTTCAGTTTTTGAAGCTGAAGGTCTTCCGGACTGAGGTCCATCTTCAGCGTCGTCTCAGCCTTCCAGCAATAATTTATGCCAGCGCTCTTCATAAGGAATGTTCTCCATAGGCCTGTTTCACCTTTCAAAAGTTCTCCAGTTTAGCATAAAACTTGCTCTAAATTCCGTTGCTCGATTTTCGCAACAGGCAACAAAAACGCATTTCACTGATGGTGCTTTCAAAAATTACGTGACTGCTGTACAGAGCAGAAACTCAGGCCATCAGTCTCAGCGCACGCTTGGCAATGTCGCATGAAGTTCTGCCGCACTCTCTCTAAGATCCCTAGTGGGTTCAAATGGCTCTGAGCACTGTGGGACTTAACTTCTAAGGTCATCAGTCCCCTAGAACTTAGAACTACTTAAGCCTAACTAACCTAAGGACATCACACACATCCATGCCCGAGGCAGGATTCGAACCTGCGACCGTAGCGGTCGTGCGGTTCCAGACTGTAGCGCCTAGAACCGCTCGGCCACTCTGGCCGGCGATCCCTAGTGTCTGCTGTACCACAAGTCTGGTAGCTTGGACCCTATCACTCAGGTCTTCATCCGTTTATATTGATGTTTCATACACCAACTTCTTGACAGAAACCCAGAGGAAAGTGTCCAGAAGTTTTAGATCTGGCGCTCGTACTGGCTATGGGACTTCGAACCCAAAGATGAGCGTACTTGTTCTTCAGGTTCTCATGGACATTAACTTCGAAGTGGGTTGGTGCACCATTGTGTAGAAACCACATCGTTTCGCATGCAACAAAGCGTACATTCTCCATGAACCGTGGCAGCACATCTCTTGGCATTATTAGGTAACGTGGAGCAGTCAAATGGGGAGGTAGCAAATAGTCCTGTTAGCTGATTTTGCTGCCCACCCTTACAGTGAATCGCTGCTGGTTGCCATTAACGTGGATGGCTACAGACATTGCAGTTGAAAACAGCATTACGGGCGAAGAAGTCTCATCCATGAACAATGCAAACTGTACGAATTCGACATTACAGCACTGCAGTGGTAGAATTGAACCTGGTGCTTAGAATCGGTAGGTCCCAGTGCTTGCACGCGTTCTTTGTGACAGAGCTGTACTGCCTGCTCCATTAGCTCTCTCCACAGTGCAACTTCCGAAGTGTGTGTTTCTTGGGCTAGTTGGCGGGTGTTTATAGCTGGGTCATCGGGCGCACGGTCCAACATCCTCTCCTCCAAAAGTCTGAACATGTCTTTGGCGGGAAACATTGGTCAGGTCTCTCTGGCGTGCACGAGCTCGTCTCTCGTAAGCTGGTATCCCTGGAGATAAATTTCTTCCAATTGGGATGAGGCCTGTTGAGAAAGAATTCTCTGTACATTGGAGCTGCTTTATGGGCACTACATACTGCATACATTAAATGCATGTATAACAATTCTCGTGATAAGTATCATTCCATCTGGACTACGTATCATGCATTGTACAGAGGAACGCACCTCATCATGAATATAAACAGTCTGGCGCAATTAACAACTGACAAGAAGGATAGTGGTGTGCATGCGGCACAGGTCAATGCGCTGGTTTAATGGATGCGGCCATCACATGGCATGCGTGCTGTGAGCTAAGTTGTGTGCAGTGTGTGTGTTCGGTGGTCAGAGATGTACGCTGTGTATCACACGCTGCGTGTTCCAGTGTACAATAGCGAGAGTGCAGCAGAATTCAATGCACAGTTGCAATATATGAATTGAAAGTAGCGGTCGTCGCTTTGAGCAATTACTAGGATCTACGTTGTTGTTACGCGGTGTACGCTGTGTATATCCACAAAACGATAAATAGGCAATTCCAACCATTGATTCTCGATCTCAGTACAATCGGTTGTGGACCCAATATCACTTTCACACCTTCAGCTTTTGTAGCCCTCTTTCAGTTTGACCCAAAAGGCTTCAGGCACCCTGTATACACAGGTGAAGTTCAGTTCGTACTATATCTCATTGGCAATGGTTTTTCTGCTGTGCATTACTTATATCTATTTCTAAACGTGTTCTGCATCGTGTCAGATGCCGATGGAAGGTGCAGCATGGGACAGTCACATTCCGGCTGTCCTATATCATTACCTGAGAAGAAATCTCTCACAAGAGCAACACGTCCTATGATTTACCAAGGAGAAAAGCTAAAGGTTGAGAACAGAGTCGAGACACGATAATCCGAAAGACCATGTCTCACGTAACGAGGTCAACATGGTTGATAAGCATTTAAATAATCAAGAAACAGGGACCACTTTTTTCTAGTGATTAACATTCATAACTGTTTTATTTATCACTGAGATGAAATGTGATTGCTGTTGAAGACGCTTCAGAGAGATTTACACTGGTATTACGCTTTTCGCTGTTTGCAGTGCAATTTTTGGCAACATTGATTTGGAATGTGATGAAATATGATAGGCGAGCGTAACGCCAAAGCGCAGTTTCAAGTTCACTGACACGAAAACATCGCTTAATGACGCCCAGACCGCGGCAACCACACTTCGCCAAGTAACTTGATACTTTTTAGCATCATATTCCACTACAAACATTAAAAAGGCTTTCATCAACGTATATCTCTCCTCCAAGAATCCCTCACTGATAGTAAGATTATGCATATCCCCTTTCAGAAAGCTTTCTACGGAAAACAAGGACTCCAACGAAAACAAAAAACCAAAGTAGTTAAGAGACATTTTCTGAGAATCATGGTGAAAGAATCTCCGGTTGCTCATTGTAGAGTAACTGCATTAGGTCTGCTGTGTTACGCCTTTCTTTTTGTATATCTTCTTCAATGAATTTAATGGAAGATGTGCCGCTGAGAATTCACGAGAATATGTAGATTCGACACCATGGGCCCTCGAGCAGCTTTGTATTCCACGTTAGGAACCACAGTGATTTGTAATCTGGAAAACAATGGTCGGTCTAGGTAATGCTGCTGCAAGACTAGTTCGGTCACCACACAAGACCCCAGCTGACTCTTCCTTCGAGGAGCACTTCATGAGGTTCAGTTTATAAGAGTCCAGTTTTACTTGCGTGGACGTCATTGATATAACCGTCACAGCGGCGCCAGCAGTTCGCCGATCTTGAACGTGTAAAACACTCGATGGCAATCGCTGCACATACTGCCTTGATTGCCGTGGTGGACATTTTGTGCTATACCGCTAACGGAATATTTTTGCTTTTGTTACGTATTATACTGTAGACTGACAGAAAATATTAAACATACTGTGATAAAAGTACGTGTATTTGTTTCATCTTCGAGTTGTTGCATTAGGCCGTAAATTTCAATGTAAGTTTTGGTGACTGCACACTGTAGGCTTTTCTAGTGTTGTCCAGTTATTTTTACAAACACAGACGTAACTAGGATAAGAGTATGAATAAATCGTCGTAGCAGTACTATTTTGTTTCGAGCCGTTGGAGAACCCGGATATCATATAGCAAAATACCTAGAAAATATCCCTGTCGAAATTCTAAAAATTTGTAAATGGTGTTTTGGTTCACACTGTTGGTAAAGCAATGTCTCTACAAGATAAGAGTATTTATTAAACATACGTAAATTACATCTAAATGTCATCAAGGTTAGTTCTATCTGTCATTCGCTGTGGACAGTACGGAGTACAGCACGGTCACCAAGAAACTGCCGTCATAACCTCACCACGCCTCTGGCAAACGTAAATATATTCCATCAGAAGGATTCGAACCGGCCACATCCGAGTCGACTGCCATCGCAAGAGCGGCATTAGCACCTCGGTTTCGGAGGCGTGTGAGAACAACATAAAACTGTGTTATCCTGTACTCATCCAGATCGAAACAACAGCTGCCAAGCAATGGCACGAAAACGAAAACATAGCAATGGTATATAGAGCCCCAATATACGCAGTCGTCGTGGGGAGTCAATCAGCGGCTGTGTAAAGCCTCTGTCGTTCGTCTCTTTCTCTCTCTCTCTCTCTCTCTCTCTTTCTCTCTCTCTCTGTCACACGTACTCACACACACAGACACACACACACACACACACACACAAAATCGCGCTCGTTATTTGAGCTTGAGGGCTCTTTAAACACTGCACACAGTAAGCAAATTACGCACATGTCAAACAAATGGATGCCATACTAATTGCTATTTTCTTTCCTAACCCTCTACATTCTTCTGTGTTGGTATTGACCAAGTAGCATCAATTAAGGAAGTCGTTCTTTGTTGTATTCTATTTTTCCTGTATTCCTTCATCTTTTCCTCATGTCGTCTTCCTCCCCATGGTATCTTTCTTTTGTTCCACATCGTTCCCGACTTCTTAGTTTTGCTGTCTTGAAAGCCTTCTAGATTTAATACTTTATTCAGAAAAAATCTTTCTTTGTGTTATTTCTGATTCTTACTAGTTGTTTTCTTATTTACACAATCTATGCTATTTTTTCCGGAGCATGCACTGTTTTCATTTCATTAACACTCACATTTATTGAAATTTTCCAGTTCATTTTCCTATACGGTTCCTTCATGGTATTTAAATCTACTAGCTTTCTCTATTTCACCTACCTGTGTTTTTACATAATTAGTACGTTTTTCATTTTTACATGAATTGCGTTTCCGCAGTCAAAATTCTAAGAGCAGTTGAACCCACTATTCTTTCCTGAAGATTAATGTGAGTAGCCTCTTCTGTCATATTTTCTGAAAATATTTCAAAGTCGTCTACAGGCTGTTTACTTAATTCTATTTCATTTCTTTCCTACAATTATTTGTTCAATTATAGGGTTTTGTTGTTTCTTAACTTCAAACCATTGCAATTTTTTACTTAAACACAGTTAAATAATAACGTTGCCAAACTCCAAATTTTAGTTCTAATGGCTAAGATATTTCCCCCACGAATTTAACATCTTTAACAGAGAATTCTCTAATGATTTTATCTGCTGCCTGCCCATCCACTCAATCAAATTCATCCTTTAACTCAGTCTTTCCCATTACTTTATAAGGGAACTACTATTTGGGGGTTAAACTTTTTGTTATTTTTGTTTCCCATTCTGTCCTAGGTTCGGGGTCATAGGCCAGTTCTCAACTCCTCCTGCATATTGAGGATACATATAATGCGTCACCATGAAGTTACAAATTTTGATGAGTAACATAAAATCAGCACTATACAGCCAATATTAGTACGTAATACATAAAGTATAAATTTAGTTTAGGTAACACACAGCTACATTCACTTGAAGTCAGAAATATTTCCAAGAAATCGATCTAATCTACAACCCTAATGATACTGCATGAAAAACCCCGTAATTAAAATACTACGATTTGTAACATCTGGGTGTCACTGAACCAAGGATCAGATATTTGTGTGAAAATACACTGGCAAAAATTGAAATACATGCAAAGATGTATCAGTTATGAAGTCTGTCATCGAAACACATAAAATGGAGAACCATAACCCTTCATATTCGTGGTAACACAAACTGGATCCGGATGCATGCTATCGTACCTTACGCTTGACGGAAAGTTTGTGTGTAAGATCAACACCAGAATTCTAGCTGCATCGAGTTGATATCTATCTATGAACAATTTTATGTTGACTATACTTTCTAGTTACATTGTACTGGCCGTTTTACCGCATTAAACCGCTTCGTACGTTTATATCTGCTTCTATCACGCAGATTACATGGTTAGCAACAACCTGATGTACATTAACTGGTTTATAGGGATTCATGACCTATTACTTATTACATAAATTAATGAAATTATAATAATACTGTCTTTGTTGCAGTAGTATGATCACCACAACAGCGATGCCGTTTTAATATAATTCATCAAAATTCGTATTCTTATGCTGGACCTCACTCTGTATATATTACCAATATACATGGCTGCTTGAGAATGGGGCTGTGGCCCGCAATGTACTAGCGGACAAGGAAATAAAGAACCTAAAAAGGTTGAGCGGTAGTACTGTTAATTCCAGGATCAAATAGTTGTGCAGTGTCTTTCGTCGTCCATTGTCTGTATCATAAAAAAGTCTAAGTTAGTTTGAAACTCGTTTTATCCAGCCATTTTTATCCAAGGCACCAATTAGTTGGATAGATAGTTTTTTTTTCAATTGATCATGTATGTGATAGATTAAAATGAAGGGAAATGATTCGCTTTACCTACATATTAAACATTTGCAGGTAGATATAGCTACTTGCAGATCATTTGCAAGATTTAAAAAAAAAACACACAGATGTGAATTAGTAATTTGTACTCACGACGCTATTCATATTACATTAATAGATATTCTTCTGTGAAGTAGGAGTTGCCAAACAGAATCTTTTTTCACTTTGTTATGAAATTTAACTCCGTTGTCTGTCAGACATTTCATATCACTAGGTAACTGGTCAAAAATTTGTCTGGGAGCATTGTGCGTCCATTTTTGTGTTACAGACGCTCTTAACGTGGAATAATGAATATCACTATCCCTTCTGGTGTTGATCACTACCGTTCCTTTTGATCTCTAGTGGATTATTTACAACAAACTTCATAACAAAGTCCATGTTCTCTGAAATTGTAGTGAAAATGCCTAAACTCCTGACAGAGATGTTTAAATGACGATTGTTAGTGACAACCACATCTTTTTCCTACAGCCCATTTGTGAGTAAGGAAAACTTTCTTTCTTAAGCACGAGTACCCCAGGATATTGTACCATACAATACCGTTGAATGAAAATATGCGAAATATGACAACTTACAGATTTTGTTCTCCACACGACTTGCAATTACTCGAAATGCAACTCTGGCTCAACTAACTTGTTTTACAAGCTCATTTTTTTTTCAGTTCAAATTCCTGTCAATACGGCTGTAAGGTTTTGACGACAAAATAACTGTGTAAGCTGTAAACATTTCTGGTTTAATGTCGCAATCTTATCACAGAAATACATGCATTTACACAGTTTGCAATGTGACAATAGTATGACAGTTGTCAAATGAAAAAAAGTGAAATAATCCTAAACACAACAATGGTAAATTTTAACTAGAAGTTTCTTTACAAAATTATTCTTACGACTATACCTTGATGTTGGCCAGTACTACGATAAATAATCCTATTCAGTTTCAAAGTCCAGTACTAATTAGGATGACAATCAAGTCTACAGAGGATGGTTAGTTTAGTGACTAGTTGAGCAAAATATTACCAAAGGTCGCTCGAATTTACAGTGGACGCAAGTTGGTGAACCAACAAAGTTACGCTGCTGCTCCCGGTAATTACCTTACCGGTGATGAGCTGTCGTCTGCATGGCTGCTCTCATCCTCTGAGATTCCCATAAAAGTCGGAAGTTCCATGCGGCTTTTCGCGGATGATGCTGTAGTATACAGAGAAGTTGCAGCATTAGAAAATTGTTGCGAAATGCAGGAAGCTCTGCAGCGGATAGGCACTTGGTGCAGGGAGTGGCAACTGACCCTTAACATAGACAAATGTAATGTATTGCGAATACGTAGAAAGAAGGATCCTTTATTGTATGATTATATGATAGCGGAACAAACACTGGTAGCAGTTACTTCTGTAAAATATCTGGGAGTATGCGTGCGGAACGATTTGAAGTGGAATGATCATATAAAATTAATTGTTGGTAAGGCGGGTACCAGGTTGAGATTCATTGGGAGAGTGCTTAGAAAATGTAGTCCATCAACAAAGGAGGTGGCTTACAAAACACTCGTTCGACCTATACTTGAGTATTGCTCATCAGTGTGGGATCCGTACCAGATCGGTCTGACGGAGGAGATAGAGAAGATCCAAAGAAGAGCGGCGCGTTTCGTCACAGGGTTATTTGGTAACCGTGATAGCGTTACGGAGATGTTTAATAAACTCAAGTGGCAGACTCTGCAAGAGAGGCGCTCTGCATCACGGTGTAGCTTGCTGTCCAGGTTTCTAGAGGGTGCGTTTCTGGATGAGGTATCGAATATATTGCTTCCCCCTACTTATACCTCCCGAGGTGATCACGAATGTAAAATTAGAGAGATTAGAGCTCGCACGGAGGCTTTCAGACAGTCGTTCTTCCCGCGAACCATACGCGACTGGAACAGGAAAGGGAGGAAATGACAGTGGCACGGAAAGTGCCCTCCGCCACACACCGTTGGGTGGCTTGCGGAGTATAAATGTAGATGTAGATGTAGAAAGCTAATTAAGCCTTTGCTGATTTTTCCAGCAGAAACTCTCCCTATGTTTCTCGTTATGCGAGAAAACGTGTACTCATCCCTTGTCTTGGAATATGGCGATATGCACGTGCATAGCTGGAGCAGCATACATATTAAAATGCCCTCTCAGTCCTCACAAGAATAATTAACTAACTGGCTGGTTCGTTTCTCCACAGTTGGAGCTCAACGACGCTACAGCTAATACCTAACTGAATGTCAGCTGCAGTGAACGCAGTGTTCACACAGATTTCTCCTCTGCGGCGTACAGAGTGTTATGCGCCCCATTCTGCACTTGGTTCCAGTTCAGAGAAGAGTCCCCGAAAATTTCGCTCTTGTCTTTCTCGTAACCGAACTGTCTCTCCACCTGGGTTCTTTTGTTCTCCATGTCACGGCTTTTTTCGACCAATAGGAGCGTTCCTCTTATTTAGTAGAAACTCTCTCTGCCAATCACAAGAGCCCTACGATTAAACTGCATCAAAATCTCGGCACTCTACTCGTTCCTAGTTCGTTTCTGCCAATCGGACAGGGGATGTCAATTTGATTCCATATTTTTAGATTTCCAGAAGGCTTTGGACACCGTTCCTCACAAGCGCCTTCTAACCAAACTGCGTGCCTAAGAAATATCGCCTCAGTTGTGCGACTGAATTTGTGATTTCCTGTCAGAAAAGTCACAGTTCGTAATAGACGGAAAGTCAGAGTAAAACAGAAATAATATCCGGCGTTCGCCAAGGAAGTGTTGTAGGCCCTCTATGGTTCCTGATCTATATTAACGGCATAGGAGACTATATTAGTAGCTGTCTTAGATTGTCTGCAGATGATGCTGTATTTTACCGTCTTGTAAAGTCATTAGATGACCAAATCGAATTGCAAAATGATTTAGATAAGATATCTGTATGATGCGAAAAGTGTAAATTGACCCTGAATACAGAAAAGTGTGAAGTTATTCACATGAGTACTTCGATTACGCGATAAGTCACACAACTCTGAAGGCTGTCAATTCAACTAAGTATTTAGGGATTACAATTACAAATAACCTAAACTGGAACGATCACATAGATAATGTTGTGGGTAAAGCCAATCAAAGACTGCGATTCGTTGGCAGAACACTTAGGATGCGCAACAGGTCTACTAAAGAGACAGCTTACACCACGCTTGTCCGCCCTATTCTGGAGTATTGCTGTGCAGTGTGGTATCCGCATCAGATGGGAGTGACGGTTGGCATCGAGTAAGTACAATGAAGGGCAGCTCGTTTAGTATTATCGAAAAGTAGGGGGAGATAGTGCCACAGACATGATACGTGATTTGGAGTGGCAATCATTGAAACAACTACGTATTTCGTTGCAACGGGATCTTGTCGTGAAATTTCAACACCAGTTTTCACCTCCGATTGCGAAAACATTCTGTTTGCACCCACCTACATATGGAGAAATGATCATCACGGTAAGATAAATAAGGGCTCGCATAGAAAAATTTAAGTACTCGTTTCCCCCGCGTGCCGTTCGAGAGTTGAACGGTAGAGAGACAGCTTGAAGGTGGTTCATAGAACCCTCCGCCAGGCACTTTTTTGTGAATAGCAGAGTAATCACGTAGATGTAAACGTACATGTAGATGTATTATTTTTGTGCGTGAGAGATATATCTCATGATGAACCTTAGTTTTAGTTTCCTTTATTGATGTTGGAAAGTGACAGTCTCTTTTCCCTAATTGATGCAATTTGTGGACCGCTTTTGTAGCTCATCTTCACTTTCTTAGTAAATGGTAAAATCACCTCTTTACATAAGTATGTTAACGTTATTATTTCTGTTAATATGATTTACTTTCTGTCTCCAGTTCTTTATCAGATCATACACACTTTGTGATCAAAAGTATCCGGACACCTGGCTGCAAATGACTTACAAGTTCTTGGCGCCCTCCATTTTTAATCCTGGAATTCAATATGGTCTTGATGACAGCTTCTACTCTCGAAGGCATACGTTCAATCAGGTGCTGGAAGGTTTCTTGGGGAATAGCAGCCCATTCTTCACGGAGTGCTGCCCTGAGGAGAGGTATCGATTTCGGCCGGTGAGGCTTGTAACGAAGTCGGCGTTCCAAAACATCCCAAAGTTGTTCTATAGGATTCAGGTCAGGACTCTGTGCAGGCCAGTCCGTTACAGGGACGTTATTGTCGTGAAACCGTGCATTATGAACAGGTGCTCGATCGTGTTGAGAGATTCAATTGTCATCCACGAGTTGCTCTTCAACAGTGGGAAGCCAGAAGGTGCTTAAAACATCAATGTACGAGGGTAGGTCTATTATCGTCCACAAAATAGACATAAAATTTTATTGTAATCAAATAGGAAACTTACAAGAACATTATTTTTCGACATAGCCTCCTTGCGTTTCAACGCACTGGTCCATCTTAGACAAGCTCCCTGATGCCCTCATAAAAGAAGGTTCTCGGTTGAGCTGCGAGCCAGGAATGCCCCGCTTCTTTCACTGCTTCGTCCGAGGCAAATCTTCGACCCCTTAATGCCTGTTTCAGTGGATGGAGGATGATCCAGTACTTGAAACTTGAGTTTCTGGAGCATTTCAGGACAGTGGACAGCAGAATGTGGATGGGCGTTGTCGTTCATCAACAAAAAACCTTTTGACAGCAATCCTCGTCGTTTACTTCGAAGTGCAGGCGTTAGCCTGGGGGTAAGAATCTCACTGTAGCGTACACTGTTTATTGTTGTGCCCCTTTCCCCATAATGTTCCGGTACTGGACCTTGTGCGTCCCAAAAAACCATAAGCATCAGTTTTCCTGCGGACGGGTGGGTCTTGAACTCCAGCTTGCACGGCGAATTTGGATGTTTCCGTTTTGTACACTAGCGTTTACTCTCCGGCTCGTAATGATGGATCCATGTTTCGTCACCAGTAACGATCCTGTTTAAGAAGTTGTCCCCTTCATTACCACAGCGATCCAAATGTTTTTTTGCTGATGTCCTAGCTCATTTGTTTACGCTACTGTCTGAGTTGTTTAGGGACCCATCTTGCACTAACTTTATGAAACCCAAGTCTGTTGTGGATGATATCGTAGGCAGAACCGTGACTAATTTGCAAACGATGTTCCACTTCGTCAATAGTTAATCGTCTGTCCAAGAGAATCATTTCACGTGAACGTTCAATGGTTTCTTCATTTGTGGCGGTAAACGGTCGTCCGGCTCCTTCATCGTGCGTAACATTTGTGCGACCATTTCGGAAGTTTTCAGTCCATTCGTAGACACTCCGCTGTGGCAAAAGATTGTTCCCGTACTGTACCGAAAGTCTTCAATGAATTTCGGCTCCTGATACGCCTTCCGACCACAAAAAACGGATCACTGAACGTTGCTCTGCCTTGGTGCAAATAGACAGCGGAGCAGCCATGGTTAACGGCACGGCAGCGCTAACGAAACTAACCTAGCAGGTTAAAAAAAGCAAAGATATAACAACAAATAAACAAAGCATGTGTAATCAACGTAAAACGACAGTACTACCAAAATAAACAAAAATATAACTAAATTGCGTATAATAATTGACTTACCCTCGTAGGTCTGTGCTGTGATAGTGCTACGCAAAACAACGAAAAACACGACCACACCATAACAAACCCCTCCGAATTTTGTTGTTGACATTACACATGCTGGCAGATGACGTTCAATGGGCATTCCCCATACCCACACACTGCCATCTGATGGGCACATTGCGTACCTTGTTCCTTCACTCCACACAACGTTTTTCCACTGTTCAGTCGTCCAATGTTTACGCTCCTTACACCAAACGAGACGTCGTATGGCATTTACCGGCGTGAAAGTGAGGCTTATGAGAGGCCGCTCGACCATGAAATTAAACTTTTCTCACCTCCCGCCTGTCGTAGTACTTGCAGTGGATTCTGATGCAGTTTGGAATTCATGTGTGATGGTAGGGATAGATGTCTGCCTATTATGAATGGTGGGCTCCATGTGGTTCCCAAGTCGTGCAGTGACTGTAAACCATAAAATTACCAAATATGTAGCAACCAGTAGCAAAATCATGTTTTAATTGTTCACTTTTGCAAATCGATTTCAACTGAGTAACAACCATCATCGGTGTTTTCAACCAATATGTGCCCTGAGTAGTAAAAAATGGCTCTGAGCACTATGGGACTCAACTGCTGAGGTCATTAGTCCCCTAGAACTCAGAACTAGTTAAACCTAACCAACCTAAGGACATCACAAACATCCATGCCCGAGGCAGGATTCGAACCTGCGACCATAGCGGTCTTGCGGTTCCAGACTGCAGCGCCTGAGTAGTAATACTGTCTTAAGTAGAGGTCAAACATAAAGACACATATTGGTTGATTGCATCGATGATGACTGTTAATCAGTTGAAATCCTTTTGCAAAAGTGAATAAATAAAACATGATTTTGGGGCTGGTTGGTACATATTTGGTAATTTTAATTGTCTGCCTATAACACATTACGACCCTCTTCAACTGTCGGTGTTCTCTGTCAGTCAACAGACGAGTTTGGCCTGTACGCTTTTGTACTGTACGAGTCCCTTCAATTTTCACTCCGCTATCACATCGGAAACAATGGGCCTAGGTGTGTTAAGGAGTGTGTAAATCTCGCATAGAGGCGCATGACACAAGTGACACCCAATCACCTGACCACCTTCTAAGTCCGCGAGTTCCGCAGAGTGCCCCATTCTGCTCTCTCACGATGTCTAATGACTACTGAGGTCGCTGATATGGAGTACCTGGCAGTACGTGGCAGCAAGATGTATCTAATATGAAGAACGTCTGTTTTTGGGGGTGTTTGGATGCTTTTGAACACATAGTGTACATGTATAGTAAATAAGGTTGGTGGCAGGCTACAATCTTATTTGAGTCCCTCATTGGTGGTAATGTCTTCAGTTGGATTATTATTACCAACTTTCATTCTTACTTTGGTGTCCATGTGTAAGGTTTTTATAGCCTCAATAAGATGTATAGGACGCAGGTCTTTAACCGTTATGTCCCATAGTTACTTTCTGTTCGCACTGTCAAAAGCATTTTCGAAGTCAGTGTAACTGAATTCTCGCCGTTTCTTAAAATTCTTTTTATGGTAAATATATTATCATTGCATAAACAGCTCTTCCGGAATCCACATCGTTCTTCTAACAAGAGAATCTCTGTTATGGTTCTTAACGATTATTGATTATTCCTGCAAATATTTTATCGGCTGAGTTTAGGAGGTTAAAACCTCTCCTTTTCGCAATTGCTATTTTGACTTTTTTAAAAAAAATAGATATCACTTTGGATATTTACCTGGCGTTTGGAATTTTACGCCAGTGCCAACATTCTTTGAATAAATGTAACCATCCAAAATGGCAAAAGGGACCGACATATGTTAAAAGTTTCATATTAATACCCTCTGGTGCGGCGCGGAGTGGCCACGTGGTTTGAAACGGCATGTCACGGATTGCGCGGCCCCTCCTTCCGGAGGTTCGAGTCCTCCCTCGGGTATGGGTGTGTGTGTTGTTCTTAGCATAAGTTAGTTTAAGTTATTGAAACGTTCCCTTAAAAAAAATTAATGAGATACTGTGCTGATAAACCTCTTACATTATTTGATTTTCAAACAGCTGAGCAGAACTGAACGTATTCAGACATTTCGCTCTTTACCTATTCTGATCAACACTAATCTGACACACAATATTTTTAACGCAACGCAATCTGACTTTTAATAATCCCTACAAAGAATGGCCCTGACTAACAATAACCTATACCTTTCATGAATCACTTACCTCACAAAAATCTTCATTACTCGAACTACTGCAATACAGCGAGCGCCACTACTGCCAGCTAAATAAAAGATTCAAACTACTGAAGGCACTAACTACTGATAGGCATAGGTAGAAAATGAAAGATTTTGATAGTGAACGAACAATGTATTTACTTTAATAGTGTTCAAAAATCATTATATATATATATATATATATATATATATATATATATATATATATATCAGTTCATGACATCCAGTGTTACAAATTTACTGTCTCCGATGGACACACGTCCAGATCATCCGCTCTCATGACCCCGCCATTTCTCTCTCCACATCCACCACTGTTGGCGGCTCACCTCCAACAGCGCAATGCTACGCGCTGTTCACAGCCAACTGCCCAACACTACAATAGCAGATTCAAACAATGCAAACCAGCCACAGACTGCACAAAGCACAATGAGTGATTTTCATATAGAGCGCTACGTGGCGTTACCGATATAAAAACCTAAACAGCCTACTTACATTATTTTACAGAGTGTGTTAGTCGAGGGACCGATGACGCCAACGGTTTCGTCCCTTAGGAATTCACACATTACCATCTGGTTCTTATGCTTTTCTGTTTTTAATACTCTTAAAAGCTCCTTGCAGTTCTTCTGTTGTGATTGAATCCACCTTAGCCGCGCGGTATTAGCCGAGCGGTCTGGGGCGCTGCACTCAAGGACAGTGCGGCTGATACCGGCGGAGGTTCGAGTCCTCCCTCGGGCATGGGTGTGTGTGTTTGTCCTTATGATAATTTACTTTAAGTAGTATGTAAGGTTAGGGACTGATGACCTTAGAAGTTAAGTCCCATAAGATTTCACACACATTTGAACATTTGAACAATCCACCGTACCTTGATGTGATATTACCCCCTTTTCCTCCCTCAATTCTGGCCTTCCGTTTGTCAGATTCTCTAGGAAGATATTGTTACTGACAAGGGAACCTTCCCATCGAACCCCCCTCCGATTTAGTTATAAGTTGGCACAGTGGATAGGCCTTGAAAAACTGAACACAGATCAGTCGAGAAAACAGGAAGAAGTTGTGTGGAACTATGAAAAAAATAAGCGAACTATACAAACTGAGTAGTCCATGCGCAAGATAGGCAACATCAAGGATACTGTGAGCTCAGGAGCGCCGTGGCCCCGTGGTTAGCGTGAGCAGCTGCGGATCGAGAGGTCCTTGGTTCATGTCATACCTGGAGTGAAAAGTTTACTCTGTTTATTTTCGCAAAGTTATGATCTGTCCGTTCGTTCAAAATGGCTCTGAGCACTATGCGACTTAACTTCTGAGGTCATCAGTCGCCTAGAACTTAGAACTACTTAAACCTAAGTAACCTAAGAACATCACACGCATCCGTGCCCGAGGCAGGATTCGAACCTGCGACCGGAGCGGTCGCTCGGCTCCAGACTGCAGCGCCCAGAACCGCACGGCCACTCCGACCGGCGGTCCGTTCGTTCATTCACGTCTCTGTTCACTGTAATATGTTTAGTGTCTGTATTTTGCGACCGCGCCGCAAAACCGTGCAAGCTATATTTGCTGGTTTCATATTGCCCACGGAATACATCTCACGTATTTAATGCACTCTCGTCCAAAGTAGCGAACAGTCAACTGCCAGCCAGCGAGCCTCGTCAGCAGGAATACTCTCTCTTCCTGCGCTGTAGTCGACTGACGTCGTGTGTTTCGAAGTTTGTTTAGGTGTAGCGTTCGACGTTTGTTTAGGTGTAGCGTCCCCATACTACGGCGCGGTTACCTAGCATCGGACGGACGGACGGACGGACAGATAATTGTCTGAAAATAAAAAAAAATTAAACTTATCACTCAAGGGAAGACTTGAACCAAGAACCTCTCGTTCCGCAGTTGCTCACGCTAACCGCGGGACCACGGCGCTCCTGAGCTCACAGTATCACTGATGTTGCGTATCTTGCGCATGGACTACTCAGTTTGTATATTTTGCTTATTTTTTTCATAGTTCCACACAACTTCTTCGTGTTTTCTCGATTGATCTGTGTTCAGCTCTTCAGGGCCTATCCACTGTGCCAACCTATAACTAAATCTGAGGAGGGTGTGATGGGGAGGTTCCCTTGTGAGATAACTAATTTACCGAATCACCGTCCAGAATTTTGGGTCCATACGTTGTCCGGTAGCTAACCGCAAGTGGCCACTGGATCTGGCGTCAGCCACCACGGTGCTCACCCGGTGGCAGTTTCTGTGTACAAGTAAGAAGCACGTAACGGCGGCGGGATCTGGATTAGATTCGCGGCGGCGGCAGAGATTTGCAGCGCGGCGGCTGACCACGGGTGGGTGGGGCGGCGGCCATTAGCATGTGGGTCGCCTTATCTGGCGCGATAACCCCGCGACCCGGCGGGCATAAAGTGGGCCCGGCCCTCCCATATCTCCTGCCGCGGGCAGCCGCCTGCTGCCGACACGGCCCCAGCACCGCCGCGGACCACACACGGGCTGTCTGCGGGCGCGCCCCGCGGCAGGAGGGGTGGAAGGAAAAATTCTCCAAGCGTCCGTCCCACAAAAAAATTATGTTTCCCTTTAGCGGACAAACTGCTGCGAATCTGCACCACCGGACGATTTGCGCGTCATAGTATTAGATTGGAACATACGAGGGTCACTCGAAAAGAAATGCACACCATTTTTGTAAAAATACAGTTTTCATTCTGCATGTATGAGACAGGGTTGTAGCCTATCCCCGATGTTATTCAATCTGTATATTGAGCAAGCAGTAAAGGAAACAAAAGAAAAGTTCGGAGTAGGTATTAAAATCCATGGAGAAGAAATAAAAACTTTGAGGTTCTCAGCCGGCCGGAGTGGCCGTGCGGTTCTAGGCGCCACAATCCGGAGCCGAGCGACCGCTCCGGTCGCAGGTTCAAATCCTGCCTCGGGCATGGATGTGTGTGATGTCTTTAGGTCAGTTAGGTTTAATTAGTTCTAAGTTCTAGTGCTCAGAGCCATTTGAACCATTTTTTGAGGTTCTCCAACGACATTGTAATTCAGTCAGAGACACCAAAGAACTTGGAAGAGCAGTTGAACGGAATGGACAGTGCCATGAAAGGAGGGTATAAGATGAACATCAACATAAGCAAAACGAGGATAATGCAATGTAGTCGAAGTAAGTCGGGTGATGCTGAGGGAATTAGATTAGGAAATGAGACACTTAAAGTAGTAAAGGAGTTTTGCTATTTGGGGAGCAAAATAACTGATGATGGTCGAGGTAGAGAGGATATAAAATGTAGACTGGCAATGGCAAGGAAACCGTTTCTGAAGAAGAGAAATTTGTTAACATCGAGTATTGATTTAAGTGTCGGGAAGTCGTTTCTCAAAGTATTTGTATGGAGTGTGGCCATGTATGGAAGTGAAACATGGACGATAAATAGTTTAGACAAGAAGAGAATAGAAGCTTTCGAAATGTGGTGCTACAGAAGAATGCTGAAGATTAGATGGGTAGATCACATAACTAATGAGGAGGTACTGAATAGAATTGGGGAGAAGAGAAATTTGTGGCACAACTTGAGAAGAAGAAGGGACCGGTTGGTAGGACATGTTCTGAGGCATCAAGGGATCACAAATTTAGCATTGGAGGGCAGCGTGGTGGGTAAAAATCGTAGAGGGAGAGCAAGAGATGAATACACTAAGCAGATTCAGAATGATGTAGGTTGCAGGAAGTACTGGGAGATGAAGAAGCTTGCACAGGATAGAGTAGCATGGAGAGCTGCATCAAACTAGCCTCAGGACTGAAGACAACAACAACATGTGTGAAAGTTTTACAGTGTGTAGATACATCCTTCCCGCTTGTTTTCAAACTTAGTTCAACCTGTTCCCGTGAGTGGCGCCGTCACAGCATGTCTTCAAGTTGGCTGCTACACTTGACGTTCGTCGTAAGCAACTTGCTGTCATAGAATTCCTCTGTTGTGAAAACGAGACAGTGGTAAACATCCACAAGAGGTTGAAAAAGGTGTATGGAGATGCTGCTGTCGATCGCAGTACAGTTAGGTGGTGAGCAAGCAGGTCACGTGATGAAAGCGAGCACGGCAGTATTGAGGATTGTCCTCGCAGCGACAGGCCTCGTACTGCACACACTCCAGACAATGTGCAGAGAGTTAACGAATTGGTGACTGCTGACAGACGCATCACAGTGAACGAATTGTCACGCTACTTTGGGATAGGGGAAGAAAGTGTTTGCAGAATACTGAAAGTGTTGGCGTTAAAAAAGGTTTGTGTCAGGTGGGTTCCCAGGCTGTTGACAGTGGCTCACAAAGAAACAAGAAAAATGGTATGCAGCGAACTTTTAGAACAGTACGAGGATGGTGGAGATGAATTTCTTGGAAGAATTGTGACAGGTGATGAAACATGGCTCATCTTTCACCAGAGACGAAGAGGCAATCAATGTCTCCATGCAAATTCACCCAAGGAAAAAAAATTGAAAACCGCACCTTCTGCTGTAAAAGTTACGGCTACGGTGTTTTTCGATTCCTAAGGACTCTTGCTTGTGGACATCATGCCAAGAGGAACCACCATAAATTGCGATGCATCTGAGACGACACAGAAGGAACTTCAAGCTCGACTGAGTCGTGTCCGATCATATCGGCAAAAGGAGGATGTTTTGCTGTTGCACGACAAAGCACGACCACATGTCAGTCAAAAAACCATGGAAGCGATCACAAAGCTCAGGTGGACAACACTGAAGCACCCGCCTTACAGTCCTGGCCTGGCTCTATGTGACTATCATCTCCTTGGGAAACTCAAAGACCCTCTTCGTGGAACAAGGTTTGAAGATGATGACTCCCTTGTGCACGCTGCCAAACAATGGCTCCAACAGGTTGGTCCAGAATTTTACCGTGCGGGTACACAGGCACTGGTTCCAAGATGGCGTAAGGCGGTTGAGAGGGATGGAAATTATGTGGAGAAGTGAAAATATTGTTCCTAAAGAACGTATCTACACACTGTAAAACTTTCAAACATGTAGAATAAAAGATGGATTAAAAAAAAAAACTGTGCACTTCTTTTGGAGTGACCATCGTAAGTCCGTAGCGCTTATATTGTGCATATTTGTATTCCGGTTTTTATAGGTTTATTTATCTATTGCCACTTTTTATTTGTAGTTAACTAATGTTATTTGAGTTGACACATTATAACTTGAGATAGTGAGTGGAGCTGCCGACGGTAGACAATGGAGCGCTAAGAGGACAAATCGGAGTATCTACGACGCATTCTTCTGTTTGAGTTCAGCTCTAAGGTGCCAGCAGTCGAGGCAGCCAGAAACATTTGCACCGTGTATGGGGATTACGCCATTGGACAGGGTACGGCAAGTAAAGTGTTTTCTCGTTTTAGGGAGGATCGTATTGATACTAGCCACTTTCCGTGCTTAGGCAGACCTTCGGTGTTCGATGGAGATCGGATTAAACCGTTAACCCACAATGATCCATGTCTGTGCACTCGATTACCGGCAAATGTGATGAACCGTGATCATTATCGTACGACATTATCACACAGTGGCGAAGGGTCTAAACCAAAACGCCCAAAATTTGCGGGTGGACAAATTTCTGCTTGCTCTTAATCAGTTTGCTCGTGAACAATACCGACCATTCCTAATCTGTATCGTTACTGGAGACCTGACGAGAAATGGTGTCTTTATGCTAAGATAAAGAAAAGAAAGAAATGGTTGAACCGAAACAAAAATGAGTCATGCTGCAGCTCGTGTTTGTGCTGCTTGTAGGTTTCCCTCCTCTGTTGAAGGCCAGATCGTATCGTTTAGTTGACACTGTTGCGGTTGTTTGTCTTCTCCTCGTGTTGACTGGCGCCACTTGGTTTCACAAGCATTGGCTGTCCGCTAGTGGCAGCAGCGGCGATTATCGATGTGTAGTAACTGTGGCCCCATCTTTGGGCCGACGTCGTTGTTCTTCCGGGTTGAGTCAGTGCGCAGTTCGATTGTGGACTCAGGAGGAGCCAGGTCCCCACAGTGCGAGAACATGTCGGGACCATTGGCGGAGCGCATGGATTGCCGGAACAAGGGCCTGTGGTCACGAGGGTGCACGACCTCGTCGTAAACCGGATACTGCAAGTTTTAAGTTAAGTGCATTTTGATTCAAGCAGAGAAACCTCCACCATTGCGAGATCTTGCTATCTCCAGTGACTTGGGTTCGTGTTGCGAAAGTGTTGCCGAGGCGAAGAGCAGCGAGTGCTTGGGGAAGGCGGATCTGATTAGATATCCTGGACTTCTAAGTACTATTTATTGCGTTCAGTTTGTTACTATTTGCTAAGTTCAACCAGCGGCATTTTTCCTGCCTCGTGGCCTCTAACGCCCCAGGTACGTGCCTTGGGGGTTAGTGTATGTAACGGCAGTGTCCGTCTTCTCGCCTTGCAGCTACTGTCCGGTGAGACGTGTAGTTTCGATAGCTTTCTTGACTGTAGGTTGGTTGGCGATTCTTCTACTCTGGTGGTAGTTATTTCTTACTCGTTTCAGGTACTCTAAGCACAGTATTCTGTGGTCGGAGTCCAGACCACCGGTTCCGACTTTGGCGTATTTTTACATCTTGGCATTTGGTTTATTGGACATCAGGTAGCCACAGCAAGATTATCATTAGTCATTCGTTAGACTGCCACTAGTCTGAGTTACCATCTTGTGAACTGAATGCAACTCTTGTCTGCCTATCTCATCGTTCGCGAAAGTGTTTTTTGCCGGACCTACTCAGAGGTCGATTTCTGGTGCACCGTCTGTGACTGGAACTTGTGTTTTATTATTGTATTTGCTGTTTTATTGTATGTTTCTAAATTGTTTTATGTAATTGCCATTCTTGGCGTTACAGCAGGTTCAAATGATTGTGGTACCAAGTTTACCATAATTTTGTCTCACCTGTTTGGTGATCAGTTGCTTCTCCTTTTAAATTAACCTTTGCTGTTGTATTTGCTGTTTTACTGTATTTTTTAAATTTTTTGTATAATTGCCATTCTTGGCGTTATAGCAGGTTTAAATGGTTGCGCTACCATGTTTATTATCATTTGGTCTGTCTTCTTAAATTAACCTTTGCTACTGCATTGCTGTTTTACAGTATATTTGTTGAATTTTTTATAATTGCCGTTCTTGGCGTTAAAGGCCTTCAGCCGTGACTGTGGTCACTTGTTTTAAAATTCTAATTGGGATCACATTGGCTTGTTTTTAAAACGTTATTTGCTCTGTCTGTATTTTATGCTCATCTGGTAAATTGTAACGCACTGAAATCATTATTAATTACACAGTCGTTTATTCCTTCATTAATAATGTATGATATCTTGATTTATTGCTGAGTCTGGAATTCCCGTGTTAAAAGAAATGTGTGTGATTGCAAAAGGGAACCAATAGTAACTGATTACGGCCCTGTCCACAGTCGTAACCGAATCCTGCCTTCCTTGACTTCCGGGTTTCACAAAATGCAACTCCCTTTACAAAGACCTGTGCGCATCCGCAAAAGGTAGTGTTATGTATCTGATGGAACCGTAGTATGCAACGAATTGCTTCTCCGAGGTGTAATCATCACTACTGACATTTATTCTCAACTACTAAGACGTCTTGCAGATGCAATAATGGAACAACTACAGGGAGATGGCGTCACGTGATGTTACTAAACGATAAGGCCCCCCCCCCCCCCCCAAGTTCTGCTAGACTGACAATAAACACTATTCTGGGATTGAGTTCGGAATGCATTCCACACCCACCTTATTCACCTGATCTTGCTCAATCAGATTTTCACCGTTTCCGCTCTCTATCGAACAACCTTAGGGGACTTCCTTTCTGGATGGAAATGCGTTCCGAATATAGCTCGAGAGTTCTTCACCTCAAAATCACGTGATTGCTGCAGTTGTAGACTCGGAAAGTTACCTCAGCGTTGGCAGACTGTAGTAAATAATGAAAGAGAATATAATATTGATGACTTAAGTCTCTGTTGTGTGTATTTGTTGCATTTATTAAATTTATGGATAAGCGCTATGAACTTAAGCGCCAGCCTAATACGTAGGCTATTCACGCATATATTTCTAATGTCTGAATATCCCATGATCAATAATTTTGTACTCAAATCTGGTAACATTTCGTACTGACAAGATAAACCATACAAACACAGAGGTTATCGTTTCGACAAACTACTTACGCATTACAATTCCGAAGAACATAAACTGGAACCAAAACACAGAAAATGTTGTGAGGAAGGCGAACGAAAGACCGTATTATCGACAGAACACTTGGAACATGCAAGAAACCTACTAAAGAGAACGCCTGCATTGCGCTTGGTCGTCCTCTTCTGCAGTATTGCTGCGCTGTGTGGAACTCTTAACAGATGGAATTGACGGAGAACACAGAAAAAAAATTCAAACAAGGGCAGCTCTTTTTCTACAATCGGAAAAAGGGGAGAGAGCGTCACGGATATGATAACGCTAGTTGGAATATCTATCATTAGGACAATCGGGTATTTTGTTGAGGTGAGATCTTCTTACTAAATTTATACCTCTAACTTCTCTTCCGAGTTCGAAAATATTTTGTTTACTGGAATTAGAGCATACACAGAAAGATTTGGAGTTTCATTCTCCCCACGTCTATTCGAGAGAGGAGTGATAGAGGTGTGATACTGATTCCATGAACCTTCTGTCAGACATGTGAATGTGAACTGCAAGGGAGTCATGTAGATGCTGAATAGTTCAAATGGTTCAAATGGCTCTGAGCACTATGGGACTTAACTTCTGAGGTCGTCAGTCCCCTAGAACTTAGAACTACTTAAACCTAACTAACCTAAGGACATCACACACATCCATGCCCGAGGCAGGATTCGAACCTGCGACCGTAGCGGTCACGTGGTTCCAGACTGTAGCGCCTAGAACCGCTAGGTCACCCTGGTCGGCGCTGAATAGTTGTAGGCCTCCTATACGTGTGCTGGTGGTGCAAGTTGAGCCGTGTGCAATTTTGACGGAACTAAATCGCTCTTATACGAGTTGACCGAATTAAATCCTCGTTGCTAACTGACAGAGTAATGTGAAAGTTATCCTTGTAGTGGGTCACCGTGCACAAGTACAACGCCAACCAATGAAGTGAAGCGTTGGGAATACAGCCAACAATATTTATTTTTTAAGCTTCACCTAAATATGACAAGCAGATTGATCTTGAAATCTAAGCCAAGACTGAGATTAACATCTTTATTTGCTCTAATGACTGACATGAATCACAAAGATATCGACAGGTATCACATTTCTGTATAGTCAAAATTAAATTACAAAGCGATGCTGACGCAGTGGGAGTTACCAGAAGACTATGGAAGCCTCTAAGGAGCTAGCGCATAAGATCTGCTTATCTAAGCATCTCAGGCAATGAACAACAACGTAACAACAAGGAATCACAAAAATAGCCGAAATGAACACCACAAGTAGCGTGACAAATGAAGCTAGTAAGGAGCTGCACAAAATATAGATCGCGACCGCAGTTGCTCTACTTACATCCACTTAAATAACTGTCGTACGCCGACCAGCATCGAATGACGGCCAGAGATAACGTGATTCGCTTGACGGCCAGAATCCAAGTTCAAGGCCTCTCTGCTCTTAAACACTTTACGTGGGGCAGATGCTGTTGCCAATGTGACGGACGAGAATTGTTGCTGAATCCATGAAAAAGCATTTCCTAACACGAAGTTAGTATTCAGCCGGAACAGTGCCAACGTCAGTAATCAGCCTTACACACGAACTCTATCCAGACTGATGCTATAATACTGATTGAACTAAATGTTTAGAGCAAACGCAATTGACTTTCCCATACGGGTGATAAAGTGGCGAGGCATCTGTTTTTTGAAGTCATGTAGAAAAGAAAGTACGTCGCTCTGAAGGCGTAAACTGCCTCTGAGGAGCGCGGGGAGAGGGGTACAGGTGCCAACCCGGATTTCATTAGCCATAGGCTGAGTCATTTCTCCGGTTCTGCAAACTGCCTATTCTCCCCATAGGAGGTCCCGTTCGAGTTAATGAGATTCAGCGACGGTACTTCTCTTAATAAGGGATGCTTCAGGTGGCAAACCACCCGGTGTGATGGTATCTGCTTTCTCAGGTGCACAGCTCCAACTCGCTACGTAACGACGAAACACCCGTTGAAAATAAAGTAATAACGCTTATCGATCTGTAACAGAAACGTTACAAAGTAAATATAGATGTAATTAGTGCATCATTGTGCAGGGACAAAGAAAAAAGAAAAAAATGGGCGGGGAGGTAGCTGTCAGGTAAGCGACAACTCGGTGGTAGTGGATACATACGAATCTGCCAGCATAATAACGGTGGCCTGTTGCTATTTGTGGTTGGTTGTTCCACTAAACAACCACACTGAGAAGGACTGCAATATAAGATGAAAAATTTATGGAAGTCCCTGTTCTGGCGATATAGTACGCCCATACACCATTTAGGTGACAAAGAAAATTCAGTTTATTCTCTCGCACCCAAGCGCGCGCACCTCACAAATAATACATACATCCAATTGGCGACGCGTACGGCCCGCGACGTAGATGCTTAATTCTGTTAGCATATAACGTGTGGCGCGAATTACCGTCCCAGGGCAAAAGCTCGCGTTGACCCCCATTCAGGCGACAGTGGTCTCCAATTTACACTCGGGAAATTTAATTACACCGTAATTTAACATTTGACAAATATCATTTGCGTCGGGAGGTGAGCTGGTGGTTAACGGTCGATGCTAAATTTAGGACAGAAGGACGCAAAAAAGGATGTACGAACGTGACACTTTGGTCACTATTTATAATGCCCGGATCGTAGGAAATGCAGGGGTGGTGGAAACGAAATTGTCACCATATGCGACACTAAACGCTTCGTGGCTTCGTTCAGGTACGGTTATCATACCATCATTAACATTTTACAGAAGGTTGTTGTTGTTTTTGTTGTTGTTGTCTTCAGTCCGACGACTGGTTTGTTGCAGCCTCCACGCTACTCTATCCTGTGCAAGCCTCCTCATCTCCGGATAACTTCTAAAACCTACATCTTTCTGAATTTGCTTATTGTATTCATCTCTATGTCTCCCCCTACGATTTTTACCCCCACACTTCCCTCCATTACCAAATAGATTATCTGTTGATGTTTAAGAATTTGTCCTGTGAAATGATCTCTTCTTTTGGTCAAGCCAACAGTACAAAGTCACTCCTCTGAAGGAGCGCACTTATATTTACATAACATCTAATATTATGAAACGTAGTCTTACTAAATTAATAAGAAAGTATCAGAGCCCATTAGGCCCAAGAACAATGCGCTTTGCGTGAATCATCAATGTGATGTTGCCTTGAAACGGCATATTTTCGTAATACACAAGTTACAATAAGTCTTTAACCACCGAAGTGATGATTCCCATAATTATCTGTAACAGACCTTCCAATTAATGATGGGCTATCGAGAGATCCACAATTTTCTTGTGTCTAGGGACTTCAGTTGATCGATGAAAGAAGGATGTACAAGATTGTTCAGGGAAGTCCAGGGACACAGAGATACAAGTCACTTAGGAATGGAATAAATTTGAAGGGCAAGGAAGCTAAGGCGAAATAGCTCCACGAAAAATGTGAAGAAATCGAAAAAGAAATGATTGTCGGAAGGACTTACTCAGCATATAGAAAGGCCAAGACAACCACCAGTGAAATTAAAAGCAAGGGTGGTAACATTAAGAGTGAAATGTGAAGTCCATTGTTAAATGCAAGGAGAGACGTGATGGGTGGCAAGAGTACACTGAAGGCTTCTGTGAGAGGAAGACTTGTCTGACGATGTGAAAGGTGAAGAGAGGAGTCGATATCTAAGCGACAGGGGATCAGGTATTAGAGTCATAATTTAAAAGAGCTTCGAAAGATTTAATATCAAATAAGGCAAAAAGGATGGACACCACTCCATCGGAATTTAGAAAATCGTTAGGGAATGTGGCAGCAAAACAACCATTCACGTTGGTGTCTAGAACGTATAAGAATGGAAATCTACCATCTGCTTTTCGAAAAAAATATCATCCACGTAATTCCGAAGACAGGAAGAGAGCTGACAAGTGCGAGAATTATCAGAACAATCAGATTGACACCTTATGCATCAGTGTTGTTGACAAGAATAAGATAGAGAAGAATAGAAAAGAAAATTGAGGATGTGATAGATGACTATCAGTTTGGTTTTAGGAAACGTAAAGACGGCAAAGAGGCAGTTCTGAAGTTTTGGTTGACGATGGAAACGGACTAAAGAAAAAGAAAGGTACGTTCATAAGATTCGTTGACTTGGAGAAAGGGTTTTACGATGTCAAGTGATGCAAGACGTTCGAAATTCTCAGGTAAATAGGGGTAACCTCTGGGGAACGAGGGGTAATATAAGATGTAGAAGAGGCAACAGGTAAAAGAATGGAAGATCATGAACGAAGTGCTCGCATTTAAAAGGGTGTAAGGCAAGGATGTCTTTCTACTGTTCAGTATATAGATCGAAGAAGCAATACCGGAAACAGAAGAAAGATTCAACTGCGAAATTAAAATTCATTGTGAAAGGGTATAAGTGATATGTTTCGCTGATAACACTGCTATCCTCAATGAAAGTGAAGAAGAATTGCACGATGTGCTGAATGGAATAAACGGTCCGGTGAATACGGAATATGGATTGAGA
Organism: Schistocerca americana; assembly: GCF_021461395.2. NCBI lineage: Eukaryota > Metazoa > Arthropoda > Insecta > Orthoptera > Acrididae > Schistocerca > Schistocerca americana. Next base: position 123,231,100 of record NC_060124.1, read on the forward strand.
AGAAATTGAAGAAAGCCTAAAGTGATGAGAAGTAGAAGAAATGAGAAGAGCGAGAAACTTAAAGTCAGTATTGTAGATCTCGAAGTAGATGAATTTAAGGAATTCTGTTTCCTAGGCAGCAAAATAATCCATGACAGACCGGGCAAGGAGGACATCGGAAGCACACTAGCACTGGAAAAAAGGGAATCCATGGCCAAGAGAAGTCTACTGGTATCAAATATAGCCCTTGATTTGAGGAAGAAATTTCTGATGATGTAATTTTGGGGCACTGCATTGATTGGTAGTGGAATATGGACTGTGGAAAATCCGGAAGTAAAGATAACCGAAGCATTTGAGATGTGGGACTACAGGCTGATGCTGAAAATTACGTGGAATGGTAAGCTAAGGAACGTGGAGCTTCTCTGCAAAGATTGACAAAAAGAAAGGACTGGAGGGTAGGACATCAGGGAACATCTTCCATGGTACGAGAGAGAGCTATAGAGGGTAAGAACTGTACAAGAAAACAATGATTGGAAACAGCCAGCCAATAATCGACGATGTAGGGTGCAAAAAATGGCATCTCCCGTGTTTGTGCTGAGGAGAGCATGTGTCAAATGCCGTAGGTGTCATTCTTCCATCTCATTGGTCTACCTTCAAACAAAATTTCAGAATGTAAGATATTGCTCTGAACTTTCAGGAACACCGCCCCAACTTGAGTTTTCCACGCTATGACGTCAAAAAATCGGCACACACAACGCTCAGCGTTCGAATGCACGGTCGGTGTGCCGACCGCTTTAGTCGGGCGCAAATATCGGACGGAACAATGCGTCTGCTGGAGGAGTTGGGGAGGAGATCCAAGGCGCCTCCTCCCCTTCCCCAACCCCCCTCCCCGAGAGTTCATCAGTGGACCTGATGAGATTGTAACGTGGTCGTCACTTACCCAAATATTGTGAATACTGTGCCCGTTGAACACTGACCTCACACCTTCCATCACGCCGAGGGAAGCTAACTAAAGAATCACAAAAGTTAGGTTGTAGCGACATCGTACACACCATACGTGATAAGAATCGTGAGTTTAGCGAAATCAGCTGGTTTGGGTGTGCTACAGAAGATATAATGATTTGTAAATAATAGCCGGCCGCGGTGGCCGTGCGGTTCTAGGCGCTGCAGTCCACAACCGCGGGACTGCTATGGTCGCAGGTTCGGATCCTGCCCCGGGCATGGATGTGTGTGATGTCTTCAGGTTAGTTAGGTATAAGTAGTTCTAAGTTCTAGGGGACTGATGACCAAATGTGTAAAGTCCCATAGTGCTCAGAGCCATTTGAACCATTTTTTTTTTGTTTTTTTTTTGTAAATAATATATTTCAGCTATCAGTCGTCCTTAGGAATTTTTATTGGCAGATCTAGATTTCAGCTAGAAACTAACCATTCTCAATGCACTATCCTTTTTTGATCAATGCATGTAATGCCTGTTGGTCTGGCTTTGTACACAGGTAATTGAATATTCAATGAATTGTGTATAAAGCCAGATCAGTTCATTGAATATTCAATGGATTGTGTACAAAGCCAGAACAACAGGCATTACATGTGTGGTGTCACAGCCAGACACCACACTTGCTAGGTGGTAGCCTTTAAATCGGCCACGGCCCGTTAGTATACTTCGGACCCGCGTGTCGCCACCATCAGTGGTTGCAGACCGAGCGCCGCCACACGGCTTGTCTAGTCTAGAGAGTCTCCCTCGCACTCGCCCTAGTTGTACAGCCGACTTTGCTAGCGATGGTTCACTGTCTGCATACGCGCTCATTTGCTGAGACGACAGCTTCGCATAGCCTTCAGCTACGTCATTTGCTACGACTTAGCAAGGCGCCATATTCAGTTACTATAATTACTATCGTCAAGAATGTATTCTGAACAGATAATACTGTGAATCATGTACCGTCAAGAGCGACGTTCGTCATTAATAGATTAAAGTTAAGTCTCAATTTAATTTCGTCCGCTTTCTGAATTCTCATTCCTTGTCATGTTCCAGACCTCACGTCAGTATAGTTCTTCCCTCCTCACGCCAGCCTGCGTAAGCTAAAATGCGTGCATTTCGGCCTCCACTCGTAACACGGTGTTGGCTCTTCTGCTAACACAAAAACATGCATTGACCAAAAAAGGATAGTGCACTGAGAATGGCTAGTTTCTAGCTGAAATCTAGATCTGCCAATAAAAATTCCAAAGGAGACTGATAGCTGAAAGCCGGCCGAAGTGGCCGTGCGGTTCTAGGCGCTGCAGTCTGGAACCGCGAGACCGCTACGGTCGCAGGTTCGAATCCTGCCTCGGGCATGGATGTGTGTGGTGTCCTTAGGTTAGTTAGGTTTAACTAGTTCTAAGTTCTAGGGGACTAATGACCTCAGAAGTTGAGTCCCATAGTGCTCAGAGCCATTTTTGATAGCTGAAATCTATTAGTTACAAATCCAAATAACGGTGCAACAGCCCCTAAATGGAGGGTAACCTGATGAAGATATAATAATAATTTCTGTATCAACGTGAACAGCCCTTATCACAGAAGATTGTGAAGATTGGTACTGTATCACCGAAAATGGGACCTATGTGATTGAAACCAGCAAACATAACTAATTTTGTTATCCTCATACTACGTGTAAGACAGACCCTAAATGTCTGTATATCCGGGGGTAGCTGCTCAGTTGACAGCAGTCATTTAAAAACCATCAGTGCTTATCCTTTAAGGATATCAGGAGGGCGTGATGGCCTGTGCGTCACCCAGAGACCGCGGGCGCACTCACAAGGGGAGGCCGCCAATTGTGAAATTCAGATTCGATTCATACTGCGCATAATAAAAGCTCATGGCCAGAGGTGTAATGTGGCAAAGCACCAAGATGCACTTCTCAGCCGTTTTCAAGAAAATCAACAGTTAAAAGAAACCGTTGCGGTGAAATACTCTCAACGATTAATAATTCTCTACAGCGTCGTGGCGCAGCGGCTAGCGCTCGGGTTCGTAATCCGAAGGTCGCCGGATCGAATCTCGCGCCATGCAATTTTTTTTATTATTAGTTTTTTGTAATTCAAATATATGTATATAAAGTATTAATGAATTGCTTATGCATGTTGGTGAAGGCGGATCGCTCTCCAATTGTACCGCCTCCATTTTTCCCTTTTTTTTTTAACAGGGTGTACCAAAGCTTTCCCGTCCGCACTGATTTTCGACGATGTTACAAGTTGCGCTAGGGACTGCATCTATCTTCTTTCGAAGTTAGCAGGCAACTACGCTGTTATGCGGCGGCTCGTTTCGGCCCATTCAACATCTGTCATTCAAGTGTAACGAGCGAGTAACGGAGTTTATATTTCATACCTGCCACAGCAAATTTGTGTTCGTGGGGTCTCTATTCTAATTCGAACGTATGACTTACGCTATACGTATTCGTTTCGGAATATCGTTTCTACGTCTTCCGTTAACTTTACGTGGTTAACATTATGAAGACAATTAATAACATTTGTGAAATACAACTTTGTTTGCGGAAAACATAATGATGTTCGAAGTCGCCAGTTTTTCCACGACAAACGACTTTCAACAACTTATTATATGCATAATTGTTGCAACTGATTGCCGGGAATTTTATATATATATATATATATATATATATATATATATATATATATATATATATATATATATATATATATACTCCTGGAAATTGAAATAAGAACACCGTGAATTCATTGTCCCAGGAAGGAGAAACTTTATTGACACATTCCTGGGGTCAGATACATCACATGATCACACTGACAGAACCACAGACACATAGGCACAGGCAACAGAGCATGCACAATGTCGGCACTAGTACAGTGTATATCCACCTTTCGCAGCAATGCAGGCTGCTATTCTCCCATGGAGACGATCGTAGAGATGCTGGATGTAGTCCTGTGGAACGGCTTGCCATGCCATTTCCACCTGGCGCCTCAGCTGGACCAGCGTTCGTGCTGGACGTGCAGACCGCGTGAGACGACGCTTCATCCAGTCCCAAACATGCTCAATGGGGGACAGATCCGGTGATCTTGCTGGCCAGGGTAGTTGACTTACACCTTCTAGAGCACGTTGGGTGGCACGGGATACATGCGGACGTGCATTGTCCTGTTGGAACAGCAAGTTCGCTTGCCGGTCTAGGAATGGTAGAACGATGGGTTCGATGACGGTTTGGATGTACCGTGCACTATTCAGTGTCCCCTCGACGATCACCAGTGGTGTACGGCCAGTGTAGGAGATCGCTCCCCACACCATGATGCCAGGTCTTGGCCCTGTGTGCCTCGGTCGTATGCAGTCCTGATTGTGGCGCTCACCTGCACGGCGCCAAACACGCATACGACCATCATTGGCAACAAGGCAGAAGCGACTCTCATCGCTGAAGACGACACGTCTCCATTCGTCCCTCCATTCACGCATGTCGCGACACCACTGGAGGCGGGCTGCACGATGTTGGGACGTGAGCGGAAGACGGCCTAACGGTGTGCGGGACCGTAGCCCAGCTTCATGGAGACGGTTGCGAATGGTCCTCGTCGATACCCCAGGAGCAACAGTGTCCTTAATTTGCTGGGAAGTGGCGGTGCGGTCCCCTACGGCACTGCGTAGGATCCTACGGTCTTGGCGTGCATCCGTGCGTCGCTGCGGTCCGGTCCCAGGTCGACGGGCACGTGCACCTTCCGCCGACCACTGGCGACAACATCGATGTACTGTGGAGACCTCACGCCCCACGTGTTGAGCAATTCGGCGGTACGTCCACCCGGCCTCCCGCATGCCCACTATACGCCCTCGCTCAAAGTCCGTCAACTGCACATACGGTTCACGTCCACGCTGTCGTGGCATGCTACCAGTGTTAAAGACTGCGATGGAGCTCCGTATGCCACGGCAAACTGGCTGACACTGACGGCGGCGGTGCACAAATGCTGCGCAGCTAGCGCCATTCGACGGCCAACACCGCGGTTCCTGGTGTGTCCGCTGTGCCGTGCGTGTGATCATTGCTTGTACAGCCCTCTCGCAGTGTCCGGAGCAAGTATGGTGGGTCTGACACACCGGTGTCAATGTGTTCTTTTTTCCATTTCCAGGAGTATATATATATATATATATATATATATATATATATATATATTTGAATTATAAAAAACAAATACTAAAAAAAAGGTTGCATAGCGCGAGATTCGATCCGGCGACCATCGGATTACGAACCCGAGCGCTTACCGCTGCGCCACGACGCTGTAGAGAATTAGTAATCGTAGAGAGTATTTCACCGCAACGGTTTCTTTTAACTGTCGATTTTCTCGACAATGGCTGAGAAGTGCATCTTGGTTTTTTTCCACATTACACCTTTGGCCATGAGCTTTTTATGCGCAGTATGAATCGAATCTGAATATCGCAATTGGCGGCCTCCCCTTGTCAGTGTGAACCCGTGGACAGCACAGCGCGCGGTTAGCACCTCGTGTGATTACGCAGCGTCGGAGCCGGCGGTACGCGAACCGCTGTTTATTTGATTCAATAGCAGAGCGGCTTCCTGCGGTCCCTCTGTACCGCATCACCCTTCCAAAATTCTCAATTTAAATGCTGATGGGATGACGCTTCATTGTTCCGCATCAACCGCAGTTTCCATATGATACGCGCGACTCAATTACAGCGCGTCGCCGTTCTTCCTCTTTCCGCTGTGCACGGAGGCAGGCGCCCGTAAATCCGCCGCTAGTTCGTACGTGGATGCGTTTATGGGTAATTACGAGTGACGTGCGCGAGAACGGAATGGCCTATTAATGCCGGCGAGAGCACCCGCATGGAAAGCAGGCGCACACTTGCGCAGCCGTTATGACTCCTGACTGGGGACGTACGACAGCCCTGATATAATGTGACAATTCAGGCAGTATACGCAAGCCAGGAACATATCATCCTTATGAGATATGTAATCTATGGCTGCAGCAGTAAAGCTGTAACGACGGACCGTCTTTGTACACCTGTGATGGTACCTCTAACGTTTGTTGTAAGAAGAGGAGAAGATAGTTAATAGCTCTTTCATTAAAATCCAAATTAAGAGATGACTACATAAAAATCTCCTTTATTGTGCTATTGCGCTGTAGGCGATATGCCCAATTTTCACTTACATGGCAGTATGCAAGTGGGTCACACGATGAGGCTGGAATGCTGCAGCACAATGTAGAACTAATCAAATTCGCCTCGCTCAATGTTCGTCTTGTTGTTCTTGTGGTCTTCAGAGACTGGTTTGATGCAGCTCTCCATGCTACTCTATCGTGTGCAAGCTTCTTCATCTCCCAGTACTTACTGGAGCCTACATCCTTCTGAATCTGTTTAGTCTATTCATCTCTTGGTCTCCCTCTACGATTTTTACCCTCCACGCTGCCCTCCAATACTAAATTGGTGATCCCTTGATGCCTCAGAATATGCCCTACCAACCGATCCCTTCTTCTAGTCAAGATGAGCCACAAATTTCTCTTCTCTCCAATTCTATCCAATACCTCCTCATTAGTTATGTGATCTACCCATCTAATCTTCAGCATTCTTCTGTAGCACCACATTTCGAAAGCTTCTATTCTCTTCCTATCTGAACTATTGATCGTCCACGTTTCACTTCCATACATGGCTACACTCCATACAAATACTTTCAGAAACGACTTCCTGACACTTAAATCTACACTCGATGTTAACAAATTTCTCTTCTTCAGAAACGCTTTCGTTGCCATTGCCAGTCTACATATTATATCCTCTCTACTCCGACCATCATCAGTTATTTTGCTCCCCAAATAGCAAAACTCATTTACTACTTTAAGTGTCTCACTTCCTAATCTAATTCCCGCAGCATGACCCGATTTAATTCGACTACATTCCATTATTCTCATTTTGCTTTTGTTGATGTTCATCTTATATCCTCCTTTTAAGACACTGTCCATTCCGTTCAGCTGCTCTTTCAGGTCCTTTGCTGTCTCTGACAGAATTACAATGACATCGGCGAACCTCAAAGTTCTTATTTCTTCTCGATGGATTTTAATTCCTACTCCGAATTTTTCTTTTGTTGCCCTAACTGCTTGCTTAATATACTGATTGAATAACATCTGGGATAGGCTACAATCCTATCTCACTCCCTTCCTGACCACTGCTTCCCTTTCATGCCCCTCGACTCTTATAACTGCCATTTGGTTTCTATACAAATTGTTCGTCTTAAGGCTTAGATATTACTTGTGGTACCTATTTTCAGCTCCGAACCAACCATTAACTTTGTCATGTTGTGGTGGCTGGCATGCCTCTACAGTAGAGGCAGCAGTACAGTGCATGCAACAAGATCGAAGGGGGTATCTGTATACAGACTAACATATGGTTCCTGAAGAAGGGTACAAGTCTTATCGGTAGTTCCATTGACACCACTTCAACGATACAAGCATATGACCTTGTAGCTTTAGCCAAAATGGTTTTGCCACCTTGGTATTACGAGAGCAAAGGGAAACCCAGCGCACTACGTTCGTCCACGAGACGCAGGTACCAGGAGATGGAGGAAGCCACGTAGATGTACTTGTTCCTTGACTTCAGGAAGGCGTTCGATATAGTTCCGCAATACCACCTAACGTGAGAAATCGAGCGTGTCGAATTTCAAACAAAATGTGTGAGTGGACTGAAGAATTTGTAGCAAATAGGGCACAGTATGTCATTATCAACGGAGCAAAGTCTTTGAACGCGAAAGTAACTTCGGGCATGTCCCGCGGCAGGACCATTACTTTTCACATGACACAGAATGTTTCTCCCTTCAGTCGTCAGGTGCATTATCTCTGGTCTTTCGGCAGATATTTGCAATTGCGTATTAGCTATGTGTAGGTGAAGGGAGCCCAAATAAATATTGGTCATCACATCTTTGATGCGATGTACATTGTCGATGGAAAAGTCGGCCTCGTGGCCGAGCGGTTCTGGACGCTACAGCCTGGAACCGCGCGACCGCTACGGTCGCAGGTTCGAATCCTGCCTCGGGCATGGGTGTGTGTGATGTCCTTAGCTTAGTTACGTTAAAGTAGTTCTAAGTTCTAGGGGACTGATGACCTCAGAAGTTAAGTCCCATAGCGCGCAGAGCCATTTGAACCATCTTTTTTTCTTTTTTTGTCGATGGAAAACGTCCATTTGTGTCCCGTTACAAACAAAACTATTTTTACAGCGAAATGTTGCGTGTCTTTTCGATAGAGAGCTAAGAATGAGTGTAATAAGATATTTATTTACCGATATGTATTAAGAAGGACAGTTAAACATGAAGAATACCCGAAACTCGAGCAACGACACCACCACCGTGGCCCAGCAGCGCTGCTCAGTCACTGTGATAGTACCGTTTATTCTTCATGTTTTACTGCCCTCTTTAATACCTATCCATAAAACGAATATCGCACTATACTAATGTGGGACCGCTCTACTGAATGAACACGTAAAATCGCGCATTTATAATCATTTTGCTTGTAACGAACAAATGGATGCTTACCTTTGGCAATGGGCTTCGCATGAAAGACGTGACGAGCAGTATTTCTTTGAGCTGTTACGAAATACAGATTGCAAGAACGAGAATGCAGCTATATGCCAAAACATCAGAGAAGAATGCGCCTAACTACTCTGAGGAGGGACACCCTGTATGTAAATAAATTAGTAGATAATGTTGGAAGTGCTACGAGCTTTTTGTGGATGGTGCTGTTGTGTAGAGACAATCACTAGAAAATTACAACGAAATGCAGGAAGCCCTACAGAAGATCTGCACTTGGTGGCGAGACTTGAAGTTGACTCAACATAAACAAATGTAAGGTTTTGTATATACATAAACTGAAATACTGTTCACTGTATGGTTGCAGAACAATAACTGCAAGTAGTTTCTCTCATAAAATATCCGAGAGTAAGCGTACGGAGCGATTTACCATACAATTACTTCATAAAACTATTAACATTAAAGGGAGACCCAGATTGAGATTCGTTTGAAGAATCCTCAGGAAATGCAGTTCATCAATAACGATGTAGCATTGTATGTATTGTATGTTAACCGGGGGCCTAGAAATGACGGAGAGGCTCCGTCCCCGCCGCAGCCACAGTGGTCCACAACCCCACGACGACTACCGCAGTCCACTTCACCCCTCCGCCGCCCCACACCAAACCCAGGGTTATTGTGCCGTTCGGCCCCCGGTGGAGCCCCCAGAGAACGTCTCACATCAGCCGAGTGTAGCCCCTATGTTTGCGTGGTACAGTAATGATGGTGTACGCGTACGTGGAGAACTTGTTTGCGCAGCTATCGCCGACATAGTGAAGCTGAGGCGGAATAGGGCGAACCAGCCCCCATTCGCCGAGGCAGATGGAAAACCGCCTAAAAACCATCCACGTAGCATACAGAACCCTCGTTCGACCAATACCTGAATGCTGATCGTCAGTCTGGGATCCGTACTAGACACGACTGATAACGAAAATAGAGCAGCTCGAAAGAAGAGCAGCACGTTGGAAAAAAAGAGCAGCACGTTTCGTTACACGTTCATTCTGTAATCATGAAGCGGTCAGGGTGATGCTCAGCAACTCCAGTGGAAAACGCTGTAAAACATTTGTCCTGCATCAAAGTGTTCCGGGAGCATACGTTCTTCAGAGAGCATATGTTCCTAGTAGTATCACTGATGACAGTCCTGTTGCGTAAAATATTCCAGCGGTAAAGTAATACTTCCACGTTCGGACTTCCTGACGGGGAACACTCAGAAATATATTACCACCAGAAAGCAATAATCTGACTTTCTACGTTTCAGAGAATGGAATTTAAGATCCCGTAACCTGGTAGTTAGTCAGTTTAGAAAGGGAAATACATAGACTGAAGTTTACTTTGTTGGAAAGCAATGAAGTGCGGTGGCAGGAAGGACAGAGCTTTCAAAGAGGTGAGTACAGATTTATTAACGCAAAATCAACTGTGGTAATGCAAGGCTGGTCTACTGACGAGTAAAATTTGAATGCACCACACACAGTTTATGATGATGAAGAGATTGAAAGAGTGTATGAGGAGACGCAAATTTAATTGCGTTGGTGCGATTAGATTTCCATAGTCGGAAATGAAGACAAAATACAGTAGAACTGCTGCTTATCTCCTATGTATCCAAACCTCTATCTTCCTCTTCAGTTTTTAGCTACCACAGCTCCCTCTAGTACAGTGGAGGCTATTTCGCAATGTCTTAACAAATGTCCTATTATCCTGTCCCTTCTTCATGCCACATCTAAAATGCTTCGATTCTCTGCTGATCCCGTTTTCCCACAGTTCATGTTGCGCTACTATAATGGTGTGCAGCAAGCGGATGTCAGAAACTGCTTCCTCAACTGTTCATTTAAGAATCTTGAAAGACATGGAAGATATCTGGGCAGGTTTCATATAGGTTAAATAACGATAGGACAGGGCTTTTCAAACAAGGTTTTAAACTATCGAACATTTCCAGGGACAGAAGAGGACTCTGATAGTTACGTATTGGTCACCAGATACAGATTAAAACTGAAAATTTTCAGCAGGGTCGGATATTATGGATAATAGACCAGGATAAGTAAAAAAGACCACATGTTATCGCGAATTTCAGGCGGAACATTAGGCAACTATTGACTGAAACAAGGTACAGAAATACAGTAAAACACGAATAGATAACTTCTAGAGACGAAATGTTGAAAGACTAAGCCCGGCAAAAATAACTGGATAAAACTCGAGGTACTGAATTTAGCAGTCAATAGCAGAAAATAGTGCCGCAAGTGATGTAGACGAAAGGAAACACTGAAGTCTCGAAAATGGAATTGACGGGAAGGGCAGATTGGCGAAAGAGGAATGGTAAGAGGAGAAATGCCAAACTCGATCACAATCACGACTTTCTAGCACATAAAGCTAAACACTTGTTAATGGACCAACATGAAACTTCCTGGCAGATTAAAACTGTGTGACGGACCGAGACTCGAACTCGGCGCACACTCCGCTGCAGAGTGAAAATCTCATTCTGGAAACATCCCCGGGGCTGTGGCTAAGCCATGTCACCGCAGTATCCTTTTTTTCAGGAGTGCTAGTTCCGCAAGGTTCGCAGGGGAGCTTCTGTAATGTTGGGAAGGTACGAGACGAGGTACTGGCAGAAGTAAAGCTGTGAGGACGGGGCGTGAGTCATGCTTGGGTAGCTCAATTGGTAGAGCACTGGCCCGCGAAAGGCAAAGGTCCCGAGTTCGAGTCTCGGTCCGGCACAGAGTTTTAATCTTCCAGTAAGTTTCGTATCAGCGAACTTTCCACTGCAGAGTGAAAAACTCATTCTGTAATGGACCAACAACTGATACGAGCACTGGCAAGTGGTCCTAAGCAAACGAAAAAAAAGCACTATTGCCGATTACACAGTTAGAGTTAAATTACTGCAAATGTAATACAGTCATCCGATGTAACCTCAAGTGAGAACTTCTTTTGCCTTTTCCCATTTCCGCTTCGGGCTTTGCATTTTTATATGGATTTTAGCGATATAGTCGTAGCCGGATGCGCTTCCAGGTGTCGCGACTCCTGCTGGGACGGAATGTGTATATCTCACCTGCCCGTGTGTCATCTCATGTGCAAGCGGAACAATGTTCTAAATCCTTGCGTGTCCATCCTTGTAGTAGCTATACAGACTTCGGTTACTCAGCATGTAATGAAAATTAAACCACCTAAGCCACCCCGTTTGCACTTAATTTACGCAAGCGGCTTCTGTGTTCCATTACGCCATTTTCACGCCCCTTGGTAAATTGGGAGGATTACAGACTTGTGTGCAGTCATAACAGGACCCAATGTAAACTAAATAAACTAACCGGTGTCTTTCGATCTCTGGTTTACAGGGCACTTTTCATGTGTGCCGGCCGCGGTGGTCTCGCGGTTCTAGGCGCGCTGTCCGGAACCGTGCGACTGCTGCGGTCGCAGGTTCGAATCCTGCCTCTGGCATGGATGTGTGTGATGACCTTAGGTTAGTTAGGTTTAAGTAGTTCTAAGTTTTAGGGGACTGATGACCACAGCTGTTAAGTCCCATAGTGCTCAGAGCCGTTTTCATGTGTTCATCAACCAATGATTCGTTTCTACGTGTATGCGTAGCGCATAGCGTGTACCTCTGGAGGGACGTAGGGACCAGCCGGCTATTTACCTAGTGGCAAGTGGGAAACCGCCTAAAAATCATGTCCAGGCTGCCCAGCTTACTAGCATCAGTCAATCTGCGAGGCGAATTTGATCTGGAGCAGGTTCGCTTCCCCGTATCCCGGGAGCGTGGTGTTAACGCACTCGGATATCTGGGTGGGTAGCGATCTAAACTGGTGACATAACATGAAAAGACATAACATGAAAAACAAAACATAAAAAATACTGACACTTGCGACATACTGAGGACATTGCACAGGTGCCTTTCGTAGTCAACCTGCGGGGTTGGTTAGAATCTGCATTTATGTACAAGCATGTATTTCTCGCTTTGCTTCCATTCGTCCAGCCACTGTATTTTTCTAGAAGAGTGTCTGCTGTAAAGAACTTTAATAGGGGCAACTATTTATTTGCAGCCGATACAAAATAAATACATGTTTTAAAGTTTACTCTCCACACTACTTACCAGCATCACAAATAGTCGTTTGAAATATAACTCTAGCAGCCTCAGTTGTGTTGATAGTTCGAACTGAGCAGTCTGCTGGTCGATGAATCACTGTAACAATTCTGAAGTGAATGTAACAAAATACTTCCTTCAGAGTCAAGTCCAAGTGTCAAGGGCTTTGCATAGTACTGACAGGAAGCATTGTATGAGTCGTATAAAGCGATAGGAGCTTTCTGCAGAAAGCGCTCCCGCTTCTTTCTCAAAGCTGTTCGCAGGTTATGTTTCAAAATGAACGATGATGCAGCACAGTCACGTCTGTCAATGGGTAACGCCGCCCATTAGGATAACTCGTCCAGGAGAATTGCCCGTGATGTGAGAATTGAGAATCCATTTGCGCTAAAGTAAGGTGGGACTACATAACTGACGTGTGGTATAAGCGGCGTTATTCGATTCCGTTTTGTATGTCTTAACGGTAGTGTTGCCATTGTTGAAGTTCTAACTCTGCATAAAATCGGGCAGCCAACACAATGGACCAACAATACGTTGCCATAATCACTGCCTACGTATACGAAACGAAATATTTGGGGCTTTTCAGTTAGTTTGTATTAATTCATATTAAAAGGATGACGAACACGGACTGTAAGTTTTATTCTAAATTCAGTCCATATCGTTATAATTATTAAGTAAAGGGTATTTCACTAAGAGTGATTATTTTTAAAATTGCAATTTCCAAATCCTAATATATTTTTTGTGAAAATGTCCAGTACAATTTGCAGTTCCAACTTTCAACGACTGACGCTTCCTGAACGTTCAGAAATCAATAAATTTTTATAACAAAGTGGCAGCACAGTTGCAGATGCTCATCGTTTGTTCAGTAGATAATCAGATCACCGTCACCCTTTCTCTATTCTGGCTTTACGCTAAACTGTCGCCACGTCTGAGCGGAATTTCGCTTTACACGACCAGAAGCCACCAAGAAAAAAACGTGATGGGCGAATTAGGAAAATATCGTATCGGTAGCGGCCAATACTGAGGAAGAACCGAAGGTGTCAGTTTCAAGGCTACTGAACGGATGTGGATATCTCAGACATAAACTTCGCCAATCATTTGAAAAGGTTTGGGCCTACATGCATACACAGTTGTATTGACTCAAGAGTCGAATCAAACGTTCACAGATTACGACGTGAGTTCGCTGACTCGGCCATATAATTTTGTGAAACTGATTCTGCATTCAGTGAAAAATCATCTCCGCAGACGAGGTGCATTTTTGTATTAGTTGCTTTGTCAATATGCGCAAGTGATATATTAGGTGCCACTGCATTTTGAAAAAGTCACTAGTGCGGAAAAACTCACTGTATGGTGCGGTGTCTGACGTGGCGACTTCACTGGACCTTATTTTCTTAGAGATGATGAGAGAACTGTCACCGTCAATGGCAACCGCTACAGATCCATGTTACTCGAACTTCTGTGGCCGGAACTTGAGATCATATACACTGAAAAAATATCGCAACACCAAGGAGGAGTTGTGCAACATAAACGAAAGTTGGGCGTGTTTCTACATCTGACAAATGATGTCTAAGAGTATGCGAATCAGCTTCGCGTTAAATGCACGATATTGGGGTCGTGAGCGTTAATTACCTTGAGCGTTAGTTACCTTTAAGACTGGACGTGGTGTGGGGCTGTTAGTCAAGAATGCCTTTAAGGCGACAATGACGCCATTATCATCACTTCATTGATCTTGAACGAGTTCATGTAATAGGACTACGAGAAGCTGCATGTTCCTTCTGCCATACTGCAGAAAGATTTGGTAGGGATATAGCCATAATACATAACTGCTGGCGGAGGTGGTCACAGAATGTATAGTCGCAAGGAGACCGGGCTCCTGACGGCCACGTGGCATTACCACGTACTCCGTGTATGGCTCAGGTGCATCCTACAGTTTGTGCAGCAGCAATTTTAGCAGCAGCTGGCACCACAGTGACACAACGAACTGATGCAACCCTTTACTTCAAGGACAGCTCCGAGCCAGACACCCAATAGCGTGCATTCCACTGACCGCAAACCACTAGCGACTTCAGTGGTGTCAGGACAGAGCTTATTCAAAAAATGGTTCAAATGGCTCTGAGCACTGTGGGGCTAAACAGGTGATTTCGTCACTCCCCTAGGACTTAGAACTACTTAAACCTAACTAACCTAAGGACGTCACACACATCCATGTCCGACGCAGGATTCTAACTGTAGAAACGCTCGGCCACAACGGCCGGCTACAGAGTTTATTGGAACGCAGGTTAGACGACTGTTGTTTTCTGATGAAAGCCGTTTGTTGGTTATGAGGAGGCCTTTCATGAACAGCATTCCAGGGGTGTTTACCAACAGGATAAAGCACTCCCATATGTCCATTATGCTATACTGATGGTGGACGTGTTGCCTTGGCCTGCTCAGTCACCGTATCTGTCTCCAATCGAGAACGTATGGGATGTAATAGGACGACAGCTCCAGCTTCATCCACAAACAGCACTAATCGTCCCTGTACTTACCAAGTGCCACAGGCGTGAAAGTCCATCCTACAAGCTGACATTCTGCGCCTGTTAACACAATGCATGCACGTCTGCATGCTAAAGTTCAACATTTTTGCGATTACACAGATTATTAATGTACCACCATTTCACTTTGGCAATGGCTTACCTCCCGCTTACATTAGTCTGTGATTTTACAATACTAATCACTTAAATATGTTGCCTAGACAAATGTATTCCCGAAATATCGTTACTTTACATTAATTACTTTTTGGTGTTGTAATATTATTTCTTCAGTGTATATTAAAAACATGTAGTTCCAGCAGGATGGCGCTACGTGCCACGCAGCTAATGCTACGCTCATTTTGCAGAGGGAGAAGCTTGGCGATCGGATCATCTCAAGACGTGGTTCTCGAATGTGGCCTCCACGGTCGTGTGATTTAAGACCCACAGATTTCTTTCTTTGCGGTACATCAAAGTCAGTGTCTATCCGGGCAAGCCACAAACTTCGGAACATCTGGAAGCGAACGTTTGTCAGGCTATCGCAGACGTAATGCCATTGATATTGGGCAGAGTGATTAACAACTGGAGCCATCGTGTGCGGCAGTGTGTTCAAAGCCGTACTGGACAGCTGAACAATATTTTGCTCAGAAAAAAAATAAAGCAGAATTTACTTTCACACGTAGGGGAGTTTATTTTTTTCAGATTTTAAAAATTGTCGCTCTTAATGATATATCGTTTCATTATCTTTCTTTGAACATGTCCTAAGGTGTTAGGTACATTCTCTATGGAAGTGATAAATATTTTGTCGAGCTGAGCAATTTGAATGAGTTTACTATGATAGTCTGCAGCTCCGAAATGACCAAAGTGAACTCTGAGGGGACGTTTGTTTGGGCAGTTATATTTGCAGTTCCATGAACGTTTAGCGGCTGAGCCAGATGCGGACGGTGTCGTACTTGGGTGGTCGTTATCCCAGTCACAGCGTGGAGCGCTTTCATCGTTTATAGGTGGGAATATCTGAAAACGTCCGCCGTTCAGAATGCAAGTTATGGACCGTTCCATTTGTCCTGATTTCTTTTAGTTTGTCGCCTCCAGCGTCGCCGTTCCGAAAACCAATAAAGTAATAAGAATGTGCTCTGCTAATTGGTAAACGAGCATTACGGTTATTTCATTACCGTGACGGCACACGGGTTACCCTTTTTTTTCTTTTCATCTTCGTATTTTGCCTATCGCGATACATATTGCAAAGCGATAAACGATATACGGTTACGTTCAGTGCGTACGGGCTGTAACTGCACCCCGTTGATATTTCGTGGAATCTGCAGCGCTAACACCCAATCTCCCGTTTCCAGCTACACCTGCACGCACTCCGAGATATGGGCCACTATCGTTGCCACAGTGTATTACATGTGTTATGAGATGCATTGCTTTCTGCAGATTGTTACCTTATCCACAGTATCGCATTGTAATCGAATGTTAGGTTCATTCCCCCTGTAGTTGATGAAATTCCAGAGCTACCTGTTTTATTTTTCACTGTTGAGTAATGTCTTGGTACTCCAGGCAGCAAAAACACAGACACATACACACACAATTTGTATATCTGCACGTATGTTATCCGGCTAATTTTATTGCATAACACAATTTCAAACAAATATTTTTGCTAAAGTGACAGTGAGGTTCAGTGTGCGAAGATGCTTTCATTTTCGAAAGTTCTAATGAATATTTTACAGAAGTAACAATGATGTTAAGTGTGACAAGATGTTGCATTCTAGTATTGATAAAGACACTTAGGGCAGACTGCACGAAAGATTGGGTAACATAGAGAGAATGGCCTAAGAACGACCTAGTGAGTCGAGCTAACGACCTCAAAGAGAAGTATAAATTAGAATGAAAATTTGATAACGAAGTGGTGACATGAAAGGTCGTGTGGCTAGGACCTCTCGTCAGGGAAACCGGTCGCTTGGCGCAAGTCTTCATAGTTGACGCCACTTCGGCCACTTGCTCGTCGATGGGGATGAGATGATGAAAACAACACAACATCCAATCTCTGAATGGAGAAAATCTCCGACCCAGCCGGGAATCGAAGCCGGGCCCCTTTGCATGGCATTCCGTCGCGCTGACCACACAGCTGTCGAGGCGGAAACCGAAGTGATAGTGGAAGAAGTGAAAGAAACAGTTAAGAAGTAGAATTACGCAGAATGGTCAAAGAGGGAAGACGTAGGTAGTCAGCTGACACAGATGAAGAAAGCTTATATTAATAAATGGGCTGTTGTAGCGTGAGATATTGTTATATTAATAAAGAATAAATTGCCGAAAATTTACGTCTGAAACACAAAATTGTACAGAAATGAAAGTGGACTGTCTGAATTCCGGAAAAGAAGAAGAAAGTGGAAGAATTTCTCCTGTAATGCTAGTGAAGAAGTACAGGGTGAAAACTAAAGAGAAAGACAGATTGTTATGCAAGAAACAAAGTATTGGCGATGTTGAATGCAAGTGTTACGCAGGCATTGGCATTGGACAAAAAGTTTTGGGGGACTGCATCAAACATGTCAGAAGACCGCTGACTGCAAAAGGTGAAGAATGTTAAAAATCATGCGGGCAGTTAAAGTAGAAAATGAAAAGGAACAGAAAATAATAACCGATGAAAGAATTTTGTGAAAGATTTCGCAAAAAAGGGACGAGTTAAAGGCATATGTGCTACAGGACCCACTAGTCGTTAACTCGGCGCTGGTAGTGTAGAGGTAAAATAATAAATGCAGAGAAAGGTAAGAATGTGTAAAACACATTATAGAGGATACTGGGTGTAGCAGTTATGTAGATATTAATGACTAGCGTGAGAAAGACGATTGACTGCATGAAGTCAATCGAAAGACGAAATACTTAAATAAAACCTTATGTAAGCAGTGTGCTCCCTGCCGCCGTTGGATAAGCAGCTGCAGCAGCAAGTCGTATACTCTTAGCTCACTTATTTGTTACATAGTTTAATTCTTAATTTCTTTGCGTGTTTTTGGTATTTGCGTTGTTTAATTCATAAATTTCTGGCGTATTGTAGTATTTGAGATTTGTAGCATCGCGTTTTAGTACCTGAATAGTGTAAATTCACGTAGTCGTCTGTCTTCTGTTTTTGTTTTGAACGGCCAGTGTCGGTTGGTCACAGCCAGTGTGCTCCATGTCGCCGTTGGATAAGCAGCTGCAGCAGCAAGTCGTATACTCTTAGCTCACTTATTTGTTACGTAGTTTAATTCTTAATTTCTTTGCGTGTTTTTGTTATTTGCGTTGTTTAATTCATAAATTTCGGGCGTATTGTAGTATTTGAGAGTTGTAGCATCGCGTTTTAGTACCTGAATAGTGTAAAATCTCCTTCCGCCGCCGAGCAGTGTGTCAGCAGTGCGCAAGTAGCAGCATTACTGCATTTACTAGGCAATCTTGTATTTTAATAACCGTTTAAATTTTGTGTCGAATTGTTTGTGCTCTCTGTAGATTAGTTCAGACGTTCTTTGCACAACAGTTGCATGGATAGGGACTGCAACTGCTGTGTTGGGATGCAGGCTGAGTTGGCATCCCTTCGCTCCCAGCTTCAGGCAGTGTTGGCTTCGGTCACACAGCTTGAGGCTGTTGCCAATGGGCATCACTGTGGGGGTCCGGATGGGGGTTTGTCGGAGACGGCCAGCTCGCCCCACGCATCCCCCGATAGGACTACGACTGTGGCTGCCCGGGATACTGCCCACATTGAGGCTGATCCCTCACCTGTGGCAGAGCAGGAGGTCGTCTCGAGGTGTGGCAGGGGGCGAAAGACATTCCGGAGGGCTGAATGGAAGGCCTCTCCAGTTTGTCTGATGAACCGGTTTCAGGCTTTGTCTCAGGCTGATACTGATCATCGGCTGGACATGGCTGCTTGTCCTGTTCCAGAGGTTGCCCCTCAGTCTGCAAGATCCGGGCGGTCGCAGAGGGTGGGCTTACTGGTAGTTGGGAGCTCCAACGTAAGGCGCGTAATGGGGCCCCTTAGGGATATGGCAGCAAGAGAGGGGAAGAAAACCAATGTGCACTCCGTGTGCATACCGGGGGGAGTCATTCCAGATGTGGAAAGGGTCCTTCCGGATGCCATGAAGGGTACAGGGTGTACCCATCTGCAGGTGGTCGCTCATGTCGGCACCAATGATGTGTGTCGCTATGGATCGGAGGAAATCCTCTCTGGCTTCCGGCGGCTATCTGATTTGGTGAAGACTGGCAGTCTCGCTAGCGGGATGAAAGCAGAGCTCACCATCTGCAGCATCGTCGACAGGACTGACTGCGGACCTTTGGTACAGAGTCGAGTGGAGGGTCTGAATCAGAGGCTGAGACGGTTCTGCGACCGTGTGGGCTGCAGATTCCTCGACTTGCGCCATGGGGTGGTGGGGTTTCGGGTTCCGCTGGATAGGTCAGGAGTCCACTACACCCAGCAAGCGGCTACACGGGTAGCAGGGGTTGTGTGGCATGTACTGGGCGGTTTTTTAGGTTAGATGGCCTCGGGCAAGTACAGAGAGGGCAGCAGCCTCAAAGGGTGCGGGGCAAAGTCAGGACATGCGGGGGCCAAGCAGCAATCGGTATTGTAATTGTAAACTGTCGAAGCTGCATTGGTAAAGTACCGGAACTTCAAGCGCTGATGGAAAGCACCGAAGCTGAAATCGTTATCGGTACAGAAATCTGGCTGAAGCCAGAGATAAATTCTGCCGAAATTTTTACAAAGGCACAGACGGTGTTTAGAAAGGATAGATTGCACGCAACTGGTGGTGGCGTGTTTGTCGCTGTTAGCAGTAATTTATCCCGTAGTGAAGTAGAAGTGGATAGTTCCTGTGAATTATTATGGGTGGAGGTTACACTCAACAACCGAGCTAGGTTTATAGTTGGCTCCTTTTACCGAACTCCCGACTCAGCAGCATTAGTGGCAGAACAACTGAGAGAAAATTTGGAATACATTTCACATAAATTTTCTCAGCATGTTATAGTCTTAGGTGGAGATTTCAATTTACCAGACATAGACTGGGACACTCAAATGTTTAGGACAGGTGGTAGGGACAGAGCATCGAGTGACACTATACTGAGTGCACTATCCGAAAATTACCTCGAGCAATTAAACAGAGAACCGACTCGTGGAGATAACATCTTGGACCTACTGATAACAAACAGACCCGAACTTTTCGACTCTTTAAGTGCAGAACAGGGAATCAGTGATCATAAGGCCGTTGCAGCATCCCTGAATACGGAAGTTAATAGGAATATAAAAAAAGGGAGGAAGGTTTATCTGTTTAGCAAGAGTAATAGAAGGCAGATTTCAGACTACCTAACAGATCATAACGAAAATTTCTGTTCCGACACTGACAATGTTGAGTGTTTATGGAAAAAGTTCAAGGCAATCGTAAAATGCGTTTTAGACCGGTACGTGCCGAATAAAACTGTGAGGGACGGGAAAAACCCACCGTGGTTCAACAACAAAGTTAGGAAACTACTGCGAAAGGAAAGAGAGCTTCACTCCAAGTGTAAACGCAGCCAAAACCTCTCAGACAAACAGAAGCTAAACGATGTCAAAGTTAGCGTAAGGAGGGCTATGCGTGAAGCCTTCAGTGAATTCGAAAGTAAAATTCTATGTACCGACTTGACAGAAAATCCTAGGAAGTTCTGGTCTTATGTTAAATCAGTAAGTGGCTCAAAACAGCATATCCAGACACTCCGGGATGATGATGGCATTGAAGCAGATGATGACACGCGTAAAGCTGAAATACTAAACACCTTTTTCCAAAGCTGTTTCACAGAGGAAGACCGCACTGCAGTTCCTTCTCTAAATCCTCGCACATAAGAAAAAATGGTTGACATCGAAATAAGTGTCCAAGGAATAGAAAAGCAACTGGAATCACTCAACAGAGGAAAGTCCACTGGACCTGACGGGATACCAATTCGATTCTACACAGAGTACGCGAAAGAACTTGCCCGCCTTCTAACAGCTGTGTACCGCAAGTCTCTAGAGGGACGGAAGGTTCCAAATGATTGGAAAAGAGCACAGGTAGTCCCAGTCTTCAAGAAGGGTGGTCGAGCAGATGCGCAAAACTATAGACCTATATCTCTGACGTCGATCTGTTGTAGAATTTAGAACATGTTTTTTGCTCGCGTATCATGTCGTTTTTGGAAACCCAGAATCTACTCTGTAGGAATCAACATGGATTCCGGAAACACCGATCGTGTGAGACCCAACTCGCTTTATTTGTTCACGAGACCTAGACAATATTAGATACAGGCTCCCAGGTAGATGCTATTTTCCTTGACTTCCGGAAGGCGTTCGATACAGTTCCGCACTGTCGCCTGATAAACAAAGTAAGAGCCTACGGAATATCAGACCGGCTGTGTGGCTGTATTGAAGAGTTTTTAGCAAACAGAACACAGCATGTTGTAATCAATGGGGAGACGTCTACAGACGTTAAAGTATCCTCTGGCGTGCCACAGGGGAGTGTTATGGGACCATTGCTTTTCACAATATATGTAAATGACCTAGTAGATAGTGTCGGAAGTTCCATGCGGCTTTTCGCGGATGATGCTGTAGTATACAGAGAAGTTGCAGCATTAGAAAATTGTAGCGAAATGCAGGAAGATCTGCAGCGGATAGGCACTTGGTGCAGGGAGTGGCAACTGACCCTTAACATAGACAAATGTAATGTATTGCGAATACATAGAAAGAAGGATCCTTCATTGCATGATTATATGATAGCGGAATAAACACTGGTAGCAGTTACTTCTGTAAAATATCTGGGAGTATGCGTGCGGTACGATTTGAAGTGGAATAATCATATAAAATTAATTGTTGGTAAGGCGGGTGCCAGGTTGAGATTCATTGGGACAGTCCTTAGAAAATGTAGTCCATCAACAAAGGAGGTGGCTTACAAAACACTCGTTCCACCTATACTTGAGTATTGCTCATCAGTGTGGGATCCGTACCAGATCGAGTTGACGGAGGAGATAGAGAAGATCCAAAGAAGAGCGGCGCGTTTCGTCACAGGGTTATTTGGTAACCGTGATAGCGTTACGGAGATGTTTAGCAAACTCAAGTGGCAGACTCTGCAAGAGAGGCGATTATATTGCTTCCCCCTACTTATACCTCCCGAGGAGATCACGAATGTAAAATTAGAGAGATTCGAGCGGGCACGGAGGCTTTCAGACAGTCGTTCTTCCCGCGAACCATATGCGACTGGAACGGAAAAGGGAGGTAATGACTGTGCCACGTAAAGTGCCCTCCGCCACACACCGTTGGGTGGCTTGCGGAGTATAAATGTAGATGTAGATGTAAATGTAGATGTAGACTCCTGGCACTGCTTTAGAGCAAGTTCTTAATTAGTGATGTTTCTTTTGAGATTACTATGGAGCTCACACACTAAATGCAGATACATTCACACACAGTGTGACATGACACATAACGGTTGCAACCAAATATATAAAAGGAGTCCGACGTAGTGTATTATCAGTCAGAATAGAAACACTCTGTAAGAAGTTCAGCGGAGAACTCCTTTGATTTCACATTGCCCGTGTGTGTTTTATGGCCTCTCAACGGTTTAACGGTGTCTGTGCAGGTGATAGGCTAAACTGGCTGAACATTGTCACTGTTACAGATAATTCGGAAACAGTCAAGATACTTGTTCTGATGGAATAAGAAAAAAGCCAAGGAATAATGTGAAGCAAGTGAAAAATGAAGAAAATTACGATCGAAATACCGACAGGAGCTGGGTAGGGCAGTTGACAACGTTATTGCCCATGAAACGCATTGTCCAAGCTGGAGCACAAAGCTTAAATGTATCAGGAAGTTCTTATCTTTAATTAATTGATACCTGACAATACATTGTAAGTAGGCTGTTTAGGTTTTTTATTGGTAACGCCACCTCTGTATGAAAATCACTGGCTGTGCTGTGTGCAGTCTGTGGCTGCTTTGCATTGTTGTAATACTCGCCATTGTAGTGTTGGGCAGCGGCAGCTGGATGTGAACAGCGCGTAGCGTTGCGCAGTTGGAGGTGAGCCGCCAGCAGTGGTGGATGTGGGGAGAGAGATGGCGGAGATTTGTACCATATCAAACGTCCCCTTTTTGAACAATTTATACATGACTGTGCTTAAACTGACACACAATATTTTGTTAGCGCAACGCAATCTGACTTTCAAAATTCCCTACAAAAGAATGGCCCTGACTAACATTAAACTATACCTTTCACAAATCACTTACCTCACAAAAATCTTCGCTGCTCAAGCTACTGCAATACAGGAGCGCCACTACTGCCAGCTAAATGAAAGATTCAAACTACTGAAGGCACTAACTACTGATAGGGATAGTTAGCAAATGAAAGATATTAATAGAGAACAAACAATGTATTTACCTTGATATCATCATGTATAAATATAGCAGTTCATGACAAATTACAAATCTCCGCCATCTCTCTCCCCACATCCACCACTGCTGGCGGCTCACCTCCAACTGCGCAACGCTACGCGCTGTTCACATCCAGCTGCCGCTGCCCAACACTACAATGGCGAGTATTACAACAATGCAAAGCAGCCACAGACTGCACACAGCACAGCCAGTGATTTTCATACAGAGGTGGCGTTACCAATAAAAAACCTAAACAGCCTACTTACAACATTTCTTTTAATGTTTCCGGGATGCTTCCACACTGCCCAGGCATCAGGTTTAGCTGCATCAAGTTCTTTTTTAGGCAAATTAGCGCACTATGAAAACTAAATATTAGTTTATTCAGTTTAGTTGCGTTGTAAGGTTTTCATATGATTTCTTCCATTTTAAACAGTTCACCCTTACTGTACTTCGGACAAAGACGCATGAGAGCGCTGCACGAGTAGTGGATAAGATCCTTGACTCCGTGTTAAATGTAATCTGTGGAGCTCTTGGTCGCCAGTCAGTTGTGCACCGCTGGGGCAATCTTCTTAGGGGCATGGTAACCAGCAGTTGCGTTTTAGAGAAGGAAGTTTGATATTTCTGAATCTAGGAGAAATTATCACGCATACTTTATTAGGAATATTGGAGGAATATTTCTAGCTAATACATGCAAGCCAAGAATGAAATGTTTGTTGGCCAGTACCACCAAATGAAGGAAATCTTTGTCCCTTAGCTAACAAATCATACTCATGATTTGTTGTAATCTGATCTGTGTTTTCTTTATTTCACAAATTACGTAACCGGTTGAAATGTCTGTAATTTTTTTAATGAGAAAATTTCGTAATTGTTTGAGTCTTCTTATGTTGTACAGTCTTTTTTGACAATAAACAGAGTATAATTTTTTTTTTCAAGAAAGCTAGAGTAAAACGCTCTTCCATCATTCTTTGTAAAGTTAAAAATGTTTTGTCGTATGTGCATTCCCACTTACGCCACACGCAGTCACACAGTTTAGCTGCTGCATTTTCTGATTTCAGTTTGCTTTCGAGAACGTCAGTGTACCAGACACTAATTAGCTGGCAGAGCAAAAGGTAAGTAACTTTTCTTTCAAGGGAGATCTCACTTTGGATTTCTGTGAGGAAACAGAACGTCATTAGAATTTTCAGATATTGTACTACGTAAGTAGATTAATTCATAGTGAACGGTGAGCATAATACTAAACAGTTATTTTCTTCCGTGTTGAGCAGTATTTTATTTCGTGGGTATTTCAACTATGACATCACTCTTAACGTTACGCAATTTTCATAGTGTACTTTAGTATTAAGTGCCGGTAGTAGTTTTCACTGAGGCCATGACTAGTTTCTTTTGGCATTTAATCAGATTCATTTTCATTATTTCAAATTCAGGTTCTCATTTAATCTTTGTTTCATGACACTGTTCACATGCGTAACTGATGGCCAAACAACACTCAGTTTTGCTCAGCATTTGAATACAGTATCTAAAGCACACATTACACTAGGAGAAAGTTTTCTTAAAAAAATAATATTCAGTATTTCACTACAGACGACCTACAAAGAAAGTTGACAAGTTAGAGCGAACATTTTCACTCATTAAAGGGCGCAGTATTGGTGAATAGTGTCTCATTACTTTACTTTTCAAATTTTAACCAACTTACAAAATAAATATATTTTATGAAAGAGGAACTTTCGCGGTAAAAAATCTTTCTGTAGTAAAGAAAAGCGCCTTACGTTCAGAACACATATTTTTCAGGCTTGAACATCCCAGTGTCCTGCATCATGGTCTGCTCTTCATGACGGAAGCTATTTAGGGGTGTTTTGTTTAGTGGGATTTATGGTGGATTCCTTCCATTGTTCACCTCTTAATCGTTTTACGAAATTCCCATAATCCCATATCCTCGTATAGAACAAAATTAAATGTTGTTGGAACTACGAGTGAGGAGTCTAAAGTTGTATCGACTGAGAAATATTCATTGGTGTGTAAATGTGGTCGTAGAAACACTACCTTTAAATACCACGCACTTGAAAAAATTCAACTTTGTGTAACTAAAAACAACTTTCAGCTTTCACGATATTTTCTTTTGTAGATTTGGAATTGCAGGAAAGATGACAATATTTCAGCACTGTTTCAGAAAGAAACAAAACCAAACCAACAACATTAACATCCACTTTGTGAAACAATTTACTGTAGCTCTGAAACAGTTTGAGAATAATCAAAAGAGAGTGAAGAGTAGTTTTCATGATTGTTCTGTATACGATGTATTTGATATTTCTACGGAACTATGTCGCCAATTATCGGGAAAGGTGATATGATGAGATCGCTAAGGGTTAAAGACAAGTAATGTAACAGCTTATGAGTTCCTACCCACCTTTCAATGAAGTCTCATATTACAGATAATTCGTTCGGTCCTGTCCTAAGGTGATTTATTACAGCCACAAATATCCTTATCTGTAGCTTTTGGGGAGAGTGTAGTTGACGCATGCACTTGCTGGGGCACCACACGATAATCCTGAGCGAACTGCCTTTACCGGAGA
Organism: Schistocerca americana; assembly: GCF_021461395.2. Lineage (NCBI taxonomy): Eukaryota > Metazoa > Arthropoda > Insecta > Orthoptera > Acrididae > Schistocerca > Schistocerca americana. The sequence continues at coordinate 123,257,130 of NC_060124.1, forward strand.
CTACGGTGACTGCAATGGAGCGAATCAGAGGAAGACTGTAAAGACTGAAATGAGAGAACGAAGCACTGATCGGCGATTTAAAAAGTGTCGCTCTCTGCTAAAAAGCAGACAGGGGGCAGATTAGCCGCTGGATATTTGTCTGCACTTCCCTAAATTGACACGATTACGCCGTTCGCCACTAGCGCGCTGTGACAATCACGCCGCCACTCTTGTGTTCCACACAGGCAGCGAACAAGACAAACAAATCGCATAAATCCGTTTATAGCCTTGGAATTTAACGTACTTACTGAATCGGAAATAAATTGTCGTCATTCAGTTAGGAAATAAAACCTCGTTCTCCGAACACACATCCGGCCGCTGAATACGTCAAACCAATAATAAAAATTGGAAAAAAAGAGATGTTATCCGGCCGTGCGGTCCTTCAATCTGGCCAGATTGGGAGCAGGGCGGTGCAGGGACAGCGACAATAACGGCCCCACAATGAGACGAGCGATCCTATCGCAGGGGGTCGGAGGGGGGGGGGGCAGTGGTGGAGGGGTAGGGTCGGGGGGGGGGTCACCCATGCTGTCCACACGGAGAAGTACGTTGGAGGCAGGATCACCGGGCCGTGGATTTAAATAATAACCGCTCCTAACGGCGGTCAGTTTTAATTACTCCGGCCGCCGTAGTAATAGCGGGAAAGCCTAATAGCCCGTCAGAATGAGTTTCCTGGTGTTTGTCGTAACCATCTGAAGCCGGGGAATGTTCACTGCCCGTCAGCCAATCAACTTATTGCCTGTTCACTATAAAGACGAAACACATCCAATAAACATCGTACAGTGTAATGGATCAGTAGTTCTATAATCCCATCGCCGTCGTTCGTCACACACACACACACACACACACACACACACACATTTTAGAAAATGTATGCTAGCTACGCTGTCTTGAATTTTACACATTTATTCCGAACGGTTTCGGTTTTCAACCATTATCCAGGGACTATACCAAATAGTTATAAATGAACAATACATGTTACTGACAAAAAGTACATATCCCTAGTAGTTAAAATCTGACCATCATACATGACGATAATGGAAAACAAGTACTTACAAAGCAATAAACAACACGACTTTTACATTTCATATGTCATGCTATAGGCGAATGACATGCTGCAGGGCATATTATGATACAAATCAAGTAGTTACCTGTGAAATATTGTGACTAATTTAACTTATGCACAGAGACTGAGCGTCGTGGATACTTACAGAACCACAGTAAACATGGTGGCACACCTACTAGCCTAGGAAATATTGAACTATTCCACATAAATGTGAAGTACGTCATTGTATAGAGTAAGAAAATGAAGCAGGTGCCTGGAGATTACATTATCACACAAAAGAACAAAGTACATCAGTTTGGTATGAAAACAAAATTGTTTTTGTAATGTATGGTGAAATGTCTGAAATCAATGTACAAAGAAATCTTTAAAAGTCAAATGAATGAAATTATTATTGCGAAATGAAAAGTACAAAGAATTAAATACTACATGAAATCTACACATATGAATGATGGAGGAGTATTACATCATAAATGAAGTGCTATTCAATACATGATAGACGAAATGGGATGCCTGAGTATATCACGAAAGTCTTTCCAAACATTTTTGGGATATGAAAGACAGTCATACATAAACATATCAGCAAGTTTATAATTACGCTGGTATTCTAACACGTGCAACATCTAAACCTCATATCTCATAAGAGAGTAGATAACATGCTGTGAATATTCAAGGGGGAAACGTGCGAATTCATCAAGTGCCTAGATGTGTTATGGCAGTGACCATTATACAGGAAGTCTATCCACAGGTCTCCTCAGTCATAACACGAGGGAAAACCAGCAGATTCATCTCATTACTAGAAAGTACAATAGAAAGCGAATACCACTTTTATGGAAACATTATAACAAATCTGTGACAAGGTGTACTCACACATACCCAAGAAGTAAAATATTACTGTAGGACAAACCACAATTAAGTTGTTTGTGTAATTACATAATATGGACAACATTGATCCTTAATTGTCACAATAAATAGATTAGCAGACATAAGACAAACATATAACAGGAGTACACAGCTTATAAAATCAACTGGGAAACCCACTAGTGTAGAGTCAGTAAAGACTTCGGTATGTGATGAATCAGTACAGTAACTGGCTAACATTGGAGATTAACAGTTATGAAAAGCAGAAAAATTATTGAATACCAGATTCAGAACTCTATGTGCCACTGTATTTATAGCCACCTTTGGTTAAACACTGGGGAAACATCAATATCAAAACAAAGAAAATCAAGTATGACAGTACGTGACCTAACGCAGTCCAGAAGGTACCATAAGCATAAGTTATGAAGTAACTCTGTTAATCATGAATAAGAACTACTTCACATGATAGGACATAGTTTGTAACTCAACCAGAATCTATTAGCAATTTATCGGTTTTTGTTATTTTTCACATTGGCAAGAGTTTCAACTATCTCCAGAAGATTCCAAAGACTAACTTTACCACACACACCCACACACACATACTCACACAAACACACACATACTCACACAAACACACACACACACACACACACACACACACACACACACACACACACACACACACACACACACACACACTCAACCTCACACACACACACAGATGTATAGATACTCAGGTTGTATCATAAGTAATGGCGTAAGCGCATACAGTTGAAAGTAGACAATACTGAAAGCAAAAGGTCGAAAATTCATACCTTAAGAGCTACGAGCAATTTTTCATCTTCGATACTGCGAAGATTGTAATTCAGTCAGAGACAGCAAAGGACTTGGAAGAGCAGTTGAACCGAATGGACAGTGTCTTGAAAGGATGATATATGATGAACATTAACAAAAGCAAAACGGGGATAATGGAATATAGTCGAGTTAACTCGGGTGATGCTGAGGGAATTAGATTAGGAAATTAGACACTTAAAGTAGTAAAGGAGTTTTGCTATTTGAGGAGCAAAATAACTGATGATGGTCGAAGTAGAGAGGAGACTGGCAATGGCAAGGAAAGTGTTTCTGAAGAAGAGGAATTTGTTAACATCGAGTAGAGATTTAAGTGTCAGGTAGTCGTTTCTGAAAGTGTTTGTATGGAGTGTAGCCATCTATGGAAGTGAAACGTGGACGATAAATAGTTTGGACAAGAAGAGAATAGAAGCTTCCGAAATGTGGTGCTACAGAGGAATGCTGAAGATTAGATGGGTAGATCACATAACTAATGAGGAGGTATTGAATAGAATTGGGGAGAAGAGGAGTTTGTTGCATAACTTGACTAGAAGAAGGGATAGGTTGGTAGGACATGTTCTGAGGCATCAAGGGATCACCAATTTAGTATTGGTGGGCAGCGTGGAGGGTAAAAATCGTAGAGGGAGCCAAGAGATGAATACACTAAGCAGATTCAGAAGGATGTAGGCTACAGTACATACTGGAAGATGAAGAAGTTTGCACTGGATAGAGTAGCATGGAGAGCTGCATCAAACGGATCTCAGGACTGAAGACCACAACTACAACAACAACAACAACAACAACAACAACAACTATGAAGGAAATCTCTTCCACTGCAAGCTCTTTGCTTTCCATATTTTGGGAATTGGTAATGAGGACCAAAACAAGAAAAAAGTGTCCAGTAAACATGCGCTCTAAAATACATACCTTAAGAGCTACGAGTACTCATCCTCTCTACTTGGAAACACAACTCTTCTAATGAACGATTGCCCATAACTTTTAAGATATGCATTTTAGAGCAAATGTTTAGAGGACTATTTTTCTTGTTTTGGTCCATACTACTGCTTCTCAAAATGTGGAAAGCAAAGAGCTGGAAGTAGAAGAGATTTGCTACACAGTATCGAAGATGAAAAGTTGCTCGTAGCTCTTAAGGTATGCATTTTCGACCCAATGTTTACCGAGACTTTATTGCTTCTAGTATCGTGTATTTTCAACTTATGTGTCTACGTATAACGCTTGCACGAGAGGAAGCTTGCGTTATTTGTAACTATTGTTCGACCCACGAACGATAGAGGTTCGCGCATGTCGAAGCACGGCCTAGTATTACATTCCTGACGATACCAAGCGACAGTTACGTTCACGCGTACGCTTTCTTTTTGCTTGAAGAATTTGCATATACCGCAAATTATGTCTCTCCCTTGCTTACGCGAAATGTATGACTTACCACCACCATCAGCGATGACAGTTCGCAGCAAATGAAAAAAATTTCACTAAATAATTCGATACGATGACGTTTAATGCTCACATTAGCTACGGCAATCAGAGCAGAGGGCTCATAACACTACTGACCACTCATTGGCAGTCGGAGATAGCGTGGCGTAGGTGCGCAGAACAAGCATAAACGCGACCGCCATCGTTCGTGGCTCCAACTATAGCAATTTTCAGATTATTATAAATCTTTGAGTTTGTGTATACTCTTTTGATTTGAAACAGTAGTGATATGTTTTGTATCCCACCTGGTAGGCGGCGCGTGGGTCTGCTCCTGTAAACTGAAGGGTAGGCCTATTGTAGGAAGCTAGGAGGAGCAGGTGAGGTAGATCTCTCCGTACTGCAGTGTGAATTTAAATCACCTTCACTTTAGCAAGAAGATGAATACATTACTTTGCACCGAGGAGCACGTAGGTGCGAAGCCGTACAGGTATCAACGCTAAAAGCTAGTAGTAGTTGGACAAACTATCATTGAAGTAACTGAAGTAACAAAGTCTGTAATGGATAGCCCCCTATGAAGTAGTGCTAGGTCGTCTCCTCAGAATCAAATGGGCTGCATCTGAAGCGGTACTCGTTGAGCTGCCCAGCGCCGGCTAGAGGGCGCTGCTGTCTGTGTCGGTGTCATAGTGCCAACCTACGAACTTGCACCTACGCCGTGGCATCGTAGCTATCGATACCACAGTGTGTATTTGTTCCTCGTAATGCCTCCTTGCGCTAACATTGCGAACCTACTGCCAAGGGAAGGTTACGACACATTGTCGCGTAAATTATATTCATGCATACCGCAGTTAACAGAGCAACAAAACATACATACGCCATAAATACTGTAGCTGCTACAGACTATTAGAACATGAGATGTCAGTTGTCAAAGTTACGACTGAGAATTCTGTAAGTATGAATAGTTTATCACACGCTTGCATTCTTTGAGACAAGTAGTCAATAATATGACACGAAACGCTCTACACCGCTACGGTCGCAGGTTCGAATCGTGGTCCGGGCATGGATGTATGTAATGTCCTTAGGTTAGTTAGGTTTAAGTAGTTCTAAGTCCTAGGGGACTGATGACTTCAGATGTTAAGTCCCATAGTGCTCAGAGCCATTTTGAAACGCTCTACAGTGAGGTCATTAAAGTCATGGAATGGCGATATGAACATATACAGATGGCCAGAGTTCAGAGCGCACCATCAACGCTGACAACCAGCCACCCATCGCTTGTCGGCACCAATTCGATCGCAGACTTCAAGAGCATCGGTACTGAGTAATAGGACGTCCACGCCTAGTCTGCATTCTGCGAGCAGTAATAGAGAGTAATGTAGTTGCACGTAGGAGGCACAAGAAGCTTGAAGACACTTCATAATGAGAAGTTTGTTATTTCTTTCTAGAAGTAAAATGTTTCATGAATTTGAAAGTTTATGTTCAGATCATTTTGGACTCCCGGTGCTGACTTCCACGAATTTGACACAACACATGTGAATAGTTTTCCGACGAAATTATGGCCGCACGACGTGATTTAAGACCTTGAACGTGGACATTACATTTCGGAAATCGTTAGCGAATTGAATATGCCGAGATTCATAGTATCAAGTGTGTGCTGAGAATACCAAATTTAAGGCATTGGCTCCCACCACGGACAACCCAGTGGCCGAGGGCAACTATACGCAAACGCAGCTGCTCTCGGTCGTTAAGTGAAGGCCGTAAACCAACGCCGGGCGTACGACGAGCGTATCTCATATGGCAGTGCGGGGAAATTTATCAAAAATGGTTCAAATGGCTCTGAGCACAATGGGACTTAACTTCTGAGGTCATCAGTCCCCTAAAACTTCGAGCTACTTAAGGCTAACTAACCGAAGGACATCACACACACCCATGCCCGAGGCAGGATTCGAACTTGCGACCGTAGCGGTCGCGCGGTTCCAGACTGTAGCGCCTAGAACCACTCGGCCACCCAGTGGCGCGAAATTTATCGTCAATGGGCTATGACAGCAGACAACCGACGCGTGTGGCTTTGCTAGCAGCAAGACATCTCCTGCATCACCTTCCTTAGGTTCGAAACCGTGTCAGTTGGACCCTAGATGACTGGAAAACCATGGCCTGGTCAGACGAGTCACGATTTCAGTTGGTAAGATCTGATGGCACGATTCGAGTGTGGCGCAGATGCTACGAAGCCACGGACCCGGGTTATCGACAACGCACTGTGCAAAACTGTTGTGGCTCCATAACGGTGTATGTTGTGTTCAGATGGAATAGACTGGGTCTTCTGGGCTAAATGAACCGATTATTGGCAGGAAATGTTAATGTTCGGCCACTTCGAGACCATTTACAGCCATTCTTAGACTTCACGTACCCAAACAAGAATGGAATGTTTACGGTTGACAATGTGCCATATCACCGAACCTCAATTGTTTCAGATTGTTTTTAAGTACATTCTGGACAATGAATGATTTAGCTACCCAGACAGCCCCACTGAACATTTGTAGGACATAATGGAGAAGTCAGTTCGTGCACACAACCCTGCAGCTATGGGCGGATGTAGAGGCAGAATGGATCAATATTTCTGCAAGGGACTTCCAACGACTTTTTGAGTCCATGCCACGTCGACTTGCTGTACTAATCCAGACAAAAGGATGTTCGACACTACAGTAGAAGGTATCCGATGACTCTTATCATCCCAGTGTATAGTTTCTTTGTTAGAAATGGCAGTTGTAATCATTCGTTCCTCCTATTGCCTTCTTGTGCATATATTGTGAGTGTACTGAGTACAACCCGCATCAGCGAACAAGAATTCCAGCTGGATAAGCGAGGTTCCATGTCTGCTGCCGCAGACAGTATTTGAATACCCATTTCGCCTTTTGTAGGTTGATATTTGCAAGCCATTTCTTAGTGCGTGTTGACGCTACAGTATATTATGAATGTTTCCTCCATTGGGTAACTGGATTAAGCTGACAGTGGGGTATTCATATGTCTCGGTTTGTCCTGTTATATGTATAGATGACATCTCCATTACACTGTGTCATACTCCTGAAGTACTCTCCCTCAAAAGAAAGGAGATTTTAATCAGGCAAAAAAAAAGTGTTGGTTTTATAAGTGGTTGTAATAGAATCGACCATTTCAAATTGTAGACGAAATTATAGAACCGAACGATGACTGTTTCAACTATGCCGCTTGCTTTCGTACAGATCCGAACTTTTTTGTAATAAAGTACATTTTGTTGATCTGTACTAGAAGCGAAATCTTTGGAAAATTAAAGGATGTAATGTCCAATTTGTGCTTCTACCTGTAGAGGAAACTGTTAATTTCATACTAAATAAAAAACTTCAGTTTTGGCCATCTGTTAGATATATCGTGGATATTTATTGTAGTTATATGAAGCTTTGGTAGTCATAGTGGGACAGAATTCCTAATATTTCCATCTGTTATATACAGGTTGTCTCTCCTAAGAGTTGTCAGGCGCGTTTTCTTTGATATTTCAGCAGACATTTACAATTTGGTTTTTGAAATGTGTAGCTGAAGTCAGCCCAGACGAATGGTGCTCATCACGTCTTTCATGCAACGTTCCGTGTTGATGGGAAGTATCGGTTCGTCTCCCTTTAAAAAGAAGATATTTCAAACAGAATTCTACGAGCCCATTCGTTAGAACGGTCCCAGGTTTGTAAAGTGTGATATTTTTTCCGCACATCGATCTGTCCTGCAATGGACAGTAAAACTCGAAGAATAACCAGTAATCCAACGGCGACAGCACTGCACTGGCGTGTGCTGACACCAACCGCCTGACTCGCTGCGCTACTGATTCGCTGCCCCACTGTTGTGTATTCTTCGAGGCTTACTGTCCCTGGTAGGACATACTGATGAAAAGAATATCGCACTAAACTGATTTGGGACTGAGAACGTAGAATTCTGTTTTAAAAATCATTTTGTTTATAACGGGAAACACATCGACACTTTTCGTCGACACTGGTCGCTGCGTTTGATTGACGTCATGATCGCTATTTGTTTCGGCTGATTCCAGATACACAATGCGTAAACTGAATTGGAGATGTTTGCTGAAACACAAGAGAAAATTTGTGCGACGACTCCTGAGAGAGACAACCTAAGTATGTTTTATCTTTAGAGTACATCTGCACCTACATCTACATGTTCACTCTGCAGTTCACAATTAAGTGCCTGGCAGAGGGTTCATCGAACAACATTCAAGCTATTTCTCTACGTTGCACTTTCGAACGGGGTGCGAGATATAATTTCCCTTAATTAATCACAATGATCATTCCGCCCTATGCAGGTGAACTCTAAAAGAATATTTTTGCTATCGGAGGACAAATTTGGTGATCGACTTTTCACGAGAAGATCCTATCCCAACGAAAAACGCCTTTGTTTTAATGACTGCCACCCGAATTCACATATGTCCGTGGCACACTCTCCCTCATTTCTGATAGTACAAAACAAGCCGCCCTTCTTTGGAATTTTTGATTTCCTACGTCAGTTCATTCTGAGGCGGACCCCACACCGCAGAGAAATACTCCGGAAGAGAATGGACAAGAGTGGTGCAAGCAATGTGCTTAGTAGATCTGTAGCATTTTCTATTCTTAAGTTTGCCAATAATTCGCAGTCTTTGGTTTGCTTTACTCACGAAGTTATCAATGTGATCGTTCCAGTTTCAGTTATTCGTAATTTTGGTCCCTAAGTATTTAGCTGAATTTACAGCCTTCAGATTTGTGTGAATTATGGTGCAACCGAATTTTAGCTGATTTCTTTTGGTACTCATGTGGGTGGCTTTAGACTTTTCGTCATTTATAGTTAATTTCCAATTTCTGCACCATACAAATATATTGTCATCATCACATTGCATTTCTTTTCATCATCTGATGACTTTATAAGATGGTAAATGACTGCATCATCTGCAAACAGCCTCTGCTGCACAGTTTGTCTCGTATGTCTTTCACATAAATCTGGAACAGCAGAGGGTCTATAACGCTTCCTTGGAAAATTCCAGATATTACTTCTGTTTTACTCGATGAGTTACTACGAAGCGTGACCTTCGTGACAGAAAATCATGAATACAGTCACACAACTGAAGTGATACTCCATAGGCAAGCAATTTAGTTAGAAGACCCTTGTGACGACCGGTATCAAAAACCTGGAAATCTAAAGTGTGAAATCGGTTTGACATCCCCTCTCGATAGCACTCATTACTTCGTGAGAACAAAGCGCTAGCTATGTTTCACAAGAACAATACTTTCTGAGTCTGTGCTGTTTGTCCGGCCGGAGTGGCCGTGCGGTTCTGGGCGTTACGGTCTGGAATTGCGCGACCGCTTCGGCCGCAGGTTCGAATCCTGTCTCCGGCATAGTTGTGTGTGATGTCCTTAGGTTAGTTAGCTTTAAGTAGTTCTAAGTTCTAGGGGACTGATGACCTCAGACGTTAAGTCCCATAGCGCTCAGAGCCATTTGAACCATTTGTGCTGTTTGTCAATAAGTCCTTTCGTCGAGATAATTCATAATGTTCGAACACTCCGTAAGTTCCAAAATCCCACTGCACATCGAGGTCAGTGATATGGGTGTCTAACTCCGCGGATTACTTCTATTTCCTTCCTTGAGTATTTTTTCATTTAATTTTAAGGCACTGTTTTCCCATATCTACATGTAAACTACAAAATAATGAACAGGATTATTGTAGGCATATTTCAACTATGGTGTTACCATCCACTCACTTTCTGTCCCCCACATCACCCCCAAAATCTACGAGACATATTGTAACCTTGCTTTCATTCTCTTCAGAGTCGACTCGAAAACGTTTTTCCACACAAGTACCTTATACTTTGGCGTCCCTCCCCCACACCCCTCTTTACCCTCGTCAGTTATGGTCACTAATGATAAATGCTGTTGCAGATTTCGAGGTTGGGCGCCTCCCTTTAGCCTGACGCCCCAAGCGGCCGCTACTAATTGTGATACGACCTCTACAGAAATCTTACAGTTGTGGCGCCCCCTGGCGCCCATCTCAGCTTGGTGCCCCAAATAGCGATGGCTGTTATCTATGAAACAATCGGTTTTCAGTTATATCCTTTTTTTCAACTCTACTTTAACCGCACTATTAAAACTGCTCAAACTAACCGGTTTCTGATGTAACTGATTTTTTATTCATCTTATGTCCTGTGTTAAACGAAGAAGTCACACAATGATGGAAAAAACTAACTCTCTGTTTTCAGATGTATAAAATCAAAATATTTAATTCAATACGTAAAAAAAAGAGAATTTATTCCGTCGACAGTTCGCTGCTTTTGTCGAGAAGTGACAAGTGGGTAACTACTACGAACAATTACCAGTATTCTCCTACATTCAAATTTTTCGACACACTGTTTAAAAACCGTGTTGTAATTGAGATCATATCACTATTTGGACATTAGGAATAGTCGCTACTACAGAGTGAAAACTGATGTTAAAGAACTATATTTTTCCAGTTAATTTGGCCGGTTTTATGGGCTACTAGCAGATGCAGGTGCGTTACGTTGACAAAGCCTGCAAATCACCTGCTTTCCATTTTTACTGCAAACTATGAGTGAACTTTTAAGTACCACTGTGGCCGAGCGGCTCTAGGCGCTTCAGTCTGGTCACGGTCACATGTTCTACGGTCACGGGTTCTAATCCTGCCTCGGGCTTGGATGTGTGTGCTGTCCCTAAGTCAGTTAGGTTTAAGTAGTTCGAAGTCTAGGGGACAGACGACCTCAGATGTTAAGTCTCATAGCGCTTAGAGCCATTTGAACGATTTTTTGAACTTCCAAGTTTTAAGTTTTCTAGTTATTTTATGTCGCTAGTTTGTTGTGGCTCCTCCCGTTTTTAAGCTCTTAAAGCAAATGTAGCGCTGTACTTCATCGATACTGCACTTTGTGAAAACTTCAAGAGTAGGCATGGTGCCATTCTGCAATACAACTGACGTCCGATGACGACAGTGCGGAACTGACATACACACCTGGTGGGGTCGGTCTTGTAACACTCGTATCATCTAATGGTACGTTATTGTCTCAGCAATGGTGTACCATTTCTTATGCCATGTGTTGGTTGCTCATTTCTGTCGGCATTGTTATTAAAACAGCTCTGATCGCCTCTCCCATTTTCTAACATAACGCAATATTTCAAAATAATGCAAAATTTACGGATAAAAATTGTTCCTCCTTTAAAAATGATGTATTTAGAAACAAAAACTTTGCACTGCTGCTGTGACCAATCGATATTTCGTTGTTTTACTCGGTAATTAGTAAATAATAAAGACACCTGCAACGACCGACAACAAACAAATGCCGAAAATACCTGTTATTCCGAAATAAAATACCGGTATCGGTTTTAACCAGTCGGCGCCCCCCTCAGCTGGGTGCCCCAAGTTGCGGTTCGTGTCGCTTGGCTCTCCCACTTGTCCTGTCTCTGATGGTATTTCAGATAAGAAAATTGGTAATGGAAACAGTCGTGTTCCCTTTTTGTTTCCTAACAATATAAATGACATTTCCTGAGTAATCAAACTGTTTCGCGACTTGAACATAGTTCCGCAGGATATGCCATTTTACAAGCCTCACTTCAAAGCGTAACATACGTCTGAAACATCTCAGTTTCAGAAGCTAACGTACTCATTTCACTTGCCGCGACAGGTGAAGCCGATGGCAAAATGTGTGGCGGCTAAAATTTGTTTGGCTGTGCGTCGTCAGTGATTTTCGGACGGCTTTGTATGCTTACCTGAAAACGGATCGGTGAATGTTAGAATTAAAAATCGCGAAACGCGAGCTGTCGGGTGGTGGGGGGGGGGGGGGAGGGGGGGGGTAGAAGGGGGATATCAGACCTGTGATATTTATTACAAGACCGGGACGAAGCCGGGTACCGCAGCGCAGTGCGGAAATGTGTGTAATTCTGAGCGGAGCGGTTTCCTGCCGTCCGCGTCCGCCAGGCGACAAGGTGAGCAAATGTTTTGTCGGCCTCCACGTCGCTCGGGCCCGCTTTGCGGCTCACGCTCCTTTTGTGCGGGCCTCAATCACCGAACCGCCGACGGCATTTGTCGCTCCTCTGTCGAGCCGCCAACAAAGCGAGCCGTAAAAATTATTAACGAGCGCTCGGTCTCTGGCTGACCTCGCCCCGCCGGTTTTGTTTCTTTCGGCTCTGTCTGTCTCTACCTCTGTCTCTCTCTCTCTATCTCTTACAATCTGCTGTCTGTCTGCGCGTCTCAATTCGCTTCGGCTCACACTCGGCTGTTATACCACATAAGAAAGGACAAAAACGAGTAGAACTGCAGACGTCAGAGTAACTGACGCAGAACGCCAAATGTTAATCGTGAACCTCGCGGACGTTATCTCTCCTGATGAAATTCTCTGCATCAAACCCCACCTCCACCAATAATTGGCAGTGTAGCGGCTACCAAATCGTATTTCGTGGAACTTATCTGGAACAGATCCTTAAGAGATTCACTAGAGAAAAACAACAAAATGAAACTTAAAAATACTTCGTGCCAATATACAGTAATGGAAATCAGTATAAAGGCATGGATTTATGTAGGAAAATTAACTTTGTCAGCTTGTATAGCCGTGCAAAGTGTACACACAGTAGTACGAGATCCAGTACGCCGACAAAAGCAATCAAGTAGTATAGTGTATTATACAGCGCGAACAAAAATCCTTGCACTTGGACTTCGCAACGCGATTCCTCCTATACTGGCCATATAAAAATGTATGTCATAAAATTTCGCCTTGCGCATATTTCGAGCAGTAAATGGACGTTAAAGACTGGCAGTCTGACAACACTGTAATCACAAGTACAATAACTACGAGTGTCAACAGGTTGACTAGCGCTGTGCATTTTGGGTTAGCATGCAGGAGATCGAGGTTTCGATTCTAGGTCGAGGCTTAATTGTTTTTATTTGCTAAAAGTGATCTGTGTTGCACTGTATCTAGCCTCTTAATTGTCATTCAGCAATTACAGTGGGGCTTCTACAAAACATTTGCAGTTACGCAGTACGTACGCAAAATGGAAGTACGATCGTTTTCATTGGGCAGCTTTTAAAAAATCCATTTGAACGTCGTGGACGCCATTTGTTTCGCGCCACTGCATCTGATAGATCGCAAACCTGTTTTCAGTGTATCCTCTTCCAATGGTGCCTTCGAAATTAATGGGGAAGCAAATTGCTAGCTCTACTGGTGATGTAAGGCCCTAACGAAATGTAATGGACCTGAACGTGGCCAGAACGTTGGTATTAATCGATGGGCCCATTGGGGAAGGGTACACACAAAATAAGTTTGGAACCTAGTAGATGCAGTGGCGAGAAACAATTTGTTCGCCAATGAAAACGGTTGTGGTGTTTCCATTTCTGTGTTCACATCATGTAACTGCAACCGTTTTGTAGAAGACCTTTTGTACTCTCAGTATTACGATTGAGATGACACGTACCATACCACGCAGAGTACTTTTAAGAAATAAAAACAAATAAGCCTCGACTCTGAATCGAGCCATGGACCTCCTGGATGCGAACCCAAAAGGCTATCGACTACTCCAACTACACAGTATTACTGACGTCTCCTAACAGAGATACTTATCGTAATCACGATTACAGTGTTGCCAGATTGCCAATCTTAAGTGTCCATTTACCGCCCGAAATACGCGCAGGACGGAATTTTCTGAGAAATTTGTGTATTGCTTCGCACTGCGAAGTCCGAGAGCGAAAATTTTTATTCACCCTGTATAACAAGACATCAACGATTCAAGTTGTAGGGAGTCAATAAAGACAGATGGCTCTGTGTGGTGTTTGTGTGTACGTATGTGTCCTTACTGCAGACAGGAACAGAGAGGAACAGACACTAGTAGTAGCCGGCCTGTGTGGCCGTGCGGTTCTAGACGCTTCAGTCTGGAACCGCGTGACCGCTACGGTCACAGGTTCGAATCCTGCCTCGGGGATGGATGTGTGTGATGTCCTTAGGTTAGTTAGGTTTAAGTAGTTCTAAGTTCTAGGGGACTGATGACCACAGATGTTAAGTACCATAGTGCTCAGAGCCATTTGAACCATTTGAACAGTAGTAGTGATCGTGCGTCTTCTGGACATAAACCACGATTGTGGCAATGCCAAGATAAAAAAAAATGGCAAGAGATGAAAGAAAAAAATCAATGTGGATAGAACGGACCTTGTGAGCAGAGTAGAAGATAATTGTAATCATCGAGAGGGATCCTTTTCTTCATGAAAAGGGCCACGAAGCGTTATTTTTCTCAACTGGTTGCTCATTTACAGTTATTGGTTACTGCCGGACTTGAACGGCAAATTTGTCAAATGATAAACATCTCGAATTCAAGAAACGACTGTCAATACTTGCTGTAACAGCCAAACATAAACAGGGTACACAGGATTGTGCCGGAGAAGATGTGTCATGGGCTTCAGAATGGGATAAAGTGATCTACAGTGATCAGAAGAAATTTAATTTAGTTAGGCCGGTGGATTTCAGTATTATTGGCATGACCTGAGATAGACCAACAGCTAAGAAAGAGCAGAAAGATTGGTGGTGAAAGTGTTACTATTCGGGCAGCCTTCCACGCTCAACGTAAGTCACGCATTGTTTGACTGAACACTACAATCAACTCTAACATTTACACCGAGATGCTTGAGATGGAATTGACTGGAACGAAAATCTAATGTTTCAACAAGAAATCCACCTCTGCATGTTTCTGCTGCCTGCCCGTAGCGCTGGTACGAACCTCTTGGAAAACATGTGGAGAGTCTTTGCACAACGTGTTTATCTCAATGGAAGGCAATTTGAGGCCGCGTGTGAACTGAAAAGTGCGATACAAGAAGTGTGGGCGTCAGTTTCACTGATATATCTACAAACCCTGTCAAAATGTATGCCCAAGTGAATTCTTTAGGCAAAAGTAATAACAATGCAATAATACAACACATCATGACAGTGAGTGCCTTTCTACCAATTTCCAACCAGGAAGAGCAAACGCCTCATTTTACTACATACAGTACAGAAAAACTGTGTAATTCCATTGTGATTGTTTATGTCTTATATAAATGCTATAAACTACGCTATATACATCGGACTATTACATTTTTAGGAACCCTGCCTTTATACTGATTTCCACTGCCGTACACTTGTGTCCAAAACTTGAGGAGTAACGTAATTTCCGCATGATGTGCCACCGCTATGTAGCACAGCTCCATGATACTTGGACCATAGATAAGAAGAAATGCTACAGTACGGCAAGGAAGGAAACTGAAAGAAATAAGCAAGAGAAGTGACATTACAAAAAGCGGCAGAGAGGTGGTTTCACAGGATGGGGTAGGATAAGGTTACGATTGTGGATGGGTCCGAAATCAGTTACTCTCGGTTGCAGAACAAACACATAAACTTCATTTAAAGAAATTAAAATTGTAAAACAATCTCTTAAAAAACACAGTTGACTGTATGAGGGCTGAAGGCCTTATCAGACAAAAAAAATTCATAAATAACCAACAATAACCTCAAACAACAAACGGCTGAAAGCCTGAATTAGAAGAACAATTTCAAATAGCAAATATTAAGATAAATACTTCGTTTTTGTAACACGGCTGAAGGCCTTGTTATAAAAGAAGTGGAATTATTACTCGGCTGAAGGCCACGAACGATTTGAAATAACAAACGACTGAAGGCCTGAATTAGAAGTCAGGAAAACAATTCCAAATAGCACTTTTAAAATAAATACCTTGCTTTTAAAACAAGTTTACTTAAAAAAACTTATTGTAATACGGCTGAAGGCCTTATAACGAGAGAAGTGAAGTTATTGCTCGCCTGAAGGCCACACCAACAATAATTAGAAATTATACAACTATGGAATATTTTTAGGCAATGGCGAAGGGACAGACAACACTACGTCTTCAGAAAACATCCAAGGCTAAAGGAAACACTACAACCAAGGCAGATATCCCAAAAAAATGCACAGTATAATACAAGAGGCTGTCGAGCTACACGCCATGTCGGACAGCATCAACATGACGAGGAAAGCTACATTGCCGTAATAGTACGCTAACCTCCAGGGCAGGTAACTGGGGCATTATCGGCCACAAGGCAAAACATAACGATGGCTGCACTCAAAAGAATAATACTGAATTGAACGATGAATAAGAAATAGAGAAAGACGCCTGCAATATTTCACTGTCTTGAAACACTTCACTCGTTGCCGCGAGGCTCAGCGGCCCTGGGAACAACAACCCGTCGACCAAAGGCGACATCTCAGAACAGTCGAGATTGCATTAGCAGTTAACTCTTCACTCATCTTAACCGTCCAGGGTACGGGGCTGGCCATTGTGGCCGAGCAGTTCTAGGCGCTTCAGTCTGGAACCGCGCGACCGCTACGGTCGCAGGTTCGGATCCTGCCTCGGGCATGGATGTGTATGACGTCCTTAAGTTAGTTAGGTTTAAGTAGATCTAAGTCCTAGGGGACTGATGACCTCAGATGTTAAGTCCCATAGTGCTCAGAGCCATCTGAACCAGGGTACAGTGTGCAACGAAGTCGTCGCTATCGCAGCTGTCCCTCCTCCATCCGGCAATGGCAGCACGCCACCAGCGGCTCCGGCTTGCCCTCGCGCTGCACGGACCTGCTCGCTGCAGCGCCCCCAACCGACCTGATGTCCATTCGCAACTCCCCACCAATTGCAGTACGCAGACAGCATTAAAATAACTGCTCATTCAAAACCACAAGATAGACACAGGTCCGGGAAAACAATTCCACCAACAACTCACAATACTAAAACCAGTCACTGTGAAACTACAAGGACGAATTATAAGTCGGCACAAACACAAAGAAGCCAGAAGCAGTCGGAAGACCAAATGCACGTCGTCCGGTGTGACGACCAATCAACGGTCGTCCCCACTCAAGTCAGGCACGGCAAAAATCCCAGTATAAATCGTCGACTGACAGCTTATTGCCGTGAGGTCACTTCTATGGGCGGACACACACACACAAGTGAAAGTTGCACCACTCGAATATCACGGTCCATTCGACTAAAACTCGCTGAATCCGGCCCTTGACGTGGTCGTGCACTCACGCGACCACATCATTCCGTCGGACAGTGCATGTGTTTTGCCAGCGGTCGGGCGAGTACTGGCTGTCCGGACCTCACTGCTGATCCATCCCAACTCTCCTCGCTCGACACACGACCACCCGGAAATACTAGATGCCGCTCCAAAGATGGTACCACAATACGCGCTATCGATAAGCACTGCTGCTGCCACCCACGGAGAGACAAGGCGAGCAAACATAGTGGCGCCAGTGAACACACTAAGGAAACGAGACGCCACTATTGCTATTACAGGATGCCAAGCTACGAACAGCATCAACGCGAGCCGCACACGGCTCAGCGGCACATTCTCACTAGGATGTGAGGGCAATGCACGCTCAGCAATATGCTCCCTTGCTGACCACAAGGTTGATAAGGAGGTAGTTCCATTCCTCCGCCAGCGCGGTTGTCTACTGTTGGATGCTCATTGGTACGTATAGACGTGCTGTAGTAGGTGTCCCCAATGCATCCTACACGGACTAGATGGCATTTAATCTCAGGGAACGAGCAGGCGAATCCATCCGCCGTGTATACTCTCGTTCCATCTAAGCTGTTTGATGCGATCGCTGATTGTCATCCATAAAAATGTAAGTCAAGGCCGGATGCTCCCCTGAAAGGACGCACCTGCAGAAGGAGTACAGCATCACAATAACACTAACCGATGAAAGTACCGTATTCAGAGATATGGAGTTCAGTACGTCAATGCGACACTATGTCCTCCACCACGTAACACCTGGATCATGAAAACTATCATATCCGACAATTTTTCTGGGTATAATATGTGTTTCCACCTTTCGCCGTATTCTGTTACATGCAGAATCACTACTCAGACTAAATCTACTTTCATCCGAGAAGACCACACGACTCCACTCCTAGTCGGTAGAGTCCAAATGGTGCAAATGGCTCTGATCACTATGGGACTTAACATCTGAGGTCATCAGTCCCCTAGAACTTAGAACTACTTAAACCTAACTAACCTAAGGACATCACACACATCCATGCCCGAGGCAGGATTCGAACCCGCGACCGTAGCGGTCGCGCGGTTCCAGACTGAAGCGCCTTTATCGCTAGAGTCCCTAGGATCTACGTGTCATCGCAAATAGTGCCGCCTAAGGCGGGAGACAAAGGAGGACAACGTACAACCGCACGCAGTCGCCGAGGCACCGTGGAGCATAACACTGCGTGGCTCGTAGTCCTGTTGAACGTAGGTGTAATTGCACCAGACGTTTCGGTCCCTTCTTGCAATGTTGCGGTCATCTGCTGCTGTAACTGACCGTGTTCGACCATCTCTTCTCCTTCGGACAGCGTGGTTCACATCGCTATCCGAACTCTACGGCTACACTCATCCCACTTGATCTTCCTTCCAGTTTCTCGATGATTCTTCCCCGTTTGAAGTCATCCAGATGTTGTCTCCGGGCCATGTTGCAATGAAAAATACCACCACAGTAATCGGTAGCTCCTTGCTGATCAACACGCTGTTTCTCCCCGTTCCTTCGACAGCCTCGCAGTGTGGGTTCAGCACTATTTGGCTCCATAGTCAGTGTGACTTCAAGCCAAGTGACTTCCAACTTTATGTGGACCACATGGGAGACCTCTGGCAATATGCTCAGCACTTACCATACATTAATTTCCAACAGGTAGTCACCATGCTATGTTGCTTCATATAGCTCGTCTGTAAGCTTCGCAGAGCCACGTAGTGTATGATCCACACGTCTGTATAGCAGAAGGGTGTAATATAACTGAATCCCCTGTAATGTGACTAATTAATTCAAGTTGAATATAATAACCAACGAAATTCAAAGTATTCGCGTTTCACTATGTTACTCGCTGCATTTCGGTCGCTGTGGGTGCATTACCAGGCTTAGTTTTACTCAAACATGAGCTATTTTCCTACTGATCGAGGTAAGCCTGTTAAAATGTGCTTTTCGGTTACGAGAAAAGTTTTAAAATCTGGAAACTGTGAGACCAAGACAAAAAAAAAAGAAAAATAAAATTGAGATAGCTTGGGAAATGTAGAGGAAAAGGTATATATGTGGCCACCCTCTTTAGTTCTTGACTGAAACGTAGTTTCCTTTGCGAAAATTCTAGATATTTTACCTCCATTGAGAACTATAACAAGTTCATTAAATGACAGGAGGCAAAACAATGATTAGTACCAATTATTTCAAAAACCTTTTCAAAATAGCAATAAAAAGCGAGTCCAAATATGGGTCCTACGCAACATAGGTCATAAAGCTCTTTAAACTGATTTTAATTAAGCTGGATACAAGATTACGAAACAGCAGACTAGTCGAAAAAAGTGCAGATCTTTTATTTAGGCATTTTAAACGAACATCGAATGGGAAATTATTTATAGAAATCGCAAACTTAAACGGCTCTCTCAGCTTCGGCGCATCTGTGTCCAAGTTTGACACATGACATATTTAACCCAAATTTCTCCATACTTATCTTGATAGCACTTGTCATCACCAAACGTACAGACTGCATGTATCAAGTCTGGTGTAGCGTAGAACTCCAGGAACAAAAAGGAGCTATAGCTCTCCACAAGCAGTGGGTCGCAGGAATCAGACGAACAATCGGATCGTTTCTTTGAAGGCCCGCCCCTGCATACTGACCAGCTTCCAGTCAAGTGAAAACTCTATAACCTTCCCTTGATAGCATTTTTGTCAAGCGATTTGGTCGACTGATCAAAAAAATGGTTCAAATGGCTCTAAGCACTATGGGACTTAACATCTGAGATCATCAGTCCCCTAGACACGGAACTACTTAAACCGGACTAAAGCGCCTAGAACCGTTCGGCCACAGCGGCCCGGGTCGACTGATCCTGTTATAGTGTGCAGGGATGAGGATGATGCTTTCTTCTTTGCGTCGCTATGTGCTGTTTCTCTTGTTACGTAGAGGACAGGAAATACGTCGAATAGAGGAACGGCATTCAAAAGCCATGTGGAATATTTTGGTGTTCAGATGAGACCCCATCTAAGCAAGATGGTCCCATCACGGTAACCTAAAGACGTAGGTGGCCAAAGACGTAATAGCTTAGGAGTCTGCTTTCCGGATGTCCGTCTGAAATTACTTTAAACGAGCCATAAGGACATGAAGACGAAACGTTCTCACATGCCAGGCAAAGGTCCACAGTCAAGCTGCGCAATAACAAACGTTATATCCACATTGCTGGAAAGAAACTTCGCAACTACTCACTATTAGTTTCCTCCCTAAACAAGTTGTACCATTTGCAGTGCTGGTCACCAACCTGTAGCACCTCATATGCCCCATTTGGTAAGGGTGCCTATGTTTACAAGTGTGCTAGTTTTTACGCCTTACCCTGTAATAGAGAATCTGAGAGGAACATACCGTTACGATAAACAGAAGCTTAACTTTTTGTAGCCTACAGCGCGTAATAACATGATATAATGTAACCGCGAAGCATATTAATCTTGCACAACGTGGTTGAGAAGTAATAGCCATCTATTGTAAACTATCAGTTCATAAAACAGTCAAAACGATAATAAAAAAATTGCTCTGAGCACTATGGGACTTAACATCTGAGGCCATCAGTCCCCTAGAACTTAGAATTACTTAAACCTAACTAACCTAAGGACATCACACACATCATGCCCGAAGCAGGATTCGAACCTGCGACCGTAGCGGTCGCGCGGTTCCAGACTCTAGGCGCCTAGAATCGCATGGATACTACGGCCGGCCCCCATCAACAATCGTAACCTTATCCTGCCCCATCCTGAATATCACACACATCATGCCCGAAGCAGGATTCGAACCTGCGACCGTAGCGGTCGCGCGGTTCCAGACTCTAGGCGCCTAGAACCGCATGGCCACTACGGCCGGCCCCCATCTACAATCGTAACCTTATCCTGCCCCATCCTGAGAAACCAGCTGTCATCATGTGCGAGAACGACGAATTCGTTGCACACCGAACCCTGGACGTTTAAGCTAAGTGTGAGAGTTAACTGCTAATGCGACCTCGACTATTCTGAGATCTCGCCTTTGGTCGACGGCAACAAGTGAGGTGTTTCGAGGCGGTGAAATATTGCAGCCGTCTTTCTCTATTGGTTATTCATCATTGAATTTAGTATTATTCTTATTAGTGAAGTGCAACTACCGATATTTTCTGCCTTGTGGCTTCTAACGCCCCCGTTACCTGACCCGGAGGTTAGCATACTTTTCCGGCAGTGTACCCTTCCTCGTCGTGTTGATGCTGACCGACACAGCGTGTAGCTGAACAGCCTCTTGTATTGTGCATATTTTTTTGGGGAGGTCTACCTTGGTTCTAGTGTTTCCTTTGGCCTTGGTTGCTTTGTAAAGACGCTGTCCGTCTCTTCACCCTAGCCTAAAAATATTCCATCAGTGTACTGGTGATCGGACATAGGCGCATTGGTTAGTCGGTCCGTCGGTGCTTAAGATGCCCTAGTTTGAGTTGCCATCCTGTTACATGAGTACAACTCTTATCTGCCTGTCTCACCTTACTTATGTTTGAGTTACCCTCCGAGGCCGTCCCTAGGAACACTTTCTAAGAACCGCTTGCCCTGATTCCTTAGATTGTGATGTTTGCATTTAGGATATTTGTAATTTTCTAACTATTGTTGGTGTGGTCTTCAGCCGAGCAATAATTTCACTTTTCTGGTGATAAGGTCTTCAGCCATGTTACAGTAAGCTATTTTCAAGCAAACTTCTTTAGAAGGCAAGGAATTTATTTTAAAAGTGCTATTTGTTATTGTTTTCCTGACTTCTAATTCAGGCCTTCAGCCATTTGTTATTTGAAACTGTTTGTGGCCTTCACCCGAGTGATAATTTCACTGTTTTATAATAAGGCCTTCAGCCGTCTTGCAGTCAATTGTGTTTTTTTTTTAGAGATTTTTTAAAATTTTAATTGCTTTAAATGAAGTTTACGTATTTGTTGTGTAACCGAGAGTAACTGATTAAGGCCCCATCCACAAAAAATGTTTCAAATAGCTCTGAGCACTATGGGACTTAACTTCTTTGGTCATCAGTCCCCTAGAACTTAGAACTACTTAAACCTAACTAACCTAAGGACAGCACACACATGATGCCCGAGACAGGATTCGAATCTGTGACCGTAGCGGTCGCGCTGTTCCAGACTCTAGCGCCTAGAACCGCATGGCCACTACGACCGGCCCCCATCCACAATCGTAACCTTATCCTGCCCCAACCTGAGAAACCAGCTCTCATCATGTGTTATCACTCCTCGTCTGCCGTCCGTCTCTTAAGACCCCTTTCACTCAGGAACGGCTAGACGTATTAAGTTGAAATTTATAGGACTATACAGGTACAGGGGGACAGTTATTGAACTATATGAAAGAAGTAAGTTAGTTACAAACTACGGCATGCACACACATCATTCAACGTTTAAATGTCACTACACGCATTCGGATTTAGGCTATGACATGTTCGATACACCTGCCATAATTGGCGATGATGTGGCGCAGACGAATAGTGTAATTCTCCATGACCCGCTGAAGTGTCAGAACATCGATGCTGTCGATGGACTCCTGAATGACTCTCTTCAGCTCAGCAATGGTTTTCAGTTTATTGCTGTACACCCTGTCTTTAATATAGCCCCACAAAGAGGTGTCGCATTTGTCCAGATCCCGAGAATACGCCGAGCAATCGAGGCCAGTGCCAGCGGTACCCCAAAGTGCTCCTCCAGGATATGAAACACTCTCCTGCTTCGATGTCGACGAGCTCCGTCTTGCGTGAACCACATCTGGACGGAATCAGGATCAGTTTGGATAATGGGGATGAAATTATCTTCCAAAACCTTCACGTACTATTCGGTAGTCACCGTACTATCAAGGAATATCGCACCGATTACTCCGTGACTGGACTTTTCACACCACACAGTCATCCATCGAGTATGAAGAGACTTTTCGATTGCGAAATGCGGATTCTCAGTACCCATATGAGCCAATTTTGCTTATTGACGAACCTATTGAAACGAACGTGGGCTTTGTCACTAAACCAAACCATATTAATTGTCATCACGCCTCGCGGCCAGCCGTGCAGTTTGAACGTCCTAATGGTACCTTTTCAGAAGCTACGACGATTTTATTTTATATAGTCCTATGATGGTGTGAAACTGTTAACCTTGTAAGTCAGTGAATTCAAAAGATAAGACAATTTAGGTCACATATTTCAGTACTGGCAAAATCACTCATTAAAAGCCATACTTTCCCTTCACGTACAATCATAAGGTTTGGCAGGAAGAAAAGTTTCACAGTACATGTACAGGAAGAGTATCAGACAATTGATAATTTATAACTGTACCTCACGAAGAAAATAATACTTTATCCGACTTCAGACCTGGAATTAAAATATTCTCGAATCCTTGCAATCCTTGACACCGATATCTTGCCAACATCACTGTCGATAATGGGCAAAAATCATCCATATTACTCGATTCTCGAAATGGATGAACTGGTCTATACAGGGTGTTCGATTGTACCCTTTACAAACATTTAGGGCCTGTAAAATGGAGTGAGTACATAATATTAAGAACAGGAACCCATGTCCGGAAACAAGGCGTTTCCTTTCTACTACGGTTTCAGTTCACAAGTGTAACGCGTACACGTCTACTGAGGGAAAGACCCAGGGTTGCTTGTCCTGGTATGCAATAGGGTAGAGCAGGAAGACTTGTACTACCTCAGACGGTCACCTGAGGCCAATTAACGACTGCCTTGCTACGAGACTTCTAGAAAGACAGAGGAAGATCCGTTGACACAAGCTCTGACTGCTGCACAAGATACTGAAGAGACACCAGATGGGACGCAGAGTATGTACCAGAACATGCTTCGTAGGTAAAATGTCTGTAAAAAGTATGGCTACCGCCACATCGAGCCGTTGTTGTAATGAAGTAATAGTGTTCTGCTCATACAGCATGCTGGGTTAGCTTTCTGTTTTGGAATGATGTAGACACGTAATGCTTAAGTGTTAAAAGACGTCTGTTTATTTTGTTGATAAAGGGTATTGTTTTTGTTTTGTAACAAATACCGTTAAGATGAAAGGTATACACACAGAGTAAAATTTTGTAAGAAAATTTTATATTGCGCCAGAGATGAAGTATCGATTGTGTAGGAGCGTCGCTTCTTAACAGCGATCGCTGGTTCAAGGTGTTAGGGGTAATGTGTTAAAGTAACTTTAGACAGAGAGATGTATGAAGGACTCTAAAGTGTAAAAGTGGGTTGTGTCTGATGTGTGCTGGATATATAAGTACTCTCTACGGGCAGTAATGATTTTTATTTGCATGAAACGTAATGGAAATAATTAAGGTAAAGAAAGTTGTTTTGTTACCAATGCAATTCGCGTATTCATAAGTGATGATTGAGACAATTTATAGTACTCGCATCCAGTTGATTTTCTAAAGTTAATTGTTAATGTATAATCAGTTTATTGTGTGTTAATTGCGAGCATTATTAATTTTCAAACAGGCAAAGTACTAAAGTTAGTGCCATACTGTCACTTACCAGTTCCCAGATCTATGTCCTTCAAAAATGGCTCTGAGCACTATGGGACTTAACTGCTGAGGTCATCAGTCCCCTAGAACTTAGAACTACTTAAACCTAACTAACCTAAGGACAACAAACACATCCATTCCCGAGGCAGGATTCGAAAATGCGACCGTCCACAACAGCCGTTTTGGATTAAATTATTTGCTCAAGAAGTTATTGTCTCAGTCATTAGCTTTAATTAAAATGTATGCTAAGCAACCGCCTTGCACAATAGCTGTATGCTAACTATACAATTTAAAATCCTAACAGAGAGCAATGCGAAGAGCTTTACCATTGCGCAGATAAGGGTAAGGAATTTTATTATTTCAGGCATAGTATTCGTTAAGCACAGGGACCATTATTTTCAAACTGATCACCTATTGATTTATTACCAGGGCCATTTTCACATCAATAGCCTTGTATCAGATTCTGTTTTTGTGTTAACTAAATTCATGCAGTTTTGGTTTGGTTTAAAGGTATTGACAATTTACATTCTCGCAGTCAGAAAAGTTCAGAACAGGACAAAGCGCATAAGCGACGAGATAAAATGTACGTTCGCATGCCATTCCTATTCAAACAGATGTGTTGCTGGCAACTGTCTGTTACGTTGTTTCAAACGTACATGTTTCAAAGTGAGAAAGGGATGTTTCATCATGTTTCATTTCGAACTCTGCTGCGTTCCGCTCAATTCAGTTCCTCAAGCAGAAGCGGGTGAGCCAAAACATCTGAACTGAAACCGTCGGAGACCAGAAACGGTACGTTTCCAGACGTGGTTCCTGTTCAAAAAATTGCGTACTCACTGCCCTCTACAAGTCCTAGTAGCTTGTAACAGGAATTTCCGAACATCCTGTGTGTGATCTCTACATGGGATCGTAGGTTTAGTATTTCAATGTTCAACTTGATACCCCAACCCGTTCCTGAGACAATGGTGTCTCCGCAGACGGCGGTATCATTTGACTGCATTTATTGAGAAGCTCAAAAGTTTGACACTGCAAGGGACCGTAGACCTTAGAACCCGACATAATTTTTACTTGGTACCTCTACTCGTTCCTGAGAAAAGTGGGTCTTAGCCTGGACGTCCACTGCGAACGTATTCGTCCGACTAACAGGTAGTCATAGTCGCACGACTGCTGCTGGCCGCTGAAGCCCGTCCACAACAGCCGAGCAACATCCAACACATGGCTGGCAAACAATCACGAAGTAACCAAGCTGAAGACTTGCTGGTGAAACCATTCCCAATGTCAAAACATGGAACCAAGCAAACTGCTTTCAACAGGATTCTTCCTAAGACTCGACAAGTGATAAACTGGCCGTTTGGAATAATGGCTAATAGATGGAGATCGATGAAAACCCGGCAGGGTAGCCGAGAGTGCTAATGCGCTGCGTTCTGGACTCTGGTAGGCGCGCCGGCCCCGGAACGAATCCGCCCGGTGGATTACCGACAAAGGCCAGTATGCTGGCCAGCCTGGATGTGGTTTTTAGTCGGTTTTCCACATCCCACTAGGTTAGGGTGACCAGACGTCCGGATTAATCCGGACATGTCCCCCTTTTTAGCTCTTTGTCCGGGGTCCGGGCGGATTTTTACAGTGTCTGGCTTTTTCGCAAAGTTGAGCGTAATACAGTTAAATTTACAATTCGTCCCAGTCTATTGCTCTTTCCTTAAATACTTTAACTATTGGTACAGCCTTCGTGGTAAACACGCTCGAAGGCTGTGTTAGTAGGTGGCACCAGGATCGTCGGTGTTCTCGTTGATCTGCCTACAAGCGAATGCAAATATCGATTATTTAAAATTTTCGTTTCGTATCCTCGCTTTGTATTGACATGGCTTCCTGTAGTGCAAGTGTGATTTGTGAGTGTAATTTTTAACCTAGAGAGTTACGTAAAATATTTGGCTATGCCTAAACGAAAGTGTACATTTTCTGATGTCCTTTCCCGCAAATATCCGGCTTTAAGAAAGGGAGAAATGCATTTGAAGCGGAATGTAAGGTATGTGGAGCTGGAACGTACGTCTCAGTGGCCAATGAAGGTAAGATATAACTCAACAGATTAACAGTCATGGTTTTATTTCATTGTTTCATAGTCATTCAATTTATTTATATTCGGAAGGTTAAAGTGCAGTTTACATGTCGTCAGCTGCTGCTTGAATTGTAGATGTTGTTAGTGGTGCGTCGAATGAAGGAAGGTGAATGGTTTTTCGCTTCGTAAACAATTCCGTGTTGTTGACATAACAAAACAATTGACGCCACACTGTAACCACAATCAACGTTTTTAATTTTTTTATGTTGCTCAGTTAACTACCTCCTGACCATCTGTAACAAATAACCACTAGTTTTACCGGTAATTCCCGGCAGTCACGTGACTTGCCCAAAGCTGACGGGTGGTATCCTCATCTGCAGTTGACCCGTTTCATGTGTCCTCTTCTTTTCTTCATTTGTCCTCCTTTTTGAAGCTTTTTGTCCTCCTTTTTAAACAGTTGCATCTGGTCACCCTACACTAGGTGAATACTGGGCTGGTGCCGATTTTCCGCCTCAGTTACACGACTCGCAGACATTTGTAACACGTTCGCACTATTCCATGGCTTACACTAGACGCAGACAGCTGGGGTGCACTTCTTCTATTCCGGAGGGTTCGGGTTGGCTGCAACTAACACTGCCAAATCAATAGTAATAAGGCCGACCCCGCGATGAAGCGGGAATAAGGCCTCAAGAAAGAAAGAAAGGAAGATGGAGATCGCTGACAACGAGTATTGACGAGGGGGTGAAACAAACGGCAGCTCCTTCACTTGCCCGCCAACACAGTGACAAACAGATACACCTCTGTCAGAGAGGACCGCATTCGAGATGAGAAAATTTTAAGACGTTACTTTGCTAAGGCAAAAATCATCGAAATCCTCCATTTCTGGAATGGATTAACTGTCTATAGATTGGTTCAAATGGCTATGAGCACTATGGGACTTAACATCTGAGGTCATCAGTCCCCTTGACCTTAGACCTATTTAAACCTAACTAACCTAAGGACAGCACACACATCCATGCCCGAGGTAGGATTCGAACCTGCGACCGTAACGGTCGCGCGGTTCCAGACTGTAGCGCCTAGAACCGCTCGGCTACTCGGGCCGGCGATTAACTGACTATACACAGTCTATAAACTGGTAGAAGCCGACCTCGGGGGAGATCAGTATGGATTCCGTAGAAATGTTGGAACACGTGAGGCTATACTGACCCTACGACTTATCTTACAAAATAGATTAAGGAAAGGCAGACCTACGTTTCTAGCATTTGTAGACTAAGAGAAAGCTTTTGACAATGTTGACTGGATACCCTCTATCAAATTCTAAAGGTGGCAGGGGTAAAATACAGGGTGCGAAAGGCTATTTACAATTTGTACAGAAACCAGATGGCAGTTATAAGAGTCGAGGGGCATGAAAGGGAAGCAGCGGTTGGGAAGGGAGTGAGACAAGGTTGTAACCTCTCCCCAATGTTATTCAGTCTGTATATTGAGCAAGTAGTAAAGGAAACAAAGGAAAAATTTGGAGTAGGTATTAAAATCCATGGAGAAGAAATAAAAACGTTGAGGTTCGCCGATGACACTGTAATTCTGTCAAAGACGGCAAAGGACTTGGAAGAGCAGTGGAACGGAATGGACAGTGTCTTGAAAGGAGGATATAAGATGAACATCAACAAAAGCAAAACGAGGATAATGGAATGTAGTAGAATTAAGTCGAGTGATGCTGAAGGAATTAGATTAGGAAATGAGACACTTAAAGTAGTAAAGGAGTTTTGCTATTTCTGGAGCAAAATAACTGATGATGGTCGAAGTAGAGAGGATATAAAATGTAGAAGGCAATAGCAAGGAGAGTGTTTCTGAAGAAGAGAAATTTGTTAACATCGAGTATAGATTTAAGTGTCAGGAAGTCGTTTATGGAAGTATTTGTATGGAGTGTAGCCATGTATGGACGTGAAACATGGTCGATAAATGGTTTGGACAAGAAGAGAATAGAAGCTTTCGAAATGTGGTGCTACAGAAGAATGCTGAAGATCAGATGGGTAGATCACATAACTAATGAGGAGGTATTGAACAGAATTAGGGAGAAGAGGAGTTTGTGGCACAACTTGACAAGAAGAAGGGACCGGTTCGTAGGTCATGTTCTGAGGCATCTAGAAATCACCAAGTTAGTATTGTAGGGCAGCGTAGAGGGAAATAATCGTAGAGGGAGACCAAGAGATGAATACACTAAGCAGATTCAGAAGGATGTAGGTTGCCGTAGGTACTGGGAGATGAAGAAGCTTGCACAGAATAGAGTAGCATGGAGAGCTGCATCAAACCAGTCTCAGGACTGAAGACCACAACAACAACAGACATCATTAAGTTTTTACAGAATCGTAGTTCGCGAACCCTATTCGCACCTGGCCGATTTTTTTTAAGTAAACGATTATTGCTATCTAGAGTGTTTTATTAATTAATCGCAGTACGTATGACACGAAGTTTTACTGAGATAACATGGAAGAAGCTATATCTCTCGTTAGCTCACACTGTACCTTACTTGCGAATTCTTGTAATGAATACATGTGTTATTAGGAACAGAATTCGTCTCAGAGAAGACTGAGGAGGAAGTTGCGGGATTGAAGCAAAGCACTTTTTAAAGGCCTGGAACGGCAGGTCCCCGGGGCGTGCAGGAACGGCGTTTTGAGTGTCCCTCGTCGGCCCCGGGGAGGGTGCAGTAAGTAGCGGCGCCGTCGCTAGGCCGGCCATTAGCCTAATGAACGGAACGACGCTCGGAGGGGCGCGGTCTACGACGGGGCGCCTCGACGCGCGACACGACGCCTTGTTTGCGCCGCTACGGCTTGTTTGCCGCAGGGGTGCCTCACCCCGTAATGCGATTTGCAGCAGAAAGACGGACATCCGGGGGTGTCGGCGACTGCCTGGTGGCGTAGTTGTCTGTGGCTTTGTGTGACGCTCTGGGGGGTGCGCCGTTACTGCTTAACGCCTAGAGGAACTGTGGGGGGGGGGGGGGGGGGGGCGTATGAGGAATGGCACTTTCCAAGTCTTCCAACGTTTCCCGCGTAGTTACAAGAAATTTCTCCCGCCGGCGGACAAATGGCGCTGATATTGTGAGACTACAGTTGAGCTTTAAGCATACCTATTGTGGCGAAATAAATAAAAAAATTAAATTCATTGATTTCTTGAGAAGAGAAAATGTATGGATATGGAACTGTAACTTTAGAATTTTTGAAAGGCTTTTTTTACCGACTGTATTGACCGGCTTGAATGCGGACAAATTCAGTGCTGCGTGAAATTTGCCTGTAATATAATTTACAATTCCTATTAATTACTAAAATGGCTCTGAGCACTATGGGACTTAACTGCTGAGGTCATCAATCCCCTAGAACTTCGAACTACTTAAACCTAACTAACCTAAGGACATCACACACATCCATGCCCGAGGCAGGATTCGAACCTGCGACCGTAGCAGACGCGCGGTTCCGGACTGAAGCGCCTAGAACCGCTTGCAATTAATTACATTTTTGAATTCTACGTCATTGTTGATTTAATCAGAGTTCTCACCTTAGACGTAGAATTAGTCCTTCTGCCACAATATTAATTTATTAGTCGGGGTCAGGGATTTTCTCTGCCTCGTGACGACTGGGTGTTGTGTGCTGTCCTTAGTTTAGTTAGGTTTAAGTAGTTCTAAGTTCTAGGGGACTGATGACCGTAGATGTTAAGTCCCATAGTGCTCAGAGCCATTAATTCATTAGTCGATGTTGTTCTCTTCGTTGACCGAGTGTATCTTCCTACGTCGGCATCGGTTTACTTCACAAAGACGGTGGAAACCAAGGAATACAATGCTACGTCGCTTTAAATGATTCTCGTAAAACTTCGATAGTTGTCACCATTTTGTATTCTCAAGACAATAAGACTTGCTCTGCTCGTCGCACAAACCATAAATACTAACAAGATGGCTGCCTTTCCATACACATCAAAAATTACGTCCATCCCCTACAAGGTAACAACCGAAAGTGTATCTTAACTCCTCCTTCGAGTATGAAACAAAAGAGAATCCAATATGAACATTACAGAGATTACATTCTACATCCATCTCAATTTAATCTTTGGCGCAGCCTTTAAGGTATTGTATGTCTCTGCGTCCGAATGTGTCATTACACTATGTGATACTATCATGATCTGAACCAGGTGACCTATAAAATAAAATCATGTAGAATCTTACGAGGAACTCTTGCAACAGATACAATGGAAATTTTTTATCCATGGTTCAATTTAGGTTAGGTTAGGTTAGGTTGTTTGGGGGAAGAGACCAAACAGCGAGGTCATCGGTCTCATCGGATAAGGGAAGGATGGGGAAGGAAGTCGGCCGTGCCCTTTCAAAGGAACCATCCCAGCATTTGCCTGGAGCGATTTAGGGAAATCACGGAAAACCTAAATCAGGATGGCCGGACGCGGGATTGAACCGTCGTCCTCCCGAATGCGAGTCCAGTGTGCTACCACTGCTGGTTCAATTTAACATGAAATATGGGTGCCATAACTCGCATATACATAATGTAAAAGGTATTCGTCTAACTACTGTACTGTTGAATGAAACTAAGGTCACGATAAAATTTTTGGTGATACACCCTTGGTTTATAGAATAAATATCCCTTTCGGTTGCCTTTAATTTCTTAATTTACTCCATGACTGGTTTCGAAGCATAAAGCTTTATTTTCTGTCGCCATAAAATAACATGCGGACATAAATGCGTGCCGGTCGGGACAGTCAGTCATGGACGTTCATACTCACGTCAAACAAACCCATGGAAGTCGAGGACCAGCAACACTTCAGGATAGCACGACACGGAAGTGAAGAAATTACTGTAACCCGGGGCGGTTTTTGTTCTATAAACAGATCCTCAGTTGCCGATGTTCACAAGATCAAATATTTAGTAAAACGTATTTAGCTGACTTCAAACACTAAATAGATAGTACAAATAATTATTAATTGCAAAACGGTTCTTACCTTGACTCAACTGGGTGGATATCGAAAGAAAACGATAATAATGATGTACAATTTCCTACGTCCACATAAACTGCCAATGACTGCAGGATTAGCTAACATATTGAAGAGAAGACCCAGATACACACGTATGAGAACTATGTCCCTTGTGTAAGTGCATGTTGAGTTCACAAGCTGAGTTCGTGAATTAATTCAGAAAAGCAATACCCAAAATCGAAGTAAATGATATGATATCCACATCGTCACGTTGTGCTCATTTGTTGCACTTGCTCACCATTCTAAAACTCTAATTGTGAGTATGGCTGTACTGGTAGCTGAAAATTACAAGTTCGGTCTTAGCATCTGTGATCGGCTCTGACAAGGAGTCCCAAAAACAATCATCAGCTAAAGCGCTGTCTGCTGCGAGCGCAGACAAAGGCAAAGTCCCTCCTCTCTGGAGCTCCAACATGAATTCCCATTATTCTCGCCTTCCAAAAATCTAGCGGGTGATGTCAGCATTCGCTTCTCATTAGCCACTCTCTGTGCATTTCCTAACTCCCACCAAATAATAAATTCATAAGAATTCTAGAAATCTCCCTTCTCTTAAACACTTTTGATGTGATTAACCAGTAAGCGAGGGAGAAAGAAGAAATTGTCTCCCACTATGAGGTTGGTTTCATGTTTAGACTATAGATAGTGGTTGCACGTAGACACTCGCTAGTTTTCATCTCAGTGACAGAAATAAATTGGTTCAAAAATGGTTCAAATGGCTCTGACCACTATGGGACTTAACATCTGAGGTCATCAGTCCCCTAGAACTTGGAACTTGAAAGGTGGCTACACTGAGTCACAGCGCCAGAGATTGCGCCAAAGAGTATTATTCAGCCGCCTCCACTGGCAATGCTTGTTCAGAAGTTGCTGTGGGCAGTAGTAGTTCTGAAGTTGCCGTGAGCATGTCGTGTGCAGTTGTTCTGATGGGCTAGACAGCCGATGCTGTTCGAATGGGGATGTTGTAATGATGAGAGTGTATTTTTCGTCAATATATATGAAGATAAAAAAAACATTTTTTTTATTTCAAATTTCCTAACTAACAATGTCTCTTGGTCACAGGTTCAGTCAACAAAGCATCTGGCTTGTGTTCATGTATTAGAGTGTAATTCTGGTTTCTATGTGCAATTAGAGTATTTCTGTTTTTTTTAATTACTTCAGTGTAAATGGTGCTTAAAATACCTTGTCTTATTGAGGAAGAACCGTGCCAGATGAGTACGTTGAATCACACTTCCACACACAGAGCAGTTACACTTGTGCTTTGTTGTTTCGTAGTTTTTGTTTCGTAGCTTTTATAGTTGCTGGGGACTTAAGTAACTAATTGTGTTAAACGAAATGTTCTTTCATTCGTTGTTGTTATTCTATGCAGTCAGATTGCGGAGTAATACTAGTCAGGGCCAACCGGTTACGAAACTGCGTAACCGGACAGACAGCTACTAAAACTAAAAACATATTTTCATTTATTTAATTAAGCCCCCATGCACGTGGCGACCGCTGCTTCGGATCGTCCCTTGGAATTCTTCTGATAGTAAAATTAGCAGACAGTAGGATTGTTGTAGTAATTTGTAGTTTAGTAATTGTAGTCTATATTGCATGTAAAGATTTTGTAATTGAACATTTGTAGTTGTCTTGTCATTCTTCTGACAGTATTTTTGTGGAATTTAATTTTTGATGAGTCGTATACCGGTTTGACAATTTTGTTTAGTTATGAAGGTTTTAATTGTTCGTCAGGCGTGTTAGTCGGGAAGCATTTCGTGTAAATGGTATTGTTGGTGATAAAGTGTTATATTGTGTGTAATTTTCGTATAGTTACGAGTTTTGTATGTTTGTAAATGATTACGCGATAGATGAAAAAGGCAAAAATGATGAATAGTCAGAATGACGAAATTGTTAACATGGTGAACTCGCCAACACAGGAGAACAGTATGATGAACAATGAAGTAGAAAACAATTTAATAACCGGGTAAAATAGTCCGGAACCAGTTCAAAATTTTTCACAATCAAAACATTTTCAGAATACGAGACTAACGACAGAAGATTCTGGAATGGTATCGAACACAGATAGCTTTACTGCTATGACGAAGGAAGATAGTTTTACGGGAAGTGTTAGGGGCGAAAAGAATATCGAAAAAGTTAACATGGAGCAGTTGATGAGTGCAATATTAAATTTGGGATCACGATTAGACTCACAAATAGGAAAATTTAAAACAGGTATGGGAACATTGGCAACACGGTTAGATACTGATATGGGAACAATGGAAACACGGTTAGACTCATGAATAGGGACATGTTTTAAAAATATGAAAGATGGATTAAAGAAAGAAATTAGAGAAGAAGTACAACCGATTTTGAATGCTCACAATAATAGATTAATTTCAATAGAAATCAGACAAAAGGAACAGGATAGAGAACAGGAAGAAAGAGATCGCGTGATAGTACAAAAATTTTCAGAGTTAAATTTACAACGTGCACACGATAAGGAAGAAATATTTGAAAGAATCGAGGAATTCGTAACAAATGACAGAATAAATAACCTAACACAACAGTATGAACAGTTAACTACGAAATGTGTCAATACTGAAACCCGAGTCGCGACACTTACGGAAGACGTAAATAAACAGAAAGATAAAATAGGTGACTTATCGGAAAGAGTTGAGGAGATTTCAGATAAATTGAAAAGTCTTAGTTTAAATGGGGACAGAGATTCAGATGATGTAGCTCCATTGCAATTTGCAGAAACAGAAGAGTACCAGAACATAAATAAACATGTTGAAAGTCAGGGAAAATTTAATGAACGCGTTAAAGTGGAATTCGAGGCGTTACGAAGCAAGTCAATGAAATTGAAGGTGAAATCGTAGGAAAAGACCGTAGAAGATATTTAGAATCACAGATAGCAGCGGGTTTTGAAGAAAATAATTTGTTTCATTTACGAGATGCAACAAGAGAGCGCCAGGCGCGTGAACTTGACCATAATCGACATTCGGACTGGGACAGACGCGGTAGGTCTTTGTCGCCACGCGGCGAAAACTTTGACTATAAACACTTTTTAACTGTACGGAAATTGAAGATCTTTCGCAATTCTAATAATGACATACATCCATGTTCATGGTTAGATCAATTTATGGACGCACTTCCACCAAATTGGCCACTAAGTCACATACTGGAATTTATGTGCGGCTATTTAAGTCCTCAGGGGATTCGCTCACTAAGTGAATATGTGCCGTAGCGTGCAAAGGGCCCCGAGCTGTAGTAGTGCTATTTTCCTTTTAGTTTTCTGCACTGCTGCCTACTCTTTTACTATTCTTTGTATCTATCAAAACAATTCTTCGAATATCAATCTATCTAGAGAGTAGGTAAAGAATAACCGGATATGAGGATATGACTATTTTACCCAAAAGTGATATCGGAAATTTCCGTTTGGATTTACAGTATCTTCAGCAGCATTCATTCATGGTTTAAACGAAATTTATCCTGTTTATCTTCGTAACAATATTACTTCATATGTTGACGATATTCGTATTGCTAAACGTTCTTGGAGTGAGCATAACAAAATTTTGGATTCACTATTACGTATTTTTGCAAGAGTTGGCATTACAGTGAACTTGGAAAAATCTGAATTTGGTCGTTCTCGAGTGAAATTTCTTGGTCATATTATTTCTACAGAAGGTATTCTTCCTGATCCAGAGAAACTAGATGCTATTCGTAATTATGCTGTTCCTACTACAATACGTGGTGTTCGTAGTTTCCTTGGTGTATTTAATTTTCTTAGACGCTTTGTTAGATTGGACAACTTGGCCACACCTCGTTTATGTGAACTATCTGGAAAGAATTCTAAATTGGTGTTGGGATGAGGAAGCTCAATCAGAATTTGAACAACTTCGTGATGCTTTAGTTGCTGCTCCACTTCTTTCACACCCGGCTTTAGCTAAAGATTTTTGTTTGGCGATGGACTCATCATACAAAGGCCTAGGTGCACACTTATTTCAAGAGGTAGAAGAAAACGGCGTTGTAGTACAGAGAAACAATTGCATTTGGAAGTCGTGCTCTCTCTAAATCAGAAAAGAATTATTCGATTACGGAACTTGAAGCCTTGGCTGTTGTTTGGGCTTTCACAAAATTTCGCACATTTTTGTATGGCAGACATACTAAGGTTTACACCGATCACCGAGCTCTGGAATTAATTATGTCAACAAAATTAACACATGGAAGATTGTCACGATGGGCGCTATATCTACAGGAATTTGATTTTAGTATTGTTTACATTCAGGGTTCTTCAAATATTACTGCTGATTCTTTATTACGTGCACCTATGGGCTTAAAACAAAGTGCTGAGGAGGACTGCAAAGAAAACAATTACTGTTTGATGTATATTCAAGGTGTTGCGTTTGAAAATTTTATTTCGTCTTCGCTCCAGGACATCGCTAAGTAGCAAAACAAGGATCCAATCTGGAAGGACATTAAGGAGAAGTGGAGGAGAACAGAAAGCGTAGCGATTAGACAGTATTATTTAGTTCGCAATGATATTCTTTTTAATCGAAAATCGGTCGACAGCTCTGTTTAGTTAGTTTGCATTCCTGATGAGTGGGTTATAAATTGATTTGGTAT
The DNA here is from genome assembly GCF_021461395.2 of Schistocerca americana. NCBI lineage: Eukaryota > Metazoa > Arthropoda > Insecta > Orthoptera > Acrididae > Schistocerca > Schistocerca americana. The sequence goes on from NC_060124.1 coordinate 123,293,608, forward strand.
ACACACTTCAGTTATGCACACTTTGGTCCCAGAAAATGCATTCATAAATTACAAGAAAATTGCTACTTCAGTAATGTGGGAAAGCGTATTCGATTTGTTCTTGCCAAATGCAAATTATGTCAAAAGGCTAACCCACCAAATATTTCTCACAGAGCACCGTTGTTTCCTATCATTCCAGCGAAAAGGAGATGGCTGCAGTCGATTTGTTCGGTCCGGTGGTTCGTTCTACTAATGGTTTTGCGTATATTTTGGTATCAGTGGAATCGACATCAAAATATGTGTGTTTTACACCTTTACGCAAAGCAACAGCTCTTTCAGTATCTAACGCTTTCATCAAACATTTTCTTAAAGAAGTGGGTCATGTTGATAAGGTTAGATAATGGATCACAGTTTCGCTCTAAAATTTGGCTTCGTACTCTACGGCGTCGTAAGATTAAACCAATTTTCATTTCACTTTTTCACCCTCAATCTAACACTTCAGCGAGGTGGATGAAGGAAATCAATAAATTGTGTCGACTTTATTGTCATCAGAATCACAGAACGTGGGATCAGTATCTTAATATTTTACAAAACATTCTGAATGACCTTCCTAATGATTCAACTTCTTTACCGCCTATATTGATATTAAAAAATAAAGCACCGACAAATCGCATATCTGAAATCGTTCCTTTTCCGCCTACACGGAAACTGCGGTATTCTGAAGTTGTGAACCTGGCTCTACAAAGTAATGCATATGCGGCTGCTAGAAGAGAGAAATCAGCTAAACGTCCTGGTCGTTTAAAAACCTTGTCTGTTGGTCAAAAGGTGTTAATTAAGTCTCATCGTTTGTCTCACAAAGGAAAAGGCTTGTGTCGCAAATTTTTTTCTGCTTTATAACGGTCCATATAGAGTTCGCAAAATTATTCATGATAACACTGTCGAAGTAGAAACTCTTAAATCTCGGCGCTCTAAGGGAATACATCATATATCGAACGTTAAAATTTTTGTGGAATGACTGACTTTCGAGAAACTAACAGTTATACGTAAACATACAGAGAGTACAAGGATACCGCGCCGTGTCCTGGCGGCAGCACATACTCAAAGCAAAAATCAAGTCTGCGCGCCGCACCATGCAGTCTTTGACCGTAAACAATTACTTCCTACGTCACGCGTACCTACAGCTGATCGAGCGCTCAGTGCGAATGCACTGACAGCCGTAAACAAATACACAGTCTATTTTCTCTGATTAAATTCAGTATAAAGCTATAGTTACTTGATAAATTATGTTATTAACGTTCAGTATTTTTGAGGATACAGTTGTATAAAATATTTAAGAACTTCAGGTAAATTCTGTGTGTGTCCGACGTTAAGAGGACTTGCTATCGAGAAATTTTCAGGAAGAATGTAATTTCGAAGAAGAAACTAATAAACTAAAAAGGAAACTATTAATTGAGTTAATTTTTCAGGTAACATATTTCCACGTAGGTACGTATTTTAGACGTAATATGCTGCTCGCGATTACGTGATCTATACTTTGTGTTAACTGATTTTGACAATGAATGATTAATGAACAGGGTTGTTACTGTGTATATTATGCATCGCTTGGCTGCACTGATTTTTCACTGATGTCATATTTTTTTATTATGTGCCTGCTGTGCTTATTTATTTAAATTATAATTGTCACCTGATTAATTGTGCTGATTGTGGTTATGTATGTAAGTTGTACTTTGTGATTTATCTGCTTGCGCCTTCATGTTTACTTATTAAGATCACATATGAACATTTATTTGCTTATGCTGATATGATGCTAATGACCTGTTTATTATGTAAGATATATATTTGCTGCTTTGCGTATGGATTGCATATTTACACATTTCTGTTTTGTTGTCATAACTACTCTTTAATTTGGTATATAGAAATGCTGATATACTGTGTACGAACATTCTGTTCTCTACTGGTATATTTACTCGCTATTGCATGTTTTGCTTACGCTCAGTGCCTTATATTTTTAAGATAAGAAAATTAACTGCTATAATTCTACGAACGACGTTGGTAAAAGAAACTTCATTGAAGTCACATGAGCTGGAGGTTTTATGGAAGCTGTATAAATTTATGCTAATAGGAAGGAAGCTAACGACATGACATACCAACACTAGGTTTAGACCTTTGACAGTTATTACACTGCATTCTTCGTGAGCAATTGAAATAGCAAGTGACACTTGACACAAGAAATACTCCACATGTTTGCTTCTGTTTTGCCATGATTCTTGAAGTGGTGCACACACTGAAATATTACGACCATTCACACTGCGTACTCGTACTTACGTACTGAGAGTTATTCAAACTAAAGGCTGTTAGAGGTCATGTATGCATTTCTTTTATTTAATGATGGAAAAGGTAACCAAAATGTATTTTATAATTCATAATGAGTAGAAGATTTGGGTGAGATGGATTACACAGAGGTTATGTGTGGACATTGTGTCATTTGATTGCATGGGATGATTAACTGAAGTTTGCACTAGGATTTTATCTGTACTTGTTCGAGGAGACTGACTAGAGGAAAGAGTTGTTATGGAAGTGAAATGATAAGGTTTATATGTATCGACGTATTGAAGAGGTATTATTGAGGTATTGAGATTGTGTGAAGTTGATGATTATTGGAGTTTTGGTGGACAAGAGGTAATGTAAATGATATTGATGATAAGGTTTATATGTATCGATGAAAGAGGTATTATTGAAGTAGTAAGATTATGTGATGCTGATGGTTATTGGAGTTTTGGTGGATGAGTGGTAAAGTAAGCGAAGAGCATATTTTTTGTTGGTTTATACGGAACAAGGAGGATGAAGATGGCAGACTAGAACACTCAAGTACTAGGAAGATTGTCTACACACACACTTTTTTTAAAATCAATAAGCAGTATATACTTTTTTTTTTTTTGGAGAGAGGAAGTATTTGCATATCTTGGCACACTGGCAGTTGTTCAGCAACCGTACATTTGATTTGGCTTGGCAAACATTGGTCTTGATATGATGAATATGACGTTGACTAACTATTATCGACTGTTATACACTGTTGCCACTACTACTTGATACACATGTTGAACCAATGCTGGCAAAAATACCATCAAATTCCAGCCCGTGGAGGAGGGGCATATGAAAGGTGGCTACACTGAGTCACAGCGCCAGAGATTGCGCCAAAGAGTTTTATTCCGCCGCCTCCACTGGCAGTGCTTGTTCAGAAGTTGCTGTGGGAAGTGGTAGTTGAGAAGTTGCTGTGGGAAGTGGTAGTTGAGAAGTTGCCGTGGTTAGTGCTTGTTGAGAGGATGTCAGTAGCAGTACTAGTTGTGAGCATGTCGTTTGCAGTTGTTCTGATGGGCTAGACAGCCGATGCTGTTCGATTGGGGATGTGGTAATGATCAGAGTGTATTTTTCGTCAATATATATGAGGTAAAAGAAACATTTTTTTTATTTCAAATTTCCTAACTAACAATGTTTCTTGGTCACAGGTTCAGTCAACAAAGCATCTGGCTTGTGTTCATGTATTAGAGTGTAATTCTGGTTTCTATGTGCAATTATAGTATTTCTGTTTTTTTTAATTACTTCAGTGTAAATGGTGTTTAAAATACCCTCTCTTATTGAGGAAGAACCGTGCCAAATGTGTACGTTGAATCACACTTGCACACACAGAACAGTTACACTTGTGCTTTGTTGTTTCGTAGTTTTTGTTTCGTAGCTTTTATTGTTGCTGGGGACTTAATTAATTAATTGTGTTAACGGAAATTTCCTTTCATTCTTTGTTATTCTATGCAGTCAGATTGCGGAGTAATACTAGTCAGGGCCAACCGGTTCGAGACTTCGTAACCGGACATACAGCGACTAAAATTAAAATTATTTGCATTATATTTAATTAAGCCCCCATGCAACACATCCATGCCCGAGGCAGGATTCGAACCTGCGACCGGAGCGGTCGCTCGGCTCCAGACTGTAGCGCTCAGAACCGCTCGGCCCCATGGCCAGCTAATGAATTGGTAAGCTAATCCTGGTCTCCCTTACAAAATTTATACATCGATTTCTGCTGACCCCCCTTTGAGTGCAACAGATTTCTCCCTCACTGTGTATCTCATGTTTCCCATTCCCTGGCAGATCCCTATCATTTTAGAAAGCACTCTTTTCTCTGCTTCTCACAATTCGAGTTTGCAACTTGTCGACTTTCGCTTACAACCCCGTGGCACAGCCGTTACAGGGACGTCGAGGACCGTCCCTAACAGCGCCCATCACCTGGTCCGTACCTGCCAGGGCCTCTGTCTTGCAGAAAAGACCACTTATATTGTCCACTTACTCCTTCTTCTGGCTATCTGCTCTCATAGCCAATAGCCTCAGCTCATAGAAAAATTACCATAGCTTTCACCAGAGTCTATTCTGACGTTACGGTTGATAATAGAAGCAAAACTAAAGAAAAATCAAGACTCATTGATAGGATTTGTCGACCTAAAAAAGAGTTCAAGAACGTAAAATGGTGCAAGATGTTAGAAATTCTGAGAAAAGTAGGGGTATGCTAGAGAGATGGACGGGTAATGTACAATATGCACAAGAGACAAGGGGGAATAACGAAAGTGTACGACCAAGAACGAAGTGCTGGGATTAAAATGTGTGTAAGAAAAGGATATAGTCTTTCGTCACTGCTGTTCAATCTGTACATCGAAGAAGCAATGATGAAAATACAAGAAAGATTCGGGAGTGGAACTAAAATTCAAGGTGAAAGTTTATCAAGATACTATTCGCTGAGGACATTGCTTCCTGAGTGCAAGTGAACAAGAATTACATAATCTGCCGAATGGGGTGAACAGTGTAATGAGTACATGTTACGGAATGAGAGTAAATCGAAGATAGACGAAAGTAATGACAAGTAGCAGATATGAGGACAGCGAGAAACTGAATTCTGCTACATAGGCAGTAAAATAAACAATGACGGACGGATCAAAGAGGACATTAGAATCAGACTAACAATGGGATAAAGGGCACTCCTATCACCAGAAGTCTACAAGTATCAAACATAGGCCTTAATTTAAGGAAGAAATTTCTGAGAACGTAGTCTGGAGTACAGAAAGATGGACTGTGGGAAAACCGAAATAGGATAGAATCGAAACATTCGAGATGTGGTGCTACAGAGGAATGTTGAAAATTGGGTGGACTGATAAAGTAAGGAATGGGGAAGTTCTGCACAGAATCGGAGAGAAAAGGAATACGAGGAAAACACTCATAAGGAGGACAGGATGATAGGACATCTGTTAAGATATAGAATGACTTCCACGGAACTAGAGAGAGCTGTAGAGGGCAAAAACTATGGAGAAGACAAAGATTGTAATACATCCAGCAAATAATTGAGGAGGAAGATGAAGATGGGGAGGAAGATTAAGAAGGTGGCACAGAAGAGCAATTCTTGGTGGTCCGCGTCAAAAAGTCAGGAGACTGATGATTCAAAAAAGTCTTTCGCCACCACACAGAAAGGAAAGGAAGTAATTATTAAATTCACTATCATTGGATGTCTTTTTCAGTCACGTACATACTTTCTTGTGTTTCTTGTAGTTTGAACTGACTTTGTAATCTTATCTCAATAGTGGGTTATTAATTACCTGCAGAGTAGCTTTGGAAATACCTGTCCTATAACAGCATCAATGAAAGCATTAGTTACGGTCTGAAATATCTTTACCGGTGAAAAACTTAGCAAATAATCACGTTAGCTGTCAATGGTGAAAAAAATTAAAATATATGACTAATATTTATTTGTTAGCAGCCACTTGCCTACAGTTCTGTTACACACTGAAATTCTGCTTCACAGTACCGTAGAACCCGCAGTAGGTGTAGATTTACTGATGAGCTCCAATCAGGATCATTATTTTAGCCTGCCGTTGGAATTCTTTTCGTTGCTTCGTTTTGAAATTTGCAGAAGTTTAATGATAGGTTTTTCTCTTGCTTTGGATGTTTACTGTCGTCGTCTTTAAATTTGTATAGGATCTTTCGGAAAATTATTTCTGTGTAGAACAAGTTTAGTAGTGATTCAACCACCATCAGACGAGTCTATAAGAACAAACCTGATCTGCAGAACGCACGCCAATCAGCGCCTGTCGTGAGGTCACGATGCCGCAGTACAGTCGCTCGCTCTGGTAAAGTGCCGTTCAGCTCCGACATGCTACGGAAGTCAGGTGGCAATGTTAAGGGTAGTTTCTTTATGTTCGATAGCTTTCTTTTCTCTTTAATGGATGTATGATTTTCGTTAACATTTAATGCTAGTTCATTATTATTCGGGAAGGGTAATTTATTGGTTATGAGCTATAGAAACTACTGAACTGACGAAACTACAAAAGGATAGGAATTTAAGAAGGTGGGACCTGGATAAGCTGAAAGAACCGGATGCTGTCGAGAGTTTCAGAGGTAGCATTGGAGATCGATTAACAAGAACAGGGGAAGGGATACAGAAGAAGAAGAAGAATGGGTAGCTTTGAGAGATGAAATAGTGGAGGCAGAAGACAATCAAACAGATGAGACGTAGTGGAAAACCTTGGACAACAGAAAAGATATTGAATTGAAATAATGAAAGAGAAAATGCGAAACTGCAGTAAATGAAGGGGGGCGAAAGGGAATAAAATTTCTAAAAAATGACATTGACAAGAGGTGCTAAATGGCTAAGCAGGAATGGATAGAGGACAAATTTAAGGATTTAGAAGCGTATTTCTCTGGGGGAAAGATAGATACAGCCTGCTGAAAAATTAAAGAGGCCTTTGGGGAGAAGAGAACGTCCAGCATGAATAACAAGAGCTCAGGTGGAAAACCAGTCGTAAGTAAAGAAGGGAAAGGTGAAAGGTGGTAGCACTACACAGAGGACCTATACGAGGGAGATGTACATGAGGGTAGTCGAAACAATACCGTGGGACTAGTCGACATTCCATTGGAACTACGGATAGTCTTGGGAGAGCCACCCTTGACAAAATTCTTCCATCTCGTGAGCAAGATGTACGAAACAGACGAAATACCCTCAGATTTAAAAAACAATGTAGTAATTCCAATTCCAAAGACAGCAGGTGCTGACAGCCGTGAATTTTTGCAAACTAGTAATTTAATGGTTCCAAAATAGAAACTCGAATACTTTCCAGAAGAATGAAAAAACTCGGGAAAGATCAAGTTGGATTCCAGAGAAATTTAGGAACACGCGAGGGAACAGAAGATAGGTTAAGGAAAGACAAACCTACATTTATAGCATTTGCAGACTTACAGAAAACATTTGACGGTGTTGACTTTGAAATTCTGTGGGTACCAAGGGTAAAATATAGGGAGCGAAATGCTATTTACAGCTTGTACAGAAACCGGATGGGAATTATCAGAGTCGAGGGGCATGAAAGGGCCGCAATAGTTCAGGACGGAGTGAGACAGTTTGTACATTTGGTAAGCAACGAAGAAAAGAAAAAAAATGGAGTAGCAGTTAAAGTCCAGGGAGAAGAAATAAAATCTTTGAAGTTAGCCGTGATATTTTAGCTCTTCAGAGACAAAAAGAGTACATGAAAAAAATGAAAGGGTCTCGAAAGGAGGATATAAGGTGAAAATCGACAAGAGCAAAACAAGTATAATGAAATGTATTCGAATTAGATTAGAAAAAGGAGATACTTAAGGTACAAAGATGAGTTTTCTTTTTGGGCATCAATATAACTGATGATGGGCGAAGTAGAAGCAGATAGGATATGAACTGCAGACAGCGAATGGCAAGAAAGGCGTTTCTAAAGAACAGGAGTTCATTAAACTTGAGTATAGATTTAAGTGTCAGGAAGTCCTTTTGGAAATATTTATATGGAGTGCAGCCATTTATGGAAGTGAAAGATGAACGATAAACAGTTTAGACAAGAAGAGAATAGAAGTTTTTGAAATGTGGTGTTACAGAAGAAAGCTGAAGATTTGATGGGGTAAATCAAGTGACTAATGAAGAAGTACTGAATGAAATAGGGGGCAAAGAAATCTTTGGTACAACCTGACTAGAAGAAGAGATTAGTTGGTAGGCCATATTCTGTGACATCAAGGTATCATCAATTTAATAGGGAGTTAAAACTAGTAGAGAGAATCCAAGAGATGAATACAGCAAGAAGATTCGGAAGGATGTAGGCTACAGTAGTTATTCGGAGGCGAAGAGGATTCCAGAGGATAGAGCTGCATAGAGAGCTGCATCAATCCAGTTTTCGGACGGATGACGACAACAACTTCTGGTGAACAAGAAGAGGGAAATCTGTTCTATTTCTCATTTCCGTGTGCTAATACACGTCTACTAATTTAGTTAAATTCATTCTTGTATTTCTAATGGAACTTTTGGTTCATATTTAACGTGATCAACAGCTGTTGAAATCATGTTCAACGACCACTTTTATGCAATTTAAATAAATGGTATTCATGGAATGTGGCATCTTAGTTCCAAGTAGTGGCATCATTGACCATCATAATTTTTGTCTGCTATAAATAAGGGATTCAAAGAAGTATTAAATTTAAAATTGATTCAAGTCAGATGCACTAATAATTCAATTCATGTAAGTCAAATGTGTTATTATAAATACGTACCAACTTTATATTCTTGTAAGCCAGGTGCGTTATTAGAAACAGATAGGGTCAGGAGTAACTTTTGCAAAATACCTGACCTTAAATTGAATGTCTCAGGGTCATGTTCATTCCTTTTCATGCGTTTTTCAGAACCTTGCGCGGATTTATTAGGCATTCAATTTCAGAACAATAGTATGCCATTTATCACATGCACATAATAATCAGGGGACAGTCAACAAAATGATAACTGGAAACGGAATTTTGCAATCTCATAAATCTGCTCGCATAACTGTCAGTTATTTTCTTCTGACCCTGTGTGCATTTTTGTGATTTCTCTGACGCAATGAAGTGTTTATACGTCCATTGTTGCAGGAGGGCTATGCCACTGACAGATCAGAGACATCGTATGTTCTCGGAAAAGATCACATAGAAGGCCAGAGCATTTGGTCTGTCCCTTCTTCTTGTCAGTGACTTCCATATATTCCTTTCCTTGCCGATTTCTCAGACAACCTCCTAATTCCTGGCCTTACCAGTCCATCTATGTTTCAGCATTCTTCTGTGGCAACACATCTCAAATGCTTCGATTCACTTCTGCTCCGGGTTTCCCACAATCCAGGATCAACTACATACAATGCTGTGCCCAAAACTTACATTCTCAGAAACGTCTTCTCCAAATTAAAGCCTTTGTGGAATACTAGTAGACTTTCTTGGCCAGGAACGCCCTTTTTCTCAGTGCAAGTCCATCATGGGTCACTCTGCTGCCAAGGTAGCAGAATGCATTAACTTCGTCTACTTCGTGATAGCCAATTCTGACGCAAAGTTTCTCGGATTTCCCATTTCCGCCCCTTCTCATTGCTTTCGTCTTTCTTCGATTTACTCTCGATCCATAACTTGCAGTCACTGTTGTTGATACCATTCAGCAGATGCTGTAATTCTTCACCACTTTTACAGAGGACAGCAATGTCATCAGTGAATCTTAACATTGTATTCTTTCACCTTAAATTTTAATCCCACTACTGATTCTTTCTTTATTAGTTTTGTCATTGATTCTTAGACATATAAATAGAACAGCAGAGGTGAAAGACTACATCCCTGTCTTATACTCTTTTTAATTCGACTACTCTAGTCTTGGACTTCCTCATTTCTTGTTCCCTCTTGGTTCTTGTACCTGTTGTATATTACTCCTCTATCCCTATTGATTACCCCTACTTTTCTCAGTATTTTGAGTATCTTGCACTATTTAACATTTTCGAATTTTTTTCCAGATCGACAAATCCCATGAATGTGTCTTGATTTAGTTTAGTCTTGCTTGATCTATGAACCATAACATTAGAACTGCCTCTCTGGTGTCTTGACCTTTACCAAAGCCAACGGATCCACATTTTTCCTTTCTATTCTTCCGTATAATGTTCTTGTCAGCAACTTGGATGCAAGAGCTGTGAAGCTGAGTGATAATTCTCGCACTTATAAGCTCATGAAATCTTGGAAATTGTGTGGATAATGTTTTGTCGAAAGTCTGATGGTATATCGCCAGTCTCATGTATTTTACATAACAACGTGAATAATCTTTTTGTTACCACTTCCCTCAATAATTTTAAAAATTCCAATGGGGTGTTATTTATCCCTTCTGTCTTAATTGATTTTAAGTCTTCCACAACTCTTCTAAATTCTGACTCTTATACCTCTTCCATGTCGACTCCTGTTTCTTCTGTCACATCATTAAGTAAGTCCTTTCTCTCATAGAGGCCCTCTGTGTACTCTTTCTATCTACCCGCTCTCTCCTCTGCATTTACCGGTGGACTTTAATGTTACCATCATTGATTTTAAGAATGTTTTGACATTTCTGTACGCTGAGTCACCCTTTCTGACAATACTTGCTTCTCGATTTCATCACATTTTTTCACGTAGATATTTCGCCTTAGCTTTCCTGCACTTCCTATTTATTTCATTCGTAAGGACTTGTATTGCTGTATTCCTGTATTTCCGTGAACAATTTTTACTCCCTTGCTTCATCGATCAACTGAAGTATTTCTTCTCTTACCCAGGAATTCTTGGCGGTTTACTTTGCTTGTTCCAGAAGAAGTTCTAGCCTGGATGAATGTCACATCTGCCAGCGGTTTTCCCTCACTTCGATGGAAGACTTGGTAACGTTTATTTCTAGCAAAAGTTTCATAGCTTTTACCCTCTCACGTTGGCCTCGTGGACGGAAAAATGTGGAGCGGTATGCCGTCTCGGTACTGATAGCGATGTCAAAGTGCGTTTCTGTCCGCAAAACTGAATACACACATATGTATCTATTACAATAAATTGTGGGATTTTTATCGACATGATTACGAGTCTGAAGTGAGGTTTCTCTTATTTCGGACAGGATTTTATTTTTTAAATTTTACATTTTATTGGGACACAGCAGCTAGCAGATGTGATTTGCGACACAACAGAAAGCGCAATAGTGATTCAGATGCCGTTCTCCATGCAGGCATCGGTTAAGGGGAGCCGGAGGTGCCTATGCTGCCCATGTTAAAATCACTAAGTTTGAGGAATATTTATGAATAAACTACCAAATAGAAAAATTTGATTTTTTTACATATAGAGTGGTTTAGTATTGTAGTTATGACAGAGAGATTTTGGAGTATCTTTTCTAGTTTCCTTCCAATTATTTTTTTATTAATGACCCAAATTTTTTTACAAATAATTGCTTTATAATTAAACTGAAATGAAACTACTGAACATATTGCCAAATGGCTGTGTTACAATGTACGTTTGACCACTAGGAGTGCTGTACAAAAATTTCATCTCTCTAGCTTGAGTGGATTTTGAGAAAATTTTCCTTGTATTCGAAAAATTCGAATTTACGGGAAACGGCTATCAAAGTTTCTCAATACATTCCTGCACTATAGGATGGATTATCAGGGTCTTCTTCTTCATCCTCCAAAAGCTTTCTCTTCAGTCTTCTTTTCTGGCCTCTCAGTCTACGGTAGGAGAGAATGAGAAACTGATTTTAGATGATAGTAGATTTTCCCACGCTCTTGAATTTGATGTATATTAGCTACCTGCTGTTGCACTTATAGATCACCTGCTTGCCTCTTCCAAAAGATTCAGTGTTCTACAAGGGCTGCTGCGGAGACAGTATCAGTGATGGAGTCACAGAGAAATGTATAACCATTTGTATTGCACGTCACCTATACCACTTTTCACAGACTCGTGCCTAAAATGAGAAACTGTACGGACATTTGGTGCCACGAGGGACGTTGCAATGGCTTGAAACCTGCAGGTTATTAGACAGTGAAAGGTGGCTACCCTGAGTCACTGCGCCAGAGATTGCGGCAAAGATGATTATTCCGCCGCCTCCACTGGTGGAGTAGTAGTGCAGAGGTTGCCGTTGGCAGTACTTGTTCAGAGGATGTCGAGGGCAGTACTAGTTCACAGGATATCGAGTGCAGTTGTTGTTCTGTTGGGCGAGAGAGTAGATGCTGTTCGGTTAGTGTAATTTCTAGATGGAAGATGTTGCAATGATCACAGTGTATTTTTCGTCAATATATATTGAGGTAAAAAAAAAAATATTTCGCATTTCTTTAATGACAATGCCTCTTGGTCACAGGTTCAGTCAACAAAGCATCTGGCTCGTGTTCATGTATTAGACTTGTAATTCTGGTTTCTATGTGCAATTATAGTATTTTTGATTTTTCAATTAGTTCATTGTAAATGGTGTTTACAATATCTTGTCATATTGAGGAAGAACCGTGCCAGATATATGTACGTTGAATCACACTACCACACACACAGAACAGTTACAATTGTGCTTTGTTGTTTCGTAGCTATAGTTGTAGGGGACTTAATTAATCAATTGCGTTAACGAAAATTTCTTGTCATTCTTTATTGTTATTTTATGCAGTCAGATGGCGCACTAATACTACTCAGGGCCAACCGGTTACGAGACTTCGTAACCGGACACACAGCTACTAAAATTATTGCTTTTTAATTAAGCCCCCATGCAACAGCGATATACTTCTTTTGTCTCATTTTCAATGTTTCATCCATTCCTGCTAATTTTCGTACGACCTCTGTTAACCTTGCTATTTAGAGCCTCTTAACGACCCACGACCCCTCCCCCCACACATACACACAGGCACTCTTGCGCACACGTTTATTGGCCTGTTTTTACTCCTGACTGCACAGTCATAATACGAATTTTAACGCAAATAGTAAATTTTCAGCTAATTTCCTCTCGTTTTCTGTCGGCCGTTGTACTCAGGGGCCAGACTATATATAGATATACAAGGTTTTTTCTCGCCCAAGTCACGCCAGTTTAACAAGGTTCATACTGTATAAGCCTCCTATTTCTCCTCTCACATTGCATTGGACGTTTGTTATTGTATTCTTCTACACAGCAGAGGTTTCAGAGTTCCAGGGCTGGGAACGAAGTAAACAATTGGGAGGGGACAGTGGAATCGCTGACTCCAGCAGTTCCGCCGACCGCCTTTCCAGCCGCAGCTGGAGCTGGGATTGCGGCCAGCCCATTGTCCGGCGAGACAATGCGTGCCGTCCTATCTCTTACGCCTGATTGCTGCTGGAATTTTTATCGATCGCAGCCCCCCTGCAGATTCGTCGGATATCCGTCACTATAACTCCGCAGCCGCCACGATGTTACCTGACAAACTTGACTGCCGCACTGAGGTCATCGTCTCCATTGTGAAGTGCGGTCTAGATCACTGGACTTAACAGTAATGCAGAGTATTTAAAATAAAAACTCCGAATTTATCACTTCGACGCCGGCTATAAAAGATCCAACATCTACAAATTGCTAATTAAGTCTATCAGAAATTGCTAAATGTCAGTGTATAATATGATGGACGTAAGGATTTTTTTTTTTTTTTTTTTTTTTTTTTTTTTTTTTTTTTTTTTTTTTTTTTTGAGTAGGTGATGAGAGGCAACGCTTACGTACAGATTATTCAGCTTCCACTACGTAAGGGCTTTATGTAACCCACAACACCTTCAAAACCTACAGACGATGTTTTCAGATTTCTCGATCACTATGTGCAAAAATGAAGAGAACCTTTTCCTAGGAAGTTTCATGTAATTAAACTCTGTACTGGGTTACGTTTCTACTGGAGGCCACAGTTTTAGAGTTACGCAAGAGGTTTGCGTTTGAAAGTCATTTACACGTTATTCTGGAAAAACTAGCGAAAACTAAACCCAGCACAAAATTTAAATAATTTAAATTTACTACAAGAAGGGCCTCTTTATTTTTCTGTAGGAATATTAGTTTTTGGGTAGCGAGGGAGAGAATATGGAATTGTATCTGAAGACGTTGCGCATTCCATTAAATACATTGATAGTAGCATCTGAATCACCCTGGATGTACAGTACAAGTGCAGAAATAAAATACAAATTACGTCATGCTAAAGAGAAGCAATGTCAATGGTAAAAATTAAGTGTATTTTAAAGAAAAATTTTCACGCCCAGTGACATCATGAAAAAAATTAGCGTCTCGTAATTATAAGAACTGTACAGTCCGATACTTTGAAACTGTTAACATGGTTTACCTCGGAAAGAGTTATCTTTTGTGTTTCAAATTTGCATTGCATTTTTTCGGGTAAATTCTAATAGTAAACGATAAAACAGCAAAAGTCAAGTAAGTTTTTAAAAAAATGTGCGCCTAATAACGTAATGCGAGAAATAGAGGCGTCGTAATTATAAAAATGTATAACCCAAAAATCGAAAACATTGTTACCGTGCTTTGGCTTAAAAGAAGTATATTCTGACGTATTTGAGAATTACAGCTGCATGTTTTCAAATGAAGGCTGGAAGTAATTATTTGGATTAATAAAAGTGTAAAATAGTTGCAGTGAAAGAGATGTCCAAGTCGAGCGTAAAGGTACGACCTCTAACGGGTAAAATTTGAACCAGTGGGGGCTGTTGAGGACTCTAGCATACCTTGGACGCATCGTCGACTGCTTACAAAAGTATATTTACAAAAAGCTAGCTACACCTGCGCTCTTCGGGAAAATCTTTAAAGGAAGCTGGGCGACAGATTATCAAAGAAATTGTCTCAACTCCTTTTAAGAAATATATATATATATATATATATATATATATATATATATATATATGTGTGTGTGTGTGTGTGTGTGCGTACATGTTGTATGAGTTAGTGTACATGCTTTTACAGTGACTTTTAATCCTTTTCTATTCGGATCGAAAGGGCAGTGGGACACTGTATATCATTGCAAGATCTCACCTCTTTTATTGCAGTATTTCTTTCTTCAAACATACGATTCTCGATCGTTCACTGATTCTCGATATTTAAACAAATTCAAATTGCGCTCATTTGAAGTTCACCCCTTGCAGCCTCCAAGTACGACGCCTCGTATTTATGACCAGTCGTCACATAGACGGTGCACAGAATAGGTACCTGTTCTTACTTCCCAGACACGAGTCACGAACAGTCCGTTCCATCCGCCAATAGTTATTTCAGCCGCCACCAAGGGAGCTGATACGAGGGACTACGTGCTGTATATACCAAATAAAGCCAGATGCAACGCTCTTCCGCCGTTCGCAGATAAAAGCGGCCGCACAGCTTCACTCGGCCACTTGCCGAAGTTTTCGCAGACCACAGTTGCTAAACAGTTGACAGCTGCCGGTGTTAAAGCGAAGCAAGAACTACTGATTGATCATCGGACAGTCAGTGTCGAGTCTCAGAGTGTTTGGGCCGGCCGCTGTGGTCGAGCGGTCCTATGCGGTTCAGTCCGGAACCGCGCTGCTGCTACGGTCGCAGGTTCGATTCCTGCCTCGGGCGTGGATGTGTGTGATGTCCTTAGGTTAGTTAGGTTTAACTAGTTCTATGTTCTAGGGGACTGATGACCTCAGATGTTAAGTTGGTTGGTTGGTTGGTTTGGGGAAGACCAGACAGCGTGGTCATCGGTCTCATCGGATTTGGGAAGGATGGGGAAGGAAGTCGGCCGTGCCCTTTCAGAGGAACCATCCCGGCATTTGCCTGGAGTGATTTAGGGAAATCACGGAAAACCTAAATCAGGATGGCCGGACGCGGGATTGAACCGTCGTCCTTCCGAATGCGAGTCCAGTGTCTAACCACTGCGCCACCTCGCTCGGTAGATGTTAAGTCCCATAGTGCTTAGAGCCATTTGAACCATTTTTTCGGAGAGTTTTTTTTTTTTTTAACTGACGTTCTGAGAGCAGCCAACACTGTAAAGCCCTTACATTAGTTTGCCAACGTATGCTGAATTACGTTAGACCAGTACACGAAACTTTTACTAGAGTGTCACGCTTTATCATCAGACTGAAGTTGAGTATGTTATATGTGCTTTTACTAAAAGATTGAACCTGAAACTTATGATTTTACCAACGTTATTCGTGTTTTAGTTTGTTATCGCCCTATAACGACATTCGCTGAAACCGTGAAGCACGCCACCTACCTCCAGTAACTATTTTTCGCGATAGTGTGTCCACTTCTTGATACCTTTCATACTAAGCGCCAAAAATATTTGGTAATTGCAACGTTCGAGCTTCCACTCACTGCGCTAGCTAGATACTTTGTTTGCGTTCCTCTGTATTTCTACAGTGTAATATAGGATGTCACTAAGCAGTTGCCACACTACAAGTCGAAATGCTGGGAGTTAAAGCCTCAGTCGGTCTTATGATTTTGTTTTCTGTTACTTATCATTACTTTTATGTATACCGTTAATTTTTTAATGTGAAGATGCCAGGTTTGACCGAAGTTGGGAGTCCATGTTAAACTGTAGGTCGCACTGTAACTGGTAGATAAACCAGTCCAAAGGTTGGAAGAAGGCAGGAGGATACCACTTCTAGGCCAAGTCTAGTAAACCAATCTAGGAAATGACAGTTTCACCTTAATTCAATGACAGTATTTTCATGTAACAATCTATGACAGCGACCTCTGCTGTATGTCTTGTATTGTCTTTGTATTGCAATAACAACTTTTCTCGATCCTGTACGCATACAAGTCATTGGATTAGTACTACAGACGCGAAGAAGAACTACAGATCGTAAATCATGCTGACAGTATGTGCCTCTTATAAAAGGGCTTCATTTGTACCAGAGAAATCAAGATCTCGTGGAATATGACGCTTCGTCAAGGTGAACCATACTAGATGTTGTGTGGCATGATTATTCAGAACTAACCACGAGAAATTCAGCGAAGCTCCTAAAATGGAATTTTATAGAAAGTGATGGTTATGTAAGTGTATGATCAGAGGACTCTCATTTCTGACAGAGGTACAATTTCGTATACTCCATATGCACTGTTGCAACAATAAATCTTGACTGAATCGGTGACCTTTAAGAGGATGTACTTTCCTTCCGTTGCCACTGTGAAGCCGTGGTCACATGGGACGAGGCAGCTAACGTCGATGTCTTACGTCAGCTCTTACGAAATGACATTTCCTTCCTTGACCATGTGATGGTCATATTGTTCAATCTGTGGTGTACAATATTTAAAATAAATATTTCGGATAAAATGTGGGAAACCATCCTAATTCATTCACATCCCATTTGTTGAAGTAACACAAAAGCATCTGTCGTGTCGGATCCATTAACATCACTTGCTGCAGCAAGAGATGTACATGTGTTAATTCGGTATGGCAGTAGGGTTCCAGCACCGGTGAACGTGTTATAATACAAAAGTGAAAGATACACTCAGATGCGTACATAGAAGTTCACCAAATCGAAAAAAATTTACTCCTGACAGAAAGCGCACTTGTACTTACGTAACATCAAATATTACAGAAAACATTTCTATTAATTTAAAAGGGAAGTCCTATAACCTTCTAGAAAATGCTAAGATGAAAAAGTATTGTATGTAGTGGGACTCAAACACTGCCCACGGTGTCGCAGTGTGGCATCTCAACCAACTACGCTATCCCGAAACACTGCTCTTAGCGGCCAGGAATTGCTTTTGTATTTTCTTATGCTCCAAGATGCTACTCCAGGCGGATGTGAAAATGAGTGTGTGCAACGGAAAATACTGAACACGAAAATGAAGATTTGGCCCCGTCGGACTACCCCCTGAAGCAGATCTTACGACCTCTTAATGGTGATATTATTTCCTCCCTGTTGCTCTTTAACATATAAATTACATAATTGAATAATTAAAGGAACTAGTAACTACAAAATTACACGTTTATTGTAGATTAAAACCCCTTTTATATATTACAAATGTTTATGTATCAATGTACAAAGGACATAAAGAGAAACAAATGAATTTCCTAACTAATATTACTGATCAGTTGCCCAAAGCTGCCCCTTTTTTATGGCTACGCGCTGACATCATCTACGTACCAAACACTAGAAGACAATACCTTCAAAGATTATCTACAGTCGTGTGCAACCTCAGTGGAAATAAAACTTACGTGATCACAGCTGTTTATCTTTATAGATCTAATAAGCCGAAGCTATTAGCAATTTCACCGTATGTACTGCGTCCGGTGTATTGGAGTGATGGTTCTCGTACACGTCTGTACGATGGAAGAACTCCCGGCACCAAATAAAAAAACTCTTTCAAACACTAGGACGGCAGAAGGCGGTCCTCTGACTAGTATGATCTAATACTGTCTTCTCCTCTCTGTTTTCTACAGACGAGAAACGTGAGCTCCCAGCTACAAGTATGGAATTCAAATTACCTCTATATGTGAGTATAGACAGAGGAAGTGCTCTCAATCACTGAATGCTGCATACTCAACGGCGACTCCCTACCTGGAGGCGCAGTCCAGAATCGTACAAGTTCGCAACAGTACAGTGCCTAACCGTTCCAACAATAAAATCACTTGAGAGCAAAGACAGCAAGTCCGCCTGTACCAACAAAGGTTGATACGAAGCGATTGTCAAACACGGGCGCTCAAAGCGGAAGATCTCTTTTTCTCCACCACTCGCTTTCCAGCAAAGCTCGGCTTCCCTCCTTCGTAACTGCAGAAGACGAATCATATTCTTAAAACCACGGAATATTCTTCCTCTCAACAAATTCTTCTGTATGCCAACCAATCATATTTTAGTCTTGTCGTCCAGCACGGAAAGTTTGCGAGGAAATACACTACTGGCCATTAAAATTGCTACACAAACAAGAAATGCAGATGATAAACGGGTATTCATTGGACAAATATATTATACTAGGATTGACATGTGATTACATTTCCACGCAATTTGGGTGCATAGATCCACAGAAATCAGTACCCAGAACAACCACCTCTGGCCCTAATAACGGCCTTGATACGTCTGGGCATTGAGTCAAACAGAGCTAGGATGGCGTGTACAGGTACAGCTGCCCATGCAGCTTCAACACGATACCACAGTTCATGAAGAGTAGTGACTGGCGTATTGTGACGAGCCAGATGCTTGGCCACCATTGACAAGACGTTTTCAATTGGTGAGAGATCTGGAGAATGTGCTGGCCAGGGCAGCAGTCGAACATTTTCTGTATCCAGAAAGGCCCGTACAGGACCTGCAACATGCGGTCGTGCATTATCCTGCTGAAATGTAGGGTTTCGCAGGGATCGAAAGAGAGGTAGAGCCACGGGTCGTAAAACATCTGAAATGTAACGTCCACTGTTAAAAGTGCCGTAAATGTGAACAAGAGGTGACCGTGACGTGTAACCAATGGCACCCATACCATCACGCCGGGTGATACGCCAGCATGGCGATGACGAATACACGCTTCCAATGTGCGTTCACCGCGATGTCACCAGACACGGATGCAACCATCATGATGCTGTAAACAGAACCTGGATACATCCGAAAAAAAATGACGTTTTGCCATTCGTCACCCAAGTTCGTCGTTGAGTACACCATCGCAGGAGCTCCTGTCTGTGATGCAGCGTCAAGGGTAACAGCAGCCATGGTCTCCGAGCTGATAGTCCATTCTGCTGCAAACGTCGTCGAACTGTTCGTGCAGATGGTTGTTGTCTTGGAAACTTCCCTATCTGTTGATTGAAAGATCGAGACGTGGCTGCACGATCCGTTACAGCCATGTGAATAAGATGCCTGTCATCTCGAGTGCTAGTGATACGAGGCCGTTGGGATAAAGTACTGTGTTCCGTATTACCCTCCTGAACCCACCTATTCCGTATTCTGCTAACAGTCATTGGATCTCCACCAACGCGAGCAGCAATGTCGCTATACGACGAACTGCAACAGCTACAATCCGACCTTTATGAAAGTCGGAAACGTTAATTAGGAATTCATACAATGGCGCGCTTCTCAGAGTAAAAATCCTCAGAAATAACCCCGCCTGCGTGATTTCCAAAGTAAAGCTTCCTAGTTGGTCTCTGCTGCGTCTAAGATTTTCAGAGTGTCCGGTTATCCTCGCGGCCTAGGTACATAACGGTCAGCCGCCACCCAACTGCGCTTCAGCGCTCAGGTGCCCCGACCGTCCGTCTTGGGCTACTTCCTGTGTTTAGCAGGATCAACACACCAGTATGGGCTTTTCCACCCAGGGCTTGAGTTACGCCTGCCCTCTCATTGCCACTGGCGGTCCAACCTCTGCTAGTATAGGCAATCATTCATTACGTCGTTTTGACCATAAAGACGACTCATCACCATTAAATATTCAAATACGAGATGTACAACCTGTCGAATGATACCTGGCTGGTTCAAATAGCTCTTAGCTCTATGGGACTTAACATCTGAGATCATCAGTACCCTTGAACTTAGAACTAGTTAAACCTAACTAACCTAAGGACAGTACACACACCCATGCCCGAGGCAGGATTCGAACCTGCGACCGTAGCGTCGCACGGTTCCAGACTGAACGCCTAGAACCGCTCGGCCAACCCGGCCGGCCGAATGATACCTAATTCCATTTGTAAATCACGGCAAAGTATGTTGATCACTGCTTGTAATGTGCGAAATTATAGCCACCTTACAGAGTCATCAGTCTTCTCACCGGTTTGACGCTGCTCGCCATGAATTCCTCTACTGTGCCAACTGCTTCACCTCAGAGTAGCTCTTGTAATATACATTCTCAATTATTTGCTGGATGTACCCTACCCTCTGTGTTCCTCTACAGTTTGTACCCTCTACAGGTCCCTGTAATACCATAGAAATTATTCCCTGATGCCTTAACAGATGTCCGACCGTCCAACCCCTCCTTCTTGTCAGTATTTTCTATATAGTACTTTCTTCTCCGATTCTGCCCAGAACCTCCTCATTCCTTTTCTTATCAGCCCACCCTATTTTCAACGTTCTTCTCCTAGCACCAGAAGATGTTGCAGACTTCTAAAGCCTTTAATCGCCAATATGTTATTAAACTGAATCATGACAAATCCTAACAGGAACGAAACATTTTTCATGAGTCTTCAATGGGTCGTTGCCTTAAAACGGCTTACTCTTACAACATGCGAATTACAACGCGAAAATAGCTAAATAAGAAAATTTTTGAACCAGCAATATGATGTTTACCGTCATATTATTGCAGCAAATCGTACAGTGTCAATACTGACTCATTCTCGGTACGTGGACGCTTAGAAACAACATATATTCGTAGTGTGTAACGAATAACATATAATCCACCGACTAAGGGCCTCTACTGAACAAGACAAACGCGGCGGCTTGCTTTCTGCTTGTGATGCAGGTGGCTTTCTCGCTTCTTACTGGATCTACTTTACGTCTAACGTTGCCGAAATATAGCAGAACTTATTTTGTGCTTCAAGTGACGAAATGGTTTCTCAACGTGAAACAGCAGGAAGTGACGTCACATACCTTGTAGAACATTACGTCAACCTTAGTTAACTCGTCCCGTATGCCGACGGGTTTAGACATATCAAATCTTTTGTCTCAGTTGTTATTCCAATTGAAAACGGAACTTAGTTCATTGTGGACGGGCTTAAGACTTAGTGCGTCTGCTTAAGCAGTAAAAGGAATGATTTTCTAATGGAATAGTTTAATAACAGGTTTGCTGCCTATTCCTTCGTCCTCCCCCCCCCCCCCCCCACCTCCCCAAACCACATGCTTACGTAACTTCAGGGTTTGTAACAGGCCAAACTATGATTTAGTGGCTCATACAATTGCACCACCGTTCATGGATTTATTGCCCATTGCCCATCGCCACAAGTATTATTATATTATGTGATTTTTCATCACTTTATGTAAGTACTCATATACTATCCTGATATTAAACGCAGCGGCATAGCCAGCACATGCTTCAGATGAGCTTTCATCACGATCACCAATAAAAGTTCGTCTTGTGTTAAGGGATTAGAATTTTTGTATTTAACGAAAGTTCACAGTTCTTCCAGATGATACAGACTGCATGAACATACATGGACTGCACCATCGGTACTGTTTAAGACGACCTCCTTGACGCTGCGAGTTCATAATCCTTGGAAACTCGCCCCCCCCCCCCCCCCTCCGCTCCCATTCCTTAGTTTCAGCTTACCGCCTTGTAAGAAAAACTAACAGTCTCCTCTTGAGACTCAGGAGTCCTTTCTCCACCGCGCTTGCTAGGATTAACTGGAGTCATCTCAGATGTTACACACTCAGATGCATTTTCTCTAGGGCTTGCCGGAATAACGCCTGTGATTAGTTACGTGTAATTCAAATATCTCGTTTGGATAGTTAAAATAAATGAAAACGACTCGTAGCTTTCAACACTTTTGCGCTCAAAAAGCTACAACCTACACAGCGTTTTGAAATTTTTACCTCTGCTTCTCTTGCATATTTCCAGATATTAATGTGTTTTGCTATTCCTCGCAGATGAGTTTACTGCGCCTATTCAGTTAGATTTTGTGTCGTTGTGTATGATACCTACATACGACGAGATAATCTCGTCGGAGTTACTGGCTTGCAAACTTTCTAATATATTGGCCACAATGGTTAAGTCCCATCATCTTCGGCTCACAGTTTCATCTCCATAGTGGCGGCATCAACGATCAAGCACGTAAGTGGCGTCTCGCGCGCTGTATGCTCCACCTTCGTTCCGCAGAAGCTTTTAGGGTAATGGTGCGATAATACAATTTATACGCTGATACCTACGAAACCACTTACTCAGAGCGACAAAAATAATATTGCTGAACGCCTCGGTGTGGCAACGAAATGTGAGAAGGCTTTTACGACGCACACCACTCTCTGTGGCTTTTCGTGAGTCCTACCTTCGCTCGCGTCGCAGAGAATATCCATGTGTTTCTAGAACATAAGCTTCAAGGACCGCTCACCGCTAAGAAGTGAAGTGACATTTTCCTGCGGCCGCCTTTCTATGAGCTATATCATTTTGGGGGAAATGTATCTCAAAATTTGCAAGCGTTTCGCAGCAGCCAGAATACAATCACTGAACAGTGTGTGCTGAATCAATTGCTCAGTGGACAAAATTCGTCTTGATCGCATTTCCCTTGCACGACCGAAGTAAATATTTCAGTGTCAGTCACCAGATGTAAGTCCCAAAAGCCAACACGTCGTTTTATTTATTATCTCTGCTCTTCGAACTTGCTTGATCGTCATTAGATCTGTAATTTTCATGTGCACATTACCTCACAAGCTTCTAAGGTTTGAAGTTCTACCACTGTTTTACTTTCATTCATAATATTCAGTGTTCCAGTGTAAGACGTGTATATTTCTATTGTCTATTGTCAAACCACAATTTATGAAAGATGTTTATATTTTATTGATAGGATTAAGTAGGAATAATTAATATTTGTCATGTTGGAAATAATTGTGGTAGCAGGGAATGTCTGGACCAAAGTACTGTTGGCAAGAGAGACCGCAAATTGATATAATTTTAAAAAGGGCGGGAGAGACCGAGTATGGATACATTTTAAGAAAAGAGCGGGAAACACCGCGCATTGATACATTGTGTAATGGTAGCAGGGATTGTCTGCACCAGAAAGCATTGTTGGCAGGAGACACCGCACTTTAGCGTTCGTAGGAAGTCAGTAGTATGCGAGATGTGAAGCGAGTTGGTAGCAGGTCTGGAGTGAAAGTTTGAGAGGAGCAGTGTGCCTGCCAGCCACCAGCTATGTTTTACAAGAGATTATAAACGGATTTACAGAGACATAAGAGGAACTAATATTATTCACTTATTTTCTTTGCGAAATTCAAGACTACTGAATGTATGTTTGCGCAATGCTAGTTGTAAGATTATTGTAAAAAGTAAGTCCCATTTGAACGTTTGTAAAATCATTTCATTACCTGCAGTAAACATTTGAAGAAACGTTTTCAGAGTATAATTATTTTTGCCAGCAATGTTGCATTACTGATTATAATCCATCCCAAAAACCATCAACGTAAGACTTTACAAAAATTTTATTGTTGTCAAGAAAAAGTGTAACTATGAATTACGTAACTTCAGTTAAATTAATTAAAGAATAACGTCAGCTTTGGAATTAAAGAATAACGTCAGATTTGGTAATAAATACAGCCACTTATTATGACATCTCACCAGCAGTTAATAGACTATAGTAAACCAGAGTAAGTATATTCATGTCGCAGTTCGATGTAGCAGTCAGATGGCGATCCAGTAACAGTAAAAAAGGTAAGGAACAGTTTTGGGTTATTGCAGATAACGACCGAGGGCCACGACGACGACACATTCTATGTTTCGTCGAAATAATCAGAAAATCACTTTTAATAAGCAGCAATTAAATTTGTATGTGAAGATTAAGAAAGAGAATAAATTTCAGGGGGAAGATTTCATTTGTTATTATTAACCAAGAGATAGGTTTCGTAGGTTATTTTATAAGGGAAGTTTGAGTAACAAATGAGATACAGAAGAGACGGTTATTGAGTAACGAGAGAGATATAGAGGAGACGGGAAGGTTTCACCAGGAAAGCCTGCAACAGTGCCATTCATGATTCAAGTATCTGGTAAAGTTTCATTATTTAGATCATCATACGCTTTACGACTCTGCTAGAACGGAACATTGCGTTAACTCATTCTAACAGTATTTTCTGACTTGTGAATTCTGTACCAAACGCCGAGCGAAGTGGAACAGCGCAAATACACAGGACTCATAAGGGAGGATGTCTGTTGAAATCCCCCTCCAATCATCTTGATCTAAGATTTCCATTCTTTCGCCAAATAAGAAAAATGGCGGGATGATCTGTTTCGAAGGTCTCTAAATTTTCTTCCCCCTTCTTCACGTAATGTGACTTGTCCACCGTCGTTATGATCTTGTCGTAGACGGTACGTTAAAACGCAATTTATTTTTATATATATTGAATATTATCTTAATTCACACGAATTATAAAAATGGATGTACGTTCTACATATTCTCCTAAAACACCGGACGGATTTCAACCAAACTTGGTACACATATCATTTACTGTCTGGACAGAATCACTGGGGGTAAGAACCAGCCACTTTTCAAATGGGTGTCGATAAGGTTGAAGAAGCAGTGTAGCCCAGTATGCGAGACTACCAAAACTTTAGTCATCCAGTAATTGAGAATAAGAAGCCTTAGCGAATCGCCACAAAATTTTATGAAACTTTTTCTCCCTGAGACCCCAAAAAACTGAGGAAATGAAAAAAGTTTATCACATACATTTTCGCAGGTTATGCACTAAAACTGTCACATGAAGCATGGTGTTTTAATTTATTATTTCATAACTACTAACTGTACTCGAAACACACTTTAGAGATATTATTGACATATACTACCGGAGGTACCGGTAAAATTACATGGCACTAACTCTATTCGCAATTCTTATCACAGACTGCATCCGCATCTGCCACTGAGTATACCTATAAAATATATCATTGTACGACACATAGTTCAGGAGATATGACTTTATAAACGCTGAGCTGTGTGAAAATAAAACTGCAAGGCGAAATTTGATAGATGTATGGATGAAATACATGTAAAAATAACCGTTAAGTTTTTTAGATATGAGTGTAATACATTTGACATGTACCCAAATGGGCAAAGGTAAAGGTAAAAAATCATTCCAAAACCCCGGAACAATTTCAGTCAAATTTTGGGCACGTACTAGTTGATGTTGCAATGGTCTTCAGTACTGAGACTGGTTTGATGCAGCTCTCCGTGCTACCCTATCCTGTGCAAGCTTCTTCATCTCTGGGTAACTACTGCAGCTTACATCCTTCTGAATCTGCTTAGTGTATTCATCCCTTGGTTTCCCTCTACGATTTTTAACCTCAACGCTTCCCTCCGACACTAAATTGGTGATTCCTTGATGCCTCAGAACGTTTCTTATGAACCGATCCGCTCTTCTAGTCAAGTTGTGCCACAACTTCCTCTTTTCCCCAACTCTATTCAGTACCTCCTCATTAGTTACGTGATCTACCCATATAATCTTCAGCATTCGTCTGTAGCACGAAACTTGGAAAGATTCTATTCTCTTCTTGTCTAAAATATTTATCGTCCATGTTTCACTTCCATACATGGCTACACTCCATACAAATTTCTCTTCTTCAGTAACGCTTTCCTTGCCATGGCCAGTCTACATTTTACCTCTCTATTTCGCTCCCCAAATAGCAAAACTCATATACTACTTTAAGCGTCTCATTTCCTAATCTAATTTCCTCAGAATCACGTACTAGTTAAATCTTGAAAGAAGGTGAACGCGACAACGTGAGTGAAGGGAAGGCGAGGAGGTGAACAGACAGCGAGGGGGAAGGAGAATATAGGCACAGACAGAAGGAGAAAGTGAACAGAGATAAACGAATGGCAAATGAATGGAAAGAGAGGAGAAGATAGAGAGACACAGGGGTCACAGAAAGGAAAGGGGAGTAGATGAACAGTGGGAGGAGGAGGACAGCAAGGAGAGGAACGAGGAGGAAATGGACGTAGACAGAGGACAGATGAGATTGACGGAGGGAGAGGAGGAGGAGGAGATGGAGAGGAGAGGAAGATGTGAAAGGCGGGAGGAACAGGTGGACAGGGGGAGAAGGGGCAGAGAGAGAGGCGAGGAGGAGACGGACGGAGAATGCGGAATGGGGGGGTGGGGGGGGGGGGTGGGGGTGGAAGAAGTGGACGGAGAAAGGGGGTGTTGGGTGGAGAGAGAGGGAAGGAGGAGATGTACTAACAGAAGACTGTAATAAGTAATTACCTGACCAACGCCAAGTAGTCAGCTAGTTGACAATATTTTGTTTAAAGATATTGTAAGATCTGTGCGTCCAGTCTAGTTGGTTTTGCAGTATTCTTCAGTTGATGGAAGTTTTGACAGATTTTCGTGGTTCACACCGGCAGATAGAAGCATATTCTTCTGTACAAACCATTTGACGTTGAGACTTCATGCATTATGGTCTTCGTCATACGCGTCCGTGTAGCAACTTCAAATTTTCTAGTCTCGTCGACCCGCTTCCTTATATTTCTTGGGATATAAATTCGTTGGCCTGTATATATCCCGGACAACACCATTTTATCTTCTGGTTTTTCATAGCTTTCGCAATGTATGTACACCTTTCAGTGCTTTTAGTCAATACTGTCTACATGTACTGATCATTTTCTTATCCTATCAGACACATCGACTGTTAGGGTTGTCTTATACCTCTCGAGTTAGTGGAATTCCGTAATATATTATTGAAATTTGAATACTGATTACCATCAAAGCTACTGTACTGATATCATGTGACAGTTAAACATACCTACTTAGAAAAAAATGTCTGAAAGCTTCAAGGGCGTCTATGTTTCTTCGAAAGATGCATTACTAAATGGTGCGAAGAAATGACATTTTAATGAAATTTTAAAGCCACTGAAATGATATAATGACGAGACAACTTCTGAGCAGAGATGGCAACAACAGTCCCCATCACGATACGTATATTTTTATTCTTTCGAAATGTATGTGGAGCATCATAAGCAATAACCTACCTTCTTTCTCTTTACCTTCCCCCTTCCTTTCTGCTTGCAGAAATCTGTGTGTAAGTTCTGGAAGGGGCGAGGGAGAAACGGACATCTCAATGTCAAGCCACACAAACGAGCGCACAAACACACACACACACACACACACACACACACACACACACACACACACACAGAAATTTTGAAAGTTATTTGGTGCTTAAAGACATCAGAAATATTAATGGTAGTATAAGGATCGGTCCCTATAGATACAGTAGCTAAAGAACTATGTAATTTGAGCGGTATGGGGACTATAAAAGATATTTTTAGTACATCTGATCATAGTTAAAGGCTACTGAATAGAATATCGACAAAATTTTGAAGAACTGTACTTTCGCCTTTGACTATCGGCTTAATTTCAACCACTTCGATTGAAATTTAGACTTTATGGTAATGTAAGAGCAAATGCTATCGTTTCTATGCATGTAGGCCCTACCAAAAATTTAAAGATGTTTTGGCCGTCATAAACTGTTACTCCCTGGTCAAATACAGTTCAAATTACGGTACGAAATGTAGAGATAAGCCAACGATGTTTACAAATTCTTCGGTTGTCCGTAAGCATTATATCTTCGACATAAAGAGACAAGTTTTCAAAATTCCGCTTTATTGTGAACCCTGATCAAGAAATAATAAGATATCCAAATACTTCCAAAAAGCTCTTGCGCCCTTGAATGATAGAGTATGGGAAGTTTCAGACGATTCTGTCACCTTTAATCCTTCTTCTTCTTTCAACTTTAACACAGTTATTTCCCGCTGCTGTTGTCACATCCTAACATGGCCGTTGTTACCTTTTCCTCCACCCGCAGGGCATCGTATTACGACCTCTGATACGAGTTTTTCACTGCTCTGCCTAATGCCCCATTAGTACAGACAACGATCCTTTGATGGCGAACAAAAGGATTATTACAGTTGATACAACTACCGGCCAGCACATTCTGTGACTAGAGTAAGCGAAATATATGAACTGGAAAGGAACCCCTGCTCCATTAGTTTGAACTGAAATGTTTAGAGCCGCGCTACATTGCACACTCACTAGGGAAATTGATGAACTTAAATAGCAGCTTAAATACGTGTTCCGAACCACAAGTCTAACGTGGATATTGGTCTTTCAGGGATATGAGTAAGTAACATTCCTAGAAGTATGTCTTTTCCACCGGACGGTTTTCTTAAGTATGCTAATCCAATGAAATACGTCGAAGAGCTTGGAAAATTTTAAATTAAGGAACAGTGAAACTGATACTGGGAGTAGAAGAGTAACCCAACTGCTCAAGAGGATCAGTAATTCCTTGTAGCGGCTGCCTATCATAGGCATTAGATTACGGTAATACATGAAGAGCCAAAGAAATTGATACACGCGCCCCTGCGAACACGCAGAAGTGCCGCAACACGACATGACAGACTCGACTGATGTCCGAAGTAGTGCTAGAGGGAACTGACACCATGAATCCGTAAGAGTAAGAGGGAGTGGAAATCTCTTCTGAACAACACATTGCAAGGGATCCGAGATATGCTCAACAATGCTCATGTCCGGGGAGTTTGGTGGCTATCGGAAGCGTTTAAACTCAGAATAGTTTTCCTGGAGCCACTCTGTAGCAATTCTGGACGTGTGGGGCGTCTCATTATCCTGCCGGAATTGCCCAAGCCCGCCGGAATGTACAACGCACATGAGTGGATGCAGGCGATTAGACAGGATGCTTACGTCCATGGTCGGACGATCAACATGATTTGTTGTTAAACTTAAGCCTTGCAATTAATCCTGGTTCGATACCACTGTTTGACTATCAAGGGGAGGAGAGGGTCGGGTAACTTCTTTGGGGGGACGACGATCGAACACTGTCATGCTGACAACGCGAGTTTTACGATGTGGCGTAGGTTCGTTTAGTAGTAGCCTCATTTAAGTCGAATGAGCCACTAGGTTCCATTCACGAGTGCAGATAGGCAAAATCTAGAATGGGAAAGGTCATCGTTTTAATATTAGTGGTTTCAGTGAAACGAATGTCCACATTTTAATATTAGTGATTTCGGTGAAGCAAATGTCCACGAATCAGAACCGTTTAAGAAAACATCGCTCATGCCGTGTTTAGCCTGCTTTTTTCTCGTATGATATTATGCGAACGATGGATAAAGAACAACAGGCAGATTCAATATTTCTTGATTTCCGAAAAGCATTTTAACACGGTACCCCACTGCAAACTGTTCACGAAGATACGAGAATACAATAACAGGTTCCCAGATATGTGAGTGCCTCGAAGACGTCTTAAATAATAGAACCCTTTATGCTGTCTTCGACGGAGAGTGCTGATCAGAGACAAGGGTCTCTTCAGAAAAGTTTGGGAGGAATATATAGCAAATAGTAGTATTTTCTACGTACATAATAAATCCTGTGGACGAGGTAGGCATCAATCTCCGTGTGTTCGTTGACGATGCTGTGGTGTACGGGAAGGTGTAGAAGGTGGGTGGCTTTAGTATGATGCAAGGCGTCTCAGGCAAATTTTCTGGTTGGTGCGATAAATGGCAGCAACTCTAAACGTAGAAAAATTTTAATTAGTGGTGGTGAGTAGGGAAAAAACCCTAATGTTCCTAAACGACATTGGTACTGTCCTGCTTGAGACAGTCACGTCGTTTAACTATCTGCGTATAATGTTGTAAGGCGATATGAAATGGAAGAAGCATGAGAGGATTGTTGTACATAAGGCGAACTGTCGAGATCGGTTTATTGTGAGAATTTTAGGAAAGTGTGGTTCATTTGTAAAGAATACCGCATATAGGACGCTAGTGCCGCTTATTCTTGAGTACTGGTAGTGTGTCGGATCCGCACCGGTCAGCTTAAAGGAAGACATCGAAGCAATGCAGAGGTGCGCTCTTAATGATTGTTACCGGCAGGTTCGAACAACATGCAAGTCTTACGGGAATGCTTCGAGAACGCTAATGAGAATCTCTGGAGGGAAGGTGACCTTCTTTTCGAGGGCACAAAATTTAGAGAAGCTGACTGCAGAACGATCCTAATGCCACCAGCATACATTCGTATAAGGATCATTAAGATAAGACACGATAACTTAGGGATCATACGGAGGCGTGCAAACAGTCGTTTTTCACTCGCTCTATCTGCGACTGTAACAGGAAATGAAACGGGTAGTAGTGGTAAAGGGCTCCCTGCTCCTCGTATCGTACGGAGGCTTATGGAGTATGGATGTAGATGTAGATAAGAAGTGGGAATGTGATGAGAGGAAGAATATTAGAGAATTCAAAGAAAAAAGATGTGAATAAGATGTTGTGAAGGAAGTTACATTCGTATTTAAGTGGCTCATATGTTGAGGGTAAACAGAACTCATCCATGATAGGAAACATTAATTGAAAAGTGAACAAATTTGGCTTTTTTCTTCTTCCGATAAACTGCTAAGTGTTCCATGACTAATAACTTGAGACAAACTGGAAGTAATCGAGCCGTTTTGTGCTTCACCAAACCTCCACTAGATGCAGCAGCGCGTAACTTCCTTAGTTCGTGACAGGAGGAACGCTGAATCTACCGGGCGTGTTTGTCGGCGGCGGTAAACGTGTTATTACCTGTTTACCTCTCGCTATACTACAAGCAACGGGGAACAGTAAATGGTTCAAATGGCTCTTAGCACTATGGGACTTAACTTCTAAGGTCATCAGTCCCATATAACTTAGAACTACTTAAAGCTAACTAACCTAAGGACATCACACACATCCATGCCCGAGGGGGAACTCGAACCTGCGACCGTAGCGGTCGTGGGGTTCCAGACTGTAGCGCCTAGAACCGCTAGGTCACCTTGGCCGGCGAATAGTAAATCTTACTTCTTTTCAGTTATTATCGATGTGAATCTTTCGTGTCCAGTGTTTTATGATGGGAAGGAAAGGCAAGATCAAGAACATAAATAACAATATTGAGCCGTATGTAAGAAAGAAACTTCTGTTGTTCCTAAAGAACCACCACCTCGTGGTGAAAGCGGCACATGTATCAATGTTCCCCTGATAACCTCTGTCCTTCAGATAGCCCCACAAACAGAAATAACAGGGAGTGAGATAAAGTGAGCGTGCTGTCCAGGATTTGGAAACGGACGGCTGATCATGCGATCGTTTCCAAATGTGTTTCGGAGAAGCAGGTGAACTTCACGAGCGATGTGCGTTGGGGCCCCATCTCGCTCGAAAATTGATGAGTTCTCCTGTACGGCGAGTATGACATGTTGGCGAAGCATATCGCAGCAGCGCTGGCCAGTCACACAGCACGTCTTTGGTCCTTGAGCGCCAACCTGTTCAAAAAAGAAAGGGCCAATGATGAACGTACCTGTGAAACCACACCATACAGTGACACGTTCACCATACGGAGGAACTTCATGCACAGTGACTGGAGATGAATATCCACATACTCGGCAGTTGTGTGTGTTCATCTCACCCGTCAGAGGAAAATGAGCTTCGTCTGACCATTGGATGGTCCAAGACCAGCGCTCATCAACTTAAATCCTTGCGAGAAAATGGAGACTGAAGTCGACACGTCGTTGTGCGTCCTATGGTGCAAGCTGCTATACGAAATGTGTCTTGTACGGATACCATTTGAGAATGGTTCCAAGCATACAGTGGACCACGGGATGTTCAAGGTCGTGTCACATCACGAGCACTTCCTGACGACCGCGAATTGCGCGCAGCGTTGCATGCCATAGCAACAGCGATTTTATCAACCACATGTGGTGCTACGGGTCATCGGCCTCTTCCCGGAGCGACACACAGTTCTTCAGTTGATTCGAAGCAGTTCGTCATGCTCCGCACAGCAGATGGAGATAGAGGACCCTTCCGTAATCCTTTTAGCCGGCGATATACTCGAAGTGCAGCCGCAGTATTAGTGTTGTTTTGGTAACAGAGCTTCACCAATAACGCCCTGCTCCTTTTCTCCAAGCTCATGTTGACACGTTGGTAAGCGCACTGCGACTCATCAGGTGCGCGAGACTATGAATCACGATGAATGATCACGGCACCTGCTGGCCATTGTTGTAACTGGGTGTTGGCGTTGTGACGCATAGAAATCATACACTCCATACTCTGGACATTAAAGCTTCGAAGTTTGTTACTCATGCGCTAATTAGTTTCTGTGTTATAACGAGTTAAATAGGTAAAGTTTAATTATAATTTCCCGTTATATAGCTGGCCTATATTATCCTGTTATCTGTTAAAACTACAAACAGTTTGGTATTATGCACAGTGTCAGCTGTATACCAGTTATATTCCCTCCAACTAAATAATTTCCTATTGTTTTTCATTTCGTCTGTAACTACTAATAATCTGAATATAGTGTTAGTGAGAGGCGGAGAGTGGAATTTTTCACCTGGCACTGCTGCAACTTTCATTTCCGACAGCAGATTTTCCTCATCCGAAAACAGTTCAGGAGCCTCTACAATCTGTCTAATTTTATTTTTAATGGCTTAGGGCTAGAGTTGTGGGCTACCAAAACTAAGATTCGGTGGTTTTGGTAAACTACATAAATAACATAGTAGATGGTAGGATTACAGGTAGCATTGGTAGAAAAGAGACATAAATGAATGTGTGAGAAAATGGGACCCCACGACATCCCTTTGTTCTTTTTCGTTTGTTTGGTTGGTTGTTTCGCACATAATTAGAACCGCACAGCATCCTATGTTAGTCTATTGTGTATTTTATATCCTTCCAGAATATAAATTGTATTTCATAGAAAAAAGAGCTGGCCGCTTAACTTCTGCGCTTTTATGTAACCAAAGCATTTACTTCTGTTGTAAGTGTAGTTTAAATGTAGCAAAAAAAGAATTATATAGACTCACTGCTGCTATTTTGTATTCAACAGGACGTTCTTCATCATGATCAAAGGCAAGAGTCTTGTTGTTGTTGTTGATAATTGCGGAAGTTGTTTATGAATGAGAGAAGCATGTTTTATTTATGTTCGTCGAAACACTGAAGCGATGTTTGATATAATTTTTCTTTTGCAATTTTCTTTAATTTTACCTTTTCGTAGAGGAAATTTGCTTTGTTTTCTTTATCTTTACGAAAACATTCCTTTGCCTCTCGTTGGCAATCAACTTTCGGAAAAAACCTCAATTAAACATTGGAAATTTCAGTTTTGCTCTAAATACTCTTTATTCTTAAGTAACAGAGAAGAGGGTAACTATATAGGACAAAAATGTTTCGTAGGTTACGGCCCTTTATATATCCTCCTAGAGTTTCTAGACGATTCACCGCTTCCGGCTTTTATGGGAATCTGATAACAAACTGATCACATATGTAAAAATAGCGATCGTTGTGAGGTAACGCCCGATATGTATGCAACACACCTGATATAAAAGCTACTAGGAAAACTGCCGTAGGTTACATTTACTTGTGGTAGTCTGAGGTAGCAGACAGTGAACAAAGTAAGAGCATATGGACTATCAGACCAATTGTGTGGTTGGATTGAAGAATTCCTAGATAACAAAACGCATCATGTCATTCTCAATGGAGAGAAGTCTTCCAAAGTAAGAGTAATTTCAGGTGTGCCGCAGGGGAGTGTCGTAGGTCGGTTTCTATTCACAATATATATAAATGACCTTGTGGATAACTTCGGAAGTTCACTGAGGCTTTTTGCGGATGATGCTGTAGTATATCGAGAGGTTGTAACAACGGAAAATTGTACTGAAATGCAGGAGGATCTGCAACGAATTGACGCATGGTGCAGGGAATGGCAATTGAATCTCAATGTAGACAAGTGCAATGTCCTGCGAATTCATAGAAAGAAAGATTCTTTATCATTTAGCTACAATATAGCAGGTCAGCAACTGGAAGCAGTTAATTCCATAAATTATCTGGGAGTTAGCATTAGGAGTGATTTAAAATGGAATGATCATATAAAGATGATCGTCGGTAAAGCAGATGCCAGACTGAGATACACTGGAAGAATCCTAAGGAAATGCAATCCAGAAACAAAGGAAGTAGGTTACAGTACACTTGACACTGCTTGAATATTGCTCACCAGTGTGGGTTCCGTACCAGATAGGGTTGATAGAAGAGATAGAGAAGATCCAACGGAGAGCAGCGCGCTTCGTTACAGGATCATATAGTAATCGCGAAAGCGTTACGGAGATGATAGATAAACTCCAGTGGAAGACTCTGCAGGAGAGACGCTCAGTAGCTCGGTACGGGCTTTTGTTGAAGTTTCGAGAACAAACCTTCACCGAGGAGTCAGGCAGTATATTGCTCCCCCCTACGTATATCTCGCGAAGAGACCATGAGGATAAAATCAGAGAGATTAGAGCCCACACAGAGGCATACCGACAATCTTTCTTGCCACGAACAATACGAGACTGGAATAGAAGGGAGAACCGATAGAGGTACTCAAAGTACCCTCCGCCACACACCGTCAAGTGACTTGCGGAGTATGGATGTAGATGTAGATTACGATTCTAGTAAGGATATATACTGGACACTGTAGGTGGAAGACTACTACGGTTATCTACCGTGTGAACTTCCTGTGCGTTCGACGAACAGCAGGTATGGGTGCCAAGCGCACGCCATATTAAACTCGTTTGAGGCTACAGTGTTTATCTTCGTACGGCTGGCGCTCGCAGCAGAGCTGCCTGAGGCGCCCTCAGTTTTTCGCGCTGCCCACGCGCGCCACCTTCCCAGGCTACGAGGGAGCGGCCTCCCGCGTCCTGTGGCGACCGTGGCGCCACTCAGGGCTGGTGGCGAGGCGCCGCATTAATCACGGCGACGGCGCCGCGCTGTCTGCCGCAGGCGGCGTCGCGGCGAGCGGACCCGCTGTCACCAACACGCAGACAGCGCAACAGCTGCCGATGGCCTCGGAGGCCAGGCTGAGGTTACTGTCTGGATGGTCCTAACAGCACCGGTTTATCACTACGTGACGAGGGAACAGCTGACTTACAAAACTCGTTTCGATTATATTATTCTTTGCACACTCTACTCTGTGGTTGTACACAGCTGGCAACTCAAACTGAAGGATTGCGTCGATAGCATGCAACAAGCAACACACAGACTTATACACTACAGGCCCTTTAAAATTGTTGCACCACGAAGATGACGTGCTACAGACGCGAAATTTAACCGACAGGAAGAAGATACTGTGATGTGCAAATGATTACCATTTCAGAGCATTCACACAAGGTTGGCACCGGTGGCGACACCTACAACGTGCAGACATGAGGAAGGTTTCCAACCAATTTCTCATACACAAACAGCAGTTGACCGGCGTTGCCTGGTGAAACGTTGTTGTGAAGCCTCGTCTAAGGAGGAGAAATGCGTACGATCACCTTCCCGACTTAGATAAAGATCAGATTTCAGCCTATCGCGATTGCGGTTTATCGTATCGCGACATTTCTGTTCGTGTTGGTCGAGATCCAATGACTATTACCAGAATATGGAATCGGTGGGTTCAGGAGGGTAACACGGAACGCCGTGCTGGATCCCAACGGCCTCGTATCACTAGCAGTCGACATGACAGGCATCTTATCCGCATGGCTGTAACGGATCGTGCAGCCACGTCTCAATCCCTGAGTCGACAGATGGGGACGTTTGCAAGACAACCATCTGCACGAACAGTTCGACGTTTGCAGCAGCATGGACTATCAGCTCGGAGACCATGACTGCTGTTACCCTTGACGCTGCATCACAGACAGGAGCGCCTTCAATAGTGTACTCAACGACGAACCTGGGTGCACGAATGGCAAAACGTCATTTTTACCGATGAATCCAGGTTCTGTTTACAGCATCATGATGGTCGCATCCGTGTCTGGCGACATCGTGGTGAACGCACATTGGAAGCGTGTATTCGTCATCGCCATACTGGCGTATCACCCGGCGTGATGGTATGGGGTGCCATTGGTTACACGTTTCGGTCACCTCTTGTTCGCATTGACGGCACTTTGAACAGTGGACGTTACATTTCAAATGTGTTACGAGCCATGGCTCTACCCTTCATTCGATCCCTAAGAAACCCTACATTTCAGCAAGATAATGCACGACCGCATGTTGCAGGTCGTTTACGGGCCTTTCTGGATACTGAAAATGTTTGACTGCTGCCCTGGCCATCACATTCTCCAGATCTCTCACCAATTGAAGACGTCTGGTCAATGGTAGCCGAGCAACTGGCTCCTCACAGTACGCCAGTCACTACTCTTGATGAACTGTGGTATAGTGTTGAAACTGCATGGGCAGCTGTACCTGTACACGCCATCCAAGCTCTGTTTGACTCAATGCCCAGGCGTATCAAGGCCGTTATTGCGGCCAGAGGTGGTTGTTTTGGGTACTTATTTCTCTGGATCTATGCACCCAAATTGCGTGAAAGTGTAATAACATGTCAGTTCTAGAATAATATATTTTTCCAATGAATACCCGTTTATCATCTGCATTTCTTGTTTGTGTAGCAATTTTAATGGCCAGTAGTTTAGTTTGATGCGTGAGTTACATATGAACATAACATATACTTTAGTCATCAATAGCATATTCTCTGTCACTATTTACAACAGTGTGCCAACGCTAGGATAACTTTTCGATTTTGCAACAGTAGAAGTCACGTGGTTTTGAACGAAGAACTCGTAGAGCCATATTCGGAGAGCATTTTCATCCGGAAAAGAAGTTCCTTGAAGGATGTGCGATAGAGAGTGTGAAACGCCACAATATTTTTAGAGCAACGCAATCTGACTTTCAAAAATCCCTACAAAAGAATGGCCCTGACTAAATTAACCTATACGTTTTACAAATCAATTACCTCACAAAAATCTTCGTTACTCGAACTACTGCAATATAGCGAGCGCCACTACTGTCAGCTAAATAAAAGATTCTAACTACTGATAGGCATAGTTAGCAAATGAAAGATTTTGATAGAGAACAAACAATGTACTTACCTTAAAAGTGTTCAAAAGTCATAATATATATAGCAATTCATGACATCTATTCTTACAAATGTACTGTTTCTGATAGACACACGTCCACATCATCCGCTCTCAAAAATCCACCATCTCACTTCCCCACATCCACCACTGCTGGCGGCTCACCTCCAACAGCGTAACGCTACGCGCTGTTAACATCCAGCTGCCCAACACTACAATGGCAGACAACAATGCAAACTAGCCACAGACCGCACACAGCACAGCCAGTGATTTTCATACAGAGCGCTACGTGGCGTTAAACCTAAACAGCCTACTTACAAGTGGAAAGGTGAAGAGCTGATCAGGTGAATAAGGTGGTCGTGGAATGTATTTTGACGGCCGGAGTGGCCGTGCGGTTCTAGGCGCTTCAGTCTGGAACCGAGCGACCGCTATGGTCGCAGGTTCGAATGCTGCCTCGGGCATGGATGTGTGTGATGTCCTTAGGTTAGTTAGGTTTAATTAGTTCTAAGTTCTAGGCGACTGATGACCTCAGAAGTGCATAGTGCTCAGAGCCATTTGAGCCATTTGAATGTATTTTCAACCTACTTCTGAACAGTGTTTTTGTGAATGTATCAGAATGCGGGCGGGCGTTACAGTAAAGTAGCCTTACTTCACGCAGTCTTCCTGGTCGTTGTTCCTGGATTGCGTCTCTAAGACGACTTAGCTATAGACAATAAATATCAGCAGTGATGGTTACATCTTGCAGGAGTAATCCGTGGAACATCACACCGTTATTGTTCCAGAAGTTGCATAACTATGTTTTGTGGATGCGAGCAGCCCTTTGTAACTTGGAGTTGCTGCTTTGTTGTGCTCAACCGTTCTTCTCGTTTCATTATGCTAGCATAGACACACCATTTCTCGACACCAGCAACGATACAACATAGGAATAGTCGGTGTTGTTCACGAGCCAGTTGGTAACGAGAAAGCAGAGATACACATACCGCCACGCGCTGATTTTTGTGATTTTGGCTTAGAGCATGCACCTGATGCTTGAACCTTACCCACTGCACAACGGTGGAATGGTCACAGTTCATAACATTTGCCAGATCTTGAGCACACTGACAGGGATAATTGGGCATTAATCCGTTTAAGCGATCTTCACCAAGTCCCGAAGATCTTCCTGGAAGTGGAGAGGCACTAATATATAACTATATTCCTTAAAACGAGAAAACCAGTGACTTACCCGTACTCTGTCCAATCTTGTCCATCCTGTCTGATCACCTGCATCCATTCGTGTC
The DNA here is from genome assembly GCF_021461395.2 of Schistocerca americana. NCBI lineage: Eukaryota > Metazoa > Arthropoda > Insecta > Orthoptera > Acrididae > Schistocerca > Schistocerca americana. The sequence goes on from NC_060124.1 coordinate 123,332,119, forward strand.
CGTTTTGTATTCTGACCGACTTAGGCAATTCCAGCAGGACAATGCGACACCCCACACGCCCATAATTGCTACAGAGTGCCTCCAGCAACACTCTTCCGAGTTTAAACACTTCTGCTGGCCGCGAAACTCCCCAGATATGAACATTATTGAGCATATCAGAAATCCCTTGCAACGTGCTGCTCAGAAGAGATTTCCACCCCTGGTACTCTTACGGATTTATGGACAGCCCTGCAAGATTCATGGTATCAGTTCCCTCCAGCACTACTTGAGACAGTAGTCGAGTCGATGCCACGTCGTGTTGCGGCACTTCTACGTGTTCGCGGGGGCTCTACACGATATTAGACAGATGTACCAATTTCTTTCGTTTTTCATTGCGTATAAGGGCCCTGCTAGATGCATTTTTGGCATAAAAAGTTGCAGTCACACGTTGCCTACATGTTCTGCCGAGAGCTATATATACCTGTAGCCTTTACAGACTGCATAGTACCCGCTGTAATACTGCTCTCCTATCGGCACACTGGTGCCGTATTCTCTACATTCTCCGCCCAAGGTTCACTGTTGCCCACTTTCAGGATCCTTTACTGTACTTTACAATACCCTCACTGCAGAAAAACGCTTTAGGAAAGGGGGAGAGGCCGTCATCTCGTGCAGAATTCCTGCTGCTTCTTTGCGGCGTGCGAATGGGTGCAGCATTACCTGCTGTCCACATTGAGTCAGCTCGCGATGGGTATCCCTCATCTTGTCCATACACAAAACAGCATTCGACGAACGCTGTCATACTTGGTGTCGGCATCACCTTTTACAACCTGCTTAGATCTACTATCTGTCTGTGAAATTACCAGCCCAGCTCAAGAAATTAAACGCCTACAAGTACTTCATATATACGTAAACACTATCAGATAATCTTTAATACAAGATGAAAATAAAGGAATACACTATTTTCACACCAAATTAATTCGATTTAGATATCACTCTATATGATTTGCATATAAATTATCGGTAATTTGGAAGACGACGAAGCATTCAGCGTGTGTGAATTAACATCCATCAAGACTAAACTGTCACGAAAATGTTGGCGGGAATGTCCCATGACTGGTTACAGATTCTCGGCCCTGTACCGTAGAGCAACAACCACGGGTGTTCGGTGACCCCGCCTAATGGCAGCTCACATCATCACTGCACAAACCTTTTTTCACATGTTGGACAGATTGTTTAAGGCGTTCAGTATTACTGGGCTGTCTCCGGACGTGCGATCTACGATTACCAAAGAACAAACACATACGGGTTTCACCTGCAAGCAACACCACATCAATTCTAGTGTCTCTGTTCTCGATGATTCATTACTCAATGATTATAAAGAACCCGCCTCAGTTGCAAATAGAAACTGCATGTTGACCTAGGTTTCGGCGCGGATAACCACGCCTTCTTCCGAACACACTAAAACTATAAACTGCCTAAAGAGGCTGTTTTAGTGTGTTCCGAAGAAGGCGTGGTTATCCGCGCTTAAACCTAGATCAACATCCGGTTTCTATTTGCAATCGAGGCGGATCCTTTATAATCATTAAATTATTCGTGATTGCTGACGCGCTGCAATGTTAAAAGTTCTCACATTTATCACTCATCTGTAACAGACTCCATGGTGATGTGGTGTAAGACATGATGCTCGCCATGGTCGTCAGGAATAGAAATTCGCGTCATGTAATCGTCTTCTAACATGACGTCCTGTATCCTTTTCGAATGCCAAATTTAGTTCTGGAGCCCCCAGCCCACTGTTCTTTCGGCTCAAAAGTCGTAGATGTCAAGCATCCAGTGCGCTAGTCGATTGTAGATGGTCTTTGTGATGTAAGTCCTCAACAATGTAATCAAGAACCGATTTCACGTCTACATCACAGCGCTTTGACTTCTCGTTTACTCATCTAGCAACTTCCCTGGGTGACAAACCTTCTGCACTCAGCGTGATGCTGCGGAGGTAATCATTCGTAGCGACTGCCCTTTTTGACGTGATGGATGTTCACTCTGCTCTTCCACAGTTGTCTGCAATGCGTCCCTGCTGCTGCTTCACTTTTACCTGCTAATGCTGGAATCCATTCGAATAAGGAGTTCTCCCCATACATTGCGCTCACGGTAACTTCGTGTGTGGTTACATGTGTGGCCTTCCGAGAGCCTAAAGAAGACTCACAACAGCAACGCACAAGGACGACATATAGTGGTGATGCGACCCTTTTCTTGATGTCTGTTATCACGGTATAACTGTATATGTATGGGGGTGGATGGCACTTATCACTTGATAATTATATATTTTTATTTTTATAATTATATATTTTGTGATTTTGGTTGGGGTGGCTTGAAACATTGTGGGCTAGCATGAGACTTTCAATTAAATTATACCGCGATAACACTCGTGCGGACATCGGCTGCCCCGAAGTACGTACGATATAATATTTTGTAAACACAACACAGAACTCACCGCCTTTTAATAAATAGTTTGTGTGAGCGCTGCTATTTAGAAAAGAAAATATACATATTTTTACGCCGACTGTAATTATTGATATGAGTCTCAGGGGCTACTGGTTATTTATGTACCAAACTGCATAAAGATTAACTGAGATATTGCGGAGCCTAGTGGATAAAAATATTTTCAATCTTTATGTTCATTATTTGCAAAGCAAAACTGGAGTGAATCTCATCTGCCGTTAGGCGGCCAAACTCGAAACATACTGAACTCATTCAGTATTCTAAATATTAATAAACGAAAACTAGTTTTACTCTGATAACTTTGAGACTATTGTAAGATCAAGGTAGAGAAACCTCTCACATTTACATTTAATATTTTAAGTAAATAATACAGTCATCGTAATGGCCGACTAAATCCTGCTGGGGGAGATGAGCTCTCTGCACTACGAAGTTCTGTAAAAATGTTGTTAATTATAATTAATGGTTGCGATCATGAGAGGTGACAACGTCAATAATACACACATTCTAATAACAATATCTATTATATTTTGCAAAAATACAGAAAAACTTACACTGATTATTATCCAGCGCTATAGTGGCGGCCTACCTCTAGACGGAACAAAAACAGGAGAGATTCCAACAAAGCAATAGTCTCTGGTCATGTTCATTGTCATTACACAGATAAAAAGAATGTTCTTCTATTTCTATATCACATCGTTGCTTATGACTTTTGGTGGTATTATTTGAGTTTTTTAATGTTTCTTGTACATCGCGCACACGCACACAGTCTTGAAATAATTTATAATTCACACGTGACACAAGCAAAACGATTTTTTCCTTTTCTTCAAATATCAATTTATGTGACGTACCGTCACACTGTGTATCCAACGATTAATTGGCAACGTAGAGAGTAAATGATACTCTGAGATCTGACGATGGCTAGAAGGAGGACATTACAGCGGGCCTCGGATAACGAAGCAAAAAACGGATAAAAAAACGAAAACAGTATAGTATAGTCTGTCTGTAAACTCGAGCGAGCAGCGCTTTTGGTTGGGGAAGTGGCCTTTCCCGGAAGAACGCTGCCACCGGCCTACAGGGGCACCCAAAATCTGTTGCCCGTTATCTGTCTAGCCTTGTAGATCGGCGTGCAGTGATATACGTCGTTTCTGTTCGTGCGATCTTAGTTGCCAGTGTCAGTGAGTTAACTTTGTGAACTTACTGATATTATTCGATAACCGGAAGTGATGGGTAATAGTCTAAATGCTAAAAAAAATGGTTCAAATGGCTCTGAGCACTATGGGACTCAACTTCTGAGGTTATCAGTCACCTAGAACTTAGAACTACTTAAACCTAACTAACCTAAGGACATCACTCACATCCATACCCGAGGTAGGATTCGAACCTGCAACTGTAGCGGTCGCGCGGTTACAGACTGAAGCGCCTAGAACCGCTCGGCCACACCGGCTCATACTCAAGGAGCATACCTCCGGAGAAGAACTGGGGAAAATTATGTAGGAACAGAGGTTTTCTAGAATGAGATTTTCACTCTGCAGCGGAGTGTGCGCTGATATGAAACTTTTTGCTGATTAAAACTGTGTGCTGGACCAAGACTCGAACTCGGGACCTTTGCCTTTCGCGGGAAAGTTCTCTACCATCTGAGCTACCCAAGCACGACTCACGCCCGGTCCTCACAGCTTTACTTCGTGTAGGACACGAGGTACTGGCCGAAGTAAAACCGTGAGGACGGGGCGTGAGTCGTGCTCGGGTAGCTCAGAGGTTTTCTAATTTGCTTTGACTGAGTGGAGGACGTAATGAGATATTGGCTGGCATAATTCACACACAGTTTTACCGGTTCTTCTGATACTTGAAATGTGATGCAGCGTCGTGTGGTGGGCCCTGCACCCAGCGCCACCTCGGCCGTCGCTGCCACGCGGCGTCGCACCTCCGGCCAGGTGGGCGCTGCAGCCGCCGCCTAATCCGCATTACTGAGTTGTGCGGCGCCTCGCCCGCCGTAACAAGTTGGCCGCCACCCCGCCTAAGCCGGCCCAGTTTGCGGAGCCCGGCAATTGTGCCGAGGGCGTCGTTACGCGGGCGGGCAGCCGTCCGTGCGGCCTCACGGCAAACCACGGCCTGCCTCGTTAGCTGAGACACAACTGGGGCCGCCTCGGGCGGCACGCTACGGGAGCCGCCAGTCTTCACGAATCTGTTTTCTACGTTCCACTGCATGGACGCGTGTGCTCCTGTGCCTCGTAAGCTCAACTTTTTTCTATCTTTCGTTCTCTACTCCAACGAGCAGAGTGGGCAGTTCGACGTTCCTTTCAAAACAATGGTTCAAATGGTTTTGAGCACCATGGGACTTAACATCCGAGGCCATCAGTCCCCTAGACTTAGAACTACTTAAACCTAACTAACCTAAAGATATCACACACATCCACGCCCGAGGCAGGATTCGAACCTGCAACCGTAGCGGTCGCGCGGTTCCAGACTGAAGCGCCTAGAACGGCTCGGCCACACTGGCCGGCCGTTTCTTTCAGCCAAATACTGCCCGTACTGGAAGTGGGGGAGAAGGTGGTCCAGATTGGAATTGATGGGGTGAGATTACCACTTTGATTACCGCTTCCGACATTTACCTTACAATCAAGGTAAATCTCTATGAAAGTCTGTGCCAAAACATGAAGGTAGTAACTAGTTTTTATTAGGTCAATTTCTTCTCCGTCTGTTTTTCTTCGGTACAAATTTTACAACTGATATTAAACTAACACCCCTATGAGAGAGAAAATTCTAATTTTATGCATATCTCAGCCCTGAATGACACTACAACCTTCTATGGGAATGTAGGCTTTCTAGATGAATTTCGATGATGTAGTCTTCTCGGTTCTCTATCTCTCTCTTTTTCATTCTTCTTCAGTCATCAGACATCTAACCGGTTTGGCGTGGCCCACCACAATCCTCTCTCGTGTGCCAACCTCTTTATCTCAGAGTAGCACTTGTAACAGCCGTCCTCAATTATTAGCTGGGTGTATTCCAATTTCTGTTTTCTTCTACCATTTTTACCCTATAAAACTCCATATGCACTACTGGCCATTAAAATTGCTACACCAAGAAGAAATGCAGATGATAAACGGGTATTCATTGGACAAATATATTATACTAGAACTGACATGTGATTATATTTTCACGCAATTTGGGTGCATAGATCCTGAGAACTCAGTACCCAAAGCAACCACCTCTGGCCGCAATAACGGCCTTGATACGCCTGGGCATTGAGTCAAACAGAGCTTGGATGGCGTGTACAGGTACAGCTGCCCATGCAGCTTCAACACGATACCACAGTTTATCAAGAATAGTGACTGTCGTATTGTGACGAGCCAGTTGCTCGGCCACCATTGAACAGACGTTTTCAATTGGTGAGAGATCTGGAGAATGTGCTGTCCAGGGCAGCAGTCGAACATTTTCAGTATTCAGAAAGGCCCGTACTGGACCTGCAACATGTGGTCGTGCATTATCCGGCTGGAATGTAGGGTTTCGCAGGGATCGAATGAAGGTTAGAGCCACGGGTCGTAACACATCTGAAATGTAGCGTCCACTGTTCAAAATGCTTTCAATGCGAACAAGAGGTGACCGAAACGTGTAACCAATGGCACCCCATACCATCACGCCGCGTAATACGCCAGTATGACGATGACGAATACACGCTTCCAATGTACATTCACCGTGATGTCACCAAACACGGATGCGACCTTTTGATGCTGTAAGCAGGAACTGGATTCATCCGAAAAAATGACGTTTTGCCATTCGTGCACCCAGGTTCGTCGTTGAGTACACCATTGCAACCTCTCCTGTCTGTCATGCAGAGTCAACGGTAACCGCAGCCATGGTCTCCGAGCTGATAGTCCATGCTGCTGCAAACGTCGTCGAACTGTTGGTGCAGGTGTTTGTTGTCTCGCAAACGTCCCCATCTGTTGACTCAGGGATCGAGACATGGCTGCACGATCCGTTACAACCATGAGGATAAGATGCCTGTCATCTCGACTGTCAGTGATACGAGGCCTTTGGGATCCAGCACGGCGTTCCGTACTACCCCCCTGAACCCACAGATTCCATACTCTGCTAACAGTCATTGGATCTCGACCAACGCGAGCAGCAATGTCGCGACACGATAAACCGCAATCGCGTTAGGCTACAATCCGACCTTTATCAAAGCCGGAAACGTGATGGTACGCATTTCTCCTCCTTACACGAGGCATCACAACAACGTTTCACCAGGAAACGCCGGTCAACTGTTGTGTATGAGAAATCGGTTGGAAACTTTCCTCATGTCAGCAAGTTGTAGGTGTCGCCACCGGCGCCAACCTTGTGTGAATGCTCTGAAAAGTAATCATTTTCATATCGTAACATCTTCTTCCTGTCGTTTAAATTTCGCGTCTGTAGTACGTAATATTCGTGGTGTAGCAATTTTAATGGCCAGTGGTGTAGTACCACGGAAGTTATTCCCTTGTCCTTAACAACGTCCTTCCATTCTGTCCCTTCTTCTTGTCAGTGTTTTCCACATACTACTTTCCTCGCTGACTCTGCGAGAAGCCGCCTCATTCCTTAACTTATCAGTCCACCTGATTTTCAAAATTCTTCTGTAGGACCACAGCTCAAATGATTTGATTCTCCGCTTTCCGGTTTTCTAGTAGTTCATATATCATTACCATATGATTCTATACCCCAAACCTACTTTCCCAGAAAGATCTTCCTTAAATTATGACCTATTTTCGATCTAGTAGACTTCTCTTGGCCAGGAATGCTCTTTTTGCCTTTGCTAGTCTGCTTTTACTTTCCTCCTTGCTCCGTCCGGCTTAGGTGGCTTAGGTTACTTTGCTGCCTAAATAGCAGAGTTCCGTAACTTCACCGATCCTTACGGCAAGTTTATCGCTGTTCCTATTTCTGCTACTTCTCATTACTTTCATCTTTATTCGATTTACTCACTCCATATTCCGGACCCGTTGAACTGATCATTCCATTCAGCAGTTCCTGTAATTCTTCTTTATTTTCACTGAGGATAGCAATGTCATCTGCGAATCGTATTATTAATTGCCTCTCTCCCTGAATTTTAATCCATCGAAGTTCTCCTACATTTCCGTCATTGCTTCTTCGATGTATAGACTGAATAGCTGGGTCGAAAGATTACGTGTGTTTCTTACAGACTTTTTAATCCGAGCAATTCATTCTTGTGATCTTCCACCCTTATTGTTTCCTCATTGCTCTTGTACATATTTAATATTACTTGTCTCTACCTATAGCTTATCCCTATTTTTCTCAGAATTTCCAACGTCTTGCACCATTTGACACTGCCGAAAGCTTTTTCCAAGTCGACAGATCCATGAAAGTGTTCTGATTTTTCTTTAGTCTTGCTTCCGTTATCAACCGCAACGTTAGAATAGCCACTCTGGTGGCTTTACCTTTCCTAAAGCCAAACTGATTGTCATCTAATTCATTCTCAGTTTTCTTCCTCATTATTTTGTATATTATTATTGTCAGCAACTTGGATGTATGACCTGTTAAGCTGGTTGTGCGATAATTCTCGCATTTGACGGCTCATGCACTCTTCGGAATTCTGTGGGTGATATTTTTCCGAAAGTCAGATGGTATATGGCCAGACTCATAAACTCTACACACCAAGGATAATAATAGTTTTGTGGCCGCTTCCCCCAATGATTTTAGAAATTATAATGAATTATTATCTATCCATTATGCCTTACCCGATTTTAAGTCTTACAAAGCTAATTCTGGAACTGGATACCCCGTCTCCTCTGTATCGACTCCTTTTTCTCTACAGGGTGTTACAAAAAGGTACGGCCAAACTTTAAGGAAACATTCCTCAAACACAAATAAAGAAAAGATGTTATGTGGACATGTGTCCGGAAACGCTTAATTTCCATGTTAGAGCTCATTTTAATTTCGTCAGTATGTACTGTACTTCCTCGATTCACCGCCAGTTTGCCCAATTGAAGGAAGGTAATGTTGACTTCGGTGCTTGTGTTGACATGCGACTCATTGCTCTACAGTACTAGCATCAAGCACATCAATACGTAGCATAAACAGGTTAGTGTCCATCACGAACGTGGCTTTGCAGTCAGTGCAATGTTTACAAATGCGGTGTTGGCAGATGCCAATTTGATGTATGGATTAGAACGGGGCAATAGCCGTGGCGCGGTACGTTTGTATCGAGACAGATTTCCAGAACGAAGGTGTCCCGACAGGAAGACGTTCGAAGCAATTAATCGGCGTCATAGGGAGCACGGAACATTTCAGCCTATGACTCGCGACTGGGGAAGACCTAGAACGACGAGGACACCTGCAATGGACGAGGCAATTCTTCGTGCAGTTGACGATAACCCTAATGTCAGCGTCAGAGAAATTGCTGCTCTAAGAGATAACATTGACCACGTCACTGTATGGAGAGTGCTACGGGAGAACCAGTTGTTTCCGTGCCATGGACAGCGTGTGCAGGCACTATCAGCAGCTGAATGGCCTCCACGGGTACACTTCTGCGAATGGTTCATCCAACAATGTGTCAATCCTCATTTCAGTGCAAATGTTCTCTTTACGGATGAGGCTTCATACCAACGTGATCAAATTGTAAATTTTCACAATCAACATGTGTGGGCTGACGAGAATCCGCACACAATTGTGCAATCACATCTTCAACACAGATTTTCTGTGAACGTTTGGGCAGGCATTGTTGGTGATGTCTTGATTGGCCCCAAGTTCTTCCACCTACGCTCAATGGAGCACGTTATCATGATTTCATACGGGATACTCTACCTGTTCTGCTAGAACATGTGCCTTTACAAGTACGACACAGCATGTGGTTCATGTACGATGGAGCTCCTGCACATTTCAGTCGAAGTGTTCGTACGCTTCTCAACAACAGATTCGGTGACCTATGGATTGGTAGAGGCGGACCATGGCCTCCACGCTCTCCTGACCTCAATCGTCTTGACTTTCATTTATGGGGGCATTTGAAAGCTCTTGTCTACGCAACCCCGGTATCAAATGTAGAGACTCTTCGTGCTCGTATTGTGGACGGCTGTAATACAATACGCCATTCTCCAGGGCTGCATCAGCGCATCAGGTATTCCATGCGACGGAGGGTGGATGCATATATCCTCGCTAACGGAGAACATTTTGAACATTTACTGTAACAAAGTATTTGAAGTCACGCTGGTACGTTCTGGTGCTGTGCGTTCCCAATTCCATGATTAATGTGATTTGAAGAGAAGTAATAAAATGAGCTCTAACATGGAAAGTAAGCATTTCCGGACACATGTCAACATAACATATTTTCTTTCTTTGTGTGTGAGGAATATTTCCTGAAAGTTTGGCCGTACCTTCTTGTAACACCCTGTATATGCGTCATGAAACCAATCTTTCGCCTCACAGAGGCCTTCACGTACTCATTCCACCAATTCGCTCTCTTCTCTGCGCTTATTACTGGAATTCCAATAGCACTCTTAATGTTACCACCCTTGCTTTTCATTTCACCGAAGGTTATATATATATATATATATATATATATATATATATATATATATATATATATATATATATTTTCTGTGTCAGTCTTTCCAAAAATCATTTCTTTTTCTATTTCTTCACATTTTTCATGCAGCCATTTCGCATTAGCTTCCCTGTGCTTCATATTTATTTCATTGCTAAGTGACTCATTCCTGTGTTCCTGAATTTCCCTAAATATTTTTGTATTTCCTTCTTTCATTGATCAACTGAAGTATTTCTTTTGTTAGCCATGGTTTCTTCACAGTTACCTTCTTGCGCTTTTTTTCTCCTTTCCAGCATCTGTAATTACCCTTTTGGGACTCCCATGCCTCTTTAACTAAACTGCCTACTGAGCTGTTTCTTACCGCAGCATCTGTAGCCTCAAGGACCTTCAAGCGTATCTTTTCATTCATTCATTTGTACATCTGTGTCCCACTTCTTTGAGCGCTGATTCCTTCAGACTAGTCTTTTGCACCTCAGCCCACGTTGTATCATTATTAAATTGTGATCTAAGTCGGTGTCTGCACCTGGGTTGTCTTACAATCCAGTATCTCATTTCGGAATCTCTGCCTGACCGTGACGAAATCTAGCTAAAATCTTCCGTTATCTCACGGCTTTTTCCGAGTGTATCTCCTCCTCTTGTAATTCTTGAACAGAATATTCTATATTAATAGCTGAAATTTAATTCAGAACTATATGACTATTTCTCCTCTATCACTCTAGTAACAATCCCATATTTTCCCGTAAGCCTTTATTCAATCCCTTTCCCTACAAATGTAATCAAATCTCTTATGACTGTTGGAGTTTGATCACCCTGTAAGTATTGAATTACCCATTCAATATCCTCATATGCTTCCTGTATCTCTTCATCTTCAGACTGAGGCGTCGGCATGTATACTGAACTGTCGTTGTCGGTGTTGGTTTGCTATCGATTGGGATGAAAACAGCCCCATCACTAAACTGTTCACAGTATCTCACTCTCTGCCCTACCTTCCTATTCGTAATGAATCCTGATGTCCGGTACTTAACTTCCCACTGCTGACGATATTACGTTTCACATATATGAGCAAGTATACTGTACTTGTCTTGTTAGCATTTCACTTCACTGATCCGAACTATATATAGACTGAGCCTTAGAATTTCCATTTCCAGATGTTCTAGCTTCCCTATCACATTCAAGCCTTAAGATTCGACGCTCTTATTTGTAGAACGTTTTCCTCTCGATGGTTATTCACTCTTTTCTCACGGTCACGTTTGCCTTGGCAGTCACCTCCCGAAGATCCGAATGGGGGCTATTCCGGAATCTTTTGCCGATGGAGAGATTATCATGACACTTATTCAATTACAGGCAACATGATCTTTGGAAATACATTATGTATCTTCAGTGCAGGGGTTTCCACTGCCTTCTGCACCCTCATGCCGTTAATCATATCTGATTCCTCCACCTTTAGGGACAGTTTCCCACCCCAATGGTAAGACAGTGTTCTGAACCTCTTTCCGCTTCTCTGCTCTTTTTGACAAGGCCGTTGAGTAAATGAGGGTGACATTTTATGCCGGAAGTCTTCGGCCGCCTTTGTTGATGATTTTTATTCAAAATTTAAGCGGTATTGGGGTTCAAACCCAGGATGGAGGATATTTTCGTTACTAACCATTGACGATACTCCTAGACCATCGTTATCAATCGAATCAAGGCTTCGTTCTGCAACTATGTTTCGACCAGCTTCCGATCTTCAGCTTCGGTCGATGTCTTCACCTGAATATGAATGGCAGGAAACTTGACTAATGTTTGCCACGGAATGACGCCTTCGCTTCGTTGATAACCCCAGATGACATCATCAATACAATCTTAACTCACTTTCTTGTACGTCTGTTCGATAGAGGGGACTGGATGAGGGAGAACAATTATGGTTATAAATGACATGTCGGCCACCATACGCCACTGATGTGCTGTATGGTTAGTATCGGAATGCATTCTAGGCAGTATGTGAGCGGATGGGCACAGCTGAGAGGGTATGGGATTTCTTGGCTGTGAATCTATTCAGTACACATTTTGCAGTCCACATTAAACTAATTTTTTGATCAGCTGAGGACTAGTAAGTTTAGACAGCTCAGAACCGAGTGAGAATACAACTTTAACACGCTTTCTTGGCAGCCTCCTTGGTAGGGATGCGGGTGAAGGTGAAAACGTTTGGTAATACCTTACATCTAGGCTTTCTAACACGACTGGAGTGTGTTGCAGTTAGCATTGGAATGCGTTCCAAGTCGTATGGTAGGGGACAGGCGCGGATGAATAGAGAATAGGGTGAAGAGGAGATGGGTACTCCTTTTCTGTCTGTCTTCTTGAATACAAATTTTGCAGTTAGTTTAAAATTAACTTCCCAGTGAGGTAGAACCTTGAAAACTTTAAGATCATAACTAGATGACAGTGCATTATTAAGTCCCGTTCCTGTCAGATTTGTGGCAGAGGTTACTTTCCTTGCCACAGTCATTTTCCGGTGACCTAGAGACATGAAATTTTCGACATAGCTCATAACGGGATGACAATGCTGAGCGAGTACGGCTCACTATTTAATTTTTGTTCTTTTGTTTTTGAAATCACCCACCTTCTCAGTACTCGCCGCGATGTAAATATCGAGGTCGGATTGGAGTCTCTGGTCGCCGCATATCTTTGGCGAATTGGCGTCCCGCGCGCCGCGAGGCGACAGAACGAGGAAGAAGGGTGTTGCGGGCATGGGTGTGTGTGTCGTTCGTAGCGTAAGTTAGTCTAAGTAGTGTGTAAATCTAGGGGCCGATGACCTCAGCAGTTTGGTCCCTTAGAAAATCACACACATCTGAACATTTGAAGGGGGTTGCTGTGAGTTAGCTCTGGACGGTGCGTGAGCAGCGACGTCGGTGTTGGAGGGCAAGGCCGCTTGGTCGGTTTGCGGATGGTGGTCATCGCGTGGTCATTCAAGGGCTGAGAAGTTATTTCGTGGTTCTGCCCTTCGGTTCCGACGAAGAATTACGGCAAGTTTGGTGTATGAGGTGAACATAAGAATTCTAAAAAGGTGCACGTTGGTGGCGAGTAATCAGACTTGTAAGTGGTGTAAGCTTTGCTTCGGTACTGCAGTCTCCAGTTAGACCGCTGCTTCGGAGGAGAGCGTTTATATCGGCATTGTCGTCTACTTAGCTGCTTTAAAGTAAGTGACTGTTAGCACTGATATCGGCACTGTCATCTATTGAGCTGCTTTAAAGTAAATGACAATTTTGGTAGGTGGATCCAAGTGAGGGACCGAATCACTGCTTGTCCTGTTAAGAAACCTAAGTCGGCCCCAGCGTGTTAAACTCTTATCTACAGTTATATCGAGTAACTTGACACTCTGGTAGTGTCCACGAGTGAACTTTGGAGGTATTGTTAAGTATTTGTAATAATAAAAAGATTTATTGTGGGGCTTTCCAGTCGGACGCTTATGTATCGTGTTGATTGCAGTTCACTTCTTGTGGTATTTTACGGTTCTAATTGTCGTGGTGAAATCGCCGATATTATTTTGATAATTTAGCTTGGGACGGAATTCTGTGTTTTGACGTGGCCCTGCCAAGAGTTTAAAGCCCGAAATATTTTCTTACTGCCTTAGCTGGGGTTGCCTTGCAACAGTTGTTGATTTGTCTCTTGTCTACGCCACTGTACTGCTATTTGGTGCGGTGCGGCATAATCGAAGTTTTCAGTAGTACCGCAGCTACACCCGCTCCCGTTTTAAGATTTGCGAGCCACGTCGATATCAATGTGTAATCCCAGTACGGAATTCGTCAGTATCGATGTATAATCCCAGTACGCAATTTGTGTAAGTTGGTTGCGCCGTGTTAATGTTTTCCACATCGTGGAAAATCTTTCCCCCTGTCGCATGTGATCCAGCAGGACAGCATGGTGCACAACACCGCATGACCACGACGAAATCAGGAGATATGTATTGTATATTATTTTTTTAACGGATGTAACCACTGAGCTTGAGAGTTTATTTTGTGTTTCTTTATTTATTTTGAAAGGAAAAGATTTACGTACCTGGTTAATTATAACATCTATGCTTAATTATTTGTCATAATTCGTTGAGTGTAGTATGCATCGCACGTAGGGAGGTTTATGGTGTAGTGTTTAAAACGCAGGAAAATATTTTGTGATAGGTGCACTACGAGGCTACGGAGTTTGAGTGTACGTTGATAGTAATCAGATTTTATTGCGTTTAAGTTGTTGTTTGAATTAAAATTTCGTGATCAATATTTTATTGCCTTTAGAGATCACAGGTGATACCTAGGAAAGTTTTGGTATTGCAATGTGACGATAGAATCTTTTATTTAATCTTGCATTTTGCAATTTGTATTTTTTCCCCTTTGCTTAAAAAGTGATTTTGGGTTTTAAGCGTTGTAAATTGATTCGGGAAGCTGTTCTTTGATCTGTTGTTATTCAAAAGACTGTTGGTTAAATAATGCATCAAGAACTTTCATTCAGAATCTATACTGATGATCTTGTTCATGATAACGGATGTTCACTTACTATATTAAAATAAAGTTATTAAAGTTGTAAATTTAAGGCAAAAAAGAATCTTTTATTAGAGGAACGGTGACTGTCGGAACTCCCCACAATTTCCACGTATTCAAGGTATTGGGTATTGGCCTTCAGGCGCTGTCTGCCTTTTCCCGGGTATTTATCCCAGCTAACGCCTTCGGGGCCATGTCAAATGCAATATTAACTAGCTTTCTGTCTGGTGTATTTCGGAATAGACTTTATGTTTTCCCACTTTTCCTGCTCCAGTCGTTAACAGTTCATTGGAAGAACGAACGCTGGGAAGGCCCTGTGCCAGATTGAGTCTCCGTGTTACTTCCACTGCGTTTTCGCATGATATACGTAAGTCAAGCAATTTATTAGTTGGGTCAGATGCAGAGAAACTAAAGTAAAACTAAAAATTTTAGCCCATGTCTGAAATCGATTAAAAGTTCCACAAGCGCAAGACTGAACAGCAAAAAGTAATTTTTAATATACCGGGTTCTTAAATTTTCATTTTTTGAATTTTGTCATAAAATCTCGGGTAACATAAGGCTTTTGGGGTTGCTACTAATAGTCCACAGACGAAGATTGGAACTTAAATAGTGGCAACTATTTATTCAAAACCGATACCAAAGAGTTACATGTTTGCACCTGTTACTGTCCTTCAGAGTAGTCACCAGCGTTGTGTAGAACCCGTTGCCAGCGATGTGGAGGGCGCAGTATACCGTTAGCAGAGCCTGTTCTGTTAATGGTGCGAATGGAGCGGTCTGAAGTTATGGTGATTCTCGTGTACGACTGTGATGGTGTTATCCTAACGCATTACGGTCCTCCACGGCAGACTGTCAATGCAGGTACACTACTGGCCATTAAAATTGCTACACCAAGAGGAAATGTAAATGATAAACGGGTATTCATTGGACAAATATATTATACTAGAACTGACATGTAATTACATTTTCACGCAATTTGGGTGCATAGAACCTGAGAAATAAGTACACAGAACAACCACCTCTGCCCGTTATAACGGCCTTGATACGCCTGGGCATTGGGTCAAACAGAGCTTGAATGGCGGGTACAGGTACAGCTGCCCATGCCGCTTCAACACGATGCCATAGTTCATCAAGAGTAGTGACTGGCGTATTGTGACGAAACAGTTGCTCGGCCACCATTGATCAGACGTTTCCAATTGGCAAGAGGTCTGGATAATGTGCTGGCCAGGGCAGCAGTCGAACATTTTCTGTATCCAGAAAGGCCGGTACAGGACCTGCAACATGCGGTCGTGCATTATCCTGCTGAAATGTAGGCTTTCGCAGGGATAGAATGAAGGGTAGAGCCACGGGTTGTAACACATTTGAAATGTAACGTCCACTGTTCAACGTGCCGTCAATGCGAACTAAAGGTGACCGAGACGTGTCACCAATGGCACCCCATACCATCACGCCGGGTGATACGCCAGTATGGCGATGACGAACACACTCGTTCACCGCGATGTCGCCAAACACAGATGCGACCATCACGATGCTGTAAACAGAACCCAGATTCATCCGAAAAAATGACGTTTTGCCATTCGTTCACCCAGGTTCGTCGTTGAGTACACCATCGCAGGCGCTCCTGTCAGTTATGCAGCATCAAGGGTAACCGCAGCCACGGTCTCCGAGCTGATAGTCCATGCTGCTGCAAACGTCGTCGAACTGTTCGTGCAGACGGTTTTTGTCTTGCAAACGTCCTCGTCTGTCGACTCACGGATCGAGACGTGGCTGCACGATCCGTTCCAACCATGCGGATAAGATGCCTGTCATCTCGACTGCTAGTGATACGAGGCCGTTGGGATCCTGCACGGCGTTCCGTATTACCCTTCCGAACCCACCGATTCCATATTCTGCTAATAGTCATTGGATCTCGACCAACGCGAGAAGCAATGTCGCTATACGATAAACCTTTATCAAAGTCGGAAACGTGATGGTACGCATTTCTCCGCCTTACACGAGGCATCACAACAACGTTTCACCAGGCAACGCCGTTCAACTGCTGTTTGTGTATGAGAAATCGGTTGGAAACTTTCCTCATGTGAGCACGTTGTAGATGTCGCCACCGGCGCCTACCTTGTGTGAATGCTCCGAAAAGCCAATCATTTGCGTATCACAGCATGTTCATCCTGTCGCTTAAATTTCGCGTCTGTAGCACTTCATCTTCTTGGTGTAGCAATTTTAATGGCCTGTCGTCTATTACTGTTCGTTATTGGAGCATCACTTGCGACCAGCTTCACGATAGGAGAGGCGACACTTTCTGCGTAACCCACACATTAGTTTGCACGGCAGCGCGCGGGCGCATACAGCGCAAGCTGTGGCTGCTCTGTTCGGTCTATGGGACTTGGAAGTACTGTACCATCCACCATACTCCCAGGACTTAAGTCCTTGTAACTTTGACTAGATTCCAAAGAAGAAGGAACGACTTCGTGGCATTTGCTTCAGAACTGTTCCAGAGATTCGACAGGCAGTAGGCCGTATCATTCGCACCATCAACAGAACACGCTCTGCTAACTGTATACTACACCTTCCACATCGCTGGCACGGGTTCTACACAACGCTGATGACTACTTTGAAGGACAGTAACCGGTGAAAACATGTAACTCTTTTTGTATCGGTTATGAATAAATAGTTGCCAATAGTTCCAACCCACGTAGGGAGATAGTGAGGAAGACAGATTGAGGGCTCACCTCAGATCTGCCAGCAGGACACCTGTACGAGAATATAGGCTACCGTGAGGTGACTAGCACTGCTGCATTGAGGGAAGACCTCTTCACACGAAAGGAACTTGTTCGCTCTCAGCCTGTTGGCGATCATGGTAGCCTGCCGTTCAGTGTCCCAGGTTTCCAAAATTTAATGTTGCAGTTTAAACGCATTATAAATCGTGACGGATTATAAATAGTGCTCTGAAGAAGGATGTTCCAAGCAACTGGATTAATGAAGAAAAAGACCCACCGTGGCTTAACAATGAAACTCGGAAAATACTTAGGAAAGGGTGTTGCACTTGTTCAAAAGAGAAAGTGAAAACGACGATAGGTGAAAGATAGTAGCAATTCATGCGCCTGTAAAAAGATCTATGCGCGAAGCGTAGAACAACTGCTACCGTCATACCTTAGCAAAGGTCCTGCGGATAATCGGAGAAAAATTCTGGTCCTAGGTACAAATCGTTACGCGGGTAGAAGGCTTCCGCAGTGTCACTCGTTCACCAGACTGGTGCGGCTGCAGAAGACAGAAAAAGGAAAAATCGATGTTTCAAATTTCGCATTCAAAAAACTGTTGACGCAGGAGAGCTGTAAAAACACATTGTCGTTTGACCATCGCACAGAATCCCGTATGGAGGACATCTTAATAAGCAATTTCGGCGTGGAGAAACAACTGATATAGTTGAAAGTAAGTGGTTTCCAGATTCTGATGGAATCCTAATTCGATGTTAGAACGAGTACTCCATGGCAATGATCTCTTACATGGCTTACATTTATCGTAAATCTCTGCCCAACGCAAAGTTCCAAGCTACTCGAAAAAAGCGTTGGTGACTCCCGGATATAAGAAGGTTAAAAGAACGGACCAGCAAAATTACAGAACTATATCTTTAATATCGGTTTACTACAGAATACTTGATCAAGACTGTCCGCCGTCCTGTTTGTTTTTACAGCTGGTAGACAGTGTAACGGTGACAGTGACAGCCCAAGAACACAGTGAAGAAGATGAGGAAAACAGAAAACATGACAATCAGTGAAAGCAGTCAGTCACTGTAAGAACCATAACACATGAGGAAAGTCACACCATGTGGTGAAAAGCTATAAAATAATATTTTTTCATAATGAGGGGACACAGTCATAATATATTTCTTTAAAGTCAGTACCACCGTTAGACTGTTGTTTATTCACAGTGTTACATTTACACTTACACAATCGTGATTTCGTGTTCAAAGTGCCGTTATCAAGTGTTCTATGTGTTATAAATGGCCTAAGATGACATTCTGTCGTCTTAAAATCTTAGGCAATTTATAACACATAGAACACTTGATAATGGCATACTGTCGTATCAAAATCTTAGGCAATTTATAACACATAGAACACTTGGTAATGGCACTTTGAACCAGAAATCATGATTGAGAGGTTGCCCCTCAGTCTGCAAGATCCGGGCAGTCGCAGAGGGTGGGCTTACTGGTAGTTGGGAGCTCCAACGTCAGGCGCGTAATGGGGCCCCTTAGGGAAATGGCAGCAAGAGAGGGGAAGAAAACCAATGTGCACTCCGTGTGCATACCGGGGGGAGTCATTCCAGATGTGGAAAGGGTCCTTCCGGATGCCATGAAGGGTACAGGGTGCACCCATCTGCAGGTGGTCGCTCATGTCGGCACCAATGATGTGTGTCGCTATGGATCGGAGGAAATCCTCTCTGGCTTCCGGCGGCTATCTGATTTGGTGAAGACTGCCAGTCTCGCTAGCGGGATGAAAGCAGAGCTCACCATCTGCAGCATCGTCGACAGGACTGACTGCGGACCTTTGGTACAGAGCCGAGTGGAGGGTCTGAATCAGAGGCTGAGACGGTTCTGCGACCGTGTGGGCTGCAGATTCCTCGACTTGCGCCATAGGGTGGTGGGGTTTCGGGTTCCACTGGATAGGTCAGGAGTCCACTACACGCAACAAGCGGCTACACGGGTAGCAGGGGTTGTGTGGCGTGGGCTGGGCGGTTTTTTAGGTTAGATGGTCTTGGGCAAGTACAGAAAGGGCAACAGCCTCAACGGGTGCGGGGCAAAGTCAGGACATGCGGGGACCAAGCAGCAATCGGTATTGTAATTGTCAACTGTCGAAGCTGCGTTGGTAAAGTACCGGAACTTCAAGCGCTGATAGAAAGCACCGAAGCTGAAATCGTTATAGGTACAGAAAGCTGGCTTAAGCCAGAGATAAATTCTGCCGAAATTTTTACAAAGGTACAGACGGTGTTTAGAAAGGATAGATTGCACGCAACCGGTGGTGGAGTGTTCATCGCTGTTAGTAGTAGTTTATCCTGTAGTGAAGTAGAAGTGGATAGTTCCTGTGAATTATTATGGGTGGAGGTTACACTAAACAACCGAACTAGGTTAATAATTGGCTCCTTTTACCGACCTCCCGACTCAGCAGCATTAGTGGCAGAACAACTGAGAGAAAATTTGGAATACATTTCACATAAATTTTCTCAGCATGTTATAGTCTTAGGTGGAGATTTCAATTTACCAGATATAGACTGGGACACTCAGATGTTTAGGACGGGTGGTAGGGACAGAGCATCGAGTGACACTATACTGAGTGCACTATCCGAAAATTACCTCGAGCAATTAAACAGAGAACCGACTCGTGGAGATAACATCTTGGATCTACTGATAACAAACAGACCCGAACTTTTCGACTCTGTATGTGCAGAACAGGGAATCAGTGATCATAAGGCCGTTGCAGCATCCCTGAATATGGAAGGTAATAGGAATATAAAAAAAGGGAGGAAGGTTTATCTGTTTAGCAAGAGTAATAGAAGGCAGATTTCAGACTACCTAACAGATCAAAACGAAAATTTCTGTTCCGACACTGACAATGTTGAGTGTTTATGGAAAAAGTTCAAGGCAATCGTAAAATGCGTTTTAGACAGGTACGTGCCGAGTAAAACTGTGAGGGACGGGAAAAACCCACCGTGGTACAACAACAATGTTAGGAAACTACTGCGAAAGCAAAGAGAGCTCCACTCCAAGTTTAAGCGCAGCCAAAACCTCTCAGACAAACAGAAGCTAAACGATGTCAAAGTTAGCGTAAGGAGGGCTATGCGTGAAGCGTTCATTGAATTCGAAAGTAAAATTCTATGTACCGACTTGACAGAAAATCCTAGGAAGTTCTGGGCTTATGTTAAATCAGTAAGTGGCTCGAAACATCATATCCAGACACTCCGGGCTGATGGCATTGAAACAGAGGATGACACGCGTAAAGCTGAAATACTAAACACTTTTTTCCAAAGCTGTTTCACAGAGGAAGACCGCACTGCAGTTCCTTCTCTAAATCCTCGCACAAACGAAAAAATGGCTGACATCGAAATAAGTGTCCAAGGAATAGAAAAGCAACTGGAATCACTCAATAGAGGAAAGTCCACTGGACCTGACGGGATACCAATTCGATTCTACACAGAGTACGCGAAAGAACTTGCCCCCCTTCTAACAGCCGTGTACCGCAAGTCTCTGGAGGAACGGAGGGTTCCAAATGATTGGAAAAGAGCACAGATAGTCCCAGTCTTCAAGAAGGGTCGTCGAGCAGATGCGCAAAACTATAGACCTATATCTCTTACGTCGATCTCTTGTAGAATTTTAGAACATGTTTTTTGCTCGCGTATCATGTCATTTCTGGAAACCCAGAATCTACTATGTAGGAATCAACATGGATTCCGGAAACAGCGATCGTGTGAGACCCAACTCGCCTTATTTGTTCATGAGACCCAGAAAATATTAGATACAGGCTCCCAGGTAGATGCTATTTTTCTTGACTTCCGGAAGGCGTTCGATACAGTTCCGCACTGTCGCCTGATAAACAAAGTAAGAGCCTACGGAATATCAGACCAGCTGTGTGGCTGGATTGAAGAGTTTTTAGCAAACAGAACACAGCATGTTGTTATCAATGGAGAGACGTCTACAGACGTTAAAGTAACCTCTGGCGTGCCACAGGGGAGTGTTATGGGACCATTGCTTTTCACAATATATATAAATGACTTAGTAGATAGTGTCGGAAGTTCCATGCAGCTTTTCGCGGATGATGCTGTAGTATACAGAGAAGTTGCTGCATTAGAAAATTGTAGCGAAATACAGGAAGATCTGCAGCGGATAGGCACTTGGTGCAGGGAGTGGCAACTGACCCTTAACATAGACAAATGTAATGTATTGCGAATACACAGAAAGAAGGATCCTTTATTGTATGATTATATGATAGCGGAACAAACACTGGTAGCAGTTACTTCTGTAAAATATCTGGGAGTATGCGTACGGAACGATTTGAAGTGGAATGATCATATAAAACTAATTGTTGGTAAGGCGGGTACCAGGTTGAGATTCATTGGGAGAGTGCTTAGAAAATGTAGTCCATCAACAAAGGAGGTGGCTTACAAAACACTCGTTCGACCTATACTTGAGTATTGCTCATCAGTGTGGGATCCGTACCAGGTCGGGTTGACGGAGGAGATGGAGAAGATCCAAAGAAGAGCGGCGCGTTTCGTCACTGGGTTATTTGGTAACCGTGATAGCGTTACGGAGATGTTTAATAAACTCAAGTGGCAGACTCTGCAAGAGAGGCGCTCTGCATCGCGGTGTAGCTTGCTCGCCAGGTTTCGAGAGGGTGCGTTTCTGGATGAGGTATCGAATATATTGCTTCCCCCTACTTATACTTCCCGAGGAGATCACGAATGTAAAATTAGAGAGATTAGAGCGCGCACGGAGGCTTTCAGACAGTCGTTCTTCCCGCGAACCATACGCGACTGGAACAGGAAAGGGAGGTAATGACAGTGGCACGTAAAGTGCCCTCCGCCACACACCGTTGGGTGGCTTGCGGAGTATCAATGTAGATGTAGATGTAGATGTAGATGTAGATGTAGATGTAGATGTAAATGTAACACTGTCAATAAACAACAGTCTAATGGCGGTACTGACTTAAAGAAATATAAAATAAAACCCCACTGAGGATGCTGCAACTGCAGTGAATCATGTATGGGATGAAAAAAATTGCGTTTTTCTAAAGGCGGACCCCATCCAGAAACATATATATTGTTAAAGCAAACACGGACAAAAGAGTTTCAACTCCAACATGATAATAAATTTCCTTGTCCATGAATCAGCACGATTTTAGAGACCATCATTTGTCAGAATATCCGCCTGTCCGTTTCTCATATGCAACCTTTGGGTGAAGGCCAATGATTAGATTCCATATTCCCGGATTTCTGGTAAGCATTTGACACAGTGTCCCACTGCACCTTATTGACGGAGATATGAACATACAGAATAGGTTCTTAAATATGTGATTAACAATCGATGGAAAGTGTTCATCAGAGACAAGGGTATCGTCAGAAGTGTCCCAGGAAAGTATGATAGACCACCGTTATTTTCTAAATGGATAAATTATCTGGCTGGCAGAGCGAGCAGAAACGTGGAGCTGTTTGCTGATGATGGGATGATATACAGGAAGGGGTCGTCGTTGAGTGACTGTAAGAGGATACAAATTTCTAATTGTTGTGATGAACAGCAGATATCTCTAAATGCGGCAGAGTAGGAAAAACAAGCCCATAGTGTTCGAATACTGAATCAGTACTGTGCTTCTTGACACAGTCACATCGAGTAAATATCTAAGCGTAACGTTGCAAAGCGATATGAAATGGACCGAGCATTCAAATATTTTAGTAGGGAAGACGGTGGTTTGATTCCGGTTTTTTGGGAAAATTTTAAGAAACTGTTGTTCATCTGTAAAGGAGACCACATACAGTACATTAGCGTGTCTCATTGTTGAATACTATTCGGGTGTTTTGGATCCGCACAAGGTCGAGTTAAAGAATATATTGAAGCAATTCGGACGCGGACTGCTAGATTTGTTGCCAGTAGGTTCTAGCAACATTAAAGTGTTACGGAGGTGCTTTAGGAACTCAAATGACTCAAATGGGAATCACTACATCCATTTTGGGTAGAAATCGTGTGAAAGTTTAGAGAACCGCCATTTGAAGCTGACTGCAAAACGATGCTACTGCCGCCAATTTACATTTCACATACAGACCACAAAGAGAGGGTTAGAGAGATAAGCGCTCATACTGAACCAAACAGACCGCCGTTTTGCTTTGCTCTATGAGGTATTTGCGAGTAGTACAGGAAAGGAAACAAGAAGGAGAAGTACAGGCTATCTCCTGCCGTGGACACTGCTCTGGATTGCGGAATATCTAAGTGGATGTAGCTGTAGCTTCCTGACGAGATAGACACTTTAAATTTCAGACGTAGCTCATTAATGGATGACAATGCAATATTTATGTGCTGCCTTGTCGCTCTGTTTGATAGGGATGGGGGTGAGGATGAGAAAGTTTGGAAACGTGGTAACACCTGACTTGTACGCTGTCCCACATGATTGGAGTGTTTTGCAGGCAGTATCAGAATGCACTCCAGCTCGTATGGGAGCAGTCAGAGCATAGAGAAGGGGAAATAAGAGATAGATATTGCTTTTCTGTCTGCCTGTTCAGTACAATTTTTGCAATTTGATTTTAAACTGATCTCCCATTGAGCTAGAGACCTGAAATTTTAACCACAGATCAGAACTGGATGACAACGCAATATTAACTCGCTGTACTGTAGAAGCTGCTTTACGTAACACTGCTATTCTCCATTTTTCAGGTCCAGCGGCGAATGATTCTTCGGGAGAACGACTGCTGGTAAGCCTATGTATGAGCTCAGATCTCTAACTCTTACCTTCGTTACCTTTTCGTTAGGACGTAGAGTATATAGAACGTCAAAAACTTAGATTTTACCTTCAATTCCGATGACGGTGGGCATGGCACCATCGTGAGGATCGTTGATGGATGGAAACGCTCTCCTTGTTCGGATGGATCATGTTTCTACTTACACCAGGTCGATGGTCATATACAGATACATCGTCAATCAGGCCCAAAACTTCTCGAAATATGAACCACACAACACACGCTGTTCGAATGGGAAAGTATGATGCGTTGGGAAACATTCACCTGGATTACCAACGGCCTAGTGGTAGTAATCGAGGTCACGAAAGTCCTCTTGAGTCATCAGTCTGCTGATTAGTTTGATGTCAAAAATACAAAAAGCCCTGTTGAAAGGAGACGAATAACCTTCAACTTCCCATTCATGAAGATATTACGGTCTTCGTTCCAGAAATCCACCCATGCGACCGATCCAATAGCATGGTGATAGTGAAAGGTATCTTTACAATTATAGGGTATTTTAACAAATAATCTGAATATGGGGCCAAAGTGTGACCTCAATACAGCTGTCTCTCAAACGGAATGCAGTAGGAAGTGCCGGACATCAGAGCTGGATGAAGCATGGAGTGGAATTTTAGCAGTGAGAGCGTAAACAAAAATTCGGGCAATAGAACATTTATTAGATCTATAAATTGCACACATGAACGAGTATAGTGAGTAATATGATGGTTGCTGTTGCCTTTATTACGTCGCATTTTACTTAACCCTAGAACTTTACTTCGGAACGAGCAATAACCACTAACATTAACAGTGGAGGGTATATAAAGTGTGTCTGAGTGATGGGGAAAGCAGTGTAGTCGCCGTCGTAATGCGGAGACGGAGCGATCCTTGTGACATCCAAAAGAGCATGACAGTTGTCCCTTGGGCTAAGTGCGGAAGTATTTCTAAAAACGGCTTATCTTTTCGCGTGCCGCCGTGGTCAAAGTACACCGAACATGGCAAAATGGCGCTAACGAAAACTGGCGCCAAGGCAACTGTGGTGCACAATGGGCCGTTGATAACAGGAGTGAATGACAGCTGCACGGGCGTGTACGGCCGAACAGAAGTGCAACTGTTGAGCAACTGACCATCCATCTGAACGGAGGGGCTTCCATCAGTGTCTCCTCAACGACCGTTCAGCGAACGTTGCAGCGGATGGACCTCTACACCAAGTGCCTGGTTCATTCACTCATGTTGACTGCTGTTTATTGGCGACGATGGCTGGTATCTGCGCGCCACTACCGCAACTGGACGTCCATTGAGTCGCGACAGATGACCTTTGCGGATGAATGGCGTTTTCTGCTTCACTGGCGCGATATGTCTGGAAGCAAATAACCAGCAACAACTGTCGGAAGGGTAGAAGCAGATGGAGGAAGCTTTATTGTCCAGGGAATGTTGTGACATTCCCTCTAGTGATCTCGTAATTCTGGAAAGCACAATGGATAAACACACACACACATATATATATATATATATATATATATATATATATATATATATATATATATATAGGGTGTTACAAAAAGGAACGGCCAAACTTTCAGTAAAAATTCCTCACACACAAAGAAAGAATATATTATGTGGACATGTGTCCGGAAACACTTACTTTCCATGTTAGAGCTCATTTTATTACTTCTCTTCAAATTACATTAATCATGGAATGGAAACACACAGCAACAGAACGTACCGGGGTGACTTCAAACACTTTGTTACAGGAAATGTTAAAAATGTCCTCCGTTAGCGAGGATACATGCAACCACCCTCCGTTGCATGGAATCCCTGATGCGCTGATGCAGCCCTGGAGAATGGCGTACTGTATCACAGCCGTCCACAATACGAGCAGGAAGAGTCTCTACATCTGGTACCGGAATTACGTGGACAAGAGCTTTCAAATGCCCCCATAAATGAAAGTCGAGATGGTTGAGGTCAGGAGAGCGTGGAGGCCATGGAATTGGTCCGCCTCTACCAATCCATCGGTCACAGAATCAGTTGTTGTGAAGTGTACGAACACTTCGACTGAAATGTGCAGGAGCCCCATCGTACATGAACCACAAGTTGTGTCGTACATGTAAAGGCACATGTTCTAGCAGCACAGGTAGAGTATCCCGTATGAAATCATGATAACGTGCTCCATAGAGCGTAGGCGAAAGAACACGGAGCCCAATCAAGACATCACCAACAATGCCTGCCCAAACGTTCACAGAAAATCTGTGTTGATGACGTGATTGCACTATTGCGTGCGGATTCTTGTCAGCCCACACATGTTGATTGTGAAATTTTACAATTTGATCACGTTGGAATGAAGCCTCATCCGTAAAGAGAACATTTGCACTGAAATGAGGATTGACACATTGTTGGATGAACCATTCGCAGAAGTGTACCCGTGGAGGCCATTCAGCTGCTGATAGTGCCTGCACACGCTGTCCATGGCACGGAAACAACTGGTTCTCCCGTAGCACTCTCCATACAGTGACGTGGTCAATGTTATCTTTTAGAGCAGCAATTTCTCTGACGCTGACATTAGGGTTATCGTCAACTGCACGAAGAATTGCCTCGTCCATTGCAGGTGTCCTCGTCGTTCTAGGTCTTCCCCAGTCGCGAGTCATAGGCTGAAATGTTCCGTGCTCCCTATGACGCCGATTAATTGCTTCGAACGTCTTCCTGTCGGGACACCTTCGTTCTGGAAATCTGTCTCGATACAAACGTACCGCGCCACGGCTATTGCCTCGTGCTAATCCATATATAAAATGGGCTCCTGCCAACTCTGCATTTGTAAACGTTGCACTGACTGCAAAACCACGTTCGTGATGAACACTAACCTGTTGATGCTACGTACTGATGTGCTTGATGCTAGTACTGTAGAGCAATGAGTCGCATGTCAACACAAGCACCGAAGTCAACATTACCTTCCTTCAAGTGGGCCAACTGGCGGTGAATCGAGGAAGTACAGCACATACTGACGAAACTAAAATGAGCTCTAACATGGAAATTAAGCGTTTCCGGACACATGTCCACATAATATCTTTTCTTTATTTGTGTGTGAGGAATGTTTCCTGAAAGTTTGGCTGTACCTTTTTGTAACACCCTGTATATCCTCGGGGACCATGTCGACCTCTACATTTAGTTTATTTTCCCGTATCACCGTGGCATCTATCAGCAGGACAACGCAGCGTGCCACACAGCTCTCAGCGTACGTCCGTGGATCTCCAGAGCACCAGTATGATTTTACCGTTGAACCGTAACCACTAAACTCTCCGGATTTAAGCCCAATCGAGAATCTCTGGGACCACTTCGATCAAGCTGTTTGCATCATGCTCCCTCAGCTGAGAAGCCTAGAGCAGCTGCCCACGAAACTGGAGTCTGCATGGATCCACATCCCTGTCGGTACCTTCCAGAACATGCATGACTCTTTTCCTGCTCATCTCGCAGTAATCTGCGCTACAGAAGATTGTTACTCAGGGTCTAGACAGGTGGGAACATTAATGTCACGTAACAGTGTCAATCGTGCCTGCAGACAGCAATCAATGACCAAATATCCTAAAGTGGTCAGCTGTCGTGGCGCTTTCTCGATCTCTACAGAAGCAACTTGAGTTAATTTCAGCACTTACTGATGTCTGCCGCACCAAAAACGGATCATATGGTGGACACAACTTGTGTGAGTCGATAAGCTTCAGAGTTATTCCAGCTCTAACATTCTGCGTTGAGTCTGTTTGTTCTAAGTCTTGTCTCCCTACCACTTTCGCGCAACCACGCTCTGAGCGTGTTTTTTAGGGAACTGACTAGTTTGAACCTGGGACCTGTTGCTAGTAAGGAGACGCCAGACCACACATGACACGCAGAGTTCAGTGAGACTAGCGATGATATAATCAAATACTCAATGATTTCTGCGTCAGCTCCACTGCACTCCCTGTAAAAGAATCTTAATACTAACTAAATTTAGTGGACGGGGTTCAAGGCTTTCCTATTTTTAGTTATCTGGTAAAATAACGTCGTAAAACCAGTTAAGTTTACCAATGGAATTTTGATTCTACTCACAAAACATAGTTTATAAATTTCACTATTGATAAAAGGAAATATTTTAGTACAGGATGATAAAAACCAATTGCTTTCAACAAAAATGTGAACGAATATCCCCTGAATGGGTTTCCAAGTTCTATAATGGATCGAAGGATGACCTATGCCATATCACATCTATAATCTAGGTTTAAATTAAGTTTCATAAAAGAGACAACTTTCAAATGGTCTACAGTGACCCTCAATTATCTTTAATTACTTATCTAACTTGTCGTAAACTACAGTGGCTGATGTGGCTTCTCAATAATTATATAACAGAAAAATCATCGCGTTTCAGATTTTTGCATCAAGTAGCAAATGTGAATACCACAAAATTTAATTGACGATCGACACTAGTATTACGCAAAAAGGGGATGTAACAGATGAGACTTCTGCAGTTCTGAGCGAGTCCTTATGCACTCTTATGCGGCATCGCGTGCGTTCTTTACCTTGTCGGTGGTTAGTCAGTGTCATGGGATGGCGGGCGGCGCAGCTCCACACACCTCGCCGTCTCGGTAGCAACTCTGGAACTTCTCTTTACTACAATTTACTGAAGTAGGTTTAAGAAAAACGTATCTGGCTGTGTTTTAAACTGACCAATCAGGGTCTCATTGTTAACCTTAAGCTCCACCTACAAAAATTCTATCCAATGAGAAACGTTATACTTTTCGCAGTGGGGCAATGTCTGTAATGTTTGCTGTGAAACTGAGACGCTTGTAATCTCACGCTAAAACCTGCAGCTGGTGTGGCCCTTTTAGTGTTATCATAAGATCTATAATGTTCTTCTGGAGGGCTTTATCTTTTAACATGGGCTGGGGGCTGCTCTTGGTGATCGACCAGCGATGTGGGTGTCCTTTATCATAGGGCCTTCTAGCCTACACGGCGTCTGTTTCACGGTGGGAAGGTATGACATGCATTTAGGCGTTCTTCTGTTTGTGGTACTCCATTTGCTCACTCCTTGATCGTATTACTTTGGTTAATTTAATGTCAAGATTTATTCGGAGCTATGTGACATACTGCCGGATTTGCTATCATGACAGGGTTTTCATGGAAGGTGTTGGATTTGCCTGACACCTTACACAGTCACTTTTATGTGTTTACTTTCTGTATGTATTGTAGTTTCAGGCAGTCACTTTCTGAGTCCACGGAGGTAATTATGAACAATTCTGTAAATACAAATGGCCACCCAGATATCGTAAAGCACTCTGGTAAATAATTCTGGAGTGCACAACACCATTTGAAATACAATCTTATTTATAGATAACCAGTTTAGATTTAGCTATTTAAATTGAAAAGTATAGTCACAGATTTTAGCCTCAATATTTCTGTTACAGATACTTGGTAAGGGTGTGAAACCTCAGTTGTGTTAAACGTAAAAACCTGAATCACAAATCTGATTGTGAGACAGGCACTCTCCATTAGGACGCAAGCTACGTTACTGCAGGCAAACCTATTACACGGAGGGGCCTGACAGCCGATCAGTTCCAGTCATTCCATCAGGAAGGAGGTACACGGCTCCTGTGGTCTGTATTTCAACCATGCCTAGACGGTCAATACCGCAGTTCGACCGACTCCGCATTTTTAATTTGTACCAGGAAGAGCTCTCAAGAAGGAGAGTGTCCAGCCGTCTCTGAGTGAACCAAAGCAATGTTGTTCGGACATGGAGGACATACGGAGAGACAGCAACTGTCGATTACATGCCTCTTTAAGGCCGCCCAAGGGCTACTACCGCAGTGGATGACCGCTACCTACGGATTATGGCTCGGAGGGACACTGAAAGCAACGCGACCATGTTGAATAATGCTTTTCGCGCAGCCACAGCAGGTCGTGTTACGACTCAGACTGTGCGCAATAGGCTGCATGATGCACAATTTCACTCCCGACGTCCATGGCGAGATCCATCTTTGCAACCACGACACCGTACAGTGCGGTACAGATGGTCCCAACAACGTGCTAAATGGACTGCTCAGGATTGGCATCAGCGATGAGTGTCACATATGCCTTCAACCAGACAATCGTCGGAGACATGTTTGGAGGCAACCCAGTCAGGCTGAACTACTTAGACACACTGTCCAGCGAGTGCAGCAACGTGGAGGTTCCCTGCTGTTTCGGTGTGACATTATGTAGGGCCGACGTACGCCGCTCGTGGTCATGGAAGGCGCCATAACGGCTGTAAGATACGTGAATACCATCCTCCATCCGATAGTGCAACCGTATCGGCAGCATATTGGCGAGGCGTTCGTCTTCATGGTCGACAATTCGCGCCCCCATCGTGCACATCTTGTGAATTTCTTCCTTCAGGGTAACGACATCGCTTGACCAGAGTGGCCAGCATGTTCTCCAGACATGAACCCTATCGGACATGCCTGGGATAGATTGAAATGGGCTGTTCATGGGCGACGTGACCCACCAACCACTGTGAGGGATCTACTCCGAATCTCCATTGAGGAGTGGGACAATCTGGACCAACAGTGCGTTGATGAACTTGTGGATAGTATGTCACGAAAATACAGGCATGCATCAATGCAGGAGGACGAGCTACTTTGTATTAGAGGTACCGGTGTATACAGCAATCTGGACTACCACCTTTGAAGGTATCGCTGCATGGTGGTACACATGCAATATGTAGTTTTCATGAGGAATAAAACTGCGGAAATGATGTTTATATTGATCTCTATTCCAGTTTTCTTTACAGGTTCCGGAACTCTCGGAACCGAGGTGATGCAAAACATTTTTGATGTGTATATACGTACAGCATGATGGCAGTCCTATGTTAAGATTTTGTAATGAGAAGTGGATTTCAGGACAGACGAGATGAAATTAGAAGCTGCTGATATTTTTGAGATCGGTTGCAGGCTCGCACACTCTTGGGTAAAAAAGAGAAGCAACAACGTCACTCCGTTGTAAAATTCTGCAACATGTCTTATGCTCGTTAATACGACGTTGCTGGAGACCGAAAACTTTCTCTGTAGAAATCAACATGGGTTCCGAAGGCAACGTTCGAGTGAAACCAAGCTCGTCGTGTTCTTGCACATGACCCAGAACGCAGTAGAGTCACCCTAGTAGATACAACGTTACTTTCGGAGGTGGTCAACACGGTTTAGCATTGCCGCCTAGTGAAAAAACACGAGCGGACGGAATATCGGACATACTGAGCGGACAGAAGAGTTTCTAGCGAACAGAAGACGGCTTGTCATTCACAACGGAGGAAAGTGTGCAGACGTTAAAAGTAACTTCGTATGCGTCCCGAGGGAATGTTATACGACCGTTTCTCTTCAAGCGCATATATAAATGACGTAGTAGCAAACGTCGAAAGTTCAAGGAGGATTTTCGTGGATGATGCTCTTGTATAAAGAGAACCCGCAACGTCAGACAATTGTAGCCAAATGCAGGAAGACCGCCGAGTATCGACGCTTGGTGCGAAGTTGCAACTGACAAAATAAACAGATGCAACCTATGGTGAATTCATAGAGAAAAAGAACCTTTATTATTATTACACCACTGCAGTACAGAGAGTGGAAGTGCGTAAATAACACCGGTTATCCCCCAATCACCAAGTTCAAGCAACATTGGGCTCGGTTAGTACGTGGATGGGTGATCGTCCGGGAAAAAGCTGGTGGCGTTGGCTGAAATATAAGCAAGTCGACGAAGTATCATCCAATTAAAAGATTTGCACCAGACCTACGTGCCACAGGACAGTATTATACTCCAAGCACTTAAGTGCATAAAATACACTCCTTTGACCAATACTTTAACATTGTTCGTTAGTCTGGGTTCCGCACCGTATAGGATAGAAAATAGAGAAGATACATAGAAGAACAGCACACTTCGTTACCCATTCATTTTAAGCGCAATAACTTCACGGTGACGCTCAGGCAATTCCAGTGGCTGACGCTGCAAGAGAGGCATCGTGCATCATGATGTGGTTCACTGTTAAAGTTTCGAAAGGGGATGTTCCTAGAAGAGTTAGCAAATATATTGCTACCTCCTACATAAATTTTGCGAAAATGGAAAAAATTAGAGATTCAGCCCCACAAAGGAGCGTAGCAGTAATCGTTCTTTCCGCGAAACATTCGCGACTGGAACAGGAAATTTGGGAGGGGACCCTGCTTCACAGTACACCATCCGCCACACACCGGTAGGGGGCTCGACGAGAGTAGATATAGGTGTAGATGTAAATACACAGGGTGTACAAACTGTGTACAAACTCAAGGGACTGATCGATGGGAGGATGCTGAACAAAAAGCGGTCTAATGAACTTACGTCCAGGAATGCATGAGACGATTTATCCAGTCATACATTGTTACAGAGACTGTGGTATAATTCGCGCTGCACCATGCAGCCACAGTTACTGTAGGTGTGGAAAATGGTTACCATATGCCTCAACACATGTTCCGTCTCACACGTTCACATCCACCAGGCTGCATCCGAACGGTGTCAAAGACAGCATGGATACGCTGCTCCAGTGTCTGCGCACCTGGAATGGGCTCTGCATACACGATACTTCTGAGATGGCCCCATAACTACAAATCGCACAGGTTGAGATCCGGTGCACGAGCAGGGTATGCAACTGGACCCAGTCATTTGATCCAGCGACCAGGGAAGACGCGATTGAGATGAGTCCTGACGTTAACGGCGAAGTGGGCTGGAGCACCATCATGTGGATGCCACATGGCACTGCTTCCAGCGGGGGAGCCAAAGTCACCCGCAAGAAACACTCATAGATCCAGCCTGTTAGGTTATGTGGAAGGAAGACTGGTCCCAAAATACGATCACCAGTTATTCCTGCCCACACATTCCGGCTGCACCGATGCTGATGATTCGCTGTCACTGTACCATACTATCCCACAGGTGACTGTTTCGAAAGTTGAAGATACCACTCCGTGTATAGGTGGCCTCAAGTGATAAGTGTAGAAATAACTGTCACGGAGAACGTTCTACACGGTCGTATGGCTTACCCCGTGCTGGCGACCCAGCTGCTTGGTACTGAAACGGCGGTAGCCTTCCAAAGTGTTAATCACTGCCCGCATCTCGTGGTCGTGCGGTGGCGTTCCCGCTTCCCACGCCCGGGTTCCCGGGTTCGATTTCCGGCGGGGTCAGGGATTTTCTCTGCCTCGTGATGGCTGGGTGTTGTGTGATGTCCTTAGGTTAGTTAGGTTTAAGTAGTTCTAAGTTCTAGGGGACTGATGACCATAGATGTTATGTCCCATAGTGCTCAGAGCCATTTTGTTAATCACTATTTTCTCCAAGTCTTGTGTCCGAAAGCAACGACCTTGCGAAAAGTGGATGCACCAGTTCCCATCAGACTACCGAAGTTAAGCGCTGTCGTGTGTGGCCGGCACTTGGATGGGTCACTGTCCCTGCCGCCATGCACTGTTGCCGTGTTTTGGAGTGCACTCAGCCTCGTGATGCCAATTGAGGAGCTACTCGACCGAACAGTAGCCGCTCCGGTCAAAGATAACCATCATAACGTCCGGGAGAGCGGTGTGTTGACCACACGCCCTTCCTATCAGCATCCTCATCTGAGGATGACACGGCGGTCTGATGATTTCGATGGGCCACTTGTGGCCTGAAGCTGGAGTGCTGGTGTCCAAACACAGTATATCCTTAATGATTTCCTCCTTCTTGAAACGACCCTGCCTCGGAGAAACGGCGAAACACAGTTGCAAAGATTGAAAGCCGTGGTTGTTGTCGGCAGGGATAGGTCTCCTGATACAATCCTGCTGTCTGCCGCTCGTTGTCATTTGCCTCTCCGTAAGAGAATACACCATGTCGGCAAGCTCTCGATTCGAATACGGAACCATTGCGTACAACGCTGTATCACATTCACTACAAGGTGAGTCAGCAAGACAAGTGAATCGGCTACGACATTACCAATTACTGTGGCAGGAGAGGGGTCCTAGGCCATGACTTTTGAGGAACAATACCGCCAGCTAGGAGGAAACCATGCACACTGCCACTGTGGCTGCATGGTACAGTACTATTAGACCGCTGTCTCTGTCACAAATTATGACTGAATAAATTGTCTCTAGCATGAAAACTATGCGTTTCCGGGTATAAGTTCATTAGACCTTCTTTGATCCATATCCTCTCATCGATCAATCCCTGAAGCTTGTACACAGAGGAAAAAATCACAGTCTATACGAAAGGAACTGATCATTTTAACTATAAATAAAGAATAATGCAGAAACTAACTGAAATGGAAAGAACAAATTGAATGAATGGACAATAGCGTAAGCACAATGATTTTATTGGAGTATAAAGCGATTGTGCGAGGGAATTTAGGAAGATGAAACTAAGATTAGGGTTTAACATTCAATGGTTAAAATGGCTCTGAGCACTATGGGACTTAACTTCTGAGGTCATCAGTCCCCTAGAACCTGGAACTACTTAAACCTAAATAAGCTAAGGACATCACACACATCCATGCCCGAGGCAGGATTCGACCGTAGTGGTCGCGCTGTTCCAGACGGTAGCGCCTAGAACCGCTTGGCCACCCCGGCCGGTCGAGGTCATTAGAGACAAGCGAAATTTACACTGAGAGAAAAAAATCGCAACACCATGAACGAGTTGTGCGACACAAATGAAAGTGGGGGGGGGGGGTGTGTTTCTACATTTGAAAACCGATATCTATTCAGATTTCTCACCTGTGGCATAAAAGCGGCGCAAGTAGTGTTAGTATGAGGATACAAATCAGGTTTGCTTCAAATACACACTGTAACGGTCGTAAGCATTAGTTACCTCTGAGATAGGACGTGGTGAGTTGCTGTTAGTCAAGAATGCCTTTAAGGTGACAAAGACGCCGTTATCAACACCTCACAGAACCTGAACGATTTCCTGTAACAGGGCTATGAGAAGCTGAATCTTCCTTCTGCGATACTCCAGTAAGACTTGACAGTGCTGATTGACGGCAGCGGTGGTCACAAGAATATGTGGTCGTAAGAGGACGGGGTTCTGGACGGTAGCGTGACACAAGCAAGAGACATGACAACAGTGTTTGTTGCTCGGCTCTGGCGCATCATACTGAATCAGGAGAGACAACGTGAGCAGCACTGCGACCACAGTGACACAATGGTTACAAGTCGTTACTTCAAGGACGGCTGCAAGCCGGACATCCTACAGCATGCATTCCACGCACCTCAAACCACCACCATTTGCAACATCAGTGATGTAAAGTGTAACTGGGTAACCTATTTTGATGCTAGTCAATTGCCAGGATGAGCATTACTGCAAAGGGCATTTGATTCTAAAGCATTATGTCAGGGTGAAAAACATAAGTAAATTACTTTCTCTCTCTTAACAACATGTGGGCAGGGTGGGTTGTTCTTTAGCTCGAGTATCAGGTAGAATGAAAGAACATTTTTACATAAGATAATTTTTATTGAAAGATTTGTACAATGGTTTCCTTACTGGATTGTTCTGGCTGGGAGAGCGGCAGCTGTGTCGTTTGCGAAGCCTTCTGCTGCATGAGCAGCAGCATCTGATTATGCCTGGTGGGGTGTATCTCGTGTCGCTGTTTCACCCAGTTGACTGGAGATGCGCATCATGAGGTGGTCCGTTTAATTATTGAGAACGAAGTCGTGAACCGGTTGGTGATACCTTGGATGTGGCGTCCCAGTGTTTCTCTTCTCTATGCGGCCGCGTGTGTCAGTGTTGTGCGTCGGCCAGCGGAGCGGCGCGGCATGGGAAGGCCAGTGGCCTGGACTTGAACAACGGACTCCAGCTTGCCAGTCTTCAGCTGTCAGATCTTCATCAGCAGCTCTCAGGTGACTGCTGATGTGAGGCCGTCTCCTTCCCGTCCTCACAAGTCACCCAGGTACATAAAAATCAATCTTCAAATACTTTCTAACCTCTGTCTTCTGGCGGCGAGGCTACTGCTTGCTATTCCATTACAGCGGCGGACTTGGTGCTTCTGTGTACGATGTAGTCTCTTCCTGCATGACGGTCTTCAGCACCGACTGAACTGTACTGGAACTGAACTCGAACCGAAACTGAACTGAAAACTACTCTCGGGCCCACTGCGTCTCGCTTATTTATTTACTTCAGTTCACTGGAGGTGAACGACTTCATGGTCATTGTCTCTTCTGTCACGTTGAAAAACTTCTCGCAGAATCTTCTTAACGTCGATCATTGGCTCTTGGAATGTAGGCGAGGGCCTTTGATCACATGTGACAATTGAGAAACACATGATCCGGTCGGGCGATGCCCTGACGGCTGAATCGACAGCTTCCGCTTATGTGCGGAGGGCGATGGGTTCTCCTGAACGTGCTGATTTGCAAGTGCCGACCGTTGCCACTGCTGCTCTGCCCGCTGTTTGCCAGTGTTTAACTCTTCTAGACTAAACTAAGTTTTTCATTTATTTTTCTAATTTCTACTTCACATTGATTTCACTAATTTATTTACCTATCTTAAGAGCCACTCAACAAATGTGGGAGCTCATTCGAGTGCAGGGTGGAGGTCTGTTGGGTTTGCTGATGAAAGCTGGTTCTGCCTCGGTACCAGTGATTACTGTGTGTTGGTTAGAAGGAGGCCGATTGAGGGCTGGAAACCAACCTATCAGCGTGCTAAACACACTGGACCTAAGCCTGGAGTTATGGTCTCGGTTGCAATTTTGTATGACAGATGGGGCACTCTCGTAGTTATCCCACCCACCCTGACTGCAAATCTGTACTGCAATGTGGTGATTCAACCTGTTGTGCTGCCATTTATCAACAGCATTCAAGGGGATTTTTCCAACATGATAACGTTCGCCCACATACCGCTGTTGTAACCCAGTATGCCCTACAGAGTGTCGACATGTGGCCTTCGCCTGCTCGATCACCAGATCTGTCTTCAGTCGAGCACATGTGGAACATCACTGGACACTTCATCGTCATCCACATCCAACATTAGTAGTCGATTTATTGACCGACGAAGTGCAAACAGGCATGACCTCCATCCCACAAACTGACGCCGAGCACCTGAACAATACATTGCAAGCAAATTTGCATGATTGTGTTCAATGTTCTGGCGGTTACATCGGGTATTAATGCACAAGCATTTCATATTTACAGTAGCTTATCTCGCACTTATGTTGACCTGAGATCTTGCAATGTTAATCACTTAAATATGTTACCTGGACAAATGTATTCCATTAATCTGATTACTCTGTATTAATAATTTTTTGGTGTTGTGATTTTTTTCCCGTCAATGTAGAAAGACGCACACCAGATGGTTTTCTGTTGTCTAACGCACAGTATTCAGCAGGAAGTTTCGAGGCAGCAGCGACTAAGTGAACTGC
Source organism: Schistocerca americana (assembly GCF_021461395.2). Lineage (NCBI taxonomy): Eukaryota > Metazoa > Arthropoda > Insecta > Orthoptera > Acrididae > Schistocerca > Schistocerca americana. The sequence goes on from NC_060124.1 coordinate 123,369,464, forward strand.
TGACGCTCTATTTGGCAGTTGGCTGGGACGAGCCCGTCGCTACGGAACCCACAACACGGAGCGGCGGGGTGGGGCCGCGAACTCTTCCGCTGCCTTTGTGGCCCCGGAACATTGTGCGCCAGACGAGCAGCCGGAAAACGCGGCCATTGTTCGGAGGCCATTACGAGAGAATGGTACTGCCGGCGGGACGATATTACTGCTCCGGAGACAGAAGACAAACCATATCTGGCCAAAGCCGCGGCGCTCCAGTTGTCATTAGGAGGCACTCCAGGACGCGGCGCGCAGTGTAACCGATGCATTGCCCCGGGGAGGAACTGGTCAGCTAAAGGGAAGCGCTCCAAACAATGAGCCCGGCGCGAGCCAGCGCCAGTCAATTGCTGCTTATTGCCGTCCTTTACTCGACGAGTAAAAAGAGGTACTCCGCCTGGAGCTCTTTCATTGCTTTTGCTCGTCGTTCATCGGCTGCGAAAATAGCTGTGTAATATTTGCAGAGAAGTATCTTTATATGTTTGTACAGTGCTGGGCACAAAATGAGGCAGTTAATGAAGAAAATAATTAAATTCCAGAAATAACGTTGTATGAGATGTACAAATCCATTCGAGGCATGGAGAAAGAAGGGAGAGGATGCCGTTTATAGTAACTTGGTAAATTGTCTCCAAAGAAGACACTGTCCCACAATTACTGTTGTTGTTTTACAGGTAATGAATGGGGGAACAAAAGACAAAGTAAGCTGCAGACCCATCAACATCCTGTCCCCAGTACGCAAAATAACCATTATAGTTATCAACAGCCAGGAAAACGCTCGCTCCACATACGGACAGAGCATGATGAGTCACTTGCAAGCCCTGAATGAAACCACAAAACGGTGTAAATGAGTCGTGGATTTAAATATTCTGAGGATCTTTCACTATGATCTGCTGAAAGTTTTTTCATGACTGGAACCTACAGAGGAAGTAATTGTTAGTTTTTAGTTAGCTAGTTCGTTTCATTTCTCTTAAATAATTTCCAAAATAAACTGTAATGATGTGGGAGTCATTTTACATTCAAATAACAATTAATTTGTAAACACAGTTGCATGATAACTACATGTAAGTATTCTTTTAAATACAGATGGAAGTTAGTACACTACTGGTCATTAAAATTGCTACACCAAGAAGAAATACAGATTATAAACGGGTATTCATTGGACAAATACACTCCTGGAAATGGAAAAAAGAACACATTGACACCGGTATGTCAGACCCACCATACTTGCTCCGGACACTGCGAGAGGGCTGTACAAGCAATGATCACACGCACGGCACAGCGGACACACCAGGAACCGCGGTGTTGGCCGTCGAATGGCGCTAGCTGCGCAGCATTTGTGCACCGCTGCCGTCGGTGTCAGCCAGTTTGCCGTGGCATACGGAGCTCCATCGCAGTCTTCAACACTGGTAGCATGCCGCGACAGCGTGTACGTGAACCGTATGTGCAGTTGACGGACTTTGAGCGAGGGCGTATAGTGGGCATGCGGGAGGCCGGGTGGACGTACCGCCGAATTGCTCAACACGTGGGGCGTGAGGTCTCCACAGTACATCGATGTTGTCGCCAGTGGTCGGCGGAAGGTGCACGTGCCCGTCGACCTGGGACCGGACCGCAGCGATGCACGGATGCACGCCAAGACCGTAGGATCCTACCCAGTGCCGTAGGGGACCGCACCGCCACTTCCCAGCAAATTAGGGACACTGTTGCTCCTGGGGTATCGGCGAGGACCATTCGCAACCGTCTCCATGAAGCTGGGCTACGGTCCCGCACACCGTTAGGCCGTCTTCCGCTCACGCCCCAACATCGTGCAGCCCGCCTCCAGTGGTGTCGCGACAGGCGTGAATGGAGGGACGAATGGAGACGTGTCGTCTTCAGCGATGAGAGTCGCTTCTGCCTTGGTGCCAATGATGGTCGTATGCGTGTTTGGCGCCGTGCAGGTGAGCGCCACAATCAGGACTGCATACGACCGAGGCACACAGGGCCAACACCCGGCATCATGGTGTGGGGAGCGATCTCCTACACTGGCCGTACACCACTGGTGATCGTCGAGGGGACACTGAATAGTGCACGGTACATCCAAACCGTCATCGAACCCATCGTTCTACCATTCCTAGACCGGCAAGGGAACTTGCTGTTCCAACAGGACAATGCACGTCCGCATGTATCCCGTGCCACCCAACGTGCTCTAGAAGGTGTAAGTCAACTACCCTGGCCAGCAAGATCTCCGGATCTGTCCCCTATTGAGCATGTTTGGGACTGAATGAAGCGTCGTCTCACGCGGTCTGCACGTCCAGCACGAACGGTGGTCCAACTGAGGCGCCAGGTGGAAATGGCATGGCAAGCCGTTCCACAGGACTACATCCAGCATCTCTACGATCGTCTCCATGGGAGAATAGCAGCCTGCATTGCTGCGAAAGGTGGATATACACTGTACTAGTGCCGACATTGTGCATGCTCTGTTGCCTGTGTCTATGTGCCTGTGGTTCTGTCAGTGTGATCATGTGATGTATCTGACCCCAGGAATGTGTCAATAAAGTTTCCCCTTCCTGGGACAATGAATTCACGGTGTTCTTATTTCAATTTCCAGGAGTGTATATTATACTAGAACTGACATGTGATTACATTTTCACGCAATTTGGGTGCATCGATCCTGAGAAATCAGTAACCAGAACAACCACCTCTGGCCGTAACAGCGGCCTCGATACTCCTGGGCATTGAGTCAAACAGAGCTTGGATGGCGTGTACAGGTACAGCTGCCCATGCAGCTTCAACACAATATCACAGTTCATCAAGAGTAGTGACTGGCGTATTGTGACGAGCCAGATGCTTGGCCACCATTGACCGGACGTTCTCAATTGGCAAGAGATCGGGGAATGTGGTGGCCAGGGCAGCAGTCGAACATTTTCTGTATCCAGAAAGGCCCGTACCGAACCTGCAATATGCGGTCGTGCATTACCCTGCTGAAATGTAGGGTTTCGCAGGGATCGAATGAAGGTTAGAGCCACGGGTCGTAACACATCTGAAATGTAACGTCCACTGTTCAAAGTGCCGTCAATGCGAACAAGAGGTGACCGAAACGTGTAACCTATGGCACCCCATACCGTCACGCCGGGTGATACGCCAGTATGACGATGTCGAATACATGCTTCCAATGTGCGTTCATAGTGATGTCGCCAAACAGGAATGTGACCATCATGATGCTGTAAACAGAACCTGGATTCATCCGAAAAAATGACGTTTTGCCATTCGTGCACCCAGGTTCGTCGTTGAGTACACCATCGCAGGCGCTCCTGTCTATGATGCAGCGTCAAGGGTAACCGCAGCCATGGTCTCCGAGCTGATACTCCATGCTGCTGCAAACGTCGTCGAACTGTTCGTGCAGACGGTGTTTGTCTTGCAAACGTCCCCATCTGTTGACTCAGGGATCGAGACATGGCTGCACGATCCGTTACAGCCATGCGGATAAGATGCCTTTCATCTCGACTGCTAGTGATACGAGGCCGTTGGGATCCGGCACAGCGTTCCGTATAACCCTCCTGAACCCACCGATTCCATATTCTGCTAACAGTCATTGGATCTCGACCAACGCGAGCGGCAATGTCTCGATACGATAAACCGCAATCGCGATAGGCTACAATCCGACCTTTATCAAAGTTGGAAACGTGATGATACGCATTTCTCATCCTTACACGAAGCATCACAACGCCGGTCAACTGCTGTTTGTGTATGAGAAAACTTTCCTCATGTCAGCACGTTGTAGGTGTCTCCACCGGCGCCAACCTTGTGTGAATGCTCTGAAAGCTAATCATTTGCATATCACAGCATCTTCTTCCTATCGGTTAAATTTCGCGCCTGCAGCAAGTCATCTTCGTGGTGTAGCAATTTTAATTGCCAGTGGTGTACAACTCATCAGTTATTAGATATTACAGTGGTAGGAATTCCCTACGCCAACGGCCTCGCCGCAGTGGTAATACCGATTTCCATTCGATAACCGAATTTAAGCGTTGTCGAGCTTGGCTAGCACTACGATGGCTGACCGTCCGTGTCTTCCAAGCGCTGAGGAGCTGCTTGACTTAGAAGTAGCGGCTCTCATCATGAAAACTGACAAGGGCTAGGAGAGCAGTGTGGTGACCACATGCCCCTCCATATCTGCATGCAGTGACAACTGTCGGCTGAGGCTGACACGGCGGTCGGTTGGTGCTCATGGGACTTCTGAGGCCTGTTCGGACGATGTTTAGTTCGGAATCTTTCTACAGAATAGAAGGACTTGACAAAGAGAAATCATTTTTTATTTTATATTTTACTTTGCTGTGTGTCAGGCGGGTTTTATCACTGGGTAAGTCATCCAAAACTTTTGAAGCAGCATTCGCAGCAATTTTTGAGGTAAAGACGACCTAAATGTGGACTGTCGAATGCCATTGTTTCTTCTGGTATTACAATTCTGTGCATCTTTCTTCATTTTTAGTTGCACTGTATCATTTACAACGGAATGCATGAGCTAATAAATGTACTGTAAAGATGTAGTCGAAATGTACAGTTCTTTAAACAGGTGTCTATAAGATATCGTGGATGAACGCAACAAATTAAACTTACATATAATTTATTAGGAACGAATACATTCTTTTATAGAGGTGAACCACCCCAAAACGTTATTGCATATGACATTACTCAATAAAAAGTTGCAAAGAATGTCAGCATACTGATTTGTTTCTTCCTAGACTTGCAATGATTATAATTCAAATGTGAAGTTTCTACTTTATATATTATTTCCCTGCCATGTCTTACTCTTATCTTTGGTGTAGTATTCCTGAATGTACGCAACTGAATGTGTTGTTTCCACTGAAACTGAGAATCTCATTCGCACAAAACCAGCCAATGATACTTTTCAGATATTTGTTTACTGTTTCTTCTGTTGCTGTATGCATACTTGGATTGATCACAATACAAGTACTCGTACCACCCGCAAAATGAACTAAATCTGCTTGTCGTATATTAGATGGAAGATCACGTACGTGTATGAGGAACAATAGTGGACGTAAGATTGAGCCTTTGGGGACCCCATACGTGATTCATTCCCAGTCAGAAGAATCTCCACTTGCTACATTGGTTGAATTATCAAGAACAACTTTCTGCATTTTTTATTTAGATATGACGCCCTTTGGTTTGCCATATAGTACTTTTCATAGAACCTTAAGTCTTCTAATAAAAGATTGTGATTCATGAAGTCAAGCGATTTAAGCAGGTCGCAGAAAATGCCAACCAGTTCTATTTTGTTATTTAATGCTTGTAAATTTTTGTGGGCGAACGTGTGAATTGCATTCTTGGTGGAACAAATCCTCTGAAATCCAAACTGTGATTAAGTGAGGATATTACTGTCGTAAAGATTGGATGCTATTCTAGAATACATCACGTTCATGAAAATAGCCAAAAGTATCAATAGTAAAACAAGTCGATAGTTACTGATATCTATCCCGCCACCATTCTGAAACAGTGGTCTAAAAATGGCATGATTAAGTCTCTCTGTAAAAATCCCCTGAGTTTGTGGTGCATTACGTATTTTAGATAATAGAGGGCTTATATTGTACGGGAAAAATTATTTAGTAATGTGTTGGGAACAGCATCAAATCTATTTGAACTCTTATTCGTGAAATTATTATTCCCTCAGTTTCAAAAGGAGAATTTGGTGATACATTCATGTGACTGAATTTTATGACGGTTTCTTTTACGACATACTGCTGTGATTTTTCTCTTTAACGCCATCTTTCGATTTTTCCTAGTAAATTTAAAAATTATTGTTAGATATATCTGATAACTATAGGTAATCATATGTAGCCCTTCTGCTTAACTCTATACTGATGTTATCCTGTTCTTTGGCTGGTTGTCCTGACCCTCGCTTCACCATGTCGGAATTACTGATTCCTGTCATAATATGCATGTTCCTATAGTTTTCAGTAGCTTTTTTTAGCAATTATGAATAGTTTTTGCGTTACACTACTGCAGGACCTCGCACCTTTAATTCTTCTTACCAAGAGATATATTTTCGTTTCACACGAAGCATGATCCAGGTTTTTTTTTTCCTTGCATGGCTGTTTAAAGTCCTTTCTGTTTGGCTTACTTGGAACGCTTTTTCATATAATGTTACGAATATATCAAAGAAAAGATTAAATTTTATGTCAGCATTCGCTTCATTATAAATTTCATCTCAGCACCTAGTGTAAACTATTCTGAAAAACATTTGTTCTAAAGTCATCAATTGTTCTAAGTGATATCCACTGAGGAGTATCTATTATGTAAGGCAATATCTTATTTATTTTAACTGTATATCGTGTTCACAAAAAATATTTGTTAGTGGCTATGCAGTTATGTTCTTGCTTAGAGGTTGATCAAAGAAAACATTATCACTTATGGTGCTACAGCCATTGAAAATACAGAGATCAAATTATAGGATCCAAATAAGTTTTTCAGATGATTTTTCCTGTCAGAATATATAGGTAATATACATTGAAATCACCCCAGAATGTTAACTGTTTGCTGCTTTCTGACAGGTACCATAATAAAAACTCCAGCTTCCTCATAAACAGTTCAAAACTTTCAAGCGAGAGTGTATATAAGGCCACAATTAAACGTAAACTAATTTGAAATATTAATTTACGACTGCAGACCTGTGTATTTATCACTCATAAATCTCCTTGCCTCAATATTTTCCAGCTTGTGCTCTGTCTTAAAATATGGAACAACATCTCTTTCCCGTATCAGTTTTCCACGGGTTATGTGCTAAACTGTAAGTTTTGATATTTAACCTATCAAATCCTATAGTTATGGGGTGCTAAGATGGGTTGAGGCTATCTGGAAAAGCACGGGACGAATTCGATCAACCAAATGAGATCTGTAGCAGTGCCAACCACCCAAGTTTTTTCGTACCTTCACACTCACCGCTACGAAATGTGCCGCCTAAAGTACGCCGCAGTTTCAGTATGCTTACTGTCATGTGGGATCTTTCGTTGCCTGCTGAGATTTTGTTCACATTTCATGCAATAGTGCGGCTAATTTTATATCTATTACTACCTTCGTTTGTTCGTGTTCCATGATACTGAACAATGTCAGAAACGAGTCCGTCAGATGTTTGTCAGGTGAATGATTTTGTTATTATTTTGAATTACGTTGTATCTCAATTATATGTCAAGTAGCGGCAGTTTGTAATTTTCAATTATGGATGCACGCTATCGTTACACTATTTGTTTTTATCTGGGATTTGTATCCCTGTTTGGTTACAGTTATTATTATTATTATTATTATTATTGCATTTTGTATACATCATGTAATATTTGGTACAATTATTCTTCTGCTTCAGTTAATTACACCGTAAATGCAGTGCCACCTAGCGGGATGTATTTTAGCTGTAAACCCCAACACATTAAAGTAAGTCAGTGTTCCTGGTCTTATGCAGATATGTTACTCTGCTCTCGACTGGCGCTACGTGACTGAAGTAAATTTCTCTGGTAGCTTGTGATAAGTGCTCGTAAGATGTGTATACTAGTTGATACAATGCTCTTGTACAATGTTTACGACGATCTCACATATATGAGGAAAAGTGATGTGTTTCCAAAGTCTGAAATTGTTTATTCATACATTGCGTCATATTTTCTATTCGGATTGTATGGTTCTTTGGGTGATGTACAAAAACGTTCCTCAAGCTGTACATGTACAATACGTTGGGATGTGAATGCGCTTATGCAAAATTATGTATTTCATTGATGACAATGTGTCTGCTGTCGGCCTGGTAACTAGACACAGCAATGTTTGTCTTACTTGGTATGTAATGACTTAGCGTACACTTTGTCATAATGAAAACTTCACCATACTACTCTACCTCCTGCGCAATTTTGGACAAAACTTCAGATCTGAAGATGACTAACTGCCTTAGCCGAAAATAGTTACCAATGATTTTATATATATTTTTTGCGTTCTTGACTAATAAGAGATTATTTATAATAATCCAATAACTTCTAACTATCCATATCTGCCGTTTTTAGGGTTCTGCGTCTCAAACGGTAAAAATGGAACCCTTATCGGATAACTTTTTTGTCCGTGTGTCCGTCTGCCTGCCTGTCTGTCTGTCTGTTAGAAATCCTTTTTCTCAGGAATCGGTACCAGTATCAGGTTGAAATTTTTGTCACATACTAAGATCTGTGGTCCCTTGGCGGTGTAAATCATTGAAGCTTCTTACTCAATGGAATCAAAAGATACGATCACATATGTCACACATCTTAACACCCACAAATTTACTCATTAAAACCCATACGGTACTTCACGTTGACCTACAAACACGAAATTTGGCAAAAAGCAAGGTTTCATAGTATAATCAAATGAAAAAGTTCTAAAGTTGTTAATTTGTAATTATGTCACAAGAAAAAAATTCCATTTGACATTTGTTTAAATTAAAACAATCAGTAGTTCTGCATTCAATGTGACCGGGTCACAACGGTAGAATTCAAACATCAGGCAAGGAGTGACTTTATTGCTCATATGACGCGTTTTGAAATTCATTCGTCATCAAATATCCACGAGTGATTACTGCACGGAGAAATGGCGATTCAAATTATATGTGAAACAAACAGTCGCAGATTAGTCAGCCTGAATGCAGAACTATTGATTACTGTAATAAAGATCGCTTGCCTCCTGCACAACTTAATGTCACATTTATATTGTTCAAATTAAAATATTCTCGAAAATATTGGAATTACTCGGACCGATGTCTTGACAGGTCAAAATGTTTGAGATTCTCGATTCCTGGAATGGGTGAATTGTCTGTACACATGAATAAGCTTTTATGGAAATCTCAGTGCCCGAGTTCTCGCGCAGTCGTCTTTTGAAACTCCCGAGGAACGTAAGAGTAACCGTGTAAACAGGGTGTGAAAGAAACAGCATTCCATGTTTTAACAGGAGGTAGATGGGCTAAATCAAGAAAAAATATGAGCTGAAAAATGCGTACCTTAAGATGTATGAGCACTTGTTCATCTTCCCTCGACTAGGACCTTGCCTAGTAGGTGGTGCGGGTGTCCCGCATCGTCCCCTACGCTCCTCGGAGTATGGGACCTCACCATCATCACTATGAAACACATATTTTTTACTGAGCAGGTGCTCGTAGCTCTTATGGTATACCCATGTATATTGGATATTTTTGTCTTGGTTTGATCCATGCCACCGCCTCTCAAAATCTAGAATACTTAACACTCTGTTTACTTACCAGAATCTAAACTAGTCATTGCTTTCTGAACAAAAGCAGACATACCTTGCAAAACAGTTTAGAAACGTTGGCATTTTTCCATTCTTCAGTTGTGTAATATTATGTATGCTTCACATACGAGGCAAACTGTCTACTTACAAGTAATAAGTAGTTGCATATTTTAAATTGGCATGGTTAGTGAACGCACACTGAGTAGGCTGGCTGAAGTGACGTCAGGCTGTAGGTGTGAGAAGGGCTCTTGAGAGCAGGTAGTCGACATTCCGTTTCTGGGGGCCAAGACATCAACCTTTTCTTACGTACAGGGTGTCCCAGGTTGTATTCAGGGATATAACAGGAACTAACATTCGAAGCAAGAAAAGTCGTTTAAATTTTGGAAATTTCTGGTAAGGTCTTGTGGGACCGAACTGCTGAGGTCATCGGTCCCAAGCCTACACTCTACTTAATCTAACTTAAACTAACTTACGCTAAGAACAACACACACAACCATGCCCGAGGGAGGACTCGAACCTCCGACGGGGGGAGCCGCACGGACCGTGACAAGTAGCCTCAGACCGCGCGGAAAGTCGTTTAAACATGGTCTCTAAAATATCTTATCTTAAGAGCTACGAGGAATCCTTCGTGAGCGGTACTGTGAAACAAATCTCTTCTGCTGCCAGCGCTTTGCTTTCCATATTTTGAGAGGAGGTTGTTTTGACGAAAACAAGTAAAAAACTTCCCAGTGAGTATGGGCGCTAAAGAAGTGCATATCTTAATAGCTATGAGCACCTGCTCAGCAGAAGAGATCTGTTTCAAAGTAGTGAAGATGAACAAATAACCATAACATTTTAGGTATGCACTTTAGAGCCCATTATAACTGAATATTTTCCTTGTTTTGGGCCACACTACCAGCTTTCAAAATATTTAAAGCAAAGAGTTCGTAGCAGAAGAGATTATTTCAATATCGATGACGAAACAGTGCTAATTGCTCTTAAGCTATTAATTTTAGAGCCCACGTTTACTGGACTTTTTTGCTGTCATATCCCCGAATACTGGCCATTCGTCCTGGAAGACCGTGTTGAATAGTAACTTATGAGTTTCAATGAACGTTTCCACTGTAAACGGATATTTTATTTCGTTTATCACGACTTACATCAAAATATTTCAATATATAATGTGTATCATCACTCGTCCGCAATTTTACACGTTAGCTTCTCTAGATATGTAAGTAGTAACTATACAGCTACATCTACATCTCACGAGTCTATATGCAGTGAAAGCACTAGTTTGTTGTTACATACTGTCACATTCACAAATGTGCAAGAGAACGGTGACTACTTTTACGCCACTTTCCGATTTGTTACTTGGGTAACCTTATTTGCACGATCTTCACAGCGCAGATATGTAGCGGGCATAAGGATAGATGCAGTTTCTGCCCCGAAAGGCTTCAAGATTTTTTAAGCCGACTGTCTGAAGATGTTCGACGCCTTTCTTCGACTGCCCGCCATTTAAGATATTCAAAAGCTTCACCCCAGTCAAACGACCCGTCGTCCAATCGTACCGCCTTTGTGTGTATACACTCGACATCTCTTGTTTATTCCACGACTTTAGTTTATCTAGGCGCTACAGCCTGGAACCACGCGACCACTACGGTCGCAGGTTCGAATCTTGCCTCGGGCATGGATGTGTGTGATGTCCTTAAGTTAATTAGTTTTAAGTAGTTCTAAGTTGATGACCTCAGAAGTTAAGTCCCATAGTGCTCAGAGCTATTTGAACAATTTTTTAGTTTATCTGTTGAAAACCACTGCATTAAATGTTTTTATGAATTGCACGTCTCCGTTGAACAACAGTTTCAAAGTTCTTTGTGCTAGTTATTATGTCGGCAGTTGGAACACGTTTCCCCAAACACGCTATTTAATGACTGGCTTCGAGTTTACGCAGCCGAGGTACTCTCCTTTTTGGCAGTGGCGTAATTTAGATATCATTACACTGTAATCCTCACTGGCAATTAGTTACAGAGCACAGTTTAAGGGCTGTTTATTAACGTGCTGCTTAACAAGCACAGGAAACAAAGTGGTGTTCGTGGAGCAGTGGTGCCCAGCGCTTTCACCTTTACGCCGGCGAACTCGAAGCACTCTTCGGAAGCGGTCACGGCGAACCCAGTCTTTCGCTATTAACTTTCCCAGAAGAAACACAGTAGCCGATATTTTCCGCACCGGACGGCGCGGAAGTGTATTTCGGCAAGTTGTGCTGCTAATTACGGCCCGTCTTGTTTACCGACCGAAAAGTTGCCGCATTTAAGTTGCCTGCTGGCGTGGCCCACCTCTGGCTGGCTGGATTCCAGGGTCGGCTGTAGCCAGATGAGGCGCGTGGCAGAATAGGCCGGGGGGCCTGTCGGGGAGTCCGTGCAAAGTCAGGAATCTGCGACGATGTTGCTCCGCGTTTACAAGCACGTATTGAATTCCCGATCTCACCTGAGATCCTGTGCTACGTTCCAGTGACCTTCCGGTAGGGCGCTGCAGATTCTCCTTTGTTCTTGAACCGTAGGGATCTTTGGAGACAATAACATCGGAGGAAAATGCGAAAATAATTTTCAATGTTTTTTTGTGAGACATATAGCGGCTCTTTCGAGACGTCCTGGCAAACTGAAAAGCGTGACCTTTAATAATTGAATACCTTTCGCAGGGAATACTCTTCTCAGTTACGGCTCACAACATAGGTTCAATCCTGTCTGCAACTCTCTCATAAATTCCAAATATCTCCGCTCTCCTGCGTACCTTTCTTAACTAGAATCCTGGAAGGATAGATACAATAAAGAAATGTCATAGTCACAGGCTAGAAATTTTTCCAGAACAAATTTGTCATTCTCCAGAGCTGTGGGTACTGTTTTGAAATTTTCTGGCAGATTAAAATTGTGTGCTACACAGAGACTCGAACTTGGAACCTGTGTATCACAATCTTCTGTGAATCTAACAGCTCGGAATGCACACTATTTCTGTGACAGCAGATAAATGACGTGAACGTTAGGTAAGTGACTTAAACGCTAGTCTCATTCCCACGCTATCGAACAGTACAGTAAGTCCCAAAGGTCTTTTTCTGTCAGTGACCGTTATACCAAATGAGCCAAAGATGTCTCGCTTCACTTGTAACTGAAACGATGAGAACATTTCACACTTAAGTTTATACAGGATATAATGGGTAAAAGTGCAGATATTTCTACATGTGGTACTTTAATATGTACACACATAAGTGTGTTGGTTGTTTTTCTCTTCGTAGAACAGTCTTCTCACACTGTCACCTAACTTACAATTTATTCTTGTCCGCCTGGCGAAACTGCACCTCCAAGTGGACTACATCTGTCAGTATAGACTGTCCGTTTTGCATCCACCTGTCCACAGTTCAACATCTGACCTGCTGCCCAGGGGAAAATAAGCACTAATGGCTTGCTCTTGCCACATGTACTTAGAGGTACTACCCAATCCAAAACAATACGACTTTGTCAGCAAACGACAGCTTCTTCATCTCCCAGTACCTACTGCAACCTACATCCTTCTGAATCTGCTTAGTGTATACGATTTTTACCCTCCACGCTGCCCTCCAATATTAAATTGGTGATCCCTTGATGCCTCAGAACATGTCCTACCAACAGATCCCGTCTTCTGGTCAAGTTGTGCCACAAACTTCTCTTCTCCCCTATCCTATTCAATACTTCCTCATTCGTTATGTGATCTACCCATTTAATCTTCAGCATTCTTCTGTAGCACCACATTTCGAAAGCTTCTATTCTCTTCTTGTCCAAACTATTTATCGTCCATGCTTCACTTCCATACATGGCTACACTCCATACAAATACTTCCAGAAATAACTTCCTGACACTTAAATCTATACTCGATGTTAACAAATTTCTCTTCTTCAGAAACGCTTTCCTTGCCATTGACAGTCTACATTTTATATCCTCTCTACTTCGACCATCATCAGTTATTTTGCTCCCCAAATAGCAAAACTCCTTTACTACTTTAAGTGTGTCATTTCCTAATCTAATTCCCTCAGCATCACCCGACTTAATTCGACTACATTCCATTATCCTCGTTTTGCTTTTGTTGATGTTCATCTTATATCCTCCTTTCAAGACACTGTCCATTCCATTCAACTGCTCTTCCAAGTCCTTTGGTGCCTCTGACAGAATTACAATGTCATCGGCGAACCTCAAAGTTTTTATTTCTTCTCCACGGATTTTAATACCTACTCCGAATTTTTCTTTTGTTTCCTTTACTGCTTGCTCAATATACAGATTGAACAACATCGGGGAGAGGCTACAACCCGGTCTTACTCCCTTCCCAACCACTGCTTCCCTTTCATGTCCCTCGACTCTTATAACTGCCATCTGGTTTCTGTACAAATTGTAAATAGCCTTTCGCTCCTTGTATTTTACCCCTGCCGCCTTTAGAATTAGAGGGAGAGTATTCCAGTCAACATTGTCAAAGGCTTTCTCTAAGTCTACAAATGCTAGAAACGTAGGTTTGCCTTTCCTTAATCTTTCTTCTAAGATACGTCGTAAGGTCAGTATTGCCTCACGTGTTCCAGTGTTTCCACGGAATCCAAACTGATCTTCCCCGAGGTTGGGTTCTACTAGTTTTTCCATTCGTCTGTAAAGAATTCGTGTTAGTATTTTGCAGCTGTGACTTATTAAACTGATAGTTCGGTAATTTTCACATCTCTCAACACCTGCTTTCTTTGGGATTGGAATTATTATATTCTTCTTGAAGTGTGAGGGTATTTCGCCTGTTTCATACATCTTGCTCACCAGATGGTAGAGTTTTGTCAGGACTGGCTCTCCCAAGGCCGTCAGTAGTTCCAATGGAATGTTGTCTACTCCGGGGGCCTTGTTTCGTCTCAGGTCTTTCAGTGCTCTGTCAAACTCTTCACGCAGTATCGTATCTCCCATTTCATCTTCATCTACATCCTCTTCCATTTCCATAATATTGTCCTCAAGTACATCGCCCTTGTATAGACCCTCTATATACTCCTTCCACCTTTCTGATTTCCCTTCTTTGCTTAGAACTGGGTTTCCATCTGAGCTCTTGATATTCATACAAGTCGTTCTCTTATCTCCAAATGTCTCCTTAATTTTCCTGTAGGCAGAATCTATCTTACCCCTAGTGAGATAAGCCTCTACATCCTTACATTTGTCCTCTAGCCATCCCTGCTTAGCCATTTTGCACTTCCTGTCGATCTCATTTTTGAGACGGTTGTATTCCTTTTTGCCTGCTTCATTTCCTGCATTTTTATATTTTCACCTTTCATCTATTAAATTCAATATATCTTCTGTTTCCCAAGGATTTCTACTAGCCCTCGTCTTTTTACCTACTTGATCTTCTTCTGCCTTCACTACTTCATCCTCAAAGCTACCCGTTCTTCTTCTACTGTCTTTCTTTCCCCCATTCCTGTCAATTGTTCCCTTATGCTCTCCCTGGAACTCTGTACAATCTCTGGTTTAGTTAGTTTATCCAGGTCCCATCTCCTTAAATTCCCACCTTTTTGCAGTTTCTTCAGTTTTAATCTACAGGTCATAACCAATAGATTGTGGTCAGAATCCACATCTGCCCCTAGAAATATCTTACAATTTAAAACCTGGTTCCTAAATCCCTGTCTTACTATTATATAATCTAGCTGATACCTTTTAGCATCTCCAGGGTTCTTCCATGTATACAACCTTCTTTCATGATTCTTAAACCAAGTGTTAGCTATGATTATGTTGTGCTCTGTGCAAAATTCTACCAGCCGGCTTCCTCTTTCATTTCTTAGCCCCAATCCATATTCACCTACTATGTTTCCTTCTCTCCCTTTTCCTACACTCGAATTCCAGTCACCCATGACTATCAAATTTTCGTCTCCCTTCACTATCTGAATAATTTCTTTTATTTCATCATACATTTCTTCAATTTCTTTGTCATCTGCAGAGCTAGTTGGCATATAAACTTGTACTACTGTAGTAGGTGTGGGCTTCGTATCTATCTTGGCCACAATAATGCGTTCACTATGCTGTTTGTAGTAGCTTACCCGCATTCCTATTTTCCTGTTCATTATTAAACCTACTCCTGCATTACCCCCATGTGATTTTGTGTTTATAACCCTGTAGTCACCTGACGAGAAGTCTTGTTCCTCCTGCCACCGAACTTCACTAATTCCCACTTTATCTAACTTCAACCTATCCATTTCCCTTTTTAAATTTTCTAACCTACCTGCTCGATTAAGGGATCTGACATTTCGCGCTCCGATCCGTAGAACGCCAGTTTTCTTTCTCCTGATAACGATATCCTCTTGAGTAGTCCCCGCCCGGAGATCCGAATGGGGGACTATTTTACCTCCGGAATATTTTACCCAAGAGGACGCCATCATCATTTAATCATACAGTAAAGCTGCATGCCCTCGGGAAAAATTACGGCTGTAGTTTCCCGGTGATTTTCAGCCGTTCGCAGTACCAGCACAGCAAGGCCGTTTTGGTTATTGTTACAAGGCCAGATCAGTCAATCATCCAGACTGTTGCCCTTGCAACTACTGAAAAGGCTGATGCCCCTCTTCAGGAACCACACGTTTGTCTGGCCTCTCAACGACATAAATACTAATGTAATATTATTCAGTACAGCGTCCTCAGTCACAAACAGAAATAACTCTCTTGACAGGATGTCCGCACTGCTGATATTCATCATCAATGAGAAGATACGTTAGACTTGTAAAATTTTTCTTTCCTGAAAGAAAAGCATAACCCGTTTTCGAAACCCGTGCCCCATCGTCAGGTGCATATAAAATGTGAGTATATAGAAGTCAAATAACAGAGATTAAATGAGGTTAACATGGTGCATCGCTGGTACTCTTTTATACCGTGTACCAGGGGTGCACTATTTTAAGCTGCCACTTTTTGTTACAATTTGACGCAACATCATTATGCGACATTCATTGTTACAAAAAGCATGTAAATCTAATAATATCACAACATCTGATCATAAGAGAATACAGTCGCTGAAACGGATAACAGTAATAAAAAGTAAACTTGATTCCTCAAGAATAATATAAGCTTCAGATTGCTCCAAAACGACTGGCGCAATATCAAGCGTGTAAAATTTCACTTCGTTATTCAACATTTATGGGTTAACATCGAGTATTGATTTAAGTGACAGGAAGTCGTTTATGAAAGTATTTGTATGGAGTGTAGCCATGTATGGAAGTGAAACATGGACGATAAATAGTTTGGCAAGAAGAGAACAGAAACTTTCGAAATGTGATGCTACAGAGGAATGCTGAGGATTAGATGGGTACATCACATAACTAATGAGGTGGTATTGAATAGAATTGGGGAGAAGAGGAGTTTGAGGCACAACTTGACTAGAAGGAGGGATCGGTTGGTAGGACATGTTCTGAGGCATCAAGGGATCACCAATTTAGTACTGGAGGGCAGCGTGGAGGGTAAAAATCATAGAGGGAGACGAAGAGATGAATACACTAAGCAGATTCAAAAGGATGTAGGCTGCAGTAGGTACTGGGAGATGAAGAAGCTTGCACAGGATAGAGTAGCATGGAGAGCTGCATCAAACCAGTCTCAGGACTGAAGACCTTGACAACAACACCACATGCACTTGAATATGGGACACAGAACCCAAAACCGGATTGTGATTTTCTTTTAGGAAATAAAAAAAGAAAACAGTAGTATCGGATGATATCAATGTCGGCCAACAGAAATATCTGCGCTTATACACATTCCCCTCTATATACCCACTGACTGATAAGGAGATGTTTAACGGAAACCTAAGGTGAACTGCATTGACAGGAATTGTGCTCACAGCAATGAAAGTATTCATTTGGTCCTTAAATTTATTTTCATGAAAACGACCCAACTAGTTCTTTACAGTTTTAGCATTAGATTTCAACAACGCAGTCTATCGTTGATATGTTTCTCATATAGATCCTGGCATTTGCCTCTACTTATTATCATCTTTCATTTATTGAGAAAGCCTTTTGTTTTCTCGTGACGTACGCTGTGCTCATTGGGTCATCATGTTTGGCTTTTTATTGTTAAGACTGTTCTCGAGAATGTCCTCCTCTTTAGTATATACTAAGCTCCCGGGAATACAATTTCTGGTTGAAAATCACTGGCTGTGCTGTGTGCAGTCTGTGGCTGCTTTGCATTGTTGTAATACTCGCCATTGTAGTGTTAGGCAGCTGGCTGTGAACAGCGCGTAGCGTTGCGCAGTTGGAGGTGAGCCGCCAGCAGTGGTGTATGTGGGGAGAGAGATGGCGGAGTTTTGAAATTTGTCATGATCTGCTGTATTTATATATGATGATATCAAGGTGAATACATTGTTTGTTCTCTATTAATATCTTTCATTTGCTAACTATCCCTATCAGTAGTTAGTGCCTTCAGTAGTTTGAATCTTTTATTTAGCTGGCAGTAGTGGCGCTCGCTGTATTGCAGTAGCTTCAGCAGCGAAGATTTTTGTGAGGTAAGTGATTTGTGAAACGTATAGGTTAATGTTAGTCAGGGCCATTCTTTCGTAGGGATTTTTTTGAAAGTCAGATTGCGTTGCGCTAACAAAATATTGTGTGTCAGGTTAAGCACAGTCGTGTATAATTGTTCAAAGGGGACGTTTCATGGTTTACCATCAAAATTATTCGTTGAGGAATGTATTCGTAAATCCCCTGTAGTAACGTAACAGCCGAACCCTTGTACCGAATGAAATGGTCATTTCTGTTACATAGTGATCTAAAACTATTTCAGATTCTGTAAGGAGAGAGACTGCACAGTGGCAGACACTGAAATCGTATTCAATTTAAACCTCTGCCGAGCCATCCAAATAAACATCTTCGTGGTTTCCACATGTCGCACTTAGTGAATGCAGGGATGCTTCCCCTTACAAAGGATGTGTCCTAATTCCTTCCCCAGTCCTAGCTTATGCTCCAAGTCCAATTCTTTCGCTGCGATATGCCCTTAAACTCTATTTTCCTTTCAGATTCTCCGTTGTTTGTATAATTATGATACTAAAGACGTTTGGCACGCGTACAAGGATATTGTTTGAACGTCCCCAGTGATGACGATTATATGTTGTCACCGTTCTATAAACATCTCACACTTGGGCCTAATTCGAACTATTGCATTATTGAAGCCCTTACGGCGAGGGGCGGGGGTTGAGGAGAGGCTTTTACAGGTGACAGATAGACCTCTGCGAGGCGGGCGCAGGTGGACAGGGAGCGTAACAACAGATCGAGAAAGGACAAGAAAGGTCCGTGAATTCTGCAAGCCGTCTAGGCCCTGTCGTTTTCCTACGGTCAGGAGACTCTTCCTAACTTCCTCACCCCGCGACTGTAAATGCACACTTGTTATTTCGTTTCCACATTGCCATTTCGTCCATGTACTAGCATAAAGGAACGATTACCACCGAAGAGACTCTTATCAATGAAATGGTTTGTGTGTCACCAATGCGCTTGTTTCACACAGCTGATCTTTACACCTCGCCCATGTTTAACATTGGAGTTCTGCTGCATCTGCGCTGCGGTACTGTAGCCTCTCAGAGATAGGTGAGCTGGTTCAGAAGTAAGTATGCTACTTCACGAGTACTTCCGATTTTTGACGATTTCTGCTGACGGACGTCAGGAGCGAAAAACGACGGAGGGGAAAGCAAGCAGAAAAGATAGAGGAGATACACTGTCCCGCCAAAGAAACTGGTATGGGCATGCGTATTCAAATAAACAGAGATGTACACAAGCAGAATACGGCGATGCGGTCGGCAACGCCTATATAAGACAAGTGTCTGGGGCAGTTGTTAGATGGGTTACTGCTGCTACAATGGCAGGTTATCAGGACATAAACGTGGTGTTATAGTCGGCGCACAAGAGATGGGACACAGTATCTTCGAGGTAGCAATGAAGTGTGCATTTTCCCGTACGACCATATCAGGAATCCGGGAAAACATCAAATCTCCGACACAGCTGCGGCCGGGATAAGATCCTGCAAGAATGGAGCCAACGACGACTGAAGAGAATCGTTCAGCTTCACGACATTGCAACCCTTCCGCAAACTGCTGCAGGTTTCAATGCTATGTCATAAACAACAGTCAGCGTGCGAATCGTTCAACGAAACATCATCGATATGGGCTTTCGGAGCCGAAGGTCCACTGTACTTCATGATTGCACGACGCAAAGTTTTACGCCTCGCCGGAGCCCATTAACACCGACATTGGACTGTTGACGTCTGGAAATGTGTTACCTGGTCGGACGAGTCTCGTTTCTAACTGTATCGAGCGGATGGGCGTGTAGGGGTATGGAGACAACCTCATGAATGCATGGACCCTGGATGTCAGCAGAGGGCTTTTGAAGCTGGTGGAGGCTCTATAATGGTGTGGGGCGTGCTCAGTTGGGGTGATATGGGACAACTGATACGTCTAAATACGACTCTGACAGGTGACACGTAGATAAGCGTCCTCTCCCGATCATCTGCATCCATTCATGTCCATTGTGCATTACGACAGACTTGGGCAATTTCAGCAGGACAATGAAACACACTACACGTCCAGAATTGCGACAGAATGGCTCCAGGAACCCTCTTCTGAGTTTAAACACTTCCGCTGGCCACCAAACTCCCCAGACATGAACATTATTGAGCATACCGCGTCGTGCTGCGGCACTTCTGCTTGCTCGCGGAGGTCCTACAAGATATTAGGCAGGTGTACCTGTTTGTTTGGCTCTTTAGTGTAACATACATACTACATTACTCATGTGTAATTTGTTTGTCCCTCCAGCTAGTATTTTTTCGTTATTTCCAAGTTTATGCTAATACGATCTGAAAATAGAAAACAATTTAAGAATTAACATTGTGTGGCTGATTAATAATATTATGGTAGGTTTTAGTCGTCGTACCAGTAAACAGATAGATACTCTGTTCATCGAAGTTGAACCTACATGTAGACAAACTGTGAAATGGCAGTCACATATAGGTACGTTTCATTTTTTTGCCACTGTTCTGTGCTTGTTTGATTGAGAGTACTGGGCATGTTAGTCTGGGAGGAAAATTTCAGTTATTTTCACTGGAAAGGTATATTCAAGGTGTGATTTCTAATTCCTGTTCGTCGACAAGAGGTGGTCAGTGAGCCATAATAAGCTGGGGCGGCATTCTGTGCTTTTGTCGACTAAAGTCGGTACCTCTCCTCACCGAGAACAGAAGATCCCATGCCACCACTGCGATCCCCGAGAATAATAAAGACATTTTTGTCATTTCTGTTTGGACATCGAAGGCTAGTTTGCCGTGATGCCACCAAGGCAGCTTGAGAAAGTTGGTTGCCTTCGTTCCAAATACTTGATGAATCCAAGTGAATGGTTCGGCACTGCTATCGTGGGACACTGCACCAGGCCTGTACCAGTCTCCTGTCAATGTGAGTTTTGCCAGATGAGAATATTCTGGTTCGTCACTTTAACTACAGCTATGAGCCATCCCCTCCATATGGCGATTTTTTTTTTTAAATGTTGGAAGTTGCGGGCAGAGAAGGAGATTTTTGGGGTTAGTGTGCGTGCTCCGCGTGGTGCTGACTGTTGCACCCTAGCTGATTTTTTGGAAACTGAAAGTATCGAAATTCATATTCTGGGCAGCGAGAAACTTACTTGTTCTGCCACGCGACTTATGTTGCCTATTTGATTATAATTTTTGATCAGATTTGTCTCATTCATTTTGAAGTCACAAGGAAATCATGCTTCGATTTCTCCAAGTTGTTGTCTTCGCTACAAAGACCGGTCTGATACAACTCTTCATTCTACTCTATCCTATCCTGTGCATGTTTCTTCGTCTCCGAGTAACTACTGCAGCCTACAACCTTCGGAATCTGCTCACTCCATTCTACTCTCGGTATTCATCTACGATTTCAGCCCCCCCTCACTTCCCTCCAGTACTAAATTGGTGATCCCTTGATGTCTAAGATTGCGTTCTACCAACCAACCCCTTCTTATAGTCAGGCTATGCCACAAATTTGTCTTCTTCCGTGTCCTATTCAGTAACTTCTCATTATTTACGTGATCTACCGGTCTAATCTTCAGCATTCTTCTGCAGCACCACATTTCGAAAGCTTCTAGCCTATTCTTGTCATAGCTGTTTATTGTCCATATTTCATTTGCTCCGTGCTAATACTTTCAGAAGAACTTCCTGATACTTAAATCTAT
Organism: Schistocerca americana; assembly: GCF_021461395.2. Classification (NCBI taxonomy): domain Eukaryota; kingdom Metazoa; phylum Arthropoda; class Insecta; order Orthoptera; family Acrididae; genus Schistocerca; species Schistocerca americana. The sequence continues at coordinate 123,390,909 of NC_060124.1, forward strand.
GTTCGACGTTAATTTCTCTTCTTCAGAAACGATTTTCCTGCCGTTGCCAGTCTACACTTGACATCATCTCTGCTTCGGTACAAATAGCAAAACTTGTCTACTACTATAAATTCTCGTTTCCTAATCTAATTCGCTCAGCATCAATTGATTTAATTCGGCTACATTCCATTATCATTTTTTTGTTTTTGTTGATGTTCATTTTATATTCACCTTTCAAGACACTATCCATTCCGTTTCACTGCTCTTCTGAGTCCTTCGCTACCTCCGACAGAAATAAAATGTTATCGGCAAACCTCCAAGTTTTTATCTTTTCTCCCTCGACTTTAATTCCTATTCAAAAATTTTCTTTGGTTTTATTTACTACTTGCTCATTGTACAGATTGAATAACATGGTGGACAGGCTAAAACCCTGTTTCATTCCTTTCTCAATGCCTCGACTCTGATAATTGCCGTCTGTTTTCTGCACAAGTTGTAAATAGCCTTTCGCTCCCTGTATGTTACCCCTCCCACCCTCAGAATTTCGAACATAGCATTCCAGTCAACATGGTTAAAAGCCATCTTTACATCTACTAATGATATAAATGGAGGTTTACCTTTCCTTAAACTTCCTATGTTTCTCCGAAATCCAAGCTGATCTTCTACAAGTTCGACCTCTACCAGTTATTCCATTCTTCGGTAAGGAATTCGTGCTAGTATTTTGCAACCATTATCTCACAGTTCGGTAATTTTCACAGCTGTCAACACCTTTTTCCTTTCTCCATGCCGTCCGGTGTGGCCGAGCGGTTCTAGGCGCTTCAGTTTGGAACCGCGCCACCGCTACGGTCGCAGGTTCCAATCCTGGCTCGGGCGTGGATGTGTGTGATGTCCTTAGGTTAGTTAGGTTTAAGTAGTTTTAAGTTCTATGGGACTGATAACTTCAGATGTTAAGTCCCATAGTGCTCAGAGCCACTTGAACCAAATTTGAACCTTTCTCCATACAGTCATCGATATAATTTGGTATCCATATCACCTTCTCGTATCCCCGACAGGGTTAGCATCCTTCTGCGTAATTTTTTATAAAATTTGAGAGACCTTCGCTCTTTGCCAATTTCATGTTAACTGTGTGCTTCATAAAGAGCAGTTAAAAACTTTTAAAACTTTTACTCACATTGATTTACATTTCCGGATTCCTTAATTGTCCTAAAACATCTCCGTAATCAGGCGACCCAGAAATAACAAATCTCACCTTTTGCTTATCCAAGTTTTTCGTTCTCCTATGCCGGACTAGGTGGCCGAGCGCTTTTAGGCGCTTCCGTCCGGAACCGCGCGACTGCTATGGATGCAGGTTCGAAACCTGCTTCGGGCATGGATGTGTGTGATGTCCTTAGGATAGTTAGGTTTAAGTAGTTCTAAGTTCTAGGGGACTGATGACCTCAGATGTTAAGTCCCATAGTGCTCAGGGCCATTTGAACCATTTTTGAACCTTTCTCCATACAGTCATCGATATAATTTGGTATCCATCTCACCTCCTCGTATCCCCGACGGTGTTGGCATCCTTTTGTGTGATTTTTCATAAAATTTTAGAGATTTTCGCTCTTTGTCAATTTCATGTTAATTGTGTGGACCATAAAGAGCAATTAAAAACTATTACTCTCACACTGATTTACATTTCCAGATTCCTTAATCGTCCTAAAACATTTCCGTGAACAAGCGACCCAGAAATAACAAATCTCACCTTTTGCTTATCTAAGTTTTTTGTTCTTCTATGAAAATGTTGTTTCAATGGCCAAATATAACCAACTTCTGTTCGAAGGCAAAGAGAGAACCCCATCGAAATTCTAAACGTACAGTCTGCCACAAGTGATTGACTGCATTGCCCATGTATTTTATGTCCTAAGATTGGACGTTGGCCATAGTTGGAATATTTGTAGTTATTCTAACACGAATGAAAGTTTGACACATTTTAAAAGCATCGAAAGTCTTAAGTTTCTTTGCTAATAACTGTGCTTTTGTGTCAAATCTCAGTGGAGAGTCGGTTTCGCTGTTTTCCGCTTATTATTAACCCTCCGTAAAATATTAATACGCTAAATCTACGTGGAAAAAACTGCATAAAGATAACTTAATGGTTTGGAGAGGAATGTGCTTGGTACGGGTCCAGCATTATTATCACATGTCAGTGCTTTTCACACAAGGTGAACCGTGTGTTAACGTATACATACTGAGACCGTGATAGTTCATGCACGGCAGTAGAGCGTAACTGGAAACAGACCTGCATTACCGTAAACCCGGCTGAAAATGGCCACGTCGAACGCGGCCGGTTACAAACAGTTAATCATTTATCCGAGTAATATTTTATCGCCACCTCAGTTCCATTAAATCATTGTACCGTTGTCGCGCTGACGGCCCTTGAATAGAGCTTACGCAATCTAAATGGATAAATATGACACGCATCGAGTGGCGCCGCCAGTGAAATTATACACTCCGCAAACAATCGGGCGCCAGCTACAATGTAAACGGCCGCCTAACAAATTGCCGACCGTTCCGGACTGGGGACGCGTACTATTTCACGCGCATAAACACGCGCCGGGCGCTAATAGTCACGCCCACTCCCCCCACCAGCAGCCATCGTTTTCCACCTCCCGTTCCCCTCCTCTCGATATCAGCCCGCCCACGCAGTAGCCACGTTCCACGCCCGCCAACTATCTCGTATATTTCTGACCACTGTCCCTATCTGACATCAGAATTACGGCGCAGTACTTTCTCGATTAACATGCCAGAACTGCTAGTAAAATATTACGCTCATTTTCAAGCGGTCATTGTCGCTGGACCGCGTCGCTGGTACTCATCAGGCATCAGTGAAGTTACAGAAGTAGCTCGTTGTCATATAACTCTCCTTTCGAAAATTGATGCAGTGCTCAGCAAGTATAGCCCTCCAAGAGTTGGGAAGAGATCGGGTGGGGTGGGGGGAGGGACATGAGAGTAGGGACACTTGCTCCACCTTGGATTTCCGGCACAGATTTTTTTATTACAAAAACCGCCTGTTTTCCGTCAGTCGACCTCTGCTCTCGTCTTTAACTAACCAATTTCGCACAGTTTCGTCTTACTGGCAGTTTGAATAAATTACAGTTAAACTGATTGTGTTCTTTTAAGACTGGTTACCCTGTAACTTCGAGAAATGATCTGATGATGGGCTACACAGTCCGAAACAGTTTAGTTTAAGATAACACAAGCAGAGATCGACAGGCGGAAAATGAGAGTATTTTCTACAAATAAGAAACACACGACATTTTATTCGATACAGAAATCCCGTGCATTACTAGTATCCCAGGTCAACAATGCCAAACCGCAGATTTATCTCTGCATAGTGCAACAGGAATACCTCCGGGGTGGCGACACGAATGGCATCAAGGCCACCCCTTCAATTAACCTTGCCAAATCCGACGATAACCATGCCGACCCTGCGGAGTAATGAGCACAAGGAGAGTGCAATAGGAATACCGTGGATTTAATAACCACCACAAAATTTGTGTTTCTTTACCAAGCTGCTAATGCGAACTAGCCATTTGTCAAAGCGCCGTGGTTATTTCGGCATTGTTTTGCAATCATTGTGAATGTGAACGTTTACAGGACTTCGAGGAAATAGTGTCCATCTTCTATATGCTGAAAATTATCTTAATAAAAATAATGTCATTGTTCTTATACATAAAAAGTTTTGTTTGCTGGCAATGTAAGCTATGTCTGAACTCACGTAAACTGTCAACACAGAAACTTCGAGAATGTGTTGCGAAATGTGGCTTCGAGAAATTAACTTTAGCTGTGCCCATCTGGTCCCCTGTCTGTTTCAAAATTCGTAATGCTGTCTGACTTCAACACTGTGAATCATTAAACTCTCAAACTGATGAATTTTCCCCAGGAAAACTCAATGCTTCCCTTTTCCATTATTTAATTTTGTTTTACCTCTTGTACAACGGAAACACCGTGACACTGCCCTTATCTTGAAAGCGCCTAGCATTTGCTGAGCTACAAAGAACTACTGAGATGCGCCTGGTGTAATGCACTCTTTTATTTTTTTATTTATTTTTTTTTTTAGAAAAAAGAGCAAAGCACACTTGGTTCATAACAAATCTGAACAAGCAAAAATAATAACTAATATTTTGGCATGGACTTCGGATGCGGACGATCACTTGGAATAAATTATAAAATCAAGTGTAATGCGTTTTCTGATTCCAAAAGCTATATATATAGAAGAGTTATCTCTTGCTTTGCTTCAGTAACAATAGTATACAACAAAAAAAATAGTTCTACATTGGACAAACGTATGTAGGTTTTCCAAAGCAAATGAGATCTTTTCAAAAACTCCTAAAAATAACATTAAAAATGCAACAGCTACTCCTAGCCCCAAATACAAATTGTTAATTATGGATCGTTGTTTATCCTTCTTTCGAGTCTCTGGATGCTGAACCAAGAATACGAAAGTACAAGCTGCTGCAATAAAGTACAAAAATTGAAATCCATTACTCATCAAAATAATCATAACAAAATACTAATTTCAAAATGCTTCAATCATTTTTTCCTTATCTGAAATAATCAATCAGTAAATCAACATGATCCTCTTCCTCAGAATATAACAGCAATCGTAGCACTCGGCCTATGCCGTCCTACTGCTCATGATACACCACTGCCGGCTAATGCGTCTTCTCACCTTACTAATAACACTGCGCATCATCTCCCACGCATTTTGCGAGGCAGAGATGGTACATGCAAGAGTCCAGGTGACACAGCATCTCTGATGACACTGCTATTCGAATCAGTGATTACGTTTGGACAAGAGAAGCATTGTAATATTATCACTCAGCTATTTCACTATAGTACACGTCTTCCTTTCTTCCTAGGCATTTAGTACCCCCTCAGACACCCTCAGTCTATCCTGAGGTTATCGCGCCATCTTTTCCTTGGATGGCCAGTATTTCTGTGGCCAGCTAGTAATTCAGAATTTTCTTTTCCTTGGTTTACAGTTAAGTCGGTTTGTCTACTGTCTTGCCTCAGCTATGTTTGTCGTAATTGCTCTCACTATTGTTTTATACATTGTTGCCGTTCCATCTTTTCCTGTGTGTTTGTTTTCAAAATAGTATCGTTTTAACACAGTGTCACTATATTTACTTTTGTTACTTGTTTTCTAACTACCTTTTCTATATTTCCCCTTCTGGACATTTAAATACCAAGATATTTAAATCTCATTACCCCTTGAATCATTTTTCTATCCACTTGCAGTTTGTATCTAGTTGGTTCTACATATCTGCTCATACATTTGGTTTTTTTGAGTGGATTTGACCATATGCAGATTTTTGACTCCCATGTTAAATACATGTAAAACTTTCTACGCTGTATATCCACTGTTCGCCAGAAGAAATGCATCGTCAGGACAACAAATGATTTATATTCCTTCGTCAACCATTTTTTAACCACTACCAACCAGTATCACCTCGTTCGTGACTATATTAGAAACTAGCGGGCTCGAAGAGTCACCTCGTCTGATACCACTATTAAATGCTATCAAGGTAGTTAAAATAAAACCAATTATCGCCTGGATCTATTTGCTGGAATAGATGTTTCCAATTGTTTGTATTAACATGGAAGGAATCCCTTGAGTGTATAGCAGGTCTACCACATGTTTTACCTGAATCCTACCGTAAATCAGTAAGTCAAATATAAGCTGACATTTTGTTCTATTGACTTCTCTACAAACTTTCTAGGAATGAGAACTGTATCTGTGCTTGATCTACCAGTTCTAAAACCATACTGCTCTGCAAGGGCTGTAAAGCTTTCTATTTGCTATTGTTTTCGTTGTGAGTTTAAGCTATGAACCCAACAGAATTATACCTCTGTAGTGGAAAGGGTCTTTCGTATCTCCTTCATGTATATGATAAGTGTAATACTACTTCTACATTCGTTTGGAATTTTATTACCAATTATAACATTGTTACCCAGCTTGGTCAACTGTTCGGTTAGTGGATATCCTCCATACATTAGTGATACGTCGGGGATTTTATCTTTTCCTGGGGAAGTGCAATTTTTTTAACAGACTTAGAACTTCTTCTGCCTACGAACGTGAAACAGTTAACGTCGTCACTTATTTGTATGCTAACTCTTGGTTTCTCTCTTTGTTTTCTGGTGATTTTTTACCTTTACACAAGTCTGTTAAATATTTAACTGATGACTCCTCATTTCAAAATTTCGTTCCTCCACTATCATATTATTCTCCATTTTGTTTCTGCAACTCATAGATGTCTTGTTCTACATTTTTAGAAAAGGTGTTTCTCTTAAAAGCTATTCACTGTTGATTTTGTCTCATTACGAGTTCTTTTGTAATCTTCATAAGAAGCTTGCGTTTTGGCTGTTCTGTATTTCAAATAGGCACATCTCTATTTTTACACATTCCCTTAATCTCTTTGGGAAACCATCGTGTTCAGTTTGTTTTCCTCTCTTGCTTTATAAAGCTTGTACGTTTTGCTTCTATATACACGAATAAATAAACTGTATGAATGGAACAACAAGCATAAAAAGGAAATACAAGGTATTAGTTTCATATTAGTCATAACAGTAAGATTCTGTTAGATACATCCAGACATTTTATGACAATAACGACTGGTACCCTATAGCAGAACGGCTTCATCAAGTACTACACCTGATTTCGAAACCAGTGTTCACTGAATTTATTAAGTTACGATGACAAAGGTCACAGTTAAGTGGAAATTGGGTACTCCAGCGGAGAATAAGAGTTTGTCACAGTTACCTGAAAACACGTGATTTGTCGCCGACCACATCCAAACTATGGACAGCATTCTGAATGTGTGTACAGCGTAATTATGCATAGTTTAATGAACAATGAAGTACAGGATGTCCATAATTAAAAATCAAATTTCAAAACGCTGTAGAAAGAGAACCACTGATCAGAACGATGTCAAATTTGAAAGGAATACAATCGACACATGGGGTAATGTCATAGAACAAAGAAAACTTTAAAGAAAATATTATCGTTGCATAGCGCTGTAAGCCTCTTAAAGCAAATGGGGTCATCCACAACTGACAGATGAATCGCGATACGATAGCTGTGGTCTGAGTTGCTCATTACAACATCTGTACTGTTCTGTGTGCATGATCACATATACTCGGCAATCAACGGTTATGGTAAAGTTAGTTAGGTAAGCCCATTCACCACAACGGATGGGAAAAAAACCAAGTAAGAAGTAATATGAAATCGGTTTTTAATTTTCCTAGGTCGAAAAATGCGCATAAAAAGCAAAACGACTTCGGTTTCTAATTGTGGTGAGACTGGCGCAAGACGAGATCAACACTCTGTCCGTTTTCTGCCACAAAGAGAAATCGAGAGACCGCATTTTCCAAAACAGATGGGAATATCTCAGGGATACGTTCAGAATGCGTTGCGCACAGGGTGTGTTCTGTTCAACTACGTTCGTAATTGGAGCACTGAACATAGCACCTTTCAGATAACCTCACAGTCAGACGTCGCTCGGATCGAGATCAGTCTGGACGGACAAGTTTTAGGGAAATGATGGCAGATAATTCTAGCATTTCCGAACTCCCTCTGCAGCAGCCGCAACCTCTTGCATAAAAATGATCCTACCTACACATCTACGCTCTTGATGGGCTGGAATGGCGTTGGTGCGCCAAAGATTCACATAGTGTTTACTGGTACAGCTAACAGTACACACAGGACTCCCTCCTAGAAAAAATACGCCCCACAATAATGCAGGCAACCCGCACCACACAGTGACCTTTGCAGTATGAAGTGGTAACGGTTGATATTCGTGCGGGTTTTCATTTGACCATGCTATGCAGTTCTGCGTAACGACGTGTTGTTGGAGAGGTAAATCGGCTCTGTCTGTCCATAGAATGTACCACGGCCATTTCTTGTCCACTTAAATGCGAGCAAGAAATTCCAGAGCAAATGTTTGACTTGCTGGCAGGTCAGCAGGAAGCAACTCCTGAAGAAAGGCGATTCTGTGTAAATAGCAATCCTCGATGTTTCGTAGTATTTTATGCACCGTGCTCGTAGGCATGACCAATGGTGGGGCAACTCCCCTTGGACTGCGTGTTTGCAAGCCACCGCTCCACCCCTGTGACCACATCTACGACATATGTCCGACCAACGGCTTTGCTCTCTCTGCTGCACTACAGCCTTTTCGAATTCGGTAATTATTTTCTTCGGACCCGTAGCTGATATCGGACTGATGTCACTTTTCATATCCTTGAGTGTTCGGAACTGCTGCAGTGCTAATGGCGCACAGCCACCGTACCGGTAAAAGAACTTAACAAGCAGCGTGCGATCCATCATGGAGACAGCCACGGTGGCCGTCTCGAAAGCAAACTGAGGAACAGCCACGTGCCCAGCGTCTATTGGCGTGCATAGTCTGACGCCTGTAGCGACCATCTTTTGGTAAAATTTACGTTAAAAGTTTTTTTCTTCCATGACATATTTCGCTACGTGAATAAGATGCAATTCAAATTTGACGACATTCTCAGTAGTGGTTCCCTTTCCACATCGTTCTGAAACTGGAAATTTAACTGTGGACATCATGTAGAATTTGTTTGCTGCCTACTGATCGACTAATTTCAATGAATATTGTAGCTGCCGCTTGTAAACAACTGAATGTCAATGGGAAGTCTTAAGAGAAGAAGCCACAGGACGATGCCAGTGTAAGAAATTCCTAAAACTAGACTTATTTCTCTATGATGGCTAGTCCACTAAGTTTTGCAGGAGAGCCTCTGACAAAATTTACAAAGCGTGATACGGATTCTAAAAAGTTTGCTCAGAGAAAGCGATGGTCCATTGTGCCTGGAAAAGACAAATGGAGCTCGGTTTCCAGCTAGAAACATCAACATCTACCAAGAAGTTCCAAGTTGCGCAACCTCGCTGCATAGTGTTAATGAATTTCCAGAATTTAACTTACAGTTACGGAAGTCACGTTAAAAACGGGTGAATGAAAGACGGTTAAACATTGTCCAGGTTACAGTCCTTCGTTCCTGAATACTGCTTCAGAGGTGGAATGAAGAAGAGTCGGAATGTGAGAGGTAAAGGAGGCGATAAGAATTAGGAAGTGGTCTACAAATGATGGTCGTACGAGATTTGAACTCTTTTATCTTGAACTGCCCTTCGAAATTTACTGCGTAAGTGGTAGCATTAAGATAACAACGGATTTTGGAAATTCCCAAAATTCATTTTAAAAAAGTTGTCGCCATTACTCGCCGCGATAAAACATTTCTCCAAATATAGCTGCAACACACGTGAAACACATAAAAATTATTACAAGAATAATCAATGTATTAAACATTGAACGTAGCAGGGCTAGTTTCGTCATTTGCGGCAGTACGCATATTTCTGATTTTGACGATATGATGTTCCTTGTAAAATACACTACTGGCCATTAAAATTGCCACACCACTTGCTACAGGTGCGACATTTAACCGACGGGAAGAAGATGCTGTGATATGCAAAAAGATTAGCTTTTCAGGGCATTTACACAAGGTTGGCGCCGGTAGCGACTCCTATAACGTGCTGACATGAGGAAAGCTTCGAACCGATTTCTCATACACAAACAGCAGTTCACCGGCGTTGCCTGGTGGAACGTTGTTGTGATGCCTCGAGTAAGGAGGAGAAATGCGTACCATTACGTTTCCGACTTTGATAAAGGTCGGATTGTAGCCTACCGCGATTGCGGTTTATCGTATCGCGACATTGCTGCTCGCGTTGGTCGAGATCCAATGACTGTTAGAGGAATATGAAATCGGTGGGTTCAGGAGGGTAATGCGGAATGCCGTGCTGGATCACAACGGCCTCGTATCACTAGCAGTCGAGATGACAGGCGTCTTATCCGCATGGCTGTAACGGATCATGCAGCCACGTCTCGATCCCTGAGTCAACAGATAGGGACGTTTGCAAGACAACAACCATCTGCACGAACAGTTCGACAACGTTTACAGCAGCATGGACTACCAGCTCGGAGACCATGGCTGCGGTTACCCATGACACTGCATCATAGACAGGAGCGCCTGCGATGGTATACTCAACGACGAACCTGGGTGCACGAACGCCAAAACGTCGTTTTGTCGAATGAATCCAGGTTCTGTTTACAGCATCATGATGGTCGCATCAGTGTTTGGCGACATCGCGGTGAACGCACATTGGAAGCGTGTAATCGTCATCGCCCTACTGGCGTATCACCCGGCGTGATGGTATGGAGTGCCATTGGTTGCACGTCTCCGTTACCTCTTGCTCGCATTGACGATACTTTGAACAGTAGACGTTACATTTAAGATGTGTTACGACCCGTGGCTCTACCCTTCATTCGATCCTTGCACTAACCTTCATTTCAGCAGGATAATGCATGACCGCATATTGCAGGCCCTGTGCGGGCCTTTCTTGATACAGAAAATGTTCGACTGCTGCCCAGGCCAGAACATTCTCCAGATCTCTCGCCAATTGAAAATGACTGGTCAATTGTAGCCGAGCAACTGGCTCGTCACAATACGCCAGTCACTACTCTTGATGAACTGTGGAATCGTGTTGAAGCTGCATGGGCAGCTGTACCTGATCACGCCATCCAAGCTCTGATGGACTCAACGCCCAGGCGTATCAAGGCCGCCATTACGGCCAGACGTGGTTGTTCTGGGTACTGATATCTCAGGATCTATGCACCCAAATTGCGTGAAAATATAATCACATGTCAGTTCTAGTATAATATATTTGTCCAATGAATACCCGTTTATCATCTGCATTTCTTCTTGGTGTAGCAATTTTAATGGCCACTAGTGTATGTGTGAAGAAATAAAAGACAACAAAAAATCGTCGTGGTGTTAAGCAAAGTAGAATACGTGTCCAGAGGCGTGCTTGGTCGAGAAATGACACAGTAAATGGAACTCGTGCTTACGTAGGCTTGTAGACGTGGTAGATCACATGATTGGTGATAAATCATTGAAAAATTTAGAAACGTAAAATTTCTAGAATAACGCATTCTACAAAAAATTACTTATACACTATGTGATCAAAAGTTTCCGGACTCTTGTCTGAAAATGACTTATAAGTTCGTGGCGCCCTCTATTGGTAATAGAGGAATTCAATATGGTGTTGATGACAGCTTCCGCTCTCGCAGGCATACGTTCAGTCAGGTGCTGGAAGGTTTCTTGGGGACTGGAAGCCCATTCTTCACGAGTGCTGCATTGAGAAGAGTTATCGATGTAGGTTGGTGAGGCCTGGCACGCAGCCGGCATTCCGAAACATCCCAAAGGTTTTCTATAGGACTCAGGTCATGACTCTATGCAGGCCAATCCATTATAGGGATGTTACTGTCGTGTAACCACTCCACCACAGGCCGTACATTATGAACAGGTGCTCGATTGTGTTGAAAGATGCAATCGCCATCCCCGAATAGCTCTTCAACATTGGGCAGCAAGAAGGTGCTTAAAGCATCAATGTAGGTCTGTGCTATGATTATGCCACGCAAAACAACAAGGGACGCAAGCCTCCTCCACGATAAAAACGACCACACCGTAACACCACAGCCTCCGAATTTTATTATTGACACTACACACGCTGGCAGATCGTCCAATGTTTACGATCCTTACACCAAGCGAGGCGTCGTTTGGCATTTACCGGCGTGGTGTGTAGCACATGAGAAGCCGATCGACCATGAAATCCAAATTTTCTCACCTCTCTCCTAACTGTCATAGTACTTGCAGTGGATCCTGATGCAGTTTGGTGTTCCTGTGTGATGATCTGGCTAGATGTCAGCCTATTACACATCACGACCGTCTTCAACTGTCGGCGGTCTCTGTCAGTCAAATTACGAGATCGGCCTGTACTTTTTTGTGCTGTGCGTGTCCCTCCACGTTTCCACTTCACTATCACATCGCAAACAGTGGGCCTAGGTATGTTAAGGAGTGTGTAAATCTCGCGTACAGGCGTATGACACAAGTGACACCCAATCACCTGACCACGCTCGAAGTCCATGAGTTCCGCGGAGCGCCCCATTCTGGCCTCTCACGATGTCTAATGACTACTGAGGTCGCTGATATGGAGTAACTGGCAGTAGATGACAGCACAATGCACCTAATGTGAAAAACATATGTTTTGGGGTGTGTCCCGATACTTTTGATCACACAGTGAAGTTGTAGAGAAATAAGATCCCAGACCGATTGACATTCATATCGATTATTCGTCCGTCGCATGGTTACACTAAGTTCTGCCAGATCCTTCGCGAGAGAAGCGCATCGGCATCGGTTATTATTGTCTTCCTTTTCTCATCCATCCCATCATACGAACAGGCTCACACTACAGATCTGAGGAACACATTCGTAAGTACTATATTGTCACACATCAGACAGAGATACCAAAATACAAAACAGGGAGCTTACAATCTTTCACCAAGAATCATGTTAGTTCAAAAGGCTCTGAGCACTATGCGACTTAGCTTCTGAGGTCATCAGTCGCCTAGAACTTAGACCTAATTAAACCTAACTAACCTAAGGACATCACACACATCCATGCCCGAGGCAGGATTCGAACCTGCGACCGTAGCGGTCGCTCGGCTCCTGACTGTAGCGCCTAGAACCGCACGGCCACTCCGGCCGGCAATCATGTTAGTGTAAGTGAAATGTATACTTCTAATAACACGTACTGTTCTCTACTTGCTTTTAAGGGCTTCTCCACTTTCCAGCGATTGCTTCGTATCCCATTCGCCAGCTTTCACGACCATGACAGTCTTTGTATTTCAGGTCTCTCCTCGTTATCACTGTAAATACTCCAGCTCTCCGTGTTAACCTCGGCGGCGACCATTCCACGGCTGCTTTTGACCATCGTCCTTGATGCATTTGTCTTATACGGCCATATCGTTGAAGACCACTATTCTCGTCTCTCTCTCTAATTTCCTCATTTCTTCTTCGCTCTGTGATGGATATCCTGACTGCCTTCCTTATTCCATCCGTCTTCAATACCTGTTCTCTGCTTGTCTGCAGCTCCCACAAGGTCCATAGTCCTGAGCCACATATTAGTACACTTTCTAGTACTATTGCCCGGCTCCACAGAACTCCATTTAGCATTTTAATTATTCCTCTTTCCTGATGGAACCTGCGTTCCGTATCTGCTTCACAGCTTTGTTATGAGTGAATGATCGATCCTAAGTATTTTAACTGCTCTACATGTTTAACAGTTCCTTGCGGCAGTAACACATCCCTTCTGCCTCCTACCATTACTAGATAGTTGTTTTACTCATATTTATTCTTAGTATGCCTTGTTCAAATGCTTCCATTAACTTCCCTATCGTAAATTTGATATCCTCTCTACTTCGTGGTATCAGTACTTGATCATCGGCGAATAATAATGAGCAGATTGTACCGTACCGGAAAGGAATTGGTTGGTTCAAATGGCTCTGAGCACTATGGGACTTAACATCAGTGGTCATCAGTCTCCTAGAACTTAGAACTACTTAAACCTAGCTAACCTAAGGACATCACACACATCCATGCCCGAGGCAGGATTCGAACCTCCGACCGTAGCAGTCGCGCGGTTCCGGACTGAGCGCCTAGAACCGCGAGAAAAGGAATTGGTATACACCGGCTTGACTGACTCCACAACAGAGTCTGCGACCTACTGCAGTTACGTCCGTCCAAATCCTTGCGATATTTGGAGTGTCTTCTCATTTGACTTTATCCCTACTTTTAACTATTTCGTTTTACTGGCGGTATATTTGTTGTGCTTTTATACCTATATAATCCATCGCTTCCCACTGTACCTTGATTCGTACAGAAACGTACACTTCTTCTGAACCCACAGATATTAAGTGTACTTCTGACACTTAGAATACACCGTTTCACTTATCTATCAAAAGTTGAAAGTATGATCCATACAAGATAGTCCAGTAGTAACACATGCCTGTTCCTCACGGATCTTTCCCTCAATCTCATTCCTCAAACATGCTGGAAAAACTGTTTCGTTGTTCTGTTAAAATTCACCTTACTGACAATAGAAAATGTCTTACATTTGTTAGGAAACGGGTAGGAACATTTTTTTTCGACCTTCTGACAATGGTGTACAAGGGTCTGAAGGCGAATCGTGGCAGTACAAACCAGTCAGAAATGAACGGACGAAAGGGACTGAGTGTGGCAACAAAATTGCTGAAACATTAAGTCAGTTAAGGACTAAACATTTAAAAATGCTTAATTTTTCAGTGTTGTAGGCGTTAAATGTGAATGTCGAGTTCCATCAAGAAACTGTATGTAAATGATCCGTTCTGAACATAAGAGTACAAAATGCATGGTCGGTGCATTGTATGCCCTCGTACCATTTTTTAATACTATCACATTATTAAGTCATGAGATGAAACGGGCGAAGGTGAAAGTTTCCCCTCGACAGTACGTAAAATATCCAAGCGGCAAGATGGTGGCTTTATAGGACGCACTGTCGGTTCCACGAGACGACATCAGAGTCCTTAACTTAGTTCATTCCTCCTGCGATAACAGAACTGGATTCCAGTTCATTTATATGCTGAAGACGTTGCTGGAAGTTTGGCTGTACTGCGCGGGTCCGCCGTGCTCCATTAGGGCGAGGATACTGCGAGGTCCGGATCGCGTGAAGAACAGCAGTAGCCCCCTTACGAGATTGCGTTCTGTGCTAACGTCGCATCGACACGGAGGTCATTACGAGCCACGTCTTGAACTTCTAACAAACTAGAAACCAGCTGTCATTGGATCTCACTAACCCAATGCTGGGCGATTTTAAAAGTTTGGAGAGACTCTGTGATGCACTGTTCAGCATGAATCAAGTTTTCTACCGCCCAGTGGCGAAGGGGAAAGGGAAAAAAACGGGGACGCCGCTGTGATGACAGTATCCGCTACACGGAATAGGTACTAAGAATAAATCCTCCATACCTGGTGAACTATCGACAATATTTTGACTCGGATACAGTAAACAATACCAAAAGAAGAGCGTCCTTTCTAAAAGAAATCTTATGTTCTCAACGACGGTGAGTATGATTACTAAAATGAATGTGCGTACACAGTTACAAGAAGAAATATATTTTAAATTACAGATTGTAACATTTAAAACCATGTGGCGCTATCGCGTAACTGTCTTGCACATCTACATATTTTTGATGTGGTTGTTGTATAACTGAGTCAACGTCAAGTATTTTCAGAAACAAAGAAAATGGTACAGTGGAACTTATTTCTCAATACAACACTTGAGCATGCTGCACAATAAGAAATAGTGCATTGTCAACTGAAAATAATGTCGTTGGTGTGGCTGATAGCGAAATAAACATGTACTTTGTGTATTCATATAAATACATTATTTTGAAACAAAAATAAACAACTTAAAATATGATGTTCTTAATTGTCAGATGCTATTGACACAACACTACGAAACAAAAGACTTACATCGAAAAACAACGATGATGTGTGCTGTCTGTGACTAGACATAACTGAAAATAATTTTTAACGAAAATCAGCTGCCACGCTTACATCCCAGATGGACGACTTTATAAGGTTGTGGCACGTATAAATCGTAACCACATCGCTAGACTTTTTATATGTTATGGGAAACAGTCGATTTTTCTGAATATGAAACAATTACACTCAAGGGTACTTTATGTAATATCTGACTCACTCAAAATATTACCAGATAAACTGAAAAAACTAACGAACTTCCAGCATGCTGGAGTAGCAGGGATCTGAACTTCAGTTAATCAGTAGCGAAAAACCAGTCCTAGTCGCAAATTATTACTTTTTATTCATTCGATGACTGGTTTCGGGCCAAGATCCATTTTCAAATCATCATAACAAAGTTGAAAAAGGCATTTCCGAAAACATCAAAACCGTGCAGTAAACAGTTACAATGCATACAGATGTCTTACCTGTATGGACTGTAATTGTTTATTGCATAGTTTTGACATCTCTGAAAATGACATTCTCGACTTTGTTATGATGATGTGAAAATGGTTTTCGGCCCGAAACTAGTAATGGAATGAATAAAAAGTAATAAATTGCAACTTGGACTGGTTGTGTGTTCTACTAAGAAAATTCATCCTAACTTCATTTCTGATGATTCCTGTTTCTTCTTGATACTGACAAGGTCGTACTTCGAGTTGCTTAATTTCTCAGCCCTTGTGTGTGGTAATTTTTTTTGCCTGAATAAATCGGTTATTTCTGCTATGGAGAAAGATTCAGATGTATCTATGCACATTTCACTGAGCAGTTCAGCGGGCAAGAATTAGTAAGCGTTTTAAATGATGAAGTACTCAAGAACTTTAGAAAAAGGTACCAAAGAGCACAGTGACAGGATACTGAAAAATCATTCCAGAATTCTGTTTCTTCCATATCGAATATCGTAGATAATACAGTATTTGACCTGTTGGTGGAAAAGTAAATAATGAAAATGCGGGAAACTTTATGATAACACTGAGATAGGATTCTGATGGAAAGAGAAAGAAAAGTTGCACCAGTTTAATTGAATGGATAACATAATCAATACATAATATTGAAATACATAATATTGATCCAGGATAAATAAAGCGAGTGCTGAAATGAGGAAGACACAGGGGAAACTGTCCCTCACTAAGCCTACAAAAAGGGTTCCAATATATAATTCAATTGTCTAAGTATAATAGTAGACGTTATACAACTACTGAAATATGGTGCAAAACAGGTGGTCCAAAGTATTAACTGTATTAAATACGTAGAGACAGAGCACGGCACAGACGCAAGACTTAAAATCTTTTATGGAAATAGGGTTGTCTCTTCATAATGTGTGTTCTATAGTGAAATAATTATAAATCGCCTTCCGATTTCCTCATAGAGTTTGTTAATTTTTGTATGGGTTCGCTGTTCAGAATGAGGCGCAAATGGAGTGACCTCCTTAGGAGGGAGAAACCGCTTTGGGAGTGAACCCCATCCCCCACGCTGCACAAGAACCTAAATGCCTCTACAAGTTAATCCCAACAACAGCGTCCTTGGTGGCTGCGAACGGTTCCTGCTACTGCCGCAAACAAACGTTATTGTGGCCTCGCGCTCCTCTGTGGCGCTTTTGTTATAAACATTTCATTTAAAAGTCAAATGTCTTAAGAATATCTAAGCTATGCAAATGATTTTCTTCCAGCGATGCTTGCGGAAGACAGCAGGAGACGTTGGTTCGCAAGTGCCTTTTCTTCTTGTTCTTTTTTTAAATGTCTCTAACCTCCGCAGGCTGCTCAGCAAGCGACGTAGGCACGTGTAACACAGTAACGGAATTTCAGAATAAACAAGAGATGAACCTGCACACAGAAACTTAATCATCACGTTCCGCGACAAAACCACATGCCCGATTTTCTTTACGAAAGGGGCTGTGTCTGAAGTTGTCTGTTGGTCGCTATTTCAAATCTTCGCAACGTGGCTTTTGTGATTTGGCCGGCCGGATTGGCCGATCGGTTCTAGGAGCTACAGTCTGAAACCGCGCGACCGCTACGGTCGCAGGTTCGAATCCTGCCTCGGGCATGATGTCCCTAGGTTAGTTAGGTTTCAGTAGTTCTAAATTCTAGGGGACTGATGACCTCAGAAGTTAAGTCCCATAGTGCTCAGAGCCTTTTGAACCATTTTTTTGTGATTTGAAAGGATCTAATTTGAAAATTTACCAGACTCACGACTGTAGAAAGCAATCACAACCAGCACTCCAGTGAAGCACTTATTAAATCCAAATTCATATTGACGCAATTCATAATACCGTTTACTACATGGGCGAGTTGCCAACTAGTCTCCATAGACTACAAAGAATGTTTTTGCTGGCTTCACATAGTTGAAATCAAGAAAGTAACATTGTTTATAAAAGTGTCATGAATTTGTCCCAATATCGACGAAAACGTCTTGGTTTCGAAACATCCCATCCTCCATTTATCGCAACGCTCCCGCTAGTTGTATCTAAACAACTTCTGGGTGACGTAACCAGTAGCATTACAGCCCTGAAAAAAGAATATAATTACACGAAAAAATATCAGAACATTCTTGTCCCTAGACCTCTATCATACAGCCCATAACCATCGAAGTAATGAAAGCACTATTATTCCCTGGAGTGAAAAAAATGTTCAAATGTATGTGAAATCTTATGGGACTTACCTGCTCGGGTCATCAGTCTCTAAGCTTACACACTACTTAACCTAAATTATCCTAATGCCAACACACACATCCATGTCCGAGGGAGGACTGGAACCTCCGCCGGGACCGGCCGCATCCTGGAGTGAAACTCGATCCTAAAGTAACGTGGAATCGTCACCCACTACCTAGACAAAATAAAACCTGCATTAGAAAGACATCCGAACTCACATGGGGACTAAAACTTCACGACCTCCATAAATACTCCTATGTCGTACGGATTTCGCCATATCCTAGAAAGACGTGGACATTGCCTCGCTTTCCATTTTCGTCCACCTTCCCCCATTCGCATCCTGCGTCAGCTAATAAATTTCGCACACCTCAGGCATCGAGGATAACTTCATCTGTCCCAACACCTTGTATCTCCAATCATCGAAAAAGCAGACTAGGCACAGAGCCTGTATCAGCACATTCCACTCTCCCTCCATCTCCAAACCATATTCTTTTCTAGTCATATCTTTAATTAGCTCTGCTAGTATCAAGACATAATATGCTTCCCATCAGCCATTACTGATCTACTTTTTCCTCCCCAAATGAAGACTCCTTCCCACCTCACCCTACATGAAGCACAATGTAAAAGCCCACCTAAATGAATGTTTAAGGTAAATTCCTAAGATGTTACTAACGTTGAATATATTGCACAAGTGTTTTGACTTAAAAGCTCACTTAACTGTAGCCATATGTTTCTAATTACTACGCCTCATATAATCATTAGTTAACGAAGTTTGGAATCGGGCTGTTTGCTTCATATTTCTAATTCACAGATTGGATGATTCACCTCACCTTAAAAACATACAGGTGCACCAATGACGCTCTCGAGGTGCCTCCCAAAACTCCATTGATCAAATTTCAGTCAAATGAAAACCAAAAACATTCAAATGTGTGTGGTATCTTATGGGACTTAACTGCTAAGGTCATCAGTCTCTAAGCTTACACACTACTTAACCTAAATTATCTTAAGGACAAACACACATACCCATGTCCGAGGGAGGACTCGAACCCCGGCCGGGACCAGCCGCACAGTCCACGACTGCAGCGCCTGAGACCGCTCGGCTAATTGCGCGCGGCAAATGAAATCAGATCACGGTATTAAGCAATGAATGGATGAACAAACGAGTCAACTGCTTCCTGAACATCGGTATGGGACCGCCACTGCGGTACACCCCGCCTGCAGGTTTTTTGTTAGTTTCCTTTCTAGTTCACTTATAATTCATTTACATGCATTTTAGAGCGAAATTTTACTCCCGCCATTATGATTTTAGAATGTCTTATCTTCCTCTCTAACATGATATGTATGACTAATTTAGCTACTGAATTTCAACAGCTGCTTTGGTTGTTTCTAACTGCGAGATTGAATGCTGCCGGATTTGTCAAAAAACCTTCGTATCAACATTTTGGTAAGCTAACCGGGATGCCCTGGCTTCGGGTGTCTGGAGTTTCTTTGACAAGCTGTCAGAGAGCGTGAGCTCCGTACGCTCCTTTATTAAGACCATACGCAACCGCGGTGCGGATCAAGGTGCTGAGCAGTACATCGGCAGACAGTCCGCTGGCGAGGAGTACGTTAAGATTGCTCACCACAGTGATGAGTGCCAATTGGGAAAGTCGCAGGTCTTCCTGCTTGGAGTTGGCTATGTGATGGGTGCACCCGTTACTTAGAGAGTACTCTCTTCAGCGGTATGTATACTAAAACTGGAACGATAGAGAGAAGATTAGCATGGCCTCTGCGCAAGAGTGACACGAAAAATCTTGAAGCTTCCAGCACTTTTACGACCACCATGATGCGGTCAGAAAGCTGGCTGCGTCTGTAATTAAAAAAAAAAGAGAAATAAAAAAACTGACCGAAGTATTCAACGATAAACTTAAAGGGGTGTCATGTAACGTCCACCCAGACCAAATGACGAACAAAATGAAGAAATAAACGGGTACCATTTCTGACTACTAATTAAACCCTGCCAGTGCTTAAGTTTTGAATGAAAATCATTAGAAGTGGCGAACGAAGACTTGGGGCATAAGGAAGTCAACTTCATTCTGCCAACGGCCTTTTCAAAGCGAGCAAACGAATGGACAGAGGCTCAGGTAGCTCTCTTGTCCTTAGAGTGGTAAATTGACCCCAAAAGGCTGAAGTATCAGCCATAATCAATGGCATGAGGACGCAAAAGACAATGGAATCCACTGTATTAAAGACATATAATGTGTATTCACAGCAGTTGTGACCTGTAATTGAAAAAGTGTCATGATGACGTCTCAGTTGGCAAAAATTCTGGTGTAGTCCTCCATTCGGATGTCCGGTAGGTGACAGCCAAAGAGTAGGTGGCCGTAAGAAAAATATCGGATAACGAATGATAGAAGAACATTCTACGACTCGGAGTGCGGAATGTCCCAAATTCGAAACTAGGAAAACTAGATAACCTGAAAAGGAAAATTCTGAGGCACAATCTAGAAATATTGGATGTTATTGAAGTGAAATGGAAAGAAGACAAGGATTTCTAGTCAGATGAATATAGTGTGATATCAACAGCAGCAAAAATTGTATAATGAATAGGAAGGTAGGGTATAGAGTGAGTTACTGCGTTCAGTGGTGTGGCTGTTCTCGTAAGAATTGACAGCAAACCAAGGATAGTTCACATATATATATGCCAAAGTCGGAAGCAGAAGATAAACAGGGAGACAAAATGTTGAGGATATTTAACGGGTAATTCGATACGTGAAGGGAGATTAAAGTCTAATAGTCATTGGTGACTGGAATTTGACTGTAGGCGAAGGAGTAGAAGAAAGGTTTATGGGAGAATATGCGCTTCGTATTAAGAATGAGAGAGGAGACAGGTTTAAATTCTGCCACGAAGGTACTTAACCGTAGTGCACCTACTGCGAGAGCATTGTGACAGTCATTACCATCATACGATGGAGGTTAATGATGAGCTCCCGTCTGCTGAACTTCGTCTTAATGGGGTCTTATTGTGCGAAACGCGAATGACATACTACTCGCGTGAATCAGCCTTGATTGTGCATGTGGAAGTTCTGGTGCCCTATCATTTTCATTTCTATTAATATAAAGGTCGTTGAGAAATTATGTATCAACACTTTAGTGCATACCGATAAGTTTATATATTCCTTTAATTAAGAATTCAAAATGCGTGCACGGGGAACTTGTATATCTTCCTGTGATTCAGATTTATCTTTAGTTATTTTATCCACCGGGCGTTATATTGCCTTAAAGTACTTTATGTTGAACCACCTGAGCTGGACCTCGGTTTCACCGTGTGCCACTCCGCCAAAGGGGCCGCGTATTTACCTGAGTACTGGAAAATAGATTTTGACGCGTCAGCTCACACTAGATTACTAAAAATTGGTTTTAAGTACAAATTTAAAGGAATTAGTCGAAAGACAGCTGTTAAAATTAACTGGAGCAGACGACCATTGTTGACGGTCGATGCATTTTTGTTAGTGGGCTAACGCACTTCTAGAGAAACGCTGCCAAATTTAGAGAAGATTACATCTTTTAATGCCACCATCAATTTTCTGGGGCCGGTATCTGCTATTTACGGTCGAAATGGAATCGTAGCTTGAAGACTGTACACAGACCATTTTACGTTTGTATTCAAGTTTCCAAATAGCTTCTTGATGATCGGCAGTTAATCTCAGGGACGCTGTAGCAAGTCGCAAATAATAAATTCCAGAATACTAATTGTATTCGGCCAACTCATCTCCAGGCCACGATCCGTTAACCTCGTAATGGTCGTTGGCTGTAACAAGAAAACTTTTAAAATGAGAACTCATGAAACTTAACTTATTTACGTGGTTGTAAAGCTAATACATGACACAGATTTGTCCACACAAAAGGAAGGTCAGTTGCTGATATGCAATGAACGCAGCTGTAGTGCGTCCTATGAGTACAAAGGCTAACAGACAAGAGAGACAGATACGAGCAGGAACGCCCTTCATTTACTTCCTAAAACAAAACAAAAAAAAACATATTGTAATCGGTCACACTGTCGCAGGCTGACTGCCGCTGTATCTTTGAAAGGTTATTTATGATATAATTATGTTTCACAAAATTAATGTACATAAGTTATTTAGATATGACGTTATTTACAGTAAAAAATAGACTAGTGTGCATATTTGAGCTATCCGTCGTTTTTGCGACGTTCTATTTACATTAAATTGCATCAGTCTGTCCATGTCATGCTTCGATTTGATAATCTCGGTTATGCTGCTGAATTGTGGTAAGGTGAAAATTGGTACCTTTTGTTAAATTACATGTAATACGTTTTAGATGTAATGGTATGTGTGTAATACCGTGGTTTGTTCTGTTTCAGGGCTCCAAAACCTAATTATTTTATTGTACATGTATCCGGTGGGTTGGCTTGTTAGGACATGTGCCGAATTTAAGTATGCTGATTTTCTGCAATTTTTCTCTGCAGATCTACCAAATTTTATAACACTGTTTGTCTATTTAAAAAATTTAAGTAACAGAGATAACAACTGCGTAAGTGAACAATACTGATAAGAACGTGGCAAGCAAAACATTAAAAGTAGCATTGTGGGAAATTAATAACAAATTTTAGAGACTTCTTAAGAAGTTAAAAGTATAGTATAACTACAACTCTCTCCTGTTCGGTGCAGCAGGTATTGTATGTAAGTCCTACTGTGATGTATAACAAATATCAGGCTTAATTAATCTCTCACAAATTATTAATTGTGCATAACAATCTTGAACATGATTGACGTTCAGCAACCGTATTCCACTTTTAATTAAGGATGAAAACAACCAAAGGGTTGCACAGTTTTTATTGTACTGGCACCGTTTCTATACCGAGTGATGGTATCTTTATCAGAATAAGTTACAATTACGTAGATTCTTGCAACGCGCACCTATGTTGCTGTAGCTTATTTTAAGGAAGATACCTGACTAAAGGTATCAAAACCAGATCAATGCAATAAAAGCTGTACAACCGGTTGGCTGTGCTTATAATTCACTGAAACCTTGCATAAATTATTTATCAGAAACAAAAGGAAAAGGGCTATAATTAAGAGCTGAGAACACATCCCTTTCGGAAACTAGTGTTTTTGTTATAATTTACATTGAATTTCCGTGTATTGAACGAAGCAAACTCGTTTATTACGCCACTGAAGTCAGGTTCACGAGCTGTGTCGTATTTCAGTGACAAGATAGCGATATTCGACAGTCTACTTTCACTTATAGTGGACGTGAAATAATTTTTCAACTACATCTGCAGTTACATGAGTTCTCTGCAACTCACACTTAGGTGCCTCGCATAGGGATCGTCGAACCACCTTTAGGAACTTTCTCTACCGTTCCAGTCTATAACGCGGGAAAAATTAACACTAAAATCTTTCTGTAAGAGCTCTGATTTCTCATATTTTATTACGGCGATCGTTTCTCCCTCGTAGGTTGACGACAATGAAGGATTTTCGCATTAGGAGGAGAACGTGGGTGATTGAAATTTCGCGCAAAGTTCTCGCAGCAATGCGAAACGCCTTTGTTTTAATATTTGCCCCCAACTCGCCTATCAATCGATGATACTCTCGCCCCTATATCTAAATGATACAAAACCAGCTGCTCTCCCTTTGTACTTTCTCAGTGTCCTCCGTCAGTCATACCTGGTAACAATCCCGTACTGCATAGTACTCTAGCAGAGGACGACCCACAGTAGTGGAGGCCGCCTCTTTAGTAGTGAATTGATAGCCTCTAAATTCGTGTGATTTATCATGTAACCGAAATTTAACGGATTTCTTTTCATACTCAAGTAGATAACCTCAAACGTTTCCTTATTCTGAGACAAGTGGCACTTTTCGCGCCGTACAAATAACGAATCACCGTCATTTTGCAATTATTTTTGATCATCTGATGTCTTTAAAAGACGGTTAACGACATCATCTGCAAACAATATATGGGGGCTGTTCATATCATATCCTAGATCGTTTACATAGATCAGGAAGAGCAAAGGGTCGATAATATTTCCTTGGGAAACACCTGGTATCACTTCTGCTTTACTCGATGATTTTCCATCAGTAATTACGTACTGTGAACTTATCTTTAATTTGATGAATCTGGGACCAGAAGATGGTGTAGTCACTAACATTGTCATAAAAATCCTCAAAGTTATTTCTATGTTTCCATAAGTATCACTTACAGGAACAGAAGAACTATACATCATATCAGTAGGTATGGAGAAACTGCCGTCGGATACAATCTTTTAACGTCCGTAATGAGGTCACATGATCGCTGTAGTCTTGTGACTTCAGGTTACCCCACAAGAGTTAATCACACGGATGAGATCTGGGAATTTGCGAAGCCAAGTGTGACGGAAGTGGCGATTCAGCTCGCTATACTCACCAAATGATGTACGGAAGAGATATTTCGCACGTATGTGGAAGTATGGGGTGGAGCGCCAACCTGCATGAAAGTTGCATCTTCAATATGGTGGTTATCAGCCAGGCTAGGGATGATGCGAATCTGTAACATTGGCGACGTACCTCGCACCCGTCACGCTGACTGGAATGCAGCAACCCGCGTATCCTAAAAAAAAGGGATCCGGTCATGATTTATGTGGTAAATTCATACCATGCCGTGACTTTCTCGTCTTGGATTGGGATATCTCAATTCTAGGATTAGATATTTTTATCATTTCACGTGCAGAAACAAGACTGGCTAAAAGTACCTTAAAAGTAGACACAAGCAATCTGGACAGCAAAAACATTTCTTTCGATGGTAATCGTTTTCGGCCAGTCTTTTACCATCTTCAGACCCTAAGACCATTATGATAGGCCGTGTCTGAGAATGGAGATGATGTTTTAGCTCCATGAACGTTAAGCACTTGAACAGTTGGTACCATGGTATGAGGGTCTGAGGATAGTCAAGAACTGATCGAAACCGGTTAACATCGAAATAAATCTTTCTGCGGTATAGGCTGTTTGTGTTGAATTTTGAAGCAGGTCTACGACTGTTGGTAACCCCAATTCTGCAACTGTGGGTGCTGAGAGACCCTCGGAGTCTGAAATAGGCTTCGTCGGTCAGCAACACGTTACACAACAAATCGTCTTCTTCTCCATTTTTTGATGTACTGTAATATTAGTAATTTTCGCCTCACAAACATTAATATACACTCAATAGCAAACGCCTGATGGCCTAATGTTATCGAAGAATTGTAAAGTAAAAGAAATGAGCCATCGCATAGCAGCGACAGAATCTATTATTCTTTATCTTTGCCGTTCTTACGCGGTGCCTGTAAATCTCTCTATACATGTATCGATTAATGATATAAAAAAGAATTCTGTTGATTCAAGACAAATGAGGCATTGGGTGCCTCACCTTTTACTGCTTGTATTCCATGTTATATTTGATGTGAAAATATTCAATAAATGTGCTAATTGTTATTTTTCCAATCAGAAAACATGTAGTTTCTTGCAACTGATTATCAACAGACAGCATGAAGAGGACATTTCGACTACTATGTATAAAGTATTTAACCACAATGGTTATCTATTGTAATTTAAATGAGAAGGTACGTAGCATTAAAAAACGTGTTAAAGATAAGTGTGCTTATTTTAGTAATTTAACTTTGATGATTTCCATCTCCTCATTTACTTGAATGATAATAATTTAGTGTTAGTTCATCACCAGAAATTACGATCACGCTGATGGGCCGAACCCAGCATGAGGGAGAAGGAACATCGTTTTCCTATTGTTTCTGAATCAACTCTTTTTTTGTATTGTGTAGTGTTGCATTTCTCTTAAAGTCTATAAATCTTCTGGTCCCTTAGTGTTGTTCCGGGTACGACTACATCGCGACTATAAAAATGCACAGAAATGATAATTTTTCTTCCGGTGCTCTCAAGTAAATCAATCTGCTGCTCTTATTCGAGTATTTAATCATCAACGTATGTTATTACAAAAGTGTAATCAATCCCTGATTCTGTTGCCAAGTGGCCCACCAAAATATTCACTTTCTCGAAATTTTTCAAAAAAATATAAAATAACAATAAAATGTGTAGGTTTATTAGATAACAAAACACGAACTGTTTGACTGTTTCGAAACAGCGTATCGAAACATTACATTGTACTGGTTTCATTTGTTTAGAAACAGTTACGTGTTTCAGTTTGCCCATCTCTACTGTAAAACATATCTTTGCAAACTTGTGAAAAACTGCTGCCAATTGTTCTGTATTGAAAAGCTTTTTCTTTTTGCCATCCCCCCTCAAGAGCAACGCTATAGTACCCATACCGCAAACGCTCCTCACGTCACAAAATCTGAAGCCGACAGTTGACGGTGAAACAGTATTTTTCACTAATAGCAGTGGACGCGTGTGGAGTCACTAACGTGCTGCTGTCCAGCTCCATCTGTTTCTGTACTCGTTTTTTCATTCAGTAGAACCCCATGTCATTTCATGTATGTGTGTCAGTTTTTACCGCTCTAACCTACATTATTCCATTTTCGATGTTAAAAGACTTTTAGATCACCCTGTACTTCAGTTCCCGCTGGTGGATCTTTGAAATTGTATGAACCCGCAGGTAAGTAGTGACAAGAAGTGCACTGCTAAAGTAAGCTAGTTGTGTAGGCCGCAGCTGCGTGAGCTAAGCGTTACACATTGCTTCAGAAGTAGTCGTTGGTTCATTATGCTACCTAGATGAAATGACGCTGTGACAACAGCGTGCGTCCCAAGGAAAGGTCTCTTCCTGCATGTGGAAACATGGCTAGTTAGCCTGTGAACCGTTCCAGGCTAATTCTTAAACCGTTTTCATTTTTAAATTTTGTTTTCAGTTTTTTCGCTCCTTCTGTGGTTGCGCCCTTGCCGGGGATTGTCTCGCGTCTCGGCACCTCCACAGTACGGCCAAGCTTCCAATTAGACTATCAGAGCCCCCCCGGTTGGCCGTGCGGTCTGACGCACGGCTTTCCGGGCGGGAAGGAGCGCCTGGTCCCCGGCACGAATCCACCCGGCGGATTTGTGTCGAGGTCCGGTGAGCCGGCCAGTCTGTGGATGGTTTTTAGGCGGTTTCCCATCTGCCTCGGCAAACGCGTGCTGGCTCCCCTTACTCCGCCTCAGCTACACTATGTCGGTGATTGCTGAGCAAACAAGTTCTCCGCGTACGCGTACACCACCATTACTCTACCATGCAAACATAGGGATTACACCCGTCTGGTGTGAGACGTTCCCTGGGCGGGGGGGGGGGGGGGTCCACCGAGGGCCGAACCGCGCAATAACCTTGGGTTCAGTGTGGGGCGGCGGAGGGACGGAGCCTCTCCGTCGTTTCTAGGTCCCCGGTTAACATAACATCTCATAGACAATCAGATCGTTGCTAATTACTGTAGCGTCGGACCTAGTTTTCGTGAAGCGAAGAAACATCGGTAGACTCCACGAACAGTGTCAGCTGGACAGCGCTGGCCCCGCGGCAGAGACCTCCGCTCACACTGTTCGCTGCCGCACTGGCTCCCCGCGACTTGGGCTGCGACTTGTGGCGCCGCCGGCAGCAGACAGCGAGCACTTCGGGGCGGCGCCACGCCAGCACGGCCCACCGTGGGCGGCGGCGACAGTCCGCGATGTATGGCCGAGGGTGGTGGCCTCGCCGCGGAGCGCCGCTGTTGTGGCCGCTCGCCTGATGCGAAATTTTCCACTCTACTTACCGCGAATGACTCCACGGGACCAGCCGTCGCCGCACGCTGCTACAGTGACGGCAATCGGGTCCCTCCTGCACCGCCAAGTATAAGAGGCGTAAAAATATATGGCGCCCTGGGCCAATGGCCTGCGTCGATACCACTTTCTACCTCTGGGTTTCGTTTCAGTGCTTCTTGCCAGTATTTGGAAACTTCCTCTCACGAAACTGAAAAGCTGACGTGTTCAGATATTCAGTTTCAGAGCTTGGGAGGAGCGAGCAGAACAAAAGGGAGTCACTGGAAACAGAAATTAAAAAAAAAAACAAAAAAAAAAACAAACACATAGCGAATATTCTACATCGAGCACACCGGCCATAGAAACAACATTCCCAAGGTTTCTATGTCACACATCCTACAATGAGTTCCAGACTGTATCAATACTTCTTTCCAGAAGGAGATGTACGAGCACTGTTTTGAAAGTAGTGAACGATTGGTCGTGAAATGCAAACCACAGGGAGAATCTGATGGAGTGTGCACAGATGTGTTGGACAGTGTTTCTAGCGTGCCCGTGATACCGCCTCCTTGCTCTCCTCAGTGCTGAGTGCACAGTAAGCACATGAACGTGACTGGATAATAATGTCCCCCGCTAAGTATGGGTGCCTGGCGTCAGACATCGCCTGATTTCGAGCAACCCCACTTATCGTAACTGTGAGGCATTTCCTTCTTCATGACAGTTCTCGGCGGCAGACTGCAGACGAAATGAGGACGTTCCTGCAGCGTTTCCGATGTGAAGCGTTTGATCAGCCATTGTACAGCTCCGACTTGGCTCCCTCCGATTGTTCAGGTGAACCGTTAACTATGAAGACATCTTTGAACAGACAACGAGCTCGAGTTCAGTGCACAAAATTGTCGGAAAGCACAGGAGGCTCCTTTCTACAACGAGGGCATTGAAAAGTTGGGCCGGCCGAAGCAGCCGAGCCGTTCTAGGCGCTACAGTCTCGAACCGCGCGACCGTTACGGTCGCAGGTTCGAATCCTGCCTCGGGCGTGGATGTGTGTGATGTCCTTAGGTTAGTTAGGTTTAAGTAGTTCTAAGTTCTAGGTGACTGATGACCTCAGAAGTTAAGTCCCATAGTGCTCAGAGCCATTTGAACCATTTTTTTCGAAAGTTGGTACCAGGTTACGACAGATGTTGTGTGTAGACCAGAAGCTGGAAAGTGATGCAAGCTGTTGCAAATAAAACAGTTTTGATTTTCACTGTGCTTTCTATTTCGCTACCTAACTCTCCTTACTTTCTGAAAATTCCTCATTTCTTCCAAGAATTAGCATGCATTACGAAAATACCGCTCTTATATTCAGTTCCCTTGTTTTATTATCGACGAAACAGGGGCTACATGTGAGCTGGTAGATTACATCTTCCTATATACCAGGAAAGCACTATCACATTTCCGGTTGGTAGCTGAGGTCATACGGTGCACCGGCGCAGATCCCAGAAAAAGGCAAGTACCTCATACAGGTTGGCGAATGCTCAACAGAAATCGAAGTAAATACCGGTAGTAGCACAGGTACCCACTCTCATTATGGGTGAATGGTTGGGGGAGATGGGTTAGCGAAGGAGACAAACAGGTTGAAAACGGTGCTGTGCTTACAGGTCATCCCCTTCACATCAAATAAAACAAACACACACACACACACACACACACACACACACACACACACACACACACAGCTTCGTCCCAAGTACACTGTCCTAGTGTTGTAGCTCAGCTGAGAGTGTGTGTGTGTGTGTGTGTGAGTGTGTGTGTGTGTGTGTGTGTGTTTTATTAGAAGAGCATTGTCCGAAAGCTTATCAGAATGTTCAGTCTTGTTTATACGTGTTTCTAAGTACATTGATAGTGTCCATTAAGTTCCTCTAAGTGTTTGCATATGTTTTTGAGATTTGTTCAAATGTGTGTGAATTCCTAAGGGCCCAAACAGCTGAAGTTATCGGTCCCTAGACTTACACACTGCTTAAAATAACTTAATCTAACTTACTCTAAGAACATACACAACCATGCCAGTGGGAGGACTCGAACCTCCGGCGGGTGGGGCAGCACGATTCGTGACATGGCGCCTCTAACCGCGCGGCCACTCCGCCCTGCTGAGATTTGCGTTGCGCAAACTGTATAGTGTATCTTCAAGTCGCCACAAGCGCTGCTCTTGCCTGATTCACTTAGACTTTTACTATCGCTGCAGCACGTAGTAGACCTCCAGAGGCTGAGTCGAGCGCAGGTGCCAGCAGTAGCAGGAGTTCCTGTTTCTACGCCTGGAACCCCGCAACCACTACGGTCGCAGGTTCGAATCCTGCCTCGGGCATGGATGTGTGTGACGTTCTTAGGTTGGTTAGGTTTATGTAGTTCTGACCTCAGAAGTAAAGTCCAATAGTGCTCAGAGCCGTTTGAACCATTTTGGAACTATTTCTACACAACACACTGTTCTCATGTGCTACTGTGAAAAATCTAATAGTCTATGTGTGTTTATCTGTGTTGACTAGCATCCATTGACTACTTCCGTTAGCATATTTTTCGAGTTTTTTTGTCGCGTAAGCTGTCTCTGTAACGTGTTGATATCCAGAAGCAGCGTAGCATCAGTAGGTAAACTGCAGCTATCGTCGAATTAAGTGTTATATTCCTTCAGTAGACATAAACGTAAACAGAATATTGATACGTATACAGGGGCTACCATCTAGAAATAGTTGGAAATTGCGTTAGTCACACCCTCACACTCGGCACGCTTCATGCTACTGACCTGGGCCGCAGTAGCATAGAGGCTCGGCAGACGAATGTTGTGGCACCTGTAGTGGATGTAGTGTCCCCTGTGATCAATGATGTCGCTGCTGCGGCTTCCATTGTGCTCGTTCTGGCCGGTCCACACGCACCATAGTGTGAATAGTGGACAGTGCCAAGGTTGCGAATCTCTGGACGGAAGGCACAGCTTGCAATGGCTGCGAGGATGCCGCCATGTTACTTATAAACAGGTCTGAGCTCTTGCTCACCGCTGGAAGTACAGGTCGTGGACAAAAATATGGATACGCCACGTCTTATTCAATGTAAGAAACATTTTGGCATTTAAAACAGGTACCAGTCGCCTCGGAATGGATAAATTCACGTCCTGTACTGTTTTCAATTTAATCTTATATCATTTCCTACAAAGGAGTGACATGTTCCTCTAACTGTGATGGAGGTAGAGAGCTAGCACTCACGCGCAAAGTAAATCACAATGGCACAATAGTACTGAGAACTGAGGGCTTTGGCAGGCAGGGGAGATGTGAGAATTTAGCCTCACGCTCACAGACCTGGGTGATTCGAGCTGTGTGGATAGGAGGGCTGTCGTATTGAAACACTCTCCACATGGGCTCAAACACTGCACAATGGGATGGACCTGACCAGCCAAAATGTTTGCATAATCCTTGGCAGCAATGCGATCTTGCAGACGCCCGCGGAATACTACGATGTGGCTGCCCTAATCACCGAACACCAGCCATATTCCACTCTTGCGACATAATCTTGGTCAGAACTTGGAAACCTTGTGACACAAGACTCATCCTGCCAAATTATCTTCCTCCATTGCTCCACAGTCCACATTTTATGGCTTATAATCCACGTTTTCCTGTTATGATCATTTGCGTCCCTGACGAATTGTTTTGTAAGCCCAGCTCTCACTTGCTTATGGACTCTCTTCGTGTTGTTTTGATTCTGACAGGGTCATCGAGAGCGACATTCAGTGATGTAGTGACTTTTGCGGGTTTCGCACTCTTATTTTTCGTCACAGTCCTCTTCAATGACATTTGTTACGATAACTCTACACACACTTTCGTCCGTTTCGTGACTTATCAGATTATCTTTTGCCGCTTTCCTTGTATGCGGTGTACATCTTCGAAACTGTGTCCTTTAAACACCAAACCCTTCGGATCCTCTATACGAGTGCCAATAATGTATCCAAGCTTGAATTCATTAACTCTGACATAATGTCCTCACAATTGCTTAGAAACCTTTTTGACCACGACTGACACTTTCGACGTATGGAGAACATTTCACAGGATCCGTTGGTAGTCAAATATAGCAGCGCTACCTTCAGGCTTGGATAGCATTTGTATTTATCTTCAAGCATGCTTTTTTGGCGGTATTTTCCATTTTTTTTCCAGCGCCTGTACATTTGCTTGGATTGAGGCTTACCTTTCAAGAAGGTCCTTATGTAGCAGTGGATGAATTTTCTCATCATGTCGGGATCAAATGTCAGATCAATTATGGAGCCCCATCGCGACCTAGCAAGCAGCTCGGGAAGGAAGATGATGATGATGATGATGATGTCTGGTTTGTGGGGCGTTCAACTGCGCTGTTATCAGCGCCCGTGCAAATTCCCAACCTTTGCTCAGTCCAATCTCTCCACTTTCTTCAATGATGATGAAATGATGAGGACAGCACAAACACCCAGTCATCTCGAGGCAGGTGAAAATCCCTGACCCGCCGGGAACCGAACCCGGGACCACATGCTCGGGAAGCGAGAACGCGACCGCGAGACCACGAGCTGCGGACACGGAAAGGAAAGCCGGTGTCCACAGTGTGTGGTTGCTGGCGGTCTCGTCCATGATGAGCAGAAGGCTCTATCAGCACTGGGCTCACCAGGCGGAATATCATGACTCTTGTCGACACGAGTGAAAAGTGCTGTCTCGGATCAACATCCTCGGTTGTTACAGACGACTGGAAATACCTTGAGGACCTCGCGCGCGGGATAGAAGCTGAACTGGTGTTTAGCAGCATCGTTCCCGAAACTCACTGCGGTCCTCTAATTTGGAGCCGAGCGGATGGCTTAAACCAGCCTCCCAGACGATCCTTTCACGAACTTGGATGCAGATTTCTATACCTGTCGGGTGTTAATAAGTCAAGCGTGCACAACAAATAGGAAACGGCTATTAAGAAAGCTGAGTACGTGTGACATACATATGTGTGCACTTCACTTATCATGTAGTAAGGACCTTATGAATCATATGTCTGTTCTACGAGCCTCTTCCATTTCTTTCTACCGAATGCTCTGTTCGTCCACTTGGTGCTAACGTTAATCCTAGCTGTGCCCTTCCGAATGTTACTTCCTCACGTAATTCTGGACTTTCTCCTTCCCCTCAATCCACTTATTGTCCTGCAGGATGTTATTCTAGATAGGGTATTCTGCATCTTTCCTGCTATACGACCATACCAGTTCTATCTTTTCTTCTTTAGCATTTAGAGGACGTTACCGTGTTTGTGCAGCTCTCGTAACTCATTTCTTCTCCTCCTACATGGTTCTTTCTTTTCATCTTATCCCGTTCGAAAAATATAACTAAGTATTTTCTTCGAACATCAATAGTTGTTCTACAACTCTGTTTCTAAAAACTAATGTCTCTATTCTGTATGATATTGCTGGTGCAGTAATCGATTGAAACAAGCGAATTTTAATGTCAATACCAAGCGATCTTCTTAAAATTCGGATAAAACTAAAAAGTGTTTTGTTTACTACGTAGGCAAGTCTAGTAAGGTTCGCCCACTGCAGCGGATTTCTTATGCTACACAAACGTTCTGTTTCCAGAGGGGAAAAAATATAGCCCCATTAATTATGGAGAATAATGATTATGAACGCAAATCGAAGAAGGAGATTATTAATACAGTATAATATCATGCAAATGTAGGAGCTACCAAGGGTGAGTAGCCGCGAGGAGTGGCCGCGTGGTTTGAGGCGCCATGTCACGGATTGCGGGGTCCCTCCCGCCGGAGGTTAGAGTCCTCCCTTGGGCATGGATTGGGTAAGTCTAGGGACCGATGACCTCTGCAGTTTGGTCTCTTAGGAATACACACACATATGAACATGGATGGATACCATAATTAGTCTCCTTTACAAGCGCTAATAATGTCACATGGTACTAGAGACAGAAATCTGTCTGGAACCAACTATTTGTAGCATATCATTCTAAATTCTGGCTGGACACGGTTTGTGGAGTAGCGTTTATAGCCTAAAATAATAACAGCTAATGAGTGGTTCATACCATTCATTAGATTGTTTATGGCTCTGCACAGGCAAGGGCTGTCATTGGCAGAATTAAATCATCATCTTACATCATAGTGCGCACTATTACTTGAGTGTCAGCAATACATACAAGATATAATTAACAAACAAAGCATTAAGCAATCGTTGGTTGTTAAGTCGACACAATAACAAGAGAACGTAGGGTAAAGGCTGTTAAATTCCCAGACTCGGGTTGGTGTTATCATTGTTAGCTACGTCACTTAATTTTAGGAGCAGAGTGCGGTTGAGCGCTCATACAATAAAATAAACACGAATTAAGTAAAGGGAAATATGATAAGCATTCAGAAGTCGAGGATACCACACAATAAAATATTTGACTACCTTGCCGGACTTTAGAATCATAAGCATAATTCCAGGCTTTACGGAAACAATAATTGCACAGCATGGTCACAAAGGTAAGAAGTACTGAGTTACGACGGCGACACCTCTTGCTCGATTGGACAGTAATAAGCCTGGACGCTCAGTGCTCGGTGCCCGTGTTGGTGCCGAATTCCTTGCCTTCCGCAAGCCGTTCAACAGGTTACCGCACTGGTGTCTAGTGAGAATGTATACTAGCGTACAGGATATCAGACTAGCATCGCGGCTGGATCGGGGAGGGGTTCTAACAAACAGAAGACAGTAGGTCAATCTTAAGGGAGAAATATCTCCTAACCCAAAACTAACTTCTAGCGTGTCCCAAAAGTGTGTTATGAGCTCATTACTTCCCACAATGTGTGTAAATGACGAAGTGGATTTAATAACATCAGAAATTTTAACATGTAACTTGTCGTCCGATTACGTTAACGAAATGGAGTCCGAAGATGACGGTATTATAACCTAAACCGTTTTTTATCTGAAATGTAAAAGAAATCTTTGCGGCCAGCTCTTCAGAGTGAGGGAAAGCTAAGTAGTGCTCTGAACTATAAACCAGTCAAGAATCTTGGAGGGTAAAGAGTACCTTATGGCCATTAGGTCACGGAGCCTTCGTAACCTCATTTCAAATAAGGAAGTTTGAAGGTGAAGAACTTTGCGAAGACTTTTGCATTCGTTATCTCTTTGGAAGTAGTATTTTCCAAATTACTGAATGTCCTCTTCATAAGATACGCTTTTTATTTCCCTTCATTCGATACAAACGCCACTACAAAATTAACTAACTAAAATCCGTTCGAACAGGATAGAGGTAAATATTTTGGTATGTCTCTGAAGAGTCATTATAGATTGTATGCTGAATATGGTTGTATGAAACAAATTTCAATGAAATAATTGTATTTTACTTGAATGCGGAATTCCATACTATGTGCTGATTTTTTAAGAAGAAAGGACACTGGAGAAACAATGCATCCCACGCTGAAATATAGACTGCTGTGTAGTAAAGAAATGACGACACTTAGGCGAATAACAATTTTACGCAGAGGTGTATGTCACTTGTCAACCATTTCCAGTAATAAAAGTTCAAATATGTAAACATGCTAACAGGAAATGTGCAACGGAGTCTTCAATTCAGTAACACGCTGCTGTCAAAGAGCAAAACTACCTGTATCTTCGTGTAAACTACAGAGTTACTGTCCTGTCTCTGGTAAGAGAAACCACTCGATTCGTCCACCAAGCAAAAATCAGTGCTTCACATGTTATTAATATTTAGAGAGAGAATAACTCGAAATTACCTAGAGCTAAGAAACGCTGAGATCCATCATCTAACCTCGCCACATACGAGCTCCGGAAGTCATACTCCTTACAGGATGTGTAACTGCACGCCACTCTTGTAATACCACTTTACTGTCAGTAACTTACTCTCTTCCTCTCCGTTCTACTACTATTTGATATATTGGAGCTTGAATATGTTACTTAAGCATTCGGGTAAGCAATCGATCTTCTTTTTACGTTAAGACAGAAACAGGTAATTCACAGCACTTTCTCTTCACTAGCCACAGTCTAAAGAAAGGTTATCGTGTAGTACAGTTTCAAATACACACATCAAAAAAGTTAAGCTTATTGCCAAATCACCCATCAGTAGTCACTATTCACGTACCTTTTGTGTTTAAGTAGGAAAGTGGTTGCGACCGTGATGCGAACTCGTTCGTCGTTACCGCTCTGTCTCATCAGGGGCCGTGCAGTCACTGCTTATAAACAAACGCAGTACACCAGACAGTGTAGTCAATGCACACTTGTCTGTATGCCTCATAGTGCAGCACAACGCCTCGGAACAGGCTCTCCATAGCAGACCGTATCGAAATCATCACATTGGTGGGATGAAACATGAGACAAGTTGACGTCGCGAATATTGTTCACGTTAATCAAAATACTGTCTCCTGACTGTGGAAAATGTTCGAGGAAACGCATTCAACAGCCGATCGGCATCGTGAAGGCAGTCCGCACATAACTACAATAGCTCAATACTGGTATCTGTATGGAGACACCCTGCATGGACAGCGACTACTCTGCGCTACGAGCTTCGAGAAGCGACAGGGGCTACTGCCTTGCGCAACAGACTTCATGATGGGGTTTATATAGCTGAAGACCTTTCAAGATTCCACCACCCAACCGCATAATAGGGGCGCTCCTGTAAGATGTGCTAGAGCGCATGAACCTTGCACTCGAGAGAAATGGACCAAAACGCTGATCACAGACGAGGTACGAATAGGGTTCCACCCTGACGGTAACTCTGTTCGAAAATACGAGTGAACAGTAGAACGCAATCATCCCTCAATGACTGTGGAACTTTATCAACAAATCGGTGGCTCAATGGTATTCTGGGGATGTATTATGTATGGCCGCCGCACACCACTCAAACCAAGGCAACATGGCTGCTGCAGTGTATGGAACAAAATTCTCTGTCCCGTGGTCAGTGGTTTTGCAGAGACTTTAAGGAAAGGGTGACAACATCCGATCTCATCGTACTCGCACTGTGCGTCGGTATCTGACTGGCCATGGGATCCGAAGAATGGACTGGCCATCAAGCCCACCGGAAATGAACTGATCATGCATGGCGCTTGCTCGAAAGAAGGATTTCTAGTTGTCAACATTTTCCATTAACGATTGAAGCTCTCATGAATCCTGCCATTAAAGAATGGGACAATATGTCACAAGAGGCGTGCAATGAGTTGGTAGTAGGCATTCCCCGTCGCATTCAGGAGTGCCTGAGGGTTCATGGGGGGACTACATGTTACTGAACACACCAATTTTGTTTTCGATGTTGTAGGACATTGTGATTTTGTTTGTTTCTTCATTTCATATTCGGTTCAAACAGGGCGTATAGTGTAGCTTTCCTTTGGGTAGCATTACTATCAAAAAATACAGTGTAACACATCTACCTCATTTCGAGATACGAGAAACAGTTATACCCATAACTTATTTTGGTGTGTGTATTTGAAGTGTGGGAATAGTATGGCTAAAAGCGGCTTACGCGACTACTCCGACTTGGAAAAATGCTGTTGTTAGTTGGTTAGTATCACGTAAGTTGAGCAAAGTGTAATATTTATCTACCAGCTTTTATCTGTTGCCAGTGAACATGGTGAGACAGAATGAACTGTGAGTAACTTTATTGAATATACGCTACTGGCCATTAAAATTGCTCAACGAAGAATAAATGCAGATGATAAACGCATATTCACTGGGCAAATATATTACATGAATTGACATGTTATTACATTTTCACGCACATTGGGTGCATATATCCTGAGAAATCAGTACTCAGAACAACCACCTCTGGCCGAAATAAAGGCCTTGATACGCCTGGGCATTGAGTCAAACAGAGCGTGGATGGCGTACACAGGTACAGCTCCCCATGCAGCTTCAATACGATACCACAGTTCATCAAGAGTAGTGACTGGCGTATTGTGACGAGCCAGTTGCTCGGCCACCATTGACCAGACGTTTTCAATTGGTGAGAGATCTGGAGAATGTGCTGGCCAGGGCGGCAGTCGGACATTTTCTGTATCCAGAAAGGTCCGTACAGGACCTGCAACAGGCGGTCGTGCATTATCCTGCTGAAATATAGGGTTTCGCAAGGATCGAATGAAGGGTAGAGCCACGGGTCGTAACACATCTGAAATGTAACGTTCACTGTTGAAAGTGCCGTCAAGAGGTGACCGAGACGTGTAACCAATGGCACCTCATATCATCACGCCGGGTGATATGCCAGTATGACGATGACGAATACACGCTTCCAATGTACGTTCACCGCGATGTCGCCAAACACGGATGCGACCATCATGATGCTGTAAACAGAATCTGGATTCATCCGAGAAAATGACGTTTTGCCATTCGTGTACCCAGGTTCGTCGTTGAGTACACCATCGCAGGCGCTCCTGTCTGTGATGCAGCGTCAAGGGTAACCCCAGCCATGGTCTCCGAGCTGATGATAGTCCATGCTGCTGCAAACGTCGTCGAACTGTTCGTGCATATGGTTGTTGTCTTGCAAACGTCCCCATCTTTTGGCTCAGGAATCGAGACGTGGCTCCCCGACCCGTTACAGCCGTGCGGATAAGAGGCCTGTCATCTCGGCTGCTAGTGATACGAGGCCGTTGGGATCCAGCATGGCGTTCCGTATTACCCTCCTAAACCCACCGATTCCATATTCTGCTAACAGTCATTGGATCTCGACCAACGCGAGCAGCAATGTCGCGATACGATAAACCGCAATCACGATAGGCTACAATCCGACCTTTATCAATGTCAGAACCGTGATGGTACGCATTTCTCCTCCTTACACGAGGCATCACAACAACGTTTCACCAGGAAACGCCGGTCTGCTGCTGTTTGTGTATGAGAAATCGGTTGCAAACTTTCCTCATATCAGCACGTTGTAGGTGTCGCCACCGGCGGCAACCTTGTGTGAATGCTCTGAAAAGCTATTCATTTGCATATCACAGCATATTCTTCCTGTCGGTTAAATTTCGCGTCTGTAGCACGTCATCGTCGTGGTGCAGCAGTTTTAATGGCCTGTAGTGTATCTAATCGACCATTTCGTACCGAAACTGCAAACATTAATCAACCGTGTCCTCATAGTAATGCGCACTTTTTAATAACTTTAACTGCATAGCGGTACAGTTCCTAGCTCCTAACAGTACACCGAATACATAATTACAACAGAACATCGCCCATAAAACGCAGGTACTTAGGCAGTAATAATAAACAAAAAAACACGTACAATACGCACTCAAACACAGTTCAAGAATAGGCCTCAAGGCTGTTGACAAAAATATAGTGTTTTTTATGATTCTAGTAGAAACTCAAACATTAACTTGACTGCAATAACTTAAGCTGGTAACAGCCCTGCAGTTTCAAATCATAAAAGCTCTATGGTTCAATAATGAGATACGGAAAAGGAGATGATTCCAGGTTAAGTGAAATGGAACAGTCACAGGTTTTAAGCACGCATAATTAAAACTACACAGCTAGTACTATCAATTCATAAAAAATACATAATGATC
This sequence comes from Schistocerca americana, assembly GCF_021461395.2. Classification (NCBI taxonomy): domain Eukaryota; kingdom Metazoa; phylum Arthropoda; class Insecta; order Orthoptera; family Acrididae; genus Schistocerca; species Schistocerca americana. Next base: position 123,430,200 of record NC_060124.1, read on the forward strand.
TATACTTACTAGGCTTTGTAGAATAGGTTGCCTGGAAGCAGCGTGAACTGGTGTCAAGGATATAGCCTTTGTTCTCATCGTCCGTGCAGTATTTCTATACATATCTCACACATACTGCTTTTGATTGGGTTTAGGAGTTTCTTTACGGTTCAGCATCTGGCAGTCTGCTGTGGAGCCTTGTGTGTCACACATATTGACCATCAGGATGCATATTATTACCATCAGAGACTGTTAGCCCAAGTTCACTTCATTACTCTAATGCACGCTAGTCTTGGCACTACAGTGTGGGGCTCCTAATTACAATACTTTACAAATGTGCGAATGAAAAAAATTAAATATGAAAACCTAAAAAAAGTCATGCTAGTGTAGTATATATTTGGCACTGCATTCCAGTTCTGGGAAGACTCCAATTTATGGGCCTGCACTATCATGACAGGCACGATATCTACACGAGCTTTCAGTGTCCCCTACAAACAGAGCGCGAATGTTGACGCCGTGTCCCTTCAAGAAAGCAAAATAAATGGCTCTGAGTACTATGGGTCTTAACATCTATGGTCATCAGTCCCCTAGAACTTAGAACTGCTTAAACCTAACTAACCTAAGGACATCACACAACACCCAGTCATCACAAGGCAGAGAAAATCCCTGACCCCGCCGGGAATCGAACCCGGGAACCCAGGCGCGGGAAGCTAGAACGCTACCTCAAGACAGCAATTCACACGGATTTGTACAGTCGTTTAGTGAACAAAATAGGAGCTTAACGAGTATCGGTCTAGAAATCAACGAGTCACTTTTTATGGGTCAAAACTGAGAGATGTAAGGTCAATTTCAGGAGTACTAAGGAAACGTGATAAGACCGTTAGTAATTCAGTATACGCAACTTATATGGTGGATGACGCCAGGAGTCCCATAAGCCAGTTCGCTCGCAGATGATGCGGTTATCCATAAAAAGGTACAACGCCAGGAGACTGTAGGGAATTTCAGGAAGAACTGCAGTGGATCGATGATTGGTTCAGACACTGGCAGTTGATTTTGAACGTACAGATATGTAACGCCTTCCGCACAAACAGGCGAGAACATCCACTAAAATACCAGTATACCACTAGCGGCATATTACTGGAAAGAGCAACTGCCTTAAAATGCTTAGCAGTAAACTTACTGACCGAGGGAGAATGGAATAACCATTTACAATCAACTGTACGAGAAACAGACAGGCGGCCGGAGTGGTCGTGGGGTTCTAGGCGCTACAGTCTGGAGCCGAGCGACCGCTACGGCCGCAGGTTCGAATCCTGCCTCGGGCATGGATGTGTGTGATGTCCTTAGGTTAGTTAGGTTTAATTAGTTCTAAGTTCTAGGCGACTGATGACCTCAGAAGTTAAGTCGCATAGTGCTCAGAGCCATTTGAACCATTTTAGAAACAGATAACAGCCTAGCATTTTCAGTAAGAAGCTTAAGGAAATTGAATTCATCAAAGAAAGAAGATATTTACTAAGATATTTACTAAGTTCTTTCGGACATGTCCGAAAGAACAGATGGATAGAGCGTCTGCCATGTAAGCAGAAGATCCAAGGTTCGAGTCCCAGTCGGGGCACACATTTTCATCTGTCCCCGTTTACGTATGTCATCGCCTGCAAGCAGCTGAGGGTGTTCATTTCATTGTAAAGAAAGAAGAGTCAAAAGAAATTTTATTCGATAAATTATTGAGTATTGGTGATGACCATGAGACCCTTTACAGTTCGAATTAACAGACGCCACAGAGACGATGTGGAGAAGAGCAGTGCGTTTCGCCATCGGACCGGCAATGTGTACAACTGAAATTTTGAGAGATTCAATTCCAGGAAGGGTCGGCCAACATATTAGTTCTTCCATACCAATAGGGCTCGCGAGATAACTATAACAAGGGAATACGAGTAATTAGATCTAATACGGATGGTTAGCGACAATCATTAATTCCACACCCCTTCCATGAATGGAGCAGGGATGAGGGGATCAGATAGTGGTACCAAAGTACCTCCCCACTAACCGTAGTGGTGGTGGAGTATCGATGCGGATGTGCTGCTACCCGCTAGGAGTTTCGGCCACTCAGACACTGCCTCCTCCTCCTCCTCCTCCTATTCCTCTCAGGACCCAGTTTGTACGCTGACCGCTCTGCCCCCCCCCCCACCCCACCCTCCGCTAACCCTTTGCTGGATACAGAGGCATCCCTCCTGAGTAGCCCTGTGCTCACTCCCGAGTTCCTGCAGGGATCCTCTCCGTGCCGTGCCAAAGCCCGTATCGAAATTCGATGCACGGCGCAAGTACGGGGCTAGGTATCGTGTAGCTACTGCTGGGACACCGACAATGGCCCAACTAAATACTGGTCGTTTTATCCTAATTCCTTTGACCGACCCTTCACCTTGCTCAGATGCATCCTAGCCTTAAAAAGGTGAAACTGGTCTATATTTTCTTAACTGTAAAAAAACTAGCGTTGCACAAGAAAGGAGACAAAAAAAAGACGTCAGTTAAAGACACAATTTTTCTCATTTGCAAGTTACCTACAATGAATAACACAGAGACAATCAAATAAAATCAAGGAGAATTTGTAAAAAAAAAAAAAAATTTTCTCGAAATAGTTATGTATTTTGTTATTAATATCCTCTCATGGATAACTGAAATTGTAAAACATACTTGTAGCATTTGCCGATCTCAGTAACTGAATTATACTTATCAATAGGAAGCTTCTAGAGAATTTGAGATATGACAGCTCTTAAGACATCAGAGAAAAACTTCCATGGTACTAGAGAAAGCTGTAGAATGTATAAACTGTTGAGGAAGAGTGAAATTGGAATACGTCCAATAAATAACTGAGGACGAAGGTTGCAAGTGCTATTCTAGAGGTTGGCACAGCAGAGGAATTCGTGGCGGACCGCATCAGACCAGTCGGAAGACTAAAGAGTGAAGGAAAAAGAAGGGAAAGAAAAGTTTCTCGCTGACAACCGGCTTGTCGCAGTGGTAAGATTGGTTCCTTACGGATCACAGAAGGTAAGCTCGGTCACGAAAACCGACAACGGCCAGGAGAACAGTGTGCTACCACATGCCCTTCCATAACGGCATCCAGTGACGCGAGCGTCCATCCGTACTATTGGGCATTCCGAGTCCTGTTGGGACGGAAACAGAGAGACAGACAGACAGAGAGAGAATTTTTCAGGAATCTCTTTGATTATGTCATATTTCTTGGACTATGTGTCGTACAATGATATAGTTTTTTAGCTATATTCAGTCGTATATATCGATATAGCTTGCAAACTGTGTCGGAAAGTAAAGAAGTATTAATGAAGAAGTTGTATCTGATATTGAAGCGTTACTGCATGAGCAGCGGGATTTTAGTAAGCGAGAAACTTTTCTTTCATCATTTTGGGGGCGGTGAACTGGTGACGGGAGCGTTCAGCTAGAAAAATGTTTCGAAATGATTTGAAATGATGTGCGAAGTTCATTGGACGTAATTAAGTATTCACATTTTCAAATACTGAACGTGCGAAATCTTTGTACCATGCGGGTCCGTAGTTGCACAGTCTCACGATATAATCGCAGTTTCTAACGATTATACTTGACTTGCTATATTAAATGTTTAACATAAGATTACACTTCTCAGTTAACAGATGATGACGGCAGTCGTTAAATTCGGGAAATATTTGTACGAAATACCGAAAAGGAAAGAATTTGTTTCCCGTTAGTCAGACAACCTACGACTGAAACCAGGTGCTACAACCGGGTATGTCGTCTAGTAGTAAAAACGGATTGACAAACCTGGTATTGGCATCTGTGTTTTTCAACATTTCATAACATGTCTTCGACCCATACAAAGAGAATTATATATACTGCTGACTTGTACTTGTCAAAAATGTATCAAAAGTTTTAAGTACGCCACGGTGGAGACTACCTTATTATTATAAGAATAAATCACACGAAACTCTCAATTTCGTATGCATTTGCTTTTCATACGAAAAATGAGGAGCACGTAGGGATGCTAAAATCTGTCTCGGACGTGAAATGGAATACTGTTTACACTTAAATCCCAGAACCGGCCTGTGGGACAACACTTAAGTTTCCAGAGAGGAACAACGTTTTTCGCAAGCTTTTAGAAGGCGTTGCTACCACAACCCTTGGAGTTTTGCTATTTAGTGGGTGAATACATCAGTCCTATCTGGTAACTAGGCTATATTAAGTCAGCCAGAATTATAACTTGATGTGTACTCTTAAAACTATCTACAAGTTTTATTATCTTGATGGTGCAACGCCATTTTCCCCTCGGGGTAATATACCAGCTCAATATTAATGAACTGACAGGCAAATTCCGTATTTGCATATGAACTCCCATGGTCGCTGCCAAATTCTCAGACGAGATTCATACGGACTACTGAGTAACTACCTGTCAGCTAGTTTCGAGGTATGACAATCTAGAGCACGGATTAAATGGACAAAGTTAAGGTACGTGTCCCTGCTGATGCGGATATAGACTGCAAAATCTGGAGAGTTCTAAACATATCTGACACGGCGATTAAAGATGCCAGGCAAAATATTTCAAGTGGGAATCTTAGAAGAAGCTGAGTTCTGGGAATGCAGAAAAACCCAGACGACTGAAGACTAGGTACCCTCGTCAATTGATACTGCGAAAGGTCTGACGCCACGTCGCAAAAAAGCGGTAGCGTGTTACAGCGCCAGTCGCATTTCAACCGTGATATTTTTAGTTGTTTACTGAGGCTGTCACAATTCTACAGTAGTTACACATTAAATTCTAGGCATTCACGCACAGTTTATATTTCTTCTCAGTTAAATATATAATTTATCTTTACATACGAGCCAATTTATTATAAAATTGACAGTCTATTTAAAAATTTGTAATTTTAAGTTCGTCACGTTATTTCTATTACTTTTTTTCAGTTATATCTTTTCACTTGCTTTGTTAAATATTTAATTGACATATAGATAGTACAATGTACAGCATGAAAGCCAATATCTATTTTCAAACACTTAGTTGACTATGAGGGAAATCATTTGTTGTTGAGCAAGAAGACCAAGGGTCAGTAAGAAGTTGGCGATTTTAATTTTCAAAATTAACTGTAGTATGTGATAACAATGTAACTCCTAGAACACATAGTTTTAATAACTATTTTACTTGCCAATTTATATTAATTCGGTGGTGACGTATTAGAACTGAGAGGAAATATTTAACTGTTGCAGTGAAATGAAATGATGATTTTGAGTTGCGTCATCTAAGATCATTAACGCTATATGATGCTAAAATATTTAAGAGAACGAGATTTCATTTTATGCAATAATTTTGACAGTATTTCATAATGAAAAGTGGTCAGACTCACTTCGCTGTATCATAATAGTTACGTGGTATGCTAGACGTTATGTTCTTTTCAAAATTTGCATGCTGATTAATAAGTGTGCATGAGAGAATGTATAAATTCTTTTGCGGTAGTTATGTCAAGGATAATATGTTTTGCTATGAATCACTGACAGTTCTTTCGTCAACTTTATTTACATAATAGGATTTCATTTTATTTATTTCATTTCAATAATTAAACACTGATTATGCCTGCCTGAAATTGGTTTCAGCTTCCAGAATTGTTTCAATGATCTAAAATAGGTTGCTCTTTCAGATTAGATTGGAAATGGCACAAATATAAACGTAGTCATCTGGAACCCCAATTGACTAGAGGTAAATACAAAATCATGAATACTGAAGGAAAACGTAAGTTGTCGAAACACTAATTGTGTGTATACCCAGTAACAGAATAGCAAAAATATAAACTTTTGCAATGTGATATTACTGGAGACTGCAAAGATTAGTTCAGTGAACTGATGAAGAGATACTGAATTGAATCACAGACAGATTAGTTTTATGGTACAACTCAACTGAAAGAAAGAATCCACTGGTTGGAAACATTCTGAAACGTTAAGAAATAAGTACACTGGAAATAGCTGAAAGTGTGGGTGTAAATATCGTAGAGGAACGCCAATGTTTCAATATATTATGCAAGCTAGAATGAATACAGAGTGCAGTAGTTATGCAGCGATGCTTGACTTGCCAGCACAGACAGGGTGGAGAGCTGCATCAAACCAGTCTTCAAGTTGAGTTGGCGAAAACTATCCATCATTGTGTTTACTGAGATTTCATTATGTTATTGCCTTTTGATATATAATGAGAATGTGTTAATATTTGTTATTTTTAGTATTTCTTATTTATATTCACGAATACGTATTGATCTTCGATACCCCATAACACTTTGCTCCAGGTATATATAAAAATGTGCTCTTGATCAGAGGATTCCAAATTGGTATAATTATCCCCAGACCGTAAAGTAAAATTTTCTGACGGATAAAAACAAAAGGGTTTAACTACGTTGTAATACAAATGTATCAACATCGTCTTCCTCATAAATCAGCCACTACAACAAACATACCTTTTACTTTGTACCACATATGTGCGACACTAATTTGGGACATAGACATGACGTTTAACTAAGTATGTCATGAAAATGCCTTCTCCAACTCTAACTCCTGCAGTGAACCAGAAATTGCTTAATTATTCACTTCAGAAAAGATAAATGAACTAACTTAAACCACACCATAACAGTAACTATGTACTGGTTTCTACAGTACTGTAGGGTCTACACAGTATTATTATTATTCAGATTGAGATTTTCACTCTGCAGCGGAGTGTGCGCTGATATGAAACTTCCTGGCAGATAAAAATTGTAAAGTTTGGATGGTAGGAGACGAGGTACTGGCAGAAGCAAAGCTGTGAGGACCGGGCGTGAGTCGCGATTCGGTAGCTCAGATGGTAGAGCACTTGCCCGCGAAAGGCAAAGGTCCCGAGTTCGAGTCTCGGTCGGTTACACAGTTTTAATCTGCCAGGAAGTGTCATTATTATTATTGTTATCATTGTGGTTATTAGTAAGAGTGGTAACACACAAAGCATTAGCAGCCTGATATCTTACAATTTCTGCCAGTTCAGAGGTACGTAAGAATTCCATCATTCATCTGCTTCACGAAAAATAAGTATGGTTCACACATTAGCAATTTAGTTGATATTAAAAGAGGTGCAGGAATGTTGGTGAAGCAAGTGTCGCTTGAAAGAGGAATGGTGCAGAGAAAGCATGTTTTGTAACAAGTGTCTACACTAAATGAAAAGCTAGCTATCTTTCCTCAGTTGTGGATAGTATTTGCTCCACACTGAGATGCATGCTATAAAAGTATGTTGTCAGATATAGACAGTACTAACTGTCTCATTGAGTCATTAGTTCGTGGTTTAATAAAACAGTTATAAAACTAATACCATTTATGTTTCTCATTTAAAATTAAGATTTCAAAGAAATTGTAAGGTTTAGTTAGGTGCTAATGACGATGATGTGGAGGGGAGGGGGGGGTGCGTAAAAGCTAATGTCCGGCTTCACTCTGGGTTAATGGGCAGAGAGAGGTTGATAGCCACTGCTCTAGGTTATTATCAGATAACGCTTCTTGAAAACGTTATCGAAGACTTTCTCAGAATCTATAAACGTCAGTTACTGAATAGATATTTGGTTATAAAAATGCAGAGCTCTGTGGGGGAGTGTACTTGCGGCTGGTTGTCCCTACTTGGTCCGTGACTTACTGTTGAAGGAAGCGGCCAACTCGGCCAGAGCAAGTCGTAGCGCGGGCGAGCCTAGGTCGCAGGGGCAGCGCCGCGTGAACGCGATAGCCTGGGTTTCCGGGTCAGGACTAAGCCGGCGACGCTGCGGACTTTATCTGGGGCCGGGAGGCCGGGGGCCTTCCTCCGCCGCGGACAATGGGCTCGCCTGCCGGCAGCGCGTAGCGACACGAGGCGCTGCCGCAGCATTCACTGGACAGCTCGTTTACTGCGCTACGCCACGCCAGCTGAAACCTCTGTTTCACTCCTACCTCGAAGATAACTGGCACATATTTTCCCTCAGAGATATTAATAGTTTTAATTAATCCCACCCATCTCTTCCGAGGATATTGTAATCTGTTTTTCAGTTAATAACAACAGTCGAAGATCGATAACTCGGAAGGACCACAGCAAAATTTTGTGTGATTGAGAGATCGAAGTGACGCATGTTTTAAGCGTTAAGAAAAAATTCAAAAAAGTGTCAATGTGAGGTATCTACCTTACTATGCCGCATTACATTCCTCTTCAATTTTTTCTTTCATGACTGCGATAATCTCTCTGCTGAGATTTTCAAGAGCTTGTACGGGATCTTCTGGTGCCCTGGCTAGCCGAAAAAGGACAATAGGAGCTCCTGAGAAAGATCGCAGCAAAGGAGTCGAAACATGGATTGTGTATCAAGAAATTGAAGAGGAGCGATATTCGACATAGCAAAGTAGATGGTTTTAGCGTCAATGACGACTGCCACGAAAGCTTGCTGACGTACAAGAGGGTTTGTCGTCGTCGTCGTTGTTGTTGTTGTTGTTGTGGTGGTCTTCAGCCCTGAGACTGGTTTGATGCAGCTCTCCATGCTACTCTATCCTGTGCAAGCTTCTTCATCTCCCAGTACCTACTGCAGCCTTCTGAATATGCTTAGTGTATTCATCTCTTGGTGCCCTCCAGTACTAAATTGGTGATCCCTTGATGCCTCAGAACATGTCCTACCAACCGATCCCTTCTTCTAGTCAAGTTGTGCCACAAACTCCTCTTCTCCCCAATTCTATTCAATACCTCCTCATTAGTTATGTGATTTACCCATCTAATCTTCAGCATTCTTCTGTAGCACCACATTTCGAAAGCTTCTATTCCCTTCTCGTCTAAACTATTTATCGTCCCTGTTTCACTTCCATAAATGGCTACACTCCATACAAATACTTTCAGAAGCGACTTCCTGACACTTAAAGCTATACTGGATGTTAACAAATTTCTGTTCTTCAGAAACGCTTTCCTTGCCATTGATAGTCTACATTTTATATCCTCTCTACTTCGACCATCATCAGTTACTTTGCTCCCCAAATAGCAAAACTCCTACATTACATTAAGTGTCTCATTTCCTAATCTAATTCCCTCAGCATCACTCGACTTAATTCGACTGCATTCCATTATCCTCGTAATGCTTTTGTTGATGTTCATCTTATATCCTCCTTTCAAGACACTGTCCATTCCGTTCAACTGCTCTTCCAACCCCTTTGCTGTCTCTGACAGAATTACAATGTCATCGGCGAACCTCAATGTTTTTATTTCTTCTCCATAGATTTTAATGCCTACTCCGAACTTTTCTTTTGTTTCCTTTACTGCTTGCTGAATATACAAATTGAATAGCATCACGGGGAGGCTACAACCCTGTCTGACTCCCTTCCCAACCGCTGCTTCACTTTCATGGCCCTCGACTATTATAACTGCCATCTGGTTTCTATGCACATTGTAAACAGCTTTTCGCTCCCTGTATTTTACCCCTGCCACCTTCAGAATTTGAAAGAGAGTATTCCAGACAACATTGTCAAAAGCTTTCTCTAAGTCTACAAATGCTAGAAACGTAGGTTTGCCTTTCCTTAATCTTTCTTCTAAGATAAGTCGTAGGGTCAGTATTGCCTCACGTGTTCCAACATTTCTGCGGAATCCAAACTGATCTTCCCCGAGGTCGCCTTCTACCTGTTTTTCCATTCGTCTGTAAAGAATTCACGATAGTATTTTGCAGCTGTGACTTATTAAACTGATAGTTCGATAATTTTCACATCTGTCAACACCTGATTTCTTCGGGATTGGAATTATTATATTCTTCTTGTAGTCTGAGGGAATTTCGCCTGTGTCATACATCTTGCTCACCAGATGGTAGAGTTTTGACAGGAATGGGTCTGCCAAGGCCGTCAGTAGTTCTGATGGAATGTTGTCTATTCCCGGGGCCTTGTTTCGACTCAGGTCTTTCAGTGCTCTGTCAAACACTTCACGCAGTGTCATATCTCCTTTTTCATCTTCATCTACATCCTCTTCCTTTTCGAATATATTGTCCGCAAGTACATCGCCCTTGTATAGACCCTCTATATACTCCTTCCACCTTTCTGCTTTCCCCTCTTTGCTTAGAACTGGGATTCCATCTGAGCTCTTGATATTCATGCAAGTGGTTCTCTTTTCTCCAAAGGTTTCTGTAATTTTCCTGTAGGCGGTATCTATCTTACCCCTAGTGAGATAAGCCTCCACCTTCTTACACTTGTCCTCTAGCCATCCCCGCTTAGCCATTTTGCACTTCCTGTCGATCTCATTTTTGAGACGTTTGTATTCCTTTTTGCCTGCTTCGTTTACTGCATGTTTGTATTTTCTCCTTTCATCAATTAAATTCAGTATCTCTTCTGTTACCCAAGGGTTTCTACTAGCCCTCGTCTTTTTACCTACTTGATCCTCAGCTGCCTTCACTATTTCATCCCTCAAAGCTACCCATTCTTCTTCTACTGTATTTCTTTCCCCCATTCCTGTCAATTGTTCCCTTATGCTCTCGCTGAAACTCTCTACAACCTATGGTTCTTTCAGTTTATCCAGGTTCCACCTTTTTGCAGTCTCTTCAGTTTTAATCTACAGTTCATAACCAATAGATCGTGGTCAGAGTCTACATATGCCCCTGGAAATGTCTTACATTTTAAAACCTGGTTCCTAAATCTCTGCCTTACCATTAGAGGGTATACCTTCCAAAATATTTTTATTTTTATTTTATTGTTTCAAACGAAAGGGACATATAAATTTCAGAAAATACAGAAAAAATCCTCTGTTTTATTTTATAAAAAATCACTGACACTGTCACTACCCTCCAGCTTGCTTGTTAAAGTGCATTTTCTAATGTGACGACAGCCGAAATCTTATCATCATGTAGTTCCATTTTTAGGATGAACACACGTAAAGTTTCGAAAGACTACTTATCTCCTTTGTAATCAGAAACAGTCGGTTATGCTTCCCATTCTCCTCCTGCTTCGTAAACAGTTGTGTTCTTGTCTCCCTGGATAGCCAAATGTTCAAAATGAGCATACGCACCAAACTTCACATGACTTAACATTTGCGAGACCATCAAATACACTCGTATCATCATTTTTACAAAACGGCTACAATCACTTGTAACGATTTGCGGGTTACCTATTTGACGGCTTCCAGGTGTAACAATAATTTGACTTTAGGTATTTCAGACAATTATCGAGCAATTTTAAAATGTTGTTGTAAAGTACCCATTAAGAGGTATAATATCACATTGAACGGTTATCTCAGTAAGTTGGGTATCTAGATGTCTTCAGGCAGCATAACACATGGCGTCCAAATTACTCAACGCACAGTTATGCAGCATTAGAAAATTAGAACACTTTACGACTTCCAACAAACTTTACACATAATTTCAAACATTTTTGAAGCTTATTCGCATTGGCAAACCACTCCTCCCCCCCCCCCCTTTCCCTCTCCATCCGTCGCCAAAAAAAAGAAAAATCTATTGCCTACTCCATTTTCGCCGTTCAAAAAGCAAAACTTCGGAATCAGAAATGGCTTTACAGTTTATTCCTTCTTTACTCTTGATTCTATTCGCAATATATTTTGCTGACAGATTACAAATATATCACTGAACGTTCCTACGAAATTGTACCATTATACGACACGTAGTGCAGGAGATGTGATGTAAACATTGAGATGCGTGAAAATCAAGTTGTCTGGCAGCGCAACTTACCGAGACTACACGCCAGCGAAATATTCAAAACTAATAAGTTCAACGTAATTAGGGTTTTACGTCTTCAACGATACAGGTTCCACATGCTTAGCATCAAACATTTAACATATTAAGTGATTTATAATGTAATCAAGTGCTTGAAGCTGTTTTATACAAGACAGTTCGAGTCTTTAAAGATCTGGGGCTGGGGTAGTCGTTGGTGGTGCCATGGAAACCCGAGTCCGTTTCTCTACCCTCTTGTTACCGCATATGATTCTGTGGCTCCTTAATGAATCTCTGTTTCTTGAAACAGCGTAATTCCCCGTTGAGGCAACTTTCTCCAAATCCTTGATTAGCTACGGTATCGCTGCCAGAGCTACTGTCGAACACCACCATCAAATTCTTTGCGATACATACTTTTGATATTATAATCAGACTATTGATGTTCAGAGCGGAAAATAATGAAGTTTTGTGCTATCCAGAGGTAGCGGATTATTTCGACGTATGCAACTGTCCAGACCTGTCTCATACATTTGTCCAGGCTCAACTGCCACGCATTGAAAAATTCCACAATTCCATTGTTATCCACAGCACTTTGCTGAAGCGGAAAAAGAGTAAAAATGATTTATACCTGTCAAGCATCTAACAGTTTTTGGTATCAAAAGAGGATTTAATTTCTGATACCAATACATGTTCACTTCAAGCATCGTTGTTTCTCCTTCCTTGCCATGTTTCCGCAACGATATTTTTCAACTTTGAAAGGCAATGTGTGGTCGGGAACACTCCACAAAAACCGTCCTGGGTCGTCAGTACTGAACACGTCACGTGGATCCAAATCTTCCATGTGCGTCGGCCGGAGTGGCCGTGCGGTTCTAGGCGCTACAGTCTGAAACCGAGCGACCGCTACGGTCGCAGGCTCGAATCCTGCCTCGGGCATGGATGTGTGTGATGTCCTTAGGTTAGTTAGGTTTAATTAGTTCTCAGCTCTAGGCGACTGATGACCTCAGAAGTTAAGTCGCATAGTGCTCAGAGCAATGGAGTATGGAGCCTTCCATGTGCTTCCTGACTCATTTTTCCACGACGAGCAAACTACGTCTCTATTGCTCGGACTTCCTTCAAAAAATTTTTCGTAAAGACGATGTTGTCGCATCGGCATCCTCCCACCGTATAATAACATCTCTCTCTGTTTCTGTCTTAACGATAGCCTGGATAACGGAATTCAGAAATTTTTCGCTGCGTCATTCCTTTTTTTTTACTCCACATTCTCCGGCCTCAGTAACCCGCTTTTTTTTTCTTTAAGAATTGGACAACAGTTATGCTCCTTTCAAATCATTTGTAGAACTGAACTTAACTTAAACAAAGGGATGTCACGAGGAGTTAAACGAAAAGCATGGAAACCATTGACAAAAACTCCAGACTCGCGGGTATTAACAACGGTTGACTTGGAATTTCAAATTGCGAACGGTTTTTCATGAGAATTTCTTCAGTTTATGTTGTGTACCGAAACACATGGCCTCTCAGAGGTATAGCTGTTTTCATGGTCTGTCAACTATTTCGATTTAGATTCGAATTAGCAGGTGCCTTTTATAATTAGCAGGGGTCTTCTGTGTATGTTTGTAGCCGCAAGCAGTCACGTAATATCGTTATAGCATATACACTGTTGCCCATTAAAATTGCAACATCATGAACGGCTCATGCAAAAAAAGTAAAATTAGAATTAAGTATACTGCACGGCTGGATTGGCAAATGGTCAGTAATTTACTGAAAACGCATAAAATGAGATGAAATGACGCCTTCTACATTCTGTGTGTACGACAAGTTAATTTTAGTACTATTTGTGAGAAGTTGTGTTGCGTCACGTGTAACAGAGAAACGCCTACCAGCATGATTCGAAAATATGACACCGTTTCGCGAAAGTTGTTATTACGGTTTACCATTCCGCAATGGTGTTTCTCGGGGTTGTTAGCAACATCCCTCTCCACCCTCTCCCTCCTCCATCCTTCTACAAAAGTCTTTCATCAACCGAAATGCTTCGTTTACCGTAACTCTTACATGATGCTCTGTCTTATAACACTGAAGGTCATTCGATTTCAAAACAGCGATAAGGATACAAGTGCAAGAACTGCAACATGAATGTGGAACTGACTGGAAGACGTAGGGAAAAATATCCTATTATTATTATTATAAAGGTCAAATTAGTATGCATATTTTAATGTTGCGTGTTCCTGATACGATCTAAATATACGTTCGGTTGCCCTGCATGTAATAATTCTACTTCACTATTTCTATAATAGTGCAGATGTTATGACAGAATTCTCTCCTTCATATTCCCAAGAAATTAATCACTACCATGTTTTCATTTTTCTATAAAGTAATTTAAATCTACTAACTAATTTAAACCCTGTTCTACTAAATTTCGGGATACCAGTTGGGTTCCGTAATATTTCGGAGCACAGTATTCTGTCTGTCTGAGATGACCAGAGCACTCTGCGTTGAAATATCGTGACAGGAATGACGAACATGTCTCCTGAGTGACACAACACTCTGGCCGTTTGACGTAAATGCAAGCGGCGGCACGCCAGTCGGGAACCACAGGGAAGAGAAGGCTGTGAGAAGAAGTTAGCCATTCGCACGCTGACCGACCTCCCTTCCTAGACATCAACGCGACAGCTGCTAACACTCGGTGAAGAGGACATAAGCGCCTCGCCCGATTGGTAGTGGCCCACTTGGATAGCAGCGTCAACGTTATGCACTTCAATAGCTGCTTCAAGGTTAGCGACTTGAATAACAGTGTCAACGATAGCGTCTTCGATAGCAGTTCAGGAAAGACTTTAGTCAGTAAGAGATCAGCACTCACTACGAAGACTGATTATTTCGTACGTCGTCCTTTGCTTGCGACACATCTGTGCAGTTGTCTTATTGAAATAAAACTCATTAATACGAGTTGTTTGTTTGTTTGTCTAACGAGCCGAGTAGGCAGGATTCCTAGACAGTACAAGGCTGGCGACAAGGTGAACGAATACTGTAGCGACAACCAGTTAACCGGCTGCCACAGATTTCTTTTGTCGTGAGCTTTTGTGTTTTTCTAGCGCCTTAATTCTGCCTCGTCTTTTCTTTGCATGTGTATGTTTACATGTTTTACAGTGTCTTTCAGTGTTTTTTCTATTCAGTGATTTCAGGTGGGCGTTGCAGATATTTTCTTTGCTTGTGTGCTTTTATTTATTGCTTGAAGTGTCTGTTTATAGCATTTGTCTATTCCAAAATGAGCAACCTACGTCTCCCACCTGCTCAGGCGCTTCAGCTGCAAGCAGTAGATGCAATGCAGCTAACCCAGATGTTGTTTTTTTTTTCAGGGGCAGCTGATTAGATCTCTTTCGTACATGGTGTCTCCCTATTGTTTACCCCTATTTTTCTCAGAATTTGGAACATCTTGCACCATCTGATATTGTCGAGCGCTTTTTCCAGGTCGATAAATCCTATAAACGGGTCTCGAATTTCCTAGAGTCTTACTTTTATCATCAATTGCAACGTCAGAACAGCTTCTCTGTTACATTTACCCTCCCAATCAACTACTAATGCGGTAATGTAAGATTGAAACGCGAGCAGCTGTAGTTGTGTGGTCGTCTAGGACTTGTAGCAAAATTTCGTCAAGAAGTGAATCTTCTTCTCTGTTCCCGTAATAGCGGACGTGATATGACATCGTTCAGATGAGTCTTGAACGATGCTTGAACGATGTAGTGGAGTACTTGTGTAAGAGTCACACCGCAGATGCACTGGGAAGCGTTCTTGTACCGTAGTATGTAGTCGCATGTGAGTATGGGCAGCATGTAGATGCAACATTGCACTGCAGCTTCTCTTAGAGATAAACAAAGTTACATTCCTCACGTTCTCCAAAATCATCTGGAGTTTGTTGGGTAGCTGGACACCCATTCTTCTTCCCATTTTCGTAGGATGCTAAGTCTCAGATGAACCGGTAAATCAGGTTCTGGGATTTGTATTTGCAACTGGTCGGCTGTAGAGACCCTAAAGCTTCAGCACAATGGCAAGGCATCGGGAGCAATATGAAACAGTTCCTTTACTATGCCGGTCGTGTAAACGTGACTGACGAAGAAAAACGACCGAGTCGGTGTAATTTTTATCTGCTTTCAAATTTCTGAGAACTTCACTAGACAGCAGAATCTTTCTGAGAGGTTGAAGTAGCAGATAAGTCCGAGCTTTCTGTGTTCCTACAAATTCCGCTGTGTCGATTCAGTTTGGTCGTCGAACATTTTTCTCAACGAATGCATAGTCGAATTTCTCATTGCTCGTGGGGCTGTCGGAAAAAGTGTTATGTAGTCCTGAAGGACCGAGTGGAACATACGAAGGTGAGTATGAGTAAAAGGGTCTGTGTGATTCTTGATGACACATTGGAAGTGCATTCGTGTTGAAACCCGGTTAATTCGTTAAAAATAGTGACCGAGGGCTGTTTTCTTTCAATTGAGATCTGTAGGTATATAAGAAAATAACAAATCTGTGGGGTAAGCGGACAAGTTATCGTCCGAAAAAATAGTTCGATATGTTTCGATCGAACCGCTGTTTTTCTTCTTGGTTGTAAAAGACTTATAAAAAGACCGACATTTGGGTACTGGACTAGTACCTTGTATGAGGGAAGTTCAGCCTATAGTACATCTTAACTGTATAATTAAATCAGAGTTGTTGACTGTCTTTAAAGGTGAAACATGTGCTTCAACGATTAGGCTATGGCCAGGGCACGTTCGGAAAGTTCCAGTCACAAAGCGGACCCACCGTGGTGCAGAAGGTCTAGTAGCCTTAAAACGTAAAGTGCTGCTGACCCGTAAACAGCGCTTCTTTAATAGGTTTAAAATCAATACCGGCCGTTTGCAACCTGTAACTGCGTAAGTAACGAGCAGCCATTAATGGCTCGCCATCACAATTTTTTATCTTAAATATCTTAGTGACTAATGCCCTTTTGGCATAGTTATTATTTTATAAATGATATATAAGTACTGCCAGTCTTTCACGATGATTCTGTACTTATACTCTGTATCATATGTTTTTAGTCATAATCCTGTGACCACATTATAGACCATTCTTTGATTTAAATTCTGAGGAAGACACTCCTGGCAGTGTTGAAACCCGGTTAATTCGTTAAAAATAGTGACCGAGGGCTGTTTTCTTTCAGTTGAGATCTGTAGGTATATAAGAAAATAACAATTCAGACGTCGAAATCCTAAACTTAAGTGATGTTCACGAATTGAAGCAGATTGCCAATTCCAAGGTGGGGGGGGGGGGGGGGGGCAGAGCTAAGCGCTAGTTAGTGCTCGCCCTGGTCGCCGGGCGGACCTCTCACACCGTCGTCCTCTCTAAATTACTCTACTGGCCATTAAAATTGCTACACCAAGAAGATATTCAGATGATAAACGGGTATTCATTGGATAAATATATTATACTATAACTGACATCTGATTACATTTTCACGCAATTTGGTTGCATAGATCCTGAGAAATCAGTACCTAGAACAACCAACTCTGGCCGTAATAACGGCCTTGATACGCGTGGGCATTGAGTCAAACACAGCTTGGATGGCGTGTGCAGGTACAGCTGCCCGTGCAGCTTCAACACGGTACGACAATTCCTCAAGAGTAGTGACTGGCGTATTGTGACGAGCCAGCTGCTCGGCCACCATTGACCAGAAGTTTTCAATTGGTGAGAGATCTGGAGAATGTGCTGGCCAGGGCAGCAGTCGAACATTTTCCGTACCCAGAAAGGCCCGTACAGGACCTGCAACATGCGGTCATGTATTATCCTGCTGAATTGTAGGGTTTCGCAGGGATCGAATGAAGGGTAGAGCCACGGGTCATAACACATCTGAAATGTGACGTCCACTGTTCAAAGTTCCGTCAATGCGAACAAGAGGTGATCGAGACGTGTAACCAAAGGCACCCGATACCATCACGCTGGGTGATTCGCCAGTATGGCGATGACGAATACACGCTTCCAATGTGCGTACACCGCGGTGTCGCCAAACAGGGATGCGACCATCATGATGCTGTAAACAGAACCTGGATTCATCCGAAAATATGACGTTTTGCCATTCGTGCACCCAGGTTCGTCGTCGAGTACACCGTCGCAGGCGTTCCTG
This sequence comes from Schistocerca americana, assembly GCF_021461395.2. Taxonomy (NCBI): domain Eukaryota; kingdom Metazoa; phylum Arthropoda; class Insecta; order Orthoptera; family Acrididae; genus Schistocerca; species Schistocerca americana. Next base: position 123,447,990 of record NC_060124.1, read on the forward strand.
TCTGTGATGCAGCGTGAAGGGTAACCGCAGCCATGGTCTCCGAGCTGATAGTGCATGCTGCTGCAAACGTTGTCGAACTGTTCGTGCATATGGTTGTTGTCTTGCAAACGTCCCCACCTGTTGGCTCAGGAATCGAGATGTGGCTCCCCGATCCGTTACAGCCGTTCGGATAAGAGGCCTGTCATCTGGACTGCTAGTGATACGAGGCCGTTGGGATCCAGCACGGCGTTCCGTATTACCCTCCTGAACAAACCGATTCCATATTCGGCTAACAGTTATTGGATCTCGACCAACGTGAGCAGCAATGTCGCGATACGATAAATCGCAATCGCGATAGGCTACAATCCGACCTTTATCAAAGTCGTAACGTGATACTACGCATTTCTCCTCCTTACACGGGGCATCACAACGACGTTTCATCAGGCAACGCCGGTCAACTGCTGTTTGTGTATGAGAAATCGGTTGGACACTTTCCTCATGTCAGCACGTTGTAGGTGTCGCCACCAGCTCCAACCTTGCGTGAATGCATATCACAGCATCTTCTTCCTGTCGGCTAAATTTAGTGTCTGTAGCACGTCATCTTCGTGGTGTAGGAATTTTAACGGCCAGTGGTGTACTTTTCCCCAACTAGCCACGCTACAGCACGCCCCATTCCCCATCAAGAGCCTTGATCAAAGATAGTAGTGGCCTCAAACCAGAGGGACATCACACTACAGATCGAGCTAGTGGAGCCAGGAATTCGAAAGCGAACCCCAGCAACTCCGCCACAGCTCACTTGTCTTACACTCATTTTAATCCGAGCACATATTTCTTGGTCTTCCACTCCTGTTATTCCCTCTTTGCTACTGTACATACACTCCTTTTTAATCCGAGCACTTCCTTCATGGTCTTGCTCTAGTTCTTCCCACTTGGTTCTTGTACAAGTCGTATGTTATACGTCTTTCCCTGTGGCTCACCAAAATTTTTCTCAGAATTTCGAACATCTTGCACCATCTGAAACTGTCGAACGCTTTTTCCATGTCCACAAACACTATTAACATGTCTTGATTATCTTCAGTCTTGATTTTACTTTCAACCGTAACGTCAGAACGGTCACTCTGGTACCTTTAACTTTGCTAAAGCCAAACTGATACTCATCTAACACATCCTAAGTTTTCTTTCCCATTCTTCTATATGACTGAGTTATAATTCGGGCATGCGTCGCCTCTTTCAGTCTTCGGAATTGTGTGGATGATGTTTCTCCGAAAGCCTGTGCTCCTCTTTACTGCTTTGGGATGTTACAACAAGTGACGGGTAGCTGAAGTGTGCTTGATCAATGCTTGAGCGTCGTTGTTTGGTAGACATTGTCCTTGATCAGCATTTCAGTGACGTTGTTTGGAAAATGTGCTTGAAGGGTGCATCAGCGATGTCGTTTTAAGCTGTCATTGTGGTATTACGACGCTGCCTGTTTTTAGTTGGGCTGGGCAGTTTTAATTTTGCCTCCTAGCAGGAGCTCGGTCTTCCTTTGATAAGTGTATTTGTCTGTAGTACAAATGAGAGACTAGCTTTGTGTAACATCCACGAGATAAATTTTGGCTACAGTGCGACGAGAGGAAATTATGCCTCTAACAGTTATAAACATTATGTATTCGATGTATGAAACAACAATGAAAACTTATAAATATTAATTATTTATATAATATTCTATGATGTAATGAGACATATCGATGGGGATCATATAAAGACAATGGTAATTGTAAATTCCTTTTATGATCTGCGTTTGTCTATCTTTGTTTTTACCTTTTGTTGGTTGGCTTATTTTGACTGTGGACGCGTATCAAACTGAGGTCTGTGAAGAAACTGTAATTATTTGTCAATTATTACTTGAAAATAGAGTTCATTATTATTATAAACATGAGTGAATAATTATTTGTAACTGTAATTCCTCTCTCAGCAAACATTATCTGTGTTAATTGTTTCTTTCCGCTGCAAGGAGCGCAGCCATTGATGATAGCGATTTGTATCGCGTTTTTGTCTGTTTTCCTTATAAACAAATCAAATGTTTGCTTGATGAAGTCTAAATAGTGCACAATACGAAAGTAAAGTTTCTGTAAAGTTTAATAAGCAGTTAAAATACTTATTTGGTCTAACAACAGAAAGTCTCTATCAATTGTCTGCCGCCATCTTAACAATTGTCTCAGCGGCAAATTCAAATTACGCAACTCTGCAGGCATAAATGCTGAACGTAATACAAATGTGTAAAAATAAATGTGCACCGGTGGTCCCGAACTCATTTTAATGAAAATAATTTGAATCAGATTGGATCTTTAAAAACAGTGCTCATAGCACGATCGCTATATCAAACTTTTCTAGCTGATGTATGGAGCCGAAATTAATTACGCACGAGTTGCGAAGAATATTGTTTCAGGTAACATGCGTCAGTGTTGTGTGCGGCTGATATTCGGTGGTTTTAATGATCATTTTGCTGAAGATAACTGTTTCCATCATAATCCATAGTTGTATAGAATCTGTTGTATGAACTGTGATTTAGTGACACTTACACAACTTACAGACAACACTTTAACACGACGTTAACTTGGAGTTCTTTAGCAACTTGACCAATTCTTTAGCCGGGAGAAAAATTATTTAGTAATTACTCAATGTAATAAAATAAGATTATCATTTCCATTTACAAATTAATTAAATACCAAACCACTGAATAACTCAGCGAACGCCACATTTGGATGACAAGATTATTCGTCATTCGCCTCCTACTTAAAATTGGTGTTAAATTTGGCTTTTCTTATCAACTACATCCGTTGTAGCAATGTGTCTTTTAAGTGATGTACAGAAATGTGACGTTTGACTGAATGTTCAATTTATGAAGGTAATTAGCATACGATTTCTTTTAAACATTTGTTTCCCTGGAAGTGAGGAAACTGTATGAGAAATGGAAAATGTGTAACAGCTACGCATATAAGGATGCCACCATTTCACTGTCTAAAAGTTTAGTGTGCTAGTTTCCTTAGGGCTATGTAAATGGTTCAATATAGCTGAAACCAACTGATGTAGAATAAATCAGGTAGAGATGGGCGACCGTGTTAGTGGAACCACTGTCGTATTTCACAAATACGTCACTAGAAGGAGCTCCCGCTATTTGAGAGGAAGCTCTTTTATGAAGAAACAAATGTGTGTGAATTTCTAAGGAACCAAACTGCTGAGATCATCGGTCCCTAGACTCGCACAGTACTTAAACTAACTTAATCTAACTTATGCTAAGAACAACACACACACGCCCATGCCCGAGGGAGGACTCTTAACTTCGGTGGGAGGGGCTGCGAAATCCGTGACATGGCGCCTGTAACCGCGCAGCCACTCCGCGCGACCACTCCGCGCGGCTATAAAGAAACGTGATGCGAAAGTGATACTGTTCTTTTCGTGTTAGTTTTCGAGAAAAATCACATTTTCTGTTCTGGTAAGCCGAAAAATTTTATCTTGGGGTTATTTGGTTTTAGTATTAAAGGCTTTGTTTTCACTATATTTATGCAGCTTATTATTGCGAGCTTGAACAATGTGTAGGTATGAAACTAAGCTAAATTGATCCTCGAGATCGCTACCTGCAGATACAAGTCGGGATGGTCCATCTCTCCCAGACAATCGGGGAAGATTCACCAGTGTTGTTTGGGAGATATTGACCACGTGTGTTAATGCGGGAGAGATGGACCACAATGAAATTTAGTTTCAAGACACGGCAAATATTCCCACTGAATATGGTCGCAGTTCTGTCGTCTGCCTGCTTGTCGTAAGATACGTCTGTGCCAACAAATGGAGGAGCAGAATCTCACACACAGGCCAACCAACCACTTCAAAGCTCAACAAAAGGTCTAATAGCCCAAGCACATCAAAACAGAAGGGTTACCTGCTCAAGTCAAACTTTTCCACTGAAGCAACTTCGGTCTCCATTCCGACTAAACCTGAGACTTCCAAAACTTGCTACTCCTAAGCCGACACAGACAAAACATTTCGAAGAAGTTTCCTTCTGTTGGTAACACCATTAATTTTAAGAAGGAGGCAGCAAGTGTATCCAAAGATCTAAACTCTACTCAAAATATTGAAAGTATAAAAAAAGAGGAATAGGAAAGGAAAAAGAAAAAGAAAAAGGGACAAAACAGAACGCAACGGAAAATACTAGTGAAGAGGAAAACGAACCAAAGAAGCTAAAACACTGAAGACATTGTAGAAGATTATGAAAGTAACTTTGATGAATGGGATGACGATGAATGTATTTGATGTGGTGAAACGAACTACGAAATTAGTGAAAAAGACGACTGGATTAAGCATATTTCCCCCTCATGATGGCCACTTGAACATTATTCAACATTTGGTAATAAGTGTAACTGCTGTCGTGAGAGAGACAGTGAACAAAACCAACAACTCATTAGAAGCGGCAATGTTCATTGAAGATTTACAGTATACTGATTAAACTCTTTTGGACTAATATCTTAAATAGCATAATTCTGTATTCATTACAACATATTACAATTAAGAATATGTAATTTTAATTCAGTCTGTTCTTCATGTACAACTATTTTTGATGTGGTCAGTCTCTCTCAGTACATTAGTTCACCTCACACATGCATCTATGTGTCAGATAGACCACACATAAGTATTCTCATTTTATGATATATATTGTATTTTAAGTGGCAATGCCTCGATAATATATTGTACTTAATTTTATACGCCAGTCAATACGAAAATGATGTGAGAAGTCGAAAATTTGAAAAACACACATATTTTACGCTGAAAAACATGTGGGCTCTCCGTGTTATGTATGTTTTTAGAGTTGTGTAGAAGAGTGGTTTTGAAAGAAATCGAGGATCGATTTGTAAATGCCTTTATTGATTTTCAAGGAAAATGGCCTTTTTTTTATAAATGTGGTGAAAGGTGGCTGTTCAGCCGTGGTGTGATCGACATTGTGAAACTGCTCTTGCCGTGAGGTGTAGTAAGGTGAAAGTGGATTTCTCAATAATGGTTAGCGAAACAACCAGCATCTTCCATTCCTATAGGAGTATTACGGAGCAGCTTGTATCGTCATGGTTAGCTTTGCTGTATCAGAGCAGCTAGTCACGTTTTGAACTTTCGGGGTTGCTTGAATGCCAGAAGACTCTACCGTGCTGCCGAGCTGCGCACTGAGGTCCCGATAAGTGCAGATTCTGAACGGGCGCTGAAGTGGCTGGTGCGGCGCAGCCCGTTGTGGGCGGATGGGGGGGGGGGCGGGGGGGGGGGGGGGAAGGGGGCGGCTTATACGTCAGCGGGGGGGCGCGGCGAGGCCCGACCGCGGCCGCGGGCCTGCCTTTCAGTTCGAGGGCGAAAGTACGAGAAAGTAAGGAAGTGAAGCAAAAATAAGTTGTCCAGAAAGCGGATTCCGGAAACCTCCAAAGAACTTGGAAACCATTCTGGAAACTTCTGTCAGTCGCGAGCACAAAAAATTACTTAGGACTGGGAGGAAGCCGGTCTCCTCTCTCCACCTCTGTCTCCATCTCTCATTCACCCACTAAACTTTCTCTTACCCACCCCGCGGCGATAATCGAATCATGACGCGAAAACACAAAACGTTCTCAAAGACCTAGCAGCCAAATTCTTAATCAGTCAAGAAGGAATTAAATAGTGGCAGTTATTCCTTTATGAACTCAGCTGTATATCACATCTCGTATTCACTGCACCCTTGCAGAACATGAAGTCTAATGAGTCCTTTCTGTCAAACGCTATGAGTGCCTTTAGCACTGTCACGAATCTTTCTGCCTTTATTATTGGTAGTAGACACATCAAACGTACTTCGTCTACGAGTCTCTCAGCCGGCCAGTATGGCCGAGCGGTTCTAGACGCTTCAGTCTGGAGCCGCGCGACCGCTCCGTTCGCAGGTTCGAATCCTGCCTCGGGCATGAATGTGTTTGATGTCTTTAAGTTAGTTAGGTTTAAGTAGTTCTAAATTGTACGGGACTGATGACCTCAGATGTTAGTCCCATAGAGTTCAGAGTCATTTGAACTATTTGAGTCTCTCAGACTGAGCCAAGCAACTTTCTGAAAAGCAAATGCATTAGTACTTGGCAACTTCAGCAGGTCCCCACCAGGCTCTGGGTGTAATATTAACTTGTATCACCTGTAGGAAGGACTGATCAAAGAATTAGTAGAATTCAAAAGTACTGTCGTTACTGCACAAGCGTCTCGTAGCCATCTTAAAAACTTCTTATACTGAACTTGACTTATAGCTTTGAAGACAAACGCAAGAGCATTTCGCTAGTTTGGCTAATGTCATAGCTGAAATTTCAATATCTCTTTGTCCTCTTTACTGGAAGAGAAGCGATAAAGCAGCACTCAATTCTAGGCTTTGTACTAAATTTTATCGTGTTTTCGAATCTCTGTTTTAGCAAGTTATGCTGAGATGGTATTGGGAAATGTCTTCCTAGTGCACCAGTTTGATGGTATACCGATAAACGTCGAACATGGAGCAATGACGTGCAAGGGGTGACCAATTTATCACACTCTGAAATACGGGATGAAGATAAAGTCTTTTCATGGGGACAAAAATCTATTCCTGAGGAACTTTTTAACTGTGCTACATACAAGCTATGCAGACTTTTGCCATTGGTGGCCTATGGATTGCGCATTAAGCTTAAATCTACCAAGAAGAGTGAAGAAAGACGGCTGAGACTCACAAACAATGAATCTATTCGCAGATTTGGTGAACTTGTAAGACTAAAACTTCACAAGATCAGTTTTGATAAGGAAGCACCAGCGTCACAAATATGGGACCGAATGAAGAATGTTGTTTCCTCGTCACTTCCTCGTCACTTAACTGTGATATTGGACTGGTGACTTGAACACCATCACACAATGAACACAACCCACTCCTTTGAACAATGATTAAGTAGGATGATGACAATCCTTATTTATGACCTACATATTGCCACTGATTTAGAAATAAACTTTACGGTGGAATAATCCATTCCCGCATTTTACCAAACACCGAAGACTGCTAGCGAACACGTACTGTTTTGGCCGGTTCAACACAAAGTTACTGATCTTGGTACGCTATGAACGTTCCTCGCTCGTGTAGAAGGTGGAAGCTGTTCAGGTCATACTCTCCCTAATTCACTGGTGGTCACTCAAAACTCCGATAACAGTGGACGCTCATTCGCACGGAATTTTCATGGCATCCGCGAGTTTAGATCTTTCGAATACAGAGAAAAACACTGAGATCCCTGTACGCCATTAGTTTCTTTGGCTCGGTGGTTTATGGGAATTTGCTAAATTTGGGAGTGAAATAAGTTTGTGGAGTGTCAGTTTTAATGTAGTAGAGTGCAGTATTTACTTCAGCGCAATTAATAAATTATTTGGCCAGTAACAGTCATTTGGTCTCCAGTAGACAGTTGATGTGTTTGATGACTCATCCTTGTCACAACATGTCCTCGTCTGCTCCCACTACATTTTAATTAGTGACGATTAATTGACGCACTTGGGAATATGTAAACAATAAGGAGAGATCTCAGCTATAGCTATGCGAAATAGGCTAAGAACATACGTTGTAAAAATTATATCTGTAAAGGTGGTCGAACCTTTGGTATATTTTAACCACAACGCGGTCACGCAGGCAAAAAGAATTTTACTGTGGTGACACTACTCGCGGAAGACTACACTTATACGGTTATTCTTTAGCTGTCGATAATAGATACAAGCTACACAACATTCGATGTAAATGGAGACTGACATTTTTCATTTCCGTTTACAGAAGAACTGTAGTACTATTTTCGGAAAGTAAGATCGCAGCCTTTCTATAATAAGTCTTCTGAATGGTCTGATGTGGTCCACCACAATTTCCTCTCTACTGCCAACCTTTCCATTTCAGAGTATCACTTGCATCCTACGCCATCAACTATGTGTACAACATATTCCGTTTTATGTCCTACAGAACAGTTTTCGCTCCATACAGATCCATCTACTACGAAGGAGGTTATTCCCTGATGTCTTAAAGCACATCACATTCGCCTGTTCTTTCTTATTTACAACGTTCTCCATGTGTTCCTTCCTTATCGATTCTGCCAAGAACCTATTTATTTCTAATCAGTTTACCCATGTTTCAAAATCCTTTTATAGCACCAAATCTCCATCATTTCAATTCTCTCCCCTTCCGGTTTTCTCACAATCTATGATTCACATCCTTGCAACGCTGTGCTTCAAACGTACATTCCCAGAAATTTTTTCCTCTAATTAAGGTTTATTTTGGCCAGTAATAGCTTGTCTACCTGCGCTATTCTGCTATTTTTGTTCCGCTTGCCCAGTCCCTAGTTTTTCTTATGTAGCAGTATTCCTTTACATTGTCTACTCTGTGGTCTCCAAGTATATCGTTACTCCCATTTCTGCTTCTTCTCATTATTTTCGCTTTTCCTTAGTTTCCCTTCAATCCATATTCTTTACCCATTGCACTGTTCATCTAATTCAACAGTTCCTGCAATTACTCCTCATTTTAACTGAGGGTAGCAACGTCATCAGCGGTTCTTGTGGGCGGTATCATTTTCTCTCGAATTTTATCCCAGGCAATACAGACAATACACGCAATACGAAGCGGTAGAAGCTTACTAGAACTGCCAAGAGACATGGAAATTCATAGATAAGAGTAAAGCAATCGTAAACCAGTGAGAATGTGTATGACAAGTGGTATCGTTAAAGACAATTCAGGGAAGCCACAAAAAAAGTAACTAAACGGACTGAATGACTAATAAGCGAGGTGCTTAGAGTGCTATGTTTATGGATAGGACATAATTTGTTCAAAAGTAAAGTCGCTTTCTCATCTGTAACTACTAAAATCTGACGCAATAAAGGCACCAAAAACAGTTTCAAACACATATTTTTTTTTCTTTTTGTATGTAGAGTAATTTATGGGATAACTCCTCAGTGCTGGGATAACTCAGCAATGACAAGTAAAGTAAATACTCTTACATGCTGTCGCAGAAGTGGCTTGTACACGCATTGTGTCGTAAAGAAACTGAAATGCTCTTTTAGCTAGCCTCTCTAATATCAAATATACTGATGAACAAATACAATGCAGAAAAAAAATAGGAACATAAGTAACATATGTTGCCAAGTATTTACCGAACACTGGTGAGAAGAGGCAGAACGTCCTCGTAAGAGTTATATTAAGAACCGCTTACCTGAAACAAAGGAAAACATCATTTTAGTTCAGACATTCGGGAAAAGCATCTAGTCGACAATAGTTCTAGGATAGGCATGAAGTATTTCATTTAGCTCTTCGTCGACATAAAGGCAATTTGTGATGATGTAATAGCTCAATTTCAAAAAAGGAAAGGGAATGTACCACCATTTGAAAGGAGGAGGAAATAATTTCTAAATGTATTCAGCCTAAACCACATTTCATTTTTCGGAGATTGCATAGTTGCTCCGTCATCTCCCATTGGGTAATTTTCTATGGTGTCTTAGGAATCAATTCAGGCCAACAAACAGTAATTCGAGTCACAGACATTCTCTAAAGTGTTTTATCTTAATATTACCATTTCACTTTCCGTCAGCCGAAGATATATAGATGATGGTAGTATTGTTTTCACAAATTCTCTCTCCACGATGTTGTACATGTCATGTGATGGTGTCAGTAATCCAGCGTGTGGTTATCCATTCGTCTTCAAAATAAACAACTGTACCCCGAAAACATAGGTACTTCAACTACTACCGTCATTGTCCTTTCCTGTTCCTTTCGCAGATAGTGCCTAGGGCGAATGTCTGTCACAAACTGTCGAATAACCTCTGTCTTTTTTAACTACCTCGTCGTAGTCACCTCCTGATATGCACGTGGAGAAATAAAAATAATTGGTGCACCACAACTAACTTGGAATTAGGGGGCAGCTCTATTGGGTGCGAAACAATTTCTTATACTAGTACTCTCAGTTTAACACACACTGGTAACCAGCAACAAAAGTCCAAGCCGATTGTGCCTCATCACAAATTACCATATCATTTCTTTGACCATTCTCAATGGGGAAAACTGCCAGTAAACGTCCTGGTATATTACACCAGGATACATATGCATGTAATACCTTCACAGGCACTGCCACGAACAGCGCAATCTCCGTTTCTTTCTCGCGCGTGGCACAGTAAAATACAAATCGCCACAAGAATCTCAAATACAGTTTCCCACGATCAGCACACAGGCAAATATCTGTAACCGCCACCAGCCACAGGAGTGTAAAACGTTAACTGTGGAACACTTGTAACAACGAGCACAAAGAGAGAGAGAGAGAGAGGGAGAGAGAGAGAGAGGGAGAGAGAGAGAGAGAGAGAGAGAGAGAGAGAGAGAGAGAGAGAGGGAGAGAGAATTAACGACCCACAAGTTGCTATTACCCTCAGTACAGGCAAATACCATGCGACAATTTCTGGAACCATCGACGTGAGGCGCACTCCATGCTAGCACGCATCATTAGACAGAGACAATTCTGACCTTATTCCACGCATATTGATGATGCACGTATCCCACCACACAAAGACCGTAATTAATTAGTAGCGTCTGCTGTCCAGGGGCTTTCACAGAATTCCGGTCCTGGTTGTTGCACGTGCTAGAGCACTTATTTTCAGTATATTTTCTTTAGCCAACAGTGAACACTCTCTAAAAGCAGCGAAGTCATGGAGATCGCAGTAAAAGCAACGCTGAGCAAAATCGAAACTGTATATACACTACTGGCCATTAAAATTGCTACACCACGAAGATGACGTGCAACAAACGCGAAAATTAACCGACAGGAAGAAGGTGGTGTGATATGCAAATGATTAGATTTTCTGAGCATTCACACAAGGTTGGCATCGGTGGCGACGCTTACAACGTGCTGACATGAGGAAAGTTTCCAACCGATTTCTCATACACAAATAGCTGTTCACCAGCGTTGCCTGGTGAAACGTTGTTGTCATGCCTCGTGTAAGGAGGAGAAATGCGTACCATCACGTTTCCGACTTTGATAAAGGTCGGAGTGTAGCCTATCGCGCTTGCGGTTTATCGTATTGCGACATTGCTGCTCGCGTTGGTCGAGATCCAATGACTGTTTGCAGAATATGGAATCGGTGGGTTCCGGAGGGTAATACGGAACGCCGTGCTGGATCCCAACGGCCTCGTATCACCAGCAGTCGAGATTGCAGGCCTCTTATCCGCACGGCTGTAACGGATCGGGGAGCCACATCTCGATTCCTGAGCCAACAGATGGGGACGTTTGCAAGACATCAACCATATGCACGAACAGTTCGACAACGTTTGCAGCAGCATGGACTATCAGCTCGGAGACAATGGCTGCTGTTAGCCTTGACGCTGCATCACAGGCAGGAGCGCCTGCGACGGTGTACTCAACGACGAACGGCAAACGTGCACGAATGGCGAAACGCGATTTTTTTCGGATGAATTCAGGTACTGTTTACAGCATGGTCCTATCCGTGTTTGGCAACATCGCAGTGAACACACATTGGATGCGTCTATTCGTTATCGCCATACTGGTGTGAAGCGTGAAGCTATGGGGTGCCATTGGTTACACGTCTTGGTCACCTCTTGTTTGCATTGACGGCACTTTGAACAGTGGACGTTACATTTCAGATGTGTTATGACTCGTGGCTCTACCGTTCATTCGATCCCTGCGAAACCCTACATTTGAACAGGATAATGCACGACCGCATGTTGCAGGGCCTGTACATTCCTTTCTGGAGGAAGAAATTATTCTACTGCTGCCCTGGCCAGCACATTCTCCAGATTTCTCACCAACTGAAAACGTCTGGTCAATGGTGGCCGAGCAACTGGCTCGTCACAATACGCCAGTCACTACCCTTGACGAACTGTGGTATCATATTGAAGCTGCATGGGGAGCTGTACCTGTACACGCCATCCAAGCTCTGTTTGACTCAATGCCCAGGCGTATCAAGGCCGTTACTACGGCCAGAGGTGGTCGTTCTGGATAGTGATTTCAGAGAATCTATGCACCCAAATTGCGTGAAAATGTAATCACATGTCAATTTTAGTATAATATATTTGTTCAATGATTACCCGTTTATCATCTGCATTTCTTCTTGGTGTAGCAATTTTAATGGCCAGTAGTATAACACTCAATTTCGGCGAACAAATCGTGTCTACAGAAAACTACCTCCAACTGTACGGACTATGCTGAAATAAAACAATGGTCTGCCCAAGGTACGACGCAAGACAGTCAACCCAAGATAAATGAACGGTCTCAGAGGCGGCATACGGACGCCGATTAAAACAGTGATCCAGGAAATGTAGACTAAATTTCTTATATACCCGCCAAAGGTCCTTCGACAATTGTAATCGAACAGTGTTCATTCAATATCCAGATATCTGCCTTTTCCTTCAACGACCCCGTACACTATTCTAATACCACTCGTATCAAACTGTTAACTGATGCAAACCACGTGGAAAGCAAGTTTCAAGAACGGCAGGTCAACGATGTGGCCGCGGAAACCAATCATTAACATCTTTACCTTTCAGGACCAAGCCACAGCACACTACTTCCACGAAGAACAGAGGGCTCATCGCCTCGGCCGTGCACCGCGAGTGCGCCACAGAGGACGTTCTCTTGGCCTATAAGCCTATTAGCTACTTGCCGATCAACGCCCGTATATGCGGCAGTTCCCAAGCAGTAGCGTGAACTCAAATCGCCGGACGGCGGATATCCAGCACAGGTTCACATTTGGTCGCTCCGGTCTGATACGCCTACATATTTTGCAGTTGTTGTGGTTTCCAATCATTGCTCGTCCAACAGAGTAACTCGTGGTTGTACGCAGTACGATAAATGTATTTACACTGAAGATCAATTGCTGGTCTTTGCATAGCGAGTCAAACCTCTGCAGATTTTCTTATATCTCATCTTCTTGAGACGAGACATTCCTACATACAACATCTTCATCATACGCGACTAACCTTAATGAGCTTCCAACAGTATCATTTACATAGATCGTTAGCAGTAACGTCTCTAGTACATCTGTTGCGGTGCTCACGAAGTTACTTTTGCAGATGATAATTTCTCCCCTTTACGAATGACGTGTTAACTTACGTATGTAAGGAAACCATGAATCAGAGCAGAAAGCTGCTCTGATATTCCATAAGTTCGTAGTTTGTTCATTACTCTACAGTGCAGAACTTCAACGAACGCAAACTGTAAATCAAGACACAGAGCCCAGTCATGTACTATTTCCCTTTCGAACAAGAGTTTTTATTTATTATTTTTGTTCCGTTGCAGCGTCCACTGAGTAATAAACAGAAAACGTGCATATTGTGTATGTTTCGCCTTCGTGTCGGCTTTGCATTCCGTGGATAACACGGATATCTTGCAGGACAAAGAATCACATATAATTGGTTCACATATGTACGTGGAAGGCGAACGAGATGTCTGTTAGCCTTTGAATAAAAGATATTCAGAAATCTGCTTAACATAATCAGAAATAAATTGTTGTCACAGTCAAAAATTGCGTCCAGGTTTCTACATTTTGTCACAAGCTACTGAAGCAAGTTTATGACAATATCGACGTATACGGGAAGGTTCCATTACAACATGAAAGCCAGAAGTATTCTACACTGACCTGTGATGTGGAAGTGTTTCAAGAGACAGATAATTTTAACAAAAAAATGAGTCGTCCTTAGTTTGTAGGGAAGAAAGAACGGCAATTGTGTATCATTGCCAACATAACCACAGAAGTTCCAATACATTTCGTTACCGAAGAAAGTACGGATAACCTCTATCTTGGAACACCATTTCGTTACTTTAGAAGCCATATCTCAGTAATTTCGTTGTAGAAATTAGAATAGGCGTTGATCGCAAAACTTTTTCTTTATTTTTATGTCCCTCGGTTGAGGCGATCATGTGTTCTGTAAATCCTCGTCACCGGTTTTGTACAGCCTCGTCGACAGTTTTGTGAAGGCTTTGTCGCTACTGCTGTGGAGGCCGAGTTGCCAGGGGCTAAGTGCAAAAAATCCTAAGTCAACTTCATAGTACATAAGAAATGCAACAACTGTCTGTTCACTTCTAAGCGTTCACTGAACGACGTTCCTTGTGTAAGTCAGCCCCAGACGATGATCTATAACCAAGTGGGTGACAGTTGCTCTTCTGCCTTCCGAGTAGGATTCTGTCCGTTGTCGTCCGGTCATTGGCGGATTGTACTTGGCCGACAATTGGCCGAGGCGAAGTCGATATCTTTATCCTCAGCGCCGCCCGTGGCGCAGGTGGAACTCGCGCAAGTGGCGAGACTCTTTGGCACTTGCAACAGCTCGCATCTTTGAGCCTGTCGTGCTTTCGCCCTGGCTATGTCTTTTTCGAAGGACACAGCAAGACGCACCTGCCTTCCTCAACTAGTAAACAAAACGTAAAAAACCCACGTTGGAAAGATGTAAGAACTACGATACATAAAATTGATCCTACTCTATGGGTCATAAAATAAAAATTTTGTTATCAAAGTCTGTTTTGACTTCGGCAGATGTTAAATACTGGACCAACGTGTGCTTCAATCTGATTGTGTCACACCTTATCTTTCCTCTTTTTCCGGTTCTTCATGACATGATTTTCCATTGATAAAAGCTGTTTGAAGATGCAAATGTACTCACCTTTTGGCTGGAAAATTGTTTTCGTAACTTATACGGCTACAGATTGGAATGGATGCTATCTATATATCTCCTACAGCAGAGTAGCAGCAATCTTCTTCACAAAATCTACGTACAGAAGCCTATTACATTTCGGCCTCTTGGTAAACCACAACCAGCAGAGAAACAAGTATGAAAAATCTATATACACATGACACGCTGTAGAAGGGGACAAACAAAACAGAGGGGTTTCATTTTGTATTACATTTCCCACAGAATTATATATGCTTTAATCGTTTCTTTTGTATACAAAATTAAAGTCTCTCTCACGTAGTAAAAAATAATGCTTATATCCTCAGAAATAATTAACACTGCAGCCTATCTAGGTCAACAAAAAAGAGCCCTCCGTTTTGTTCATCAAGTGAGTAAAGTATCCTTAGCCTTTCAGAACAGAGAATCATTAACATGAAGGTGTGACAAAGGCCTTGGGTGCTTTTATTGACGCTGTCTGCTTTACCCTTGGACCGGGAGGTGGGATGGTGGGGGGGGGGGGGGGGATATGTTCGTTTCTGCTTTCTACAAACTGTAGCTTCTAAAAAAACTCAGAGGAGTACTCTTAAGTTAACAATCTACGTCACGTAACACTTGTATTGTAATTTCGTGGCGTGTCTTCAAAATGGTTCAAATGGCTCTAAGCACTATAGGACTTAACATCTGAGGTCATCAGTCCCCTAGACTTAGAACTGCTTAATCCAAACTAACCTAAGGACATCACACACATCCATGACCAAGGCAGGATTCGAACCTGCGACCGTAGCAGCAGCCCGTTTCCGGACTGAAGCGCCTAGAACAGATCGGCCACAGCGGCCGGCTCATGGTGGGTTTATTAGCCTTCGGATACACTGCGAGATATCGCAATTTGTAGCATGAAGCAGCTACTCTCTTGAAAGGTGGATGTCTACTTCGAAATCTACTTGCGCATTTAAGCCTGGTTTGCGTAATGCACTAAGAAAGTCGCTCATATGGGAAATGACCTTATTCTTTTGTACTGTTCATATGTCCATAGAATGACTACGCTACGAAATAGCTTACCAGGTGCTAGCAACACTACACGAAAAATGTGAAAAATAATTAACCTCAAACATCAAATGTCCTGAGGGGAGGGAAATGGAGCTCACACCGGACCCTATGAATCGTAATGTTTGCAGATATTAATTTAATTTCTTCCTTTTTTGTTTTTACTCTATAAGAATAGTCAATATTACAGGTCCCTCTGGCCACCAATACAAAGTTACAGTCCAGATGTGAGTCAATCAATCAAACTTAATCCCATATTCATAACTCCGTCATAATGGAGATAAAAAGCACAGAGGATTTAAAGGGAACGGGACTACAAACTCTAACAAATTGTAATATACACTGGTGCCAAGTGCAGAACCAGATAAACTTGGAAGACAAAGGAAACCACGTAATCACCGAGAAACACGGATTAGCACCACTGTAATTCGATAAACTGTGCGACATTATTCTTTGAAGATGGTAAAGGAACAAGTGTATCTGCGTTACCCTACTGTTCAGCGACCTGTAGGAATTGCTGTATTTTCTAGTTTTTTTCATCTAAGAGTAGTACTTGTAGGCTACGTGCTCAATTATTTGCTGGATGTACTCCAATCTCTGCCTCTACTGTTTTTACCCTCTACAGCTCCCTCTAGTACCATGGAAGTTATTCCCTGAGGTCTCTCCCTGTAAGTTACTGCTATTTTCCTCATAATTACGAACAGTTTGCACCATTTGACATCATCGAACGCATTTTTCAGGTCGGCAAATCACATAAAGGTGTCTTGATTTTTTTAGTCTTGTTTCCATTATCAACCGCAACATCAGAACTGCCTCTCTGGCGCCTTTACCATTCCTATACCTCACGGTAACTTCCCAAGACATTAACGTCTGCTTTGCCTTGTACTCCCAGGAAAAACTCTTATTTACGAGAATTGGAACACTGCGTGTTCAATGGAAATTGTGGCTGCACATTATATGACAACCAAGACAAGGCGAAGGATACAGTAGAGGAGCCTGACACTACACTGTCGTTACAGCTCCTGGTGAACTGTCGCTAGTGATTGTTCTAAGTAAATGGTGTCACTTCCCAAACTGAGAGAACTGTTGTAGGTAAAATACACGTATTAGAGACTGATGTGGAAGAGGCCCAAAGTTAGCGACTGATAAAAACAAGCTGTAGTCTGAACGAATATGAATGCTGACTCACAGAAACTAAGACTGACTCTGTGGATGAATAATGTGCCTAGCTCAAATACGCTCCTGGAAATGGAAAAAAGAACACATTGACACCGGTGTGTCAGACCCACCATACTTGCTCCGGACACTGCGAGAGGGCTGTACAAGCAATGATCACACGCACGGCACAGCGGACACACGGGGAACCGCGGTGTTGGCCGTCGAATGGCGCTAGCTGCGCAGCATTTGTGCACCGCCGCCGTCAGTGTCAGCCAGTTTGTCGTGGCATACGGAGCTCCATCGCAGTCTTTAACACTGGTAGCATGCCGCGACAGCGTGGACGTGAACCGTATGTGCAGTTGACGGACTTTGAGCGAGGGCGTATAGTGGGCATGCGGGAGGCCGGGTGGACGTACCGCCGAATTGCTCAACACGTGGGGCGTGAGGTCTCCACAGTACATCGATGTTGTCGCCAGTGGTCGGCGGAAGGTGCACGTGCCCGTCGACCTGGGACCGGACCCCAGCGACGCACGGATGCACGCCAAGACCGTAGGATCCTACGCAGTGCCGTAGGGGACCGCACCGCCACTTCCCAGCAAATTAGGGACACTGTTGCTCCTGGGGTATCGGAGAGGACCATTCGCAACCGTCTCCATGAAGCTGGGCTACGGTCCCGCACACCGTTAGGCAGTCTTCCGCTCACGCCCCAACATCGTGCAGCCCGCCTCCAGTGGTGTCGCGACAGGCGTGAATGGAGGGACGAATGGAGACGTGTCGTCTTCAGCGATGAGAGTCGCTTCTGCCTTGGTGCCAATGATGGTCGTATGCGTGTTTGGCGGCGTGCAGGTGAGCGCCACAATCAGGACTGCATACGACCGAGGCACACAGGGCCAACACCCGGCATCATGGTGTGGGGAGCGATCTCCTACATTGGCCGTACACCACTGGTGATCGTCGAGGGGACACTGAATAGTGCACGGTACATCCAAATCGTCATCGAACCCATCGTTCTACCATTCCTAGACCGGCAAGGGAACTTGCTGTTCCAACAGGACAATGCACGTCCGCATGTATCCCGTGCCACCCAACGTGCTCTAGAAGGTGTAAGTCAACTACCCTGGCCAGCAAGATCTCCGGATCTGTCCCCCATTGAGCATGTTTGGGACTGGATGAAGCGTCGTCTCACGCGGTCTGCACATCCAGCACGAACGCTGGTCCAACTGAGGCGCCAGGGGGAAATGGCATGGCAAGCCGTTCCACAGGACTACATCCAGCATCTCTACGATCGTCTCCATGGGAGAATAGCAGCCTGCATTGCTGCGAAAGGTGGATATACACTGTACTAGTGCCGACATTGTGCATGCTCTGTTGCCTGTGTCTATGTGCCTGTGGTTCTGTCAGTGTGATCATGTGATGTATCTGACCCCAGGAATGTGTCAATAAAGTTTCCCCTTCCTGGGACAATGAATTCACGGTGTTCTTATTTCAATTTCCAGGAGTGTATAACTTTCATAATATTGGGAAAAAATGAACAGCGTCTGTGAATACCAGGCAGCGGAATTAATCCTTTTTAGAGTGTGCCACGAGGAGATGTTCACAGTTTTTTATGTGTTTGTCTACATGGGTAGTGTAATTTCAGAGAAGTCAGAAATTATACTACATCTGATGAAGTACTACTGCCCAATAGACACAAACACATAAATAATGTGTGACGTTCCACAGGGATCGTTCCTTGGTCCAGAATAGTTCATTCCATAGAAAAATTTGGTCTACTTGGCTATGTAGAGATAGTGGGAGCTCTCCTACACACTTATTACTGGGCAAGAACAGCGGCATGATGGCTATAGTGAATGAAAATGCTGCCAACTCGAAACCTATCACTAAATATTTCATTTCACATCCTTCCTGATTTCAGCACTGGAGTGCCATTTTTTGAAATAATAATATCATACTGTTGCACGAAATAACTGCCAAGATTCCTTATCAATACGTCGTTAATGGTACAGGTTTTCAGCTCTACAGATTTATCTTACAATATTTTGAAACTCTTAAGCTATTGTCTGTTCCACTGTACATTTAAAAATTGCTTCCCGGTGACTTTCAGTAAGCAATAATATAACGTATTTCAGAAAACGGGTAATATATTTACTATCTTTATTAGATTAAACGAGAACGTAGGAGCGTGCGAAAATAGCAAATCTGCCTCTTGGAAATTTATTAAGCTGTAGTACAATAGAGACACTTGCATGTCTTCGCAAAACTGATTGTTTCACATGTAGATGACATGAATAACTGTAAGGGAACAATTACTCATCGCGTCAGGCTCTTTCAAGATACTGAAAAGGTGAATACTGTCAAGCGATATTAAATATTGGAAGGTACAGGCCATGAGATTTTTCCCAGTGCTCTTTAGTGGATGAAATATTAAATTCCTTTGAAACTGATTCCCTTACGTAAAGAAAACTGGAATTAATTTTACAGAAATACTTCCAACTTCATCTCGATATCTCTTAATAACGGAAATATTTACTTGGAACGTTCAAAGAGTTCCAGCGCTCCCATCTACCATGACAAAGAAAGCCAATGCCGCGCTCTGTCTCTTTATATTCAGTCCTGAACCATTGAGATCCGAGACTAACTTGTTGCATTTGTCTACTTTGCGTAGTGGTGTTGACAACTGTCACTTTTGAGAAGATGGAAAAATTCTGTGGAGTACCAAATCGCAATAAGTCTACAAGCCAGTAATGGGATACTGCACTATATGAATGTGGCTTCTTTTCATTGAATTCCGTGCCTATGATCGTGTAATTTACGTATCCATCACATTGTTTAGCCTAGCTGTAATATTATTTAGGAGATACTATACTCTCAAATACCACTGCAGTTAAATTTTCGAATCTTTATATGATTATTCTGTGCATTTCGTAAGGCTCTCCCACAACATGCTATGAAAGAAGAGAAGCAGCTCTCTGAAGGCGCACTGTACAGATTTTATTACAGATCTCTGTAGTCAAGAGAAACACTTCACACGACGTCTGGTAGACCTTACAATATGCAAATTACGAATAAATTGAGTGCATACTTTACGCATGAGGAATAACGTAACATAGTGGATGGGATATTTATAGAATAGTATGTTTGCAATGTTGTTTGCAATAGGATTGCTAGTAATCCCACTAAAACTGTTACACAACCACGGAGGCAACAAATTTAATTGATTTTCCTTCTTGGATGTGTGTATTACACAAAACTGTGAACAACTATCTAACATGGTGTAAGGCACATAGTGGCAGCCAAAACAGGAGATACATTTGCATGAAACATGAATGGTGACTTATAGGATTTACGGCGTTCCTCGCGAAGGAAACATTCCAGATCACAGGAAGATACTGCAAGTTAAGACCAGCTAAACATTCTCCCATGAGCCATTCTCCCATGAACCATGGACCTTGCCGTTGGTGGGGAGGCTTGCGTGCCTCAGCGATACAGATGGCCGTACCGTAGGTGCAACCACAACGGAGGGGTATCTGTTGAGAGGCCAGACAAACGTGTCGTTCCTGAAGAGGGGCAGCAGCCTTTTCAGTAGTTGCAGGGGCAACAGTCTGGATAATTGACTGATCTGGCCTTGTAACATTAACCAAAACGGCCTTGCTGTGCTGGTACTGCGAACGGCTGAAAGCAAGGGGAAACTACAGCCGTAATTTTTCCCGAGGACATGCAGCTTTACTGTATGATTAAATGATGATGGCGTCCTCTTGGGTAAAATATTCCGGAGGTAAAATAGTCCCCCATTCGGATCTCCGGGTGGGGACTACTGAAGAGGACGTCGTTATCAGGAGAAACAAAATTGGCGTTCTACGGATCGGAGCGTGGAATGTTAGATCCCTAATCAGGCAGGTAGGTTAGAAAATTTAAAAAGGGAAATGGATTGGTTAAAGTTAGATATAGTGGGAATTAGTGAAGTTCGGTGGCAGGAGGAACAAGACTTTTGGTCAGGTGATTACAGGGTTATAAATACAAAATCAAATAGGGGTAATGAAGGAGTAGGTTTAATAATGAATAAAAAAATAGGAGTGCGGGTTAGCTACTACAAACAGCATAGTGAACGCATTATTGTGGCCAAGATAGACACAAAGCCCATGCCTACTACAGTAGTACAAGTTTATATGCCAACTAGCTCTGCAGATGATGAAGAAATTGATGAAATGTATGACGAGATAAAAGAAATTATTCAGGTAGTGAAGGGAGACGAAAATTTAATAGTCATGGCTGACTGGAATTCGTCAGTAGGAAAAGGGAGAGAAGGAAACATAGTAGGTGAATATGGATTGGGGGGAAGAAATGAAAGAGGAAGCCGCCTTGTAGAATTTTGCACAGAGCCTAACTTAATCATAGCTAACACTTGGTTCAAGAATCATGAAAAAAGGTTGTATACCTGGAAGAATCCTTGAGATACTAAGAGGTATCAGATAGATTACATAATGGTAAGACAGAGATTTAGGAACCAGGTTTTAAATTGTAAGACATTTCCAGGGGCAATTGTGGATTCTGACCACAGTCTATTCTTTATGAACTGCAGATTGAAACTGAAGAAACTGCAAAAAGGCGGGAATTTAAGGAGATGGGACCTGGATAAACTGAAAGAACCAGAGGTTGTAGAGAGTTTCAGGGAGAGCATAAGGGAACAATTGACAGGAATGGGGGAAAGAAATACAGTAGAAGAAGAATGGGTAGCTTTGAAGGATGAAGTAGAGAAGGCAGCAGAGGATCAAGTAGGTAAAATGACGAGGGCTAGTAGAAATCCTTGGGTAACAGAAGAAATATTGGATTTAATTGACGAAAGGAGAAAATATAAAAATGCAGTAAATGAAGCAGGCAAAAAGGAATACAAACGTCTCAAAAATAAGATCGACAGCAAGTGCAAAATGGCTAAGCAGGGATGGCTAGAGGACAAATGTAAGGATGTAGAGGCTTATCTCACTAGGGGTAAGATAGATACTGCCTACAGGAAAATTAAAGAGACCTTTGGAGAGAAGAGAACCACTTGTATGAATATCAAGAGCTCAGATGGAAACCCAGTTCTAAGCAAAGAGGGGAAAGCAGAAAGGTGGAAGGAGTATATAGAGGGTCTATAGAAGAGCGATGTACTTGAGGACAATATTATGGAAATGGAAGAGAATGCAGATGAAGACGAAATGGGAGATACAATACTGCGTGAAGAGATTGACAGAGCACTGAAAGACCTGACACGAAACAAGGCCCTGGGAGTAGACAACATTCCATTAGAACTACTGACGGCCTTGGGAGAGCCAGTCCTGACAAAACTCTACCATCTGGTGAGCAAGATGTACGAGAAAGGCGAAATAACCTCAGACTTCAAGAAGAATGTAATAATTCCAATCCCAAAGAAAACAGGTGTTGACAGATGTGAAAATTAACGAACTATCAGTTTAATAAGTCACAGGTGCAAAGTACTAACGCGAATTCTTTACAGACGAATGGAAAAACTGGTAGAAGCCGACCTCGGGGAAGATCAGTTTGGATTCCGTAGAAATGTTGGAACACGTGAGGCAATACTAACCTTACGACTTATCTTAGAAGAAAGATTAAGAAAAGGCAAACCTACGTTTCTAGCATTTGTAGACCTAGAGAAAGCTTTTGACAACGTTAACTGGAATACTCTCTTTCAAAATCTGAAGGTGGCAGGAGTAAAATACAGGGAGCGAAAGGCTATTTACAATTTGTACAGAAACCAGACGGCAGTTATAAGAGTTGAGGGGCATGAAAGGGAAGCAGTGGTTGGGAAAGGATTGAGACAGGGTTGTAGCCTCTCCCCGATGTTATTCAATCTGTACATTGAGCAAGCAGTAAAGGAAACAAAAGAAAAATTCGGAGTAGGTATTAAAATTCATGGAGAAGAAGTAAAAACTTTGAGGTTCGCCGATGACATTGTAATTCTGTCAGAGACAGCAAAGGACTTGGAAGAGCAGTTGAACGGGATGGACAGTGTCTTTAAAGGAGGATATAAGATGAACATCAACAAAAGCAATACGAGGATAATGGAATGTAGTCAAATAAAATCGGGTGATGCTGAGGGGATTAGATTAGCAAATGAGACACTTAAAGTAGTAAAGGAGTTTTGCTATTTAGGGAGTAAAATAACTGATGATGGTCGAAGTAGAGAGGATATAAAACGTAGACTGGCAATGGCAAGGAAAGAGTTTCTGAAGAAGAGAAATTTGTTAACATCGAGTCTAGGTTTAAGTGTCAGGAAGTCGTTTCTGAAAGTATTTGTATGAAGTGTAGCCATGTATGGAAGTGAAACATGGACGATAACCAGTTTGGACAAGAAGAGAATAGAAGCTTTCGAAATGTGGTGCTACAGAAGAATGCTGAAGATAAGGTGGGTAGGTCACGTAACTAATGAGGAGGTATTGAATAGGATTGGGGAGAAGAGAAGTTTGTGGCACAACTTGACTAGAAGAAGGGATCGGTTGGTAGGACATGTTTTGAGGCATCAAGGGATCACAAATTTAGCATTGGAGGGCAGCGTGGAGGGTAAAAATCGTAGAGGGAGACCAAGAGATCAATACACTAAGCAGATTCAGAAGGATGTAGGTTGCAGTAGGTACTGGGAGATGAAGAAGCTTGCACAGGATAGAGTAGCATGGAGAGCTGCATCAAACCAGTCTCAGGACTGAAGACTACAACAACAACAACAACAACAAACATTCTCAGATACTACATTCTGCTGAGTAATTAGGAGAAAGGAAGATACACGTGTAATTCTACTCTCATGTTGACGTAAGCAGCCTTCGTTTCGAGGCGTGTTAGTGTTTTCTTTGTGAAACCTGCACCCGCCTGTTGTGACTACTATAAAATAATTTCATACACTGGATACTCTGCGATGCGACCAAGTACGCATTGAAAACCACGATATAATAGACCTAACTAGTAAACAACCACTCTTGTGATTCAGAATTTAAACAAGATATTCTGTGTTTTAATCTGCTCCACTTAGTCTTTGTCCAGTGACGATAACAGTGGCCGGACAAGGGGCTATAATACTGCAAACTCTGTGATGTAACTGAACAGAACAACCTTCCCAAGCAAATCAGCATATATTCCGTAAACTTTGATTCTGAGTTACTCTGCACGCACTTTTTACTTGTGAAATACTTAGAGTAAAAAAGAAACAAAACAAAAAAATAGAAATTCCATGTTTCTGAAGGACTTTGTTCCCAGTTCCGCATCGACGGCTTTTAAAGGAACTACATTTATATTAATACATAATCAGGTTTGTTAGTTGATCGAATGCTTCCAGAACAGCGGGACTCCGCACATTTTCCGGATGGAGAGCCAACTACAGACGCTGAAGTAATATTTGTTTCGCCTGAGATGGTGTAACAGGGTGGTTCCTGTTTGTGTTACAAAAATGGTTCAAATGGCTCTGAGCACTATGGGACTTAACAGCTGAAGTCATCAGTCCCCTAGACTTAGAACTACTCAAACCTAACTACCCTAAGAACTTCACACACACCCATGCCCGAGGCAGGATTCGAACCGGCGACCGTAGTGGTACGCCTAGAACCGCTCGTCCACATCGGCTGGCTGTTTGTGTTACACATTATTGACTTTGTGGGTAGTGTTAATTGTTATCTCAGACTTTCACAGATGGTGCAGTTCCCTGTCATACAAAATCATGACGAACGATCTGTTAGAACTTGATAAAATATTAGGCAGATGGTAAGAGAGACAGCAAGCTCTTGACGTAGAGAATGCCATCACACTATCGGCTGGCATGTAAATTATTGCTGGTGCAATTCTCTGTGACAGGTGGAAAGACTGCCAGTGTGCATTAGTGTCGTTAGTATTTAGTGTTATTACTATGCCTAGGAAGCTAGAAAATATGAAATGGGTAATGCTAAGGCTCAGTTTATACATAAAAGGGGTCAGTGAAGTGAAATTGAAAGAAGACAAAGATTTCTCGTATTATGAGTGTAGGGTAATATCAACAGAAGCAGAGAATGGTATGAAGGTATTCGTTCTGAGTAGCAAAGTAGGGCTGAGAGTGAGTTACTGTCAACAGTTCACTGTCAAGGTTGTTCTCATCAGAATCGACCGCAAATAAACACCGACAACGATAGATGAGGTACAGATGCCGACGTCGGAAGGAGCAGATGAAGATATAGAGAGGAGAAAGAGTAGACTAAAAGGTTATTTGAATGTATGAACTTGATACTATCATAATATATGACAGTAGATCAATACAAGGATCACAAATGCACAGCGGCTCAGAATAATCCAAAACATCTATGTGCAAGTGGAAAGTATAGAGGAACAGAAACTGGTTACAGATATGTCGTAAGATGATATCTTTGTTGTTGTGGGTATCGGTGTCACAACTGATTCCATGCAGTCTTCCCCGAGAGCCTCTTCATATCTGCTTATCTGCCGCACCTTACATTCGTTTCAATCTGCTTAGAGTATTGAAGCCGCGTACTCCTTTTACAATTTTTATCCTCGCGCTTCTCCTTCATCATCAACTATTGCCGTATGTTACACGAATTGTTCTGTCAACCAAGCCCTTCTTCTTGTCAAACTCTACCATAAAACCCTAAGCTCTAGAACCTCTTCATTAATTACTCCCTCTATCCATATAATCTTCAGCATTTTTCTGTGCCACAACATTGAAATTCATTTGTTTCCTTGTTTTGTTTTGATTGTTTATTCAGCACATTTAACTCGGTGTAAGATTAAATCCTGAAAAATTCTTCCAGAAAAAAATTTTAACGATTAAATTTTTATTAATTGCTATCGTCTTACATGAACATTTTTCATGCATACTCCTCCGTCTCAATGAGAAATTTACCTTTGTGCCTTACTCAGTCCTTAAAACTTTTTTTGTTGATTTAGCTTGTGGTTTAGGATCGAAGTGTGTGTATTAAATGTGAGAATGAACTTTTATTTTAATAAAATTGCAAATGTATTCTGTGTGAAATGTTTTCCAATCTGATGCTAGAGAGAGAGAGTAACTCCACAATCTGCACAGCAATAAAACGTCTCTTTACGAAGGCCTCTGCTTGTCAATCTTTACATGCCACCATGTTTGTCTTTTCTTCTTTGGTTTTGGGAAAAAATCTGGAAAATGCCTGGTAATAAGGTGAGTCAGTTTTGGTGTTCGACGAGGGCGTCCTAGTTATGGAGAGAACGGGGGCAATTTTTCCCTTACGTTGATCATGAATTACGCTGTACTTTTTTTACAACCATATTTTTTTCTACAGAATTTACACACTCAAGCATTCCAATGGCCAACAAATAGCGGAAAGTCTTTTGATAATTTTTCAGTCTGCTCTTGGCCATTTGGTAGCTTTGCAATCGGAAATCTCTCTTATGAGCTTCTAATATCGTTGTTATACTCTATGAAAACTCAGGGCCTTTGAATGATACAATTCTTTGAATTCATTTCTTGAAATTTATCGTCATGGAGCGTGCTGACCACCAAAACGTCTCTCTTATCTTACCATTTCAACTGCATCTGCTCATTTCTGCACACCGTTATGTATTCACCCGTCTTCAGGTTTTCAGTTTTCATGAATCAAAGAACGCCTTTCTTCTTCGCTGTACTGCGCAGACATCGTCTGTGTCCGTACTCTGTGGCGTGCAAATCGAACACGGTCTAGTGTACTAGTTACGGAGTTACATACTACATCTCTTGCGAAGCAAATCGCTAACAAGCTCCAAACCAATTCGACCGGTCAGGCTCGGCCACAGGTGCAGAAGTGGAGCGAGTAACAGGAAGGGGTAAAACTGGCCCGGGAGACTAGGACGACTGACAGTCGCTTAGCAGCATGTGAAATGCACCAGAAATTTCGGACTCTGAGAAAATCTGAAACGTGGTCCAGTTATAGCTCTTAGAAATCCGACTATAAATCACACTTCCTTAATAAATTAAACATAAATATGTATGCGATCTCAGGTAAATAAGGCACATCTTTAAAACTACAAAAGTTAATATTTCACAGTGAATACACATCTTTACAATGAACCTCCAAATTAACAACTTTTAAACACTTCATGCGATTTCAACAAATTATACCTCAGATGATAGTACTGCACATAGCTGTCATCCCTGATAATGATTGTTTATTGGCTTATAATGTCTTTTACTTCTTTTTATTAGAAAGTGTCTCTGAGAACGTCATATCCTCCACAATACACAGCACATGATTGCAGCATGAATAGATCATATCTTGTCATATATGTGTGTAGCCATTTAATGAAAATGTTACTATTTTTTCCAGATATTTATTTAATTATTGATTATAGTTGCTAATACAAAATCGTAGAAGTTGTCAATCGTAAGTGTCCGGTGACTCCAGTATTGTAAGGAGTATCAAAAGATGTTTCTATCAAGTAGGCCTAACTAACTGTTTAAACGATATTTAACGACAATATGGTGTTATCTAATGTGAGCACAGTTATGTAAGAATGCTGGCTCACTTATTTATGATCAAACAATTATTTATATTTATTGTAAATGATCTGAGTGAGGCTCAATGTTTATAACACTTCTTTATTTAAAAATTGCTCTAATATAATGCAGAAAGTGATCAAGTTGACCCAAATCAATTTTGGTGGGTATAGCCTTTAGTCAGTGCAAAGCAAACATGGCGCGACACCACTAGAGACAAGTACAGACCGACACTTCTTGAGTGACGAGCTCAAGGGAGCGATTCTGATATTTTTATTTTTGTTCTGGAAGAAGGCAGACCCACCTGAGGTGACGTGTGTAATTCGGTCGTGCAGCTGATTGTTTCTCAGGGATGAACCGGCGCTGCAACAGTCTTTTTCCGACTGTATTACGGAACTGAGAATTGACAGAGCATGAGTTTCTACTCGCTACGTGTTGAACTGTCAACCATTTTAATCTGGTGAATATTTTGTGTACTGTGTGGAGGAAAAAGGCTTAGTTTTCACGCGTCCTGCATGAGTATTTAGCTTGGGGATTCTGCTACCGTTCTCGTAATCCTCTCTACGCAACTTTACTGCTTTTGATAAGGTTATTCTCTGACTGTTTTTTTTTTAAGTGTATAGTGTAGCACCCCATTCTGTTTAACTGAGATATACTTTCATCAATAAACACTATTCAACACAATCCTCTACCTTCTACATAGATTGCAGGCAGTAGAAGAAAACCCGTTTTATTAAATTATTCATTTGTCTTTTATTTAATATTCCCGTACATTTCATTAATTCACAATTCTAATGGCCGCTTCAGTCCGGAACCACGCGACCGTTACGGTAGCAGGTTCGAATCCTGCCTCGGGCGTGGATGTGTGTGATGTCCTTAGGTTAGTTAGATTTAAGTAGTTCTACGTTCTAGGGGACTGATGACCTCAGTTGTTAAGTCCCATAGCGCTCAGAGCCGTTTGAACCAATTCTAACCAATGCATAGAATGTTTGACTCCACAGCTACATATTATTATTTGAAGCGAGTGGCTGCTGCGTAGTCGTGCGCAACTCTGTGACTACATCGAGCTAATCATTTTTAACACAGCCGTGTAAGGCCCAGTTACCTAAGGTGCGAGCAGCATCAGGTAAAGTTGTAAATTGTTTGTTTGTAGATGATGTTGATTAGGGAGCAACTACACATCAAACAATCGTCAGGCAACGTCGCGTTAAGATACCTCCTTTCATAATTGACTACTTTTCTTGTTGATTCTTTTAGTCAATCTCAGTCTGCCTTAATCGTTTCCTGCGTTTATTTTTATGTGGTCGTTTCGCTTTAATTTACTACGCACGCATACTCTGTCATGACTATTTGAGAGATACACATTTTTATCTTTCTTATCTGCTACTGCTACTACTACTACTACTACTACTACTACAGTCTGGATTTTAGTCTAATAGCGTCAGGTACTTTGCCAGCCAACAATTTTAACGTATTTAGCAGAAGCGGTGTAACTCCGGCGGCTCCTTTGTGGAGCCGCGTTGGCCAGGAGCAGAGACGGACTGCCGGCGTCTAACCCCACCCAGCTTGGGAACAAGTTTAGCTGCGGAGCGGCCGCAGCGCGGGCCTCGGGCGGTCGCAGCCTCATCCAAGATTGAAGGCGGCCCCGAGTGGTCGCTGGGCTATTGATGGCCGCTTTATTAGGCGGCCGTGGCGGTGGCGGTTGCCGGCGGAGCGCAGACCGCTGCTAAGATACCGGAATCCAATACCGGCAGCGGCCGCCGTATCTGCGTGCCTCGGCGCCTTCTTACGGCCCAAGCTGTGGGCTTCCCCTCGTAGCTGTGCGGCGTAGGCACCGCTGAATTCATGCGCA
The DNA here is from genome assembly GCF_021461395.2 of Schistocerca americana. NCBI lineage: Eukaryota > Metazoa > Arthropoda > Insecta > Orthoptera > Acrididae > Schistocerca > Schistocerca americana. Next base: position 123,477,159 of record NC_060124.1, read on the forward strand.
ACGCGATAGTTTGTATTAAATTTTAAGTTTTGACCATCTGAAATTTGTTTTAAAAAGGTACTGTTCTTGGCGTTCCTAAAGTGAGAACTAGCGAACAGTAAGTTCTGATTGCACAAGTTATAGAGACTGTGATCATCGGTACCTTAATATGCAGACACTTTAGTGTGTTAGTATTTGTTTTTTCTCTGCGTCCATCAGTCTTCCGGCAAACACGTCACATAATTTTATACCTGATGTTCGCTGTACGATCGTAACTGCACCACTGATATTATAGACTAAGCGTTTTGCATCCACACGTCCACACTTCAGAACCTAAATTGCGGCCCAGCGACAGTAAAAATTAACGACTTGCTCTTGCCTCAGGTACTTAGTGTGAAACGTCCCCTTAGAAAAATTAATGAATTACTGTGCTGATAAACCTCTTACATTATTTGATTTTCAAACAGCTGAGCAAAACTGACCGTACTCAGATATTACTCTCTTTACTTATTCTGATCAACACTAAACTGATACACAATATTTTTAGCGCAACGCAATCTGACTTTCAAAAATCCCTACAAAAGAATGACCCTGACTAACATTAACCTATACGTTTCGCAAATCACTTACCTCACAGAAATCTTCGTTACTCGAACTACTGCAATACAGCGAGCGCCATTACTGCCAGCTAAATAAAATATTCAAACTACTGAAGGCACTAACTACTGATAGGCATAGTTAGCAAAAGAGAGATTTTGATAGAGAAAAAACAATGTATTTACCTTAATAGTGTTCAAAAGTCATTATATATATCAGTCCATGATATCCAATATTACAAATTTACTCTTTCTGATGGACACACGTCCAGATCGTCTGCTCTCAAAATTCCACCATCACTCTCCCCACATCCACCACTGCTGGCGGCTCACCTCGAACTGCGCAACGCTACGCGCTGTTAACAGCCAACTGCCCAACACTACAATAGCAAATTCCAACAATGCCACCCAGTCACAGACTGCACACAGCACAGTCAGTGATTTTCATACAGTGCGCTACGTGGCGTTACCAATATAAAAACCTTAACAGCCTACTTACAGGTTGTACTAACGAACCTGACAGCTACAATTATTAATCTGCAAATCAAGTAAATGCTGACGTAATGTTGTTCAGTAGTTCAGTACACTATCCTCAGTCGCCAAAAAATGTCTTCACTTATACCGTGTTACAGTATTTGGCCAATTATAAAACAGCTCAGAACCTAAGGCTATGGCACACACTTTTTCTTTTTATGTTCCCACAATTTCTTCATGCGTAGGCTGGCGACTCCCAGTCTTGACAAGTATCCTGCTCTGTATGGCTTCTTCTGGGAGTTATTGTAATTTGGATCAATTAAGATTAATTTTAATTTGGAAACGAAATTAAAAATTTTCTCCGTGACCCTATTTTGCCCCCACTCAGTAAATATGACTGCAGAACTTTAATCTCTTCTTCCTTATTGCGTCTGTGTATCTTTCTATATTTTTCTACAAATCTTCATTTCTCCTCTTCGTCCAGTTGTTACCCTTGTCCTTTAGTGGTTCTAATAATTTTCTCATTATTTTCCTCCCTTTATTTTCCACTCCCTCTTGTTCACCTCTTTTATTCATTGTTAGGCATTCTAATCCATATCAGAGGCTAACTATAGTTCTAATTGTCTGCTATGTAGAAGGTGCTTTACAACCTGGTGCATTACCCACAAACTGATATACGATAAATTATTGTATGGCTTTATTCTATAATTTATAAGAGTCTGCAAACATTGCAGCAAAATTATTGAAATGATATGAATTATTAAAAGATCCAGAATAAAAGTTACAAGGTGGGCTTCGGCTGTAACATTTGAACAGAAATTTACGCCGTGGATCATAACCTAAGTAATTACCAGTTATGAAAATAGTAATATAATTACAGTGATAGAGGATAACACATTTAATTCATGTACTAACAATAGTCCATTCCAGAGTCACGATATGTGTCCCAATGTGTTCCAGGGATATACTCTTAAAATATATTGACTCACCACGATGATATCAATGAGTATGCTAAAATTGTAACACGTTAAACTAATATGAAGAACATAAAAAAACTTTAGGTAGTGAACAAATTAAATTCACGCGATGAATGACACACCTAAAAATGCTGCCCTGCTATGTTACGTTAAGGGTGACATCTCGTTAACTGTATATATCTTCTATGACTGCACTTATCATTTGTTGGTACAAACGAAAACGCAATGTCCGAGAAATGTTAGGTGTGGAAAGATGTGTTGCCCGGTGTCTATGTGTGTAAGAGTACCACCGCACCTTATTAGAGCAAGTTTTCTTCATAGTTCAACAACTGACCAAAAATCTGTTGTAATTGGAACATATCAGCATCCGGGGAATGGTCGCAGCCAGTAGTTTGGGAGAAGCTGTCATTATGGATTAAACAGACTCCAGGACAAACCTTAACGAACACAAAAGATAGCTCTTGTTTAAATGTTGAGTAAGCCGCACTGACGACGCTATGAAGTAGATGCTTCGTTACGTAAACAGTGAGAAATATAATTCAAAGGCTAGCAAATGGTAACATCATTAGGCACATTACATGTGGTCCATTGATTTCAAAAAGGTGCCATATGAAGAGGGAGCTAACAATTAAACATAACTCATTTCAGAAATAGCTACCATATGCAAAACGAGATATTTAGTGTCAAAATATCTATAGAAGGGAGTAACAATAGCGTAGCTCGAAGTCTACGTAAGGTACTAGGAGAAGATGGCTAAATTATTTTAAGTACATATATACACCTGAAAGTACGAAACATAACTGCGGTAGGTAAATCTATTGAAGCTGACCAATGTAGCCCAAATCGTGACTGTGATGTGAGCGGCCACATTATCTAACTGTTGTTACTATGTGAATTAAATGTGTTACCCGCTAGGACTGTAATTATTTTATTATTTGCGTACGAGGTAATTACTTAGGTTGTTATCCATAGCGTAAATTGCTGTCCAAATAATTCTGTGGAGGCCACCCTTGTAACTTTACTTCTGCATATTTTTATACTTTTTATAATTTTAATAATTTTGCAATTATGTTTGCAGACTTTTATAAATGACAATATATGCCTTACAGCAATTTATTGTGTATCAGTTTGTAAAACCAGCTTCTACACAGGCCCATTTGTGCCAGTATATGCAGTTAGAATCGCTTTCAGCTTCTGATTTAATATTTAATTTACAATAATTTTTAAAAAGTGTTTAAGACTCTTCAATCGAAATGTAACAGGAAGCATGCTCTAACTAAAATGCATAAATAAGTTAAAGTAAGAATTACACGAGTGCACTAACAACAGATACTGGTGCCAACTGTGAAATTTCCGGCCAGTATTGACCACCAGCTGCCAGGCTAGCGGTGCCCTAGCTGCACTAAAGTACGCGGTAGTGTGTGCTATGAGACACGAGCATTTGGCAAATTACTCAGTATATTGTATTTTTAACCTGACTTGCCGATGCATCGTTCATCTCGTGTCTCGTGTCTCACAACGTCTCAGAAAGCGTACTTGTACGGCTGCTATAGGACACAAGCAAAATCCTTTTATCGAGGTTCTTTGTAACACGATTTTCCTATTAAAAAGAACCAGCTATTGCATCCTTAATTTTACCTCCGTGTATATTCACTTTGTATGAATGTTTTCATATATCTGAAGATGGTAACCTTGTTCAGCGAAACCGGCAATCGGCAGTAGAGATCATTTACAAGCGACCTTACTCACGAAGTTCACATTCTCCCAAGTAATTATGACAGATCTCCCCATACCACTCAACTTGCATAAACAACCTTCCAGTTTAGTTTTTACGATGTGTTACTTGAGTCTTCCCAAACAACTACCGGTCATCACATCTTTCTAGCAATGCCCAGTATCGATGGAAAACGTAGGTCTCTTTCCCGTTACGAACAGAATGATTTTCAAACCGGAACTTTTAGTGTCCATCCAATAAAGCTCTCCAATATTAGTCTAATGCTATCTGTATATGAGACATCAGACAATGACCTCCGTGGTACTAGAGGCAGTTGTAGAGGGTAAAATCTGTAGAGGAATCCTTAGATTGGAATACATCCAGCAAATAATTGTGGTAGTAGTGTGCAGGGAATACATAATTGGAATAATCCAACAAATAATTGAGCAAGTAGCGTGCATGTGTTACTCTGAGCTGAAGGGGATAGCGAAGGAGAAGAATTCATGGAGCTCCGCATCAAACCTGTAAGCAGAAGGCTGGTGACTCAGGGAAAATAAATATATGAATAAAGGAAATAAAAAAGGAAACTGTTAAAACCCTAAGAATTGAGCTCCGCATCAAACCTGTAAGCGCCGGCCGGCGTGGCAGTGCGGTTCTAGGCGCTTCAGTCTGAAACCGCGTGACCACTACGGTCGCAGGTTCGAATCCTGCCTCGGGCATGGATGTATGTGATGTCCTTAGGTTAGTTAGGTTTAAGTAGTTCTAAGTTCTAGGGGACTGATGACCATAGATGGTAAGTCCCATAGTACTCACAAGGGAACCTCCCCATCGCACCCCCCTCAGATTTAGTTATAAATTGACATAGTGGATAGGCTTTGAAATACTGAACACAGATCAATCGAGAAAACAGGAAGAAGTTGTGTGGAACTATGAAAAAATAAGCAAAATATACAAACTGAGTAGTCCATGTGCAGGGTATGCAACATCCTGGACAGTACTAGCTGACGAGCGCCGTGGTCTCGTGGTTAGAGTGAGCAACTACAAAGCCAGAGGCCCTTGGTTCGAGTCCTCCCTCTAGTGAAAATTTTATTTTCGCAAAGTTACGATCTGTCCGTTCATTCATTGACGTCTCTGTTCACTGTAATAAGTTTAGTGTCTATGTTTTGTGACCGCACCGCAAAACCGTGCGATTAGTAGACGAAAGGACGTGCCTCTCCAATAGGAACCGAAAACATTTGATCGCAAGGTCATAGGTCAACCGATTCCTCGACGGGAAAACACGTCTGATATATTCTTTATGACACTGGTGACGGCATGTACGTCACATGACAGGAATATGTTGTCGACCCACCTAACTTGCACACTTGGCGAATGGGTAAAAAGATTCTTCTACCTTGCCCGATTTAGGTTTTCTTGTGGATGTGATAATCACTCCCAAAAAAGTGATGAAAACATAAGAGTTTGTCACATATAGTGCAACAAATGAATGCAACAGTTTCACAGTCGCAGAGTTTTCCCTGTGCTCTGTCAAAATATATGTTTTTTACGTTTTCAAATGTTTCCGTGCGTAGACTGTCAAATTCTGTATATGTCCAAGCAAATCTGAACATGTCCTGGAATTTTGGAGAGCGAAGTTGATTATGTGTGAGTGCCTGAACTTTGATAATTATCTGAAAATAAAAAATTAAACTTTTCACTCGTAAGCTGACACGCTCCGTGATGTTGCCTACATTGCGCATGGACTACTCAGTTTGTATATATTGCATATTTTTTTCATAGTTCCACACAACTTCTTCCTGTTTTCTCGATTGATCTGTGTTCAGTTTTTCAAGGCCTATCCCTGTGCCAACTTATAACTAAATCTGAAGGGGGTGCGATGGGGAGGTTCCCTTGTCAGAGCCATTTGAAACCTGTAAGCAGAAGACTGGTAACTCAAGGAAAATAAATATGTAAGTAAAAGAAATAAAAAAGGAGACTGTTAAAACACGGAGAATATTCCACACTCCAGCAACGACCGAGTTGGACTGCGGCAGAGCGCCAGTAGTCAGTATGTGCCAGGGCACAGCTCAGTCGCTGCTGTAGTAATGGTTATTCTTCGTGTTCTACCGTCTCTGTTAATACACACCGAGAAAAGAAATAGTGCACTGAGCAAATTCAATCGGGCATGAAAGATTCTGCTTTAAAAATCCCTTTATTCGTAGTGGGAAACAAACCCACGCTTTCCGTAGACACTGGCCTTCGTATGAAAGACTTGACAAGCAGTATCTGTTTGGTATGACTCAAGTTACACATTGCCAAAACGAAATTGCAAATCTCTGTCGAAACAGCAGAGAAAATGAGTCTGACGTGTTTTTGAGGGACACCCTGTACAAATACCACCTGACAAAAAAAAAAAAGCTGAAGCACTCAGAAGACTTGGTCAGATCTCTATGTAACTTTCTATACGTGCAAGTTAGCGTGCATGTAAATCATTTGAGTTGCAGGAACCGGACTAGGAAGCTACCGCCCCATAGGTAGCTTGCCATTTGGAGTTGTGTCGTGGCCGAGAAACATGAAATGCTGACGAAATGTGTGGCATTATGTCCAGCGATGAATCGTGGTTCTGCACTACGGTGGATCATCAACGTCGGTGAGTTTGTTGGTGACGTGCGGAGAGGTTCCCTTTTGGCATATTTTTGAGAGGCACAGCTGTGTTACTCCTGCCATTATGGTGTGGGTGCAATCGTATATTGTTCAGGACACGTCTGCTAGTGGCTGAAGAAACTTTGACGCCACAACTTTGACGTGAGGTACAACCTGCATCTTCTTGTGCACCTCTCAAAGTATAGTATCAGGGTTCCGTTTTCAATAGGACAGCACTCTTGCAGAGAACAGTTATCACTATGAGCTGTCTGTGTAAAGCCGAGATACTCCTGTGGGCAGCAAGATCCCCACATGTGTGACACCAGCTAGGACGCCAACTCAGGATATCAAAACCAGTTAGAATAGCTGTGGGCCATCTTGTCGCAGAAGAGAGTAAAACAGCTGACATGCTTCCCAATTCCATTAGTGCACGTCCCTAGGCCAGAGGAGGTCCAACGCCATATTGTTAAAATGGTTCCCATTACCGAGTTCTTTTTTTCCATCTCTCCTTCAGGATATTTCACCTTTTTGGCAGCCAATTTATAAATCAGATTCCCTCCTTAGATTCAGAGATAATGAGCCACTCAAGGTTACTACTTATGCTCACTCACATCAAGGCATATTTGACAAATACGAAAGAAAATCTAAGATATGTTCTTCTGCCTTGAAGAGGTGAGGGAATTTCTTAACACAATTTTGTGTGTGCAACCAGTTATCGTTTCTATAGTATATGCAGAAAATTGAGATCTTAGTCCGAGCCGTGAGCCAGTGAAATGGCAGGGGGCTGGAGACGTGGAGTCTATGCCAATTCTCCATCTGCACGTTTTGCAGAAACATATTTGAGCTGCCGTCGCGATCTTCGACATAAAGCACTAAAGTGGAAAATGATGAAACGAAATGGTTCTTATACACATGAAGTTGTCCAGAGGTCATGGTTAAACTATAGATATGTGCAATAATTATAAGGGGTAGATTATCATCCCTACACTCGTACTGAGTGAGATACGTTTCAAGTTCTTCATTTGTAGTATCTAGACAGAGAAAGAGAGATAGAAAAAAAGAGATAGAGAGGGAGAAACAGAGAGATGATACACGTGTGTGGTTACTTTTCTTGAGAGGGACTGAAGTGAAATCCGTAGTTGGTGGATGATAGGTGAATGTAATAAGTGTAAAAATAACGTAATATGACTTGTCACTCACGTACAATAGCCACTCCATAGTGTGTTTGTTCCAACACTTCAAACAAACTTAACACTTCCGGGCTGAGATGCGTGGCCCATACATAAGACTCTCCCCTGACGTTTCGCCTTCGACTGCGGAAGGCATCCACCGAGGACAATCGGCGAACTGCTCGGCGGGCAGTTGGTAGTTCATCGATTGTCCTCGGAGGATGCCTTCCGCAGTCGAAGGCGAAACATCCGGGGAGAGTCTTATGTATGGACCGCGGCATCTCAGCCCAGAAGTGTTAAGTGATGACAACACCTGCCGTGAAAGCCTTCATTCTATGACTTCAAACAAACTTAACAGAAGTGATGCAAAATGAGTGAAACGCAAAAGTGAACACTTTAATATTAATTTCGCCTTGTACGGCTATCAGACTTACAAACATTAGCTGGGCTGTAGTTATATGTCATAGGGAACTATTACAGTGCAACGGAACGCAGAGACTATACTTTGGTATCAGACGCGAATCGAAATCTTTCTGATGCAGAATATCCACGAGAGTCTGCAGAAATCGTAGACATGTGTATCCGTCGTAGATATTCTTGCATAGTGGCTGCTGACGACTGAACATTCTTGCAACGGACACATGTAACGACGTTTTCTAGCCGTCGTATCCTGAAGCTGCGTTGTTCCCCATCGTAAAGTTCTTTTCCAGCAGACGAACAGAGTAATAGAACATCCTTGGGATTCTGCAGTTCCCTTCTAAGCTGCAGAGCAGAGAGTACAGAGTAACTGCATCGTAAAAAATTTCATTCAAGTCGTAAAAAATGCGCGCACGACCCAATGCAATCTTACAGACATGGAGGTCCACAATTTGTGTGAAGACGTCAAAAGGTGTGGGAATTACAGCTTTCATGTTCCTGACAGATGAGGAATGTGCTATCACTGGTTGATGTAGACCGGCTATTAGGTCCACAAACAACGGATTGTGATTAAAGTTCTAGTGTGGAAGTGACTAGAAACAACTAAAAACTGATTTCTCCTATGCATCCACTCAGTTCACTTCCTTCTGAAAACTGGGGCTACAAAACTCCCCATCAATTAGCAAACTTGCGTTGTAGAAACTCACAGTGTATTACTTCGAAATTAGTGATAAGAGGAGAAAATTTAGGCATAGGATCAGGAAGGTCCACGTGTTATCCGCACAAGCTATGTCATAGAGGGAATGGCTTGTGATTGGAGTATGGCAGAAACGATAATTCGAAGCAAGTAAGTACAGTAAATGTGGGCTCTAAAATTGCATACCACTTAGTTGCCTCCTCCCAAAATATAGAAAGCAAAGAGGTCGTACTGGAAGAAATTTGTTTCACAATATCGGGTATAAAGTAGTGCTTATAGATCTTAAGGTATGCATTTTAGAGCCCATGTTAAATACAACTTTTGCTTCGAATGATCGTTCCTGTCCTATTCCCGTATATTTACCAGTCCTCAGGGGTCAGCATTGATTTTATGGATACGGGCTTGGGGACCCGGAGGTTCCTGAGATGGGGAATGGTAAGCGCCGCCATTCCTTTGTCATCGTAAGCTCCGGGCACGCTTCAGCGTGCGGCGCGGTGGTGGAACATAGGGTGTCCCGGGGAACGGAGATCTTGGCTTGACCGCCCAGATTGCGAGGACGGAATAAACCTCTATAAAAACCCCTCCGTCTCAAGGTGTGCTGCACGCTGATTAGATGCATGGTTGTTGAGGTGGAACAGTCGTTAGCAGGCAACATCTGGGGAACCTGCCGCACCACAGTTGTACAAGGCTTACCTAGGCACGCGCGGCTCTGTCTAGGTGGACTTCTAGTTCCCTAGCTGCTCGTAGGACCGAGATGGATCCATGGAAATCTTCTCTTCCTCCTCCCAGCTGAAAGGGTGGGTTGCTGCTAGGTACCAACACCCAAACAAACGAGAGGGCTCGTGTAGCCAGTCCTCCAGACTTGGAGCTTACACAGACCCTTTCAGGTATGAGTAACAGAACGCATGCTGGTGGCCGGAATGTGTTTCTTATAATTAAATGGAAAGAGGGGAGCATTGAGAAAGTTTCACCTTTTTACATTCAAATAGGGTCAAAGGGAATAAGTGGAACTTTAAAAACTATCAAGCGCTTGCGGAATGGGACCCTGTTGATCGAAACGTCCAATTCTCAACAGGTCAAGAACATCCAGAAAGCTCAGTGCCTCGGGTGGTATGGAATCGAAAGTGAACTGCACAACATCTTAAACTATAGCAAAGGTGTTGTGACTTGCAGCGATCTAGTTGACATTCTCCGAGAAGAACTGAAAGCCGAGTGGTCCAGAACATTATGAAAAGCGTGGATGGTGACCTCGTGAATTCGGGCTCATTTATACTGACTTTCAAGAGCACAAAACTTCCTGAGCACATTAAGGCTGGTTTCCTCGGTCTCAAAGTGCGGCCTTATTTCACTCACCGGATGAGCTTTGGGCACACCACCTCAGGTTGTAAGGGGCCTGCCACGTGTGTCAAGTGTGGGAAGGACGCCCATGATGCTGTTGGTTGTACTTCTCCTCGAAAGTGAATCAAAGCATTTGTGAAGTGAAAGAGAATCAAAGCATTTGAGATGTGGTGGTACAGGCGGATGTTGAAAATCAGGTGGACTTATAAGGTAAAGAATGAGGAGGTTCTCAGAATCGGAGAGGAGGGCAATACGTGCAAAACATTGACAGGGAGAAAGGACAAGATGTTAGGATATCTGTTAAGACATCACTTCCTTGGAACTAGGGGGAGCTGTAGAGGGCAAAGCTGTAGAGGAAGGCAGAGACTGGAATGCACCCACCTAATAATTGAGAACGTAGGTTGCAAGTGCCACCCTGAGGCAAAGAGGTTGACACAGGAGAGGAATTCGTGGCGGGCAGCATCAAACCAGTCAGAAGACTGATGACCCAAAAAAAGTATGGTCCAAAACAAGAAAAAATTTACAGTAAAAATTTGCTCTAAAAAGCATACCTTAAAACTTATGAGCACTTTTTCATTGAAACAGTTGTGTTTCAAAGTAGCGAAGATGAACATGTATTCATTGCTCTTAAGGTATGCGTTTTAGAGCACATGTTTATTGGACTTGTTTCTTGTTTTGGTCCATAATACCACTTTCCAAAATATTGAAAGCCAAGTGCTTGCAGTAGAAGATATTTGTTTCACAATGTCGTAGATCAAGAATTGCTCATAGCTCTTAAGGTATGCGTTTTAGGGCCCATGTTTACTTGACATTTTTGTTTTGAACGATCGTTCCTGTCATGTCCCTGAATATTGACCATCACTTCTGTAACACCCCTTATGTTCGTGGTATCTGGTCTTGGTATATACATTTGTATATGTGCGGTATCTTATCTTTGGAACACGTCCGAAAGGACACCACAATTATGTAAGTGTATCTACGGCTTGACGACCAACGTGACGCGGCGAGCAATGAGTGCGATGGACAGAGGGCGCTAAGTCCTTAGTATGCTACAAGACGAGAATTTGGGGCGGACATGGATCGTATCCGGATTGCCGAGGCAGTCAAGGCAACCTTTCGCAAGAAGTCGGATATCCGGGTTCGAGTCCCGTTACGATGCTAATTTTTACTGGTCTCCAGTAAATTTATTTCAGTGCGTAGTTATTGCCAGACGAGAAACTATTTCATTTTACTTCCTCATGCGTATCTACGGCAGCAGTATTATGAATGCCGTCTCTTAAGCTAAAATTCGTGTATTTGTTGTGTCTGTTCTTTCGGACGTGTCCGAAATAAGTGATCGCATCTTTGGGGTGAAAACATAGAAGTCACAGCTGCGGCTACGTAATTCGAAATGCTATTTCCAAGTATTAAAGATCGATGACATTAAAATATTGTAGTCTGAATCACAGAACTTGAATTATAAATTAATATACGAATTATAGAATATTAAAAAGCATTCTTTACAGAAGAAGCCCACGTTCGGGGAGATCAGTTTGAATTCCTGGGAAATGTACGAACACGTCAGGCAATACTGAATCTACGACTTACCTTAGAAGATAATAGAATTTGTAGACTTGGGTAAGCTTTAGACAATGTTAACTGGAATACTCTCTTTGACATTATGAAGGTAGCAGGGATAAACACAGATAGCGAACTGCTGTTTACAGTTGTGCAGACACCAGACGGCAGCTGTAATAGTCAACTGACTGAGAATGCAATAAATGAAACAAAGAGAAATCTGGTGAATAAATTAATGTTCAGGTAGAAGGATTGAAATCTTTGAAGTTGTCGATTACAGTGTAACTCTGGCGGAGATAAGTAAAGGACTACAGGAGCAGCTGAACGGAATAAACAGCATCTTGAAATGAGGATATAAGTCGATCAACAACAAAAGCAAAACAAGCGTAATGAAATGTGATGCTGATTAGATTGGGAAATGAGACACTTAAGTAATAAATTAGGTTAGCTATTTGGCTAGTGAAATAGCTGATGGTCGCCAAAGTAGAAATGATATAAAATGTGGACAGGCAATGGCAATCAAAGCATTACTGAAGAAGAGAAATTTGTTAAAATCGAACACTGTTTTAAGTGCTAGGAAGTCTTTTCTGAAAGTATTTATCTGGAGTGTAGCCATGTATGGAGTGAAACACGGACGATTAACAGTTGAGAGAAGAACATCGAAACTTTTGAAATGTGGTGCTACAGAAGAATGTTGAAGATCAGATGGTTCAAAATGGCTCTGAGCACTATGGGACTCAACTGCTGAGGTCATTAGTCCCCTAGAACTTAGAACTAGTTAAACCTAACTAACCTAAGGACATCACAAACATCCATGCCCGAGGCAGGATTCGAACCCGCGACCGTAGCGGTCTTGCGGTTCCAGACTGCAGTGTCTTTAACCGCACGGCCACTTCGGCCGGCTGAAGATCAGATGGATAGATTACGTAACTAATAAGGAGGAACTGGATAGAATAGTGGAGACAAGAAATTTGTGGCACAACTTGACTAAGAAGAGGGATCCGTTGTAGCACACATTCTGAGACATCTACGGATCACCAATTCTGTTTTAGAGGGAAGTGTGGTGCGTTAGAACTGTAGAGGAAGACCAAGAGATGAACACAGTAAGCAAATTCAAAAGCATTTAAGTTGCTGTAGTTATTCGGAGATAAAGAGGCTTGCACAGGATAGAGTAGCATCAGACCAATCCTCGAACTGAAGACCACAACAACAACAACAACAACAACGACGACAGGTTGAACTTCGCTATTAAATGTAAAGAAAATATGACTTACAATTGGATAAATGAAAAGTTATGGGTTGGCGCCAAATGAAGATCTCGCATTCGCTTTATAAATCTGTTTGCACCACATTTACAAAGATCGTTAGTAAGCATATTATAGGTAAATCTCGAAATAGGGTGTGGCTCAGACCAATGAGAGAAAACACACGCTTCGTTTTCTTGGAGATAGTGCCATAGCTCCCACTATGATTTTGCAGGCCAGACGTATGATAGTGTCTCCCGCTCTGTATGATGGGAGCTGCTTCAGAAACCTCAGTGTCATGGCGAAAGAAAGATGCGCTTTTCACAATAATTGGCTGAACATTCCACAGGTCTCAAACGGACCTGGTGATGCTATCTACTAGGTCGCCCAACTGCAGATCTTTCTTTTATGTCTAGCGTCGCTGGCCGGCAAGTACTACAGGGGCAGTTTGGTTGAATAGCACGTAAGGAAATTAACAGATTCCCTGCACGTCGAGCTATTCTTTTATTGCATTATTCTTAAATTTCACACTGTTGCATTTATTTTGTGTGTACCGTCTATCAGAATTCCGACCAGTTTCCCCGAAAAAATCTTCTTGCCTCGCCAAGATCGCGCTCTGAACACGAAATTTAGCGGATGAATGACCGATTACTGTTGCTAGTCCCATTGGAGAAGGAGGCTGCCTTCTGCCGTGGTAGAGTTATCTGCAGTCAACACCTCACCCGACGCTACGAAAGCTCACCAAGATTCTGCTAATTTACTGTGTGGCGGGTATATTGCTAACTTATTCACCTATTTCGACATAACCGCCGTAGCAATGATGACTGTCGGATGACTGCAAGTGGTAGCGCCGGTGACGAGGAGGGAGGTTGGAAGGCCCTGCGCAAGCAGCGTGGCGGGACGGCCGGTGTCTACGGGTCGGGTGAGTGAGCTGGGTGTGTGCCGAGTAGCTCTCCTGGTTGTTGCAATGAACTTGGCTGATGAGTGCTGGCGGCGGCAGCACTTGTAGTTATGATAATATTTAGGAACCCTATGGCACGTCTGGCTACTTAACTACGGCACTTGTCGAATTGCAGGGCTTACGAGAAGCTCACATTTAGCAATGCGTAGTTATAAAGCCCGTTGGATTCGCTCGCCTTCCTGTTCACTACCTGTGTCACAGTAGTGAAGATTGCCGCCGGCCGGCGTGTCCGTGCGGTTCTAGGCACTACAGTCTGGAGCCGAGCGACCGCTACGGTCGCAGGTTCGATTCCTGCCTCGGGCATGGATGTGTGTGATGTCCTTAGGTTAGTTAGGTTTAATTAGTTCTAAGTTGTAGGCGACTGATGACCTCAGAAGTTAAGTCGCATAGTGCTCAGAGCCATTTGAAGATTGCCTACGGTAAGAAGTATTGCCTCATTAATGTAGATAAATCAGATGTAGCTCGTTTACAGCACCAGTAATTTCCAGTATGTAAATATGTTCGAATTTCATTTAGGCCTCGGCAGTTTTTCTTAATTCCAGTTGTATAGTGTTGAGATATTTTGTGACTGCGAACGAATTACTGATCTATACAAGATCTGTGAACCTGTCGTTTGCATGCTAACTGTCAACGTCCAGACGTAGATGCAGTGACTGTAAAGTCATGCACGACTGTTCCTACTTGTAAGCGTACTGTCATATCGCTGGTTTGGTTGCGGAGTATCTTTGCGGGCAGCCGCGTATTTCGAGTCGAGCGCGGGACACGGAACTGTTATGTTGTGTAGTGTGAGAGGCATTGTTAGTATGGAAGTTGAAGTGTTGCTACAAGTACTGTTACAGTAGAGAGATAAAATATGCAAATGGTTCAGAGAAAAAATGCATGAAGAATAATTTAAAAATGAACAGTGTTGCTGATAAAGTAAATGTGTATCCTCTCGTTTCGTGTCGTACCGTACAGTATCAGTCCTCTGCGCCGTGTTCGGTCTCCCAGAATGAACTGATGTGAATCAGTAGAAATTAGATACCATAAAAGAGTGCAATCAAGTGCCAGTGATTTGTAGCGAGCGTGAGAACATGCGTTCGGTCATCGCGTTTCCGCATTATCAACAATCAGCCGCGCCGCAACGGTTACGCGCACGCTCGTACAAGTGAGAACTGAAAAATTAACTTTACGAAGAATGTTATATCATTACTAGTGTCAAGCAGGACTATTACCAGATATCTGTATGTGTGACGAGCGTAAGAACTTTGTGCGATCATTCGGCTTCCGCATCATCAACAATCACCCGCGTCGTGTCGGTTACGCGTACGCTCGTCTGAGTGATATTGTGGACAGATAATCAACAAGACTGTCAATTGGGATAAACATTTACGAGTTAGGGTGTAAAATTGCAACCTGTGATTTCCATATCGTCTCAGAATATAGATGTTCATACCAGACGTAGAACAGGGTTGTGCTTGACGTTGAGTGGCTCCCCTGAATCGCATGCATATTTCGATAGGTAATTTCAGGCAAGCCAGCAGCAGTGTGGAGCAGAACAGTACGACCGCCGCGAAATTGTCAGGTACGTGGTGTGGACAGGGCGCACGGTCTAGAAAAGCAGAAGTGAAATCAGTTTAAGGGTCCCCCACCCTCATTTGTACCCACGGGCGTGTTACATACTGATGTCAACATTTTTTTGCTGGGGTGATTGTATTCTGTTATTTATATTTTACTTAATTACTAAACTTTGCTGCGAACTCCAATTTACGTACGGAAGCAGACTTGTGAGTTAATGGGAATCAGTTGAAGCCAAGCGATGATTTTTTTCTTGGCTCAGTTTAAATTTGTGCGTCGTCCGCCTTGCGTGGTTGTTTCATCGATGGTATAGATAACTTCAATTAAAGTGTTTACATGTCGGCTTGTTGAAGGTCGGGTCCAGTTGACTCGATGAGTACTTTAGTTCCATTCAATAGCATTATCTTGGGATTTTAATGCTTGTTTCAAGACTAATTAATGTCATTTCAGAAGTGGGCATTCTTACCGTCACAGGTTTGATCGCGCGCATTAATCGAAACCTGTTACCTGTTATTTGTTTACACTAGCCTACTGAACTAATTGATATTACGCTCTACTGCTAAGGCTCCAGTGTGTAGCAGTGATTGCTGTAAAACTTTCATATTGTTGCTTTTGTATTAGTTTCGTATTGTACGGTTTTTTTGGAGGGACTTTGAAACCGTTGTTTTAAAGCTAAACTTCGATGTAAAAATCTTCTTGTTCCATTCTACAGCGGCGCAGTCTGTGTTACATGATTTTTGCCCTCCTGACACGGCTTTTAATTGTTTAAGCAAAAGAACACCTGTTGCATTTAAGTGTGCCGTACCTCACATCTAGCTAGTGTATGATTTGGAATTGTTTTAATGAAGGTGTTTTTTTTCTAAATCCTGGGTCACGTCACGTCTAAGCTATATGATATCTTTGGACTCTGGTCAGTAAAGTCCTGTTTTCTTAAATGTGACATACGTCACGTCTAAGCTGTATGGCTTTTGACTATGTTTTATACATTTCCGTTTATTTAAAAGTGGCATACCTCACTTGTAAGCTACATTATGTCTTTGGATTCACTTCAATAAATATCGGCTTTCTTATAGGTGGTATACGTCATGTTTAGCTGCATTATATATTAGGTTCTGTCTGAATAAATTTGTATCTAACTCCAATTACACACGTGCTTAATTGTACTTGTTAATATTATTGGAGTAAACGCTCCTTCTAATTAAGGTGACACACGTCACGTCTAAACTTTGGGATATTCATGTAAGCTAGCCTTAGATGAATTTGAAGGTCAATCGTCTGGACCTATTGTAATATAGTACTGTCTCCACGATTTAGTGTGATTAACGTTTTGACATTTTTTAATTGTTTCATAAAGATTGCTTACACCATGCCGTTGCCATTTATGGACCAGTACCTCACCATTCTCCTCACCAATTACCCTGTGCCATATCACAGATTAATCAAAATAACCCTATTAGAGGTAAATTATGGCCTCTGCTATTATCCGCGTAACAGTATGCACATTAAATCTTGTATTACTTCGACGATGAAAAGAAAAACGAATATAATTATTGCGTGATCGAAGAGGTAACAGTACTAATAAAAATGAAATGACGAAATGGTTTCAACCTGGTGCTTTACAACAAATTTCCGCTCCCGTAAATATATTTGGTGTACCTGACATGAACAAATCCGGAAATGACAACAAACGTTAAAGTAAGGAATAATGGTAGGAGTATTACAGGGGTGAATATCCATGCCACATTCTTCCACCTGTCGACGGATAACACCTTGGAATGTGAGAAGCGAAAACAGTTGCTTTCTTCTCATAGCAACTATACCTAAGAAGCATGGGAAAAACAGAGTATCGCAGTCCTTCCGAATGTGAATCCGGTGTCTTAACATTGCACCAGTAATGGCAGGTTCCGAACCCAGCCCTTCTTTGAATTTTCTTCCGGCATAAGGAGTCACCGTCGATCGTCCAAAGGCCTTGTGAACACACGGAAAAATCAGCAGTGATAAATGGCAGGAGGATACAGAAGGCAATGGAAAGCACTCCGTTGAATATAGCTGTAATGGAAAAACTGTCACTATGATTACCCCATTGCCTGAACATTGCAAATTAAACACCCATTCTAGTCTGTGGGGGAGGGCTAGGTGTGAAAGAAGGGGAGGGAGCAGAGAGTTAAGGGAAAGGTATCCTTGAAAGACTCACTGAATCATCAACGAAAGGGTAAAATTCTAAGTCGGAGCATGGGATGTCAGATGTTTGAACGTGTTAAGAGTAGCTGGAAAATCTGTAAAAGGAAATGAAAAGGCTCACTCTAGATACAATGGAAGTCTAGATACAATGAAAATCGGTTCGCCCCCCCCCCCCCCCCCCCCCCCGGGAACGTCACAAACCAGACGAGTGTAACCCCAATGTTTGCATGGTAGAGTAATTATGGTGTACGCGTATCCGGAAAAAGTGTCGCCGAGGCAGATGGAAAACCGCCTTAAATACCAATCACAGACTGGCCGGCACACCGGACCTCGACACTAATCCGCAGGGCGGATTCGTGCCGGGGACCGACATGCATTCCCGCCCGGATTGCAGTGCGTTTTTTTTTTTTTTTTTTTTTTTTTTTTGCTGCTTACAGGCGTTGACATACGTCAACGGGGACAGATGAAAATGTGTGTCCCGACCGGGACTCGAACCCGGGATCTCCTGCTTACGTTGTAGACGCTCTATCCATCTTTTTTTTGTTTTTTCGCTACATTTTTTTTTCAAAGACGCTACCCCCTTTTTTTGTCTTTTTTTTAACCACTTTTTTTAACCACTTTTTTTTATTTTTTTTATTTACGCTATCCCTATTTTTTTAATAAAATGGAACTAAAAAAACAAGTGCCACCGCCACTTTTCATCCTATAACAAAAAAAAAAAAAATCTGGGCCACTTCAGGCGTTGGCTCCTGACTAAACCTACCCCAGAGAGCTGCCTATATACCAGGGGAAATATGGGAAATCAAGGTTAGGGCTATCCTTACAAACAAAACAAAATCTTCCTTGTTCTGAATGTTATTTTAATTTTTTTTTGTTTTATATTTATTTATTTATTTGATTTTATTTTTTTTATTTTTATTTTATTTTTTTTTATTTTTTTTGTGTGTAATCGATCAGAGACCTTCTGCGCCCCGCTGGTAATATGTTGAGTCACGTCTTCTCGAAATTGATGTGTTCCGTTCAATTGTTCAGAAATGTTCATTGGTACAAACAGGAAACCTTCTTCTCTCTTGGCTTAACACATTCCAGCTGCGAGGCGGCTCGTGGAAAGCACTTCCAAGGAAGTTCGAAAAAAATTGTCTGTATTTTCGGTGACGGACAACGACATAATGACGGTCATTGAGGTATGTCCAAAAATCGAGTACAGAGTCTACAGTTTGTCCAAATAAGTAATGAATAGCATGTCCGCGAATCTAATTCACAGCATTGGTCTTTGTCCGAGGAAAATAGTCACGTTCCGGAAATAATAATGAGAGGGGAGTAATCCGATCCGGAATGTCCCGCGTTAGGAAAGCCACAATACGTCGAACCAAGTGCCAAACCTCCGCCGCCGGTCCGCAAACAAACCGATGTTCATCATTGTCTGGCACTCCACACGTGGAGCATAGAGGTGATTGGGCGAGGTGGATACGATGAAGGCGAAATTGGTTGATTTGCTTACCATTGACAGTTAGGTACCAGACAGATTGAACATTCGTGTCAAGGTAACAGGCGAAGACCGCGCGCCATACATGACGCCAGTCAACCTGGGGGAACTTTTGTTCAATCGGGTTAGGTGGACGACCTAATTGGAGGACATTGTATACTGCCTTTGTCTTGAGTAAAAGCTGTCTTGGTAAGGTGAGGCGTAGATAACTGAGTTCCAGAAAGAAGTACCGTATATAATGGAGCTGGGCCGGAACATATGTTAGACCGCACAGCTAAACGGGCGGGCTTGTAGCTGAGTACCTGTAGTCCACATTGGTGACAACAGCAACCCAAATACTCGAGTTAAGAAGGACGTACCACAATGCGACAGAAAGCCTCACAGGACCATCTTCACACTTCAAAACAAATTCGTTGCGTTTCAGATCCATCCTCCTTGCAGAGTGGTTGACGCCTTCTGAAAATCTTTACGTTACGAGGAAAGTTGTTCGTTACGGAAGATGCTCAACAGGCTGCACTCTGTAGTTGCAGAACGACGATCTACACGATAAACGGGGGCTGGCCTTGGTCACTCTACATAATGTGAATGTGGTGAAGAAGAGACACTGAATCATCTCACTGCCTGCAGGTTGTGTCCACCTACACTCTGTCCCCAGATGGCACAAAGGAAGCATGTGAGTTAGCTGCATACTGTTCTCCCCACATTTAATATTATTTGTGTAGCATATAATTACTTAACGGTATTAACTGTTAACAGAAATGATTCCCTTCGTTTCACCAGTCTGTCTGGACTATTTTTATTGTTGTCTGTGTTATCCTGTAAGTTAGAATACTTGTTTCTGACAAGATAAGACAGTCACAGTTAAGTCCATTGTGTTATAGGCGCGTCAGGCCAATCCTTATTACTTCTTCACCCGTCTGGATAGGGCAGACGCAGCTCTAATATTACAACAATCAAGCCCGTTATAACGTGGCCGAATGAATCCTTCGCCACACCTGCGGAGGACATCTTCAAGAGGGGTTATAGCTCTTTAGAAAGATACACACCTTCGGTCACTACTGACCGAAGCACATTTCCTGTCATGAAACTTTAAATCTTACAACTGTAACATTTGTGCCGCTGCCAAAAATGTATTACCGCATCACATTCCACTACATCAATGAGGGGCGCTGTTTTTTTTTTTTCTTTGCCTCTCCGCCAGCGGCACTCCACTGCTCTGTTGCGCGGGAGATTTCAATGTGTATCAGCACTGCCGACCTGTATACATGTAGCTTCAAACAAAAAGCAAAAATTAATTGTGTAACTTCAGTTTTTTGTTACAAGCAATCGAGTAAAAGTTGATGGAATCGATGGATAATTGAAAACTGCGCTTTTTGCGTCGTCATAAAGAATGTAAAGGGTATAAGCGAAGATATTTAAATGTGTGTGCGTTAATATGTGCATACATCAGTTTGTTGCTCTTTCTTCTCTGCATCAAACCGTCTTCTCACAAACTCGTCACAAACGTTACTATGTGACGTTTGCTGAACGGTCGTACCTGCATCACTGGGTGGAGTACACCTGTCAGTGTAGACTAACCGTTTTGCGTTCACACGTCCACATTTCAACACCTGACCTCCTGCCCAGGGAAAAGTAATCATTAAACGCATGCTCTTGCGACTTGTGCCTGGAGATACTACCAAACCTAAAAACATACTACTTGTAATAGCTATAATTAGTAATCTGCAAATGACGTAAATACTGATGTAACGTTGTTCAGTACGACGTCTTCAGTCCCCAAAAGAAATATCTACGCTTATACCTGTAACATGTAGTATATGTATTCTGCAAATGAATATTTAGCAAAAAATAGAGAAAAGCAAGTTGCAAACTGTTGCTTATGTAGATATCACATTAACGCCCTTTAACAGAAGCCTTTCCGCCGGGCGACGAGCGCACCTAGTTGGGAAACGGAGTATCTACGTTGAGTTCCTATACGTATTCGGCATTTTTTGCACATGTATTTTTCTCCATACCGGAATCAGTGATGATGGGAGTTTTAATAAGACTGACAGTCCCACAAAAAATTATTTCTACCTTTGTCGAAGACTGTGCGTTCTCCATTATTACTGAACACAAATACGATTTACTGCAACAGTTCATTGCGTGTGTGCTGTCATTCATACAGGTAATACTGGAAACCGTCACTCTTCATGACGCACACGAGGAGGGAGTACAGTGTCACAACAGCAATGACTGGTGAGTGTATCGTGTTCAAAGATTTGGAGGTCAGTACGCCCATGCAACACTATATCTCACCACACGATAACACTTGTTCTACTCATATTACCAATGACCATGAGGATAGATAATGCATGCAGGATGATTCCTTACGTGGTCCAGGTGTCATGATGTTGGGAGCATAATGTTGTCTGGATCTAATGACCTCCAAATCTTTGAACACGGGACATTCACCTGTTAACGTTATTGTGACCGTATACCCCTCCCACATCTGCGTCTTTTCAGGGTTTCGTCGGGCTCTTACTTCATTTGTATGGTTGACAATACGCGACCTCTGGAATGGAGCAGGTGGAGAAGCACTAGGAAAGAGAGATTATTCCGTGAACGAACTGGCCTTCCCGTTTCCTCGACTTATATCCCATCGAGCAGGTGGGGAATACGGTGCAGAGACGTATCACAACACGTTCAAATGTACCAACGACTATTCCGTGTTTGTTAACTGCTCTGGTGGGGGAATGTAATGCCTACCACAAGAGCTCTTTACGAATACTGTGCCCAGCACGGGAGCTTGTATTGCCATCCGCGGTGATCACACACACTATTACGAATCCTGTCCCGTCTTTTGTAACGTCCAGGGAAACTTCACGAATCGAGGTAACTTCAGTGTAATTATTTGTCACGGAATAAAAGTGCCTTTTCTGTTCGCCTCCTTGCGTATTTCTTTTTATTACCTTGTGTATTGCACTGTAGCAGTTTTTTCTACTTATTCCTCGAGCTATGTTATTTGGCAATAATACATCACATATACTAATAGGCAAAAACATTATGATGACCTGCTTAATAGCATGTACGTCCGTCTTTAAAGCGAAAGACATCACTGATTCTGCGTATGAGGGATCCGACAGCTCGTTGGTCGGATCTGAGGAAGCTTACAGCTGGGAAAATTGTTGTTTATTAAAACACGACCAGTTTCACGGCTTCAAGCCGCATCATCGGGTGAACAACGTTAAAAGATCTTAGGCATACCCATCGCTTCTCGTCAAAATTTACTATTCAGAGACTGTTGATTAGGAGCGGTGGGCATGCCTATGATCATTCAACGTTGTTCACCTGATGATGCGGCATAAAGCCACGAAACCGGTCGTGCTTTAGTAAACAACACTTTTATCATCTGTAACAAGAGTTCTTCCTAACATTATGCCTTTCATTTGCTGCTGTTGCCCTGAATATAAAATAGTTTGAGTTTGTTGGTATATCTGTGCACGTATGTGGTATTAGATGTTTACGCATAGGCCGTGTAATTCGCGTAAATAACGATCCACTGATATGTGTACGTGGTGATGGCGTCCGATAGCGACCCATATGAGTTTCATACGATTTACATCAGGCGAATTTGGTCACCGAGACATGAACGAGAGTTCACTATAATGCTCTTCAAACAACAGGAAAACACACTGCTGAAACATTACATCGCCGTTGGGGGAACATCAAGCAAGAAGACATACAGGTGGTTATCAGCTGTCTGGGTGTCTTAGATTGCCACCACAGGTCCCATGCAAGAGCAGGAAAACACCTCCCGTACCATAATACCCCTCCAATAGCCTGCGTACCGCTGGCGCGCCGCAAGTTCGAGTCGTCGATGACGGCGTTTCCGGGGCGACCCGCTACATGGTGTAGCAAGAACGTGATTCATCTGAAGAGACGACACGTTTCCACTGATCGAGGGACGAGTCCCAATGGTCGCGTAACTCCTGCACTCGTAATCGATGATGTCGCTGGGTCAACATGTGAACACGTATGGCTGGTCTGACGCGGAGCTCCGTTTTCAACCATGCACGATGAACGGTTAGCTCCGAAGACTTCTGCGTGCACCGACACTGTGCTTTTTTGGCAGAGATGCCACAGATCATCACCTGTTCTAAGTTACAGAGCAGACAAACCTCCGAACCCGACGTTTGGTGAAGAGTCGTGGACGTCAACGATCTAGTGCCAAGTTGTGGGTTCACTGTAATACCTCTTTCCGTAGATGTTCACGACAGTAGCACGTGAACATTTGACCTGCTTCACCGTTTTCGAGATACTCGTTCTGCGTGATAATAATCTGCCCTTTGTCAAAGTCACTTATCTCAATGGATTTCCCTATTTTAAGCCCATATCTTTATTAGGACGATCCCCCGCTCGTGTCTGCACCCCTTACATACTTTTGTTACCGCGTCACGTGCCTGCAACGCCACCAGGCGACACCCACCGTCGTGGTGGGCAGTAGTCATAATGTTGTGGTTTACCAAGCTTATCAGTGCGTGTGTCTTTGTGTGTGTAGTCACTACACTGTAGTTGGCACATCAGTGCCTGGCAGTGTGTTCATTGACCACTTTTGCATTTCAATAATTTTTTTCTGGGATTGTGAACGCATTGTCAATATGTAAAACCCGGCCGCTGCGGCCTAGCGGTTCTAGGCGCTTCAGTCCGGAACCGCGCTGCTGCTACGGTCACAGGTTCGAATCCTGCGTCGGGCATGGATGTGTGTGCTGTCATTAGGTTAGTTAGGTTTAAGTAGTTCTAAGTCTAGGTGATTGATGACCTCAGATGTTAAGTCCCATACTGCTTAGAGCCATTGGAACCATTTGAACTACTATGTAATAACAGCAAATTGAGCCATTTCAATATGTAAAACTACCGACGTTCCGATCACTCTTGCAAGTATTTACAGTAAACAAAAACACTCTGAAGAAGATCACTTGCAACAGTGACCGAAACGTCGTTGCATATTGACAATGGGGTCACAAACCGAGAAAAATTTTATTGTCTGTGACAATTTCCGAGGAAGCCTACATTTACACTTTCACAGTATATCTCTACCGTCTCATTCTCAAACAGAGCGCAGGAAATGTAACACTATCATTCCGTGCGCGCTCATATTTCTCTGATATTATTACAATGATCATTTCTCCCTTTGCAACTTAATATTAGAAGGAGATACATGGAAATTGTAATTTAGCGAAAAGATAGGACGACAACGAAAAATCGCTTTGTTCCAATGATTGCCACCCAAAATCGCTGTTATATCCACGACACTCTCTCCTCTATTTTGCTAAAAGGTAATTTGATCCTCAAGTTATGGGTACTAATATGGTTTGCAATAGTATACATTGAGGTATAGCACATGTTATGCAGAATATTTCTTGAGACTTTATCTCTCAAGTCTTCACACAAAATTGCGGAGCCCATCTCCGATAGTGTAAAAAAACCTATGAGCAGAATCCGGAGTTCCGCCGCCAGTAAGGATAAGAAGGTGCCGGGAAGCGCAGAGACGGGAAGTGAATTCGCCGACCTGCGGCAGGCGGCTGGCAGCTGTTCCCACGCAACTACCACTGCCGGCGTGCGAAAATCCTGTTCTGTATAGGCCAGGCAGCAGCAGGAGGACGAGGAGGAGGGAAAAAAGGGAGGAGTAAACGAGACGGGGGTAAAGAAGGAGAAGAAAAAAAAGCGAAAGAAGGAAAGAAACTACACGAAATGGCCGGAGGAACCACGGCGGCTACTCCCAGATACCGTTCCATTTCTTGCAGAATTATGTTTATTAGCACTCGGCGGCAATCTGAGTGCGCGCAAATGGAGCGAGACAAGGAAGTGCGCACGCACCCGCAAGAATACTCACACACACACACACACACACAGGGAGGGAGAGAGAGACAGAGAGAGAGAGAGAGAGAGAGAAGAGTGGGAGGGAGAGAGAGAGAATAACGACGGCCAAATAAAGGCCGCTGCGACGCCACAAGCAGGGGCTCCAGGGCGGGCCGCTGAGTGGTTTGAGGCAGAGGGGACGACAACGTTTCAGGGAATTGCGCCTACAGCGTCCACAGCTGCGACAAGCCGGCCAGCCGGGAGGGCCCTACAGGCCTGGCTCGGCCCCCTTCGGCTTTTTTCGCTTTTTTGTCGGCTAAAATACGCGCCCGGCCTGATACAGTGTGTCCGGCCCGGAGCGCTCGATGCGGGAATTTACGCGCCCGGCCTGGGGCGCGCTACGTTCCTCCCCTCCCCTCCCCTCGCAAACTCCGCACAAAGTGAAATAAAGAAGCGACCTAAATACCATCCGATACCAAAGGTAGCGGCGCACGACGCCCTTCCTCCGGGACTAGAGAGTAAAACAATCCTTCCATTTCTTTCTACTTTCTCCGCATCCCAGGTTTATAATCTGATGACGGAGTGAACTGTGTGCCACTCAATAGTTCATTTACTCTCACTGACAATCGCTTGGTAAGCAACTCTACTGGGGATATCTGCTCTTACTATACTGAGCACATGCCTTAAAACTTCCTGTCCTGACCGTGGCACACACGTCACCTTCCTTTATACAGGGTGGTCCATCGATAGTGACCGGGCCAAATATCTCACGAAATAAGCTTCAAACGAAAAAACTACAAAGAACGAAACTCGTCCAGCTTGAAGGGGGAAACCAGATGGCGCTATGGTTGGCCCGCCAGATGGCGCTGCCATAGGTCAAACGGATAACTGCGTTTTTTAAAAATATGAACCCCCATTTTTATTACATATTCGTGTAGTACGTAAAGAAATATGATTGTTTTAGTTGGATCACTTTTTTCGCTTTGTGATAGATGGCGCTGTAACAGTCACAAACGTATAAGTACGTGGTATTACGTAACATTCCGCCAGTGCGGACGGTATTTGCTTCGTGATACATTACCCGTGTTAAAATGGACCGTTTACCAATTGCGGAAATGGTCGATATCGTGTTGATGTATGGCTATTGTGATCAAAATGCCCAACGGACGTGTGCTATGTATGCTGCTAGGTATCCTGGATGACATCATCTAAGTGTCCGGACCGTTTGCCGGATAGTTACGTTATTTAAGGAAACAGGAAATGTTCAGCCACATGTGCAACATCAACCACGACCTGCAACAAATGACGATGCCCAAATAGGTGGTTTAGCTGCTGTCGCGGCTAATCCGCACATCAGTAGCAGACAAATTGCGCGAAAATCATAAATCTCAAAAATGTCGGTGTTGAGAACGCTACATCAACATCGATTGCACCCGTATCATATTTCTATGCACCAGGAATTGCGTGGCGACGAGTTTGAACGCCGTGTACAGTTCTGCCACTGGCCACAAGAGAAATTACTGGACTATGACAGATTTTTTGCACGCGTTCTATTTATCGACGAAGCGTCTTTCACCAACAGCGGTAACGTAAACCGGCATAATATGCACTATTGGGCAGCGGAAAATCTACGATGGCTGTGACAAGTGGAACATCAGCAACATTGGCTGGTTAAGGTATGGTGCGGCATTATGGAAAGAAGGATAATTGACCCCCATTTTATAGATGGCAGTCTAAATTGAGCAATGTATGCTGATTTCCTACGTAATATTCTACCGATGTTACTACAAGATGTTTCACTGCATGATAGAATGGCGATGTACTTCGAACATGATGGATGTCCGGCACATAGCTCGCGTGCGGTTGAAGCGGTATTGCAAAGCATATATCTTGACAGGTGGATTGGTCGTCAAAGCATCATACCATGGCCCGCACGTTAACCGGATCTGACGTCCCGGCATTTCTTTCTGTGGGGAAAGTCGAAAGATATTTGCTATCGTGATCCACCGACAACGCCTGACAACATGCGTCAGCGCATTATCAATGCATGTGCGAACATTACGGAAGGCGAACTTCTCGCTGTTGAGAGGACTGTCGTTACACGCATTGCCAAATGCATTGAGGTTGACGGACATAATTTTGAGCATTTATTGCATTAATGTGGTATTTACAAGTATCACGCTGTAACAGCATGTGTTCTCAGGAAGGACAAGTTCACAAAGGTACACGTATCACATTGGAACAACCGAAATAAAACGTTCTAACGTACCTACGTTCTGTATTTTAATTTAAAAAACCTACCTGTTACCAACTGTTCGTCTAAAATTGTGAACCATATGTTTGTAACTATTACAGCGTGATTTATCACAAAGCGAAAAAAGTGGTCCAACTAAAACATTCATATTTCCTTACGTACTACACGAATATCTAATAAAAAATGGGGGTTCCTATTTTAAAAAACGCAGTTGATATCCGTTTGAGCTATGGCAGCACTATCTAGCGGGCCAACCATAGCGCCATCTGGTTTCCCCCTTTAAGCTAGACAAGGTAGTTTTTTCGTTTGACGCTTATTTCGTGAGATATTTGGTCCGGTCACGATCAATGGACCACCCTGTATATGCAAACATCTACATCTGCTTCATACTTCGCAAGCGACCTAACGGTGTGTTGCGAAGGCTACTTTCGGTACCACTATCTGATCCTTGCAAAACCTGTTCCACTAGCGCATAGTGCGCGGAAAGAATGATTATCGGTACGCCTCTGTATTGGCTCTGAATTTCGAATTTTCTCCTCGTGGTCAATACGCGAGATGTATGAGGGGGGAAGTAATATGTTCTCCGACTCCTCCTGGAAAGAGTTGTCCCGAAATTTCAATAGTCACTCTCTCCATGATGCACAACGCCTCTACTGTAACGTCTGCCAGTGGCGTTTTTTTAGCATCTCCTTTACGCTCTCTCGCCAGTTAAACGATCCCGTGACGAAACGCGCCGCTCTTCGTTGGATTTTCTCTATCAGCCCTACCTGATAGGGATCCCAGACAGATGAACAATACTCAAGAATCGGGCGAACAAGCGCCTTACAAGCCATCGCTTTCGTGGGTGAGTTACATTTCCTTAAGATTCTTCAGATGTATCTGAGTCTGGTGTCTGCTTTTCCCACTGTTTTATATGGTCATTCCACTTAATGTCGTTCTGCATGGTTACGCCTAGACATTTTACGGCAGACGCTTTCTCCAGTTGTTTCTCACAATGGTGTACTGTACTGTAGTGGATTTCTTTTCCTATATATGGGCAGCATGTACCTAATAAACCTCAGCCTCTCGCCTAACATCCTAAGTGGGCATGACAGATACATTCGTCCATGGTTTGCTCGGTGTTAGTCCGACGGGTATATTGGTCTGCAACATACTGTGGCTTCTACCTAACGGGAAAGGCGGGTTCCGAGCAGCTATATGTTATAGTATTTTTAGTTAATGCTTCCTACACTAGACGGAAAATCTCGGCAAACTAGAGCATTTTTCATTGTTTGTACAAGTAAGACGAAAAATTATGGCAGTCATTATCCCGAAGAGAAAGTCCGTTCTTGAATTGTACTGGAGCATGCTCGTGATTTACTTGGACAAGGCTTTTCTCTTTACCCCGACGGCCGGTAGACTAGTAAACATTTGGTTGACAAATTGACGAGTAACAACACCGATGTTGTCGGTGCAATGCAGCCAAACAGAAATAAGTTCCCTCGTATCAAGGAAAATGACTAACTGGAGAAGGGCGAACGTGTAACACCGCACAGCAACCTGTACATGATGATGAAATGCAAGGACAACAGAGATGTCGTTATGGTTAGCACGTCCAAGAATTCTAAGACTCATGTACTGCGAAACCATCCGTTGTCATGGATTACAACAAGAATATTGAAGACTTGGATAGGATAGATACGCAGTTGCAAGGCTCCAAATGACGAGGAGCAGACTGAAAAACTATTATCAAATGATTTTTCACCTTGTATTGGACGATCGTCAATTCTTCATTTTTATGCATTTGATAGGTACTAATAATGATATGTCAAAAGATACACCATGAGCCTCTATTGTGTCACAGCTAGTATATCAGTCATGAGGTTGCAATTATCACATTAAACTCCTGATGATGGAGGACAACCCTTTAATAGAGAATACTATCACGTAAGTGGATTTACTGTATTTATTTTAAAGTCTATAGCTGTCAATGGAATGTCAGTTACTAATAAAAGCTAAAACATCATTTCGTTTACAGAAAACGTACTGTCATCAATTTTAGACAACACCCAATAAGGAAACTCAGCACTACTGCGAGGGCATAAAGGCGCAACGTAAACATATTATACTAATAGACACGGCAGCCTAAACGTATGAATAATAACACGAGTTAACTTTTTTTTACTTTCTTTAGTCATCAGTCTTCTGACTGGTTTCGTTTGGCTAACCACGAATTTCTTGTGATAACCTCTTCACCTCATGATAGCACTTTAAATCTACGTCCTCAGTTATTTGCTGGATGTATTCCAATCTCTGTCTTCTTCTACAATTTTTACTCTCTACAACTCCCTCTAGTGACGTTTCTAGACGCTGAGAAGCTCATCTGCAGAAACCACCACGGTTTTAGGAAACAGCGCTCATGTGAGACACAGCTGGCTCTCATTGTGTGTTTTATACAACAGGCTCTAAATACCGGCTCCCAGAGTGATGCCATATTCCTCGACTTTCGAGAGGAGTTCGACTCAGTTCCGCACTGTCCTTGCTAAAAAAAGTGCGCACTTACGGTCTATCCGATGACATATGCGGTTGGATAGGAAGTTTTCTGACAGACAGAGAGTAGTATGTCGTCCTGAATGGGGAGACTTCATCAGAAACAAGGGTAACTTCAGATATGCCCCAGGGCAGCGTAATAGGTTCGCTGCTTTTTACGATTTGCATTGACGATCTGGTTCTTGGTATTGACAGCGGCATTAGACTGTTTGCCAATGATTCTGTAGTCTACACGAAAGTAGTATCACACGAAAGTTGAGAACAAAGCAATGAGGATTTGTAGAAAATAATGCTGGCAGTTATCTCTCAATAGTAGTAAGTGTAACACACTGCGTAAAACAAAGCGAAATTCCCCATTAATGTACGAGTACAAAATAAAAGTCAGTCTTTGGAAGTGGTAACATGCGTCAAGTATCTGGGTGTGAATATTCGAAATGATATCAAATGGAACGATCAGATTACACAAGTAACGGGTAAGGCGAACTCTAGATTGCAGTTTATTAGTAGAATCTTGAAGCGATGCCGTCCTTCAACAAAGGAAATTGCTTACAGTACTTTAGTTCGTCCAGTCTTAGAGTATTGTTCGTCTGTATGGCACCCTTACCAGTTGGGTCTGATTCAAGAGATTGGAAGGTCCAAAGAAGATTAGCAAGATTCGTGACTGGTACATTTAGCCATCGCGAGAGCGTTACAAATCTCATGGATAGTTTGAAGTGGGACACACTTGCAGATAGACGACGGGCTAAACGGAAGCGTCAGCTCACTAAATTCCAAAATCCGATCTTCGCCGAGGATGTAGGGCATATATTATTACCACCAACTTTCAAATCGCGCAGTGATCACCATTCAAAGGTACGGGAAATTAGAGCTCGTACTGAGGCGTTCAGACAGTCGTTTTTCCCTCGCTCGATCCGTGAGTGGAACAAAGGAGGAGGAGGGGGGAGGGGAATATGACTTTGTCGCGAATAGTGCCCTCCGACACACACCGCTTGATGGCTAGAGGAGTATATATGTAGATGTAGATGTACCATGGAACTTAATCCTTGACGTGTTAACAGATGCCCTACCGCCCTGTCACTACATCTTCTCAGTGTTTCCCATACATTCCTTATCGAAGATGCTACCCCTAAACGACAGATGCAAACAAGGAATTTCCTACCACTGGCATTAAAAATAGAATTACGTTTATAAGATTACATATAGGATGACAGTGAGAATTGTAATTACTGCCAGTACGATAAACGGGTCGGTAGTTTGTGATCTTTCACATAATCAACCATCTTCAGTCCTCATCACGTAAAGTGATATTTTTTTTCTTTAACCTTAGATCTACCAGAGACTGAAAACCCAGGCATTTTAATTCGAAATCTGATTCATACCCACATAGCCACCGAGCCACAACAGTTAGCACGATGAATTGTTGGGATTTTATAAGATACCGCAGAGTCTCTCACCTTCAAAGAATTTTTGCAACGCATCGAAACAGTGAAATGTTTTCGACTCAGATTTCATTTCTGCCACGAGATTATTCAGTGTAGCACTGTCGTATCTTACTTAATATAGCTTGTTGCTGTGTAAGTCCTTTATGTAAATAAACCAACTAAATATTACTATGCATCCTCTATTTCGGTCTCTCTCTCTCCCGAAGTGGTAAATCTACGACCCTTACTTATTTTATATCCAATAAAATCACGCCTGTCCTGTCCAGTAAATAAGAATAGAACTGAAAGTTATTTACAACATGTAAAGAAGTTGCTAACGTTAGACGATTCTCCACGTATAAGACGCAAGAAAAGTCGAACGGCAAGAGGCCGTAAGGTAACGGAAATACGCGAGCTTAGAATGCGGTCTCCCCCCCCCCCCCCCCCCCCCCCCCCCCCCGCCGCTGCGCTGTTGTCACTGCGGAAGCGGCAGGACCCATAACTGTCAAGATCGAACCTCCGCTGCTGCCTACATGCCTACATGAGTTACCCTTACCCTGCTGTCTGAGGTACAACAGTATGCTGGCGACGAATATAAGCCTTTGGGATGCACGTTTTGGGTAGCAGACACATCATAATTGTAAAAAAAAATTCTTCAATTTTGCAGCTTGGAATAACTGCCATCATTTTTCTCATTCCACTTGAGTAAATGTTTGATTTATTTATTTCATAGAATTTTACAAGATATTAGGAAGTGACACTTAAATTTTAACAGAAGCATGCGGAAAGCATGCGACTCAACTCCTCGAACAAATCTAAGTTTTCCACGTTTCCTGTGTTGTCACCAGAAATGAATGCCACAATTTCCCATCCCGATGTCGTCGGCTATGGTGTTATGCCACGTCTCTAATACCCCCGTTGTAAACGGTACATTAGGAATGAATCTTCCATCTCTAGGAACTGAACAAAAATATAGGATCATCATGAGAAATGCGTGCTTGAACATAGATGCAGTTTGCGCTCTTATGTTTGACTATGAACGGCACCTGTGCAACGCCCTCAATACGTTTCAAGGCACCCGCGGTCTGAACCGTGTTCTATGTAGTTGTGATTCCGTTTTGTCGGCGCTCAGTGAATTATAACTCGGGCAACTTGTTTGTGCTCGTATGGCGAATGCTTCAGTAACCAATGTGGTAGTGGTGTTGAGTGTTTCAAGGGACACTGTACCGAAGATTTATACTGCATACTGGGAAAATGGAAAAACATCTTCCGCTAGGTCACAACGGAAATGAAAGTGTATGCTGAGTGATCGTGACAGACGGTCATAGAAGAGGTTGTGACGAAAAATAGGAGGACGACAGGCGCAAAATTATCTGCAGAACTCGTGAATCCTGTCAGCACCTACACAACACGATGTGGAGACATGAAACCTAGACTACGCACTCTGTGTGGACTACTCTTTCGAACACTTGGCCCAGGTTACTTCCTAAGAGTGAAACGTGGCGGGATTTGGTGATGATCTGGACAGCCATATCGTGGCTTCTATGGACGCCATGGCTTCTCTGCAAGATCTCATTACTGTGATTTATCCAAAGCGTTTTATTGTGAGAAACATGGCTTTATGTAAGAAAAATTACAATTCAATGGTATAAATGGAACGGAATATGAGTGGTTTAAGTCATATCTACAGAACAGGAAGCAAAAAGTCTCTTTATATGCTTCAAGTGATTCAAAGGAGTTTGCCACTTCATCTAACTGGGGTGAAATTACATTAGGTGTTCCACAAGGTTCGCCGGCCGGTGTGGCCGTGCGGTTAAAGGCGCTTCAGTCTGGAACCGCGTGACCGCTGCGGTCGCAGGTTCGAATCCTGCCTCGGGAATGGATGTGTGTGATGTCCTTAGGTTAATTAGGTTTAATTAGTTCTAAGTTCTAGGCGACTGATGACCTCAGAAGTTAAGTCGCATAGTGCTCAGAGCCATTTTTTTTCCACAAGGTTCGATCATGGGTCCGCTCCTGTTCTTGATATACGTGAATGACCTCCCTTCTTATGTGAAACAAGATGCTGAACTGACACTGTTTGCTGATGATACAAACATAATTATTAATCTAGTAAAAGAAAGTCTAATAGGAAATGATACAAATACGGTCTTTGGAAAGGTTATTAATTGGTTTTCTGCGAATGGGTTTATCTGAACTTTGAAAAAACACAGTACATCCAATTTCCTGCTACAAAAAGTACAACTCCATCAATAAACATAACACATCAAAAGCAGTCAGTAGCCAGGTTAGAGTATCCTAAGTTTTTGGGTGTACATATAGATGAGAATCTTAATTGGAAAATTCAAATTTTGGGTCTCCTAAAGCGAATCAGAATAATTGCCAATTTTGATGCTGTAGAAACTAGTAAGCTAACAGACTTTGCATACTTACACTCTCTGACGTCATACAGAGTAATTTTCTGGGGCAACTCAACACTTAGGCAAAATGTATTCACTGCTCAAAAGAAAGTTGTTACAATAATGTGTGGAGTTCATAGTCGCACATCTTCTAGGCATATGTTTAAAAGGTTAGGAATTCTTACAACTGCTTCACAGTATATTTACTCAGTAACGAAATTTTTTCTCAACATCAGACAGACAGCAGTAATAGTTTCAAAAACAGATTGAAATCATACCTCCTTGACAACTCCTTTTATACCATAGATGTTTTCTCGAATATGAGTAAATAAATGTGGAGATACAGTATGTGCATTTTGTGCCATTTAAGGGAATGGGGTAGATAATAGAAATATTTAGTTATGACACTACAATGTAAAAAAAAAAAAAAAAGAAACCACCTTGTTTCCTGTGCGCAATTCTTCTGCATTTGACACGTTCCACATCATAACGGTTTTTCCGTGCTATTGATCAATGGAACACGTAACTAACTAACTAACTAAGCCAAAGATTATTTAAGCATTTTGGTTGATCAGGTCCATCCAGCTGTATAGTGTCTTTTGCCCAGTGGTGAAGCTGTGTTCCAAGAAGAGAGCGGCCCTGTTCACACGACTGATTTGTGACCACGAGGTTGAATTTTCGCGTCTTTGCCGGTAACCAGTCACCAGATCTTAGACTGAATTATTGGGTCTAGTTTGGAGAGAAGGGCGCGTGATCGCTACCCACCTACATCATCGTCACGTGGACTTAACAGTCTTTTTCAGGAACAGTAATATACAGGTCCCTTGAAACCCGTGCAGGACGTGTAGTTATTATTTCCGAGACGACTTGAAGCTGCTCTGGATGCAATGGTTTTCTTACACCGCAAGTGTTGTGCTTTGAGTGTTTGCGTACTTTCGTCTGCCAAATGTACAGTCGTAGATAAAACGAGCGAGACCCCTCGCCTTTTCGTTATGCTGATCCGCACAGCTTTAAAGTCTGCTACACAGCATAACAGGCAAGGCGACCAAGTGCTACCAACATACTATGCACAGAAGTGAAATTGACAAACTATCCGAACTCTGTCAGACTGTTTTCAATCATGTGTAAGACTATATGAATGCTGATTAGTGTGATAAACACAACACGTAAATATAAGATATAAATGAAAGAAGAAACGCTAATCAGTATGAACTGTACTAATATAAATGAATTTCGGCTTATCGAGATAACACAACTGTTCTAGTAAGACAAAGTACCCCAGATCGTTTCGAATTAGCAAAATATTATGCGCATTCGGCCGCGAAACGGTTTGTGTGTACTTTCACACCAGTCATAGTGGATTACCGTTGCTGACCTACCATGAAAGTGTGCAAATTTAGCAATGCGTGAAGATTCATAACGAAATTCAGTTAAAAATCATTCAGTGCCACACGTAAGTCAATTCAATTATTGACAGAAGCAGTAAGAAGTATGAAATTCTACAAGAGTTTCATATTGACATCCACAGGGCGCCAGTACAGAATAAATGTAGCAATAAAACGTATTGGGTGAGCGAGAATTTCCTAAAATTGGTTTGCTCATAGTCTACCTGCCTCCATCGAGATTAGAACCGAAAACAAACCAGACTTCCCTTGCAGTAGCAAACACCTATCACTACGCTAGCAGACAGCCCTCTATTATTACCCCAGACATGAAGAAGCCAGCAATTTCACAATGAAAATGGCAAAATGATGTGCAGTCTCTGTTGCATAGAGCTTTCTGGATTCTAAAACATGAATTTTCTACCTTTATGTTACCGCTTATGTGACAATCATTCGGGATGTTACTAGAAATAACAAAATACTGTTATTAGCGAGTAACGGCTACGGGTTCTACACAACGCTGGTGACTACTTTGAAGGACAGTAACAGGTGCAAACATGTTAACTCTTTTGTATCGGTTGTGAATAAGTAGTTGCCACTATTTAAGTTCCAACCCTCGTATAGTCTTACATATGATTCAAAACAGTCTGAAAAAGTTTGTATAGTTAGTCAATTTCACGCCTGCGAATAATATGTTGGTAGCACTTCGTCGCCTTAGTTATACTGTGTAGCAGACTTTAAAGCTGTCCGGATCAGCATAACGAATAGGCGAGGGGTCTAGCTCGTTTTGTCCACGATTGTACGTGCGTAGTGGTCAGTAGGTCCAATTATGTAGGGGAGGAGTCGTATTCCGTCCCTGTTACTGTCAGTGATATTTTTCATTAGTGGGAACCCTGGAATCGGCTACTCAGCCTTGTGATGCCAACAGAAAAGCTACATTACTACGGCCAGGGAAAATTGTGTTGATCCCATACCCGTCAATAGTGCATGTGAATGACACCATTGTCAGGGGATAACTTGAGGGCAGGTCGGTAGAGGTGCAGAATACCTTGACACCTGTGTAGACATATATTCATCATTTCAACTCCAGGCCTTAGTTTGCAGTCGCCTTCTGAGGTCTTTGCTTCATCTATTAGAAGCGTCCGTCTGAATTGTTTATGCATAATTTTATTTGGTATACTATTCGATGATTTCTGACATGGCATTATTATTCATTCTCTCAATACGGTTGTTTGTAGAATCACAAGGTGTACGTTTCAGCTTTTGGACTGTATCTAAAGTACTGCACAAGAGTTACATGCGGCGTGCCACAGAGCCCCGCCCTCCCCTCAATCACTAATATTATCTTTTCCCTTAACATACCGTCTGTGCAGGTACAGGAGAAATTATTTTGGACGCACTCTACTGAGAAGCCCGCCAGCGTTGGAACATTGATTTAGTGCTAGATTCTGGCAGTTTTGTCTGTGTATTTTAGTACTTCGCAACTGGACACTGAGGAACGGCACAAGACACTTTCACAAAAATCAGGCAGGGATGGATTACTTGAATTACTTGCCTCCCCTGGGAAGGGCTGTCCCACGTAAAGTACAACGGTCAGGAAGACCGGCGCTGCCAAGTGAGCGGAGCACAGGCAGTCTTGTTACAGACAAAAAGCGGAAACAGTTCAGTCACTGATGTTAAAAAACTGAAGAACGCCTTATAATACCCTGGTTTGGTGTAATTATTCTGTAAGCAGAGAAAAGTCTCCGCAGTTTCTGTTCTAAGTTAACATCCTCGTAAGATGAACGAATAATTATTAAACGCCAGATCATACCATTCAAAGATTCTAGATCAGTTCAGCTGGTAGGATTCCATGACAGACGGCAGAATTCTCTGGAAATAATTTTCTTTCTTATAATTACAGCAATTATGATTGCACAAGGACTAAATGACCAATGATGTACAAAGTCCTTACTTTTTAACTAGTATGTACATAGTTCATGACCTAGTCAAGAACCTTCAGAACATGGATATGGCGTTGCCGTCTAATTAGTGTCTCAATCAATGAGGTAGAAAAAATGAGGTAAGGACTGACAGTAAGCTTAATTCACATTCCATGCCAACTAAAATGAAGGTCTCTTTCTCACCCAGGCTAGTGCAATATTTCTTTCAATACTTGCTGGGATGATAGCCTTTCTTCAGCGCTTGATGTGATATATTCTGTCTCGTGTCTGCGACGTTGAAGATCCTTTCCCATTAATGAAATATCGTTTAAGATTACAACAGACCAAGTTGTATCACGGGAATACAGGAATACTGCTGTTAAAATTTCATATGTTTTAGGAGAGGGGGGGGGGAGGGGGGGCGGAAAAAAATACCCAAATCTCTATCCCGTATCGAGAAAACTCATACCCTTGCACCCATTACATGTGTGAATAGTTTGCCTTTCTTTTTTAGGAGATACACATCGTTGGCACATGTGTGTGTGTGTGTGTGTGTGTGTGTGAAAGTTTTAAAATTCTATGAATTCTATGCGATTATCGCAAATAAATTTAACCTAAAATTAATAATCTCGTTCGTGTGCAAAGGCAGTTTTATGTAACTGTTATTCATTTCGCTTATTATAGAATTTATGTAGAGCATTATACCTTGGTCTCACATAAAATAAATGTAATAAGAAGTAGTTATTTTGTAATTCGTTTACTATTAATTTGTTTTTCTCTATAACTTGGGCATTCATTTACAGAATGACAAATCAACTTTTTCAGCGAGTTTATCGAAGTCTAATTTTCTTCATGCTGTGCTTTGCCCCCATCATATGGTGGTCAGAGGGCACAAGACATAAGTTATATGACTCAACAGTACCAATAGTTGAATTCACCACTTTACAGCGAGGCCATGAAGTTTTGACTAATACGTGGGAAAGTGTATACTTATGAAATTAATTTTGTGTCTGTTTACAGTTACGATATCCCCAGTCTTGGTATAGAGTGAAATCTGCAAAACACACTGCGGTGGCATACCAACTGAGGAACCAAGACAAAATGTCTTCATGGGGTTCAGGCGCCAGGATTTTAGTTACCGTAATTATCATACGGTTACTGTAGTCTCAATATGTACGCTGAGAACAGTATGCCCTGGTATTTTGCTATTGCGTGGTGGTAAATAAACTTTGTTCGTGAGAATCCTCTACGAACTTGGGTCTTTTCACTACCCGCAGCCTTTATACCTGCTGACAAAATATTACAATTATCAGTTAAGAAAATATATTATGGCACCATAGTGTGTCATTGGAACGAGGAGATGTACTCACACAATGATAACGAATTTTGCTTGACGATCGAAAGATAAGGAAACCACATGCATTCACGCGCATCCCCGCAAACTCAGGCTTTTCTTCAGTAAACGTTAGTTATGAAAGTCTACTTTTTTCATAGAATAAACTAGAAGGAGCCAATGTATCATAACAGCGGTAAAGAAGTTGAATCATTAGGGAGTTCATTCAGAATGTTTTGAAAAGTATGAAGATACTGATCCCACGTTCTGTGATTCTGATGACAATAACGCCGACACAATTTATTGATTTCCTTCATCCATCTCTCTGAAGCGTTAGATTGAGGGTGAAAATGTGAAATGAAAATTGGTTTAATTTTACGACGCCGTAGAGTGCGAAGCCAAATTTTAGAACGAAACTGTGATCCATTATCTGATATAACCTTATCAACATGACCCACTTCTTTAAGAAAATGTTTGATGAAAGCATTAGATACTGAACGAGCTGTTGCTTTGCGTGAAGGTGTAAAACACACATATTTTGATGTCAATTGCACTACCACAAAATTGTACGCAAAACCATTAGTAGAACGAAACACTGGACCGAACAAATCGACTGCAGCCATCTCCGTTAATTTCGTTGAAATGATAGGAAACAACGGTGCTCTGTGAGAAATAGTTGGCGGCTTAGCCTTTTGACATAATTTGCATTTGGCAAGAACAGATCAAATACGTTTTTCCATGTTACTGAAGTAGCAATTTTCTTGTAATTTATGAAAGCATTTTCTGGGACCAAAGTGTGCATAACTGAAATGTGTATACCAAATCAATTTATTAACCCACTCATCAGGAATGCAAACTAACCAAACAGAGTTGTCGAGCGATTTTCGTTGAAAATGAATATCATTGCGAACTAAATAATACTGTCTAATCGCTACGGTTTCTTTTCTCCTCCACTTCTCCTTAATGTCCTTCCAGATTGGATCCTTATTTTGCTCTTTAGCGATGTCCTGGAGCGAAGACGAAATAAAATTTTCAAACGCAACACCTTTAATATACATCAAATAATAATTGTTTTCCTTGCAGTCCTCCTCAGCACTTTGTTTCAAACCCATAGGTGGACGTGATAAAGCATCAGCAACAATATCTGAAGAACCCTGTATGTAAAAAATACTAAAATCAAATTTCTGTAGATACAGCGCCCATCGTGACAATCTTCCATGTGTTAATTTTGTTGACATAAGAAATTCCTGAGCTCGATGATCAGTGTAAACCTTAGTATATCTGCCATACAAAAACACGCGAAATTTTGTGAAAGCCCAGACAACAGCCAAGGCTTCAAGTTCCGTAATCGAATAATTCTTTTCTAATTTAGAGAGAACACGACTTCCAAATGCAATAGTTTTCCGCACAACAACGCCGTCTTCTTCCAAGAACGTTTAGCAATAAGAATATCATCAACATATGAAGTAATATTGTTACGAAGATAAACAGGTAAAATTTCGTTTGAACCACAAATGAATGCTGCAGAAAATATAGTAAGTCCAAACGGTAATTTCCGAAATCACTTTTGGTAAAATAGTCATATCCGGATACTTTACCGACTCTCTAGATAGATTGACGGTTGAAGAGTTGTTTTGATAGATACAAAGAATAGTAAAAGAGTAGGCAGCAGTGCAGAAAACTAAAAGAGAAATAGCACTACTACAGCTCGGGGCCCTGTGCACGCTACGGCACATATTCACAGAGTGTAGTGAATCCCCTGAGGACTTAAATAGCCGCACATAAATTCCAGTTTGTGACTTAGAGGCCAGTTTGGTGGAAGTGTGTACATAAATTGATCTAACCATGAATATGGATGTATGTCATTATTAGAATTGCGAAAGATCTTAAATTTCCGAACAGTGAAAAAGTGTTTATAGTCAAAGTTTTCGCCTCGTGGCGACAAAGATCTACCGCATCTGTCCCAGTCCGAATGTCGATTATTGTCAAGTTCGCGTGCCTGGCGCTCTCTTGTTGCATCTCGTAAATGAAACAAATTATTTTCTTCAAAACCCGCTGCTATCTGTGATTCTAAATTTCTTCTACTGTCTCTTCCTACGATTTCACTTTCTATTTGTTTGACTTGCTTTTGTAACGCCTCAAGTTCCCTTTTAACGTGTTCATTAAATTTTCCCTGATTTTCAACATGTTTATTTATGTTCTGGTACTCTTCGGTTTCTGCAAGTGGCAATGGAGCTTTATCATCTGAATCTCTATCCCCATTTAAACTAAGACTTGTCAGTTTATCTGAAATCTCCTCAACTCTTTCCAATATGTCACCTATCTGTTCTTTCTGTTTATTTACGTCTTCCATAAGTGTCGCGACTCGGTTTCCAGTATTGACACATTTAGTAGTTAACTGTTCATATTGTTGCGTTAGGTTATTTATTCTGTCATTTGGTACGGATTCCTCGATTCTTTCAAATATTTATTTCTTATCGTGTGCACGTTGTAAATTTAACTCTGAAAATTTTTGTACGATCACGCGATCTCTTTCTTCCTGTTTTCTATCCTGTTCCTTTTGTCTAATTTCTATTGCAATTAATCTATTATTGTGAGAATTCAAAATCGGTTGTACTTCTTCTCTAATTTCTTTCTTTAAATCATCTTTCATGTTTTTGAAACATGTCCCTATTCGTGAGTCTAACTGTGTTGCCAGCGTTCCC
Source organism: Schistocerca americana (assembly GCF_021461395.2). Classification (NCBI taxonomy): domain Eukaryota; kingdom Metazoa; phylum Arthropoda; class Insecta; order Orthoptera; family Acrididae; genus Schistocerca; species Schistocerca americana. Next base: position 123,517,911 of record NC_060124.1, read on the forward strand.
ATCTCTGTTTTTAATTCAGATCTTAACTGTGTTTCCATTGTTCCCATATCAGTTTCTAACCGTGTTGCCAATGTTCCCATACCTGTTTTAATTGTTCCTATTTGTGAGTCTAACCGTGTTGCCAAAGTTCCCATCTCTGTTTTTTATTCAGATCCTAACTGTGATCCCAGTGAGTCTATCCATGTTTCCATTGTTCCCATATCAGTTTCTAACCGTGTTGCCAATGTTCCCATATCTGTTTTAATTGTTCCTATTTGTGAGACTAACCGTGATCCCAAATTTAATATTGCACTCATCAACTGCTCCATATTAACTTGTTCGAAATTCTTTTCGCCCCTAACATTTCCTGTAAAACTAACTTCCTTCGTCATAGCAGTAAAGCTATCTGTGTTCGATACTATTTCAGAATCGTCTAGCGTTAATCTCGTATTCTGTGAATTTATTGATTGAGAAAAATTTTGAACTGGTTCCGGACTATTTTCCCGACTTATTAAATTGTTATCTACTTCATTATTCATCATACTGTTCTCCTGCGTTGGCGAGTTCGCCATGTTAACAATTTCGTCATTCTCACTATCCATCATTTTTGCCGTTTTCATCGATCGCATAATCATTTACAAAACATACAAATGTCGTCACTATACGAAAATTACACACAATATAACACTTTACCACCAACAATACCATTCACACGAAATGCTTCCCGACAAACACGATTAACGAACAACTGAAATCTTCATAATTGCACAAAATTGTCAAACCTGTATACTAGACATCAAAAATTAAATTATGCAAAAATACCATTAGAAGAAAGACAAGACAACTACAAAAGTTCAATTACCAAATTTACACATGCAATATAGACTACAATTACTAAACTACAAATTGCTACAACAATACTACTGTCAGCTATTTTTACTATCAAAAGAATTCCAAGGGACGATCCGAAGCAGCGGTCGCCACGTGAATGGGGGCTTAATTAAATAAAATGCTAATAATTTTAATTTTAGTAGCTGTCTGTCCTGCTACGAAGTCTCGTAACCGTTTGGCCCTGACTAGTAATAGTACGCAATCTGACTGCATAGAATAACAACAAAGAATGAAAGGAAATTTCCGTTAACACAATTAATTAATTAAGTTCCCAGCAACTATAAAAGCTACGTAACAAGAACTCCGAAACAACAAAGCACAAGTGTAACTGTTCTGTGTGTGGAATTGTGATTCAACATACACATCTGGCACGGTTCTTCCTCAATAAGACAAGGTATTTTAAGCACCATTTACACTGAAGTAATTAAAAAAACAGAAATACTAAAGTTGCACATAGGAATCAGAATTACACTCTAATAAATGAACACAAGCCAGATGCTTTGTTGACTAAACCTGTGACCAAGAGACATTGTTAGTTAGGAAATTAAGAAAAAATTAAAAAATGTTTTTTACCTTCATATATATTGACGAAAAATACACTCTGATCATTACAACATCCCCATTCGAACAGCATCGGCTGTCTAGCCCATCAGAACAACTGCACACGACATGCTCACAACTAGTACTGCTATCGACATCCTCTCAACAACCACTGCCCACGGCAACTTCAGAACTACAACTGCCCACAGCAACTTCTGAACAAACACTGCCAGTGGAGGCGGTGGAATAAAACTCTTTGGTGCAGTCTCTTGCGCTGTGACTCAGTGTAGCCACCTTTCAACCTCCACCTTTGTCCGATTTCTCCACCTCTCTCTCTAATCATATCTTTCTCCCCTCCGGCTTGCCACCTCTGCCTCGCCCTCTTCCTTTTCCAGCTGCCCACTACTCCTCCACACCTTCCACCTGCCTCATGCTTCTCATCCCAAACCATCTATTTCATCCTCCCCCTCACTCTCTCCATTCCCTCTTCTATCCATCTCACACGAATGTCCATCTGAATGTGTAGCCCCTGCGATACAGTTCAATAAAGCAGACAGATACTACTCCCACACCACACCCGTCATGCATGGCAGGCTACACATCAGAGGACTGAAAATCATTTGTTTGCCCCTGACATACAGGCCACCACGCAGGGCAGGTCGACAAAGCAAGCAAAAAACACAGCTTGCATGTGCTGGACAACCTGTGCTATGGACCTGGGAAACCGTTTCCTGTCCTTGACATGAAGACTACCTTGCAAATCAAGTATTTTTGGGAGGCTGATGCTGTTCTCATACAACATTCCTCTTGTGCAGGGAAAAGGGGTTGGCAAAATGAGTTTTTGCCAGTATCTCCGCTTCTATTGGAGCTATGAGGTCATGAACCGCACAAAGCTGATACTTGTGATGTTCGTTTCTCTTCTTGGAATCGAATCGGGAGCTAGGAAGTAGACGCTGTATATATATATATATATATATATATATATATATATATATATATATATATATATATATATATATAATAGCTACTCTCAGTTTCATTTATAATGACAGGTCTCCTGATTGTATCTTACAGTGCTTCCAGAACTGTGTAGATGCGCAGCAGCAACGAGAATTTCACAAAAAACAGGTAGGAGGAAATCCTACTTGTTGAATCATTAAGGTAATCCAGGGAAGGATTAACTTTACTAGTTCAGTCTTAAGTGGGAAGGTCAGCTATTATTTCTAGACTGGTGACTAAGCAGAGAAACTTTTACAGAGGATCGTTTCACTAGGGAATTTTGCACATGCCGTTAGTATTCTGTTAATTAACAAATGGGGCGAACGCTTAGAAAACATGTCTCACTGAATTTTCCATTTCGAGCGCAGTACCTGCAACGGAATGCGTTGGACACGTCCCGTAGGCCGGGAGGCGGTGCATGAGATGCCGGGTTGCCTACGCGCTGCCCCTGCGGCTGTTGCGCCGACTGCGCGGAGTTTCGCCGTCTGCCGGCCACACCCCATTTGCTGCGGATAGGTCGCCTGGGAACGACTCGGCGCGGGCACTGCGCGCGCGCGCGTGACCGCGTCTGTGTTTTCTTGTGCGGATGAATGCACGCGCGGCGCTACTGCCCGGATAAAATGGCTCTGGCAACTCTAAACTGAAAGAAACAGCGCGCAGACCATTACGTGGCTCCACTGATGCTCTGAACCTGCGAAAGCAGAACGACCTCTCAGCCGTTAACGGTACTCCCCGAATATTTATTCCTCCTTTCCGAAAATCTCTTGCGTTGTACGCTGAGGGATAAAATAACAAGTCGCTCTTTCAATGCCTTACGTAAAACTTACTGAATAATGTCTTGTCCCTTTCGATAACCGCACACATATAAAACCTAAGAGCTCTATTATGAAATTGTAGGTCATCTGCTTCACTACAGAATGAGAACGAAAGCTTCTGTTTCCTTTCCCTCCGTTCTCTTCCATAATCATCCTTCCACGACAGCTCAAACATAGCACTACCTGACCCTAAATTACACAGACATAATGTACCTAATGACCCTAAGATTTGTGTTTGTTTTTAATCCTGTTACTACGTAATTTACGACATAGGATATTTTGGCGTCCCTGGCGGCAGTAAAATACTACGCGACGTTCGTGTCTCAGTCCGGCCCACAGTTTAAATCTGTCAAAGCGTTATTAACATCGAGTACAGATTTAAGTGTCAGGAAGTCGTTCCTGAAAGTATTTGTATGGAGCGTAGCCATGTATGGAAGTGTAACATGGACGATAAATAGTTTGGACGAGAAGAGAATAGAAGCTTTCGAAATGTGGTGCTACAGAAGAATGCTGAAGATTACATGGGTACATCACATAACTAATGAGGAGGTATTGAACAGAATTGGAGAGAAGAGAAATTTGTGGCACAACTTGACTAGACGAAGGGATCGGTTGGTAGGGCATATTCTGAGGCATCAAGGGATCACCAATTTAGTACTGGAGGGCAGCGTGGAGGGGACAAATCGTAGAGGGAGACCAAGAGATGAATACACTAAGCAGATTCAGAAGGATGTAGGCTGCAGTAGGTACTGGGAGATGAAGAAGCCTGCACAGGATAGAGTAGCATGGAGATCTGCATCAAACCAGTCTCAGGACTGAAGACCACAACAACAACAACAACAACAACAACAACAAGTTTAAGATACGTTGTCTGAAAGTGTATATAAACAGCACGAGAACCTGGTTGGAATGACAAACTAATTGGATTTAATCCGGAAAGAGGAACTAGAAACACTGTGTGTCACGCTTAAAACTCATACACATGCAATTCGACGAACGAAAAGTGCGACACATCATTTGATGTTGAGTCAGTAGTCGTTAGGACGAGTGTCGCTTAAATAAAAGAGAGAAACCTTCTTTTATTCCCTAGAGTTAGCAGTTTTTGACCTTTACAGGCCCTCTTTTCCAGCCATTTCTGTATAACATTGTTTCATGTATGTATTTTTCCCATCTAACCGCTGACCTTTCTAGCCTTCTTCTTCCGTGCAACTCCCAGCTTAAAAAATCTCTCATGGTCAACTATGGCTGGGCTCCCTCTGTGCATGCTCGTACCATTGAAGCGCTCTATCCATTTCTTTTTACGTTGCTAAACATTAATCTTCACTAAATATCTGTAAAGCACAAGAGGACCGTAAATAATCAGTCCGGAAATGGCATGCTTTATACCTCTCAGTGTCCTTAGAAAACATAGCGAGAAATTGTAAGTGCTCTTTTTGTTAAAGCTACAATTTCTTGCAATATACATCTTACCTTTCGTAGAAATTTTGTTACAAATATATATAAGCGACACTGTTAGCATTCACCAGGTATCGTATTCAGTATGGCGGCTTACAGTCAACTTGGAGCGCTCCTGTCGCAGTGCATAACGAAAATATTACATTAAAGAAAAGAAAAGTACAGATAAGGTATAAACTACAGTACATTTAACTCCAAAGCGTAAGTAATTGAAACATCAAGAACGATAAGTTAAAAGTTAGCTGTTAACCTGCAGTTTTCTATATTCAGTTCTATTATTCTGCAGTCCAATCACTTTCACATACTACACAACGCAGGTTGCCGCCAAGATGAGACTCTGTACCGGGTATCGACTTCAAATAACTTCCGAGGTTCGTCTCAGAGAGGTTTACCGGAAGTATGCTTAGCGTTGCCGGGTGAATGGACCGATGAGAACTTTGTCTGCTTACAAGGAATGTTGTGAGCTGGTGTTGGACAGAATTTATGGTAAGTGGGTCTCATGTTGATGAGCTACGTATAGGTGATGCACATTTCCTATATGGTTTTATTAATCATGCACGTCGTGCACGTATGACATGGTTAACTCTTCCGTAATTCGCACTGCGAAACTGTTACGACTTCAGCGTGCAGGATTTTTATCTCACAAGTGCTTACTGTTTCTTTGTGCCTATGTGTACGCCATTGGTACAGATTCTTCTTGAAATCAGTTAATTCGAATGGTGGTACAGTCAGTTTGGTTGTATTTCTTTCAGTGAAACTCTCTAAATGCCTTGTGACGTGCAGTGAACTTTGTTAATTTGCAGTTATTATATAGTGGAACTTGCTCATTTATTTGCTATTTAACCCATTGCCGTGACTTGTACGATCGCACGATCTAAGACGTAATCTTTGCCTTGATCAGTTAGTAAAATTTCTTACTACATTTCCCACAAAAATCAGCATCCATTACTATAATATTACATATCCCATGCTTTGCAAGAATTTTCGCAGATAAGGTAGGTCTTGATTCTAATATGCTTCACAGAAACGCTTGTTGTAGAAGTGAGTACGTTTAGTGCAGCGTACACTAGTCACATTGACGTCAACCTCTGTCGAAAGGAGGAAAATCATTTTGTTATCACTCTTTAATGTTCAGTAGTTACAAAGAACAATTTTCTCTCTTGGTTGGACTTTTTACAATTGACATTATTTTTCGGTGATTTATTTCAGTTCAGTCGAACAGCATTTTTGGGTAATATAGTTCACCAAGTTATTATTTTTCGAAAATACGTCATTTCTGTTAAGCCTTTTGACAAAATTTGCTTAATGAGACCGCGTGAGTCATGACTCCATATGTCACACAGCAAGAGTGTTGTTAAAAAGCATGGTTCTGAAAGTAGGTGACGATTCCGCAAAGAATCTGGTAGTAAGTTCCAAGACAGCGGACAGACTACTCCACAATGAAAAAGTAATTATTCACAAGAACATTGAGAGAGATCCGTCTGATGCCTTTTTTTTTGCTTTTCAAGCTGTTCATTGACTTTCCTCACTTGCTAAATGTCTACGATTATAAACAAACTATCAGAAAAAAATTGGATCGTTGTTTTCTTTACGTTTATATGTTGCATAAATGAAAATCTGGATCCACACTCATCACTTCTTATCTAACACAAATGAACTGAAATTTCAATCTAACAGCTGACGAAGAAGAGGGAGATTAATAAAAATAACAAAGAAAGATTCTGGTGTGCGTCCCCCTGTTTGCACTTTGATGGAGACATCCGCGTCTTGTGATTAAATGTCGTTTGCATTGGTTTGCTCCAGTAATTTCCGTGTGAGTCTGAACAGATCAGTGACCCTTGTAATTACATAATATTAATGGGATCTAGACAGACAATGTGAAGCTCCTTCTAACAAGCCGAGGAACAAGCAAGTAAGATCTTATTAAAATAATGTTCGGATTGCCGAGTTTCACATGCAAGGTATGCACCTCTTTTGGCATGGTGGTCCCTTGTGCCTTGTGAACAATACAGAGCGCAATTAATGTAAGCAGCAGCAGATCCAAGTCGTGTGGGGGTTCGTCATGGTCCTTTCTCGGCGGTATGTGCCGGCTAGGACATATCACTTATTAACGGTGGAGACAAACCTCTTGCAGAAACGATGGCTCCAGCCCAGAAAAGACAGCTTAAAATCTAATCATCATTTATGCCTCCCGTTGACATACTAGTACCAGTACTGACAGGCTGATGGTTAAGTAGGAAGTTAAGACACCGGCAGACATCCCTATGTCACTGTGTTTACCAAAACCATGTGAAGAGTTAAAACACTTTCGAATAATATTCAGAATGGTAAGGGGAGAACGCGCATTTGTTCATGTCAAGACAACAGATCTCATTGGCCCCTAATATGTGGTGTATATCTTTCCCTAAAGGGAAGAGAAAGTAAATCCTGTAGAAAACTTTCTCTCTCGCGTTAGGTCAAACAAATAAGGATGAGCCCTGTTTGGCTTGCTCCAGTTGTTGGTGGAATTATACACTCCTGGAAATGGAAAAAAGAACACATTGACACCGGTGTGTCAGACCCACCATACTTGCTCCGGACACTGCGAGAGGGCTGTACAAGCAATGATCACACGCACGGCACAGCGGACACACCAGGAACCGCGGTGTTGGCCGTCGAATGGCGCTAGCTGCGCAGCATTTGTGCACCGCCGCCGTCAGTGTCAGCCAGTTTGCCGTGGCATACGGAGCTTCATCGCAGTCTTTAACACTGGTAGCATGCCGAGACAGCGTGGACGTGAACCGTATGTGCAGTTGACGGACTTTGAGCGAGGGCGTATAGTGGGCATGCGGGAGGCCGGGTGGACGTACCGCCGAATTGCTCAACACGTGGGGCGTGAGGTCTCCACAGTACATCGATGTTGTCGCCAGTGGTCGGCGGAAGGTGCACGTGCCCGTCGACCTGGGACCGGACCACAGCGACGCACGGATGCACGCCAAGACCGTAGGATCCTACGCAGTGCCGTAGGGGACCGCACCGCCACTTCCCAGCAAATTAGGGACACTGTTGCTCTTGGGGTATCGGCGAGGACCATTCGCAACCGTCTCCATGAAGCTGGGCTACGGTCCCGCACACCGTTAGGCCGTCTTCTGCTCACGCCCCAACATCGTGCAGCCCGCCTCCAGTGGTGTCGCGACAGGCGTGAATGGAGGGACGAATGGAGACGTGTCGTCTTCAGCGATGAGAGTCGCTTCTGTCTTGGTGCCAATGATGGTCGTATGCGTGTTTGGCGCCGTGCAGGTGAGCGCCACAATCAGGACTGCATACGACCGAGGCACACAGGGCCAACACCCGGCATCATGGTGTGGGGAGCGATCTCCTACACTGGCCGTACACCACTGGTGATCGTCGAGGGGACACTGAATAGTGCACGGTACATCCAAACCGTCATCGAACCCATCGTTCTACCACTCCTAGACCGGCAAGGGAACTTGCTGTTCCAACAGGACAATGCACGTCCGCATGTATCCCGTGCCAACCAACGTGCTCTAGAAGGTGTAAGTCAACTACCCTGGCCAGCAAGATCTCCGGATCTGTCCCCCATTGAGCATGTTTGGGACTGGATGAAGCGTCGTCTCACGCGGTCTGCACGTCCAGCACGAACGCTGGTCCAACTGAGGCGCCAGGTGGAAATGGCATGGCAAGCCGTTCCACAGGACTACATCCAGCATCCTTACGATCGTCTCCATGGGAGAATAGCAGCCTGCATTGCTGCGAAAGGTGGATATACACTGTACTAGTGCCGACATTGTGCATGCTCTGTTGCCTGTGTCTATGTGCCTGTGGTTCTGTCAGTGTGATCATGTGATGTATCTGACCCCAGGAATGTGTCAATAAAGTTTCCCCTTCCTGGGACAATGAATTCACGGTGTTCTTATTTCAATTTCCAGGAGTGTATTTGGTGAGCTGCCACACTTAGAGAAGTGTGGAGAACATTCTGTTTCGGTGAGCAGACGGAGAACATTCTGTTTTGGGCAGCAGCTAGCAGAATATTCTCTATCACAGAGTGGTAAGAGAACATTCGGCATTGGAGAGCGGTAGAGAGAAGATTCTCTTGCGGATATCGTTGGGGAACAGCGGCTTCCTGGTTCGCGGTCGATCGCGGCCCGCCAGATAGGTGAGTATTCTCACTACTGTGTCAGGATTTAACTGAGATCGCCATCTTGAGAAGTTTAAGTATCTTTCGACCAAATTAGAGTCGTTTCAGGGCCGTAGTCACGATTCTCTATTTTCATATTTCAGTACTTTCACGATTCGGGACACAACGTATGTTACAGTGAATCTGGAGTTACCATGACTTCCTCGTTAACCTGCTCGTCGCACGAGTTAATTCTTGCGCATGCTTAACTGCTCCTTAACACTATGCCTTCCGGTGACACCACAGTGGTATCGTTCACGAAATAGCGGTCAACGGCCAGCGACACCACAATGGTTTCGTGTGCATAGTATCGCTTAGTGGCCGGCGACAACACGGTGGTGTCGTGAGAAGTGTATCGCGCAGTGGCCGACGACAGCACTTAGTATCTTTTGCCTTGTGTTGGCGTTTTGTTTAACTAACAATGAGTTACTCACGTCAACAAGTTTTTTGGTTTTTATAAGTATTTGTGCCCTTTCATCATGGCAGACGAAAGAGACGATGCGATTATTTACGACGAATGCGCGGACGTCTTGCCTTACGTTCCCGACGACTTGGACGATTGGGAAGGAGACATTGAATATAAAAAAAATGAAAGTGAAGCATAATTGTCGGAAGATAGTGAAATACGTCCAAGAAGAATTCGGCGAACGCTGCAGTTGCCAGCTGATTCGGATGAATCAGAAGAAGAAGCCGGTGAACAGAGGTCAGACTTTAATTTACCGAGGACCAGTAATAAACTTGAAGGATCCCCGGGTCCAAACATATTTTCCAAAGATACACAGATTGTCGAGGATATCGTAGAATTATGTATTGGGAAAAATCTATTTGAATATATTAGCAACTAAACTATCAAGTACTACAGTCAAAAATTTTTTTTTTTTTGTCATCAATCTACTGACTGGTTTGATGCGGCCCGCCACGAATTCCTTTCCTGTGCTAACCTCTTCATCTCAGAGTAGCACTTGCAACCCACGTCCTCAATTATTTGCTTGACGTATTCCAATCTCTGTCTTCCTCTACAGTTTTTGCCCTCTACAGCTCCCTCTAGTACCATGGAAGTCATTCCCTCATGTCTTAGCAAATGTCCTATCATCCTGTCCCTTCTCCTTATCAGTGTTTTCCACATATTCCTTTCCTCTCCGATTCTAATTTTCAACATTCGTCTGTAGCACCACATCTCAAATGTTTCGATGCGCTTCTGTTCCGGTTTTCCCACAGTCCATGTTTCACTACCATACAATGCTGTAGTCCAGACGTACATCCTCAGAAATTTCTTGCTCAAATTAAGGCCGGTATTTGATATTAGTAGACTTCTCTTGGCCAGAAATGCCTTTTTTGCCATAGCGAGTCTGCTTTTGATGTCCTCCTTGCTCCGTCCGTCATAGGTTATTTTACTGCCTAGGTAGCAGAATTCCTTAACTTCACTGACTTCGTGACCATCAATCCTAATGTTAAGTTCTCGCTGTTCTCATTTCTACTACCTCTCATTACCTTCGTCTTTCTCCGATTTACTCTCAAACCATATTGTGTACTCATTAGACTGTTCATTCCGTTCAGCACATCATTTAATTCTTCTTCACTTTCACTCAGGATAACAATGTCATCAGCGAATCGTATCATTGATATCCTTTCACCTTGTATTTTAATTCCACTCCTGAAACTTTCTTTTATTTCCATCATTGCTTCCTCGATGTACAGATTGAAGAGTAGGGGCGAAAGGCTACAACCTTGTCTTACACCCTTCTTAATACGAGCACTTCGTTCTTGATCGTCCACTCTTATTATTCCCTCTTGGTTGTTGTACGTATTGTATATGACCCGTCTCTCCCTATAGCTTACCCCTACTTTTTTCAGAACCTCGAGCAGCTTGCACAATTTTATATTGTCGAACGCTTTTTCCAGGTCGACAAATCCTATGAAAGTGTCTTGATTTTTCTTTAGCCTTGCTTCCATTATTAGCCGTAACGTCAGAATTGCCTCTCTCGTCCCTTTACTTTTCCTAAAGCCAAACTGATAATCACCTAGCGCATTCTCAATTTTCTTTTCTATTCTTCTGTATATTATTCTTGTAAGCATCTTCGATGCATGAGCTGTTAAGCTGATTGTGCGATAATTCTCGCACTTGTCAGCTCTTGCCGTCTTCGGAATTGTGTGGATGATGCTTTTCCGAAAGTCAGATGATATATCGCCAGACTCATATATTCTACACACCAACGTGAATAGTCGTTTTGTTGCCACTTCCCCCAATGATTTTAGAAATTCTGATGGAATGTTATCTATCCCTTCTGCCTTATTTGACCGAAAGTCCTCCAAAGCTCTTTTAAATTCCGATTCTAATACTGGATCCCCTATCTCTTCTAAATCGACTCCTGTTTCTTCTTCTATCACATCAGACAAATCTTCATCCACATAGAGGCTTTCAATGTATTCTTTCCACCTACCTGCACTCTCCTCTGCGTTTAACAGTGGAATTCCCGTTGCACTCTTAATGTTACCACCGTTGCTTTTAATGTCACCAAAGGTTGTTCTGACTTTCCTGTTTGCTGAGTCTGTCCTTCCGACAATCATATCTTTTTCGATGTCTTCGACGTTACGGGACTCAAACTCAGGAAACGGTTTGGTCTTGCTATCCTTATGGGAACTGTAAAAAAGAAAGCAAGGATCGATGATTATTGGTCAACGAATCCGTTGATAGACACACCGATATTTCGCAAAACGATGTCCCGCACCTGATTCAGACAAATATTATCATTTTTACATTTTCCCGACAACAGCAATAAACCAGATAATGCCGACTGGCTTTTCAAAGTGCAATTCGTAATATATTATTTTTCCAAAATGTTTAAAGAAACCTTTAATCCAAGTCGAAACATCTCAGTTGATGAAAGAATGATACCGTTGTGTGGGCGGTTAAATTTTAAAGTTTACAATCCGTCGAAAATTACAAAATATGGCATACTCATTAGGATGCTGTGTGATTCAAGTACGGGATACATTACCTCATTCAAGACATATTCCGGCGCTGGAAATCCTTTAGCAAAAACAGTGATGGAACTATTGGCACCTTCTTATTAAAAGTGCCATCACCTCTACATGGATAATTATTATAACAGTGTAGAACTTACAGAGAAGTTACTTGAAAAGAAAATTCGAATTTGTGGAACGATACAGGAAAATAGAGGATTTACGGAAAAATTAAAGCTTGCAAAAGTCAATGTATTTTAAGCCTGTCATCAACGGAAAGGTGAAGTACTCGCACAGATATGGAGAACTTCGAAAACTAAAACGTTACGAATGATCTCTACAGTACATAATGTCACATTGACTGACACTCTAAGCAAATGTAGATAAACCAATTAAGCAATAAAAAAAACTGAAAGTGTATATTGGACTACAACAAGAACATTAAAGGAGTGGGTCGGGCAGTCCAATATTTGAGCTATTACCCTATATACAGAAAAACTATAAAATGGTCAAAAAAGGTCCGCATGTACCTCTCTAATTGCACATTATTTAATGCGTTCGGTACATGGCAATATTTCAATACAGACCACAAGAGTCTCCGATTTCACGATTTAATTATTGAAAGTGTGTGTTTCATGGATAAAAGACCATGTACCCGCTTTTGAGCAAAATTTGGGGGTTGCTACTACGTAGCGCACGTTTCATTATGATCCGGTTGACAGACTTTCCGGTGACATAAAGCAACACCAGCTAATACTTATTTCCGCAACGAGTTAACGAATACGAAGGAACTGCCATGTATGTTCCAACAACAAAAAAAGGAGAACAACAAACTTAATCAGCAAGTTTTGTGGAGGTTGCGTTACATCTTGGAGACTGTTTTGCTGCATATCATATGAATGACAAGTACTAAGTACCAAAGACAATGCAAATAAACAAATATATGAAACAGACGAGTTTTGTATTTATTGATGTATGTAGATCTTCGAAATTTTATGAAAGTAGGGGGAACAGCGTTGTGAAGTTACGAGAACTAACGATGAGATTGGTAAAACTTAACAATTTATAGTCTCCCGATAACGTTAAGAACGGCCGTCGACAAGCCAAGTAATCGGAATTAGCGCTGCCGGCGACAAGCGAATACATTTGTACGAGACGTGCGGACGGCAAAGTGTTAATACAATGGGGTAACGCAGTTATTTTTGACATATTATTTAAAGCCGGTTCAGTTGCGATCTGTTCTTTTGTACTGTTTCCCAGTTCGTTGCGATTCCACCATACACACATTACTTGTAACTGAGGCAGTTCAGAACTTCGTGGATTTCTTGTTAATTTTGTGGAAGACATTTGCCATATTTATTCTTTCCTATGTATGTAGATTTTCCTAAAATAAATGTGTAGTTTGAGATTTATTCTTGTTATAATTTTGGTAGTTAGTTGATCCCATGACACTTGAATATAAATGAGTTACGGCCATCAGCCACATACATGTAAGATGGATATTGTTCCTTATGACAATTTCGTGGTGCAGATCATCTTTTAAAAACAGGAACAGTTCCTGATCAGCCTAAAGGCCCTCGGACATTTATTTTTTACTAACCATTGATGCTCAGGCATCTGGCGACCGTTGAATTAAGTCATAAATAAAATCAAACAGCAACAGCTTACTTAGTTCCTCCCCTCGCATTCTTCAGTAATAGATTTCTTTCATTTAGCTCACCCCGCGTGCATATTATTCCTCACATCCTTCGCCGCATAATAAACTTTTTTCAATTAGTTCACCCAGCCAGTATGTTTAGTTTCACCCCACATATTCATATTGTAATAAACCTCTTTCAACATTTCCAGCCTACAACCCTCTTTCGGTTAACGCTTGAAACATAATAATGGTGCATACATACTCTAAAGACATCCAGTACTTACATATAGCAATTTGTACAGGAGAGCGGGGGTAGGGGTAGGGGGGCAGTTCACATCTTTGGCAATTTTTTCAAAGGGATGCATCACCTTGACGTAGCTCTGGAGAAATCGTTCGACTCAATTATCGCCTTCCAGTCTTCACAGGTGTGCCTGCCTTGGTAAAATATTGTTTCCAGTCTTTTCTGTATTATTTTATTTACGTATTTCAAAAAGACAAATTAAATAATTTTAGAAAAAAGAGAAGCCATCGGCAAATTCCACGGAAACGAAAACGCTGAAGAAAAGAAGAATTTGAAATCAACGCAGTGAACTATCATATTTTACTACATTCACACTCGTAATTAGGTTTAGGTAGAGGTATAATATTAATATTTCACTGCATACATGTAGTGTGAATCTTTATTAAAATTAATACGTGGATAACTATTGGATGACTCTTGAAAGACTGCATTTAGAAAAAAATGTGAACATGAACGTGTAATATTTTGTGACATTCATTATGAAACTTTAGAAAAACGAAATCGTTAGAACGTGTCTTGCTAAAAAGTGAGGCAGCAGTTAAAACTATCTCACAGGAAACAGTTGGCTTCCTTAACGCCGAGTGACCCTCTTCTATTTTGTTAACTCTTATAGGACTTGAAGATCAGTACCCAGACATCAGTTTCCTAAATCAGTATGACGCAATTTTCATAGAACCTCGAAAACATCACTTTGACGCTTAGATGATTCCCGAGTGCTGTTAAATACATAACTTTGTAGCGCATTCATTGGAACCGAGTCTCGCCAAACTCAAGGATGCGTATATACAGCAACTTATCGACTGTTAAATATTACAATAATAGATTCTTGTATTTCACTTAGGTGTCGAATACAAACATTCCGTGCACAATTATCTGAACGTTGTGACGCCTCTTGATGAATCACTTAGTATTTGAAGAGAGAGTTTTCACTTTTTAGAGGAATTTTACAGATATATACTGAAAGTGAACGTATCTTCCAGTGATGGGTTTATGTACAGTTCCATGATAGTCTAAGAGTATCAGCAGGAAAATGAGATTTTTGTTTCATTTGTTCATGTTATATTACGATGTTCAACAATGAGGCGTTCATTGCTGCCTTTCTCCTGATTGAGAAAGCCTCTGAGACACTTATGTCCTAATGAATTTAAGTTTCTTGTTCTAACTGAAATAGTAATAACTAAAAAGAATTATTTAACTTTCTTTACCTAATTTTCCACCTTCTTATTACCATGAAGAACTGTAGTTAAATGTGGCCACTGTTTGGTACTAGTGGTAGCTAGTGCGGATTTGCGTATTACTGCTAACTTAGCTTAATTTCATTAGCATTTTCTTGTACTACCGTTTGTCAGAACCTGCACGTAGTTTTATTATTACGAACTTCGATGCATTTATTTGGTCACACGGTCTAGACTAATTTTCAGTATATACATTTTTCAAACGCAACCACACAAGCCGAAGCTACTAAGTAACTTTGGCTTGAGCATAAAACCAGCTTGTTTTAGGAGAAATCAGTTACATCAAAATAAGAGTTAAAAAGTCTTTGGTACCAGTTTAGTGCTTGATTCAGAGATGTTATTTTCTCAGATGGTCATTTTATCAGTAGCAACGAATTTATAACTGATCCTGACAAACTATTACTGCAATACAACAAAATGAATATTTTATTACCTTCTTGTTCTAAGATAAATTGGGATATTAATAGAGGTCTCTTATAATGTGATTGGTGAATTTGGTTATGAACGGAAAATCATGACGAATAGTATACATTCGAGTCAAATGCAATCTCATAATGACATAAGAGAGTTTATGAAATCATATAGTCACGAAGAAAACTGACATAAAATACAGACTGTTTGGACACTACACATCAGAAGGTATTAGAGACAAATCGATGTTTGGTGAAATCTTTATGTGTACATGTCTAAGAGAAGAAAACGATATGTTTGAAATTTAACTTCTAATTTTATAAAAGAAAAAAATGGTAAATCACTTTACTTACAAATTTTTATCTAAATAGTATCATTCACACAAATATCACGTACTCGCTTTCACGTTTCGCAAATGATTTTTTTAAAGCGTACTGCGCCATGCGAGGTAACACCCCAAAAATGTTCGGGCTCACATGCGGTTCCTCTTCTTCGAAATGTCTTGGCTCAAACTCATCTAGGGGTTGAACGGCACGTGTCGCATTACACGCCCTAAATT
Source organism: Schistocerca americana (assembly GCF_021461395.2). Classification (NCBI taxonomy): domain Eukaryota; kingdom Metazoa; phylum Arthropoda; class Insecta; order Orthoptera; family Acrididae; genus Schistocerca; species Schistocerca americana. The sequence goes on from NC_060124.1 coordinate 123,533,876, forward strand.
AGATACTTGTGACCCCTTGGTTAAATTGTCTGACTGATGCCTAGTTCGCTAAATACAAAGTTAATATAACATATAATAACATTAATAATAATATCGGGAACTAAATTAAAGACCCATAAATGATATAGGCCACACAGTGGCGATTTGGTTAGAATAATGTTTATTCAGAAAGAAAAACCAATAGTGAAAGTGGTCGTATTTAGAATTACTATTACCTTCGAGCGCATATCCATTTGACGCAGTTCGATCATTCACAATCTCATCGCGAAATGTAGTTATGTACGCGAAAAGTTAGAGTTCACACTAGGCGCGCGGCTGCTCACCGCTCAGAGGTGAAGTACCGCGATACCAAACAAAGCGAAATTTCCTAAGTCATTTCACTTACAAGCTGCCTAAAGACCGACTGTGCGGTTTCACTTCGCAATCCGATCTGTAGGCTTTCGCGTCTGCACCAGCACTGTCTCTCTGCCCGTCCCTGGCCGCGTTTCCCTTGCGCCGAATATCCTCTCTCAACTGACTAGGGCAGTTCCCTTTCCTGAAGCCGAACATCTGAATGGCTACAGCTTATGTTACATTATTTTACATTTCAACATGTTTAAATCATCAAAGCTTGACCTCCTTCACGTTCTAAATAAAGTAACATTAATATCCAACATAATAATAAAAGTTAAATTCTTTTACATAAAACCAATACAATTTTCTTCTTAACTTTGAACGTCACGGCCAGTAGCCTTGCACCAATGTGCTTTCTGATAAATAAATGAAGAACAAAAGTAACTATTATGCACTAAACTTTACAACAAATATTCTATTACCTAATTATTCAGTAAGGTGTCGTGCTGTTATCGTTCAATGTGTTTTGTGTAGAGGAAAAGATGATCTTATGCTTAACTGAAAATACTAATAATAGAAATTTACTATATCTTTCAAATAAATGAAGTTACAGAGTTGATATTTGCAACATTTGTCATTTTAATGATGCTCTTCTATATGAAATGTCGATCGTTAAAATCGACTAAGGCGTTCAGATTTTAGCACTCAAGTTTTGTAACAAAGTCTTGTCAATTTCTCTTTAACAGTAAATCCTAAACTATTGTAGATGTGATCAATATTCAAGTTTTATTGGGCTCACCATGAAAATTTATGAAGGAAGATAGATTGAAACTACTGTGGCTTCATTCCCTGCATTACTACAGAATTAAATAGTTTCCATACATGTTTCCCTTTGTAGCCGATCTTAGGTCCGCCATATTGAATACTACTACGTCTCTTCGGCCACAGACAGTTTCTACTGGGTTCCCCTATGACGTAGGTTCTCGTCTGCTTCACTCGCACACTACAGCGCTTAGGACGCAATAGACAATAGACGTCTGTGGATTTCCCCATCTCGTGGTGAATCTGTGCCCTTTGTGGCACTCGGTCAAAGACGACAGGTCCGTTTCACTATTCCTGAAGGCTGACTCTTTTGGTTATATATTTAAATGAGAGCGAAATGCTCGTTGCCTCACGGCCGTCAGCTGTACATTTGTATTTTTATTTTCTACCGGTTTCATTTTTAATGGCCATCTTCACAGGAAAAAGAAGTACTTGTCAATGTACCAAAAATACATTTTGATCAAATACGATACAACCAAATGAAGAACACAGATGTTATATAAGCCTGTCGGAGTGTAATCCAAATAAAAGCGCTGTACTTAGAACAATTACAGCAATGTGTACTTGGTAAAAACTTCACACTTAATAATTTGACGTGTTGTTATGTGTGAAGTTGACGTGTTATTAAATGTGAAGTTCTCACTATTTATACATTAGTGTAATTCCTCTAATGTACAACACGTTCATATGGATTACGTTCAGACAGGCTATTATGACATGACTATTCTACATTTGGTAGCGTCGTATATGATCAAAATGTATTTTTGATCCATTGACAGTATAGTTTTTTTCCCTGTGAAGATGGTCATTATCAATGATACCGGTGGAGAAAAAAAATACGCTTGTACAGCTGACGATGTAGATATACTATTTTCAAAATATTCAACAGCTGTATAGAGTCAGCTAAGAAAATTTTATACTGTTGAATTTGTTACTTTAGGAAAAAACATATACCCTGCGACAGTTGTTGCAATTGTGCCGTTTATTTTCTCTAATTTGAAAGAAATGTATGAAGACTTTCCTACTGGCTTGCTAGGCCTAACGTAAGAAAGGATTTTCTGTTGGGGTTGTCTCCCTTAGCCTTTGAAGTTTCTCCTCCACCAAAAGGCAGTGGTTCCCCTCTCATTTAATCCGCAGAAAGGAGGGTTGCCTCACCTGCCAGCTAGGCCTTTCTGAAGTCATCCTTCTCTGCCGTCGCTGCCATTAAGGGCTCCATCCGTAGCCCTGGGCATGGTTTCCGTGTTATACCCCACGGGATTGGTTCCCTGCCTGAACTCAGGCATCCTAGCACTCCCGCCTACTGATGTGTACGATGCCCACCCCCGCGACGTGGACGTGCCAGACAGGAATTACCCCAGTGGAGGAATAGGGAACCGGGATAATGATTGCGTATGGTGCCACAATGAGGGAGTATTCTATCTCCTGCACTTTTTAATGTTGTGATGGAGGGAATGAGTAGAGCAGTTAAAGCTATAGTAAATGAAAAAGATAAAAAGATGATTTTTGCAAATGATATGGGAATATAGGGTGATAAAGAGGTAGATGTACAGTTACAACTGGATGCGTGGAAGGAAATAATGAAAAGGTATGGATTAAAAATAAAGAAAGATAAGAGTGAAGTGATAGTATTTGGAAGAGAGAAAGGTATCAACGGAAATATTACCTTGAATGGAGAACCCATCAAAGTGGTAGAAAGTTTCACTTATTTAGGGAGTGAAATATCTAGGGATGGAAGAATAACTAACGAAATTAATAGGTGGTTACAGAAGGGAGGAAATTTCTACCAAACAATAAAACACGTGATTTGGAATAAGGAAGTTTCAGAAAAAGCAAAACTTCTTATATATAAGAATTATTACTTCCCTATTGCCAGCTATGGTAGAGAAACATGGACAATACACAGAAAGGGACTGGAGCAGACTGCAAGCAGGGGAAATGAAATTTCCCAGAGCAGTTAAGGAAGAAACAAGAATAGACAGAGTAAGGAATGTAGAGATTAGAAAGGACCTTAAACAAAGAAGTATGAGAAAAGAAATTGAGTAAAAGAGATTAAAATGGTATGGGCATGTTAAGAGGATGCATGGGCAGAGACTCCCCAGAATTATGGAAGAACTAAAGATGGATGGAAAAAGACCTAGAGGGCGCCCAAGAACACGGTGGAAAATGGGAGTGAGAATATCTGTGGAAAGGATAGGTGTGAACTGGCAGCAAGTGGAGGAAGAAAAGTGGTGGGAGGACCGAGCCAAATGGAGAGGAATCGTCAAAACCCAGACCCGGCAGTAGCTGGAGCGGGATCCGGATATAGACAGAGAGATTTTCTCTAATTTATATCTAAAAGTAGTTCAAACAGTATATCAACGTAGCATAAGGAAAAAATTCTGAAAGAGAAAATTAAAACTAGTATGTGTTGTTTACAAAATATATTGCTGAAGATACAAAATATACTCACCTACAGGCTGCCTTTTTATTACTGTTATTAATATTATTCATAATTCCATGCTTAATATAAGTAACTAGACTGGCACATTACGGTCTAAGCAGTTGACGTTCGTGGAGTTAAAACACCCGCTTCATTCACTACCACCATCTACAATCATGGTAAGGGTCTGAGGAAGGAAAAAAACTGACCGAATCCGGTAACCATCAAAGTAAATGTTTTTGCTGTTGAGACTGCAGGTGACAACGATAAATAAACTCAAAAATCATAAAAAATGACGGCACTGGCGACATTCGAAACAGAAATTTTACGAATTCATCTCTATTATCTCTTCACATTCACCCAGTGGCAAATACATAAATAAGCCAAGAATTTTTTTACTGAACACAGATCACAAACCTAACTTCACCGACTTCACAATTCTGGAACTGTACTGCTTTAGGTCACCTTCAAATCCTGTAAGTGTGAAGGTAATGAAAGAGTGAAGAGAGACCGTAATGTCCCCTTGTTAGCTTTCAGGTGCGCTTCTTTAATGCTACGTCAGTAGCACTGTGTAGCACCTTAGAAATCCGTAGCCGCGGCTGCTCTTGACACCAGAGCAAGTTCCGCGTCTCCCCTGTGTTTATCTTCCCCGTTCCACGGAGGATGCCGCGACACCTCGCTTGAGACCAAGACATCCGCAGCACGCGTCGAGCTGTGGCATCGTCCAGTGAAAGAGACGCGGACAAAAAGGGGGAAAAAGGGCGAGGAAAAGGGCGGAACAGGGAAGGGGTGGCGAGGGCAAGCAAGCAGGCAGGCGGACGTCCGACTTCCCCGTGTGTGTCCTCCAGCCGGGCACTCTACACACACACCGCGGAGCGGTGCGCTGGAAAACTGGGAAAGCTACCGCAGCGCGGGCTGTTGGCTGCGATGGAATACAAACACCCGCGCTGGTGCCAGCAGGTAGCGCGTGCGACCGAAATTACATTACGCGGTCTGGAAATAAGAGCCGCCGTCAGAGTGGATTCTAGTCCGCACGAGCGCCACTCCGCAGGAGCTCCAAAAACTGCCGCGCCTGCTCGCCCGCCCGTTCTTTACCTGCTGCACTCCAGCGGAACAGCGGCGAGCGAAAACAAACGCGTTACGTCCGCTGTCCGCTGGTGGTTCCCACTTGCCGGTGGGCCAACAATTGTAGCGTCCGTTCAGTGTCAGGTACTGCGGTGGGGCCGTAATGACATTAAGAGTTGTTTAGATCCCTGTGCAACCTACTCGACCAATATAATGTCTGGGATGACCACGGTAATCTGAAAATAGATGCCCAATGCGATTACCTCTGGTGTGTATTCCGTCAGTGCTATCTTTGCTCGAGCATGAAGTAATCCGTTCCACTCTTCTGCTTGTGAAATAATCACTGCCAGTGTACTGTATATGTAAAACAGCGATATGTTCTGTTGATTCGAAAATAAGAATTTTAAATTCCCTTTTTTCAACACCAACATCCACATGCATATACTCCGCAAGGCGCTGTACGGTGCCTGGAGGGTACTTTGTACAACTGCCAGCAATTCCCTTTCCTGTTCCACTCGCAAATAGGGCGACGAAAGAGTGACTATTTATATCGCTTCCTCTTACCTAATCTTCTCTGAACTTGGGCTGGATCTACACGGGTTGGACAAATATATGGAAACACCTCGAGAAAATCATGCTTAAATATACATGCAGATGCTAGCCACGTCTGAAGGACGCACTGCCGTCTTTGACCACGAATGTCACCTGTGCTATATTCTCGGTAAATTCGAAGTATCAGTCCTGGTCAGAACTGTGCTCTGTGTACCTGTGATTGCTTACATCAGAACTATGTGAATTCTAACATGGGCAAATCGTTCGCTTTTGTATGTTGGCTGCTCCAATAACCAAGGCAGCCGAAGTGTATGAATTTTCAAGAGCCGTATACAACATACCGAGAAAGTGGTAAAATATCGACTGCTAAGTCACAACGCCGGTTAAAGTGTGCGTGCAGTGGTCATGACAGACAGCCACCGGAGAGGGTTATGATGAAAAATAATAGTACGACAGCTACAAAAGTCACTGCAGAACAAAGTCACACTGGCGACCCCTGTCAGCACTAAAGCAACTTGAAGAGAACTCAAAATGGCTCTGAGAACTATGGGACTTAACATCTCAGGTCATCAGTCCCCCAGAGCTTAGAACTACTTAAACCTAACTAACCTAAGGACATCACACACATCCATGCCCGAGGCAGGATTCGAACCTGCGCCCGTAGCGGTTTCGCGGTTCCAGAATGAAGCGCCTAGAACCGCTCGGCCACACAGTCCGGCTGAAGAGAACTCGATAAACAGGGAACTGCAGGGCGAATTAGGATTGTAAAACGCCGCATTAGTGATGCAAATACCGTAACATGACAAAGTGGAGCAGAAGGCATAAAACAAGGGTCATGGAGCAATGGGGGAATGTCATTTGATCGGCTGAGACGTTTCACATTGATACCAAATTCTGGTCGGGTTTTCGTCACAAGAGTGAAACATGACAGTGATACTGTGATGATTTCGGTAGCCACGTTGTGGTAATCCATGGGCCCCATCTAAAGCTATGTAATGATGCAATTAACTGTTTCTAGAGTAAAAATTTCAATGTTGTTTTCCTCCGTTAGTGCTGCGGATAAGATCTGGATATCTGGATGAACAAAGATAGCAATTCAATATTTACCATGTGTTCTTTCGATGGTGAGACGCATTTCGTCTATTTTTGGTCTGCTCATGTCACAACTTGTGTGTGTCTCCTGTATGCACAGTAAATCGGATGCACATAATTACCGGCCAATTTCACTTACATCGATTTGCTGTAGAATCATGGAACATATTTTGTGTTCAGACATGATGAACGACCTAGACTCTGAGAAGCTCATCTGCAGAAACAAGCACGGTTTTAGGAAACAGCCGTCATGCGAGGCACAGTTTTCCCTCTTTGTGCATGATGTACAACAGGCTCTAGATACCGGCTCCTAGGTTGATGCCATATTCCTCAACTTTCTAAATGCGTTCGACTCAGTTCCACACTGTCACTTGCTCCAGAAACTGCGCGCTTATGGTCTATACTCAATTTTAAACTGTCGAACACTTTTTCGAGGTCGAAAAATCCTATGAAAGTGTCTAGATTTTTCTTTATTCTTGCTTCCATTAACAACCGCAAAGTCACGTTTCGTAAGGCCAAGCTGATCATCGTCTAATATATCCTCTAATATATTCTCTTTTCGATTCTTCTGCTTATTTTTACTGTCAGCAACGTCGATAAATCGACTGTCAAGCTGATTGTGAGAATTCTCGCACTTATCGGCTCTTGCAAATCTTGGGAAATGTGTGGATAATATTTTTCCGAAAGTCAGGTGATGTATTGCTCGTCTCATACGTTCTATACACCAAAGTGAAAAGTCGTTTTGTTGCCACTTGTCCCAGTGATTTTAGAAATTCTGATGGAAAGTTATCTATCCCTGCTTCCAGAACTGTTTTAAATTCTGATTCTAATACCAGATCCCGTATCTCTTGTATATTGACTCCTGTTTCCTCTCGTGTCACGTCATCAGGCAAGACTTCCCCCTCATAGAAGCCTCCTATGTATTCTCTCCACCCATCCGCTCTCTCCTCTGCACTCGACAGTGTTATTCCGATAATGAGTACATATAACAAAATGGTTAAGATGTGAGGCATTTCTGTTACAAAGGATTTTGTAGCAAGTGTCATATACTGTAGACAAAATACTTCGTATGATAAAGGACGCCCACGACAGAACAGATCACCCCTCCCGTTCGGTGACGTCGGCATACGCACAGTATTTGGTGATCGACGTAAAAAGCAAAAGTGCGTGTTTCGCCTGCGTAGAGTTCTGTGTTTCTCTTCTGACAGCGATAAAAAAAAAATTTCGTCAGCGTGTGTGGAAAAGCTGCAGCTGACGAATCAATCAGCGAGAGGCCGCGACGCGCGCGCCGTCCACAATCAGACTAACAGCGGGCGCCAGGGCGCCAGGGCGGCGCGGCGCCTGTGATCGGATCCCGTTACAAACGCGGCGGCCACGCTTTGTCTCAGCACGGCTCTCCGGGCGGCGCTTTGATCATTTGTCATCCACCTTCAATTTCACAAATCGCGGAGGCCCTTCGCGCTTTCCACGCAAATAAAAAAGGCACAGGCGGCGATGACAGTCACATGCCAGGACCGAGGTACGGCCGCTCCCAAACATTTTTCAAACGCGCAACGCTGCTCTGACGTAGAATTAATTTGTGCCCGCTACCTGCGGAATATCGGCTTATGCTTTTGCGTCGCTGAACAAAAGCGAGATGTCGTTTCCTTTCAAGCCGCAACTGTGTAAACTTTTCGTGACTGTCATCAACATTAGTGGAGAGGAGTCTCGCACTATTTGGGAATGGAGTAGGGAAGTAGAGAAGCAATGTAAGTAGCTGAGTAGCAGATGACTTTCCTGCCACCGCAACAGGCCCGTACCGATAGGAAGGCGAGAGTAGGAGTAAAAATTAGCCGGAAAAAAGAATAGAGGCAGTTTAGGAAATATACACGTGTGGTGAGTAAGAAAGAGGATCAAAGTAACGCATAATAATTTTTTTCTCCCCTGGTATGGAAGCTAGAATGTTGAATTTTCGCTACGATATAATTTGAAGTTTGCGCTACAGAGAACAGCTCTAGCGAAAGAAGTTGGAACTACACTACTGGCTATTAAAATTGCTACACCTCGAAGATGACGTGCTACAGACGCCAAATTTAACCGACAGGAAGAAAATGCTGTGATATGCAAATGATTAGCTTTTCAGAGCATTCACGCAAGGTTAGCGCCGGTGATCACACCTACAACGTGCTGACATGAGGAAAGTTTCTAACCGATTTCTCATACACAAACAGCAGTTGAAGGGCGTTGCCTGATGAAACGTTGCAGTGATGCCTCGTGTAAGGAGGAGAAATGCGTACCATCACGTTTCCGACTTTGATAAAGGTCGGATTATAGCCTATCGCGATTGCGGTTTATCGTATCGCGAAATCTCTGCTCTCGTTGGTTGAGATCCAATGACTATTTGCAGAATATGGAATCGGTGGGTTCAGGATGGTAATACGGAACGCCGTGCTGGATCCCAAGGGCCTCGTATCACTAGCAGTCGAGATGACAGGCATCTTACCCACATGGCTGTAACGGATCGTGCAGCCACGTCTCGATCCCTGAGTCACAGATGGGGACGTTTGCAAGACAACAACCATCTGCACGAACAGTTCGACGACGTTTGCAGCAGCATGGACTATCAGATCGGAGACCATGGCTGCGGTTACCCTTGACGCTGCATCACAGAGAGGAGCGCCTGCGATGGTGTACTCGACTACGAACCTGGGTGCACGAATGGCTAAACGTCATTTTTTCGGATGAATCCAGGTTCTGTTTACAGCATCATGATGGAGGACGCATCCGTGTTTGGCGGCATCGCGTTGAACGCACATTGGAAGCGTGTATTCGTCATCGCCATACTGGCGTTATCACCCGGCGTGATGGTATGGGGTGCCATTGGTTACACGTCTTGGTCACCTCTTGTTCGCATTGACGGCACTTTGAACAGTGGACGTTACATTTCAGATGTGTTACGACCTGTGGCTCTACACTTCACTCGATCCCTGCGAAACCCTATATTTTCGCAGGATAATTCACGACCGCATGTTGCAGGTCCTGTACGGGCCTTTCTGGATACAGAAAATGTGCAACTGCTGCCCTCGCCAGCACATTCTCCTGATCTCTCACCAATTGGAAACGTCTGGTCAATGGTGGCCGAGCAACTGGCTCGTCACAATACGCGTCACTACTCTTGATGAACTGTGGTATCGTGTTGAAGTTGCACGGGCAGCTGTACCTAAACACGCCATCCAAGCTCTGTCTGACTCAATGCCCAGGCGTATCAAGGCCGTTGTTACGGCCAGAGGTGGTTGTTCTGGGTACTGATTTCTCAGGATTTATGCACCCAAATTGCGTGAAATTGTAATCAGATGCCAGCTGTAGTATAATATATTCGTCCAATGAATACCCGTTTATCATCTGCATTTCTTCTTGGTGAAGCAATTTTAATGGCCAGTAGTGTACGAAACAAACATGGCGCGCATATTAGCGTCGTCAACTTGTAGCGAAGTGCAGTTCGATGTTTGTTGACCAAAGTGCATAAGCCCACTGAAATTCACAGGGACATGCTTGGTGAATACGCGGACGACTGCACGAAACTTAGCAGTGTCTGCATGGGGTGTGGATCCTCCCAAGAGAGCCGGGTGAACCTTAGTGATTCGCCACGCTGCGGGCGGCTGGTGACAGCTGCAACCCCGCGTAACGTCTGAGCCACTGAGGCAGGAACTTCGAATGGCGGGCGTGTGCAACTCCGAACCTTATCGCAGCAATTCTACACTTCCTGTGGCGCAGCGTACACCGTTGTTAACGACACTCTGAAATTTCGTAAAGATTATGCTTGCTGGGTGTCGAACAAACTGATAGCGAATGATTACGAGCTTTTTAAACTCATTACGCCGCAGAAGAGCATAGCTGCCTGGAAGGAACGGTCGCTGATGATGAGTCATGGGCGTACAAGTACACGCCGAATCGCAGCACGCCTCTCCGAAGTGGAAACATACTGATTTGCCAGCACGAAAAAAAAAAAAAAAATCAGTCTGCTAGAGAAGTGCTTGTCACAGTATTCTGCGATACACATGGTGTGCTATAGGTGGACTACGCCGAACACTGGACGCCTGTGAATGCTGCAGCCTACATTAAAATTTTGGTTAAGTTGCATCGTGCTCTTCGTGACGAATACCACTATATCAATGCTGACGGTGTCAGCTTTCTTCATGACAATGGTCACTCCTACGTCGCTGCTCCTGTTGGTGAGAAATCATCATATGTGGGTCGGATGTGCTTCAGCATCTATCATACTCTCCGGACCTTGCACCATCAGACTTTCATCTGTTCGTTCACGTCGTCGATAAACAGCCCTTTTCAATAATCTATACCAGGCATGTCCGATAGGGTTCATGTCTGGAGAATATGCTGATTACTCTAGTCGAGCGATGTCGTTATCCTGAAGGAAGTCATTCACAAGATGCGCACGATGGGGACGCGAATTGTCGCCCATGACGACGAATGCCTCGCCAATACGCTGCCGATATGGTTGCACTATCAGTCGGAGGATGGCATTCACGTATGTACAGCCGTTATAGCGTCTTCTATGACCATTACCCACATAACGCCACCCCAAAACAGCAGGGAACCTCCACCCTGCTGCACTCGCTGGATAGGGTGTCTAAGGCTCTCAGCCTGACCGGGTTGCCTCCAAACACGTCTCCGACGATTGTCCGGTTAAAGGTGTATGCGACACTCATCGGTGAAGAGAACGTGATGCCAATCCCGAGCTGTCCATTCGGTTTGTCGTTGGGCTCATTTGTACCGCGTTGCATGGTGTTGTGGTTGCCAAGATGGACCTCGCCATACAGCCTATTGCGCACAGTAAGATCCGTAACACGACGTCCTGTGGCAGTACGAAAAGCATTATTCAACATGGTGGCGTTGCTGTCAGGGTTTCTCCGAGTCGCAATCCGTAGGCAGACGTCATCCATTGCAGTAGTAGCTGCTGGGGGGCCTGAGCGAGGCATATCATCGACAGTTCCTGTCTCTGTGTATCTCCTCCATGACCGAACAACAGCGCCTTGGCTCACTCCGAGACGCCTGGGCACTTCCCTTGTTGAGAACCTTTCCTTTCAGGAGTTCTGGAGACCGGCATAATAGTAAACTATTTTTGGTGTGTGTAAAAAAAATGACGTTTGACTACACAACAAGTTTTATTCCACAACCTAGATTTCAGCCTTGTGCCATTAACAAGTGATACACGTATCATCAATCGTTAAACTTACGTAACATACAAGTCATCAACAAAACAATTTTTTTTCCTTTATTACGTTTTCGTGCAGCCACAGGACGTAGTGTTACGAATCAAACTGTGCGCAATAGGTTGCATGATGCGCAACTTCACTCGCGACGTCCATGGTGGGGTCAATTTTTGCAACCACGACACCATGCAGTGCGGTACAGATGGGCCCAACGACATGCCGAATGGACCACTCAGGATTGGCATCACGTTCTCAGTGTCTCATATGCCTTCAACCAGACAATCGTCGTAGACGAGTTTGGAGGCAACCCGGTCAGGATGAACGCCTTAGACACACTGTCCAGCGGTGCAGCTAGGTGGAGGTTCCCTGCTGTCTTGGGGTGGCATTATGTGGGTCATGGTCATGGAAGACGATGTAACTGCTATAAGATACGTGAATGCCATCCTCCAACCGATAGAGCAACCATATCGGCAGCGTATTGGCGAGGCATTCGTCTTCATGGACGAAATTTCGCGCCCCATCATGCACATCTTGTGAATGACTTCCTTCAGGATGACGATATCGCTCGACTAGAGTTGTCAGCATGTTCTCCACCCATGAAGTCTATCGAACATGCCTGGTATAGACTAAAAACGGCTGTCTACAGACGACGTGACCCACCAACAACTCTGAGGGATCTACTCCGAATCGCCGTTGAAGAGTGGGAGAATGTGGACCAACAGTCCCTTTTGAACTTATGGATACAATGCCACGACGAATACACGTATCCATCAATGCAAGGGGACTTGCTGCTGGGTATTAGAGACAACGCTTTGTGCATGAATCTGGACCACCACCTCTGAAGGTTTCGCTGTGTGGTGTTACAACATGCAATGTGTGGTTTCCGTGTGCAATAAAAAGGGCGGAAACGATGTTTATGTTGACCACTATTCTAATTTTCCGTACAGGTTCCGGAACTCTCGGTACCGAGGTGATGCAATTTATTTTTATGTGTATATAAATCCTGAGCTGAGCCCACACTAGAGCCGTAGATGAAGAGATGTCCTGGGAGAAATACAGAAATGAAAAATATTTTCTGTAGTACATAACAGACTGCCACTCTGCCTCCTTCCTCGTAATCTAAATGGCAATTTGCTTGGGAAACTGAGGTCTCCGGAAGATGAAGGGGATGTCAGTTGGAATAAAAGGTATATTAGGAGAAATCAGGACTTCAGCCGCCTGAAGACACTGAAATAAATCAATGATGGAGTTTGAAAATTTGTGCCTAACCGTATCTCAGACTCGGATGCTTCGCTTTTCTACATTGGTTGCCTTAACCGCCTCAGCCATCTGGAGAGGCTTCCCCTATATCCCAAATTTTCAACACGTCACGCCCAACTAGTGCCCCCATCCACTAGACCCACTGCTCGTAGCATTCGCTAAGTCACACAGGGGTTCGGCAGATACTGTGTATCCGCACTGAAACTACATACAGCCGTTTAGATCATATAGATGCATTATATGTGATGTCTATTGGGCTGCTGATGGCCGATGCCAATGGAGAAACCGATGTATCGTATCCAGATGCCCTAGATGGTTAAGGCAACCGATCTGGAGAAGTGGTGTAGCTGGTTTCGAATCCGGGTCAAGCACAAGTTTTCACCACTGACTTATTTTACTGGCAGTAAATTGCCTATATCTGATTTCTTGTAATTTAGTTTCGCCTATTGTGTCGGCGACGTCACACACACACACACACACACACACACACACACACACACACACACACACACACACACACACGCACAATATATATATATATATATATATATATATATATATATATATATATATATATAGCGTGGTCCATTTATCGTGACCGGGCCAAATATCTCACGAAATAAGCGTCGGACGAAAAAACGACAAAGAACGAAACTTGTCTAGCTTGAAGGGGAAAACCAGATGGCACTATGGTTGACCCGCTATATGGTGCTTCCATAGGTCAAACGGATATCAACTGCGTTTTTATAAATAGGTACCCCCATTTCTTATTACACATTCGTGTAGTACGTAAAAGAATATGAATGTTTTAGTTAGATCACTTTTTTCGCTTTGTGATAGATGGCGCTGTAATAGTCACAAACATATGGCTCACAACTTTAGACGAACAGTTGGTAACAGGTAGGTTTTTTAAATTAAAATACAGAACGTAGGTACATTTGAACATTTTATTTCGGTTGTTCCAATATGATACATGTACCTTTTTGAACTTATCATTTCTGAGAACGCATGCTGTTACAGCAAGATTACCTGTAAATACCACATTAATGCAATAAATGCTCAAAATGATGTCCTTCAACCTCACTGTATTTGGCAATACGTGTAACGACATTCCTCTCAACTGTTAGTAGTTCGGCTACCGTAATGTTCGCACATGCATTGACAATGCGCTGACACATGTTGTCAGGCGTTGTCGGTGGATCACGATTTCAAATATCATTCAACTTTCCCCACAGAAATAAATCCGGGAACGTCAGATCCGGTGAAAATGCGGGCCATAGTATGGTGCTTCGATGACTAATTCACATGTCAAGAAACATGCTATTCAATACCGCTTCAACCGCACGTGAGCTATGAGCCGGACATCCATCACGTTGGAAGTACATCGCCATTCTGTCATGCAGTGAAACATCTTGTAGTAACATCAGTAGAACATTACGTAGGAAATCAGCATACATTTCACCATTTAGATTGCCATCGATAAAATGGGGGCCAATTATCCTTCCTGCCATAATGCCGCACCATACATTAACCCGCCAAGGTCGCTGATGTTCCACTTGTCGCAGCCATCGTGGATTTTCCGTTGCCCAATAGTACATATTTTCCCTGTTTTCGTTACCGCTGTTGGTGAAAGACGCTTCGTCGCTAAATAGAACGCGGGTAAAATATCTGTCATCGTCCCATAATTGCTCTTGTGCCCAGTGGCAGAACTGTACACGACGTTCAAAGTCGTCGCCATGCAATTCCTGGTGCATAGAAATATGGTACGGGTGCAATCGATGTTGATGTAGCATTCTCAACACCGACTTTTTTGAGATTCCTGATTCTCGCGCAATTTGTCTGCTACTGATGTGCGGATTAGCCGCGACAGCAGCTAAAACTTCTACTTGGACGTCATCATTTGTTGCAGGTCGTGGTTGACGTTTCACATGTGGCTGAACACTTCCTGTTTCCTTAAATAACGTAACTATCCGGCGAACGGTCCGGACGCTTGGATCATGCCGTCCAGGATACCAAGCAGCATACATAGCACACGCCCGTTGGCCATTTTGATCACAATAGCCATACATCAACACGATATCGACCTTTTCCGCAATTGGTAAACGGTCTATTTCGACACGGGTAATGTATCACGAAGCAAATACCGTCCGCACTGGCAGAATGTTACATGATACCACGTAATTATACGTTTGTGACTATTACACCGCCATCTATCACAAAGCGAAAAATGTGGTCCAACTAAAACATTCATATTTCTTTACGTACTACACGAATATGTAATAAGAATGGGGGTTCCTATTTTAAAAAACGGAGTTGGTATCCGTTTGACCTATGGCAGCACCATCTAGCGGGTCAACCATAGCGCCATCTGGTTTCCCCCTGCAAGCTAGACGCGTTTAGTTCTTTGTAGTTTTTTTAGTTTGATGCTTATTTCGTGAGATATTTGGCCCGGTCACTATCAATGGACCACCCTTATATTTATATACGGGGTCCATTCGGAGAGTAAGGAATGATAGGTCGCGAAACGTAAACCACAGTGAAAATCAAAACTGTTTTATTTGCTACGGTTAGCTACACCTTCCAGCTACTTCTCTACACAGTCGCCGCTCAGACATCTCTCGTACCGTTATACCAACTTTTCAATTCCCTCGTTATGGAAGACAGCCGCCCAGTGCTTTTCGACAATTTTCTATTCTGTACGGCAGCTCGTAGTCTGTGTGAAAATATTGTCTTCATATCCAGCGGTTCATTTGAGCAGAGATGAACCTCAGGGGTAGCCAATTACGGGCAATATGGAGGGTGATCAAACACTTCCCATCGAAGCCGCTACAGGAGTATCTTCATTGCCCCTGCAGAGTGCGGCCGAGAACTATTGTCGTGTGGAACGGACCCCATGACAGTTATGTTATGTGGATTGCATGGCTTCAGACGAAATATTTTGCCAGACCCTCATACTTGGCGGGAGACGCAAATTTCTAGCCATCTTTACGTTCTCACTGTGAGCTGAGAACTGAAAAGAGCGACATGATGCAATCAACGGGCGTACTAGACACAGTGCCCAACGCCATCTGTGTAAAGCTTCATCAGATTTTCACTGTATTTTCCATTTTGCGACCGATTGTTTGTTACTTTCCGAATCCAGCTACTTTCAGTGCAGACACCCCACATTTTTCGGACGCATGTGGTGTATTGTATCGCATATTAAACCGGGGACCTAGAAACGACGGAGAGGCTTCGTTCCACAGGAGCCCTCAGTCGTTCACAACCCCATAGCAGGCCACCCACCCCACCGCCATCCCACACTGAATCCAGGGACCACCCACCCCGCACTCCTCCACCAGGAACGTCCCCTACCACACGAGTGTACCCCACATGTTTGCTTGGTTGAGTAATTGTGGGGCACGTGTACATGGAGACAGTGTTTGCGCAGCATTCCCTGACATAGTATAACTGAAGAGGAATAAGGGGAACCAGCCCGCATTCGCCAAGGTAGATGGAAAACCGCCTGTTGGCCGGCACACCGGACCTCGTCATTAGTCTGCTGGGTGGATTCGTGCCGGGGAGCAGCGCAATTGACCGCGCGGTTAGCCGGTACGCAAGCAGTACTTAGTGAATGCTACGAGCCGTGGGGCTAAGGATCGGGTCGCTACGTGTGCATGACAGGTTGAGAATTTGTATGAGCCAGGAAGAATGATCGGTTGACCGAGACGATTAAAGCAAGCAGGCAAAAGAAGTGGAGCAGCCGGATTCGAGTACCGGTCCAGCACAAAATTTTAACCTTCACCACTGGTTTATTTCAATGCCTTTAGACGGCTGACGACATGTATTCTTGGAATGAAAGGTATTCGTGGTCTCGTGATACTGTCTCACGACTTCAAGTGAAGCACATCTGCGAATACATCTATGTAAACACTTCTGTGTAGTTGGTGGTATGTTGACATTTGGTGCTATGTTGATGGATATGCTGTGATTTTGTAGCTGTGCCTTCACAAGACGTCACTCAGCTGCGGTAGTTTGAAAAGCCACACGAATGGTGTTCTAGCTGCGTCAGCGCAGCTCCAATGGAGTGCTGTCAATGAGAGTTGAGCGGCACCATTGCTGTCGCGAGACCAGCGGACAGAGCTGGGAGTAGGACTAAGTGCCTGGGCAGTCATGGCGTAGCCAGCAGCCGGTTAGAAGAAGCTGCGGTCCGTACAGTGCAAGTGCGGCACACCCGGTTCTGTTTTCTGTGGAGCAGTCTGTTCCTCGCAGATCCTGGAAAGCACAAAGTGGGACTGCATCTTAAGCTGTGTAAGTGTGTCGTCATACAACACTCCTCTCATTTCTGGTGCAAGCTGTTGTTAACTGTCTGGAACCGCGCGACCGCTACGGTCGCAGGTTCGAATTCTGCCTCATGCATGGATGTGTGTGATGTCCTGAGGTTAGTTAGGTTTAAGTAGTTCTAAATTCTAGGGGACTGATGACCTCAGAAGTTAAGTCCCATAGTGCTCAGAGCCATTTGAACCATTTTGTTGTTAACTCTCTCTCTCATACGACAAGTATCGTGCTTGCAGAAAAGAGCAAACAGTGTAATTGGTGTGTACATAGCTTTTAGTGGACCAGAGATGGCTATTTACTGTCGCCTGGCTGATAAGCATTTTTGCAGTAGATTACCCCTGATTCTGAGTACTTTCATTGTTATCGTTTCAGCCGGTTGTGCAGTGGCACTCATTGAAAGACAGGGTTATCCTGCTGCAACTTTTTAAAGATGACCGAAGAGCGTGTAAGGAAAGCAAACCCTCGGATTTTTTGTGCCTTCGATCTGGTGTAGTTTTAATTACAATTCTGGTTTATTCATCAATGAGTGATTTACAAACTTATTAGTGACGTTACCCATAACGCCAGTTATCAGTAAAAGGCCTAAATCTATTTTAGAATTTATTGTGAAACTTTTTCTCGTCTTATTGTCAATCTTTATTATAACGAAATTCCTTATAACTTCATGTGTTACTGATTTATTGTTATTGTGTTGTTTGGCGTAGGTTATGGGCACGATTATTCAGAGCAAACATTCTTGCATATGTTCTCACTGTTCTAGTAAGATTGTGTTTGGTGTTCTGGCGCACGTGCAGTTAATTCATTTTTCAATCTTGTATCCTTTTTTAACGTCTTCCCATTTTGTTGAATACTCCGGTATAATTATAGTATGTTTAGTAACTTTGATGCATGTTACCTGGTTCCAGATTTTAGTTACCTGTAATTAGTCTTGCATTTTGCCTTGATTGAGAGGGCATTAGTCTGTCGCTCAATATTTGTTGTTATTCAGGCATTTGATGCTGAATTTTAACTGATTGCTGTTATAAGATTTTTTAAGATGGTCCGAATATTACATCTCCGTACGTTATTAAGTACAAGCTTTAAGATTGTGATCATTTTCTGCTCACACCAACTCTACCAGTTCCTCTTATGTCATAACAATCGATAGCACTGTCGGAACTTTCCTTCACAATATCGATTATTGAGGTTTATTATCACCACCGTATATGCATCAGGGTCAGTTTAATGCGTGTACTACGTAACTGTCCATTTCCTCCACAGCTGTATCTCTGTCCATCTCTGTCTCCACCGTTTCTGTGTCCTCGTCTGCAGCCTCCTGTGTCCCTCTCACACTACCCTTCTCACATTTCCCTTCTCATCCTCATTCATATCTGTCCATTCTCTCCTCCCCAATCTTTATCTGTCCACCTCCTTCCCCCCCCCCCCCGCCTCTGTCAATCTCCTTCTCCCCAGTTCTCTATCGAAATCCTGCTTCCTCCTCCTCCTCCTCCTCCTCTCTCTCTCTCTCTCTCTCTCTCTCTCTCTCTCTCTCTCTCTCTCTCTCTCCACCAGTCCCCCCTTTTCCCTGTCCATCTCACCCTGACCGCTCTTGCTAGCCATCTCCTCCTCCATCTCTCTGCTCAGCCACGCCCTTCCACATGTGTAGCCCTGAAAGACATGTGACACTAACTGGAAAACATATCTGTTGTGCAGGCCAGCCTAGATTTCAGAGGGTGAAAATCCTTTTCACCAGTATCCCCACTCCTACGGAGCTAGGAGATTCTAACCACCGGTGTTGATTAGTGGCCAGCAAGGGGCATGTGTACCAAATTTGGTTGAAATCGATTTAGTTGTTTCGAAGAATCTGAACACATAAACAGACACTCACCCACATACACACAAACCACACACACACACACACACACACACACACACACACACACACACACACACACACACACACACACACATATACATACATACATACACACACACATTTATATATACCCCTCGTGAATAGGTCTGCCTATTATTGAAAAACGTATCAACATCCCCACAGTACTTCCTGAGATTACCCCAGAAATGCAAACAAAAGCAGTGTGGTAAGTATTTGGACTAGACGAAAACATCATAATTCATAATCAAAGTGAAGGTAACTGACACATGTCCATTACAACGTTTCCCTTCTTTTTTCAAAGTTAATTAGCTTCAAACATTGTTCAAAATTAACATCAGGACACAAGAGTATGTGGCAATAGTACCACTGTTGGACCGATTTGGTGGCTTACTTCACCGTAATGATACATAAACGAACAGAGAATACGAATATTAGGGTTGAAAATGTAATGACATCAACTTATATCAGTGAAATGACATCAGCTGATATCAGTGAAATACGCACAGACATGCCGAATCCCAAATTTAACGGTTATATGGTGACAGGTGAAAATCAGACGCAAACGCAAAATACCCTATCGAAGAATCTCTGTATTGTTCCGAAGTGAAACATTCTCGCCTTCACTGCGATGGTGTGAGGATCCATGTACTCCATCGGTGAAGTTTGCTACCTCAGTAATCATAATAGAGTGATTCAATATTACTATTTAAATGCAAGAAAGTGAGAGACTGGTTTCATAACGGGTAGTTTAAAAGATAACAATGGAAACTGCAATGTGGGTGCCGTGTTGTTCATAGAACATAATATACAGTTGGATGGACAGTTTTCTAAAATTAAATTTATACGAGATTTAAGATATATAGCTCTTGGCAACCGTTGTGACGATATTGTTGATATTCTCTAACATATTATAAGTTACCAGTTAAATAATGCAGTCCGGTGACCAGATATCGCTCGTCCAGTGGGGATGTAGTGCGTCGGCGACCTTGTTCCACTTGCCTTGTGTACTGACCTTTCTCCCCGTAGTGTGTCAACAGCCTGTATCTGCAGCAGCACGACCGACAATCCATCAAAAAGACCTCCGCGGCAACCCGGAAGCATTAAGTCGTCGCAATCCATGTGCTTGGTTGAATGCAACGTCCACAAATGACAACTTCCATCTGTGAAATTCAGTAGAGAACGCTGGGACACCGGTACTTACTTCTATCTGACTCGTTACCTGACACTGAATGCATAACACAGCCAACAGATGGCGAATGATTGTAATTGTTGCCTACACTGAAAGCGAAGATCTCAAACCATGTGGTAAGTCCACAGGTACCACCTGTATAAAAACAGATGTAACATACCGTATGTTGATGTACGTGTTCCCGGAATGCTTTTGAACAGTGTATAAAGTCTACCGTCATGCTGAAATAATTCAGTGGGCTGAAGGCCTGATAGGAAAACCGTAACGCGTCACAGATTTCACACAAGAGTCAACTTGAGTTCTCATTTCTTCTTTGGTTTCCTCTACTCGTGTGTACAGGGTAATCTCCGGACCTAATGTAAGTATTTTGATCTGGTTTTAACTAAGAGACTGATTTACGATGAAGATTGACGTATACGATTTATTATTTTTTCCTAAAAATTGACTGAAATATGATGTACTGAAGTCCACCGCGGCTCTGAAAACAACTGGATGCCACCTAGCAGTGCAGCCCTCACTCTGTTCATCAGCGAAGCTTCGGCAGAATCGGAGTTGGGTCTGGTGGTCTAGCCTGAAAATCGTAAGAACGCAGGATCGAATCACGATCGGACCACGGATGTTTCAGCGTTTTTTGACCTCTCATTAAAGTCTCAATGACGTGGACATTCGGCAGAGGTGAAACGTGATTCGGCGTTAAACTGTCTCATTTTCCCAGAACGCTAATGAACTAGGGCTTTGTGGTCTAGTAGTAACGTACGGTTTGGTAGCCGCAGGGTCAAGAGATAAAAATCTCGGTCGGACGGTGGAATTTTCAGTAAGCCTATTAACCTAGCATTCATCTCACAATTACTTGGAAATTCGCGAGGAGCAAAACGTGTGTCGAATTACTTGTTAAACTTCAGGATGCCTGATTGTATAACTGGCAAGGAAGACTGAAGTCTACAAAGTGACACAAATTGAGACATTCATTTTACCTCCTTTCTTAAATAGTGATAGCACTACTGTTACATTCATTTCCTCTGGCTGAACCAGTACATAATTGGACCGAACAGTTGGAAATTGGCAGTGAGTCCAGGCCTAAACTCCATCGCTTATATACTGAGCAGGCCAAATTCATTGGACAGCGATACCCATATATACAGGTGGCGGTGTTATCGCTTATAAAAGACCCGTGGGTTTGGGGAGCTGTCATACTTATTCAGGTGATTCATGCGAAAAGTTTCCGACGTGGTTATAGCCGCACGACGGGATTTAGCACAGTCTGAACGCGGAACGGTAATTGGAGTCAGATACATGGGTCATTTCATTTCGCCAATCTTAACGGAATTTAATATTCCAATACCCACAGTATCAAGAGTGTGCCAAGAATACCAGATTTCAGACATACCTGTCATCACAGAAGACACAGTGGCCGACGGCCTCCAATTAACGAGCCGTGACCCGTTGTCAGTGCTAACAGACAAGCAACACCGCGTGAAATAATAGCAGAAATCAATGTGGGTCGTACGACGAAAGTATAAGCTAGGTCTGTGCGGCGAAATATGACGTAAATGGGCTATGGCAACCTATGACCGACGCGGATGCCTTTGCCAACAGCACGAAATCATCAGTAACGCATCTCCTGGAGTCATAACCACATCGGTCGGACCTTAGACGAATGGAAAACCTTGGCTTGGTCAGATGAGTCCCGACTGCGGCTGATAAGAGCTGATGTTAGTGTTTGAGTGTGTTGCAGACTTCATGAAGCCATGGATCAAGAACGACAACAAGTTGTTGGTGGATCCATAATGGTGTAGGTTGTATTCACATGGAATGGACTAGGTCCTCTGGATGTTAGGGTACTTGGAGACCATTTACAGTCATTCATGGAGATTTGTTGCCAAAAAACGATGGAATATCTATAAATGACAATGCTCAATGTCACCGAGCTATAATTGTTCGCGATTGGTTTGGACAACACCCAGGAGAATTCCGGAGAAAGGTTTGGCCACCTAGATCGCCCATCACGAATCTTATCGAACACTTGTGAGGTATAATCCAGGGGTCAGTTCGTGGACAAAATCCTGCACCGGCAACGCTTTCGTAATTATAGGCGGCTATGGGTATATAGGTGGCTCAGCACTTCTGCAGGTGACCTCCCCGACTCGTTGAGTCCATGCCACGTAAATCTACTGCTACGCCGGGCGAAAGAAGGTCCAACAGGATATTAGGATGCATCCCATGTCTTTTACCACCTCACTGTATGTGTGACACGCTTGACAGGTGTGGTAGTGATCAGCCATTTCCACCACAGTCTCTCCAGGAATTTTCATTGATGTTTGGGAACGGATACCGAAGGGTGACCCCGGCAGATTTATCAGGAGCATGCCACGTAGGGGTCAGACAATGATGAACGCTCACTGAGGGCATACATGTTATTGAAGCTCTCGAAGTCCAATGGAAATCGTCCAGAATAACGGGATGAATGTTTCCACCTTGTCTGCGACATTTCAGTTCTTTTTGTGCAAACGAACGAAGATTATTGATGTTCTGTTATGCGCTTAGTTCGTTACAGATGAAGGTATAATTTGGTAAAATATCCAGTCCTCAGTTACTGCTCAGTGAAGTATGGCAGGCCCCCTTATTGCATTTTCCCTTAGTTCTTTTGAGCAGTGTATTAGGTACACGCTACTTTTTTTTCATTTTACCTCCTTTCTTAAATACTGACAACACTACTGCTACCTTCATTTCCTCCAGCTGAACCGGTACATTAATGCAGACAGATGGCGAGCAGACTTCATTTCTGGGCTACAGGACAGCGAGGCGCCCTTTCTAGGGGCAGTGCGGAAGGAAGGCCTGGCCGGACGTAACCTGTGGGAAGGGCGGCCATTGTGTGGGCTTCCCTTATTGGGCAGCGATCACACGCCGCTCTCACCCCCGTCTCGCCCCCTGCAGGGCCACCCGCCCGCCACCACTCGGTACCACCCTTCTCACGATCGGACCTCGATCAATCAGCTCGCTATCAGCGCAACTCTTCACTTCCATTAATCAACCTCTTTGTTTCTAGTGATCCAATTCCGGTCGGTCGTTCGCTCCTCTGAGTTCTCGACAACGCGTTTCTTGTGCCTCTGAAAAGGGAGGTCGATAGGCAGCATCTCGATCTGCACGGCGGTTGGTCAAGGGAAGGAGAAGAAAGACAGCGAGAGAAAAAAAGAAACGGCGAAAAGAGGGGATGGAAAGGGTAGCGGAGAGGTCCGGCAGTCTGTCTGTCTGTGTGTGTGTGTGTGTGTGTGTGTGTGTGTGTGTGTGTGTGTGGCCTCCGTTATCTGGCAGCCTTAATGCAACGCTTTCTGCACAAAGCTGAGAGATAAACGAGGAACACGTGTATCCAATTACTTGTTGCTCGCGGGCGCATTCCACTGCCTTTGATATTTGCGTGCACGGACATGAAAAATAAGGAGAGCGCCGAAAACGGAAAACTGCTACCAGCAGATGAGCGAGGCCCTCAAATCAGCTTTCACTCATTTTTGAAAATCGCTTTGTTCCCTCATCATTTCGGACTTTCTTTTTCATTCTGACGAAATTGTGCCGATCGTATATATCAACTCGAAAGAACATTTTACTACACAATTCTTAGAAGCGAAATGTAATTTCCTTTTGTAAATATCCGTGTGTACACCTACCTATAAATACCTCGCAGGATGATTGACCGAATGTGATTGACAAGAATGTCAGCACATGCTTGAAAACGATGTATTTCACGAGCATTTTGTGTTCTTCAGTTGCTACAAGACTAATAACTTAACAATAAGGTCTTGGATGTAGATCTCTGATGTAATACACACACATCGCTTTTCACCAGAAATGCGTAACTGCGTTCTTCCTCAATCGATTTAATAGTTATTTAAAGCCGGTACTTATGTTGTTACTCAAGATGAAGAAGTAAAATTCCTGGAAGAACTTCGGGTCTGGTACTGTTAATAATGTGTAACTCATTATGTAACTCTATGAAAATTTTACTTGTACGTGCTGTAGCATACCAAGTAAATAGGCAACGAGAACTGCTACATTTAATTATTTATGTTCGTTTGAACCGAATTTTCACTGCTACCACTCTCAGAGAGGAGACGGGAATCTGTACAGAGACTTTTCTTATCGGTTATGGCATATTATTTAAAATAATATTGTAGGAATTACGTTACCAGATTTCATTAGTGTCGCAACAGCCTGTAACTGCTACGCCGATAGTTGTTTCTGTTCTAAGAGAACCCAACGCACAGAATGAAGAAACATTATCCTTCTCTACCTTCTTCCTATTTTCAACTTTCGTAGATGAAATAATATTGACGAAATATGTACGGCACATAGAGCATCTCTTGCAGCTCCATTTCTATCCCTGATCAGCTAGCAACGAGGTTTCGCTATTCTTAATCCAACACAATATTATGCTTGCAAGTGAAAACCGAATAGAAAGTAAATTGACATCGGTTTGTAACTGTCGTGTTACTTGTGCAAGACGTTTTTAGTGCGGTATCCGCCGTTTTTCGTCGCAAATTGAAATCGAGAAACAGCATGTTCCAAAACATATCGGAGTCTCTCGGGAGGTCACGTTCAGAATGCGTTGTGCAATGGGTGGCCGGCCAAGGTGGCCGAACGGTTCTAGGCGCTACAGTCTGGAACCGCGCGATCGCTACGGTCGCAGGTTCGAATCCTGCCTCGGGCACGGATGTGTGTGATGTCCTTAGGTTAGTTAGATTTAAGTAGTTCTAAGTTCTAGGGGACTGATGACCTCAGCAGTTAAGTCCCATAGTGCTCAGAGCCATTTGAACCATTTTATTTTATTTATTTATTTTTTTTTTTTTTGCAATGGGTGCTTCGATTCAGCACTGAACACAACATATTTCAGATAATTCCACAGCCAGAAGTCACACGGACTATGGTCAGGTGATATGGAGGGCCAGGCTGTAAGGAGATGACGGCTGTTAATTCTAGTATTTTTGAAATGCCTCTGCAGCAGCCACCTCATTAGCTGTGCAACGTGCGAAGGAACGCCATCTCGCATAAATATTAGCATACCATACATTCACGCCTTTGAAGGTTGGAACGTCACTGATGCGGAAAGGCTCTCGTATGTTTACCAGAGACGGTGAAGTTAACAGGTCCCGTAGGACTCACCTCCTCGAAAAAACGTGGCCCTACGATAAACGATGCCGTCAACGCGTACCACACAACCACCTTTGCAGAATGAAGTGGTATCAGTTGATGTACGTGCGGATTTTCCGTATCCATACTCTGCAGTTCTGCATATTGATATTTCCACAGAATGTTCCACGGTCATTCATTATCATTTCATGCCAGCAAGAAATTCGCGAACAAATCTTTGTTTTTCTGGCAGATCAACAGGAAGAAATTCCTGAACATGGGTGATTTTGCACGGATAGCAAATGAGGACGTGTTCGCAGGCATATGAAACTATCGGGCAGTTCCCCGTGCCCTCTATTTTTACGGAGGTTCGAGTCCTCCCCCGGGCATGGGTATGTGTGTTTGTCTTAGGATAATTTAGGTTAAGTAGTGTGTAAGCTTAGGATCTGATGACCTTAGCAGTTAAATTTCACACACATTTGAATATTTCTGTTTTTACGCGCCACCGCTCCATCCCTCCTGTGACCGCATCTTAGACAGACGTCGGATCAACTGTTTTCTTTCCTTTGCCACATAGCACTTAAAAAGAATCATTTTTCACGAATTTTGTAATCATTTCCTCCTTATCCTTAGCATAAATCGCAACAGTGACTTTTTTCATACTTCTGCGTGTCCGGAACTTCTGCAGGGCTACTGGTCCATAGTCACCATTCTTGTAAAAGAACTTTAGGATCACTGTGCGATCATTCGTAGGAAACGTTATGTTGGGGGTCTCGGACGAGAACAGAGGAACATCCACGTGCCCCGCGTATGTTGATGTGCATATTCTGACGCTTACAGCGTCATGTATTCGTCACTTTTTTTTGTTCCATGACGTTTCACCATCGTCGATAATATGTTTTTCAGTTTTGACGTCATTCCGAACCGTGGTTTTCTCTCTACAGCGTTTTGAAAGTGGAGTTTCAATTGAGGGCACCCCATACTACATGGCAGTTTATATGAATCATGATTCCATTGAAGGCAGAACGTCTTCAGTGAATTACGCTGGCACCAACTACGACTTTAAACAAGAGATAAGTAAGCACATGGAAGCTGACCATGTAAACGTGGCATTGGCAGGAAATATAACTCTAAAGAATTCGTTGTTACTTTTCCCTATTATCCAAGATATAGCCGGCCGGGGTGGCCGAGCGGTTCTAGGGGCTACAGTCTGGAACCGCGCAACCGCTTCGGTCGCAGGTTCGAATCATTCCTCGGGCATGGATATGTGTGATGTCCTTAGGTTAGTTAGGTTTAAGTAGTTCTACGGTTTAGGGGACTGATGACCTTAGAAGTTAAGTGCTCAGAGCCTTTTGACCCATTTATACAAGATATAAACAAGAAAATTTATGTAATGAAATTATCTATTTCTTCCTCCGGGACCACGGGTAACGCAAGACCACAGTCCATCAAAAACAAAACATAAAGGAAGTTCTTATAATTCAAAAATGGTTCAAATGGCTCTGAGCACTATGGGACTTCTGAGGTCATCAGTCCCCTAGAACTTAGAACTACTTAAATCTAACTGACCTAAGGACATCACACACATCCATGCCCGAGGCAGGATTCGAACCTGCGACCGTAGCGGTTGCGCGGTTCCAGACTGAAGCGCCTAGAACCGCTTATAATTCTATAACCTCCTTAGTAATAAATAAACCATGACCCACATGCATGGAGCGATACAGATCCTTGAACGTGGAACAAAGCCTCCCGTTCGTAACAACAGATTTGAACCTTTGTTTTCAAGGAACACAAATACATAAAGCTGAAAACCATGGCACAGGCTATCACGCCAAAGTGCATAGCAAGGAACTTTCTCACCAAAATTTCTTGTATGTTGCAGGGCAGAAATTTACACCGAAGTAAAACATCGAAACATTATCGAATTTCATTAAGTGAGTTCTTAATTGCGAACAAGGACAACCATCTGCTGTGGAATGGAATGACTCGAACGCCGATATCCCACCTATAACGGGCGGTCGCCTTACCATTTGGCTATCCGCTCACGACTTGCGACCACACCCAAACTTCCATACGCCGTCAACCATCGGTCTACGACCTGTACTCGTACACCAATTATATTGTTCTTGGAAGCATGCTTGCATACATGTGTGCATGAATCTCCAAAGGAATTTTCCATCGAAATCAGAATAACACAGGCACTGCAATATCATATTTATCTGCCGATACCGTGTAAGCGAGTTTCAAGTACAACGCCTGTCCTGTAAGGAAATATACATAATGGATGTGCGGGTACAGGTCGTAGATCCATGGTTGACGACATATGGAGGTTTGGGTCTGGCTGTTAGCCGTGCACGGATAGCCAAATGGTAAGGCGGCCGCTCACGATAAGCGGGAAAACCACTTTCGAGTCCCGGTCCTGCACCAATTTTCACTGTCGTCATTCCACTCTACAGCTGATGGTTGTCCTTATTCGCAATTGCAAATTCATTTAATGTCTTTCATAACGGCTGTAGTCGCTGCACTTTACATCGTAATCAGAATAACACAATTATCAACTTTGAACAACGAAGCAATGAAAACAGCCGTGAAAACACCGCATTGGCATGCTGATTTAAATCTCAACCGCTCTGGAACCAGATTAGTCAGTCAGGTCTGCCTCCAAATTTCTGCTTACAGATATGGTTTCGCTATGCAGACAGAGATTGTGAGCTCTCTAGTAGAAGACACAAGGGCATAGCGTACCTCTACACCATCCCAGCGACTAACAACAAACATAAAGGTAAGTGATGTGGAAGATGTCTCCCAACAGAAAATGCAAAAAACGTATTTGGCTGATCACCAACATAATAACGGATAAGCCAACCATCGCATACGCACTCTAAAATTGTCTGCCCATCAGCTTAGGTAGTGCGTCGGCAGAACAAAAAAGCGTATAAGGTGCACTACATGCATATCGTCACCATTTCAAACTGAGGCAACGTTGTTAATAAACTGGCTTCCATCCTCTCGTCATAACATAAACTACGCCTAATTAAATCGTGGCGAGCTGTAATCGGTACCTCACATACATCACAAACGGGCGGTTCATCACACGTGAGACAGAGGTCGTGGATCAGGGGCTGTGTGTTAATCTAACTTCACCACTCCTAACTAGGAGTAGATTGGAAAGAAAGACGACTGATACAAAATCTATATTTACACCAGAAAGTAAGGATAAGAATTGGAAATGAAACGTCAGAAGGAAGCAGCATTGGACGATGTGTTAGACAAGTTTGTTTCCTTTTCCCACTTTTCTTTAACGCATACATTGAAGAGATTATTGCGAAAGGCTTAGATGGGAAAAGAGGAATGTGTATGGGTGGAAAGAGAATAGAATGTATAAGATGTGCTGAAGACATAGTATTAGTGGCAGAAAGTGAGCGGACAGTGAATAACATTCTGAAAGATCTGAATGAAGCTTGTGTGGAATATGGATGCAAATAAACACAGCAAAAACAAAGATTACTGTACAAAATGCAGACTGTCCAATATTAAATTAGGGCAATCTACCATTAGCCAAGTGAGTGAATTTAAATGACTTGGAAGCACAATAACTGAAGACTTGAGATGTCACCAGGAGGTGAAAACTCGAACTGCCATAGCGAAGGAGGCATTCAATAGAAGATACTGTTATGTGGTACATTAGATAAAGGTCTAAGGAAAAGGCTTGGCAAATGTTTTGTCTCAAGTGTGGCTCTATGTGGGGCAGAAACATGGACGCTGAGACGAGGGGATGAAAAAAGGTTAGAAGCATTTCAGATGTGGATGTGGAGGAGAATAAGCTGGATGGAAAGAGTATTGGAAAGGGTTGGTGAGAGAAGATGTCTGCTGAAGGTTGTAAGAGAAAGGAAAAAGAGCTGGTTGGGACATTCATTGAGAAGGGAGTGCTTGCTAGCAGATGCTTTGGAAGGATTAGTTTGTGGGAGAAGACAGAGAGGAAGGAGGAGATACAATATGATAGACGACATAAAGGGAAGAGGAAATTATGCAGACCTGAGGAGGGTGGCAGAAGACCGGACACCCTGGAGAACTACCATGTGGAAACCTGCCTTTTGACAGAACACTGACGATGATGACTCCTAACTGGCGGGAGGGAGGTACGCCAAGGACGTACAGACCCTTTTATTGATCCTATTAAATACACTACCGGGAAAAGGTGGGAATTTGAGGAGATGGAACCTGGGTAAACTGAAAGAACCAGAGGTTATAGAGAGCTTCAGGGAGAGCATTAGGAAACGATTGACAGGAATGGGGGAAAGAAATACAGTAGAAGAAGAATGGGTAGCTTTGAGGGATGAAGTAGTGAAGGCAGCAGAGGATCAAGTAGGTAAAAAGACGAGGGCTAGTAGAAATCCTAGGGTAACAGAAGAAAGACTGAATTTAATTGATGAAAGGAGAAAATATAAAAATGCAGTAAATGAAGCAGGCAAAAAGGAATACAAACGTCTGAAAAACGAGATCGACAGGAAGTGGAAAATGGCTAAGCAGGGATGGCTAGAGGACAAATGTAAGGATGTAGAGGGTTATCTCACTAGCGGTAAGATAGATACTGCCTACAGGAAAATTAAAGAGACCTTTGGAGAAAAGAGAACCACTTGTATGAATATCAAGAGCTCAGATGGAAACACAGTTCTAAGCAAAGAACGGAAAGCAGAAAGGTGGAGGGAGTATATAGAGGGCCTATACAAGGGCGATATACTTGAGGACAATATTATGGAAATGGAAAAGAATGTATACGAAGATGAAGTGGGAGATATGATACTGCGTGAAGAGTTTGACAGAGCACTGAAAGACCTGAGTCGAAACAAGGCCCTGGGAGTAGACAACATTCCATTAGAACTACTGACGGCCTTGGGGGAGCCAGTCCTGACAAAACTCTACCATCTGGTGAGCAAGATGTATGAGACACGCGAAATACCCTCAGACTTCAAGAAGAATATAATAATTAAAATCCCAAAGAAAGCAGGTGTTGACTCATGAAAATTACCGAAATATCAGTTTAATAAGTCACGGCTGCAAAATACTAACGCGAATTCTTTACAGACGAATGGAAAAACTAGTGGAAGCCGACCTTGGGGAAGATCAGTTTGGATTCCGTAGAAATATTGGAACACGTGAGGCAATACTGACCCTACGGCTTATCTTAGTAGCTTGATTAAGGAAAGGCAAACCTACGATTCTAGCATTTGTAGACTTAGAGAAAGCTTTTGACAATGTTGACTGGAATACTCTCTTTCAAATTCTGAAGGTGGCAGGGGTAAAATATAGGGAACGAAAGGCTATTTACAATTTGTATAGAAACCAAATGGCAGTTATAAGAGTTGAGGGGCATGAAAGGGAAGCAGTGGTTGGGAAGGGAGCGAGACAGGGTTGTAGCCTCTCCCCGATGTTATTCAATCTGTATATTGAGCAAGCAGTGAAGGAAACAAAAGAAAAATTCGGAGTAGGTATTAAAATCCATGGAGAAGAAATAAAAACTTTTAGGTTCGCCGATGACACTGTAATTCTGTCAGAGACAGCAAAGGACTAGAAAGAGCAGTTGAATGGAATGGATAGTGTCTTGAAGGGAGTGTATAAGATGAACATCAACAAAAGCAAAACGAGGATAGTGGAATGTAGTCGAATTAAGTCGGGTGATGTTGAGGGTATTAGATTAGGAAATGAGACACTTAAAGTAGTAAAGGAGTTTTGCTATTTGGGGAGCAAAATAACTGATGATGGTCGAAGTAGAGAGGATATAAAATATAGACTGGCAAAGGGAAGGAAAGCGTTTCTGAAGAAGAGAAATTTGTTAACATCGAGTATTGATTTAAATGTGAGGAAGTCGTTTTTGAAAGTATTTGTATGGAGTGCAGCCATTTATGGTAGTGAAACATGGATGATAAGTAGTTTAGACAAGAAGAGAATAGAAGCTTTCGAAATGTGGTGCTACAGAAGAATGCTTAATATTAGATGGGTAGACCACATAGCTAATGAGGAGGTGTTGAATAGGATTGGAGAGAAGAGAAGTTTGTGGCACAACTTGACTAGAAGAAGGGATGGGTTGGTAGAACATGTTCTGAGGCATCAAGGGATCACAAATTTAGCATTTGAGGGCAGCGTGGAGGGTAAAAATCGTAGAGGAATACACTGAGCAGATTAAGAAGGATGTAGGTTGCAGTAAGTACTGGGAGATGAAAAAGCTTGCACAGGATGGAGTAGCATGGAGAGCTGCATCAAACCAGTCTCAGAACTGAAGACCACAACAACCACACCGGGAAAAGCCTGCAACACTCTCAATCACTAGTTCGTATTATTGACAAGTGAAGCGACAGATACTTCATCAGTTTAGGAGTGGATGCTAAAGAACTGAGGCCAAATGAAAAACACAATCCACAGTAATGGATGTCCCAATAGCCGCATTAGGACACGGCGGCAACGCAGGCGTGTATTGTCGAATGAAAACGATCATAAAGAAGACCACTGTCACTTTACCCTGCAGAAACACCAAATCTGATTGCGAGTTGTAACTGTTCGCTTCCGACACAATGACGTCACTCACATACAGACAGAGCAAATTGTCAACGCTAAGGACAACAGAGCGCCATTCCACTCCAGAAGACTCTTCCACATTACCAAGAGCAGCGCCGCGTGGACTTAGCCGAGCGGTCTTAGGCGCTGTAGTCTGTGCGACTGTTCCCGGCGGAGGTTCGAGTCCTCCCTCGGGCATGGGTGTGTGTGTGTGTGTTTGTCCTTAGGATAATTTACGTTAAGTAGTGTGTAAGCTTAGGGATTGATGACCTTAGCAGTTAAGTCCCGTAAGATTTCATACACATTTGAACAACCAAGAGTAGCCGCGCTCGGCTGTGTCGTGGTGTCAATGGTAGCCTTGTCAGAACCACACGTAATCTTAATCCTGCTGCAAGGAGACGGTTCCCACTGGTTGCTGATGACACAGTGGCACAACCGAGTTCTCATATGCCCGGATTTAGTGCATGGATGATGTTATAGCGGTCACTGCTGCTCGCAGCGTGTCGATCTTGTAGTGCCTCTTCCCTATGCAGGCACTTCAAACTTGGTCTACAGGCGAGGAAATGTTTCACAGGCCACTGCTGAAAGCAGCGACACACCATCGACACACTGTGCCCACCATATGCAGCAACCTGTTGATGCGCCCATCTACCCTCCAGCAGGCCCAAAACGCGATCCCGTTCAAACGGCTAAAGCTGTTCAACAGAGGTACACATGCTTCGGTGGGGTATGGTTGCACCTTAAATCTATGTTGCAAACACTGTTCACCGGTAACCTCACCACAGTTAATAAACTTGTTGTAGCTGGCATTCACAGTCATAAACAATGATTTGAAGGACATCATCTTTACGCCATTGACTGTTATTAGTTTTTATTACACTATTGCAATTTCAGCCTTAGACCATTATCAATTGCTTAAGGCCATAATACCAGCGGTTGATGAAGGCATATGGCTGAAATTGCAATAGTGTAGTAAAAATTATGGCAACGACCTTGTCGCAGTGGATACTCCGTTTCCCGTCAGGTCACCGAAGTTAAGCGCTGTCTGGCGTGGTCGACATTTGGATGGGTGACCGTCTGGGTCGCCATGCACCGTTGCCATTTTTCTGGGTGCATCAACCTCGTGATGCCATTTGAGGAGCTATTCAACCGAATAGTAGCGGCTCGGGTCAAAGAAAGCCATCTTAACGACTAGGAGAGCGGTGTGCTGACCACACGCCCCTCCTATCCGCATCCTCAGCTGAGGATGATACGGTGGTCGGATGGTACCGATGGGCCATTAGTGGCCTGACGACGAAATGCTAATAAAAACTTATAACAATCACTAGCGGAAAGATGATGTCCTTCTCACTACAGTTACTGCCCGCAGGGTCAAATCAGAGGGTTCACCGAAAGGTCTCCTGAGAGCCATCTGATGACAGATGACCGGGACAGATGAATCGCTAACACGTCAACCCCTCAGTATGCACATGTTAAATCCTTATCCTACTGAATACAGTACTTGTGGACGTTTTGCATTTTTTTTCTGGCAGTATATCATGTCCAGCTGACCTCTTTGCAAAGAAGCTGAGAGAACACGATATAAGACAAAAAATAAATAAAGAAATAAATAAGAGAACACGAAGGAATTATCCGAAACGGAGAGAAATTCGTTAATGTGATGTACATGTACTTTCAAACAAATAACTATAATTTCAGAAACAATGTGGGTGATGTATTTGTTGTGTACATAGTTCCGCCTAGTCAGCGCGTACACAACTTTCCCAATAGAGCGCGCCCCGCTAAGCACAACAGCGCAGGCGCATCGCTCGTCCGTCTCCGCACTACGAGATGGCGCTGTCTTACAGACGGACCAAATTCTGCTTCCGCCGATCCGCGTATTAATATGTAACGCAGCCAATGAGATTGCTGCTAACGTAGAACCTTTCCTTCTCACGGATCACACTCGCGCAGTGATACCTGAACGCTCGAGGTATTATAACGAGTGTACAGACCTCCGATTAGTCAGTCTGCATTAGTCTGTACCAGTCTGCATTTGTCTGTACCAGTCTATAGTCAAGTTTCAGTCTGCGCCTAATAAGATTATCATATTCCTGTACTTAGCCAAGAATATAAATGAATAGACACTTTGCCAAGTATCAGAGATATGTGAGAATAAGATTAAGGTACCAAGACCAAAGGAACTTCAGATTGTCAATTGTAAATAGCATCCAGAATCAAGTTAAGTAAGGTTTATGATTTTTATTATCTTAATAAATGTGTGTGAAAATTAATCAAGTTCTGTTTAAAGTTGGTCGCCGTCAATCTGCTACTCTAAGCGTGCAAGTGGCATTTCTATCGTCTGACCTAACGGCGGAAGATAAACACACCACGATAAGCCCACGAGACATATTGCTGACACTCGCCTACTTCGTTAGAGCGACAAGTCAAACAGTCTGATGGTCTTGCAGTACGCACACCACAGTATTCAATATAAGGAGCTTCACAAAAGGAACAAACCATGCGTTGGTCCACATTTGGCCCTGACGCAAGCAACTTTTGGCATTGATTGACAGAGTTGTTGGATGTACTACTCCTCAGCCTAATTCTGTGCCACTAGGTGGGGGCCGAGGAGGGGGGGGGGGGGAGGAGGAGAAATACGGCGACCTTGCTGGCCAACGTAGGGTTTCGTAAGCACTCAGAGAAGCAGTACCAACTCTCGCCGGGTGCGGGCGGGCTTTATCTAGCCGAAATATGCGTCCAAGACGGCTTGCCGTGAAGGACAACGAAACGGAGCGTTGAATGTCGTCGACGTACTGCTGTGCTGTAAAGGGGCCACGAATGACAACCAAATCGGTCCTTCTATAAAACTGGGTGGCGCTACAGACCAGTACTTCTTATTTTTTGGCCATAAGGGGGGGCGTCAGTCACGTCAGTATCCCACTGCTGTCCCGACGTCTCCACACACGACTTCGGCCTGGAATTTGATTCACTGGAGTAGAACTGTCTTCATTAGTGAGACCCTTAGAAGTGACCCCCGATGACCGGCGAAGACAGAAGTGGACAGTAGTGGGACAAAAACCTCATTGTCGTCTGCCACAGATTTTCTACTACCTGTCTTCGTGCTGGCCAAACCCCACCTTTGACAGCGAGATCGCCGGATCTCTCCCCAATCGAGAACGTTCGGAGCATTATGGGCAGGGCATTCCAACAACGTCGGGATTTTGACGATCTAAGGCGCCAATTGCACCGATTTAGACAATATATTTCTCATAAAGGTATCCAAAAGCTCTGTCAATCAATGCCGAGCCGAATAAATGCTTGCTTACGGGCCAGAGGTGGACCATGCTATTGTTGAATTTCTCAATTTATGAAACCCTTTCTCTTGAGTAAATCATCCAGTTTTTTATAAGAATATACAGCCTACAGTTGCAGGTTAACGTTATCGTTTACCTAGGTTTCAACGTTAGTAATAACGTCTTCTTCAGAACTTGCAAAAAGTTAATATTATAATGTGCTAGTAAATTATATTAGATATGGTGATCCTACAGGATGCAACGTGTAGTACTCACATAACATATTATTTAAATGTTCGCCTAAAATAAGCCATGTCCTAAGTCAACTCTATAAAACTTGATGCATAACCATAAGGTTTTGTCACTTCTATTAAACAATCTGTAGCAAATTCACTTTAAGCCCGTTGTATGGGCTTCGTCGAGTGACTAGAGACTGCGGACCGCGAGGGCTACGCGGTCTGCTTCACAGAGGGCGGCGCGCATGCGCCAGACGTATAGAGTCAAACACTTATTACGCACGCGTCAGATAACATTTTTGCTATGAATTAATTTTTTACGTTACTATTGTAAGTTAATTACAGTATCCAGCATGACTACGTTTTACATTCTACTGCAGAGCCTTATGAACTGACCAACAAATCTCGTATGAGCATCTGTAGGAAAGGTTCTATTATTACAGAAACTGTAATGGTCACATGCATTATGAATTATTGTAAACCTAATATAGGCTGGAAGCCTTCGAAGTATACCCTATTTTTTTAGATACAGTTGATCGTTCAGTAAATTGCCTCTATCTGTAATTAGGTGTGCATAAATTTGTAGTTCCTCAAGCGTGTCGAGTCTATAGCCCTTAACTTCTTGATGTAGTAGCTCTATGTCACGTAAAGGTTTAGGTGTATGAACCATTTGCACCAGATGTTCCGCAAAGGCTGACCCCCGTGTTCCTACGCCCTTTATTGGAAGATGTTCTTTAAACCTTACTGCTACAGCTCTGCCTGTTTGACCTATGTAATAACATGGTCAATCATCACACATAATCTTATATACGCCTGATTTCGCTGACTTATCACAGTCTTTCTCAAGCGTGTGAATCAAATTTCGCTTTAAACTATTACTCACCGAGAAGGAAATTTTGAAACCTGAATTTTTCAACAGGCGCCCTATCTTGTAGGAGACGTTACCTATATAAGAAACCGACAACCATTTCTTGGTCTGATCTTGAGTTTGAGTATTTGTCTTTATTAAAGTCGTTGCCCTTTTTCGCGTTTTATTATGATATAATTGCCTCACTATCTTTGGATCATAGCCATTATTCGAGGTTGACATCTGACGACAGGAGGCCAATGCAACGGGCTTAAAGTGAATATGCTACAGCTTGTTTAATAGAAGTACAAAACCTTATGGTTATGCGTCAAGTTTTGTAAAGTTGACTTAGGACATGGCTTATTTTAGGCTAACATTTAAATAATATTTTATGTAAGTACTACACGTTGCATCCTGTAGGATGACCATATCTAATATAATTTACTAGCACATTATAATATTAACTTTGAAACGTCCCCTTAGAAAAATTAATGAATAACTGTGCTGATAAACCTCTTACATTATTTGATTTTCAAACAGCTGAGCAGAACTGAACGTACTCAGACATTTCACTCTTTACCAATTCTGATCAACACTAAAATGACACACAATATTTTTAGCGCAACGCAATCAGACTTTCAATAATCCCTACAAAAGAATGGCCCTGACTAACATTAACCTACACCTTTCACAAATCACTTACCTCACAAAAATCTTCGTTACTCGAACTACTGCAATACAGCGAGCGCCGCTACTGCTAGCTAAATAAAAGATTCAAACTACTGAATGCACTAACTACTGATAGGCATAGTTAGCAAATGAAAGATTTTGATAGAGAACAAACAATGTATTTACCTTAATAGTGTTCAAAAGTCATAATATATTTAGCAGTTTATGACATCCAGTCTTACAAATTTACTGTCTCTGATGGACACACGTCCAGACTATCCGTTCTCAAAACTCCGCCATCTCTCTCCCCACCTCCACCACTGCTGGCGGCTCACCTCCAACAGCGCAACGCTACGCGCTGTTAACAGCCAACTGCCCAAACCCTACAACAGCAAATTCCAACAATGCCAACCAGCCACAGACTGCACACAGCACAGCCAGTGAGTCTCATACAGAGCGCTACGTGGCGGTGGCGTTACCAATATAAGAACCTAAACAGCCTACTTACAACTTTTTGCAGGTTCTGAAGAAGACGTTATTACTAACGTTGAAAGCTAGATAAACGATAAAGTTAACCTGCAACTGTAGGCTGTATGTTCTTGTATAAACAATATCAGTTGCTGTCGCTGCATAAAAATGTTAAAAATTGTGACATCCAGTTTTTCTGAAATTGTAGTTATTTGAAACTTCCTGGCAGATTAAAACTGTGTGCCCGACCGAGACTCGAACTCGGGACCTTTGCCTTTCGCGGGCAAGTGCTCTACCATCTGAGCTACCGAAGCACGACTCACGCCCCGTCCTCACAGTTTCACATCAGCGCACACTCCGCTGCAGAGTGAAAATCTCATTCTGGAAACATCACCCAGGCTGTGGATATGCCATGTCTCCGCTACATCCTTTCTTTTAGGAGTGCTGGTCCTGCAAGGTTCGCAGGAGAGCTTCTGTAAAGTTTGGAATGTACGAGACGAGATACTGGCAGAAGTAAAGCTGTGAGGACGGGGCGTGAGTCGTGCTTCCGTAGCTCAGATGGTAGAGCACTTGCCCGCGAAAGGCCAAGGTCCCGAGTTCGAGTGTCGGTCGGGCACACAGTTTTGATCTGCCAGGAAGTTTCATATCAGCGCACACTCCTCTGCAGAGTGAAAATCTCATTCTTGTAGTTATTTGTTTGTCTGTATATTTTCGTCCCATTCAGGTAACTCCTTCGTGTTGCGTCGTTTTGTTTGTCTTGGAGTGTGTAACGAATGTAGCCGAAATGTCGTGTAAAGAAAAAAAAATGACATCTCAAGTACGGACCCAAAATATTGCAGACCAAGGTTTTGCGTGTGGGCGCTACGTGCCTACCACGACAGCCCCCGCCCCCGCCCCCGCGACCGCCGCAACAGCCGCCCCCAGACCACCGCACCAGGGGGGGGGAGGGGGCGCAGCCGACGGCCGGGGGCGACGCAGCGGGCCGCCGCCGCATTCCAGCGCCCGGTGCCCGCAGGGCCTTCGTTAAACTCACCAGCCCATTTACTCGAGAATTTCGGCGCTGGAATCCGCTGTAATTTGCAGTTAAACAGTCATGCATCCTTTCCCTCTCTCCGGCAGCCCTCTCACGTCTTCTCTCAGCCCATAGACTTTGCTGCCCACCTCCGTTGCGCTAGTATACGGCCGCACCGATGCGACGCTCTTTTAAGGCTTTCTTTAGCATTTAGCTTCTCCGGGGAGAACTGCTTCTTTCAAAGACACTTAACACAATTTCTCACCGCACTGAATTTCGTGGCAGACAGCGGATAGCGCCTCTGAGTGCCGGAGGAGGACTGTCTTTCGAATGATCCTTTCTGATCACTAATTTTACTGCCTTTTGTGCGGTGGTCGTAATCAAGAACTCAAAATAAAATGCAGTTTTGTGCTAGTTTGTACATACTTGTACCGTCTCTTAGTGACACGAAATTCTTCAGCAGTCAATATGTACGTGCCAGCAAATGTAAAGATAATGAGGCGCTTAGTCTCAGAAGTCACGCCTGTGAACTGCTAAGCGCAGGTATAAAATCAAGAATTCAACCTGTAATAGGCGGAAGTAACTTTCGAGAACATTTCTCCCGGAGAAACAGCGATCTGGCTTAAATTACATTAAAAATGGACACAAACAGCTGAGCAGGTGACATTCGTGGATTTTCAACACTCTCTGCATTCACCGTGTAAGGTATCTCTTGCGTGCGGAAGACATTTTTACCAGTTTTAATAAATTATTGTCTCTTATTGATGTATTCACGATAGTTAGGAAGTGCTGCAGTCCGTAGCCGGCCATGAGTCGGACAGCATTTCCCACGCTGGCTGGCTAGGTGACGAAGCATATCGCGCGTAGTGGGGTGGGGCTCGGCGCTGGACCGTAGCGACAACCGTCAGCCTGGGAAGTATACATGACGGGAAGTACCGCCATCTTGGTGCGAAAGTCACCGATTTTTGTTTATTTATATTTAATAATTAAAGCCATTTATGACAACATGAATACCAGGAGGAGCCTCTGGATGTTTAAAACTATTTATCATAATTTTGCCTCGTTAAAATTCACACCCGTTCATTAACAAATGCATATCTTAGTAAGTACGAACTTGATCGGAAATCCACGAACTGTGACGAAACTACTAAGAGATACGGACTGCGCGCCAAAGTCGGCAGTCCGCGTTAAGAGCTCTTTCTGCCTTGTTCGATGGTAGCCAAGCTCTAGGTTACGAGTAGTTTGTGACATGAGTGTTTTATCATTGATCTAATAGGAATAAAAGTGATATCACGGAATTCTGAATGTTAATTTTGAGTAAATAGATACCCCAAAGTTGATCGACAGCAATTTCAGATAATTAGCTTCCACCGACGGAAACATCCAATGCGCCAATGAAGAATCTGCACGGGACGACATTTACGAGAGCTGCACCGCGCACAGGTAGGAGGAAATCCGACGACACGACCCACTAAGGTGGATCAAGGAAGGTCCGACTTACACCCGCAAATTCCGAGTGGAAATGCTGACGAGTTATACTGTGCGTCACATATACCACCCTCTACGGACTCGCGGCTAAGCTGAGTAATAATAGTATCAGTTTAGAAGCGAGGGGATCTTGCAACCGCCACCGACTGCCATCTTGATATGAGCGTCTGAGGAAGGCCAAAAATTGACTGGAACCGATAACCACCGAAATAAATGCTTTTGCGGTGGAGATTGCTTGCGTCCATTTTTAAAGGAAATCAATTTGATTTCGAAGAAAAAGATATTAAAGATGTATGTCTGGCATTGTGCGTGGTAAGGGAAGGCAGGGTGAAGACAAATGATGCCTCACTAGTACTAGGAGACTTACAGAGGTTTTGACGGTTCGTTTTAAGAGTGGAATGAGGCAGCGTTACAGAACTGGAAGACATCCAGACATCCCAGCAGAATTCATCGTGTGGAACAAGGAAACTACCAGAAGCCTTCTTGCATAAGTAGATTTTTAAATGCCAGTCCTGTACCAGATGAGTGGAACAATGGCTGGGTATATTCTTTTTGTGGATAAAAAGGAATGAAACGGATTTAGCAAATTATAGATAATGTTGACTGGAATACTCTCTTTCAAATTCTGAAGGTGGCAGGGGTAAAATACAAGGAGCGAAAGGCTATTTAGAATTTGTACAGAAACTAAATGGCAGTTATAAGAGTCGAGGGGCATGAAAGGGAAGCAGCGGTTGGGAAGGGAGTGAGACAGGATTGTAGCCTCTCCCCGATGTTATTCAATCTGTATATTGAGCAAGCAGTGAAGGAAACAAAAGAAAAATTCGGAGTAGGAATTGAAATCCATGGAGAAGAAATAAAAACTTTGAGGCTCGCCGATGACATTGTAATTCTGTCAGAGACAGCAAAGGACTTGGAAGAGCAGTTGAACGGAATCGATAGTGTCTTGAAAGGAGGATATAAGATGAACATCAACAAAAGTAAAACGAGAATAATGGAATGTATGGGTATTAAAAGTCGGGTGATGCTGAGGGAATTCGATTAGGAAATGAGACACTTAAAGTAGTAAAGGAGTTTTGCTATTTGGGGAACAAAGTAACTGATGATGGTCGAAGTAGAGAGGATATAAAATGTAGACTGGCAATGGCAAGGAAACCGTTTCTGAAGAGGAGGAATTTGTTAACATCGAGTATAGATTTAAGTGTAAGGAAGTTGTTTCTGAAAGTATTTGTATGGAGTGTAGCCGTGTATGGAAGTGGGACGATAAATATTTTGGACAAGAAGATAATAGAAGCTTTCGAAATGTGGTGTTACAGAAGAATGCTGAAGATTAGATGGTTTGATCACATAACTAATGAGGAAGTATTGAATAGGATTGGGGAGAAGAGAAGTTTGTGGCACAACTTGATCAGAAGAAGGGATCGGTTGGTAGGACATGTTCTGAGGCATAAAGGGATCACCAATTTAGTATTGGAGGGAAGCGTGGAGGGTAAAAATCGTAGAGGGAGACCAAGAGATGAATACACTAAGCAGATAAGAAAGATGTAGCTTGCAGTAGTTACTGGGAGATGAAGAAGCTTGCACAGGATAGAGTACCATGGAGAGGTGCATCAAACCAGTCTCAGGGGTGAAGACCACAACAACAGAGTCATTTCCCTGAAAAGTATAATGAGTCGTTTGTACAAAAGGATTCACAGAATCCTAGTGGCATCAGAATACGAACTTCAACTGGAAGGAGAGCAGTTAGGCTTCAGAGCTGCTGCGATGCAACCAATGGGATATCTTTGAAACAAGTGATAGGGAGAAGATCAAGCACCAGCCAAGAAACATATCTTTTGCTTAACACATGGTCGTAAGGCATATGATACTGTACCTAAACAAAGGCTGTGGGAAGTGTTAAAGTAGTCAGAGACCAACTACACTTCAATAACGAATCTCCAAAATCTGTATTACGGTTCAACATTAAGATAAAACTTTGTAACAGACTATCTCGAAGATTTCCTGTCAACAAGCGTTTCCGTAAAGACACTTGTATGTCACCTAGACTGTTTAAAATATGTGTAACCAAACCTCTAAATCGCTGGAAAAAGATGCAGAGGAGTCGTTGTAGATATGGGTGAAACTTGCTTGTGATGTGGATGAACATGTCATGATTTCCAAGAAAAACGATGATCTATAACATGTGGCGTAAAAACTAAGGGAAGGTTATAAACGATGAGGCTTTGAACTCGACGCTAAAAAATGAAATCTCTCCAAAAGAAGCAGAAATTTCGAGCAGCCAACTCCATACAGAGCTTCCAGTTGGTACACATGTCTGGGAGAAGAATCTGATACCACAGGTAAAGAAGATCAAGGAATTACAAAACGGATAGCTCAGTCTGCAAGACACCCTCTTGTTTAAAAGGATTTGGAGAAGCGGAGTACTAAAGAAACAAAGAAACGAAGTTGATATATCTATAAATATCTAATTAAAAATTCGTCGTCGTATGAGGCACAGACCTGGAGAGCTACAGAGAGTAAGAAGAATAAGTAATTGGAACCACCAAAATAGATGTGTTAATACAGTCACTGGGAAGAGATAACATTAACTGACGGGGTTCCGAGTCCTGGAGCGCGAGCTATAGTTAGGTTAGTTGGTTGCGTGTTCCATTGATAAATCACACAGTACGTAAGCCGTTATGATGTGGAACGTGTCAAGTGCATAAGAAATGCACATATGACACAAGACTTTTTAATATGTATATTGCAGTGTTAAAGATTAATATTTCTTTCCTTAACCCCTGGGTTAATAATGACGCCTGTATCATCAGCAAACAGTATCAGTTCAGGTTCTTGTTTCAGATAACAAGGGAGGTCATTCACATATATCAAGAACGGAAGGGGACCCATGATTGAACCCTGTGAAGGAACACCTAATGTAATTTCACCCCAGTTACATGAAGTGGCAGACTTATTTAAATGACTTAACCCACATAAAGTAACTTTTGTTTCCTGTTCTGTAGGTATGACTTAAACCAC
Source organism: Schistocerca americana (assembly GCF_021461395.2). NCBI lineage: Eukaryota > Metazoa > Arthropoda > Insecta > Orthoptera > Acrididae > Schistocerca > Schistocerca americana. Next base: position 123,576,694 of record NC_060124.1, read on the forward strand.
TCGAATACTATTCAATTTATACCATAGAATTGTAGTTTCTGTAACATAATGTCACGGTTCACACAACCAAATGCTTTGGACAAGTCAAAAAAATCCTACTGGTGACATTTTACTATTTAAAGACTATATTATGTGGACAGTGAAATGGTAGATTGCAGGATGCTGAAACATCGTATGTTCATTAATCAGTGCACCCGTGGAGTATTCTGAAAAAAATAATAGTTCCTCTTACTCCTAACAGCTGACTATTGCGGTGTAAGCAGTAAGAATGTGAAATGTTTGATGTTTTGACTTCAGTATGTTGTCTATGATTGGGCATCAATTATTGCTTTCTTTTGCAAAGTGGCTGTTGGTGTAAAGAATTAACAAGAGTAGAAAGACCGTACGCTGCTGGTAAATTTGTTTCACAAGAAGCGCAACAATAGTACCGCTGCACTGCGAGAAAATCGCCGACAGAAACAGCTGCGTGGACTCCCCATGTCAGTACCTGGTCGAGAGAATATGATTAAGAAATCTGAAGAAGCGGGTGAATTACGTGGTATAAGAGGGAGTGGGAGGCAGACCATTCCCACGCGAGTTGTTGAACTTCTTGTAGCTGCAGCCGACCGTACAGCAGATGCCTCAGATTATGCCGCCAGTGCTTGAGCTGTGTCACAGAATTGACTCTCCTCTGGTCAACAGTTCAAAAGATTTTGCCGGCGTACTGTACACTTGTACCTCTAGAAGACCCAAGTTAGGCTACAGCGCCATGACTTCGCCCTTCGTATTTTGGTATGCATGAAAATGGATAACACATCGTCGAAGAATATTCTTTGGACGGAAGAGGCACTTTGTATTCTGCCTGGTGCCGAGAATGCACAGAACTGTCGCATATGGGGTTCTACTTCGCCACATGTGCTGAAACAGGCACTGCACTCAGCGTATGTGACTGTGAGGTGTAGTTTCACAAGCTTCTTCATTCCCGGGCCGTGTTTCTTCGGGAGGTGACACCTCGCGGGCTGTTAGGTCTACAGTTATTAGGACCTCCTGGTGCAACATGTGACTCCAGCTTTGCAAGAACGCAACTGTGTCCACACTACTATTTTCATGCAGGATGTGCTGACACAACATATCGCTTGCCAGGTCAAAGATTTACTTCGAGATGGCAATTTAGAGATGTGTGACCTTTATGATCCCCTGGCATCTGGTGATACCAGAAACATCGTGCCTATCATGGATATATCCGGACTCTTCCTGATCTGAAGCACAGTATACGACGACATGTCACTCTGTTTACACGAGGTGCTGTCAACCATGTTAAGTTACAGATGCAGCACGTTGCTGACCCGTGCGACCATACTGAACACATGTTGTAAGTTTCGATCATATCCCAATAAATGTGCCACAACCTCCGTTTTCATGTATTTGATCGTTACTCAGCTTTTCCTGCGTCCACATTGTACTCGTATTCTGATTACGTACAGTGCCATATTCTGATTTTGTGGCAAAAAGTGGAACAATTATTTTTGCAACATACTGCACAAAAGCACCAATTAATGAACATACGATGGTACGGCGTCCTGCGATGTATGCACCACTTATCAATTTAATTAACTACCCGCTATAAGAAGTTCGGTTACGAATGGGCGTAGAAGGTGTATTAACAACTGACATCAAACAGAACCAATTAATATGGTACGACCGTGACCAATGGATGAATGATGATGATGGTGTTTGGTTTGTGGAGCGCTCAACTGCGCGGTCATCAGCTGCCGCACACCCTCCCAGTCTGTACACAGTCCAATCTAGCCAGTTTCATGAAAGATGAAGGAATTACAAGGACAGCACAAACAGCACAGAAAATCCCAAACCCGGCCGTGAAGCGAACCCAGGACCCCGTTATCCAGAGGTATCAACTCTAGCCACTAGACTACGAGCTGCGGACTGGATGAATGAATTCGGGATACCAAGAAGACTGTGCTGTCGATACCACCAAGTGGCAGAAAACTGGAGAGCTGAGGAAATCTTGGAACAAGTGAATTTTAGAACCAATGAGATCGAAAAACCGAAGAGAAAACCAATGAAACAATAGAGAATAATGGAAATTGAACATCGCATAACGCCAGGAGATGTTCTAAACCAATATAATAATAAAAGTAGGGCATTGTTATAGCTTATAAGCACCATCATGAACGCAATTACGAAAGCAGAAGAAAATACGAGTACAGATACCAGTGTTCAGTATATAACGGCACAGGCCATTTCCGAGAATGCAATGAAGCTATAAAGCTCTATAAATATATTGCACATTTAAAAGAGAATGCGGCTTAGGGATACATAAAGAAAAGATGATAAACATAAAGAGTATTAAAAAGGCGAATAAAGACTTGCTGAACATGAAAAATGATGACACAGTGGAGGATCGTGTGAAAAGTGCTCAAATTTCGGAAACAAGATCACACAGAATGGCCGATGCCACCAGAATATCACAAGAAATTTGACAGTCTTTTATTTAATAAATGTACGTTATTGTTTGTTAATATTGATACGGAATCGAACGAAGATATTCCTAACAGTGTACGTATGGACTGCAGCTTTTATGGTCGTAAATTTCTTGGATGTTAGGAATTGGATGGTATGGGATGTGAAGCCTTCGAAAAATGTTGCATATTAAAGGAACGCATTAAATATGGTACGAGGAAGCTCTAAGAAGAAGGAAAGATATCTACGGAAGACCCTTACTACAAGGAACAGGTTAGTGTGAAACCAGCTAAGGCTTCGTTGATTAGTGACGTCAACGCTGCTTATAGCATTGATTCTTATGGAATTGTTGGCAGGGAGACCTCCCACCTTGTTTCTGCAGGTGTGTGAGAGTTGTGTATTTGTTGAAGAGTTGGTGATTATAGTAAGTTTATGTATAGAGTGGTATCCTGAAAACGAAACAACCTAGACTCACAGCGTTCTAGAGAACTCAAAGAAATAATTCGATATAGGGCACTTTGCATCTGGAAACTGATCTGAGTAAACCCTTACGTCTGTTAGACTTTTACATTTAGTCTTCGTCTTCATCTACTCAACGTTTAAATTTTACTTCTGGAACAATACTGGGGAGTACATCAGGCACTTCAGTATTGTCGATAGGCACCCCACTAAATGGGAGCTTCGCCGGCCGAAGTGGCCTTGCGGTTCTAGGCGCTGCAGTCTGCAACCGCGAGACCACTACGGTCGCAGGTTCGAATCCTGCCTCGGGCATGGATGTGTGTGATGTCCTTAGGTTAGTTAGGTTTAACTAGTTCTACGTTCTAGGGGACTAATGACCTCAGAAGTTGAGTCCCATAGTGCTCAGAGCCATTTGAACCATTTTTTGAAATGGGAGCTTCCTCTTTTCGATGTTATTCTGTGGCTATCGTGTGGCTCAGACAGGTAGGCCATCGCTTTCGCCACGGTCTGGAAGCCACAAGCACATGTGGAGACGAAAAAGATGATAAAGAACAAGTCAGAAGCAAAGTATTTTTGTTTATGAAGGCACTGAGGCGACTTCCCGGGAACTGTTTGTGTTTCTCCCCGGACGTGTACGGGTAGCGATTGCTAGAAGCCGCGAGGCAGGAATCCGGTTGTTGTTGTTGTGGTCTTCAGTCCTGCGACTGGTTTGATGCAGCTCTCCATGCTACTCTATCCTGTGCAAGCTTCTTCATCTCCTGCAACCTACATCCTTCTGAATCTGCTTTGTGTATTCATCTCTTGGTCTCCCTCTACGATTTTTACCCTCCACGCTGCCCTCCAATACTAAATTGGTGATCCCTTGATGCCTCAGAACATGTCCTACCATCCGATCCCTTCTTCTGGTCAAGTTGTGCCACAAACTTCTCCCCAATCCTATTCAATACTTCCTCATTAGCTATGTGATCTACCCATTTAATCTACAGCATTCTTCTGTAGCACCACATTTCAAAAGCTTCTATTCTCTTCTTGTCCAAACTATTTATCGTCCATGTTTCACTTCCGTCCGGTAGTAGTAATATATGTTGAAAGAGAGTTTATTTTTCGGTATTTCTACTTTCTTCGTGGCAGCCGTTACAGAAACGATGTATTCTTGTGCTGTATCTGATACAGGACTGCTACAACTAATTTCGTTCTGTGTTTGAAGCACGTTAGCTTTAATGATTTCATTCTCTCTGTGGTAGATTTCTGCGCTTCATACCGCACATAAATGTGCTTTACACAGCCAAATAACACTTAACAAACGCCTGAAATCTGCAGATGACCAGTTGGTGAGAAATGCAGTCTTGATTTTGAATACCTCACGTATTTTTTTCTGTTACTTATGTACGCAAAGGCCGGCCAAAGTGGCCGAACGGTTCTAGGCGATTCAGTCAGGAACTGCGCTGCTACTACTGTTGCAGGTTCGCATCCTGCCTCGGGCATGGAACCATTTGAATTTGTACTCAGTGACGCCTGTAGGTGCAATGACTACGTATGATATCGTTTTGTGGTTTCAGCGTGCGAATGACCGGTTGTCTCGTATTAAGTGGAAGTCAGAACCATTGTAAGGTTGTTTTTTGATTCATGCGATGTTTGTTTGGTCGTTAATAGTTTATCTTTTGATTTAATTAGGGTTGGTTACGCTCTATCATATGTGGAATGTCACGTTTATTTGTAGGCCCCGTTCTTCGAGACGTTATCCTTCTGGGTTAGGAATATACGAGATAGATTTCCTCCTAACATGCCATGGACCACAGAATCACAATACACGAGATGACAAAAGTCATAGCATACCACATAATACCGTGGCGGACCTCATTTTTCCGGAATTGTGTAGCAGATCGACGTGGCATGGACTCAACAGGTCGTTGGAAGTCTCCTGTACAATGATTGAGCCATGTCCGTCTATAGTCGTTCATAATTGCTAAAGTGTTGCCGGTGCAAAAGTTTGTTAACGAACTGACATCTTGATTACGTCCTATAAATGTTCGATGAGATTCATGCTGAGCGAATTGGGTGACCTGACAATTCATTTGAATTATCCAGAATGTTCTTCAAGCCATTTCCGCTCAATGATCCGTTGAGTTGGATCACGGGAACCAGGCCTGCTCTCCACTCTAATCCTACCATCAGCTCTTACTAGATGAAATCGGGACTCATGTGACCGGGCTAAGGTTTTCCAGTTGTCTAGGATCCAACCTATGTTGCCAAGAGTCCAGGAGTGGCGTTGCTAGCGATGTCGTGCTGTTAGCAAAGGCAGTCTGCTACTCTTGTAAGTGGGCTGTTAAGGTTTTTTTATTGGTAACGTTACGTAGCACTCTGTATGAATATCACTGGCTGTGCTGTGTGCAGTCTGTGGCTAGTTTGCATTGTTGTCTGCCATTGTAGTGTTGGGCAGCGGCAGCTGGATGTGAACAGCGCGTAGCGTTGCGCAGTTCGAGGTGAGCCGCCAGCAGTGGTGGATGTGTGGAGAGAAATGGCGAGTTTTGAAATTTGTAAGACTGGATGTCATGAACTGCTATATACGACTACATATCGTACATTATGACTATTAAGGTAAATACATTGTTTGTTCTCTAGTAAAATCTTTCATTTGCTAACTATGCCTATCAGTAGTTAGTGACTTCCGTAGTTTGAATCTTTTATTTAGCTGGCAGTAGTGGCGCTCGCTGTATTGCAGTAGTTCGAGTAATCAAGATTTTTGTGAGGTAAGTGATTTGTGAAACGTATAGGTTAATGTTAGTCAAGGCCATTCTTTTGTAGGGATTTTTGAAAGTCAGATTGCGTTGCGCCAAAAAAATGTTGTGTGTCAGTTTAAACACAGTCATGTATAATTGTTCTAAGGGGACGTTTCATATGTCGACTCTTAGCCGAGGATACCTCACTGGAATCTGATTGATTTTTTCTTGTAGTTTGTGTAATTAGTGTAGCTTTTGTTTATTGCTAGCGCGTAATTGTGGAGAGAATCTCCTTTGTAGTTGCAGTCTTTCACTGTTGTACAGTAAAGCAGTTGTGGTATGCATGTAGATTTGCACCAAGTATTTCGCAGCTGCGCCTGCAATTAACTAGATATTATTTTCAGTGCTATGTTAATGTGTTCTCTTATTTTTGCTCTTCAAATTGTGCTTTTCTGTGTTATCGTGTGAAATATTGTGACAATAATGGCGCGTGAAAAACGTAACACTAGGCTCCAAAGAAAACTGAGAAATAATAGTGACGACGAGCGTAGCTTACCAGCACCACTGTGTAATGAATTAACAGACATTCAAAGTAGTAATTTGGTAACTGTGCATAGGGAAATGGAGCCGGCGGCAAATAATGGTGTAGACAGTGAAACAGGTAGTGAACAGGGAAGCATTATCGATCGATCGGTGGGCAACAACTCTCCTCAGGAATCCGGAATGTCAGAACACAATATTGCAAATACTGTAGACTCAGGTTTTGAGTCCTCACCGTTTTCTCAAATAATTCAAGACACATTTTCTGCTTGTCAAAATGTGAATGTTGCCGGTGCAAATTCACTGCCGAAAAGCACTGAGGAACATGTTTCAGACACCAGTGCATTGTTATTGCAATTAATACAACAAATGGGACAAACACAGCAAAAGCTTCAAAAGTTAGACACAATGGAACAAAATCTTAAAAAGTTAGACACAATGGAACAAAATCTTCAAAAGTTAGACACCACGCTTGAACAAACACGTGAAGATTTAACTACTGAGTTACATAAAATCGAATCGAAATGTCAAAAAGTCTGTAATGACGTAAAAACACAAATTTGTGAGCATTTTCAACTTATTTCTTCACGGCATGAAAATACATTAGCATCACGAAGCAGCCATAAAAGAACTGCAAACTATTGTTCATGAAAATCATGAGACCTTGCAAGCTAAAACTGACTCAGTTGCATCTACTGATTCGGTTACACAACTTGCAAAAACTCAGGAAAACTTAAAGGACACAGTAGATACTCTGAAAATTGGTTCAGAAAGACACATCGAGGAAATAAGTTCTTTATCAGAGAAAGTAACTTTCGGATCAGCTAAATAATTTACCTACGAAGGTAGATGATAAACTGAATGACATAAAACCGGTAGTCTTTAATGACACAGAAGAGTGCGAACAAATTAGGAAATTCAAACAAAATCAGAATCAAATTAATATGCAACACCAGAGAGAAATCCGGGAAGTACAAGATCAGCTGACACAGGTAATACAAGAATTACGTATTTCAGAGGACACTCGCGCCCCAATACGAGAAGAGGGACATAGAAATACGAAACAGCCACAAAATAATAACTCAGCGCATTTCGGAAATTATGAAAGAAATTGGCAAGGTGAATTTTGAAATGGAAACGCCGAAACGACGTAACAATGACCGACGTGCGACTCGCTGACATGATGATTTTGACTATAAGCTGTTCATTACTACACGTAAATTTAAAACATTTAAGAATTCTGGCAACGACATTCTTCCACAAGCGTGGCTCCATCAATTCTCTCATTGTTTTCCTCCCAATTGGTCATTAGAGCACAGATTAGAATTTATGTGTGGCTATTTAGAGAATGTACCAGCTGTAAGATTGCGATCGGTCATTCACGATTGTCACAGTGAAGGAGAATTTTACCATGCCTTCCTCTCAGCATATTGGTCTCAAGCTACAGAAGACCGAGTTAAACATAGCATCATAATGATGAAACATTTCGAACGATCTGAATTTTCCAGTCTTGTGAAATATTTTGAAGACATGTTGCACATGAATCAGTACCTGTCAAACCCATACAGCCCCTCAGAACTCATCCGCATTTGCTTAATCAAATTACCTGAACATTTACGACATATTATTTTGGCAGGACGTTGCAAAGACGACATTGAAGCTTTTCAGGGACTCTTACAAGAATTAGAAATTGACACTGACAATCGCGGAACGCGAAAACAGGAACACAACAATTACAGGTCACATCCGTCGCAATTCCGCGATGAAAGAAATAATAACTGGACACGACAAGGCTATTCTCACAACACAAATCGTGACCAAAACAGACACCACCCGTATGACAACCGTTGGCAGAGTAGTAATAATTACAGGGAAAGATCACCTCTCCGCGGTAGTGACTATCACAGAGACAATCAGAGAAACAGACAATTTGTGAAACAAAATAATTATTATCAAGGGAGACAGAATAACTTTAGACGCAACGGTCCAGCGCGCAGTTACGATTCAGGGAGAAATTCTCCACCACGTGACCGACAAGAAAGAAACTATGGAATCTACCGACTTGAGGACAGACGATATGATCGTAACGACAGATCTGAATTGCATTAGGACTGACGGGATTCAAACAGAGCAGGGCCCTCTCGACAAGGTGAATTTGTAGAAGTTAGGTCTCCAAATCCCAATAATGACGCGCGCCAACAAAGACACAATAGGCAATGACTCATACCGCTGGCAGCCACAAAACGTACTTATGAAACTGACGACGCAGCTGCCGTAGCTAGTAATTACGTAAAAATGGAAGACGTTAGGGACATCTTACTCCAGGAGCACGACGTAAAACGTAACAACATTGCATATCCTGTGATTCACATTACAGTAAATGACGTAAAATTTACGGCAGTACTTGACTCTGGCAGTCCCATTTCAGTAATTAGTGAAACAGCCTTTAGCAAATGCAACAAATCGAACGATTGTCCCACACTTCCGTTACGTAAGATTAAATTACAAGGTGCAATCTTTGGAAAAAGTGTAGATGTACGCCAAGACACCAACTTGGAATTCTTTTGTCAAAGCCACAGCTTCTCTATGAACTTTCTTATTGTTCCATTATTGTCGACGGAAATTATATTGGGAGTAGACTTTTTGAATGAATACAAAGTAATCTTAAACTTTCACGATGCTGAAATAAGGTTGGAGAAAGAAGGTAGGTCAATAGCTTTGAAATTTGAAGATTGGCTCTCAAACCATGACGAAGAAATTAATCGGCTTTACCTCCTGTTAGACAACAGTTCGGAATTTTCGACGGAACTTGACACTAACAATCACTCTGCAAGTACTGACAGGGATGATATCGACGGCGCATTTGATACTAATGAATTAATTCAGAACAAAATTCAAACAATTGTGAATTGTAATGACAGTGATAGGCAAGACCTTTTTGAGATTCTACAAGCACATTCCACAGTTTTTACTCACAAAACAGGAACAATCAAGGGATTTCAATACCAATTTCGTGTTCGTGAGCATACTAAATTTTGTGTTAGACCATACGTAATTCCAGCACATTATAGGGACCCTGTTAGAACAGAAATACAATCTATGCTTGACGAGAGCATCATTGAGCCTGCGATAAGATCATACAACAATCCATTATATGTTGTTGAGATGAAAAATGGATCGATCAGGCTTGTCTTAGATTCGAGACAAATCATTACTATCATCATTCCTGAAACAGACAGGCCACAAACGTTAGAAGAACTTCTTCAAAATTTTAATGGTGTAAAAGTGTTGTCTTCTACTGATCTCAGATCCAGCTTTTATCAGATCGAACTTCATCCAGAATGTAGAAAATACACAGCTTACCTTTGTTTCGGCGTTTGTTATCAGTTTCGCAAACATCCTTTTGGTTTGAACATTTCTTCGGCAGCATTCATTCGCGGGCTAAATTCCATATTACCTGAGTTCTTAAAACGTCACATCACCTTATATGTGGACGATATTCTGATAGCAGAAGACTCATGGGAGCAACACAATCGCATCCTCAACAGTTTGTTACGTATTTTTGCAGAATCTGGAATTACAGTTAACTTGGAAAAGTCTGAATTCGGTAGGACAAAGGTGAAGTTTTTGGGACATATCATCTCCTCTGAAGGCATTCAGCCGGATCCTGAAAAGTTAGAAACAATCAGAGCCATTCCAGTTCCATCCACAAAAAAACAAGTCCGCAGTTTTCTAGGTCTCGTAAATTTTTACCGTCGTTTTCTGAATACGCAAATTCTAGTTGCACCAAAACTTTGTTCTCTCACTGGAAAAAATACTATTTGGAACTGGGACGAACAAGCACAGTTGGAATTCAATTCTTTGAAAGAATCGCTACTTAACGCGCCAATACTAGCTCATCCAGATTTGTCACAAGATTTCTGCCTTAGCACGGATTCTTCTAAAGTCGGTCTTGGTGCCCATTTATTTCAAGAAGCCACAGAAAATGACACTACTGTTCAGAAAACCATTCCTTTTGCTAGCCGAGTGCTAACAAAATCTGAAAAAAATTATTCCGTTACTGAATTAGAAGCTTTAGCTATCGTTTGGGCATTTAACAAATTCCGTTTCTTTCTTTCTGGTAAGCACGTAAAAGTATACAGTGATCATCGTGCATTACAATTTCTTATGTCTTCAAAATTAAATCATGACAGGTTAAAACGTTGGGCATTGTTTCTGCAAGAATTCCACTTCACAATAGTCTACATTCCCGGCAAGGAGGACATTGTTGCGGACGCACTGTCACGCGCACCGGCTGGGCTTGAGAAAAGTAACACAGAAGACAACCTCGAGAAAAATTTCGGTATTCTTTACATTCAGAAAGTCGCCTTTGAAAACTTCATCACCACACCTTTAAAGGACACTTCTCATGAACAAGATAAAGATCCGATTTGGAAAGACATCAAAAGTAAATGGCATGAAAAGACACACACTCAGATTCGGCATTATTACCTGGTTAGAAACAACATACTCTTCAAACGCTCCACTGTTGATGACAAGCTATGGGTTCTTTGCATTCCAGACGATTTTGTTAATAAGCTCATTTGGTACATTCATTTCACCTACGCACATTTTGACCCACGAAAATGTTATCATATTCTTCGAACGACTTGTTATTTTAACAATATGGAAAAGAGAATTCGAAGAGTCTTGTCTATTTGTAAACTTTGTCAAAAGGAGAAACCATCTACTATCTCACATCGTGCTCCATTGTTTCCTATTATTCCTTCTAAATTAAAAGAATTTGCTGCTGTTGATCTCTTGGGACCCCTTGTCAGAACATCGAATGGATTTTCGTACGTTCTAGTCGCTGTTGAATTTACTTCGAAATTTGTTTCTTTCACTCAGTTACGTAAAGCCACTGGACGGTCTGTATCCAACGCCTTCGTTAAAAATTTCTTACGTGAAGTTGGCCACGTTGCTATGGACCGCAATTCAGATCTGCTGTTTGGTCACGCATGCTTCGGAATCATAAAATCAAACCTGTTTTAATTTCATTGTACTCACCACATTGTAAGCCGTCTGAACGGATTATGAAAGAAATCAATAAGCTTTGCAGACTTTATTGTCACAGAAAGCATCGGCATTGGGACAGATATTTACACTTATTTCAAAATGTGCTGAATGAAATGCCTCATGATTCCACTGCTTTACCACCTACTCTTGTACTGAAGAATGAAGAACCACCGAACAGAATCAGAGAGCTTGTACCTTTCCTAAATACACCTAAACTTCGACACAAAGACATAATTGCCGGCCGAAGTGGCCGTGCGGTTAAAGGCGCTGCAGTCTGGAACCGCAAGACCACTACGGTCGCAGGTTCGAATCCTGCCTCGGGCATGGATGTTTGTGATGTCCTTAGGTTAGTTAGGTTTAACTAGTTCTAAGTTCTAGGGGACTAATGACCTCAGCAGTTGAGTCCCATAGTGCTCAGAGCCATTTGAACCATTGAACATAATTGATTTGGCTCTTAAAAATATAGAATCTGCAGCAGACAAAAGGAGAAAACTACACGGTAAAGCAAATGCAAAGAAATTATATATTGGTCAGAAAGTTCTCATTAAAGCTCATTCATTGTCACATAAGAAGAAACACTTGAGTCACAAATTCTTTCTAGTTTACAACGGACCTTACAGAATCCGACGTATATTACATGATAATTGCGTTGAAGTTGAAACTCCTCGTACTAGGAAGAGTAAAGGTTTACACCACATTTCACATGTAAAACCGTTTATTGAAAGATAATCTGCTTTTTAACTTTGTCTTTGCCTTAAAACTTTTCACTTCACGTTTCTAGTATGCATTGTCAGACTTAGAAACTGTTACCATGCAAAAATGTTTGAAGTTAAATATCCAATCAAGAACCAAGAGAGCTTATTTAAAAAGAAATTACGAATGCATTGTTATAGTGAACAGACGTCACAGTGTTATTGTGTGTGTACATTCTTGCTTGTTAGTTGCATGATTATGTAACGACTATAAGGCTCACATACTTAGAACATTTACCAGTACTGCTAATGAGACTTTAATGCAACATTTTGGTTTACTTGAAAATACAGTCTGGATTTAAAGTAATTTCTGTGAGATACCAGATGACATAGTGGTTAGTTTATGTGACAGCTACACGATTTTATCACGATGCTACTAATGAGTGACAATTTACAATGTTGCTTTTGCAGTGTTTCTGTTTTATATCTGCACAGTTTTTCTGTATTATTCTGGAAAGTAAAACATGTTTTATTTAGTAACTTTTGTGGTATAGCTACAATGAGACTGCCTTTTCCATAGCACAACAATACGTTAAAGCACAGTACTTTCTTCATCACGGCAATAAGCGTAATAACTAATATATCTATACGCAAAGCATTTCACTTTTGTTTATCATGAGGTAAGTACATTGGCTTCTGCAGAACTTAGCTTTTGGAGGACAGTAACTATGACAGTTCGACAGAGATTATCCTACAGCAAGACGCACGTTTAGCGCTACAGGACACGCATTTGAGTGATTAATTTTGTACTTGAACCATTTATTTTTCAAGATTTTTGAATTACAAAGAAAGTTTTCCGTGATACATTTCATTCCATTGCTGTAATCTGTAACACCTGAGGGTATAATTACATTAATCCTCAGGGGGGTACACGCCTACTTTGTGTACCATGTGTTTCGCAAGCACAAGGAGCCCTAGCTAATATGGTATTTGCTTATACAACTTTACACATCAGTACCATATTTCTCTAACACATAAATTACACAGCTATCTGATTATTTAACAGAGAAACAAACATTTTTTTACTACATCAGTGACACATATTTACGCAATTACACAGATGGATAACTTCACACTTATGAAATTGTATTTTGTCTGTACTTTGTGAACTGTTCATATTTTTTCGGAACCATTGTGATACTATGAGGGCTTTGAATCATATATTTGGTATGGGATCACGATTTTTGAAGTACATTTGTGGTAGATGACACTATTTAAATGAGCGGAGAATTTTTTTACGTTTTGAAATTATTGCAGAAAGCTACAACGTTTTTGAGATTTGACTGAGGCATTATGATGTTATTTTTCGACGACGATGTGTGTTATGCTGTTGAGGTATGTTTACGATCAATAAGATGATGCTACAGTATATGAGGAATTTGATTATGCTACTATTTATTATGATGAAATATTGAAGAAGTGTCGACGAATACATATGCGAATAATAAGTTGTGGTTAGGGACTCTGATTTGTGGAAAAGGATGTTGGAAACCAAGAATCGTACTTTAAGAGTTATGAAATGCGTGAATGTATCACAATGCCGACAAAAACTTTTTGAACACTGTTACATTCATAGGATATTGTTTCTACACATTTGTAACGCAAATTATTGACCTGTGAAATTTTTTTTTTAGACTGTCACTCTAATGCAAACTGGTGTCGTAAATATTTCAGTAAGAAAGTTAAGTGACCACCTTCACATAATGAGTCATGGGCACCCAGCTGCGCGACAGTCACCTGGAAAAAAGCCATTAGTGTGTGCCTTTCAGAGGCACAGGTGGAGAAAAAAAAAAAAAAAAGAGACTATATCCTCGCTATTGACATTCCTTTGTAGAAAGCATCGCAAATACAACACGCTCAAACTTGAAAACATATGATTATAATGTGAGCTCTTAATTTATGATATTTACTAAAATGCCTAATGAAACGATGAGAAACATTTCACGGCTATTGTCTTGCTAGTTGAGAGAAATGCCATATGGCTTGCTTTATGTATTTATTTACTCATTTTGTTTAATATCTAGTTTCTAACTGCACTGCAGCATTGGTTAAAATCAAATTTAATAGATGTACTAATATAGTTATTTTATGCCTACAGATCCAGTCAATAAGAAATTTATGATCTACTTCCAAGAAAACGAGGGCCCATAAATAGACATTTCCCTTCACAGGAATTGCATAAATAATTTTTTTATGATTTGGTAACTTATCTGTTAGTGTAAGTTCTCGTGATGCATCACTCTAGTGTTAAGATGTGACATAGGTATTAAACATGGCCATTTTTACTGTAATATTTTTTCTGCTTGAGCTTTGTCATGTTTAGATATAAGTTACTGCACTTGGTGCTGCTTGCTTTGCCAATTTCCGTTTTTTTTTTGTCATTGCTGTTTGTGTTAATTGTTCTGTGCTGCTGCATTGTCTCGTCCCTTAGTCTAGCATCTGAGCTCAGTAGATTTTGAGGGGGTACACTATATAAGAGAATGAGTTGTGATGAATTGGAAGAAATGAATTGAGAAGTCATACGAAAAAAGTACAGAAAGCAGGTATAGATAGGACTTTTTGGAAATAATGAAGAACGAAGGGAGATCTCCGAGAAGTAAAGAAAGCTTTGTTTGCAAAATACTGCAGTAAAAGAAACCCTGTCCTTTCCTTGTGTTATCCGACTATGTGTTTGTGTTGCCTTGTGTATTTGTGCTTTTCCTGTCTTTATGTGTTTAGATGATGATGTTATGTTGTAGAATTTTTCTAATACTATGTTATTTACTTTGTACAGATGTTTAAACATTATTTCTTCTGTTTTGTTTTAATGCTCTTGTGTGAAGTTGATGTTTTGAAAGTTATTCTGATCTTTTATGTATGTACTCATGTCATAATTCCTGTAACACTGATGTATATGTTATTTCGATTCTTTTGTAAAGCCTGTACTACAAACGTTATCTGTATTGTTATGTTCTTTAATGATGTATTTTGTACCTTTGTAATTGTATTCTTATGTTATAAAATTGTAATTGACACCAGTTCATCATATTATTAACTTGTAAGTTCCATTTCATTGCACACGTTTCTGTTGGTCATAGTATATGGACGATATGTGAGAAGTAGGGACTGTTAGTGTTTGCACGTGTGTTAATAATTCAGCAAGGGACTGGATAACAGCATTGCTGGTTCTAAGGACAATTCTAAAAACTTTGTGAGTGCACAAGTGGTGGTTATGGACTTGCTATATCATCCGCAAGACTCTTTTCAATGGTGATTGTGCACCTGCACAGTCACAACAGATGGCTGCCGACCATCTCTACAAGGACTACAGTGGGTCTGCATCTTTGATGACCCTTCAATACCATTATTTCTACAAGGACTGCAGTGGGTCTGCACCTCTGGTGGCCCACCAATACCACAATCTCTACCAGGACTACAGTGGGTCTGCACCTCTGGTGGCCCACCAATACCACAATCTCTACCAGGACCACGGTGGGTCTACTCTGTGATGACCTGCCTTCCAATATTCTTCAAAACTTCGACTGACTCTGCTGTGGGTTTGCTCTGTTGCGACCCTTTACTTGTCTGCATGTCGAAAGTCAGCACTGTCTTTCCGTTGGAAGGACAACACTACTTCTTCAAGACTGCATGGAAATCCACTACTTCAATGTGCATTTTCTTTTACTGCTCAGACTTTGAGAAAACCACTGCAATTTTACTGTGATGAATGATCAGGACTGTCTTTATGGACTGTGAAAAAATTATAGCTTTTGACCAACATTGTATCAATAAGTGTGTGCATTTCATTTCTTGTTATTGTAATTGTGAAAAAATTTTAACAAATATGTATTTGTAAAATTTTTTGTGGGGAGCATGGGGGCTATGTAAGTAGGCTGTATAGGTTTTTTTATTGGTAACGCCACGTAGCGCTCTGTATGAAAATCACTGGCTGTGCTGCGTGCAGTCTGTGGCTAGTATTCATTGGTGTCTGCCATTGTAGTGTTGGGCAGCGGCAGCTGGATGTGAACAGCGCGTAGCGTTGCGCAGTTCGAGGTGAGCCGCCAGCAGTGGTGGATGTGAGGAGAGAAATGGCGGAGTTTCGAAATTTGTAAGACTGGATGTCATGAACTGCTATATATATTATGACTATTAAGATAAATACAGTGTTTGTTCTCTATTAAAATCTTTCATTTGCTAACTATGCCTATCAGTAGTTAGTGCCTTCCGTAGTTTGAATCTTTTATTTAACTGGCAGTAGTGGCGCTCGCTGTATTGCAGTAGTTCGAGTAATAAAGATTTTTGTGAGGTAAGTGATTTGTGAAACGTATAGGTTAATGTTAGTCAGGGCCATTCTTTTGTAGGGATTTTTGAAAGTCAGATTGCGTTGCGCCAAAAAAATATTGCGTGTCAGTTTAAACACGGTCACGTATAATTGTTCTAAGAGGACGTTTCACTCTACTTCATTAACATCAAAACTGAGTGTGAAATATTATGGAACTTAACTGCTAAGGTCATCAGTCCCTAAACTTACACCCTACTTAACCTAAATTATCCTAAGGACAAACACACGCACACAAGCCCGAGGGAGGACTCGAACCTCCGCCGGGACCAGCCTTACAGTCCATGACTGCAGCGCCTTAAACCGCTCGGCTAATCCCGCGCGGCATTAACATCGAATTTCGCCGCACTGTGGAAACGGATACGTAAGTCGTACGTACCACATTAATTTCTGCTGTTATTTGACAGTGTCGCTTGTCCGTTAGTACTGAGAAATCAACGCAAACGCTGCTGCCCTCTGTCGTGAAGTGAAGGCCGCCGGCCACTGCGTTCTCCGCGGTGATAAACAATGCCTGAAATTTAGTATTCTCGGGCACTCTTAACACTGAGGATCTAGGAATGTTGAATTCCCTAACGATTTCCGAAACATGACGTACCACGTGTCCCACTCCAACTACTATTTCCGTCGTACAGCCACAGTCACGTCGGAAACCTATTCACATGGATCACCCGAGTGCAAATGAGAGCCGTATGATACCTTGTGTAAGTCATAGTACCGCCATCTGTATATGTACATATTGCTATCGCATGACGTTCGCCTCCTCGGTGTAATAACCCTGTTAGTAGACTCGTATGGACATTCTGTCCGTGTATGTGGGACCTCTTTAGAATGTTACTGGTGGCTTTTTAGACTTTAACAATATGTTTAATCGTCACATTTGAGTTGCAATTTTTCAGGTACAACTGAAAATAAGACTGTTGTCCTGAAATCTGTCAGTGCTCTATTTTTATTGGAAAATAAAATTTTTGCTGCTGTAATTGTTGTCCCCAGTTATGAGAAACAAATTAGGTTTAGGTGCTCTAAGAATTTCTGAGGAATACTGCATTGCATCGTGCCTTATAGTCTAACCCACTAACGATGGCTGTTACCACAGATAGAGACAAGGACGGAGATTGCGTTGTTACCAGTTTCAAGCTACAGCTACTGTACGCAGGTACATGTGCTTTGTGCTTGATGAAAGCGTGTTTACCGCAAATTACGTCTCTTGCTTACCCGTGTAGAATTTGCCGCTTACCACATCCATCAGCCATGAAGACTCGCAATAAATGGAATTAAAATTCGGTAAACAACGCATTAAGAGGTCGTATAATGCTCACATTGCGTACAAAATTCATAGCTGAGCTCTCACAAAACTACTATACGCTCATTGGAAGTCAGAGAACGCGGAGGCATGTGCGCAGAGTAAGCATTAAAAAAACGGTTCAAATGGCTCTAAGCGCTATGGGACTTAACATCTGAGGTCATCAGTCGCCTAGACTTAGAACTACTTAAACCTAACTAACCTAAGGACATCACACACATCCATGCCCGAGGCAGGATTAGAGCTCGCGATCGTAGTAGCAGCGCAGTTATGGGCTGAAGTGCCTAGAACCGCTCGGTTGCAGCGGCCGGCAGATTAAGCCTAAACCCGATAACCCTGGATTCGGTGTGGGGTGGCGGAAGGGTGAAGTGGACTGCGGTAGTCGTCGTGGGGTTCTGGACCACTGAGGCTGCGGCGGAGACGGAGCCTCTCCATCGTTTCTAGGTCCCCGGTTTACATATAATACAATACAATACAAGCCTAAACCTGATCGCCATCGTTCGTGACACCAATCATAAAACCGTAAACCTAGATGCTTCTGTCAGAATTGTAAAAATCCTGGTCATTTCGTATCGCCCAGTGATACAACGAAAGCAATACAGTTGTCCTGTGCAAGGAACGCGATGTCTCTGTGTGCCGTAACAGCATCGCTGTTGGCAAAAGAACCGAATCGCGAACACCGCTTTGACAAGCGACCTCTGGTCAGTGGTGACAGCAGCGATGTCTCATTTCTTCAGCACACAGTGAAATTTTAACACCCCGCGTACTAGAGTGAGCTAATTGTCTCATTTAAATTCCACCTGGCTTCTTGCAGTTTCTTCAGTCAGAGATAGGACAAATCACGGGGAAAATTATTCTAAGCTTCTAAACGAGCCATTACTTTATTCAGACTTAATGAAACTAGCGAAGTTTATTTCTTCAATGAACATCTCTTCCAGCTGAATATAAGCTTCGCGACTGAATGTAAGCACCTCGTCGTAAATTCTCGCACCTGAAACCGACAACTGTAAAGCTGTGAAGTTAGTAGCATAATGATCATTTGATGAACGTTATACAAGAAATATATTATGTGTTACCATTTGTACAGTATACAAGTAACACACAATATTTCTGTACGTGTATTAATATATACTCAAGAGCCAAAGAAACTGCTACACCTGCCTAATATCGTGTAGGGGCTCCTTGAGCACGCAGAAGCGCTTCATCAAGTGGCATGGACTCGACTAATGTCTCAAGTAGAGCTTGAGGGAATCCTGCAGGGTTATCCACAAATCCGTCAGGGTACGAGGGGTGGAGATGGACAGCAGGTTGCAACGCATCCAAGATATGCTCAATAATATTCATGTCTGGGGAGTCTGGTGGCCAGCGGAAGTGTTTAAACTCAAAAGAGGTCCGGACGTGTGGCGTGTCACACCGTCCTGGTGGAATTTCCCAAATCCGTTGGAATGCACAATGGACATAATGGATGCAAGTGATCAGACAGGATCCTTACGTACGTGTCACTTGTCAAAGTGTCATCAAGACGTATCAGGGGTCCCATATCACACCAACTGCACGCGCCCCACAGCATTACAGAGCATCCATCAGCTTAAACAGCATCCAGCACATGCAGGGTCCGTGGATTCATGAGGTTGTCTCCACACTCGTACATGTCCAAACTCTCGATACAATTTGAAACGAGACTCGTCCGAGCAGGCAACATGTTTCTAGTCATCAACACTCCATTGTCGGTGTTGACTGGCGCAGGCGAGGCATAAAGCTTCGTGTCATGCAGTCATCAAAGGTACACAAGTGGACCTTCGGCTCCGAAAGCCCATATCGATAACGTTTCGTTGGGTTCACACGCTGATACATGTTGATGGCCCAGCACTGAAATCTGCAGAAATATGCTGAAGGGTTGCACATCTGTAAACGTTGAACCATTCTCTTCAGTCGTCGTTGGTCCACTTCTTGCAGGATCTTTTTCAGGCCGTAACCATGTCGGAGATTTGGTGTTTTACCTGAGTCCTGATATTCAATGTATGCTCGTAAAGGGTCGTACTGGACAATCCCCACTTCATCGCTACCTCGGAGACGCTGTGTCTCATCGCTCGTGCGCCGACTATAACATCACGTTCAAACTCACTTAAATCTCGATAACCTGCCATTGTAGCAGCAGTAACCGATCTAACCACTGCGCCAGACACTTATATAGGCGTTGCCGACCGCAGCTCCGTATTCTGACTCCGTGCATCTCTCTGTATTTGAATACGCATGCCTATACTAGTATCGTGGACGTTTCAGTGTAATACGTTGCGTATGTGTGTGTGTTCGATAATTTAAAACATACTCGCTCCACGTCACAGCGAGAGAATGCAAATATCTAAAGTAAAACTAAACTTAGAAATGATGAATGAAATTTTATTTCTTTCTAAAAGTGTATGGTACTTAAAAATAAAGTGTTTCCGCTATCACGCGATTTTAAAACATGCAGTTCCCACTTCTGTTGGTCAAACATTGCCAGAACTACTTAACGAAGGCTGCCCAAGTTCACGTTTGTGCTGAGACCTTAACGCCTCAATCAGCACCAAAAATGGAGGTCTGTGTGCAGTAAAAAACGAATTAACTAGATTTCATTTGTGAGACCTTCGTTAGTTCGGCTTTTGGCACTTTCACTAGATAGTTTGAGGTAGTTGCCACAATGGCTCCTTCAATAAGGTCACTAGCCAATCGGAAATGAACTTGACTTCTATGACACGCTAGACTTTAACCTTCCGAAGAGGAAGAGTGTGGCTGCAGTGAAGCGACATTTGTTAACTGCCAGTATTTGGGGATACAGCAATAAAAGTTGCATGTTAGAAGAAATGAAAAAAATAAAATAAAATTCCAAATGTAATAGGTAACAATGAATTGGAACACAATAATTTCTTTTAAACAATAACAACACGAAGTAACACACTGTAAAAATTAAAATTATTAATAAACGTGTCCGATAAGGTACGAGAAAGTGCCATGAGAGGTAGTCAAGGGGAACATTTGAAAGCAAGAGACTATGAAGAAAATAGATCAAAATCATATGTAAGTTACAAATCATTTTCATCAGCTAAGATGCTATGTGGCACAAATACCTATTGCAGAGATCAAAATGCATATTCCTTTACATGTTTGTATTGCTCAAAGGACGAATCACAAAAACAGAAGGAAGCAATGAAAACAACGACACTCTGGGGGAAGAGTACAAGACGAGGCATGCAACACCTTTCGAGATATGAAGATAGGTAAGGCGCAGGAGATGTAAGTGTAGCAACACAAAAGATAAAAGAAATACTAAACGATTTTGCAGAATTATCTATAGAATGTCGGTGGCGAAAAATAATTCCTTTGAAGTAGGAAAATGCTGTAATTACTCGACTTTACCAAAAATAACGTAAACTACTGGCCATTAAAATTGATACACCACGTATATGACGTGTTGCAAACGCGAAATTTAACCGACAGGAAGAAGATGCTGTGATATGCAAATGATTAGCTTTTCAGAGTATTCACACAAGGTTGGTGCCAGTGGCGACACCTACAACGTGCTGACATGAGGAAAGTGTCAAACCGATTTCTCATACACAAACAGCAGTTGACCGGCGTTGCCTGGTGAAACGTTGTTGTGGTACCTCGCGTAAGGAAGAGAAATGTGTACCATCAAGTTTCCGATTTTGATAAAGGTCGGATTGTAGCCTATTGCGATTGCGGTTTATCGTATCGCGACATTGCTGCTCGCGTTGGTTGAGATCCAACGACTGTTAGCAGAATATGGAATCAGTGGGTTCAGGAGGGTAATACGGAACGCCGTGCTGGATCCCAACGGCCTCGTATCACTAGCAGTCGAGATGACAGGCATCTTATCCGCATGGCTGTAACGGAACGTGCAGCCACGTCTCGATCCCTGAGTCAACAGAAGGGGACGTTTTCAAGACAACAACCATCTGCACGAACAGTTCGACGACGTTTGCAGCAGCATGGACTATCAGCTCGGAGACCATGGCTGCTGTTACCCTTGATGCTGCATCACAGACAAGAGCGCCTACGATGGTGTACTCAACGACGAACCTGGGAGCACGAATGGCAAAACGTCATTTTTTCGGATGAATCCAGGTTCTGTTTACAGCATCATGATGGTCGCATACGTGTTTGCCGCCGTCGCGGTGAACGCACATTGGAAGCGTGTATCCGTCATCGCCATACAGGCGTATCACCGGACGCGATGGTAAGGGGTGCCATTGATTACACGTCTCGGTCACCTCTTGTTCGCATTGACGGCAGTTTCAACGGTGGACGTTACATTTCAGATGTGTTACGACCCGTGGCTCTACCCCTCATTCGATCCCTACGAAACCTACATTTCAGCAGGATAATGCACGTCCGCATGTTGCAGGTTCTGTACGGGCTTTTCTGGATACAGAAAATGTTCGACTGCTGCCCTGGCCAGCACATTCTCCAAACCTCTCACCAATTGAAAAGTCTGGTCAATGGTGGCCGAGCAACTGGCTCGTCACAATACGCCAGTCACTACTCTTGATGAACTGTGGTATCGTGTTGAAGCTGCATGGGCAACTGTACCTGTGTACGCCATCCAAGCTCTGGTTGGCTCAATGCCTAGGCGTATCAAGGCTGTTGTTACTGCCAGAGGTCTTTGTTCTGGGTACTGATTTCTCAGGATCCATGCACCCAAATTGCGTGTAAATGTAATCACATGTCAGTACTAGTATTATATATCTGTCCAATGAATACCCGTTTATCATCTGCACGTCTTCTTGGTGTAGCAATTCTAATGGCCAGTAGTGTTAGACATGACGTAATCAAAAACAAACTCTTCAGCCTTCCCTTTTTGTCACAGACGATATTTACAAAAATCACTACCAACAGCATAGAGAAAAATGTATTTCAATCACTCCAAGGGAACAAACTGGCTTTGAAATTGAATAAGGAAAAATGGAAAACTTGCAAGACGTGAATGATATTATAGGATGGAAAATTAGTACGAATCGCATTTTTGTCAATGATTAATACGTTTCGAGACGGCTTTTGTCTCTGTTTCGGAAAATTGTCGCTAATGAGTTTTTTACTGACTTATGGTGTACGATGTATGTACATTAGTACTACAAATTCCATTACACCCTATGAGAATAGGAAAATTCCAACCTGTAAGTAGAGCCAGGAATGGAGGTGGCGCATCAACAAAACTACGCTAAATAGCCCAAGAAAAAGTTCTGAGATCCTGAAAATGGATAAAAGAGAAATTAATGTGTATTAACGGAACATACCTGAATCGTTTACGCTCTACATATTACATTCTACTGGTTTCCTCCAGGGAAGAACGGGAGACATTAATAGTGTAACAATGTGACACTGAAAATCTGTTATGATACTAAGAATAAAACTATGTATACTAAACATACAGAAAAGACACCGTCGAGCCAAAATTATGAAAATTTTTCAATACTGAGAAACAGCTGGAAGAGTGAAATTCTCCTGAAAGGATTCAGTTAAACTAAACTGTTTTCGAAACTGAAGTTCGAAGGCGCCTCCAAAAGAAAGTTTGTAACTGGTACATATCGCAATGAAACATAGGCACTGAAGGAAAAACTATTACAAAATCAGGGTTGCTCAGCGAGCATAGGGGGTGTGCATGTTGATAATTGCTAGGAGATGCAGGAAAACTAACAGATGTCTATATTACTAAATGACTATCCTCGTGCATGTTTGATGTTGCGCAGTCCCAGTATCAGGCTACTTACCAAACAGCTCGCAGAAGCAAAAAAATTAGACTTTTAAGTATCTTTATATATAGGTGTTAGGGGTATAGGTACAGATATTGTGATCACTTGTACCTCAACATGTGCCCACTTCAGTGAGTTGGTTACTTTTTTATGCCTGTAACAGTCTTCCTGCAAAGACATTTGATAATGTCTTTCGTGGAGTTGTAACTTTCAGTATAGATTATCCGTTTCGCGTTAATGAGTCCAGAATACAATACCTCATCTGCTATCGAAGGGGCAATAAATATTAGTGGCTTGCTTGTGCCACACATGCTTTGAGGTGTTAACCAACCTAAAATCATACTACTCGTAATATGTATAATTATTAGGCTGCTATTAAGTAATTATTGATGTGCTGTTCTTTAGTACACTCTCCTCAGTCGTCTACGGAAATATCTGCCGTTATACCACTAACACAGTGAATAGTAATGGATGTTGGAATATCTGTCCGATACTAATAGACTTCGACACCGTTTGACCGAAAACCATGAAAAATGGCAAACGTAAATAATTTGTTATGGACAAGGGCTTTATGCTATCCACTTTGCTTTCACTCGACAGTAGATAGCTCAGCAGCACATCACCTTCCACGCTGTTCAACGTTCGCCATAGAAATTTTTATACATATGTGTCTGAGCCGGAGAAAATTTTCGCGCTATCTACTACGTTATAACATGCAACTAAATGACGCTGCAGCATATCAACTTCTATATCGTACAATCTAAAGAGAAAATTACATCGACGTCTCATTCCTCAAAATTAACAATCAATGGTCGTGACTATGATTAGTGATTGGCGATTGAAATAGAATACGATTTTTATTTTACTGAGTGATGATCGTCAATATCAACAAATATTCTTCTTTTGTTTATGGAAGAATGACATTCGGTTCCTCATTTCTTCACAAACGAAAGAAAGTTGTTCACACACAATTAAACTACCTTTGTACGTCGCTTTTATCACTAGACATTTAAGTACTGAACGTTATTTGAAGTCTCACCCAAGTAATCAAACACTATCCAGCAGAATTTCTCAGTTTCTTGGAGAGAGTTGGAGTGCCACCGCACTTACTCACATTCAAATTTAGCTCATCAATACTGCTACTTCGGAACCCCAACAAGCCAAAGATGTGCAGCGGAACCTCACTTTCCGTGAATAAATGATGCCGAATCTCACTGAAACAACAGTAATTAACGGCATATGTAAAAAAGAAAATGCACTGATTTCACGGTTTCCAGTTATTCCCCCTTATTTCCCTTAACATTAAAATGAGAGCATTTTCGTGTGCGTCTACCTTTCGCAATGACAATAAAAAAATCTCCAGGACAGCTGCCGGATAAAATTCCGAAAATCCTCTTTTTTTCATGATTACCTATATGTTGCTAGCTCCAGAATAGGAACTCCAAAAGCTCTGTACATATATACACCAAATCAGAAAACCCAAAAATATTGTCTATCCTCTCGCGTTCCACCAAATGTCAGTGTTACTTTATGTTAGTGTCACTATATACACTATCGGCCATTAAAATTGCTACACCACGAAGATGACGTGCTACAGACGCGAAATTTAACCGACAGGAAGAAGATGCTGTGATATGCAAATGATTAGCTTTCCGGAGCATTCACACTAGGCTGGCGCCTGTGGCGACACCTACAACGTGCTGACATGAAGAAAGTTTCCAGCCGATTTCTCATACACAAACAGCAGTTGACCGGCGTTGCCTGGTGAAACGTTGTTGTGATGCCTCGTGTAAGGAGGAGAAATGCGTACCATCACGTTTCCGATTTTGATGAAAGTCGGATTGTAGCCTATCGCGATTGCAGTTTATCGTATCTCGACATTGCTGCTCGCGTTGGTCGATATCCAATGACGGTTAGCAGAATATGGAATCGGTGGGTTCAGGAAGGTAATACGAAACGTCGTGCTGGATCCCAGCGGCCTCGTGTCACTAGCAGTCGAGATGACAGGCTACATATCCACATGGCTGTAACGGATCGTGCAGCCACGTCTCGATCCATGAATCAAGAGGTGGGGACGTTTGCAAGAGAACAACCATCTGCACGAGACCATACTGTTGTCTCACGAGCGAGACTGGGCGCTCAGCGGATGTGCCTACTGATAAGAGCGCCCCAGCAGCCAATCAGCGCACAGCGTAAGGGCGTTGCCGCAACCGGAAGTACCCTTTAGCAGCGGATCGCGCTCTGTTAAAACTAGAGCGCGATCCCGCCAGGCTGCCTCGCCAGCGACTAAGTCCGTTTCAAGGTCACCCGCCTAGTGCGGCGTTATGCAACAGCTTCACGCAGCCATGTAATAAGACCCACCCACCTACCCAGGACTCGGAACTCCCGCATCCCTTAGAAGATAAAGATGCTTCAGTAGCTTAAATTTTTTTTAGGACAAGGTACTTTATTAAGAATGATAATATACAGTAATATCACCTTGTACTTCAATGTACTCAGTCAATGGCTGCGGGTACCCTTGACGCTGCATCACAGACAGGAGCGCCTACGATGGTGTACTCAACGACGAACCTAGGTGCGCGAATGGCTAAACGTCATTTTTTTCGGATGAGTCCAGGTTCTCTTTACAGCATCACGATAGTCGTATCCGTGTTTGGCGACATCGCGGTGAACACACATTTGAAGCGTGCATTCGTCATCGCCATATTGGCATATTACCCGACGCGATAGTATGGGGTGCCATTGGTTACACGTCTCGATCACCTCTTGTTCGCATTGACGGCACTTTGAACAGTGGACGTTACATTTCAGATGTGTGACGACGCGTGGCTCTACCCTTTATTCGATCCCTGCGAAACCCTATATTTCAGCAGGATTATGCACGATCGCATGTTGCAGGTCCTGTACGGGCCTCTCTGGATACAGAAAATGTTCGACTGCTGCCCTGGCCAGCACATTCTCCAGATCTCTCACCAGTTGAAAAGTCTGGTCAATGGTGGCCGAGCGACTGGCTCGTCACAATACGCCAGTCACTACTCTTGATGAACTGTGGTATCGCGTTGAAGCTGCATGGGCAACTGTACCTGTGCACGCCATCCAAGCTCTGTTTGACTCAATGCCCAGGCGTACCAAGACCGTTGTAACGGCCAGAGGTGGTTGTGCTGGGTACTGATTTCTCAGGATCAATGCACCCGAATTGCGTGAAAATGTAATCTCATGTCAGTTCTAGTATAAATATTTATGATATAATATTTTTGTCCAATGAATCATCTGCATTTCTTCTTGGCGTAGTAATTTTAATGGCCAGTAGTGCAGCTAATAGTCACGTAATTTACTGATAAAAAATGTTTAAGTTCATCATAAAGTGAATCGTATACCATACTTCCTGCAAAATAGTAGCAATCTCAGGTATCGATGATGGGCGTAGATAAGGATCACACACCCTTCTCACCAAAGTAGACCAGAAATACTCTACAATAATCAGGCCTGGTGGCTATGTTGGCCAGTAGAGATGTGAATGTTCATTTCCTTCCTCACGATGCGAGCTGTGTGAACAGGGCCTTGTCGTCTTGGAACACAGCATCACCATTGGGAAACAAACGTTGTGCGATAAGATGGATCTGGTCAGCCACGATGGTCGGATAAACCTTGACACTACTGCATCATTTCAGTGTACCCATGGCGACCATCCGGCACCCCGATTTGGCTGCCAAAATCATTACCGAACCCTCGCCGTTTTCACCTTCAGTCACAAACTCGGTCAAAAGTTAATGTGAAACAAAACTCATCCGGCCGATCAAATGACTCTTCCATTGACCCATAGTCCAGATTTAATGACTTCAGCACCAAGTATTTCTGTTTCGCGTATTTGCGTCAACGATGAGTAGTTTTGTAATTCCAAATCGGGCACATATCCCAGCTTGTATAGAATTCTACATGTTGTTTTGGTCTGACAGGGTTCGTGGGTGCTACATTCACTTCTGCAGTGACTCTCGCAGCCGCCGTCTTTTTATTTTTCGTCATGATCCCCTTCATTGACCTACGGTTACGATTGCTCAACACACATTTTCGTCCGAGTTTTAACTTAAAGGATGATGTTTTTATGCTTTCCTTGTATGCGATATAAATCTTCGACACGGTGTCTCAAGGAACACCAACCACTTCAACTACTGTACCTTGGTTACGGAAGCTCCCACCATATGATTACCGACAATTTGTCTGTTTTCGACTTCATTTATCTCCAACATCACGCATTCATAGCTACACAGAGCAAGTGTTATGACCATGACTGACAATTTCAGCATATTGAAGACGTTAAATAGGTGCCTGAGCCGTCGTAAAAAATTGTTGTTTTGAAGAGCGCGCCGCAGAGCGTAGTGTGAAGCAGTCACCGTTTCTGGTGGTGGCGCCGCTGTGGCAATCGCAGCTTTGGTGTCTCCCTCTGGTGGGAAAGGGGAAAGGTTTCCAGTTCAAGTGCATTTAAGGGGCGCTTTGAGTTCGCCATTCGGTTAGTCTGGGTCAGTCTCTCGTCCCCAGCTTGCTAGTCTGTCTCTCGTCCGCATTTGTTATGCAGTTAGTGTCTGTCTGTCGTTCGGAGTGCTGATATGTCTGTCGTTCGGATCAACCTTTTAAGTCGGCAGAATGAGGATCTTTCCACTCCGCCAGTAAGAGAACTCAGTGAGTGGTCGCCCGCTCGGGGCTTAGTTCCTGCATCTGAGTCTGCGCGTTAGGCCAGTCTACTCGAGTTTGTTCAGGCTGTGGTCATTGGCGTTTGGATCGATCGGTTGGTCGGTCGCGCACTGAGACGCAAGATAACTTGTCCGTCTTGAGCGTCGGCGCGTGTCAGGTCGCTACTTGAGTCCAGTGGGCCGCGGCGTATAGCGAGGGGTAGTGACTTCGCGGTCGACACGAGAGCGACAGAACCCACATCAGCCTGGCCGGTGCGAGCTGCGACGCCGTGAGACGGGAGATGGGCGCGCCTTCCTGCGTCCGTTGAAGCGGCTGGCAGCGGACGGTTCGGGAGAGCGATTTGGGGGTGCTGCGCCAGGTCTTCTCGAGAAATCGCTGTTTATTAGAAGTTAAGTGATTGGTGATATCTTGTTTGATTTACTCTTGTTAAATTCTAATTGTTTTCTTGGTGAGATCACAAGCCGTTTTGCTTTGGGACGTCCCACCATTCTTCTCCGTTTGCCCACCCGCGGGATGGTGGTTGTTTATAAATTGGGTGGTCCGTTTTTCCCTTGTGGAGTAGGGGCGGGGTAGAGCAACCTGCGGTTCGGGTTGTTCTGTAATCTCCCTATCATTCTACCGTACGTTAGTAGCTGCCTCTGTCATGTTTGTCGGATTTGGTGTGTTAACGAATTTATTGCTTTGAGTGTAACGGCCTAATACCTGAAATGCGTTTTGATCGTTGTAAATTTTGATATTATTGCGTATGATCTTGAGAGGCGGTATCTGTGTACTGTAGAGCATCTTAACTATTGTTTGGCCAATCTTGTAGAATTTTATATAAGACTGTATTTCATGGGCTTTTATTTAAATGATCATTTTAGTATATAAAGTTGCCACCCTTTCACCGTAAGACTTTCTTAGAAGTTAAAATCAAGTTGCACCTTCGGTGGCAAGGTTAATATTTTAATTTTGTTTTGTACCATTTCCATCTCTCCTACGGCGGGTGCATAGTTCGTGTGATTGTGTAAATTGTTAAAACTCTTTGTTTAAATACATCTGATGTGTTGCAGATTTGCACCAGTGTAGTCTTTCAGAGGCTGTTGTGAGCGGTCGTAACTACGGCCGTGTCAAAAGGGATCGGCAAGGTTCTCTGCCCGAAAGCTCATACAGTCAAAACTTGTTTCTTTCTGCCTCTGAATAAATAGTAACTTTGATATTTAGAGGGTGCTTTATGAATATAATTTTAAATCTGTTTCTTTTTTAAAAAAATGCTTTTATGCACTATTAAAGTGAATAAAATTCCCATTTGTTAAAAGGAATTTGGTTATGATTTCATCAGTTACTCCCTGGCAACTACTTCCATGCTTACATAGTGTGATTAAATGTGTTAATGTTCTTGATGAATCGCTAGTAAATAAAATAAATTCTTAAGAATATTCTTTGAAAATAAATCACGGTTCAGTGCAGTTTAATGTCAAATAGAACACCTTAACTTGCAGGCTTGTTTAGCATCTGGGTTTATGTTGAAGTGTGCATTTCTCGTGGTGTTAACGTTTTTCCAGCACTTGTGTAGTCTTATGTTAAAGATTTATCAAAGATACGTATTTAGTTATAAACTATGAATATGTCTTGAGACAACGTAACTCAAAGTGCACAGATTACCCAGAATTTATTCATCCAGTATTTGAGAATGAGACGTCTTAGGGATTTACAACACACTTTTCGTATAATTTCACACATCTCTTAAACTACTTCTCGGTAACATCCACCACAAAATGAGGAAAGGAAAAAGGGTTATCGCTCATTGCATTTTCACTGTTCATACACTAAAACTTCAGAGTCAGGCATGAAGTTTTAATTTATTACTTTTTTACGGCTACCTCTATTCGCAACATATTTTACAAACAGTGTTCCCGTATACCACTGAAGTTATCTGCAGTATTATGTCATTGCATGACTGACAGTTCAGGAGATACGACCTCATAAACATAAAGATGCGTGAAAAACTTTCTTTTTCTTAAATTGTAGCAGCACTATATTCATCAAGTGTTGGATAATGAGACCACTTAGCGACTTCCAACAAACTTTACACATAATTTCGAACTTTTAATAATCTTTTTCTCGCTTACATTCTCAAAGAGAAATACTGAACGCATTAATTTATTTGTAAAATACTAGGACGTTTATAGCTGTTTTATACGTGGGAGTTGGCTTCTTTAATTAATCGGGTATGGAGGGTTCACTAGCCGCTCTCCTATTGCAGCTGCATTTTAAAAAACAAATAGGGATATATTAGAACCAATAGAGAGAATTTAATCGTTTTATCGAATGGAACTATCGACATCTCGTGGTACCCATAATTCTCCTACTACAGTTTTCCGAGTAAGAGACTTTTTCTTACGATACTAGTCATGAGTAAAGTACGGATACTTTTCGTTTGATGTCGTGTCCCTAGCTAGACGAATGGATGATTCTTGGACGTAGGGATATTCTTGCAATATTTTGAAAGATAAGAAAACTACTAGCAAACGACCTAATGGAGAAGACCGACACGCATACAGACGCCTGAAGAGATGTTTATCCAAGAGTGGATGTCATAATGTCTATGATTAAGTTGATAATTAATTATCACTACAGATTCCAAGTGGTTTGAGTCAAGTGACAACTGTTTATATTTCTGAAGTACACTGGTGTACAGAATTAAAGCAACAAACCACAATTTCCCCGTCCTATGTCTAATTCACGAAATAATCATACAAATTGTCAACTGATGCCCGTCAATCATGTTCTGCACGGATGGTGGTATTCCGGTCAACGGAGAACAAAGCCAACGATGATGTCAGGGCCAGTATCAAACAAAGTAGTGTTTGTGAGGTAGTCTCTCATCCGTAACTGCTGTGTTCACAACCACGGACGGTGCAAGTAAGGTACAGAGAAGACGCCTGCCAGACTCTCTGCGGTGGAGGACCATTAGGAAGCATGGAAGCAGGACAGACGCAAACTGATGTGGGCCCGTGGTTTAATGCGAATCGTTCTGTTCTTTCTCGGATGTGACGACAGTTTATAGACACAGAAACTCTATTCCGAAGGGCAGGGCAGAACTGACCAAATGTGACATCAGAAAGAGAGGACTGTTATTTAGCCGTAAGGCACGACGGTATTGCCTTATTACTGTACGGCATCTGGCATCTGACCCAGCAGCATCTCCTGGACGTGTTGTATCTAGGCAACGATGTACAGAAGCCTTCGGCAGAGTGTCCTTCATTGTCGGAGACGTGCTGTATGTGTACCTCTGACGCGTCTTCATAGAAGGGAACGTCTGGAGTGGAGTCGAACAGTAGGCCTATGTTCTTTTCACAGATGAGTCCTGATTTTGTCTGGAGAGTCATTCTCGGCGGATACGTATCTGGAGGGAAAGTGGAACTCGATTTCTGAACTCAAACACTGTGGAAAGAGACCGATATCGAGGAGGAACCCTAAGGGTGTGGGCAGACATTACGTTGACCACACGAACGCCTTTTCACGAAGTAATGTTTAACTGCCGTCAGGTATTGTGACTAGATCTTGGGACATCATGTACAGTAGCTTCGAGGTGTTGTGGGCCCAGACTTAAATATTAATGGACTATAATGCTTGACATTATAGAGCACGGGTGTTTGAAGTTTTCTTGGAAACGGAAGATATTGCACCCATGGCGTGACCTGTTCGCATGGCGTGCTCCCATACAGCACGCCTGGGATGCACTATGGAGATGGCTTGAACCACGTCAGCATCCACCAACCACTCCTCAAGACTGCAAGCAGCTGTGCAGGAAGAATAGTCGCTATTGCCTCAATATGAGACTGATGGCATGCCCTGTCGTTGTCATGCCTGTACTGCTGCCAGAGGTCATAACATCCCATACTGAGCACAATAGCCAGTTGTCGGATTGTGTGTGCAAGTTCGTTAAGTTGGAGAACACGAAGAACATTTTTATCTATCGTTAAGCATGTTGCATTTGCTTACGTTTCTGCATTCCTTACATTTTTTCTACTTTACCATCACCTGTGCATATTGTTTTGTGGCAAAATAAACGCAACCTTGCAAAATTCCCGTTTGTTGCTTTAATTTTGGACACCACCGAATTTCCTTCTGCAGGGCATTGATGATTTTGTCACAAAAAACAAGAAATGGTGAATAATAAATAGATAATTTTTACAAAGACACAGGTAACTCAATGATCTCTATTGTCAACAGCCGTGTAATTCGGCAGCATACAGCTGAAGACGACGAGGAATTTGTTAGATACAAATCACGACTGTTTCAAGTTCTTAAAATGTCTCGTCATTTTGATATCAGTGATTAACTGACGAAAACAATTAATGCTACACGACAGCGTGCGTAGAGTAGTGCAGAATAAATACATACTTTTAGCAGAAGCACATTGCACGGAAATCCTTTTAGCTGTCAATGTAATTCAAGAGCGCCCTGCTGAGGACGGCAATAGATTTTTCTCTGGACGTATTGTGTAGTATTTACTGCCACGTATTATACCATCAGGATCATGCTCTTATATGCTTCTTCCATAATGCCCTCAGATACTAGTAGGTAACCATGAAGAATGGACGACGTCCCTTGAGAGATAAAGAGGCTACTTAGACCGGAGTCCGGTATTTCTGAGGTTGAATTACTCAAGTCAAAAGAAAAAGAAGTGGAATGTAACAATGAGTCTCCCAGATTAAAATGTTCCTTTATTCTTCCTTTCTTCTAAAATTATTCTCCTTTCTGCAAAAGATAATAAGGGAAAAAACTTGCCAACATCGTGAAGTAGGCACTACGGCTCGTTAAATACGGGCAATGCGTATCGGTTAAGCGTTTTAATAACAGAGAAGATATTTGGCATAGAATGAAAAATACCACTACTTCTACATAAAGTGTATATTCAACAACGAGAATTGCTATAAACTGTGCCAATAGCTTCACCTGCTTGCTGCAGCAATACGTGACCATAGTTACAAATCGCCCGCATCTCGTGGTCGTGCGGTAGCGTTCTCGCTTCCCACGCCCGGTTTCCCGGGTTCGATTCCCGGCGGGGTCAGGGATTTTCTCTACCTCGTGATGGCTGGGTGTTGTGTGCTGTCCTTAGGTTAGTTAGGTTTAAGTAGTTCTAAGTTCTAGGGGACTGATGACCATAGCTGTTAAGTCCCATAATGCTCAGAGCCATTTGAACCAATAGTTACAAATCACGGTATTGGTCATTCCGTTACAGTTCGGTAATCACCGTGTTGAGCGAACACAATGACTTTTTTATTTTTAGGACTGAAAATACTGAAAGTCAAGAACGAAAATAAATCAATGATTTTGACTGCTAGTTTTAGTTACACAGGAGCCATCTCTAGGTCGTAAAAAATCGTTGCGTAGTAAAACTGCCATAACGACTCAACATATCATTAAAATTCCTGCTTAATATGACAACTTCCAAAAATAAACTAGAAAATGGTTCAAATGGCTCTGAGCACTATGGGACTGAACATCTGAGGTCATCAGTCCTCTAGAACTTAGAACTACTTAAACCTAACTAATGTAAGGACATAACACACATACATGCCCGATGCAGGATTCGAACCCGCGACCGTAGCGGTCGCGCAGTTCCAAACTGAAGCGCCTAGAACCGCTCGGCCACACTGGGCCGGCCATAACCTACAGGTAAAACAACTTTACATCAACCATAAACTAAGGCGTTATAATGTCAACATTAGTAACTGACACAACTGAATCAGTATTTGAGTACGTAGTGATGATCAGGAGCCATATAAATAAATGACGGCATGCTGAGCACAGTTGTAGATTACTCATCAAACTGTGGGATATGCTGACGTCATGTTGCTGACGTCGTGTCACTTCGTGGACGAGGCTTGCTGCTCCTTACGTTTCCATTTTCTTTTACGAGTTTAATGGTGTGATTTTCACTTATATGGCCTAATTCAGTGGCCCTACCACTAGTATTCAGGTAGCCCGCAACGCCTTCAAATAGTACGCACAAAATTTTCATATTCTCTCGCTCACTACATGCAAACTATAAGTCCTTCAGAAAAAATCGCCGGCCGATGTGGCCGTGCGGTTAAAGGCGCTGCAGTCTGGAACCGCAAGACCGCTACGGTCGCAGGTTCGAATCCTGCCTCGGGCATGGATGTTTGTGATGTCCTTAGGTTAGTTAGGTTTAACTAGTTCTAAGTTCTAGGGGACTAATGACCTCAGCAGTTGAGTCCCATAGTGCTCAGAGCCATTTGAACCATTTTTCAGAAAAAAATCAACAGGAACTTTCTGTAGGAAGTTTAATACAGTTAAATTTTGTATTGGGTTGTGTTTGAAGGACACTTTTGCACGTTTTTCTTGAATAATTCGAAAATTACAGCCTCTAGTGCAAATGTATTCCGGTACAAAACTTAACTAAATTAAATTTCCTAGAATAAGTTCCTGTTCATTTTATCTGTGAGAATAATAGTTTGCACATAGTGAGCGGAAGAATGTGAAAATCCCGCACGTAGTGTTTGAAGTCGTTGCAGGTTGCATAAAACCCAGCGGTAAGGAGCCGTTGAGTCGCCTCGTACATTACTGCGGCGGTAAATCAAACGAACCTACCGATACCAGATGTCGCATTCGTCCCATGATGTAATGGTGTTGTGGCATATGACGTCATATGTTTGTGAACGGAATGAGAACAAAACACTGTCGATAATTTTCTGCGTCTTTATTACTTTTGGCAAATACGTTGTGATAATAGATGTTGTAGGCGACAGTTTGGTTGTGAGTTGGCGACACCAACGAATGTCAATACTTGGTTACATTACGTACTGTACAGTTGCCCGATGACTAAGTTTTGTTGTGAAGCGGTATCGAAATGTTCAGTTACGAGAGGACGATGCTCGGCTTCCATGACCGCTTTCTCTCTGATACTGGATATACGAATCACACTATGCTGTACCTCACATCTGCAGAGCTCGGATTTGGATCGTCCATACTTTGCTGGTTTCAACAGTGTTAACAAACGGTAAGAGTGTAATTAAGTTCCCTCATTACGTTAGGTCATCGTTCGTGTTTCAACACTTTTCTTCACTGCCTTTGAAGACGGCCGCAGCTGCCTTGTACAGGTGCTAGCGCAGGCCTTCTCCCGAGCAATAACAGGGGGAGCTCGCGCCCTGGCCCCTAATTACACGGGCCCAGAGTCTGCAGGCGCGCACGCCCACCCTCCAACGTAGCCGCCCACACACACGCACAAACACACACACGACCACGCCCACACCTACACATACGCGCACACGCACCCTGGCGGCGCTCCAATGCCATTATTTCTCGATGTTAGTGCCACTGCGACGCGCTGTGTACAGTGGTCGGCATCGGCGTCCCCAACAGCGTAATGCAATTTCACCGGAATGAAGAAAAAAAAAAAAAATTAGACTTGCAGTTAGAGGGGCTGTCGAGACCGTTTAGCTTGCGCATTTCGTAATAGCAGTTTTCTTTAATTACAAAAGTTCCCCTAGTTCCGTCCGGTCCTCCCTCTCCATTTCTTGCAGTTCCTCACTATATTGCCCGGTCGGAGAGCAGTTCAGTAATGAGTCACAAACTACTTCTGAATGTGCAGCAGGAAAGTCTCGGCAGTGTTGGCGAGCTTACCGTGCTTTCGCTTTTTACATATACTACTGGCCTTTAAAATTGCTACACAAGGAGAAATGCAGATGATAAACGCTTATTCATTGGACAAATATATTATACTAGAACTGACATGTGATTACATTTTCACGCAATTTGGGCGCTTAGATCCTGACAAATCAGTACCCAGAACAACCACCTCTGACCGTAATAAGGCCTTGATGCGCCTGGGTATTGAGTCAAACAGGCCTTGGATGGCGTGCGTATGTACAGTTGCCCATTCAGCTTCAACGCGATACCACAGTTCATAAAGAGTGGTGACTGGCGTCTTGTGATGAGCCAGTTGCTCGGCCACCATTGACCAGACGTTTTCAATTGGTAAGAGATCTGGAGAATGTGCTGGAAAGGGCAGCAGTCGAACATTTTCTGTATCCAGAAAGGCCCGTACAGGACCTGCAACATGCGGTCATGCATTATCCTGCTGAAATGTAGGACTCGCATTCGGGAGGACGACGGTTCAATCCCGTCTCCGGCCATCCTGAATTAGGTTTTCCGTGATTGCCGTAAATCGTTTCAGGCAAATGCCGGGATGGTTCCTTTGAAAGGGCACGGCCGATTTCCTTCCCAATCCTTCCCTAACCCGAGCTTGCGCTCCGTCTCTAATGACCTCGTTGTCGACGGGACGTTAAACACTAACCACCACCACCACCACCACCTGAAATGTAGGGTTTTGCAGGGATCGAATGATGGTTACAACCACGGGTCGTAACACATCTGAAATGTAACGTCCACTGTTCAAAGTGCTGTCAATGCGAACAAGAGGTGACCGAGGCGTGTAACCAATGGCACCCCATACCATCACGCCGGGTGATGCGCCAGTATGGCGATGACGAATAAACGCTGCCAATGTGCGTTCACCGCGATGTCGCCAAACACGGAAGCACCATCATGATGCTGGAAAGAGAATCTGAATTCATCCGAAAACATTACGTTTTGCCATTCGTGCACCCAGGTTCGTCGTTGAGTGCACTATCGCAAGCGCTCCTGTCTTGGATGCAGCGTCAAGGGTAAACGCAGGTCTCCGAGCTGATAGTCCATGTTGCTGCAAATGTCGTCGAAGTGTTCGTGCAGATGGTTGTTCTCTTGCAAACGTCCCTATCTGTTGACTCAGGGATCGAGACGTGGCTGCACGATCCGTTACAGCCATGCGGATAAGATGCCTGTCATCTCGACTGCTAGTGATACGAGGCCGTTGGGATCCAGCACGGCGTTCCGTATTACCCTCCTGAACCCATCGATTCCATATTCTGCTAACAGTCATTGGATCTCGACCAACGCGAGCAGCAATGTCGCGATAGGCCACAATCCGACCTTTATCAAAGTCGAAAACGTGATAGTACGCATTACTCCTCCTTACACGAGGCATCACAACAACGTTTCACCAGGCACATTCGATCAACTGCTGTTTGTGTATGAGAAACCGGCTGTAACTTTCCACATGTCAGCACGTTGTAGGTGTCGCCACCGGCGCCAACCTTGTGTGAATGCTCTGAAAAGCTAATCTTTTGCATATCACAGCATCTTCTTCCTGTCGGTTAAATTTCGTGTCTGTAGCACGTCATCTTCGTGGTGTAGCAATTTTAATGGCCAGTAGTGTATTTCCCATACAGTCGGCTTCTGAGTTTCTACGTCTACATGTAGATTTACATGATTGTAATTCACAGTAATGTCACTGGAGGAGCCACCTTCGAGTTATTTCTCTACCGTTCCACTCTCGAAAGGCGCTTGGAAGTAACAAGCACTTAAATTTTTCGTGCGAGCTTTGATTTCTCTTATTTTATTTTGATGATCATTTTTTTCCTATGTAGGTGGGCACCAACAAAATACACTCCTGGAAATGGAAAAAAGAATACATTGACACCGGTGTGTCAGACCCACCATACTTGCTCCGGACACTGCGAGAGGGCTGTACAAGCAATGATCACACGCACGGCACAGCGGACACACCAGGAACCGCGGTCTTGGCCGTCGAATGGCGCTAGCTGCTCATCATTTGTGCACCGCCGCCGTCAGTGTCAGCCTGTTTGCCGTGGCATACGGAGCTCCATCGCAGTCTTTAACACTGGTAGCATGCCGTGACAGCGTGGACGTGAACCGTATGTGCAGTTGACGGACTTTGAGCGAGGGCGTATAGTGGGCATGCGGGAGGCCGGGTGGACGTACCGCCGAATTGCTCAACACGTGGGGCGTGAGGTCTCCACAGTACATCGATGTTGTCGCCAGTGGTCGGCGGAAGGTGCACGTGCCCGTCGACCAGGGACCGGACCGCAGCGACGCACGGATGCACGCCAAGACCGTAGGATCCTACGCAGTGCCGTAGGGGACCGCACCGCCACTTCCCAGCAAATTAGGGACACTGTTGCTCCTGGGGTATCGGCGAGGACCATTCGCAACCGTCTCCATGAAGCTGGGCTACGGTCCCGCACACCGTTAGGCCGTCTTCCGCTCACGCCCCAACATCGTGCAGCCCGCCTCCAGTGGTGTCGCGACAGGCGTGAATGGAGGGACGAATGGAGACGTGTCGTCTTCAGCGATGAGAGTCGCTTCTGCTTTGGTGCCAATGATGGTCGTATGCGTGTTTGGCGCCGTGCAGGTGAGCGCCACAATCAGGACTGCATACGACCGAGGCACACAGGGCCAACACCCGGCATCATGGTGTGGGGAGCGATCTCCTACACTGGCCGTACACCACTGGTGATCGTCGAGGGGACACTGAATAGTGCACGGTACATCCAAACCGTCATCGAACCCATCGTTCTACCATTCCTAGACCGGCAAGGGAACTTGCTGTTCCAACAGGACAATGCACGTCCGCATGTATCCCGTGCCACCCAACGTGCTCTAGAAGGTGTAAGTCAACTACCCTGGCCAGCAAGATCTCCGGATCTGTCCCCCATTGAGCATGTTTGGGACTGGATGAAGAGTCGTCTCACGCGGTCTGCACGTCCAGCACGAACGTTGGTCCAACTGAGGCGCCAGGTGGAAATGGCATGGCAAGCCGTTCCACAGGACTACATCCAGCATCTCTACGATCGTCTCCATGGGAGAATAGCAGCCTGCATTGCTGCGAAAGGTGGATATATACTCTACTAGTGCCGACATTGTGCATGCTCTGTTGCCTGTGTCTATGTGCCTGTGGTTCTGTCAGTGTGATCATGTGATGTATCTGACCCCAGGAATGTGTCAATAAAGTTTTCCCTTCCTGGGACAATGAATTCACGGTGTTCTTATTTCAATTTCCAGGAGTGTATTTTCGCAATCGAAGGAGAAAGTTTATGATAGAAATTTCATGATAAGGTTGTCCCGGAGCGTAAAACGGCTTTGTTTTAATGATTTTCATTTCGTGTATCAAACACGGATTAGCCAGTACATTGCGACCACCTACCTACTATCGATATAAACCCGTCCAGGCGATAGCAGCGTCACCTGGAGAGGAGTGACTGCTAGCAAGACATGAAGTATCAGTGAGCATGCTGCGCGCATTTAGAAGGGGCAAGGTGTGTGATGTATCTGGTTTGACCGAGGGCAGATGATGATGGCCTGGAGGCTTGGAAGGAGCATTTGGGAATCTGCACTTCTTGTCGGGTGTTCGAGGAGTGCTGTGGTGAGTGTCTTCAACACGTGGCGAAACTAAGGTGAAACCACGTGCAGACGTCATGGGGTTGGGCGAATACCCCTCATTACAGAGATTGTTCAAATGACTCTGAGCACTATGGGACTTAACATCTGAGGTAATCAGTCCCCTAGAACTTAGAACTACTTAAACATAACTAACGTAAGGACATCACACACATCCATGCCCGAGGCAGGATTCGAACCTGCGACCGTAGCAGTCCCGCGGTTCCGGACTTCAGACCCTAGAACCGCGTGGCCACCGCGGTCGGCCCCTCATTACAAATAGCAGACGTCGTAGGCTGGGCAGACTAGTAAAACAAGATAGGCGGCGAACTGTGGTGGAACTAGCTTCAGACTTTTAAGCTGGGCAGAGTACAAGCGGGCCTCTACAGTCAGTGCACCGAACACTCCGACTCCACGACATCTGCAACTACGACTGAAATGAGCCTGTGACCATCAGCACTGGACTTTTGACGCAGTGAGAGGCCCTTGCGTCGGAAAATGAATCCCGATAGGCCGGCCGGAGTGGCCGAGAGGTTTTAGGCTCTACAGTCTGGAACCGCGCGACCGCTACGGTCGCAGGTTCAAATCCTGCCTCGGGCACGAATGTGTGTGATGTCCTTAAGTTAGTTATGTTTAAGTAGTTCTAAGTTCTAGGGGACTGATGACCTCAGCAGTTAAGTCCCATAGTGCTCAGGGCCATCTTTTTTGAATCCCGATATCTTCATCATCATGACGACGTGATGGCACGAATTCATTGTCTTCCAGAGGAACAGCTCTTTGACAGCTGTAGTTAGGAACGGAGACAAGCTCCATAATGCTCTCGGGGAAAAATTCACATGGACACCCATGGATCCAGTGCAAACCGTAGAAGTCAACATGACGGCCTAGGAGTATCGTACACTGGTTGCAGACCACACACACACACACACACACACACACACACACACACACACACACACACACACACACCTTCATGACGAGCATATTTCCCGACGGAAGAAGCCTTTTTCACCAAGATAATGCGCTGTGTCATAAGGCCAGGAGTGTGACAGAGTGGCCCGAGGAACATAGAGGCGAGTTTCAGTTGATGTGCCGGTACCCCAACTCACCAGATGTGAACCTGATCGAACGTATGTGGAATGTGATTGAACGCGGCGTCAGAGCTCGTCGCTCCCTGCCCGGAATATATGGGAATCAGCTGACTTGTGTGTGCTGACGTAGTGCCAACTCCCTCCAGCGACCTACCAAGGCCTAATGGCATCCGTGCCATGACGCGGTGCTTCTGTTAACCGTGCCAACGATTGACGTGCAGGCTATTAGACAGGTGTTTATAATTTTTCTGGCTGATCAGTGTATCCCCTATTTGGTGACAATAAGAAACGAGCTGCCTTTCTTTGGACTTAAAAGAATTGTTTCCAATTTCTTACTTGAAAATGAAGAAAATAATTGCCTTTCGGAGATATCTGTACCGAATCAGTCATTCTCGAGTTGCATACTGCCTCCTGCTTTGCATAAACCATGTGTTTGAAAAGTGTCATATTTCCGCCTTGAGTTGGTGGCGAAATATTTTGTTTACACAACCAGTTTCAGTCGTCTGACCATCATCAGGTTCATAAAAGTATAGCCGGCCGAAGTGGCCGTGCGGTTAAAGGCGCTGCAATCTGGAACCGCAAGACCACTACGGTCGCAGGTTCGAATCCTGCCTCGGGCATGGATGTTTGTGATGTCCTTAGGTTAGTTAGGTTTAACTAGTTCTAAGTTCTAGGGGACTAATGACCTCAGCAGTTGAGTCCCATAGTGCTCAGAGCCATTTGAACCATTTGAACCCTGAAAGTATTCACAGCATCAAAATGGTTCAAATTGCTCTTAGCGCTATGGGACTTAACATCTGAGGTCATCAGTCCCCTAGAACTTAGAACTACTTAAACCTAACTAACCTAAGGACATCACACACATTCATGCCCGAGGCAGGATTCGAACCTGCGACCGTAGCAGTCGCGCGGTTCCACACTGAAGCGCCTAGAACCGCTCGGCCACCAGCGGCCGGCATTCACAGCATCATAATAGGTGGTGTGCCTAGGGCGTCCCGTCAGGTAGACCGTTCGCTGGGTGCAAGTCTTTCGATTTGACACCACTTCGGCGGCTTGTTCGTCGATGGGTATGAAATGATTATGATTAGGACAACACAATATCCACTCCCTGAGCGGAGAAAACCTCCGACCCAGTAGGGAATCGAACCCAGGCCCTTAAGATTGACAGTCTGTCGCGCTGACCACTCTGCTACCGGGGGCGGACATCAGTATAGGTGAAATGTAATATCATTATCGCCAGTTCGTTATGAATGAACTTCATGATGGTCAGACGGCTGAATCTGTTGCGTAAGTAATTTTGACAGCAGCTGAAGGTGGTAATATGTCATTTTTCAAGTATGTAAGAGCTATATTTAAATCATGTGTATTCTTTCCGCAATTGTTGCTATAATGCAAACGGTGGCTTAAATAAGCTACACTGTGGTCTGGGCAAAAAATTCACCATTATGTCTGTTCTTACATTACCCTGTCTTCAATGTCCGTAACTCCTTTTGTACGATGACACAGCTCAGGATAAGGCATAGAACAACACATAGTCCAGTGTTACACTGCTTACAAAAAGAACGGGATTCCCTAATCATTGTTTCATTGCCTGTCAGTTCACAGCAATAAAAAATAACAGAACACAATGTTTACATGAATTGGACAAAAGTATGAGAAAACCGAGACAGGTTGTAACACCGTAACTCTAATACTCTACTGATTTATTTTGCTTTTGTTTTATTTTATGTTACATCGTTGAGGTTCTGTAAATATGTTTGATTGAATCGATAGCACAAAATTGTATACTCCTTTCTCTGTAAAAACTTTGGATGTCATGATTTGATTCTATGTAATGTAGTATATCTGTCATTTAAATTCTTTGTCCCATTTGGAGGGAACAAAACTTACTATATATAATTGGAATTTCTGTGTGAATAATTTTTTGTAGAAATGTCAGTATATGCAAATGTTCTGTTTTATTTAATGTGTTTGGTTGCTGTTATGTAAACTGCTGATCCTCACTTAGGGTTCTTAGTTCTTTAGTATTTAAAAGATAGTGTGGTTCCCCTCGGGAATGGGAACGTAGTAGCGCATGCAAATTGTGGTTAGCCTACGTAGAAAAGGTGGAACAAGAGTCAGTTGGGGACGAGCTACCAAACTGTGCACTGCTCATGTTAAAGTTGTATATTGTGCTGGTTCCGAGAGAGGCTTTTCCTGCCGCTTACCAGTGCCTTGGATGGCTGGATAAATAGCTGGAATTCTGGAATTTGTATCTATCATCGCCACCAAGAAGGGATAGAGTCTAGTAATTCTGCCTACAAATCCACCTACCAACATGCAGTTGCAACCACATTGCACAATCACTGTAACGGAATGCTATAATAATGTACAGTGAAGGATCAGCTTATTGGATGTGTTAGTGTGTTGAAATATAAGGTAACTTATAATTGAATTCATGTACCTACCTTGATTTTTCTTCCTATCACAACACCTCTCAGGTCCCTCTCCATTTAAACTATGACTACCGAGTGTCCTAGTTTGTGGAAGAAATGAAAGCCTCAGAACATTAAATAATGTTTATATACTTGGAAGGAGAGACAGCATTGGTCGTATATTTTTGATTATTATCGCAAAATCGATTTTCGGTCACTTAGTGACCATCTTCAGTGCTGTAATTATAGCTTAAATAGTAAGCACTGGTGTCAATAAGCTTACGGCGATCACATTCAGTCTATGTGATCGCCGTAAGCTTATTGACACATGTGCTTACTAATTTAAGTTATAATTACAGCACTGAAGATGGTCACTAAGTGACCGAAAATCGATTTTGCGATAATAAACAAAAATATACGACCAATGCTGTCTCTCCTTCCAAGTATACCCATTATCTGGTCGTAGCGCACAGGACACTATGGAGTCGCCAATCAATTAAATAATGTTGTTTGATCTTTGGTGAGAAGGGAGTGTTCAGATTTACTGTGGATTTAGTGAAATTGTGGGAAGCAATAAATGTAGTCTTGTGAAAGCCCCCCAGGGATGGAAACAGTCTAATTTAAAGTTTTGTGGAGTTTCAAAGTTAACTATTTAATTATTTACTTGAAAGTAGAAGACTGTAGTAATAAAGGCAATATGCAGTTTCTTTTAAAGATTAAAAGTTCTTAAAACTGAGGCTTATAAAGTGTGGCTTAGTTAATGATCATAGTGGTCCCTGTAGTATATTTTAAAAGGTGAGTCAGTTTCTTGCAAAGTTGTCAACATTGTGTTTCACTGTAGTAAAAGTGGAAAACTGCAATAGTGTATAGTTATATATTCATGTTTGCTAAGTGTTTGTATCTCTTGTGTGTTGGAAGTGCATTTTAATAGTATAACAGGATCACAGTTTTTCT
Organism: Schistocerca americana; assembly: GCF_021461395.2. Classification (NCBI taxonomy): domain Eukaryota; kingdom Metazoa; phylum Arthropoda; class Insecta; order Orthoptera; family Acrididae; genus Schistocerca; species Schistocerca americana. Next base: position 123,620,485 of record NC_060124.1, read on the forward strand.
ATTGTGCCAATGCTAGGTAACAAGTAACGGGAAGACCACTATTTAATGAAAACAATAATTTCTTTATCCAAAAGATAGTGAGAAGAAACCTGTTAGTGGATTCAAATTAACTATCATCTCAAATAGTAAAGTATTTAACTGAGAGAGACTTGACCTATGTCCAATTTATGATTCTGCAGTGAATATTAATAGTAATGTTATAAAACTTATTCGGTTTGAATAAGCCTTGAAAGTAATAGTGTGTTCTGTTATCTGTTATATTTATGCAAATAGTCTGTCCTGCTCTGTCAGCTCCCAGTCTAAACCGTGCACATATGCAGGTGTCAGAGTTCATTGCACTCGTGTGTCGTAAAATATAGGTTGCGTTTGTCCGTTAAAGTTACTAATAACTGTTTTCTTAAACAAGAATGTTTATCATTCTCTTGCCTAATTAGGCTGGCGACCGTTTCCTTTGTTCTTCAAACAGGGTAGCTAGGTAAAATATTATTTTTTACAGTTTGAATATTTAAGTAATTCTGTCTTTCACTTGCGGTAAGCCACTTTCGTTAGGTACAACGCGGTCAATATAACGAAATTCGTCTGAGAGGGTAACACTGCTCTGTTGCGTTATACCATAATTGCTTTAACAAGATAGTTTTATTTCACAACCTGTGTCAAACTTTAGGGTTATGTTACAGCAGTAGCAGACAGGAGTGTTATACGTGGCTTTTCCGTGACAGGAATATTTGTTCTGTTGGCGCATAGTACGTAATAAGCCAAACTTGGTATTTGATTGCATAAGCTACGTAAATGCTGTTGCAGTGTTATAAGGTCCCTGAGTTAACATAAATACGATTTCTAGCCAAACCTGCTAGTTCCGCTGTTCAATGTGACCACAAACAGCACCTGTGTAATATGTTAATGCGTTACACGTGTCAGTCATGATCAGAAACTGTTCTGTGTAGCTGTGGGTGCATTATGTCGGAGATAAGTGAATGAGAACGTGGGAAAATGTTGGTGCTCCAACAGTGGGCGTCTCCTAACAAGCTGGCTGAAGTGTATAGTGTTTCAGGAAGCACCGTATCGAAGCTTTATACTGCCCGTATCGAAGATATTACTGCACACAGCGAAAGCAGAAAAACATAATTCGCTAAGTCACAATGCGGACAAAAATGTGTATTGAATGATCGTGACGGGTGGCCATTGAAGACGATTGTAACGAAAAATAACTGAATGAAAGCCGCAAAAGTCACTACAGAACTGAATGTCTCACTCGCGAACCCTGGCCGCAGCAAAACAACAGGAAGGAAGCTCTATAAGTAGGGAAATGCAGGGTGAGCTGCAATTTCAGTACCACTCATCATCGATAATAATGCCCATAACAGGAATATCTGATGCTGCAACAATGACGCTTGGATTGCAGAGTAGTGGAAGAAAGTCGTTTTGTCGAATGAGTCATGTTTCATACTGTTTTTATCTTCTGGCGGAGTTTAGATCCCAAGAGTGGATCATGGCAGGGATTTGGCTATGATTTTGGCAACCAGTTCCTGGTATTCCATGGGCCTCATGGCTACTCTGTAAGGTCGGATTCCTTTATGTTAGCTGCACGGGGTAGTCGCGTGGTCTTAGGTGTATTGCAACGGTTCGCGCTGCTCCCCCGGTCGGAGGTTCGAGTCCTCCCTCGGGCATGGCTGTGTGTGTTGACCTTATTAGTATTTTGGGCATTTCTAAGTTCGCAATATTATTCTTATACGTATTTTATTTCATAACGTCTGTTTGTTCAGGTATGATACCATGGACTGACTAACAATTGGGAACTAGCCAGTTTAATACTAAATATTGTGGTATATTGTACAAGTATCATGTGTGCTTCGTTCTTAATCTGTATAATATTGTGTCAGGAGCCAACGGAACATTCAGTTAATGTAGCGTCTAAAGTAACGATCGCGCCCTCAATGCATGTACTTCACCATAATCCATGGACAGAAATAAAAGCTGAGTCAACAGGTTTGGCTTTCCGCTTGCACACGTTGCCTATGGTACATAAGGTGATTTCTTACACCGTGTACAAACTCCAGGGATTAATCGATAAGAGGATACGTAACCAGAAAGGTTTACTGATTTATGTCCGGAACCGTATGGCGTCCATGCAGGAGATCATTTATTCAATCATACTTTGTTACAGTGACTGCGGCCTAATAATACGCGCTGTACCATACAGCCACAGTTACATTATGCATGGTTTCCTCCTAGAGGACGGTATTGTTTCTCACACGTCTGCCCTAGTGCCCTCTCCTGCCATAGTAATTGCTAATGTCGTGTTCGGTCCACTTCTCTTGTTGACTCACCTTGTATTTCATGCGATACAGAGTTGTACACAATGGTTCTGTATTCGAATCGGGAGCTTGGTTCAAATGGCTCTGAGCACTATGGGACTTAACTTCTGAGGTCATAAGTTCCCTAGAACTTAGAACTACTTAAACTTAACTAACCTAAGGACATCACACACATCCATGCCCGAGGCAGGATTCGAACCTGCGACAGTAGCAGTCGCGCGGTTCCAGACTGTAGCGCCTAGAACCGATCGGCCACCCTGGCCAGCGAATCGGGAGCTTTCCGACATGGAGTTTACTTGCGCAAAGGCAAATGGCAACGGGCGGCCGGCAGCAAGGTTTTATCAGGAGACCTATCCCCGCCGACAAAAAACACAGCATCCAATGTTTGCAACAGTGTTTCGCCGTTTATCTGAGATGGGGTCGTTTCAGAAAGCAAGAAATCATGAAGGACGTACGCGAAAGGTTCGGACACCTGACTTGGAGGAAAATGTGATCAACACTGTGGAAGGCGACCGCCGTGTCAGCACCAGGCAGTTGGTCCACAAGTACAGGGTAAGGCAGACGACCGTGTGGAATATTCCCCATGACAATGGTTATTATCTTTGGCACTTGCAACTTGTGCAGGATTTATTAGCGACAGACTTTCCACGTTGGGAGCAGTTTTGTCACTGGTTTCTTCACCAGGCGACCACAATTCCGGGATCTGTGTCATCAATCCTATTCACAGGTGAGACCAATTTTACGCGGATTGGTATCTTCAATTTTCATAGCAGTCATTTGTGGTATGGTGACAGCGAATCATCAGCATCGGTACAGCCGGAATGTGTGGACCGGGATAATTGGTGACCGTAATTTGAGACCAGTCTTTATTCCACTTCGCCTAAAACGTCGGGATATCGGCGTTTCTTGTGGATGACTTTGCCTCCCATTTTGGAAGAAGTGCCATTGATGTTTCGAATGGTTATGTGGCTCCTACATAATGGTGCTCCAGCCCACTTGGCCGTTAACGTCCGAACGAATATCAATCGTGTCTTCGCTAGTCGATGTATTGGACGAGGGGTTCCAATTGCATGGCCTGCTTGTTAACCGGATCTCAATCCGTGCGATTTCTGGTTATGGTGAGACCTGAGTTTCTCCTGACGTTTACAAATTTCAAACAACTTAGGCGGATTCATCCACGTAATATTTATTGCGACCGCTGTATCCTCTCATCGATCAATCCCTAGAATTCGTCCACGATGGAAAAATCACCCTGTACATCTTACTAGCCTAGCGCCCGCCGCTTCGCTCGAGTAGACTGTATGGCAAGCAGAGATTTTTGTGTGTTTATTTAATCGAAATTATATGTTGTTCACAAATTGCAATGCCTTCTAAGCTTTCAACGCTAATTAATGCCATATAAGCAAAGGGTTTTCCAAATGCACTTCTGTCCAAAAAGCGATTCTAGTAGCAGGAGTGCAAAGTTTTTCTTACTAATAACTTTTGCGTTCTTGTCAAGATATCTCCATATTAACTATCATCATCTAACAAATATTTCCTTATATCTAACCAAGAGGTGAAATACCAATTTTAATAAATGTAGGTTTAAATTTCTTAACGTAACGAAATATTTTCATAAAAGTTTTCACCCCATATAGCGCTCCCTTAGGGAATAAATTCCCAGAAACACGCATTTTCTTTTTTTATTTCTAAACAAGAAGTCACATATCAGTTGTCATAGATGTAGTCTTAAAAATCCTTTAGGAGCTCTTATGTAATTATTTACTTTGAAAAAAATTTCACCCACTATTTTACCCCCTTAGTGGTTGAATTTCCGAAAATGCTGAAACACGCATTGTCTGTTTCCTGTCTGAGAAAGCAAATACCACTTTTTCTAGTTCTAGCTTTAAAATCCCCTTAAAAGCTTCATTTTTCAAACAACTGTTCATCCCGTATCTCATCTCATTAGGGTTGAAATTTGGAAAAATCGCTTCGTAAGTGACGCCTACAGTATAAGATCCAAACTTTCTCCAAATTTCAAGTTTCTATCATTAGCGGTTTTGGAGATGATGAAACAGTCATTCAGTCGGGAAATTGCCTTTTATAAATAGAAATATGTTCCATCAGTACTCGGCGCATTCTCCTCTTCGGAGACTGCATTTCAAGGGCAAGTTGACGGGTGTTAACTGCTGAACTTATACTCCCATGGTCGAGCGCCATCCCCTCAAAATCTGCTATGAGGACAATTATTCATATATAATCTTTGCCAGTTGTCCGTATCTTGAGCGATCAAGTTCCACACTGGAAACATTCTTCCAATTTCGACTACGCCTATAGCGACATCCTTCTCTGCACATCTGTTCACCTATCTGTGTACCACATTCTGTTAACCATACGAACAAACTGCATCCTCATGTGTCACTTCTTTTGCGACTGTATCGTGATGCAATTTTTCAACACTACAACACTAGTCCATACATAGCAAGTATCTCTACGAAGTGTCTGCATTATGTCAAGGTACTCCCTTGGCAATCAAGATCCCCAGAACTGTCCCTGATGAAACATATTTGGCTCCACATCGGACGTCAACTCCGTCACAGTGTCACTATGCAGGAAATCAAGGCTTTCTTATATCAGCTGTATGCGACGCTGCCTCAGGAGTGGATTCTACGGCTATATGACACCCTTCGCCGCCAAATCAGAACATGCATCTAGCACAATGAGGGTGCAACGTCATACTGGTAAGTGGGTTCGTACTGCCAAGTTCTTTTCAAATTTGACATAATATTACAATCACTGAAGTAACATCACATACCATCTTAACCCGTGAAGTTTCATTTCGTTTCCGCCTCCTCTTCTGGGAGCGTTACTTTCTTTTCACGCAGCGTAGTTTCTCATCGAAACACCACCAACGTCGGTCCGCCCCCCGGTAGCTGAGTGGTCAGCGCGACAGAATGTCAATCCTAAGGGCACGGGTTCGATTCCAGGCTACGTCAGAGATTTTCTCCACTCAGGGACTGGGTGTTGTGTTGTACTAATCATCATCATTTCATCCCCACTGAGTCGCCGAAGTGGTGTCAAATCGAAAGACTTGCACCCGGCGAACGGTCTACCCGACGGGAGGCCCTAGTCATACGACATTTACGTTTACTACCAACGTCGTTCTGAGTGGCAGCTGTTTGTTGTGAAACATAAGTAATTTACAACATATGCCTCCCATCGTTTTCTTATCACGAAATACGCAGGATCCTCTACAGTCTGTATAATTTTGATCCCAAAAGTTTGGGACGCTCGGCATCGGGTAAAGTTCTTTGCTACGCGCCGGAAAGTTTATCATATGTTGGATACGTATGACACATTCTTTGAAGGTGCTGCACCATATCTTGAATTATGTCAGCTACAGCTTGTAACACAGGGATTTGCCACACTGTTGGTGCAGTCCAATCAAAATCAGCATTTGGTTTGGTCGTCTATTTAGAGGTATTCCTTGATCTTCATTCATGGACTCACTAGTAGTTTCCAAATGCTTTCAGATGATAGATATTGGGAGTAAACATCGATTCCCTAATGAGGGAGCCATTTGGGTTTCTATAAACGGAGGCAGTAAAATCACTAAGTAGAAGCAGCAATTTTTATCCCCCCCCCCCCCCTCCCCTCCCCCAATTCACTATCATCAGAATTTACTCGAGGGAAATACAGTCTTGAGTAGCACATACAGGCAGATATGTCTTCTATCACGCACTGTGTCGTGAAGGAGCTGAAATGAAACCAGTCTTTCCCACACTTAATCTCTACCGTTGGTTAGTATAATACGAAACGCAGTGATGCGCAAATACAATGAAATAAAAAAACTGTTTACTTAAATCAGTAGAATCTGTTGTCAATTATTTACCAGTTTCTGGTGAGAAGAGGCAGAACGTCTCCGCCAGAATTATACTGAGAACCGCTTACCTGTAACAGAGGAAATACATCATTCTAATTTAGACAATCGGAAAAATTCATCGACGTTAGTGCTAATGTAGGCTGAAAGGACTGAATTTAAAACTTTGTGGAGATTCAGGGCGTTGGTCATAGAGTAATAGCTCAAGAATATAAAAGCAACCTTTGTTTTAAAGTGTAGTTGCATGGGTAAGAGCAAAAATGTAATGATTCACTAATGTTAACACTAATCATGTATACATATGCTATAAACAGACTCATTCGGCATCATTTAGATAAAAGAACGTTCAAATGATCCATGGAACATATAATTAACTAGCAAGTCGAAGGAAGAAGAAAATAATCTCCAAAATTTTCAGCCTACACGATTTCTCTTTTCATCTTCCTGGGAATGCCTAGTTCCTGTTACTCCTTTTTTACTTTCGTCTTTCTTCGGTTTGCTCTCTGTCCACATTCTGTGCTCATTCATTCCCGGTCGTACAACTATAACGCACTTTTACTGAGGATACCAGTGTCATCACATTATGTGAAATTTCTCTCTTAATCCCAAAAGCAGAACTACTTTGTACTATTGATGAGTCGTTAATCGAACGTTCCGTTCTTGAAACAACCTCTATTGTTTTTAGAGAACATAGTCAGCGAAGGATGGACAACATACCTATGTCAAACAACAGCGTGCAACGTAGGACGGAAGAAATGGCTCTGAATGTGAATTAACAGCTAGTTAAAAGACTGAAAATGTCTCCATTTTTCTATCATGCAGTTAGACGATTCTACTGACATAGTTCAACAGTGTCACTTACCAACATGCTGCCAATTCGTGAACGAGAAGAGAATAATAGAAGATATATTCCTTCTTAAAAACATGATAGCAACATCAAAGTTTTCTACGTATTTTCTGCCGTTAACGGATATTTGGTTGAAAATATTTTGTCTTGCGACAAAGTTACGGAAATTTGTAATGACGGAGCACCAGCCAACTTACGTTCACGTTCTGGCTTCCTAAGTATTGCCAAAGAATAAAATCCTTATCTTATTGGCTGTCGTTGTATGATCCTCAGGCAAACACTAGCTTGTAAAACCTTAACTGAGAAACTGAACACTGCATTTAACATGGTTAACATTTAGTTAATAAAATTAACTCAAGGTCTCTGAACATTCGTTTTCTCCGGCCCTATATTATGAGCTCAGTGCTGAACATCAATCTTCTTTCATAGACAAGACCGGTAGTTATCAAAGGATAATATACTCAGGAAGCTGTATGAATTGAAATCAGAGGCAGAACTATGTTTTTGTGCCTATGGAAAGCTGAGCTTCATCATTCATTCAGTGATGACAGCTTTATATTTACCCTAGCGCACTTTAGAAACATCTTTGAAACCCAGTAGAATCTGAATTTGAAACTACAGAGTAGAAACACCAAAATAATGTATGGGAACGACACCATTAGGGCTTCGTGGAAGACATAAAACTATGCAAGTGTCGCCTGCAGGCTCTCCCATTAATAAATTTTCGTCATTCCCTAGGTTCAATGAACTTCTATTTGGGCAGCAGAGCATTGTCAACAAGCGGAGTGTTATCATCGGTGAACACCGCTAACGGCTTCAAGAAGAATTCAAACTTCACGTCTGTCTTCAGAAGACTGTCTGTGCAAATTAGCTAGATCGCCCTTCACAGCTGTTGTGCATGCTCTTCCTGAACAAATCGGGTCAGAAGAACTATGAGCCAGTTCCTATGCCGGCCTTGGTGGCCGAGCGGTTCTGGGCGCTACAGTCTGGAACCGCGCGACCGCTAGGTTGCAGGTTCAAATCGTGCATCGGGTATGGATGTGTATGATGTCCTTAGGTTAGTTAGGTTTAAGTAGTTCTAAGCTCTAGTGGACTGATGACCTCAGAAGTTAAGTCCCATAGTGCTCAGAGCCATTTTTGAACCAGTTCCTATCTTTCGAGGAGTGGCAAACGACGCCTTAAAAGTCCCCTAGAGTTCTCATCTATATATTTATGTCAGACCAGATTCTCAGTACTTGCATTTTTTGTACTTGGTTAATATTTCAATTTCCCCACATAAGCAAATATCCACTAAGTCACAGAAAATATTTGTGCAAGTGTTAAGTCCCATAGTGCTCAGAGCCATTTGAACCATTTTTGTTTGTTTGGCATAAGCCCACAAATCATGCATCAGATTCCTGTTCTTGTATGGTATCTTTCTTGAGAAAAGGAGGCAGTACCAAGAGGAATATTCAGTACCCTGATGCCCTGTCTGTCACTCTCCCTGTGTCTGATGATGAAGGATTACCAGTTCCTGTCCCCCCCCCCCCCCCCCTCCTCACGTACAACCATCAGGTTATGAGGTTATGACAGCGATAATGTTAAATCGACACACACAGCCGAGAAAGTACAATTATCCGCCTATGACTGACTCTACATTTTCACAAACATTGTTATCTGGAGAACCACAAAAAGTCACACACGTGTGAACACAGCGATCTGATTAGTGATTTAGATGTTCCATAGAGCAAAGCCGAACTCTTGTCCCCAAAGATTGCAGCAATGGAATCTCCTCTTTGATACAGGACATGCGTCTGTGTTTCCAGAGGCTCAGCTAAATCTTGAGTGTCCTTTCAATAGTGAAGTCGACATCAGATTCTGTAGTGACACTGCTCGTTATGTGGAAAACCTGAACGCTACTCACAAACCAGACGAGTGGAGACTTTAAATACGCCTCAAAAACAAGCATGAAGGCAATACTGCTGCACATGCTTGTGATAAATCTTCTGCATTTCTTTTCTGTTTTCGTTTTATTTAAAGGCAAAGAGAAAAGATGAAGCGGTAGCCCATCATAGAACCTATGCCTATCGTCAGATATTGGATATGAAAAGTGTCGTACAAGTAAAAAATATATCTTTAGGTGTTTAAGTAAGTGTCTCCGCTGCAAGTCTTTATAAACATTAGAGTTTTGTATTACTTTATATTTGATAACCCTGTTTCATCAATACAATGGCAAATCAGAAAGTGTTTGCCCCAATTTTTTTAGCCAAACAACGACTGTAAATGGGAAGTCAACATATCCTTTCCGGAGCTGGACCTTTCTTCGTTCGTGCCAGCCTTATCTGCCGTTAGCTCCTCCAGTTGTCAGTTGTTAAAGATGACGGTTGTGCTTCACACGTCCACTGCGTTAGAGCAACGAAGCGTGATTCGTTTTCTGTGGACCAAGGTACGAATGCCTAACGACATCCGCAGGGAAATGCAGCCAACATATGGGAAAAACTGTGTCGTTTTTAGAACTGTGAGGTCGCGGTGTTGTGAGTTCGGCAAAGGCCGTGAAGTCTTGCATGGCAACGAGAATTCGGGGAGGCCGCGTTCATCGCTGACTGATGATGTTTCTCGCGAGGATTCAATGGTTTAAATAGATCGGCGTGTGCACATCACGGCCATTTCCCGGGAGCTCGGCATATCGTATGGGAGTGCTTACGACATCATTCATGGGTCCCTAGGGTACCGAAAGGTTTCATGTCGGTGGGTGCCTAAGCAGTTGGATGGTATGATGAAAGGCAAGCGAATGATGTCGTCACTGAATCATCTCCAACGGTACTCCAAGGAGAGTGAAGGCTTCCTGTACCGCATTGTTACTTTCTATGAAACGTGGATACTGCATTTCACTCCAGAATCCAAGCAGCAGAGCTTTGTGTGGAAACAGTGAGAAAAAAAATGTTCCGTTCAGCGCCATCTGTTGGGAAAGTGATGTTAACGGCCTTCTGGGATAGCTGTGAACCGCTGCTGCTGGAGGTGGTGCAACAATTACTGCCGACACTTATTGTTGCACAATGTCACGTCTGATGGGTGCCATCAGTTCGAAGCCGCCGGGGAATTCTCTATGTAGAAAATTTGATTCTGCTCCACGACAGTGCGAGATCGTATGTGCCAATCAGAACAGCCAAAAAGCTCCATGCATTCTACTGTGAGATACTGGGCCACCCATCATACAGTTCAGACCCCACCTCTAGTGATTTCCACGTTTTCAGACTGCTGAAGAAGTTCCTCGCAGGACAGTGGTTCACAAGTAAAGATAAAGCCTGAAGCGTAGTCCGACGGTGGTTCCATAGTCAGCCACACGAATTCTACAGCAGGGTCATCTCAAGTACAGTGCTGCGATGGGACAAATGAGTTAACTGATCTGGGGATTATGTGAAAAATAGTGTAAGGTACGTAGCATACGGTGTATATTTGTCATTACCTGTATGTACCTTACTTTGGTTAGTAAAAAAATAGGGACAAAGACTCCCTGATTTTCCCTCGTATATGGGTTGCAGATTATTGTTTAATAAAGTTTTCTGAAAGAGGCAAAAAGAAAACAAATAAACGTGGGAGGCATGTGATGTTCTGGGGTTGTAAGGCGGCATACTAAGTAGAAAAGGTTAGGAACCACTGCTCTATACTCTGATCATCATAAGAATAAACCAGATGTAAACAAACACAAACACCATGATTGATCAGAAGCCGTAACACACGTACAATGATGTTGTTACATTTTTTGGATGTAGGTTCTGCTTATGTATTAGATATATTATCACTAATCTACGTTTCATGAAACTTTGAGAAAAACGTTGATGGCTGTTAATACATTAGAATATCTTAATCATGCTTTAGTTACGCAGTTTTCATTTCAAAAATCCTGTAATATCCCAGTCTCTGTACCGTCGTGCTACGACTGCCGCACTGTTAGTACGTAATATGAAAATGCCTGAGGGTGTTTCCTGTTTCGTAGTGGAACAGTCGTGTGGATCACGGTTAAAGAGTGCCTTGAAATAGGTTGTTCTTCATAAATTTACAGAAAAAAATCGGTTGTGACCTTTTCCAAACATTGTATCTGATACGTGTGAGACCAAATCTTTTTTTTTTCAATTCAATTTGAAATACCTACATCTCGTACTTGTAAAATTCATCTTTATTTCTTATGAAAAATGCACGTCTTCTTGCCTCTAATTGCGTACTGCACTCGAAATTCCTGTTTTCATTTCAAATACAAATTCATAGTTATCGATATTTTAGGATATACGAGGTGTGGCTAGAAAAAAACCGGACTAGTACTGGTGAAACAATAAAACGAATGCAATAAGGCTGAAAGTCGCGTGGCCTGTCACGTGACTCTCGCTCCGCCTACTGCTCGAGTTTCATCTGCCTCCTGCACTCAGTCTGCCCGTGGCGTCTGTTTTAAGTAGTTGACGTTTTGTCTGTGCGTCGGAAAATGTTGAGTGTACAGAAAGAACAGCGTGTTAACATCAAATTTTGTTTCAAACTAGGAAAATCTGCAAGTGAAACGTTTGTAATGTTACAACAAGTGTACGGCGATGATTGTTTATCGCGAACACAAGTGTTTGAGTGGTTTAAACGATTTAAAGATGGCCGCGAAGACACCAGTGATGACACTCGCACTGGCAGACCATTGTCAGCAAAAACTGATGCAAACATTGAAAAAATCGGTAAACTTGTTCGACAAGATCGCCGTTTAACAATCAGAGCAGTGTCTGAGTTAACAGGAGTTGACAAGGAAAGTGTTAGGCAGATTCTTCATGAAAGTTTCAACATGAACAAAGTGTGTTCAGAAATGGTTCCAAAGTGTCTCACAATTGAACAGAAGGAACGCCGAAGAATGATTTGTTCTGACATCCTGGAAAACATTGAAAGTGATCCCACCTTCTTACAAAATGTTATTACTTGCGATGAATCGTGGTTTTTTACTTACGATCCCGAAACTAAACGCCCATCGATGCATTGGAAAACTCCCGGTTCTCCACGACAAAAAAAAAAAAAAAGCACGAATGTCTAAATCGAAATTCAAGGCAATGATGATTGTTTTTTTTTGACATCAAAGGGATTGTGCACATTGATTGGGTACGAGAAGGACAAACAGTGAATCAGCATTACTACATTAGCGTCCTGGCTACCCTACGTGAGCGAGTACGGAGAAAACGGAACGATTTGTGGAGAAAAAAGTCATGGATCCTTCACCAAGACAATGCCCCAGCTCACAGCGCGTTAGTGAAGACGTTTTTGGCAAAACACAACATTCCCATCTTAGATCATCCACCCTACTCACCTGATTTGGCCCCCTGTGACTTTTTTCTTTTCCCTAAAGTCAAGTCAGCTTTGAAAGGAACTAGATTTGAGACTGTTGAAGCAGTAAAAGAAAAAGCGACGGAAGCAATGTATGGACTTACCGAAAATGATCTGCAGCATTGCTATGAACAGTGGAAAATTCGTATGGAGCGGTGTAGAGACCGAGGAGGAGAGTACATTGAAGGAGATAACATGAAATTGTAAATAATTGTAAATAAATGTTTTTTCCAGCATCAGTCCGGTTTTTTTCTAGCCGCACCTCGTATTGTTAATAAAGGTCGCTTAAAATAAGAAAACATAAGAATTTAATTTTTAGGGCAAAAATTGTCTGCACCACAGATGTCGTGTGACGCGAACCAGGGTGATAAGTGTCATGGAAACATGAAAAAGAATAATTTTCACAGCATCGATCACACCATACAAATGCTGGATTTTTGCGTTTCCCACTGTACCATTACAATACCAACCCAACAGAACAGATCTGGTGCCAAGTTAAGGGATTTGTTGCGAGAAAGAACAAGGCTGTTAATCTGCCAGACGTACTCGAACTAATGCACACAGCTTTTTCACGTGTCACTGCTGACCGTTGGCGGGAAATGGTTGTTGTTGTTGTTGTGGTCTTCAGTCCTGAGACTGGTTTGATGCAGCTCTCCATGCTACCCTATCCTGAGCAAGCTTCTTCATCTCCCAGTACCTACTGCAACCTACATGATATGGTATGGCACGTCATAAAAGAAGGGGAGAAAATGCGGCGCCTGTTTGGCTTGGTGGATTCTGTTGTTGATCGACTCGTTATCAACGTAGCAGATATTAGTTCCACAACTGAAATAAACTTCTCGGAGTTCGGATAAGGAAGGAGCTAAGAGATTCCAGACGACTGACTGTAATTAATAACTTCAATGGCTTTAGTGTTCAACAGTACGGTGAAATCCCCATAGTATACTTTTACGTCACAGGTAGATTGGTCAGAAATATTACCCTGTAAGTTAAGAATTTTCATCACTCTTTTTTTGTAAATAGACTACTATATTGCGTGAGATTGAGAGCATTTTATACTTTTCGTCTGGGCACCTAAGAAGCGTGGGGTAGTGCTGGAATTTTGCCGAATATTATTTCATTCTCTTTAAATATTAAATGACATTGGAAGCTATATTGTTTCTTTGCTCGTCTTGTTTTACTTCTGTACTACAGCTGCTGACAACATTGCAGGTTAGTTGGACTAGCTGGCTGACCAGTGCTGTCCAAGTTGAATGCGCCGGTAATGCTGTTGCTCAATCTACGTGCTTGTAACACAGCATAAAACGTACTTGTCTGTAGTGGACACAGCAGAACTTCCGCTTCACGTGAATCGAAAACCAAGAAGATTCAAGCAAACGCGGAAGAATACATGGCGTAATGTTTACATCAAGTTTATTCTTATTATTAATTGTTAACCTGTATTACATATGTTACGACTATACAGACTTGCTATAGTAAGGAAGTGGTAAGTTGCCCTCCGGCCCACAAGTACTGATCGCTAATAACCAGTACAATTCAAAATACGTTATGTAGACTATTCGCTGTTTCAGATTGCTGCCACACTCAGCAATTGAAATGTTGTGGTACTGCAATTGCCAAGTGAAGTGTTGGTTTGTTTTCTGTGTGAGTGGACAATGAATTCATAAATAGCAGCAACTGAACTAATGTTTAAATGCATTATGCATTATGAAACACGATCACAATTTTTCCTAAATGTTCAGAATGTCATTTTTTCTGCTACTCATTGCGGCATAGTACAATAGCCTTAAAAAATTTAATGTTACTACATTTGAAGTAACGCGCATTCACGAATTCACGAACTCATGCTCCTGACTACCATAGCAGCTAATCGGTACGAATCGCTCACGTCCGTGAGTTGTCATTGCTGATAGACAAACGATAAAACATTCCTACTGTCACATTCTCTAACCCTGTAGCGCCGCGCTACTTACCACCCTGCCCCTGAGGTAGGCGGCCAGCTTTACTTAACTCATGGCCTAGTTCTCCAAAGTCACTCAAGATTAAGCACTTCATAAAATATTAATGGCTGTGTAAGTTGCAACAAAGCGAGTATTAACATTGGTGTGTACGATGTATGAGTCTGGCGACATACCATCGGACTTTCGTCAAAACATCAACCACAAAATTCCAAAGATTGCTGACAAGTGCAAGAATGGTCTCAGAATCAGCTTAACTGCCCTTGCATCCAAATTGGTAACAAGAATAATATACAAAAGAATGGAAAAGAAAATTGAAGATGTGTTAGACGACGACCAAACAGCTTTAGGAAAGGTAAAGGTACCAGAGAGGCAGTTCTGACGTTTCGGCTGATGATGGAAACAAGACTAAAGAAAAATCGAAACCACTTCATAATACTGGTCGACCTGGAAAAGCGTTCGATAGTGTCAAATGGCGCAAAATGCACAAATTTCTGAAAAAAAAAAAACAGGGAGAAGCTATAGGGAAAGACGGGTAATGTACAATATTTACAAGAGCCAAGAGGGAACAATAAGAATGGAAAACCAAGAAGGAAGTTCTCGGGTTAAAAAGGATGTAAGACAGGGATGTAGTCTTTCGCCATTAGTGTCCAATCTGCACATCGAACATGTAATGGCGAAAATAAAGGTCCTAGAGTGGAATTAAAATTCAAGGTGAAAGGACATCAATGATAAGATTCATTGATGGCATTGCTATCTTCAGTGAAAGTGAAGAAGAATTACAGGATCTGCAGAGTGGAATGAACAGCCTATTGAGTATAGAATGTGGACTGAGAGTAACTCTAAGAAAGGCAAAGGTCGAAGTTAACGAAGTACACGAAGGTAAGGAATTCAGCTACGTATGCAACAGAATAAACCAAGACGAACGGACCAAGGAGGACATAAATAGCAGACTATCACTGGCAAAAAGGGCATTCAGGGCCAAGAGTAATCTGCTAATGTCAAACATAGCCCTTTAACAGTTGAAGAAATTTCTGAATGCGCATTTGGATCACAGCATTGTATGATACGGAAACATGGACTATGGAAAAACCGGAACAGAAGAAAATCGAAGCATTTGAGATATGGTGCTACGGAATAATATTGAAAAGTAGTAGCACAGATGAAGAATACAATGAAGAGGTACTCCTCGCGTCGGCGAGGAAAGGAATATATGGAAAACACTGAAAAGAAGAAAGGACAGGATGGTAGGACTCAAGGTATCACGGAATAATATGCATGGTACTAGTGGGAGCTGTAGAGCAGTAAAAGCAATAGAGGAAGACACATAATGCAATACATGTAGCAAATAATTGAGGGCGTAGGTTGCAAATGATCCTCTGAAATGAGGGGGTTGGCACAGGAGAGGAATTCGTGGCGGGCCACATTAAACCAGTGACAAGACTGATAAATCACAAAGAAGTAATTTTGTTTGTTGTGCAGCAGGAGAATTGGGCTTTTAGGAAGCTCTTAACGTCAGCTGGTTTTGGTTTTGGCTGTTACTTGCCATATGCATATTCTTATGAAATATGGTTGGAAACCGCGAGCCATACGGATTGTTTATTAGGGCACGTGCGGTACAGAGGTTAGAGTTTGATAACCACTGATATACATTATGAAGCAAAGACTGGCAACAGCAGTACAACCGATTATTACACCCACTGCAAGCGCCACGCCAGATGACATGCCTTGGTAATTCGGTAAGCTGCTTCCACAACGACAGTTCTGAAGGGCAATAATTGTGTTTCATTTGCTATCATGCATATGTGCAGGTTTAAGCCAGATGATATTAAATTTTAAACATCTTCATTGAGAAACTACATTTTCATACCCTCGGTACATGCCAGCAGCGACCAAATGTCTTAGCTCTTGATTCACTTTACAGTGAAACTCTAGCGTGGACGCCGTTAACGCCATACAGCGAAGCCACAGCACTCATATATCTCTCTTCTCCGACAGCGAGAATCCCAGAATTATTTTTTTGTATTTATTGTATTTATTGAACTTGGTTAATATTTCAATTTCTCCCCATAAGCAAATATCCACTAAGTCACAGAAAATATTTGTGCAAGTGTTTCGATGAGATAGACCTGCAAATTTTCAGCGCGTATTAAGCCTCAGCAGTACGTACGCTAATTCTGGTTACTGATGGGGTTACTCCTGCGGTGGCGCGTACGAATAAGCGGTTTTCGTTTTGTGCTCCCGGAGACAAAAATCCGGAAACGTCGGCGACGGGGGGAAAATCACAGATAAAAGCTTGAAGCCTACATCAACAACAGAAAAAGCGAGAACAAAGTCCGTGTATATGGTACTTCAGACAAAACGAAGGCAAAGGGAGCACCGCACAATGGGCCCCAGGAAACAATGGCACACGTTTTGAATACAGGTGCAGGCACTCAGCCGACAATCAGACAGAAATCGATGAATACGAATTTGTACTGACATTGTTCACCGTGTCTGCTGATACCTGCCGCTGCTATGAAGTGTGTTCGTTTGGCTTTCACCGTGACGGTATTGTAAAGCACGTTATTCATGAGCGCCTTACACAACCTGAAAGTTAAGCAAAGGCTGTTGCAAATCTGCACCGTTAGTAGTTTGTCTGAGTAACGAAAATACGTCATAATAGACCGTGATGGTATTACCACAAAAAATTGGATAAATGTAAACTGTTTATTTTTCCTCTGATAACAGATCACAAACGACGTATTACAAAAACGAGAAATATGCGGACGAGAGTCGCCGGGGAAATATCCACTGTAACATCCGCAGAACCACAAAGATGAGTAGCGAAATATTTTGGTGGCCTCAGGCGTCCAGCTCTTTTACACACTAAAAATACGTAGGAATATGGGAATATAAGCTATATACTGGATTTTTAGAGATTCTGTGAAAGTAAAGATAAACATTGATTTCCACATCTTCCCTATTTCTGTGTTGTTCATACAGCTGCTTACACAAAATGTTCCAATACTGAGTAGAATTTTACTCTGAAGGAGACAATTACAGTAACAAAACATCAGAATGAAAGAAATCTAGGAAACAGCTACTAGCGTAAACAGCTATGAAGAACGAGAGAAATTAAAATAGCATCATCGTAAATAACACTGGTCCACAGAATTTCACTTTAGTTTTTACAGTAACAAAAGTAGCTGTGCTTATTGATCACGAACGTCAAGGCTAAAGTATATAAGGTGTTTACGTTTCACAGTCACACATACGGGACCTTATAAAAGCTACGTACAAAGGCATTGTGGCAACGGTTGCTCTGCCATAAGTGAGTGAGGTAGACACTTCAAAGCAATCTGGCAACACTGGTTTACACCATGACGCATATGCGCACCATCCAGTCATGTGAGCATTTTCTAATGTAGAAACTAGACACTATTTTAAGCGTAGTTTCTCATGGGTGCGTGTTCTTGCGCAGCGTTAGTTCACTTGTTATTGGAACGAGTGTCGTGGAAGCTGGTAGTGTATATATCTGAGGTGAAGTACTAAAAATTGAAGAATTGTGATATTGCGTATTTGTATGTTTTCACGAAATAAGTAGATGTTATTTTTCTGTTCAAGAGGGCAACCACTGATTAAACCAATGAGACAAGCATGCACATGGAATTACAGCTGTTAAGTTGGGAACCAAAATAACTCGTGGGCATCACACTGTGTTGCACCTGTATTTGTCTACAGCGAATGCTCAGATGCATAGTAAAAAAGTCTCCATGAAGTTTGATGTGCCGGCTGTTTGGTATAAAGTCGTCCGGTGTGACCGAGCGGTTCTAGGCGCTTCAGTCTGCGACTGCTACGGCCGCAGGTTCGAATCCTGCCTGGGGCATGGATGTGTGTGATGTCCTTAGGTTAATTAGTTTTAAGTAGTTCTAAGTTCTAGGGGACTGATGACCTCAGATGTTAAGTCCCATAGTGCTCAGAGCCATTTGAACCATTTTTTTGTTTGGCATAAGCCCACAAATCATGCATCAGATTCCTGTTCTTGTATGGTATCTTTCTTGAGAAAAGGAGTCAATACCAAGAGGAATATTCAGTACTCTGATGCCCTGTCTGTCACTCTCCCTGTGTCTGATGATGAAGGATTACCAGTTCCTGTCCCCCCCCCCCCCCCCCCTCACGTACAACCATCAGGTTATGACATTGATAATGTTAAAGCGACACACACAGCCGAGAAAGTACAATTATCCGCCTATGACTGACTCTACATTTTCACAAACATTGTTATCTGGAGAACCACAGAAAGTCACACACGTGTGAACACAGCGATCTGATTAGTGATTTAGATGTTCCATAGAGCAAAGCCGAACTCTTGTCCTCAAAGACTGCAGCAGTGAACTCTCCTCTTTGATACAGGACATGTGTCTGTGTTTCCAGAGGCTCAGCTAAATCTTGAGTGTCCTTTCAATAGTGAAGTCGACACTGCTCGTTATGTGGAAAACCTGAACACTACTCACAAACCAGACGAGTGGAGACTTTAAATACGCCTCAAAAACAAGCATGAAGGCAATACTGCTGCACATGCTTGTGATAAACCTTCTGCATTTCTTTTCTGTTTTCGTTTTATTTAAAGGCAAAGAGAAAAGATGAAGCGGTAGCCCATCATAGAACCTATGCCTACCGTCAGTATTTTTGATTTTCAGTTGTTAGAAAAGAGAGGAGATTTTCTTGTACCAGGATGAGGAAGGGAGGATTCGCGCTCAGCTAATGAAAGGGTGAGAAGCACGCCGTTTTAAGCGAGTAATTGTAGACCGCCATTTTGGGGTCGCTATGAATAACTGAGGAGTATGTATTTCATATGTGCACCGTTCAGAAAAATACAGTATTGTTTTATTAACAGAAACGTCGTGTGAGTTGTTATTTCAAATAGTACGATAATTACAAGAACTGAAGCCCACCTGTGTACTTTGTAAAATTACGAAGATCCGATAAACTTAATGGGAACACGGTCAAGACTTCAAAGGTGAACACGGCGACCAAACTTAGCGTTATAAAGAATGGTGAGCACAAACCTACAGCGGAGAAAGAAACTACTTCGCCCTGCAAAATAATATGAACTAATACGAACTTATTTCCAGGCGTAGCTCAGCTTATTGTGCTTGTCATTCATTCATGCCGAAAAATTAATTTCATTAATTCAATACTTTTAAAAAGCCACGCATTTCAGCATTTTATTATCATCTATTCCATTATTTTATTATATTATATGCTGCCTTAGCTAAAGAAAGTTTTGCCATGTTGAAATTTGTTGTGAACTGTGATAATTACGATGAACATGAAACGCTGGTATGTGGAGATTTCAAAGACACTGTGATTGCGTTGGGTTTTAAAGGGAACACACTAAGCTTCGCTCCTACCAGTGTGAGCGAGACAGTCGTGCAAGAGAAAAACACTGCCCACAGAAGCAATGGCCTCCATAAACAGCTTTGGTGCCTGGAACTAAAGGTATTGCCAAATAATCTCTAGTGAATCTGAAGAAAACTGTTCTCCCATAACTGCACATTATTTGGGACTCCTGATAGCATTTGTTAGAGTTATGCACTGGGATGAAGCTCTATTTTAGTATTTTTGTAAGACATTTTTGCAGGACTCAGCACACAGAAGTTCACAAAAGGGTTGTCCACTTGTCCACAGATAAACCATCTGTTGGGGAACAAACATTTTGAGCGCTCTAGCCACTTATCAGCTGCATGAGCGGCACTGTTTTCGTAACGTGACAGCAGTGTTCTTGGGAAATACGAAGACTGAAAATTACAGGTCCCTTGTGGGCAACTCGATTCATGCTTATAATGTCATTGGCTGCAACATGACCCTGAAGGTGCACTTCCTTTACGGCCACCTCGATGAGTCCCCAGGGGCTAGTGGTGTATTCAGTGATAGTGACGAGCAGAACAAGCAGTTCCACCAGGACATTTCTCTCACGGGAGAGCGGCAGAAAGGCTGTTCGACTACTATGTTAGCTGATTTCTGCTGGATACTGCTGAGCCGACACTACCCACAGGAGTAAAGGTAACGGCCCGAATAAACTAGGTAACATCAACTTTTGTATATATTCTATTGATTATGGTAGCGATATACGTGAAATGTTAAGGTCCAACTTACTGTTCTTGTAACCCTGAGATATGAGAGAATTTTAATCGTGGTATCTGTTCAGCATAACGAAATCTATGATCACTGACTATTTTGATTTCTGCAAAAAATCCACTGTGGACCACTGTAATACGAAGATTGTTAATGGAAAGTGCTGGGTAATATGGTGGGAAACAGGAGCTGCGGGAAACTTTATACTGCTTCAGATAAAGGAAAAAGCAGAGCTACAGGCACTGAAAATGGGAGGCTTTAGCGTCGAGGAGAAAGTAGTAAGTCCAAAACCTTGTCTTTAGCCTTGGTAGTGAGTCTAATATCTAAACATTAATTAAAGCCTAAATTCAATGGTCTACTAATACAACATGTTTTTGAGTTAGCAACATCACCCATTCGAATCCTTCAACTCCCATTTATTTCTGTAATAGATAACTTACGTCCTCGACATTCATGAAGGTGACAAATATTAAGTTGATAAGACAGCAGATTTCTGCGACGTCTGAAATCTAGAATCGTCTGGTGAAAATTTCTCGGTCTTGTAGAATGCCCGTCATATTTCTTAAGCCAAGTATCCATTTATCTTTCACAATATTCGCCGTTTAGATCAATGTACGTCCTCGATAATCTTTCTTTTCCACAGAATTTATTGTACGTACGACGCACAGTGCAAAAAATGGTTCAAATGGCTCTAAGTACTATGGGACTTAACATCTGAGGTCATCAGTTCCCTAGAACTTAGAACTACTTAAACCTAACTAATCTAAGGACATCACACACATCGATGCCCGAGGTAGGATTCGAACCTGCGACCGTAGCAGCAGCGCGATTCCGTACTGAAGTACCTAGAACCCCTCAGCCACAGCGGCCGGCACGCACAATGCAGAAACGCCTTTATTACCCATATGCAGCTACCATAACATCTTACTTTCCTTCACAAATTTTTGTTACGTTTTTATTTACACTCCGGGGTACATAGAATTCAGATAGTTGGGAAACTACTGAGCAGAGTGGATATACGAACAATCCATATCTTCGTGTCACTGATGACGCCCCTTTATTGACTGCTAAATTCTCGTTTCGCAGTTCATTCCTCTGCTATCTTTTCCTGTTATTAATAGTAGCTCCGTATAACAAATGAAGATAACCTATAATCAGTCTCTCATTATTCGTTGACGCGCTTATAATTTACCTAGCCACATTCTGTTACTTGAATTTAGTTTGAAGTGAAAGAAGTTGCATTAATGACTTGTTTTACAATGCTGCGACACATGAGATTATCGTCGTACCAATATGTGTATATACTCGTATACTGAATAAGCTACGGTTAACTCTTTCAGTTATAGGGTTTAAGAATAGTTCTTTTAATATTCTAATAACTGTAACCCAGTTCTCTAAGAATAGCCGAATTCAAATTCATATCCGCTAATATTGATAATCTGACCCCTTTTCGTAAGCGTTCTGTCCTTTCCCTAATTCTTAATATACGTCAAATAATGCATGACCAAATAAAAATAGCGCCAACTTGTATTCGTCTGATTAAAGGGGCCCCTGCTGTAAACTAGTGTCTTCCCAGTTATAACTTCCATGTACAGTTCACGTGTTATCGATGCGTTTTGACAATATCATGAAAAATCCGTAAGTCAAAAGAAACCTGTGAATGGTAATGGCTTCCGGTGAAACTTCACTCTCCCAAGGAGTACCAGTGGTAGACATTTTTGTAGTGTGAAGTGTCTCCCGCGTATCATTTCATGCATATAGTTCAGACGGCTTACGTTGTTGTCAGTTTTAATTTACCCAACACGAGTTAACCAATAGCAAGAATAGGTTTTATATCCTAATCCACAGCTTAAGGCTTCCAGATGCTGCTTTGATTACAAGTACGTTCATGACGTTAAGTTTCTGTGACATAAAACACACTAAATTATACGAAATGTTTTTTAACGCGTCGAAACATTTCTGAGAATTCCAGCTCCGCATTTTCTTTTCCGTAATTACGGCATGTTACATGTGACGTACTCATTCTTCTGATACACACCTTTAAAGAGTCAATCATTTTGCATACTTTTTAACAACTGAATGTCCAGAATTTGACTGTACAGTTTTTCAATTTTAGCCTGTGGCCGCAGTTCTTATCTTCCTGTGCATCATCTTTAAGACAGGGATGGAACTCAGTTCCACATTTCTTAAATATCTGAAACTACTCGAGGACGAATGATTCATGTAAACAATAAATTATCCAAATCGATTATTTTGTAACGGTAATGCTTTACAGTTCGTCCATGTGAAAGAAACATTTTAACACCACTTTAAGAACTCGTATTATGATAGCTCAATGAGTAAGTGTCAGACTAAAGATCCATATGTTTAGTATCGATGATTTGATGTCGTTTACTATTTCGCTCACCTCTGGAAATTTTTATGTGACGAGTGTGCCATTATGCATTGGGCTTTGCAGTCCACGTTAAAATGTAGATCCTCTTGATGCTGCCCAGGTAGGAAATCAAACGCACACCACATTCCATACGATCATGCCTAGTTAAATCCTAACGTTTCCAAATATTTTTCTGAGGACAGCATTGATAAAATCAATGTTACTCCTCAAATCAATCTGAAATTGGACTTGCGTTATACAGAAACACCTACGACAAAGTTTTAAACAACCTCTTATCGATACCAACGCCCGTTCTTTAGCAGGGCAAGAAAATTTTACCTTGTTCTCGCACCAGAACTATTCGTTAAATTAGTAACAAAGGCGGATAACTTGTTTAGCAGTGACAGTTGAAAGTTTCAGGTTCATTTGGCCCTTTCTATATTCTCGTTATATTTGCTTGTAATAGATGAGCCTTGCTGTATTTTATGGGAACCTGCTGTAATAACTTTGCCGAGTCAGATTGGTATTGTTCATAAGGTATTCCTCCGCGAGCAGGCATGGACCGTGTCCTCAGACGCAATAAGATGGATGTTCATCCCACCGCACAGATTTAGCTGAATGGAATCTGATGATAGCACAGTACATTATCTTTTGTCTTCGTCGTGATGCAAACTCAAGGATTGTTACCCTCCCCTGAAGCACAATATGATGTGTAGCTTGTTAAAGAACTACGAGATGCGAACGTGATATTTCGTTCGTCTGTCGCGGATAAGAGTCTTAGATTTATGAGTGTGAATGTATATGCTGGTTTATATATTTGCTTATTTGTGTAATTAGGTAATAAAAACCTACATTAATCTCTTCCTGTCAGATTTATTTGTCACTGAATGCATGAGATTCCTGCCATAGCAGCCATTCTGTTATGTACGTGCGTTAACTACACGTCTCACATGTACTCTGAAGGATAGGCAGTCACCTTTTAATCTACCACTAAGACATATTAGTAGTAAGTAGTTCGTGTCTACCTGTTATTGGATTTAAATGAAGTTATGTGGAGAAGTGCTAGTAGCTGACTGCTGTTGGTAAGACGTTGTGCTGTGTAATGTTGTTTAGTAATATCTTCTTACGTAAGGATACTCAGAATTTAGATACTTATTCAAAGAATGTAACTGTTTTAACATACCAAATGAATGTTCACGTAAATGGGGAGACAGCCTCATAGTATGACTCGACGCTATTCACTTTGGTTCACCACTTTTTCACCTACTACTCGCTGTTTAACGTTCGATATATTAGCTATTTAGGTCCACGTTTAGTACCTTCACGTTACTGCGAAAGTACATGTGCATGTGACTATCATTTTCTATCAAACTTCACAAGTCAGACAGCGTTTCCAAATTTTTTGTCTAGGTCATGAAAAATATACGGTTTGCATAGATTGAGGGTTTCAGGACTTAATCATCCCTACTTATGGGAGTAGTTCTTGCTTTTTTTTAAAACAGACACACGTCATTCATAGTTTAACGCTGTTTGCGTGAACCAAGCATACAATGACCAATACTAATTACCATAGCTCTTATAACAACTCAATAGGTTAAGTGAAAATATACTGACTCCATGCTATGCGGGCTAATCTTGAATTCGAGTAAACTATAGCCTAATAATCTAAGCTCCATTTCGGAGTCTTCTGTTCCTCTCCGTAATTCCTGAATAGTATAAAACTGAAAGAGGAGATGTTCTGAATATGCTACAACGTCATCAAACACCCCTGATGATTCCATGAGTAGTCGAGGGTAAATTACACAGGGCTACTTATACCCTGCTATTCAGCACTGTCTCTTGATAGCTTCACAACATTCCTACATTTCTGTCGTACGGATAGTTTTCGAGAATACCATACCATACACCACTTGCTCCGCCTCGCACCACTAACTTTATTTTGAAATGAGATTCTTCTATGAAGCTTTCAGAGGCGAGTTTCTGTTCTATTGGCATTATTCTTACGATTGCATATATTTATTTCAAAAACTTTCTCCTCATGTAACAAGTACTTCAGCTAACACATTCAGCTGCTGAGCAAAACTGACTCTAGGTTGGGCCTATGTTGCGCATTTGAGCAATGTCGTAAAATAAAGCTTTAAACTTCGTGAAGTGCAAAATTTGAAATAAAGGAAATGAATATAATTAAGTGCCAAGAGAAACTAATTGTGTGCTGAATGAAAATCATATGACCAAAATTAAGTACCGAAGCACATTATAAACGTTGCGTGATGTGAAGTGCAATGTTAGAATGTCCAAAATAAATTACTGCTCTGCTCGGAAGAAAATAACTGTTTGAAATTACCAACACTGTTCATTGAGAACTAATGTACTTGCTAGGACTGACCACTATTTGCTCAGGGATTACTGTTGTATATCTGTACCCAATGTATACAAGCTTATCTGTAACATGTACAACATCATTGAAACGACAATGTCAATGTAATGTGCAGTGGAGAGGACACACATCGCACAAAATTAGGCAGACCTTTTACAAATCTGCCGGCCGAAGTGGCCGAGCGGTTCTAGGCGCTACAGTCTAGAACCTCGCGACCGCTACGTCGCAGGTTCGAATGCTGCCTCGGGCATGGACGTGTGTGATGTCCTTAGGTTAGTTAGGTTTAAGTAGTTCTAAGTTCTAGGGGACTGATGACCTCAGCAGTTAAGTCCCATAGTGCTCAGAGCATTTGAACCATTTTACAAATCTACCATCCCTGTCAGATCAATTCACTGTCAGAAATTAATGTTTTTTAACCTCTAAAGTGCCTTTTCTAAATGAACAATTTTTATCACTAGCAGACGACGTAAAATAACCTACACTGCCCTTGGTCTGCGATTGTGAAGACGCCTGTGCTCTTCGCCAACACCAGCCATGTAAATAAACCACTCTACACGGACCATTGGAACGCGTAGCAGTAAAATAAACAAGTGACTGATGCAGAAACTGTTTTATTTGTATTGATGAACAGTCGCAGCCCCCATAACGTCGTCCCTTACGGACGAAATACTCACAGATCTCATTCTTTGAAAACTCAACTGCACGCTACGATGCCTTCAACATAAATATCTCGGCGCTGCACAACTGACAGACAAGCAAGTCAAGCACAGGTAATACTAAACACAGAGTCAACGTTCTTATTCTCTATTCCTTCAGAGCGCTCATTCCTCTTTGTCCCAGTACAGTAAAGGCGAATTTTTTAAAGTAGCAGAAAACATATGAAAACCTTACACTGTTGTTGGACGGTCTTCAGTCCGAAAACTGGCACGATGCAGCTCTTTGCTCTATCTCCGAGTATCTGCTGCAACTTATATCTTTCTGAGTCTGTTTACTGTATTCATCTCTTAATCTCCGCCTACGATTTCTACACCCACATTTCGCTCCAATACTAAATTGGTGATCGCCTGCCGTCTCAGAATGCGTCCTATCAACCGATGAGTTCTTTTGGTCAAGTTGTGTCACAAACTTCTTGTCTCACCAATTCTGTTCAGTACAACCTCATTAGTTACGTCATCGACCCATCTAATCTTCAACATTCTTCTCTAGCATCACATTTCGAAAACTTCTATTCCGCTTTTGTGTAAACTGTTCATCACTCATGTTTAACTTCTATACATGGCTACAATGCAGACAAATAACTCCAGATAAACTTCCTAACACTTAGATATATATTCCATTTTAACAAATGTCTTTTCTTCAGAAATGCTTTTGTTGCCATTTCCAGTCTACATATTATATCTCCTCTATTTCGCCCATAATCAGCTATTTTGCTGCTCAAACAGCAAAAACCATCCACCAACTGTAAGTGCCTTATTTCCTAATCCAGTTCCTTGGCATCACCTGATTTTTTCGACTATATTTCGTTATTCTTGCTTTGCTTTTGTTGATTTTCATCTTATATTCTCCTTTCAAGATACTGTCCTTTCTGTTCACGTACTCTTCCAAATCCTTCCTGTCTCTGACAAAATTACAATCTCACTGACTGACCTTAAAGTATTTATTTCTTCTCTCTGTACATTAATTTCTACTCTGCACTTTTATTTGGTTTCCTTTACTGCTTGTTCACTGTACAAATTGAACTACATGAGAGATAGACTACAAACGTCTCTCACTCCCTCTCAACCACTACCTCCCTCTCATGCCTCTCGACTCGTGTAACTGCCGTCTAGTTTCTGTAGAAGCTGTAAATAGTCCTTTGCTCCCTGTATTTTACCCCTGCTACCTTTAGCATTTCAAAGAGAGTATTCCAGCCAACATTGTCAAAAGTTTTGTCTAAGCTTACAAATGCTGTAAACGCATGTTTCCCTTTCCTTAACATATCTTCTAAGATAAATCGTAGGATCGGTATTGCCTCGCATTTTCCTACATTTTCCACAATCCAAACTGAGCTTCCACCGTCGTCGGTTTGATCAGTTTTTCCAATAATCTGTAAGCAATTTTGCAACCATGACTTATTAAACTGATTGCCCGCTAATGATCATACCTACTAGCAGCTTTCCTTGACAGTAAAATTACTAAATTTTTCTCGAGGTCTCAGGGTATTTCGCCTTTCTCGTAGATCATGTATCCAAAATGGAAGAGTTTTGTCATGGCTGACTCTCCCAAGGTTATTAGTAGTTCTAAACACGTTATTCAGTCAGTTGTCATACAGGACAAGGTAAACACTACCTTATAACATTACTCTAAAGCAGAGGTAGTTTGACGAACCAGATGTGAGAATGTTATTATCCTTGTATACACAAGGAAAACCAAATACCAAACCAGTTAAAAGCAAATTAAGCCTCTAACTTAGCAACATGAGTGATTGCTCTTAAGCAAACAGTACAGTGTGGCGTTCTGTTCGATTGTATTTACATAATGTGGCCTTCCATATCTCCAGCAAAGAGCCGGTGGTGAAACAAACTGAAAAAGACGTCAGAAACTTTTATTTCTGAGGCTGACCGGCCTTTTAATTACACTTCCGTAATTCCGCGAAGGAGGAATTTACATTTATTAACGTCCAACACAGCAATTTGAGTCAATACATTTGCATGCTATTTTCATTTAGCTGCTTTCGATTCCACCCCTTTCAGGAACGAGAAATTTTAGTTCGTTACCAGTAGCTGGCAGTCTCACGAAACGGTTCGACTTTCTGGAATACGAATGCAGCGACGGTGACAGACTCGAATTCAGTACGTCTGACGCGAATGTTGTTTCTCATCAGTGAAACAGACAGCTGAGTTATACATTAAAAGTAATGTATATTTGCATATAAATCAAAGTACTTCACTTAGACAGAGGTTGTTATCTACAGCAGAGGATGTTATCTACTGCACACGGTGATTGAAAGAAATTCACCGCGACGGAGAATTATTATGGTATGTAGCGAATAAATCTATATACGTACGAAAAGTAGCAATTATTAGCTAATGGTTAATACAACACACGCCAATAGTTATTTATAGTTAATCTTTTCAACTAGCGCTTTGGCACGCGGTTGTAAGGTGGAGTGCTGACAGCACTGTGTCTTGCGTAAGCCGCACTACCTCTACAGAGCTACGACGTCTATATGATGATTATCGTAGTAATTATTTCTGGCCGTGTTGCGACATAATGTCTCTCTGTAAGTGGCTTTGTCATTAATTTGCTCACATTTGCTATATTACTGACACATCACACATCCTTTGAAACTACACTAATTGCTGCCAAATGATCGCGTAAATTCTGCAATGGCTAAACCAGTTTCGACTAATTAATGATTTTCAATACGATATAAGCAATTCTTGGCCGATGGCTACGTCAGGACATTCTGGGAGTCAACTTTCCTGTGATACTCCTACTAGAGAACTGACGTTATAGTTTCACACACTAGCTTTCGACTAATTTGAAATGACATTAAAGTAACATCAGTTTTTTTCTAAAATCACCTAAATCGTTCACTACATGTACCAAGGAATGCACTCTATGGTTTTTTAACAACATTCGCATGAATTATTGTGATGTGCTTAAATTCAGAGCTTGGAACTGCTTATAATTTTCGGAATTCTACTAATTAAAACTGTTCTAGAAAACAAGTTAGTTAGTTCCAATTCTCATTGCGCTTCACACTAATAGCGAAATGGGAACAATAATCAGTAACTCCATTCGTGTGTAAATGAAGCACATTTGCAAACACGACACTTTGATATTCTGAATCACTATTTGCGCTACAAAGGTTCAAGGTAAAAGAAGAAATACTATGGTTATTCGACGAAAGAAGTCAGTACAGTACCAAAAATTTTCTCGGAAATTCAGAAATGCAGAACTAAATGTCACTTAGGAGCGAAATAAAGAGGAAGTGCGAGGAAGCTAAGGCGAAATGGCTACATCAAAAATAGGAAGAAATAGAGAAAGAAATGATTGTCTGAAGGATTGACTCACCATACAACAAAGTCGAAACAACCTTCAGTGAAATTAAAAGCAAGGGTGGTAAAATTAAGAGTCCAATTGAAATTCCACTGTTAAATACAGAGGACAGAGTGGCTAGGTGGAAAGAGTACATGGAAGGCCTCATTAAGGGGGAAGACTTGTCTGATGATGTGATAGAACGAGAAACAGGAGTCCATAGGGAAGAGATCCAGTATTAGAATCGGAATTTGAAAGGGAAATAAGACAGTAGAGATAAACAGCATTCAATAAGAATTTTCAAAATCATTGCGAGAAGTGACAACAAAATAACTATTTACGTTGGTGTGTCGACCGTATGAGTGAAAATATGGTACTAAGCTTTCGGAAAATTATCATCCACACAATTTCTAAGATAACAAGGGGTGGCAAGTGCCATGATTATCGTACAATCTGCTTAACAGCTCATGCATCCAAGTTGTTAACAAGAATAATATACAGGAAAATGCAAAAGAAACTTGAGGATCTGTTACATGACGCTCATTTTGTCTTTAGAAAAGGTAAAGGCACCAGAGACACTGTTCTAAAGTTGCGGCAGTTAAAGGAAGCAAGACTAAAGAAAAATTAACACACATTCATTGGATCTGTCGACTGGGAAAAAGCGTTCGACAGTGTAAAATGGTGCAAGATGTTAAAAATACCTAGAAAAATAGGGGTAAACAATAGCGAGAGATGGGCAATATACAATATTTACAAGAATAAGAGGGAACAGCAGGACTGGAAGATCAGGCACGAAGTGCCCAGATTAAAAAGCGTGTAAGACTGCGATGCAGACTTTTAATGTAAAGGTGAATGGGTATCAATGATAAGATGTTGCTATCCTCAGTGAAAGTGAAGAATATTTATAGTGTATGTTGAATGGAATGAACTGTCTAGTAAGTACAGAATATGGATTGAAAGTAAATCAAGGAAAGCAAAGGAATTAAACGCAGCAGGAATGAGAATAAAGAGAAACTTAACATCAGGATTGGTGATCACGAAGTAGATGAGGTTAAGGAATTCACTAACTAGTGCAACACCCCAATTACCCTTGTTGCAAAAGAAGTAGGAAAATTAGTCATCCTGACAGTGACGGCAGCTACTGACGACAAATTTTACACTTGCGATAATTTGATCAACAGGAATGTCATGTGAATAACAATATTTATCATGAAACAGAGACTGAATGAAAGAATATGATAGGATACGCAACAGAAACATCATAGAAAGAATTGCAAAATAATTAATAACGAAGGTTAAAGCCCAGATGGTAAATATAACATTTACTATAGAAGAGAGCTACAGTAGCATAGAAAAGGAAGTTCGATGTGACTACAGTGTAGTTCGGAAATGAAAATCTTAGCTTCAGTTGATATGTAGTCGCTCTCTGATACTATTGCGATCGTAGCATACATGTAAGCGCTACTAGATTGTTTTAAGCTATCTGGAAGTTTGAAAGTTTTGGGATATAGACTGAAGCATTATTCAGAAGTCATACTAAAGCAAAATCATCTTTACCGTTAGCACGGTAACGGGATACGGAGATTCGCGACGAAGTTAAATCGTGTGAGATGTGTGATGAGACATAGCCTCCGTGATACGGAATAAGCACGAACATTCAAGGACATTGAAAAAGAAAGGTCGCCGACAGAAAAACAATTATTAGTCTCGAGTAGGTAACACAGAAACGCCAACACGAAGAACTTTAAACTGCGCCGAGTTGTCAGAAGTTGTCGTCAACGACAGGATTACTGATGCAAACAGAAGCAATTTCCTGAGTGACAAATCGGTGTGAATGCTCAGAGTAGGGACAATAAATTACAAGGGACAATAAAATTGGATTCAAACATCAATTCTTCGTGTCGCCTACATAACTGAATAGACATTATCAAGGGTATTATTGAAAATTAATTGACTGTTAGAATATTATGAGGTGAAAAGTCAATTCGTGATTATTTAACAGTGAACAATCATCGATTTCTGCCAAGATTACGACGCATTCTGAACGTTGCTTAAGTATATGTTATCACTGGAATTGCGTCGTGTAGTTATTGAACACACGACGTAACGACGTCTTGACGACGGCGTAGCAATTTATGAACTTAACATCCTCGTAACTCCATAATGTGGCCACGACTTGGGTGATGGATCGAAGACTCGAGACTTTATATTATTAGTATTCAACAACCATTATCTAACCGGGCATAATAAAAAGAAGAACTAAGTTACCCAGTTCGCGCAAGCTGAAAAGCCTTTCGCGGACTCACAACAAAAGAAAACCACGCGAGGAGTTTGTGTTTTTCTACTAGTTGCAGGGTGGCGTTGTCGTGAGCGACGGATGCCGTTCCACTTCACACCGACTGTGACAACCATCACCACCGAGTCGTGTCAACTCCAAGGAGACGCAGACGCCACTCTAGGCAGCAAAATAACCTATGACGGACAGCATGGAGGACATAAGAAGCAGACAAATAATAAGAAAATGTGCATTCCTGGCCAAAAGAAGTCTGCTAGTATCAAACATAGGCCTTAATTTAATACTCCGCCCGAACAGGCCAGGTAGGCCCCACGTTACCAACCAACCGACGTGTCATCCTCAGCCCACAGGCGTCACTGGATGCGGTTATAGAAGAGCGTGTGGTCAACACACCGCTCTCCTGGCCATATGTCAGTTTACGAGACCGGAGATGCCACTTCTCAATCAAGTAGCTCCTCAGTTTGCCTACAAATGCTACACCAGTTCCGACAGCGCTGAACTTCGGTGATCTGACAAGAACCAGTATTAACACCGTGGCACGACCATTGGCAGGCCTTAATCTGAGCAAGAAATTTCTGATCTTCTGGTTTTCCCACAGATCATGTTTCACAACAACACACATTCTATGGTAGTTAAACATTAACTGTGGAAAAACCAGAATAGAAGAAAGTCGATGCATTTGATACTGGGGTTACACAAGACTGTTGAAAATTAGGTGGTATGATGAAGTAAGGACAGAGGTGGTTGGCCACAAAATCGCCAAGGAGAGTAATATATAGAAACACTGACTATAAGAAGGGACAGGATGGAAGGACATCCGTAAAGAAGGCAGATAATAACTACCATAATACTATAGGGAGCTGTATACGGTAAAGACTGTATAGAATGACAGATACTGGAATACATCCGTAACTAAGGACGTAGGTTGTAAATGGTACTCCGAGGTGAAAGGTTTGGCACAGGAGAAGAATTCGTGGTGGACCGCATCAAAGCAGTCAGGAGACTCATAACCCCCCCAAAAAAGAAAAGAACATGCTACCTAAAAAACCAACCCCTGCACCTACGACACTTCCTACCATGCAATCTCGTTCCACAACATGACATTGCTGCCAGCAGAACGTCTTTGCCCCCCAAACTCGAAACGTCATGCGTTGTGCGGAAGGAAGACAAGCTTTTAACATTCTGTCGACCTCGATGCCATAAACGACGGGCGTAGTGCAGAAATTCAATCAAACCTGATGTACTGGTACTTAAGGGCACCATCAATATTTCTTGCAAGATCGAAATCAGTACACTCATGCTAAACATATATGTACTGTTTATACCTACAGAGAAGTAACAAAGTAATTTGGAAATAGCTGCTGCTTCCCCACGTGTAATAAGTGGCTAATATAGGAAGAGGTGGCATAGAAAGGACCCACTTTGCATTATGTTACTTTTATTGCCACTAATTCTCTCTATCTATTTGAAACTTATTGAGCACAGACTGTGACATGGTTTTCATTTGTTTATCATACAATTTTTGAGGTATTATTCTTGAGGTAAGTACGTAATTTCTTTCACGGAACCTTACGCTATATGAGAAAAATGTGGTGCTGGTAATATGAGCCACTTGATGTAAAATTCCAAAAATTTGAAACAAAAATTACAAAGATGAAACCTTTAATCAAATCAGTCCCCAGACTTAAATCATTAAAAAGCTATGTTATGAAGATTTAACTAGTTCTAATAGTCTGGAAAACTCTTTACATCGTTACAAAAATGACACATGTATCAGTTTCAAAAATATCAGATTCATTGTGGTCCTGCCAGTTCGTCCCTTCTACTTGTCACCGTTCTCCGTATGTTCTATGCTTCAGTGATTCTGTGGAGGACCTCTTTATTCCAAATCACTGAAATCTGATTTCGCAGCATAGAGAGGATCAGGCTATGGTTGTGGAGGGGGCCGTAATCAGTTACTGTTAGTTGCACAAAACACACAAAGTTTTATACTCCTAAGAACCACTTAATTACACATTGCCTTAGAAGGATCAAAATAAAACAATTTGGCTGAAGGCCTAGTAAAGTAAACTTGAGATACCTCCTGGGCTGAAGGCTCAAAACCACACCAAAAAAAAGAATGTCTGAAGGGCTGAACAAAAGTTATAAAAAATTGCTTTAAAAAATATACATGGCTGAAGGCCTTACTTAAAAAAATATTTCATGTAAATACTCGGCTGAAGGCCATACACAAGACATTGAAGAACTCAGGGCTTAGGGCCTGGGCAACAAGAATTTCAGACAGAACAAACTTTCAAAATGTAGTTCTTTAAAAATCAATCTTCAAATTTTAATTTAATTCACATGAAGGCCTTGTTTTAAAATTAAAACCAACTAAATTAGTAGATGACTGAAGGCCTCACACAGTAATTTAGACTAAAATGAAAATCACAGTGTAAAATCAACAGAACAGTGGTGCTCAGAAGTGTTCCAAGGGGTCGGCCTGAGGAGGTTGCTCTAACATAAGGTGAGGTGAGACAGGCAGCCTAGAGAAAGGTTGAATAATTGGATGGCAACCCGAACCAGGGACAGCTGAAGCACCGACCAACAACCAAATCAATTCCTTCAGCCCGACCAACGGCACGACAATGGAAAGTACCAGCCGAGGACGAAGATACCAGCAACCCTACATCTTCAAAATTGGCTTCTAAAACCAGCCGAGGCACAATAACCACTCCAAGAAAAAATATGAACAAACAACTAAAAGGCTGTCGAACTACACGCCATGGTGGACAGCTTCAACACGTCGAGGAAAAACGCACTGCCGGAAAACTATGCTATCGACCAGGGCAGGTAACAGGGGCGTTAATGGCCACAAGGTAGAAAATACCGCTAGTGCACTTCACTGATAAGTAACAACCAATTTAATAGTTAAAGTCCATACAGGAAGACAGCTGCAAAATTTCGCCATTCCAACACACCATATGTTGCTGCTAGCCAGAACAACCCAAGAAGCAACAACTGGGTGAACGAAGAGATGTCATAGCAGTTGAGGTTTCATACCAGGTTAACTGATCACTCAACTCCAGTGCCCAGGTTCGGTGGGATACGAACTTTGTAGCTCTCGCAGCTAGCGCCTCACAATCCGACCGCACGTGCACGCTGCCAGTGGTCCCGTCCTGACCCCGCACCGCAGAGACTTCCTCGCTGTTCTGTCCCAACCTACAGGCTGTCAATGACAGTAGAGCAACAAGGACGTATCACAAGTCGACACACACGGAGAACCCAGAAGCGGTCAGCTACCAAATACACTTCGTTCAATGAGACGACCAACCAAGGTCGTCCGCACTCAAGACGTGTGTCGGCAACGGTCAGGCGAGTCATGGCTGTCCGGACCTCACTACTGTTCTGT
The DNA here is from genome assembly GCF_021461395.2 of Schistocerca americana. Lineage (NCBI taxonomy): Eukaryota > Metazoa > Arthropoda > Insecta > Orthoptera > Acrididae > Schistocerca > Schistocerca americana. The sequence continues at coordinate 123,655,370 of NC_060124.1, forward strand.
CCCGCTTGAACTCCCGACACACGACGACCCAGAAATACTAGCGGTCGGTTTAAAGATAGTACGACAGTGCTCTTCTCGATAAGCGCTGCTGCTGCCACTCATGGGCAGACAAGCCAGCTACTTATTGACGCCAGTAAATCGAATAAGAAGCGTAGCGGCAGTACCACAAAGACAAGATGTCAAGCAATAAACGGTACGATCAAGAGCAGCGCACTGCTCAATCACTTTACCTCAATTTCAACATCCTGCCATGGCACCACACGCCAAACATCTCGAATCATTCTTTTCCGGTTTTCCACAGTTCATAATACACTACAATACATTTCTGGGCTCAAGTCACAAACTTATTTCTCAGTTTAAGACTGATCTTTGCTACTAGCCGACTTTTATTGGCCAGGAACGCCTCCTGCGTCTGCTTTTTATGTCCACCGTGCTTCGTCCGCCGTAAATTATTTTGCTTTCTCGGTAGTAGAATCCTCATCTTTTCTCCTGTGTCGTATGCTTCAGTTTTAACGTTGTGTTTATCAATAACCTTATTTCTGCAGCTCCTCGTTACTTCTGTTTGGCTTACTCTCAATCCATATTATGTGCTCTCAACTGTTGATTGAATTCAGTAGGTTCTATAGTTCATCTTCACTCACTCTGACTATAGCACTGCCCAAATCGAATATTGTCATTAATATCTATTCCCCCTGATTTTAATCCCACTTGTGAACTTTTATTTTCGTCATTGCTTCTTCGATGTATAGATTGAGGAGGAAAGGCGAAATACTTCATCACTGCCTTACATCCCTTTTTCAATCCGATCACTTCGTTCTTCCATAATGGCTGCTCAATCTTGGTTCTTGTACATGTACATTATCTGTTTTATCCTTATTCTTATTTTTTTCATAATTTATAACATCTTGCAGCGTTTTATATTATCGAACTTTTTTTCAGGGTGATAAATCCCATGAACATGTGTTGACTTTTATTACGTCTTGTTTCAAGAGTCAGTCCCAAATCGGAAGAACCACTCTGGTGACCTCACTTTTCCGAGAGAAAAGCTACAGATCATCATCTTCTTTCCCATTCTTCGGTAGTTTTCTCTTTTCAGCAACTTAGCTGTATTAACAGTTAAGCTGACTGTGCAGTAGTTCTCCCACTGTACTGATCTTCTTATTTTTGGGATTTCTTGTTTTATCATTCTCCGAAAGCCTGGCGGTGCGTCTCCAGACTTACAGATTCTAAAAATCGTTTGGTTGTCACTTCCGCCAGTGATTTAAAAATTTCGAAGTAATGTTATCAATATTTTTTGCCATGAAAAATCTTCGAAATCCCTATTAAACTAACACTGCATCAACTCTGTTTACCGTATCGATGTCTATTTCTACCGTAGTCACGCCGTTAACCCCCAACTCCGACTCTCATAGAAGCCTGTAATGTACTCTTTCCACCTATCCGCTCTCTCCTCTACTCTTAATTTTCAGATGCCCATTGCACTTTTAATGTTAACGGCTTTATTTTTAGTTTCACCGAAGGTTGTCTTTTCAATACGTTAATAGCCCTTCTGACGACCATTGCTACTTAGATTTCTCCACATTCTACCTGCAGCCATTTCACCTGGGCTCCCATACATTTCCTATATCTTAGCAAAATTTAATGGTGTGTTTTTGTAGTAATTTAGACTGTAGATGCAGCTAACGAGCAAGAGGGGTGGCGGGTGGGGGGGGGGGGGGAGGGGGCAGTGGTGAGACAATGGGATCGTGTTTTGAATGACAGTGGTTCAGATACCAATCCGGCTATTTAGATTTAGCTCTTCCGTAATTTCCGTATGTCGATTATTGCGTATGCAGCGATGGTTCTTTTAAAAGAGGACGTGACATTTCCTTCCTCATCCCTCCCCAGTCCAAGCTTGTTCTCCATCTCTAATGACGTAGTAATTGACGAGAAGCGACACTGTTTTCTCTTTATGCAGCTCTCCATGCTAGTTGCTCCTGTGGGTCTTCATCTCTGCAAGCTACATCCATCAGAATCTGATTACTCTATGCAAGTCTCTGCCCTACCATTACAAATTAACTGTTCCTTCAAATCTCCGGATATTTCCTATCAACCTGTCCCTTCTGTTACTCTGTTGCCCATAAAACTACACTCTAGAACAAAGAAAAAAGAGAAACAAAAAAAAAAAAACGAGGCACCACAAGGAATTATCCAAATGCGGCGGAGATCGGTAGATGTGATGTACTTGTACAGACAAACAGGTTATAAGTTTCAGATTATAAGAATTTCAGAAAAATTGGATGATTTATTCTAGAGAAAAGAGCTTCACAAATTGAGCAATTCAATTATACCTTGGTACTTCTCAGGTCCTTATGTAATCAGTTATAGGGGTTGGCATTGATGGACTGAGTTGTTGGATGTCCTCCTTTGGATACTTCGTGAGAAATTCTGTCCAACGGGCGCATTTGATCTGCAAAATCCTGAGATGGTTAGAAGGCCCTGCCCACAATTCTCCAAATGTTCACAACTGGGAAGAGACCCGGTGACCTCGCTACCTGAGCAGAGTTCGGCAAGTAGGAAAACAAGCAATAGAAACTCTTGCAATGTGCGAGCGGTCATTATCGTGCTGAAATGTGAACTCAGGATTGCTTGTCATGAACGGTAACAAAACTGGGCGTAGAATATCGTCGGCGTACGGCGTACTATTGAGCTGTGTGGGTGCCACTGATGACAACCAAACCATCACACCCGGTTGTCTGGCCGAATGGCTGGTAGCAGTCACATCGGTATCCCGTACCTGTCAGGGGCGTCTCCAGAAACGTATTCGGAGTGGAATCTCATGATCTGGGTAGAAATGCCTTCAGTGATGTGTCACACTTCGAACTGAAGCCCTGTAATCACCGAAGACTTATTTGGAGACGGCTCTGGCAGCGTTATGGTACCAACCTGCCTCCCGCTCGTCATACGGTCCGACAACAAGGATTGATTGTAAGGGCGGAACCATTTCATCTCTTCGGTTCCCAGATGCGGCAGCATTACAGCACAGTGGTTCGTCAACAACAGGCATCTTGGGCTTACATTTCAGCAAGATAATGGCCGCCTTCATACGACAAAAACTTGCACTGCTTGTCTTCGTGCTTGCCATACCCTACTTTGGCCAGCAAGTTCACCGGATCATTCCCCAGTTGAGAAAGTTTTGGGTATTATGGACAGGACCCTCCAACCAGCTCCGGATTTTGATGATCTAACGCCCCTAGCGAACGGAATTTGGCATGATGATCCTCAGGAGGACATCTAACAACCCTCTCAATCAGTGCTAAGCCGAATAACTGCTTTGATAAGGCCTAGAGGTATACCAACGGGTTATTGGCTTGCTCAATTTGTGGAGCCCTTTCTCTAGATTATATCATGCAGATTCACTGAAATTGTAATCATTTATTTGTTTGCACATGTACATCACATCTACTTATTTCCGTCTCATTCGGATAATACCGTCGTGGTGCGTCTTTTCTTTATTTTAGGGTTATTTGATCTGCCATACGCTTCAGTATCTCTTCCTTTATCCTACCTTCGTATGTTAACTTGAACATCTCCTCCTAAAGCAATGGAACAATTTCAACCAAACATGGTGTACAACAATCGCTGTCAGGATAAGAAGCAGCCACCTGTTCTAGTTCAAGGAGATGTGACGTCATAAAAACGGAGACGCGCGAGAAACTGCCGCAATCTGCATGACGTCTCAATTTATTACGTCTTTGCTACCAACTCTATTCGCAACATATTTCGCAGACAGTACCCACATATGACGCTGAATGTACTTACACAAATACGACAGATAGTTCAAAAGATTTTACGTCATGAACACTGAGATGCGTGAAAAACAGCCACATCAAGCACTAAGCTTTAATATTTTATTCTTTGCTGCCAATATGCTTCTACAATCGGGTTAACTTAAGGATACACCTAACACAGGGCAGCGCTTTTGACAGCTTTCGGGCTGTAAACGTACAGACGTTTACAATCCGTGTCGTAGAGACGCGAAGCAGCTATACATATTTACCTGTACATTATGCATTTTTATTTGTACGCATGTTTCATGATTTCAAAGATGTTTTCACGAATGCATGGAAAAGAATTTTTTCGATATTGCGCAACAAATATTTTTTCTTTCCGTTTCTAATAGAAAATTTGCTAAATTAATACCTGTGCAATGCTGGGATTGTCGGTTAGTAAATAAAAACACTGAAACTAATCCGAACAACTGTCATGTCGTTACAAAAGTTCTACAGCACAACCTACTATCCCTCATTGTCGGAAGTCAACATGACATAAATCAGTAGGACAGTGTTGGAGAACATGTGACGGGGAGTGTTTAGCTACCGCTATTTTTGTGGCCTGCCTGTTCATCCGACACTCCCTCATTTAACATATCTGGGATTTCGACTCCTTCGTCACGGCGCTACAGTAAATAATTTTTGTGCCATATGGACTCGTGTGCAAAACGACATGGAGGAGAATTCTTCATGAAAACATACAGTTCATATCTGATCAGATACTATCTCCAGACGACAGATACTGAATCTCCAAACTGAGAATACATGTGCACTGACGTAGTCGTAATCATCTGTGTATTGTAATGCCGCTACGCTGAGGTAAAGTTGTTCAGTTTCTTTACACTTACCTTCACCTTCTTTGTGTTCTAGTTTAGTATTCTACTACCTGAGAAACTCGGCATTGCCCAGGTATTGGTTTTGCTAATTTTCTAGCAGAAACGATACCAAACTAATGGACTGAGTTTGTAGTGTAAGCTAGAGGCAACTATTGGGAGGGTGTAAGTAGATTTGGTTCCGCGTGAGGCGGCACTCTCCGAGTTCGCTCATTGCCAGTTTTCCTCGAAGTATGGTAGTGGCCTGTGCTCGCTTCTAGGCGCAGTGAAAGAAGATTCAGAATTAACTATTTCCTTCAATAAAAATACGGGTAGCGTCTTGACTCATGTTTGGTATCGTATGCCAATGCGCGCTGAGGAATCGCATCTTCAGCGGCCTTCAGTCCGCTATGGCAGCTGACGCCGTACGCTTTGTTCCAGCCGGCTGCTGCGCTGGCGTTCGCCGCTTGCAGTGGCCCGTCACCGGCTGTACCGCGACGCCGCGGCAGTGAGCGATGGCGGCGGGTGTTTTAAACTTACACACGCCGACGTGAGAGGTGCTCTGTCCCCTCCCGCTCACCACCATTCTTCGTCGTCTGTTGCACCGCTACGACGGTAGCCGTATAGTCGTGAAGTTCGACGATATTCGTCTGCCGTCCAGTTGGGCCATATTCAATTTGTTGGAACGTCATGAACCCCAGTGTCCTGATCCAGGTCGGAGGGAAGGCCTCCAGGTCCTCCCGTCTGCGACAGAGGCAGACTGGTGTTGAACTCTGTTACGTGATCACGGCGAGGTAGTCATCTCTTCCAGACTTCAAAAATGGTTCAAATGGTTCTGAGCACTATGGGACTTAACATCTGAAGTCATCAGTCCCCTAGAATTTAGAACCACTTAAACCTAACTAACCTAAGGACTTCACACACATCCATGCCCGAGGCAGGATTCGAACCTACGACCGTAGCGGTCGCGTGGTTCCAGGCTGAAGGGCCTAGAACCGCTCGGCCATACCGGCCGGCCCAGTAACTGGTATTCTTGTCCGTAGCGTGCAGGAAACATACAAAAGAGTCGTGTCTGACGTTACTTCGCTGCAGTCAGGGATCATTTGCCCTACGCGTTAAACAGCTAGAGAATATATGGAGCGAAGTAGTGGCTAATGTCTACCCGACGTCATTTGTCACGACCGCATTACGAAGGTATCAGCGGTTTTCCTCCTGTTATGCTTGCTTCACGAGTTTGTTGTAGTATAGTACTGGTTCGTGAAAGCTCTTGGTACCGTTTGTTGCATTCTCCTTAACCTTTCTTTCGTCACATACCGACCCAGTACATTCTGCTGCCTAGTTTGCCAGAAACGCCGATGTGTTTTGCCCTGACCCAGTCTTGGTGGCGACATGTTTTCATTACGGCCATAATGACGTAATGTAGCGAGATAGCTTCGCCCTGGGATTTTGAAAATTTTACCCATTTTACTGTCCTATACAAGACTGGCATGCAACATCGAAAAAAGTTCATTCCCATGTATTCGTGAAAACACATTTCGCATTATGAAACAGTCGTACAAAGAAATATGATAACGTACACATGTATAAGTATATTATTCCGTACAGTTTCGTTACGCTGCCGGCCGAAGTGGCCGTGCGGTTCTAGGCGCTACAGTTTGAAACTGCGGGACCGCTACGGTCGCAGGTTCGAATCCTGCCTCGGGCATGGATGTGTGTGATGTCCTTAGGTTAGCTAGGTTTTAGTAGTTCTAAGTTCTAGGGGACTGATGACCAAAGAAGTTAAGTCCCATAGGGCTCAGGGCCATTTGAATCAATTTTTTTTCGTTACGCTAAGTGCAGCTGCTTCGCGTGTCTGCAGCGCCATATTGTAAATATTTGTATGGGTACGCCTCTTCACAGTGCTATACACGGCTACTGTTTTCGCCGATAGCCGTGCGCTTCGAAATCTAAAAGCCGTCAAAAACCCTGCCAAGTGACAGGGATTTCGTTAAGCTGACTTGACTCTAGGAATATCTTACAAGGGAAGCTTCCCATCCTAACCCCCTCAGATGTAGTGGTAAGAGGGCCCAATGGATAGCCTGTCAAAAACTGAACATAGATCAAGCATGAACGTACACTGAACTGTGAAAGAAAAAGCAAACAGAAGCAGTGAACTGTCCAAAGACAAGCAGTGCAATATAGAGCAACCTGAAGAAGCAACAGTGTCGTGGTTAATTGGTTATGGTGTTGGACTGCCAGGTCGGTGAGCTGTGTGGAAACCTCCCTCGTATCTTTTTTTTTTTTTTCGCTGTTCGCTGTATTCAAATTTGTGTCTGTGCCGTGGTGTAACGTCCATTTGCAACAGTGAGGTGTAAGGAAGGGACCTATAACGACAGTTGATTCTGCACAGCTACTCTATTAGCAGCCCAAAGGAAGTGACTTTCGATTGGGAAGCGCAAACTTTTGATGACAATGCAACAAATCAACCGCATCCTCCACCGAGAAAAACGCCTGGTGTGACAGTACATGTGTCGTATGGTAGGAATCCCTTACCGACGCACCTAATTTGTACGCCTGGTAAGAGAGTGAGATATGCCTCCTTGACCGATGAAGGTGTTCATATGAATGTGAACGTGATTACTCCCAAGTAAGTGATGAAAACATAATAGTTTGTCACATAAGCTGCAAAAAATGAACGCAAACCGTTTCACGATCACACGGTTTCTCTGTGCTTTGTCAAAACTTATGTTTTTAACATTTTCTGAGCTGCGTTTCGTTTTGGAAGTTTTGGCGCTTGAGTGCCTTTGTCGTAACACAGTTCACACCCGTTTATTTGTTGTTTTCATTTCTGTGAGACGTCTATGTGATATATCGCCTGCTCTCACTATTCATCACGTTTACTTGCGACGGTAAAGTATTACTACTACATGACTCATGTTCTATAACCAGTTTATAATATGACAACCGCCAACACTACAAAAAGTGAACAGACATTTCAATGACCCGACGGACAAATCATAATATTGTGAAAAAAAAAATACTAACGGGCCGGAGGGAGCTTTGAATGTAGCTCGTCCGCCTTAGAGTCCAACACCGTGACCACTTTTTATTTAATTGATGTCGTTTTTTGTTCGATATGGTTCCTTGTATGTGTTCGGGCGGATGGCCATTGACACGCTTTCAAGTTCCTCGTTGACCCATTCTTTCAGCATTTTCTTTTTTTATTTACATCGTTACAGGAGGCAGCTAACCCTTTGTTCGAACACGCTGAGTTATCATTAATCACAACGCCGTGGCTGTTCACCTTCCCTCAATATTGCCCTTGTTAAGTTTTGACCGTTTACTGTTTCGATTTTGCTTTTTTTTTTTTTTTTTTTTTTTTTTTTTTTTTTTTTTTTTTTTACAGCTGAGTACGCCTTCTTCCTGTTTTCATGCTTGATCTATGTTCAATTGTTGACGGGAAATCCACTGGGCCATTTTATCGCTAAATCACTAAATATGGGAGGGGGGGGGATTGCGATGGGGAGTTTCCCTTGTTAGTATTAAGCAACAAATGTATTAAAAATTCAAATAAGATGTGGAATTTTTTCCCGCTTCTCCATGTTTATGGCGTCCTGTCTGTTGAAATATGCGTCGCACAGTGGCATATTTTTTCGGTATATTCAGCAGCATATGTTGATACTGTCCGCGAAATATGTTGGGAATAGAGTTATTAGCAAAGAAGTAATAAATATGAACCTTCTCATGAAGTGGCAGTTTTTCATGCATCTCAATGCTTTATGACGTCATATTGCCTGACCTATGATAGATATGTGGTTCTTACTCCAACACCAATTGTTGCCTGACAATAACGGAAATGTGTACCAACAGTAAGGAGGGGTGGGACGCGGGGTTGGGGAGGGGGGGGGGGGGAGTTGGTAGCGTATCATAGTAATGACTTTATTCCTCTCAGCTCAACACACTAGCTATAAGCAGAAGTTTAACCACAATTTTTAAACATCGTGTTATGTGAAATAATATTCATGAAATTAAAACGCATTTAAAATAGTAAGTATTTTAAAATTTGTGATTTATAAAACTCATTAGAATTTAGTATCAGTGCTGGGTTAAAAGTGTAGAGTTCCCTGAGATTTTATGAAATTCCTGAAATTCTCTGAGATTTCCAAGATTTTTCGATGTAGAATATAGTTCCCTGAGAATTTCAGGTTTTCCAGAAGAATCGCCATCCTGACCACGTTTGACTAAAGCTGGTCCGGTGGTTTAGGAGGAGGTGAGGAAAAGAGACACATCCACGTAAACAAACATTCATTGCACTAGGTATGGATTTCAGTTGCAGTCACTCGCGTTCAGACAACATAGCACGTTTTGAACGCGATCGCCATTCTGTAAAATTAGCTGCACTTGTGGACGTACTTCATTATTGTTGAGGACGCAACTCTTTTCATTCCATTAGCCTACATTGTCAAAATTTCAGTTATTCGTTGCACATTGTTCTTGCTCTTTAGCAGTTCTTCGAAGGGGGTAGTAGTCTTTCGGAAATATCGGTATTGATCTTTTCCAATTTTTGATAAATGAAGTATGCTCCAGAAAGCACCCATTTGCAGTTCATTCATTTTAGCCGGAGCTGCAACAAGTACTGATGGGCATCTTTTGCCGTGTTCAATGTGGGAGAGGGTTGCAAGGTTTTCGTATGTTTCTGCCATTGTAAATAATACTGGGACAAAGAGAGCGTGCTGCATGAGTCTGTGTTTAATGCAATCTGTGGTGCGCTTGTTTGACAGTCAGCTGTGCAACGCTGGGACATTCTTATTAGAGGAATAGTAGCGAACAGTTGAGATTTAGAGAAAGCGAGCTGATATTTGTGAACCTGGGAGAAACTACCCGGAACAATTTATTATGGAGATGAAAACTTGTTTATAAACCTATTTTGTTGACTGTATTGATGGAGAAGAAGTGGTCGAGGCATATTTCAAGGAAACCAAAGCACGCACAAGAATGTAATGTTTGTTTACCAGAACTATCAGTTGGAGGCAATGTTTATCACTTCTTTGTTAATTTGATCTCTTTGTTTCTTTTATGTCACAAACTACTCAATTGGTTGAAATGTCTGTAATTCTTGTGATGAGAGAATTTCGTAATTGTTAGTCTTCTTCTATTGCACAGTCTTTTTTTTTTTTACAAAAATCAGAGATAAATTTTTCAAAACGATTTTCTGTAAGGCAAATCCCTCGTCAATAAAGTTTTGAATATTTTCTCGTATGTGCATTGCACCTTACGCCACACGCAGGTTGTCTCTGACAAGCAAGGAATACTTTACAGTAGCTTAGTTTCCTTAAGCTTCTGCATTTGCTGATTTAAATTTGTTTTCGAGAACGTCAGTATAGCAGACACGAATTAGCGTGTTGAGCGAGAGGCAAGTTACTCTAATTTCAGGGCAGATTTCGCTTTGACATCCTGTGAGTAACTAATACACAATTGTAAATCTGCAGGAGTGTTTTGCTAAGAGAGCAGATTAGTTTCTAGTAAACAGTGTAGGTTATCGCAAACCGTTATTTTCTACCATGCTGAGTAGTATTTTATTTCGTGGATATGTCAAGTGAAACATTGCACTTCATGTTACGTAACTACTTGAACATTTACATCTACATGGATACCCTGCAAATAACTTTTAGGTGCGAAGCAGATGTTTTATCGAAACATTTTCACAATAATTCTCTATTATTCCATTCTCGTAAAGCGCACGGAAAAAACGAGCACCTATAACATTGCGTGCGAACTCAGATTTCCTTTATTTTATTAAGATGATCGTTTCCCCTATGCAGGTCGGCGTCAACAAAATATTTTCGCATTCAGAGGAGAAAGTTGGTGGTTGAAATTTAGTGAGAAGATTCCGCCACAACGAAAAACGTCTTTGTTTTGATGATGTCCATCCCAAACCCTGTATCATTTCAGTGACACACTCTCCCGTATGCCGGCCGAAGTGGCCCAGCGGTTCTAGGCGCTACAATCAGGAACCGCGCGACCACTATGGTCGCAGATTCGAATCCTGCCTCGGGCATGAATGTGTGTGATGTCCTTAGGTTAGTTAGGTTTAAGTAGTTCTAAGTTCTAGGGGACCGATGACCTCAGATATTAAGTCTCATAGCTCTCAGAGCCATTTGAACCATTTTTGAACTCTCCCCTATTTCGCGATAATACAAAACGTGCTGCCCTTCTTTGAGCTATCTCGATGTACTCCGTCAATCCCGTCTGGTAAGGATCCCACATGGTGCAGCAGCATTCTAAAAGAGGAGGGCAAGTGTAAGTAGGCAGTCTCTTTAGTAGACTTGTTACGTTATTCCTGCCCATAAAATGTAGTCTTCGGTTGGCCTTTGCCACAACATTTTCTGTATGTTCCTTTCAATTTAAGTTGTTCGTAATTCGAATGCCTACGTATTTATTTTCATTACAGGCTTTAGATTTGACTGATTTATGGGGTAACCGAAGTTAAACGGATTCCTTTTAGCACTCATCTGTATGTATGACCTCACACATTTCGTTATTTAGGGTCAATTGCCAATTTTTGCACCATACAAATATCTTTTCTAAATTCTTCTGAAATTTTTTGGTCTTCTGATGACTTTACTAGTCGACCTACGATGGCTGCTCAGATTTTCTCTTAAATCGGTTATATAGACATGAAACAGCAAAGGGCCTAAAACACTACCCTGGGGCACGCCAGAAATCAGATGTTTTTCCACCGATGACATTCCGTCACTTCCTCTCTGACAGGAACTCACGAATTCAATCACATAACTGAGACGACATTCCATAAGCACGCAATTTTACTACAACCCGCTTGTGTGGTACAGTGCCAAATTCCCTATGGAAATCTAGAATTACGGAATACGTGCATAACTTACTTCAGTATTCAGTTTTAGGTAAATAGTTTCTGCTGAGTACACAGTTAGTTCCTAATGGGATTTAATTAGATTGACTTTCATTATTTTCAATTCAGTGTTTGACTAAGATTGACATTTTGTATCACGCCACTGGTCATATGTGCAAAATAGGGGAACCAACAGACAATATTGCTCAGCCGCTGAATATGATATCTAAGGCACACGTTACTAGAAGAGAAAGCTTCTGGAAAAAGAATATTTAGTAACTCTGAAACCTTCCCGTTTTCTCTATACCTCTTTTGTTATTGATAACCTTCCCTTTTACAATAAATTATGAAACCTTTCCTTAGGATATCCATCTCTTACTTAATAATAACAAATGAAATCTTCCCTTTGAAATTTATTCTCTTTCTCTATCTTCGCATACAAAATTAATTGCTGCTTATTAGAAGTGATTTTCTGATTATTTCGACGAAACATAGAATGTGTCGTCGCCGTGGCCCTCAGTCGTTATCTGCAATAACCCAAAACTGTTCCTTACCTTTTTTACTGTTATTAGATCGCCATCTGACTGCTACATCGAACTGCGACATGAATATACTTACTCTGTTTTACTATACTCTATTAGCTGCTGGTGGGCTTTCATAATAAGTGGCTGTATTTATTACCAAAGCTGACGTTATTCTTTAATTAATTTGACTGAAATTACGCAATTCATAGTTAAACTTTTTCTTGACAACAATAAAATTATGCAAAGTTTTACGTTGATGGTATTTGGGATGGATTATAATTAGAAATGCAATATTTCTGGCAAAAGTTAATTATATTCTGAATGAAATGATTTTACAAATGTTCAAATGGGACATACTTTTTACAATAATCTTACAACTAGCAATGCGCAAACATACCTTCAGTAGTCTTCAGTTTCTCAAAAAATTAATTCAATAATATTAGTTCCTCCTATTATAATAGTTAGCTTATGTCTCTGTACATCCGTTTATAATCTCTTGTAAATCATAGCTAGTGGCTGGCAGGCACACCGCTCCTCTCAACCTCTCGCTTCAGACCTGCTACCGACTCGCTTCACTTCTCGCTTACTACTGACTTCCTACGAACGCTAAAGTGCGGTCTCTCCCGCCAACAATGCTTTCTGGTGCAGACAGTCCCTGCTACCATTACAAAATGTATCAATGCGCGGTCTTTCCTGCTCTTTTCTTAAAATGTATCCATACGCGGTCTCTCCCGCCCTTTTTTAAAATTATATCAATTTGCGGTCTCTCTCTCGTCAACAATACTTTGGTGCAGACATTCCCTTCTACCACAATTATTTCCAACATGACAAATATTAATTATTCCTACTTAATCGTTTTAATAAAATATAAGCATCTTTCATAAATTGTGATTTGACAATAGAAATATACACGTCTTACAACTTGTACATAAATAAATTAGAAAGAAAGCTTACAAGGTGTCTCTCCACTCTGCCTGTGTACGGCCACCATCACCTGTACTCCTGTCGCTGCCGTAAGATGCCGTGTGAAGCGGCATTAGCCCCCGGGCGCTCGCTACGGTACCTGCAAGAAGTGTCGCGGCAGCCGCTGGGACAGACAGAGCGGTAGTGGGGGGAACGGCGACTACTGTACTGCTGCTGCCGCCGCCTCTACGACGCTCTGGAGGCGACGCACGTCGCAGCCGTTCGTGGCGCCCTGGCGCGCCATTGCTTTCATCACCGGCGATTCCTTCTCATTCAACACGGGCGGCCCGCGAATACGGAATTCGTCCCCGCGCGCCAGACGAACCATTTCTCAAAGCGGCTGTCGTTTCGCCCGAGATGCCGCGAGCAGAGAGCGACTCGTATCGATTCGAATTAGCATCGCCAAACACGCCTGGCCTGGCCTTGTGAGGCGCACTGCCCTCCTGGAGAGGGGCAGGCGACGCTGCGGAATTTGCAGGTCGACCTCGAGGAGCAAATTGCACGTCCGCTGCAGGGGAGGGGCTTTCAGACCTACTATCTACTGCAGTATTACATCGGTGCTGCACGATTCTGTTTGCATCGAAACGTAGGTAATAATATTAGCCTGCCGTGCACTTGTTATATTCCTTGCTGGCTAACAATACCATCATCCAGCCATCCTGGAGTCAAAGTATCATGGGAAACAGTTAACACAATTCTTTAAAAAAGATTTAAAAATTACCTTTTCTTCTATGACAGCAGGCTCTTGGTATGGAATGCAACATAAAATAAAGTCGGACCGTTACCAAGTCGTCAAGCTCGGTTCCCGACGGGGTCCACGAGAAATAAAGGCCTTGCAAAGAATTTCTACCACACCAGTCGGCTTGTCCGCCACACTTAACGAATGATCGGCTCCATGCTGGACGCAACGGAAATCAATATGTAATTATTAATTATAAGGTCCGCGGCTCGTGGTCTCGCGGTAGCGTTCTCGCTTCCCGCGCACGGGGTCCCGGGTTCGATTTCCGGCGGGGTCGGTCATTTTCTCTGCCTCGAGATGACTGGGTGTTGTGTGTCTTTCATCATCATTTCATCCTCATTCACTCGCAAGTCGCCGTTGTGGCGTTAGAGCACTTGTAGAGCGCCGGCTGAACCGCCACGGGAGGGGTCTCCCAGCCACCAATACCATACGCTCTTCTATTATTATTATTTCATTTCTTTCTCAGACGTTATGTCTGGTTAAAAATGGAAAGTGACGCGGATCTTGTTCAAGCGTGACTTCCTTTTAACCTTACGGTATATGTTACAATGCATTTAGGAACTTTCGGGTAATTGAACAAGTATCAATAATTACAGATTTCTGTAGTTGTATGTATAAATTTGGATGTAGCTGTATTGCGTTGATGTACTGGTGGATATTGTGTGGTATGACTCCTATAGTTGATAGTGTAATCCGTATAATGTCAACTTTATCCTGGTGCCACATGTCCTTGACTTCCTCAGACAGTTGGATGTATTTTTCAATTTTTTCTCCTGTTTTCTTCTGTATATTTGTTGTATTGGGTATGGATATTTCGATTAGTTGTGTTAATTTCTTCTTTTTATTGGTGAGTATGATGTCAGGTTTGTCATGTGGTGTTGATTTATCTGTTATAATGGTTCTGTTCCAGTATAATTTGTATTCATCATTCTCCAGTACATTTTGCGGTGCATACTTGTATGTGGGAACGTGTTGTTTTATTAGGTTATGTTGTATGGCAAGTTGTTGATGTATTATTTTTGCTACATTGTCATGTCTTCTGGGGTATTCTGTATTTACTAGTATTGTACAGCCGCTTGTGATGTGATCCACTGTTTCTATTTGATGTTTTCAAAGTCTGCATTTATCTGTTGTGGTATTGGGATCTTTAATAATATGCTTGCTGGTGTTTATTGTTTGATCCTGTATTGCAATCATGAATACTTCCGTCTCACTGCATACAGGGTGAGTCACCTAACATTACCGCTGGATATATTTCGTAAACCACATCCAATACTGGCGAATCGATTCCACAGACCGAACGTGAGGAGATGGGCTAGTGTGATTGGTTAATACAAACCGTAAAAAAATGCACGGAAGTATGTTTTTTAACACAAATCTAGGTTTTTTGTAAATGGAACCCCGTTAGTTTTGTTGGCACATCTATACATATAAACAAATACGTAATCAGTGCCGTTTGTTGCATTGTAAAATGTTATATACATCCGGAGATATTGTAACCTAAAGTTGACGCCTGAGTACCACTCCTCCGCTGTTCGATCGTGTGTATCGGAGAGCACCGAATTACGTAGGGATCCAAAGGGAACGGTGATGGACCTTAGGTACAGAAGAGACTGGAACAGCACATTACTTCCACATGCTAACACCTTTTTATTGGTCTTTTTCACTGACGCACATGAACATTACCATGAGGGGTGAGGTACACGTACACACGTGGTTTCCGTTTTCAATTACGGAGTGGAATAGAGTGTGTCCCGAGATGTCAGGCCAATAGATGTTCAATGTGGTGGCCATCATTTGCTGCACACAATTGCAATCTCTGGCGTGATGAATGTCGTACACGCCGCAGTACATCTGGTGTAATGTCGCCGCAGGCTGCCACAATACGTTGTTCCATATCCTTTGGGGTTGTAGGCACATCACGGTACACATTCTCCTTTAACGTACCCCACAGAAAGAAGTCCAGAGGTGTAAGATCAGGAGAACGGGCAGGCCAATTTATGCGTCCTCAGCGTCCTATGAAACGCCGTCGAACATCCTGACAAGGGTCAGCCTAGTGTTAATTGCGGAATGTGGAGGTGCACCATCATGCTGATACCACATACGTCGACGCGTTTCCAGTGGGACATTTTCGAGCAACGTTGGCAGATCATTCTGTAGAAACGCAATGTATGTTGCACCTGTTTGGGCCCCTGCAATGAAGTGAGGACAAATGAAGTGGTCGCCAATGATTCCGCACCATACATTTACAGTCCACGGTCGCTGTCACTCTACCTGTCTGAGCCAGCGAGGATTGTCCACGGACCAGTAATGCATTTTCCGTAGATTCACTGCCCCGTTGTTTGTGAAACCCGCTTCATCGGTAAGCAGGTAGAGCTGCAACGCATTCTCTGTTAATGCCCATTGACAGAACTGCACTCGATGATTAAAGTCATCACCATGTAATTGCTATTGTAGCGACACATGAAACTGGTGAAATCGGTGACGATGCAGTATGCGCATGACACTACTTTGACTCAGTCCACCGACTCTCGCAATGTCCCGTGTACTCATGTCTGGGTTCATGGCAACAGCAGCTAACACTCCAACTGCACCCGCTTCTCCTGTGACGGGCCTGATAAGGACCTGTTTGTGTGCTACGACCATACCTGTTGCATACAGTTAGCGGTAGATGTTTTGAAATGTGCGGCACGTTGAATGCTCTCTGTCCGGGTACCGTTCTGCATACACCCCGCAGGCCTCAACTGCATTTCGTCGACACTCGCCATAGATGAGTATCATCTCCGCCTTTTCAGAGTTCGGATACACCATGGTCACAGTTCCTTTAACACTACACTATCACAGACGTCTGGTAACACGGTGTACTACAGTTGGTCTGCGTCCGGAGACGAATGCAGAATAACAATAGCAGCAAGCGCTACATGCGGACACTGCGACAGCCAGACCAAACCACAACAGTGCACTACAGCCACACTCGTAAACACGGTCGTCATTGTAAACATGTCCCTGCAGTTGCGGCTCGCCGCCCATGGCCCGTGTTTGTTACAACACGCAACTGAACGTCGGAGGTTTCAAGCGTCAAATTTAGGTTACAATATCTCCGGATGTAATTAACATTTTACAATGCAACAAACGGCACTGATTACGTATTTGTTTATATGTTCAGATGTGCTAACAAAACTAACGTGGTTCCATTTAAAAAACGTAGGTTTGTGTTAAAAAACATACTTCCGTGCATTTTTGTATGGTTTGTATTAAACAATGACACTAGCCCCTCTCCTCACGTTCGGTCTGTGGAATCGGTTCGTCAGTATTTGATGTGGTTTACGAAATATATCCGGCGGTAACGTTAGGTGACTCACCCTGTATATTGCCTTTTCTTAGCCATGTGTTGGCTGCGTCTTGATCTATGTGTGGCTGTGTTAGAAGATACGGGTGCTTGCCATGTAGTGTTTTCTTTTTCCAATTTACTTTCTTCGTGTCTGTTGATGTTATGTGATCTAAAGAGTTGTAGAGGAGGCTATGAAATTGTAGTGGTGTAGCCGATGTATTTATATGAGTGATTGCTTTGTGTATTTTGCTAGCTTCTGCTCGTTCTATAAAGAATTTTCTGAAATTGTCTACCTGTCCATAATGTAGGATTTTTATGTCGATAAATCCCCTTCCTCCTTCCTTTCTGCTTAAAGTGAATCTTTCTGTTGCTGAATGTATGGAATGTATTCTATATTTGTGGCATTGTGATCGTGTAAGTGAATTGAGTGCTTCTAGGTCTGTGTTACTCCATTTCACTACTCCAAATGAGTACGTCAATATTGGTATAGCATAAGTATTCATAGCTTTTGTCTTGTTTCTTGCTGTCAATTCTGTTTTCAGTATTTTTGTTAGTCTTTGTCTACATTTTTCTTTTAGGTCTTCTTTAATATTTGTATTATCTATTCCTATTTTTTGTTTGTATCTTAGATATTTATAGGCATCTGTTTTTTCCATCCCTTATGTGCAATGGCTGTGGTTATCCAATATGTAATCTTCTTGTTTAGTGTGTTTTCCCTTGACTATGCTATTTTTCTTACATTTGTCTGTTCCAAAAGCCATATTTATATCATTGCTGAATACTTTTGTTATCTTTAGTAATTCGTTGAGTTGTTGATTTGTTGCTGCCAGTAGATTTAGATCATCCATGTATAGCAAATGTGTGATATTGTGTTGATATGTTCCAGTAATATTGCATCCATAATTTGTATTATTTAGCATGTCGGATAGTGGGTTCAGATCAAGGCAGAACCAGAAAGGACTTATTGAGTCTCCTTGGTATATTCCACGCATAATCTGTATTGGCTGTGATGTGATAGTATTTGAATTTGTATGGATATTAAGTGTGGTTTTCCAATTATTCATTACTATGTTTAGGAACTGTATCAATTTAGAGTGTACTTTGTGTATTTCCAATATTTATAGTAACCATGAGTGGGGTACACTATCAAAAGCTTTTCGGTAATCAATGTATGCGTAGTGTAGTGACCTTTGTTTAGTTTTAGCTTGGTATGTCACCTCTGCGTCTATTATCAGTGGCTCCTTACATCCTCGTGCTCCTTTGCAACAGCCTTTTTGTTCTTCATTTATAATTTTGTTCCGTGTTGTATGAGTTATTAATTTCTGCGTAATGACTGAAGCTAATATTTTGTGTATTGTTGGTAGACATGTTATGGAGCGATATTTAGCTGAGTTTGCTGTGTCTGCTTGATCTTTAGGTTTCAGATATGTTATTCCGTGTGTAAGTGTATCAGGGAATGTGTATGGGTCTGCAATGTAACTGTTAAATAATTTAGTTAGATGTGAATGTGTTGAGGTGAACTTCTTTAGCCAGAAATTTGCTATTTTATCTTTTCCAGGGGCTCTCCAATTGTGAGTAGAATTAATTACTTGGGTGACTTCATGTTGCAAAATTATCACTTCAGGCATTAGTGGTATCATCTTGTGTGTGTCTGTTTCTGCTTGTATCCACCGTGCATGCCTGTTATGTTGTACTACGTTTGACCATATGTTGCTCCAGAAGTGTTCCATGTCTGTTATGTTCGGTGGGTTGTCTATTTTAATGTGTGTGTTTTCTATTGTCTGGTAAAATTTCTTTTGGTTTGTGTTGAATGTTTCGTTTTGTTTCCTTCTATTTTCACTTTTTTTGTATCTTCTAAGTCGTTTGGCCAATGCCTGTAATTTCTGCTTCTTTTCATCTAATTGCTCTATCGCTTCTTGTTGTGTGATTTTACCTAATCTTTTTCGTTTTTTGTCTGATATTTCATTTCATATAAATTGTGTTAGCTGTCTGATGTCTTTTCTCAGTTTTTCGATTCTGATCTGTAGCCTGTGTTGCCATGCTGGTTTTGGGGGTTTCTTCTGTGTGTTGGTTGGTTCTGATCTCTGCCTAGTGTGTATATTTAGTGTAGTGAGTGCTCCTATATAAATCAGTAGTTGTAACTCTTCCATAGTTTTATTTTCATTTATTTTGTTGTGTATGATTGTGTTGATAGTTGATGTTGTTGTTTCGACTTGTGGGGTATTTGGTGGTCTGTGCAACAATGGTCTAATGTCTGTATTTGTGTCTTTGCATTCTCTATATGTCACCTGAAATTTTTCTTCTATATCTAACGTGTGTGTCACTTCGTGTTCTATTTGTGCTTGTTCTGGCGGCTGTCTTAAGATTTCGTTTTCCTCTGATTGTTTAATTGATGCGTGTTGTTCTTTGTTTGTTTGCTCTGGGATGTTTGAGTCTATTACTGTATTTTCTTCTTCTTCTGATTGCACATTATTTTGTTCTAGTATTTGTTGTACTTGTTGTTTGATGTTTTCTAATTCTGATTGGGGTATCCTGTTATTTTTGATTATTACACGGATCTGATCAGCTAGTCGTTGTTCTGTTAAAAATTTTCTGGGTATTTGGTGATAAATGTTGTGTATACTTGTGATCTGTATCCAGTTGTGTTTGTTCCTAAGTTTGTTGCTTGGTAATAACAGAACATGAGGTGTCCGATAACTTCATCTGACCATCTCATCCTCTGTCTTTGTTTTCCTTCTAGAGTGGTTGCAGGAAGCATATCCTGCAAAACACCTCTATTTGGATTTAAATCATTTTCCGTGTGGCTAGCGGTGTCGTTACCATTGTGGACGGGCATAGGGTTCGAGCGTCGTCCCCGACCATGGTAGCGCTTGTCTGAGGCTTCATTATTTCTGTCCTGAACCAACTAATCACACTAAAAGGGGGGTTAGCCCTATTAGTGGTTTGTTCTTTTCGTCGCCTTTTACGACTGGCAGAACATACCGGAGGCCTAATCTTTTCCCGGGCCTCCACGGGTATTATTATTATTATTATTATTATTATTATTATTATTATCATCAGGTGTTGTGTGCGACTTCATACACAACAGTGGGGAGAGGTGGGATTCAGAGTGAAGTGGCAGCTGTAGTTGTAGGAAAGCTGAACAGGAGTAGAAATGATAAGCGAACAATATAACGCAACAAGCGGTAGACAACTGCAGACGCACTTCCAGTGCTGACCTACAACTGTAGAGCCGATTGCCGAGTTGTGATGCGCTAGTCGGCACGAATAATGGCATCCGCACGATTCAGCATGTCTGCAGCAGTGGCTGTGATAGGGATTCCCGACCGTGGTTGATCATGGTTCTCTGTTTCTGGATTTCCTGAGGCTGTAACTTTCTGTACCCATCGCCCAAGTGTACTCCAATCAACTACAGATTCACCATACACTGCACACAAACGTTTGTGAATGTTCACCACAGTTTCTTTTTCTGCACACAAGAATTCAATAACAGCTCGCTGCTTGTAACGTGATTCGTTTGTAGACGCCATTTTGATGCTGTACCTACGGCTCTGCCATCTGCCAGAACATTCGAAACTTTACCAAATGGTTCAAATGGCTCTGAGCACTATGGGACTTAACATCTGTGGTCATCAGTCCCCTAGAACTTAGAACTACTTAAACCTAACTAACCTAATGACATCCATGCCCGAGGCAGGATTCGAAACTGCGACCGTAGCGGTCACGCGGTTCCAGACTGAAGCGCCTACAACCGCACGGCCACACCGCCCGGCAAACTTTACCAGCGCACAGAACTTACATCATATGTGAAGCACCAACAGGGAAGCTTGTCTATGTTTATTGATGGCATTTTTTAAAAGTATGGGGCATTATTTAATGAATGACCCTCGTATTAGAACCCTCAGAAATAAAAGAGTTTACAAATTATGTCAAAAATATAAATATTCCAAATGGAGCCACATTTGTTTTCGTTTGACAGACAGTTCCTGTACTTCTCTGTACTAATAGAATCTACAAGGCAAATAATGTCAACCTAGAAAAACACAAAAAAATCGCTGCCACATATGTTACAGAACTAACGAACTTGCTAGAATACACTCTCTCATACAACCAGTTAAAATTCTACATGCGCCGTGAATTTGAGTTCCACTGCTTAGTTGTATTCCTGCTTTACTTGGTTGTCGGTGCCAGTGCTGGTGTTGCCTTTCAATGCAGCAGAGCACACTGGCTACAGTAAAATGACAGCTCACAGCATAGTGGGCATGCAGTGAAGTGTGGCACAGTGAGGACTGAACTGGTAACATCAGCTTGGAGCCAGCACTGTGGGGGCCATGATCAGTGGCAAACAATACTTGCTGTTCGCCTCTGGGTTACGCATTGAGCACTAGCTGAGTTAGTTTATATAGTAGTAAGGTTCGTCCAGGGGGTTGGCCGGTGATAGTGGCCTTGTGGTTGACGGGACGGCCGTTGTCATCATCAGAGGGAGCCGCAGAAGAGATGAGAATTTTAAGACAGCCAGCTAAAAGACAACACAGCTAGTAACGGCTCAAGAGAGCAGCCAGTTTGACGTGGCAAAGCCGGACGTGAAGGGGCAAAGAGTGGGAGAGCCTGATGGACTTTCAGTCGGAGCTTGTGGTAGCTTGCTGTCAACGTGGGACATAGTTCCGGTCTAAAACAGTGGACTGTGCTTGGCTTTATGCGTTCAGAGAACACGGTGCAGCCAGGAGAGTTGTAAGCTGCAGTGTTGTCAGCTATGACAGTTAAAGGAAAGTATGCCGATTACAGTTACACCAGTCTTGTAGTGCCCAAGTGAAGTTCCCAAGGGACCATAATTTTCAACTATTTCTCCAGACGTATGAAGACTCATTACAAACAGAGCAGCAAGAAATAGACTGCAGCTCATACAATAGCAAAGATGATAATGTTGGAGCTGCGACTAGCTGGTATCTAAGTGGCGTCCCATAGCAAAGTAGCTCCATGTGAGAGTGAATTGAGCAGCTGCTCCCGACCATCACATATTGCAGTGGCAGAAGGCGCTCGTGGTATCGAGCCACTGGAGGTGTGGCTCAGTGTGTGATCGTTATTGTGTCTGACAGGTCCTGTGTGACCGCTATCAGGGTCTTAGGGAAACTTGCAATTCCGTTTCTATGACGCCTGTGTCCTGTGTTATGGCATCGATGCATGATACCAAAAAAGGTACCCACTAGAGGTCTTAACTTTGTCATTTGCTATCGAGAGCTTCCATTCATTTAAATGTGCAGAGAAGATTTATAAGGGTGTCAAATTTAACACCTTTGAGTCGTCTAGTTTCCAAACTAATTTTATTTGGCTACCAATTTCGGCGATTTACTACGACGAAACGGGTAGAAAAATAAAATAAGTTCGGAAACTAGACGGCTGAAACGTGTTTCATTTGACACCTTGTATCGAAAAGCCGAGTCCTTCAAACATATCTGAAAATGTGAACGTACAAAGAATTATTAAACTTGTCTGAAACAGTGACTCGCTCCCCGCCTGAGAAGGCTGCTAGGAACTCACAAGGCCTGTAGTGTCATGTGCCGTGACGTATGCGACATGATCTGTCATTTTCATAGGCCTTAATTCCCACGTAGGTGTGTTGTATCAATATAGTGAATGCCAATGCTGCACTTCAAATAGGTACAACTGGGGCCACAAGTGACACGAGAGCTTTGGTTTTCTTCTTACGAATGTGTATCATGTAAAAGAAATCTAAAAAATGAAAATAGTACAAAATCTTAACTGTAAGGGGATAACTAATAAAATGGTAACAAAACAGTTCCGAATTTTATGAAACATTAAAAGCAAAATAACAAACCTGGGTTACTGTTTTACATTCAGCTTTTGTATATGGTGTGTATCACTATAATAAATTTATGCGCCCAATAAAGTTGTCCCCAACAACAGCAAAAAATACAACAGAAAGCAAAACTTTTTAAATTGAAAACACGTCCAGCATCTTCAGGGAACAGTGGTACACTGTGGCTATACACCAAGGTGTCAAAAATCATGGGATATCCAAGGTGTCAAAAATCATGGGATATCGGTATGCACATATACAGAATACGGCAGTATCACGTACACAAGGTATAAAAGGGCAGCACATTAGCGAAGCTGTCATTTGTTCTCGGGTGATTCACGTGAAAAGGTGTACGGCGTGAATATGGCCGCACGACACAAATTAACAGACTTTGGACGTTGAGTGGTAGTTGGAGTTAGACGCATGTGACGTGCCATTTCAGGAAGACATTAGGGAATTCAGTAGTCCGAGAGCCATAGTAACAAGAGTATGCCCGCATACCATACTGCAGGCATCACGTCCCACCATGGACAACGCAGTGGCCGACGGCCTTCACTTAACGACAGACAACAGCGGCATTTATATAGTCAGTGTTAACAGAGAGACTACAGTAGATAAATAAACGCAGAAATCAATTTGGGATGTGTTACGAACGTATCCGTTAGGACAGTACGGCGACAAAATTTGGCGTTAATGAGCGATGGCAGTAGACAGCCGACGCGACTGCCTTTGCTGACAGCACGACGTCATCTCCAGAGCCTCTCCTTGGCTCGCCGCCATATCGGCTGGACCCTAGAGGACCGTAAAATTGTCACCTGGTGAGATGAGTTCTGATTTAATTTGGTAAGAGGTGATGATAGGGTTCGAGTGTGGTGCAGACTCCACAAAACCACGTTACCAACATGGCACTACTGTGCAAGTTGGTGGGGTTTCCATAATGGTGTGGGATAGGTCTTCTGGTCCAATTGAACCGATCACTGACTAGAAATGCCTTTGTTCGGCTACTTCGAGACCATCTGCAGCGATTCATGGACTTCATGTTCCCTAACAAAGATGGAATGTTTATGGATGACAATGTGTCATGTCACTGGGGTACAATTGTTCGCGACTGGTGTCAAGAACATTATGAACAAATTCATCCAATTGTTTGGCCACCCAGACTGCCCGATATGAATCCCACCGAACATTTGTGAGACATAATCGACAGGTCATTTCCTTCAGGAAACACTGCATCGACGAAACTTTCGCAATTACGCAAGACTATAGAGGATGCGTGGCTCTATATTTCATACTTTCTGCAGGGGACACCCAAAAAACTTGCCATGTCGAGCTCTTGCAGTGCGCCGGGCAAAAGGAGGTCTGAAACGATATTAACAGGTATCCCATGTCCTTTATCACCCTAGTGTACGTTACTCCGCCACAATCAGTTGATGATGTTTGCCCACATTTGCAGTTTTGTGTTTACCCATCAGTGTCCAGATGTACGACGAAACTCTTTGCTGGGCTGTATCGCGATTCCTTCACACCGCCCCGCAGTACCAACTCCAAAACAAAATTCCAGTTGGACTATCGATAAGAACAATTTTCTTAACAGCAAGGGATGAAAAACACAAATTCAAAATCAAGATCTCACAGCTAATAACCTGAAGGTTCAGTTAAAGCTAGGTGTAAACAGAATATTCTGTTCTGACTTGTCGCAAAAAATATAGGGACCCCATCTTATAATTTGTGTCAGAAACCGGATATAATTTCCAAATAGTCGTATGCTGATGAGCAAACATACACCGTAGAACATAGAGGTGAATTTGTGCCATCACTAGGGAATATTAAGATATCTGGAGGAACTACAAAATGCTTTTTGGACATAAAAATAGTTATAAACGAATATTTCCGTTGATGACACGATCTGTGTTATAAAAGGAACTTGTTGAAGTATAAAAAACCGGATAAAGGTAAAATTGTAGGGCTCACTAGAACGCAAGAACTACATATCAATTATATCAAATTTAATAGAAAATATGTCATCAAAACGACGGGTTTGTTAAGGAAGTCCCACTAGCTGGGATTGTTGGTGAAATTTTCATGACGAAATTGAGTGCATATTTTATTAATTATCTCCTAGCACAACGAATAAACTTACTGTAAGAGGTATGTTGCTGACACGGTGTTCTTATCCAAAGATGATTGTCTAGAAGCGGAACATACGGTGGCTAGTTTTAACATTATGCATTGTAAGTTATATTTCATAGCTGAATATGAAGCGGCAAACCTTTTTGAGTTACAGCTAGAGAAAGAAACCAAAAGACATACTTTCGGAATATATAGAAGATCAGCAAGCAAGGTCTCAACAACTTCAATTTTTCTCGTTAGTTGTTCTCTCCAAATTTACTAAATTTTGTAAGATTTGTAGGTTCTACATGATTTACACCGTACCTTTCGGCTAACTTTATTACATATTTATCTTCAAAAATAATGTATTCATCATTATTGTCTTTCGAATAAGGTTAACAACATGCTCGAATCATCCAAAGGAACAGAAATAAAAAGAGAATTTTCCCCAACTCTCTTCCACGGAGTTCTGATATTATCGCTTCTTAATCATGAGAAAATTGAAGAGGTGAAATTAAAGAGGTGAACACTTTATACCAGACTGCAACTACCACTTCGTATAGGGTTTAGGAAATTGAACACTTACATAAAACAATGGAAAGTAGGACTAACAAAGAATTACGTGCAAAACATAACTGAATATACGTAAGTATGACTATAGAAAGGCATCACAGACAAAACTGCACGGTTGCTCAGGAGAAATAAAAAATATTTTTAAATGCGAGTATTAACAATATTTTTCGTTACGAGTGTAATAATTCTTACATTAGTGAATGTACGCTCTCACGGCGTATACTTGTTGGTTGAAAACTCTCTGTTTCCAGCCGGGTGGCAGTTTTAAAATAATGCGAGGTTTCGACGAGTTTCATACTCCTCATTTTCAGGAGAAGTGTCGAGATATGCGGATGCTTTTACATTTATACTAGCGGTGCACCCCTGCTCCACCTATCTAACGGCGGTCGCATATTGTCTGGCCGGCGGGCGAGGAGGTTGGGGTAGCGGGTGCACCGTGTGCATATCTGCATGGGCATTCCGACCGCCTCTTGTGAATTGGACGGTGCCGGCTGCGCTCTTGTCGTATTGCCACTAACGTGGGATTTCACGCAGCACTTAGTTGCAATCATTCGCCTCCGATGACCAGTTTCGCGTGAAGCCGTATTTCAGTGGATTCCTTTGTGACGATGTCCGCACAGCCAGTTGCTCGGTAAAGCATCTTGGTGCGTTGAAACACAAGGGTATGGTCGTTCCTGATGTTTTGCTCTACTATTCCCTATTTCCCAGTTGCACATGTCTGATGAGCTCCTTCAGATTTTAAACTGGCGTATATTGGCTGGAATGGTTTATTGAAAACTGTGATTGTGACTGTGACTGTTACAGTACAAACTTCAGTTTATCTCACGATCGATCTAAGTGGATCTGTATGCGGGTGTCGAGTGCGATTTTTAAATTCGGTGATCCGAGTGAATACTAATTCCGCTTTCCACCAGCCAGAACTTTTCGAGGCGTTTCTTCACAACATGTTTTGCAGGATGCCAAATTTGGTGTGTACTCATTCCATGTAGGCTTTCACGGCCGGCGTCTTTATCAGTAAACTCTTCCGGGCTAAGTTGCCGTGGTCGATCTGTAGAACTTCTTCTCCCTGACGTTTCGTTCTCAACTGCGGAGAACATCTTCCGAGGTGAGTCGACGACTGGCTGCTAGGAGCTGGGGCCGCCGCTTATATAGAGATCGTAGGGGGCGCCACCACACGTCACATGGCGTCGATGTGCAGCTATCTCTGGCTATCGTCTGTTCTCTCGATTGAACAGACGATAGCCAGAGATAGCTGCACATCGACGCCATGTGACGTGTGGTGGCGCGCCCTACGATCTCTATATAAGCGGCGGCCCCAGCTCCTAGCAGCCAGTCGTCGACTCACCTCGGAAGATGTTCTCCGCAGTTGAGAACGAAACGTCAGGGAGAAGAAGTTCTACAGATCGACCACGGCAACTTAGCCCGGAAGAGTTTACTGATAAATTGGTGTGTACTGTTTCATTCTGTGACTTTTTAACATGAAGAACTATTAGAAACAGCGAAATGTGATTGAGATCACGGATATGGACTCCACTCCGGAGTGCACTGCAGTGCCAAAGAAAATGGCATAGGCATGCGTATTCAAATCCACACATATTTAAAAAGGCAGAATACGGCGCTGCGGTCGGCAAGGCCTATGTAAGACAACAAAAATCTGGCGCAGTTATTCGATTGGTTACTGCTGCTACAATGGCAGGTTATCAAGATTTCAGTTTGAACGTAGTGTTACAATCGGCCCACGAACGATGGGACACACCATCTCCGTGGTAACGGTGAAATGAAGATTTTCTCGCACGACCATTTCACGAGTGTACCGTGAATATCGGGAATCTGATAAAACATCGAATCTCCAACATTGCTGCGGCCGGAAAAATACCATGCAAGAACGGGTGTTGAGTTGGGGAAGGATGGAGAAGGAAGTCGGCCGTGCCCTTTCCAAAGGAATCATTTACCGGAAGCGATTTACGGAAATCACGGAAACCTAAATCAGGATGGCCGGACGCGGGATTGAACCGTCGTCCTCCCGAATGCGAGTCCAGTGTGTTAACCACTGCGCCACCTCGCTCGATGCGAGAACGGGGCCAACTACGAATGAAAAGGATTGTTCAACGTGACAAGAGGCGCAACCCTTCCGCAAATTGACGCAGATTTCAATGCTGGGCCATCAACATGTGTCAGCGTGCAACGAAACATTATGGATATGGGCCTTCGGAGCCGAAGGCGCACTCGAGTACCCTCGATGACTGCACGACACAAAGCTTTACGCCTCGCCTAGGCTCGTCAACCCAGACACTGGACTGTTGATGAGTGGAAACATGTTGCCTTGTCGGACGAGTCATGTTTCAAATTGTATCGAGCGGATGGACGTCTACTGGTATGGAGACAATCTCATGAATCCATGGGCCCTGTAGGCCAGCAGGGGACTGTTCAGACGGGTAGAGGTTCTGTAATGATGTGAGACGTGTGCAGTTGGAGTGATATGGGACCCCTAATACGTCTAGATACGACTCTGACAGGAGACACGTAGGTAAGCATCCTGTCTGATCAACTACATCCATTCTTGTCCATTGTTCATTCCGACGGACTTGAGTCACTCCAGCAGGACAATGGGACACCCCACATGTCGATAATTATTACAGAGGGATTTCAAAAACACTCTTTAAACGCTTCTGCTGAACATTATTGAGCATATCTGGGAGCCTTGCAACGTGCTGTTCAGAAGATATCCCCACCCCATCGTACTCTTAAGGATTAATGGACAGCGCTGCAGGATTTGTGGTGTCAGTTCCCTCCAACGCTACTTCAGACATCCCACGTCGTGTTGCGACACTTCTGCATGCTCGCCCTACACGATATTAGGCAGGGGTACCAGTTTCTTTGGCACTTCAGTGTTTGAGACCAAATCAAACAACTACAGGGTAACACCTGTGAGGCAGATACATGGGACAAACAGGAAGAACATTTGAATTCAGATACAAAGAACAAATGAGAGCCTGGAAATATAGGACAAACCACTCCACATTTGAAGAACAGCTAAGAGAACATGACCACAAACTAGCCACTAGAGAAGAATACATGACAATAATTGGAATCAACAATAAAAAAAACACCTCCTAAACCTGCAAGAAAATTACCACATACAGAAAACTAAAGCAGAAAGGATAATCCCGTTGAATGATAAGTACGCATGCCAGGCTATTCATTGTTCACACTAACAGATAAAATAATAGATAAGCGTCCCAAAGAGGATTAATATAATAATACCATCCAATGTAATAATAATAGCACCCAACAACTTTACACTCACTTAGCCATGAACCCCTCCACAGAACACTGAAACGAAAAGTAAAACCATCTGTCAGCAAAGCTTTCTACCACTCCCTAATAGCTAGTACATTCATATTCAACACCATACAATTCGAACCACCAACCCCCCCCCCCCCCCCCCCCCCCGCCCCAACACAATAAAACACTCTTCAGCTCTCTCTCTCTCCCCTTCTCTCATACACACACACACACACACACAATATAAACATCATAAACAGAAGCTGATTTTGGATATATACATCATTAGGTAGGCAACAAGTAGGTAAACTGACCAAAGAGGAGGAAACACGCAATGGAGCCGCAATGTTTACGTTGATAAAAGTAGTGTCCGAAGAAACAGTTATATCGAGTGGTAAAAGAACTATTGTACACGACAAAAAAGAAGAAGAAACATGGTGAACAGTGTGAAAAAGGTCGGAACTCAAAGTTATGCTATATATCAGAAATAAAGTGGTAGTGAGACCTACATATCATATGAGAGGAAACGCAGATCAGCAAATCGACGGTAATTACTTTTTTACATAAAAATCGCGACGTGAACTGTTTCATAATCTAAACAAAACGGTATCGTTATAGATCCCACTGATGATGCCTTAGAACAAGAAAAAAGTGAAACGCTTCTGGAAAAAATGAATGAAATGACTGCAGGAAAAGGCGATTTTATTTTAAAAAACAAGTATTTCTATGCTTGCTGCGGAGAATGGCACACAAAAACAAACTTGTTTAACGTGATATTCGTGTGGGAGAAATTAAAGCTCTTGTCCAGTCGATGTGCTCTAGTTTTTGAGGAATGTTTTTTTTTCATTCGGTAAACTGCTTCTGTTAACAAGCGGATTGAAATTCTGCTTCCAAATTCCACTGAATTACTTGCATTGAGGACATTACTATAGAATCCTATTACAAAAATTGCAATGATATGTTCAACTTTAACTGTGTTTGTTAATGACCAAACACACCAATGCTAGCACGCTATCTAAAGTGCAGTCAACTTTGACAATATAGTTTCTGTTAAGAGCGTACATAATAGTTTTCTGTCACTTTTAGATATTGGATTTTTCCGTAAATTTAATAAGCACATAACAGCGACGGGTCATCAATAACATATTCTCCTAAACTATTTATAACAGTCTGTCAGCGCTTGGGTAACTTTTCGATTCCGCGACGGTATAAATCACGTGATTAAAAGGCGAAGATCTGGTAGAGCCATGTTCGAAGAACATTTTCTTCCAGAAAGGAAGTTCGTTGAAGGTTATTCGGTAGAGAACGGAAAAGGTGAAAATCCGACCGCGCAAGGTCAAGTGAATAAGATAGGTGCGGAATGACTTCCCATTATAGTTCCTGTGCAGTGTTTTTTGTCAGTCTAGCAGAATGCGGGCAGGCATTATTATATAGCAGCATCACTCCAAGCAGTCTTCCTTGTCGTGGTTCTTGGACTGCGTCTGCTAGACGTCTCAGTTATTGTCAATAATTGTCGCCAATGATTGTTATACATCGGTGAATTAATTCGTAGTACAGCACAGCGTCGCTGTTCCACCAGATGCGTAACATTATCTTTTGTGGAAGCGCGCAGGACTTTGTAAGGAGAGTTTCCGCTTTGTCAGGGCGCGTCCATTCCTTTCTTTTCCTTATGTTAAGATAAAGACACCATTTACCAAAAAATGGTTCAAATGCCTCTGAGCACTATGGGACTTAACTTCTGAGGTCATCAGTCCCCTAGAACTTAGAACTACCTAAACCCTTAGAACTACTTAAACCTAATTAACCTAAGGACATCACACACATCCATGCCCGAGGCAGGATTCGAACCTGCGACCGTAGCGGTCGCGCGGTTCCAGACTGTAGCGCCTAGAAGCGCTCGGCCACTCCGGCAGGCACCATTTATCGTCACCAGTAATAGGACAGGAATGGTCGGTGTGGTTCACGAGCCTATTGATGAGGAGCAGGCAGAGATGCAAGTATGGCGACCCGCCGAGCTCTGTAATTTCGGCTTAGAGCATGCGGTACACATACATCTGATTTTTGAACCTTGCCCAGCACATGCAGATGTCGCACAGTGGTGGGATGGTCATAGCTCTTAACAATTTCAGTTCTCGAATACACTGACGTGTGTCATTGTGAGATTAATGCGTTTAAAAGATGTTCATAAAACCCTGAAGGTCTTCATGAACTTGGAGGGTCACTAATGACAAAACGATCTTCCTAAAAACGAGAAAACCAAATTTTTGCCCTGGTCTGTCCAATGGCATCATCCTCTCTCCCGGCGCAAATGTTTCTCCATTTTCTAGCATCCACAGCTCCACTCCCACCCTAAATGTCAAAATGACAATATGTAAACTAAAATAGGAACAGTGAACTATAAATAAAAAATTATAATCCATAAACAAACCCATAGGGGACGGATTACCAGCACGCAAAACAAAAACGCTGCTAATTTATGCATCAACCTATTATAATCAAGGGTAAAATTCACTTCTATAAGTCTGTGATAGTAGCTGGTAATAAGAAATGAAGAATTGCTATTTGTAGGCACGGTACTACTGGAGGTGGACCCAGACTCATCAGACATTGTCAAATGCAAGTAGAGTAACTGTGTGTACCGAAAAGGTTTTGAGATTTCATGGCAAACAGCTCTGCGTTCTACACAACTTCCATTATATGTTTGGCTTCCTTCAGTTCTATGATGAATTGATAGTTATAACCATGTGACGTGGCAGAGTGTGTCTACGGTTTGCGAAGATCATGATTATATTTTTATAGGAGAAGAGGGAGTAATTTACCTTCCCTGCCGCTCTGTATGTACCATCTTGCAAATGTTGTAATTCGCTTTTCCCTTTAGAAACACTATGGTGTGTTTTTGAAATAATTCTGCTATTTTTTACTCTATTCGCTTTTGTAGACAAACGTAATGTATGCTTCTAAAACGTAATGTATGCTTCTAAAGGAGTACTACATACCGCGAAGCTCTGCTTATAATGTTTCTCGTGCTCTTTGGAGGACAACAGAGACGAAGTAAGTTAGCGCTAGGAACGCCTTGTGTACAAGAGACCAGGGCCACGTTGTGGTTGCTTTTCATTAAGATATTGGCTGTTCAGCTAAAGTCTGAGGTGAGGCTTCCAGGCTGCGGTTTCCTTTGATCTGAGGGCGAGCGCTGAAACAAAGTTTACGCTTCCTGAGGTCGGATATCCGCCAGCTCTCCAACGTTCACGGGCCTGACCCAGAAAAGTTGTGGGACTGCTGCGGTTATAGTGTGCCATTTTTGTCTACAAAAGCGTTCATTTACGTTACGTAACCAGAGTGTAATATTCGAGTACAAGAGTCATCAGTTCGCGATTGTTACTGTCGCTAGGTTATGACTCCTTCGTATTAAATGGGTGGAACTTGCAGTACTTTATTGGAGCATTTCACATTAAATCTAGAGCTCGTTTCGTTCTTTTCGTACCGTCGCTGACACAGCTCATGGAAAAGTATATCTATGAGAGTAAGTGCTATGTCGAATTCGTTACCAGTATGACCTATGTTCTTTACGTAATCATTCGATGGTTTTTCAGCTACAGGGTGACTCAACGAATGTATACACACTTTCACAGCTTATGGCTAAAATAACTTTTTTTATTTTTCGCCTGCCGCTGTGGCCGAGAGGTTCTAGGCGCTTCAGTCCGGAACCGTACTGCTGCTACGGCCCAGGTTAGAATCCTGCCTAGCACATGGATGTGTGTAACGTCCTTAACTTAGTTAGGTTTAGGGGACTGATGACCTGAGATGTTAAGTCCCATAGTGCTTAGAGCCATTTGAACCATTTTTCATTATTCAGCGTGACTGCTGGAAGGGAGGCTGAACTTTGAACAAAGGAAATTCATTCTGAGGTGTTACTGGAAAATTGAGAATGTTAGTGAAGTGGAACGACAGTTCAGACTGAAGTTTCAAAGAGATACACCAACGCGAACCACAATTATTCGTCTGACAGATAATTCTGGGGAAGAAAGAACTGTCCAGAATGCCCACAAGAACTTGCGGAAGATCACGATCATCCACTGGCCCTACAGGAGAAAGAGAGGTCATTATAAGGTTTCAGTACTCTTCTAGAAAGTCTGTGCGGTTAGTGGCTCGTGATACAGTAGCTCCAAAAACGAGCATCCATCGCATTCTGAAGTGTGTCCAATGGAAAAGTTTTACTCCTAGGTTACTCCACGATCTAAATGAGGATTATCATGACCGTAGAACTAGTTTTGTGAGTGGTATCCAGAAAAATGCACACTGAACGAACAATTCCTGTACAAGGCTGTTTGGAGTGATGTAGCCAGATTTAAGTCAGTGTTATCTGCTGTGTCTGGACCTCAATGGCCAACAATTTGTACACTTTCGATAAATAGCAGGTTTCCACATCTGTTCAAATTACTTGTATTTTGAAGTTCGAAATTTTTTAATCGCTTAATAAATACTTGTTCTACAGTCCTGAAGGGAGTGTATACATTTTTGGGACACCCTGTATGTGGAGTAAGCATGATCAATTTCATTCTTGAAGATTTTTAACATATTGATTCAGAGAGAACGCCTTAGATACAATTTTTTTAACCGCGACATTATTAATACAGTTGTCAGCTGGCATGGTATTTTCGCACTGCTTGAGTAAGCTGCCAATTCTAACCTTCTATGTTTGCTTATACGTACAGATTGTAGTCTGTTATCTAGAAGACAATGTGATTTATTGCTTTAACGCTCGCAGCTGT
This sequence comes from Schistocerca americana, assembly GCF_021461395.2. Classification (NCBI taxonomy): domain Eukaryota; kingdom Metazoa; phylum Arthropoda; class Insecta; order Orthoptera; family Acrididae; genus Schistocerca; species Schistocerca americana. The sequence continues at coordinate 123,688,952 of NC_060124.1, forward strand.
TTCTTTGTTTATTACCTGTTTCATTGATCGTGAATTTTTCATCGTGTTGATAGATTTCTTGAGAGAGTTTTAAAGATTTTTCCCACATCTGTATGGATCACACATATTTTAAAAGGGGTCATTGAGATCTTTTACTGATTTGGTTTCTTATTTCTTATAACGTTGTATGCTTATGCTCATAGTTTATGAAGGTGCATTATCGCTTCCTCTTGTCATAACTGGAAGTACAGGACTGGCCGCTGCATCTACGTTTCCCACATACTTATCTAGCCTTCCATAAGAGAGATGATTCTTCAAGTATAATTTCTATGTTTGAGCACTGTAATTATGATTTTACAGTTGTCAGCTTGTGCTGCTATGATACATACACTCCTGGAAATTGAAATAAGAACACCGTGAATTCATTGTCCCAGGAAGGGGAAACTTTATTGACACATTCCTGGGGTCAGATACATCACATGATCACACTGACAGAACCACAGGCACATAGACACAGGCAACAGAGCATGCACAATGTCGGCACTAGTACAGTGTATATCCACCTTTCGCAGCAATGCAGGCTGCTATTCTCCCATGGAGACGATCGTAGAGATGCTGGATGTAGTCCTGTGGAACGGCTTGCCATGCCATTTCCACCTGGCGCCTCAGTTGGACCAGCGTTCGTGCTGGACGTGCAGACCGCGTGAGACGACGCTTCATCCAGTCCCAAACATGCTCAATGGGGGACAGATACGGAGATCTTGCTGGACAGGGTAGTTGACTTACACCTTCTAGAGCACGTTGGGTGGCACGGGATACATGCGGACGTGCATTGTCCTGTTGGAACAGCAAGTTCCCTTGCCGGTCTAGGAATGGTAGAACGATGGGTTCGATGACGGTTTGGATGTACCGTGCACTATTCAGTGTCCCCTCGACGATCACCAGTGGTGTACGGCCAGTGTAGGAGATCGCTCCCCACACCATGATGCCGGGTGTTGGCCCTGTGTGCCTCGGTCGTATGCAGTCCTGATTGTGGCGCGCACCTGCACGGCGCCAAACACGCATACGACCATCATTGGCACCAAGGCAGAAGCGACTCTCATCGCTGAAGACGACACGTCTCCATTCGTCCCTCCATTCACGCCTGTCGCGACACCACTGGAGGCGGGCTGCACGATGTTGGGGCGTGAGCGGAAGACGGCCTAACGGTGTGCGGGACCGTAACCCAGCTTCATGGAGACGGTTGCGAATGGTCCTCGCCGATACCCCAGGAGCAACAGTGTCCCTTATTTGCTGGGAAGTGGCGGTGCGGTCCCCTACGACACTGCGTAGGATCCTACGGTCTTGGCGTGCATCCGTGCGTCGCTGAGGTCCGGTCCCAGGTCGACGGGCACGTGCACCTTCCGCCGACCACTGGCGACAACATCGATGTACTGTGGAGACCTCACGCCCCACGTGTTGAGCAATTCGGCGGTACGTCCACCCGGCCTCCCGCATGCCCACTATACGCCCTCGCTCAAAGTCCGTCAGCTGCACATACGGTTCACGTCCACGCTGTCGCGGCATGCTACCAGTGTTAAAGACTGCGATGGAGCTCCGTATGCCACGGCAAACTGGCTGACACTGACGGCGGCGGTGCACAAATGCTGCGCAGCTAGCGCCATTCGACGGCCAACACCGCGGTTCCTGGTGTGTCCGCTGTGCCGTGCGTGTGATCATTGCTTGTACAGCCCTCTCGCAGTGTCCGGAGCAAGTATGGTGGGTCTGAGACACCGGTGTCAATGTGTTCTTTTTTCCATTTCCAGGAGTGTATTTTTTGACACATGTTGATAATTTCAGTAGTAAAAATTCATATTACGTTAATATTTCCAATATGATATCCGGACAAGTACTGTATATGCATATGGTGCACTCATACTAAGTTTTATACCGGTGTACAACTTGGTTGTTGGCGTACTTACCTCTTATTGTGTTTCATATATCACTTTACTAACAAAAATCCAGATAACATGTCCACATCCACGTAATTTGGAGATGTTCTAATCTTTTAATTTTCTTTTGTTCTATTTTATAACTGACTTGCAATTTTATTGTAACAGGTCCTCTTCCGTAATTATATATGTCAAATTAAGAATTGAAACTGAATTGTGTGAAGTAGCATGAGTTATATCTCTGCTTCTTTGATCTCGAATATTAACCATGTTGGACTGCGACCGAGCATTATGTTTATACTACTTGACGATCATTTTTTGTCTTCTGTTTTAATGGGTTACGTTCTCTTCGCGGTCGTCGCCTTTCTGTATGTGTGTACAAGTGAAGATTCTGTGTGTATTTTACTGTTGTCCACCAATATGAAAATTACGTATTTTCATATAAACGAGGTGACAAAAGTAATGGGATACCACCTAATATCCTGTCGGTCCTCCTTTTGCTCGGCGTAGCGCAGGAACTCGAGGTGGCGTGGGCTCAAAATGTCACTGGATGTCCCGTACAGAAATCGTAATCCATGCTGCCACTACAGCCGTCCATCATTACAAAAGTGGTGCTGGCGCAGGATACTGACCTCTCGATTATTTCTCACCAAAGTTCACGTAGGACGATCTGGGTGGCCAAGTCGTTTGCTAAAATTGTCCAGAGCGTTCTTCAAAGCAATGGCCAGCAGTTGTGGCCTGGTGACACGGCATCGCTGTTTGGGAATGTGAAGCTCATGAATAGCGGCAAATGGTCTCCAAGCAAGCAGCCGAACATCACCATTTCCAGTCAACGATGGGTTTAGTTGGACCAGAGGACATAATTCATTCCGTGAAGTCCACAAACATTATGGAGCCACCACAACCTCGCACGGTGCCTTGTTGACAACTTTGGTCCGTGGCTTCGTGGGGTGTGCGCCACACTAGAACCCTGCCATCAGACCTTACCAACTGGAATTGGGAGTCATATGAACAGGTCATGGTTTTCCAGTCGTCTAGGGTCCAACCGATATGTTCACGAGCCCAGGAGAGGCGCTGCTAGTTATCTCGTACTTTTAGCAAAGGCACTCGCTTCGGTAGTCTGCTTCCATAGCCCTTCAAGGTCATATTTCGTCAAGCTGTCCCAATGGATACGTTCGTCTTACGTTCCACATTGATTTCTGCGATTATTTCACGCTGTGTTGTTCGTCTGTTAGCTCTGGCAACTCTAAGCAAACGCCGCTGCTCTTGGTCGTTAAGTGAAGGCTGGCGGCAACTGCGTTGTCCATTGAGAGAGGATAATGCTTGAAGTTTGATATTCTCGGTCCATTTTGGCGCTGTGGATCTCGGAATACTGATTTGCGTAACGATTTCCGAAATGGATCGCCCCATCCGTCTAGCACCAACCACCATTCCGCGTTCGAATCACCTGAGTACAAATGACATCTCCGTCAATGTTATGCCCTTTTATGTCTTGTGTATGTGATACGACTTTTGTAGTCGTTTTTGGTTTGTTTTGGTTGAAGCAGATGCCCAGAGGATGGTGCAATACCGGACCCGGCTGTAATGAACTATTTCTGCTTCAGGTCTGTGTCATGCACTTCAAAAAACGTGTTACTGCTATTGGAAGTCGCCCGCAAAAAACAGCGTATCAATATTTAGCAATTTTCAGTGTTTTTGTTGGGCATAACAGAGTGAGCAGGGAAGCAAATGTTAAAGTAGTCCCCTAGGATGTCTAAATACCTAGATTCGCATCTATCAGCTCCTACCACCAGCAGACACCATTTGCTTGAACTCTGTACTGTACCTCGATTTTTTTAAATTATCCCTTTTGTGACTGGCTTAAAGCTATATTCAACTTGTTCCTGTCACGCACAAACGTTTTCATCTCTGGATGGTTAGTCACTAAATGAAACATCTGTTTACAATAGTATAGTGTTCTACTACCTTCACTGTTTCATGTTGGCCGGTCGGTGTGGCCGAGCGGTTCTAGGCGCTTCAGACTGGAACCGTGCGACCGCTACGGTCGCGTGTTCGAATCCTGCCTCGGACATGGATGTGTGTGATGTCTTTAGGTTAGATAGGTTTAAGTAGTTCTAAGTTCTAGGGGACTGAAGACCTCAGATTTTAAGTCCCATAGTGCTCAGAAGCATTGGAACCTTTTTTTGTTTTTGTTTCATATTCATGTAACTTGAACAAAACTGGTGACGAAGTGCCGTCCTGTTTTATACCTTTTATTGGTCTTCGACTGTTATTACCACCTTTACTGTTTCTTGTTTCATTGTTCTCGTCTTCATACCTTCACCATCTACGTGAACATAATATTCCACCTTACACTGTGGAAAGCCGCCCTTAAGTCCAGAACCGGCTCCAGCGTACGCTATCAGATCTGAAATATTAGTACACCCCTATACAATGGACACAGACCGTTAGATGTCACCAGAAGCGGACTCACCTGTGTATAGCAACAGTCCGGGGACTGAAACGGGTCTGTCAGCAGAGCTCAATGGCATCGAAGGTGAATTTCTCATTCGTTGATACCTGTCACAGATTCATCAGGGACGTTTCAGCCGTTCCAGCGCTTTCCATTGCGTCATTTATGCCAAGAAACAGCCACAGCTAAACCAAGACACAATCATGAGAAAACTTTCAAATATCTTTGAACTGAGTTGGTGCATAATTTCGTATCTTTTTTATTTTCTATAAGCTTCATAAGCATAACGATTATACGTAATCGGGATTTTAGTCACGATTATTTATTCTCCTTCACTATTTACAAGAGTCTGCCACCACTGGGATTCGCTTGCGCGACTATAGAAATCACGTCGGTTTGAGGAAAGGAACTTGTCGAGCCATGTTCGGAGCGCCTCATTACACACAACAACTTCACAGTATAGCTGACAAAAACGTGGACTCTGGATACCACATGACAAACGGCGCCTTCTCCTGGACTATTTCCACTTTGATGCATTCTTTGTCAAACTGCAGTGGTCACATATCCTGCCCCCTTCTTTGTGCGTATAACACCCACTCACCAATCCAATAGGCCGGCCGAAGTGGCCGTGCGGTTAAAGGCGCTGCAGTCTGGAACCGCAAGACCGCTACGGTCGCAGGTTCGAATCCTGCCTCGGGCGTGGATGTTTGTGATGTCCTTAGGTTAGTTAGGTTTAACTAGTTCTAAGTTCTAGGGGACTAATGACCTCAGCAGTTGAGTCCCATAGTGCTCAGAGCCATTTGAACCATTTGAACCAATCCAATATTTCGCAGAAATGTACGGTATATTTGTATTCATCCAACCATTTTAATTTCTTTTATTTTTTTAATTTCTTTGTGTGAATCAGAATATAAACAAAAATGTACGAATTTGTAATATTATATTATCAGTGGAAATATACGTATATTCTCTGTGTTCTGAAACTTTAGGGCCGTATCGAACGTTTAAACTATGAAGAAAATTGTAAGTACCGACGTCAGATTCAGCTTGGTGTGGACTGACATATGCATGGGTGAACAACTGCGCGTCTTGTATTTTGTCACCAACAAGAAACACTTTTTTTCCACTTAAAGTCTACAGTTATAGTAGTACAATCTGATTCACTTTCTGATATGGTGTGTAGGTTTCTTGAGGCTAAAAGTCAAGTAGTGTTCGAGGACAGCAGTATCGGGTAGACGTTTCACCACTACTAGATCAACTGGATTTGTCTCTGGCTGAGATTCTAGATCAACCATTAGTATTTCCAGCTGTACCATTGCCTCCGCATGAGCAATTATATCTTCCTCTGAAAAGCCTCTTCCTTTGTTCACTTATCATCACTATCGTCCTCTGTAGTACAACGGCCAGCAGTGCGGATTTCGCCATAGGTCATTATGCCATAACCAGCATCAGTCATTCCGCAACCAGGCAACTGCGTCACTATCGCCTACTTCTGTACAACCAAGAATTTTCAAGGAATTCACAGGTGTTGAGAACTTTATAAACATCAGCGATGTACTCACAAATAGCAGTCATCACTGTTTTCCATGACTGGAGAATCGATGTTTCAGTAACTTGATCCGAAGATGATGTTACCACAAAAAAAAAAAAAAAAAAAAAAAAAAAAAAAAAAAAAAAAATGGTTCAAATGGCTCTGACGACTAAGGGACTTAACATCGGAGGTCATCAGTCCCTTAGAACTTAGAACTACTTAAACCTAACTAACCTAAGGACATCACACACGCCCATGCCCGAGGCAGGATTCGAACCTGCGACCGTAGCGGTCGCGCGGTTCCAGACTGAAGCGAGTAGAACCACTCGGCCACAACGGCCGGCTCACAAAAATCACATCTTTGATATTTACCAAGGTCAATAAAGAAACCACACCAACTTCTCAGTCTGCTTTAATTAATTTACCTGTTCTAAATAAAAATTTAATATTCTCCAGCACAGATTGATACATCGATTGTAGAACAGCCGTTACGTTAGGTGGAATGTACTTTCACCCTGGCGTCACCACTAACGGTCTGTCCCGCAATCAGATGTAACAGCTTATCGTCAAATAACAATATGAACAATATGGCCTTCGGTTGAATAGCCTCCTCCCAAAAACATATCCTTCCTCTCTCTCTCTCTCTCTCTCTCTCTCTCTCTCTCTCTCTCTCTACTAGTTTGGTCGGTTCCGACTCTCCGTGACCCAATGAACCAAAGCGCGCCAATTTCTTCTCGCCTACGTTTTCCAGGTTGGAACTATTCCGGCGTAACGACAGGCGACCAAGCGACGGCACGATGATCAAGAATGGGGCTGTGAGACGACGTCAGCCAATAGTACGCTGCCTAGGGCGCCACAAAGACAGGAGCGGCCTCTACAAGAAGAGAATATAAGCGCCGAGCCGCCTGGCAGCGGTCAGAGTGGAAGACGAGCCGTCATACAAACGCTGTAGCAGTGACTTATGAACTGTATTGCTCTGCTTGCATTGAAATTATGTGCACCGAAGGACACTGATTATTTGCATGTCACCAATTGCTTGCGAAACACCTTTATCATTACGCAAAGTTAAGTATTGTAAATTAACTTACCGTAATAAACTCCATTAATACGATTTGCTTGAACTGTTGTCTACAGATCCGAGAAATACACGATACATCTCAACCTCTGACGTCCTGTTCCACTAGTGTCTTCAATCTTCCCCAGCATTAGTGTTTTTTCCAGTGAAACATGTCTTCTCATTATGTGTCCAAAGTAGGTCAGCTTTTGTTATAGTATCAGACCTTCCAAGGAGAATTCTGGTTCTATTTGTTCTAATATTGAGTTATTCGTTCTCATTGCAGTCCATGTCCACCTATTTGGCACGAAATCGTCAAAAAACCAGCCTCTAAACATTCCAGTGTCCATCCATGCATTAGTTTGTGATTCGTAGACAACTGGCAAACAAGACACGTTAACGTGTTTAATGCACCGTAGCAGCAGGACGGGGAGTTAGTGTCTTCCGGATGAACTGCTACAAGCCTCAGTGTCGTATGCCACCATCTATGATTTTTCACAGTACGCTGTGTCTCTTTACGTACAACATGTGTAATTTTTTGTGTTCCGCGCCTTGATCTTTAAAAACGGAACACTTATAGTGTCGCTTTGCTGTCTTTCTGCCTACCTGTCTGTCTGTCTGTCTGTCTGTCCGACTGTTAACAACCTCTGTTTCTCAGGAACGAGTAGATGAGCCGAGTTCAAATTTATATCACGTATTAAGGTCTATGGCCCCTAGATGGTGTGAAAATGACAAACTTGTAAGTCAATGCAACCAAACGGTACGGTCATTTATGTCAGATATTTTGATATTTATCAAAACATGTAGGGTTTTATGTTGTATGTTAACCGGGGACCTGGAAACGAAAGAGAGGCTCCGTCTCCGCCGCAGCCGCAGTGGTCCACAACCCCACGACGACTACGGCAATCTACTTCACCCCTCCGCCGCCCCACACCGAACCCAGGGTTATTGTGCGGTTCGGCCCCCGGTGGACCCCCCAGGGAACGTCTCACACCAGACGAGTGTAACCCCAATGTTTGCTTGGTAGAGTAATGGCGGTGTACGCGTACGTGGAGAACTTGTTTGTGCAGCAATCCGCCAACTTAGTGTAAGTGAGGCGGAATAAGGGGAACCAGCCCGCATTCGCCGAGGCAGATGGAAAACCGCCTAAAAACCATCCACAGACTGGCCGGTTCACCGGACCTCGAGACAAATCCGCCGGGCGGATTCGTGCCGCGGACCAGGCGCTCCTTCCCGCCCGGAAAGCAGTGCGTCAGACCGCACGGCCAACCGAGCGGGCTACCTGTAGGGTACTTGCCGTTGACCTAGAATCATGAAATTTGGTAAGAAGCAATGTTTCATGGTTTGTTTTGTTTTTGGTCATCAGTCTACTGACTGGTTTGATGTGGCCCGACACGAATTCCTTTCCTGTGCTAACCTCTTCATCTCAGAGTAGCACTTGCAACCTACGTCCTCAATTATTTGCTTGACGTATTCCAATTTCTGTCTTCCTCTACAGTTTCTGCCCTCTACAGCTCCCTCTAGTACCATGGAAGTCATTCCCTCATGTCTTAGCAGATGTCCTATCATCCTGTCCCTTCTCCTTATCAGTGTTTTCCACATATTCCTTTCCTCTCCGATTCTGCGTAGAACCTCCTCATTCCTTACCTTATCAGTCCACCTAGTTTTCAACATTCGTCTATAGCACCACATCTCAAATGCTTCGATTCTCTTCTGTTACGGTTTTCCCACAGTCCATGTTTCACTACCATACAGTGCTGTACTCCACACGTACATCCTCAGAAATTTCTTCCTCAATTTAAGGCGGGTATTTAATATTAGTAGCCTTCTCTTGGCCAGAAATGCCTTTTCTGCAATAGCGAGTCTGCTTCTGAAGTCCTCCTTGCTCCGTCCGTCATTGGTTATTTTACTGCCTAGGTAGCAGAATTCCTTAACTTCATTGACTTCGTGACCATCAATCCTGATGTTAAGTTTCTCGCTGTTCTCATTTCTACTACTTCTCATTACCTTCGTCTTTCTCCGATTTACTCTCAAACCATACTGTGTACTCATTGGACTGTTCATTCCGTTCAGCACATCATTTAATTCTTCTTCACTTTCACTCAGGATAGCAATGTCATCAGCGAATCGTATAATTGATATCCTTTCACCTTGTATTTTAATTCCACTCCTGAACCTTTCTTTTATTTCCATCATTGCTTCTTCGATGTACAGATTGAAGAGTAGGGGCGAAAGGCTACAGCCTTGTCTTACACCCTTCTTAATACGAGCACTTCTTTCTTGATGGTCCACTCTTATTATTCCCTCTTGGTTGTTGTACATATTGTATATGACCCGTCTCTCCCTATAGCTTACCCCTACTTTTTTCAGAATCTCGAACAGCTTGCGCCATTTTATATTGTCGAACGCTTTTTCCAGGTCGACAAATCCTGTGAAAGTGTCTTGATTTTTCTTTAGCCTTGCTTCCATTATTAGCCGTAACGTCAGAATTGTCAGTCTCGTCCCTTTACTTTTCCTAAAGCCAAACTGATCGTCACCTAGCGCATTCTCAATTTTCTTTTCCATTCTTCTGTATATTATTCTTGTAAGCCGCTTCGATGCATGAGCTGTTAAGCTGATTGTTCGATAATTCTCGCACTTGTCAGCTCTTGCCGTCTTCGGAATTGTGTGGATGATGCTTTTCCGAAAGTCAGACGGTATATCGCCATGCTCATATATTCTACATACCAACGTGAATAGTCGTTTTGTTGCCACTTCCCCCAATGATTTTAGAAATTCTGATGGAATGTTATCTATCCCTTCTGCCTTATTTGACTGTAAGTCCTCCAAAGCTCTTTTAAATTCCGATTCTAATACTGGATCCCCTATCTCTTCTAAATCGACTCCTGTTTCTTCTTCTATCACATCAGACATATCTTCACCATCATAGAGACTTTCAATGTATTCCTTCCACCTATCTACTCTCTCCTCTGCATTTAACAGTGGAATTCCCGTTGCACTCTTAATGTTACCACCATTGCTTTTAATGTCACCAAAGGTTGTTTGGACTTTCCTGTATGCTGAGTCTGTCCTTCCGACAATCATATCTTTTTCGATGTCTTCACATTTTTCCAGCAGCCATTTCGTCTTAGCTTCCCTGCAGTTCTTATTTATTTCATTCCTCAGCGACTTGTATTTCTATATTCCTGATTTTCCCGGAACATGTTTGTACTTCCTCCTTTCATCAATCAACTGAAGTATTTCTTTTGTTACTCATGGTTTCCTCGCAGCTACCTTCTTTGTACCTATGTTTTCCTTCCCAACTTGTGTGATGGCCCTTTTTATAGATGTCCATTCCTCTTCAGCTGTACTGCCTACTGCGCTATTCCTTATTGCTGTATCTATAGTGTTAGAGAACTTCAAACTATCTCGTCATTCCTTAGTACTTCCGTATCCCACTTCTTTGCGTATTGATTCTTCCTGACTAATGTCTTGAACTTCAGCCTACTCTTCATCACCACTATATTGTGATCTGAGTCTATATCTGCTCCTGGGTACGCCTTACAATCCAGTATCTGATTTCGGAATCTCTGTCTGACCATGATGTAATCTAGAATGAGATTTGCACTCGGCAGCGGAGTGTGCGCTGATATGAAACTTCCTGGCAGATTAAAACTGTGTGCCCGACCGAGACTCGAACCCGGGACCTTTGCCTTTCGCGGGCAAGTGCTCTACCAACTGAGCTATCGAAGCACGACTCACGCCCGGTACTCACAGCTTTACTTCTGCCAGTACCTCGTCTCCTACCTTCCAAATTTTACAGAAGCTCTCCTGCGAACCTTGCAGAACTAGCGCTCCTGAAGGAAAGGATATTGCGGAGACATGGCTTAGCCACAGCCTGGGGGATGTTTCCAGAATGAGAAGAAATCTGCCAGGAAGTTTCATATCAGCGCCATTCCGCTGCAGAGTGAAAATCTCATTCTGGAAACATCCCCCAGGCTGTGGCTAAGCCATGTCTCCGCAATATCCTTTCTTTCAGGAGTGCTAGTTCTGCAAGGTTCGCAGGAGAGCTTCTGTGAAGTTTGGAGGGTAGGAGACGAGGTACTGGCAGAAGTAAAGCTGTAAGTACCGGGCTTGAGTCGTGCTTCGGTAGCTCAGTTGGTAGAGCACTTGCCCGCGAAAGGCAAAGGTCCCGAGTTCGAGTCTCGGTCGGGCACACAGTTTTAATCTGCCAGGAAGTTTCATGATCTAATCTAATTGAAATCTTCCCGTATCTCCCGGCCTTTTCCAAGCATACCTCCTCCTCTTGTGATTCTTGAACAGGGTATTCGCTATTACTAGCTGAAACTTGTTACAGAAGTCAATTAGTCTTTCTCCTCTTTCATTCCTTGTCCCAAGCCCATATTCTCCTGTAACCTTTTCTTCTACTCCTTCCCCTACAACTGCATTCCAGTCGCCCATGACTATTAGATTTTCGTCCCCCTTTACATACTGCATTACCCTTTCAATATCCTCATTCACTTTCTCTGTCTGTTCATCTTCAGCTTGCGTCGTCGGCATGTATACCTGAACTATCGTTGTCGGTGTTGGTCTGCTGTCGATTCTGATTAGAACAACCCGGTCACTGAACTGTTCACAGTAATACACACTCTGCCCAACCTTTCTATTCCTAACGAATCCTACACCTGTTATACCATTTTCTGCTGCTGTTGATATTACCCGATACTCATCTGACCAGAAATCCTTGTCTTCCTGCCACTTCATTTCACTGACCCCTACAATATCTAGATTGAGCCTTTGCATTTCGTTTTTCAGATTTTCTAGTTTCCCTAACACGTTCAAGCTTCTGACATTCCATGCCCCGACTCGTAGAACGTTATCCTTTCGTTGGTTATTCAATCTTTTTCTCATGGTACAAACAAGGAAAAAAGTCCAAAAATTTCTAATTTGTAATTATGTAACACGGAAATAATGTTTTTGTATTATTTATCGCTTTGTCTGTCCGTGTGTTAATACCATGTTTGGCGTATTACGTTCAAATGTATGTCGTATACTAAGGTCGATGGTCCTTGATGGTGTGAATATTTAAAGCCTCTGCGTCAGTTCAGTCAAACGATATGGCCATTTATGTGAAATAATTTTGTCCTCGAAAACTCACTCATCAAAACGTATGGTGCGAAAATTGGCAGTTGACCCTAGATAACGGAAAATGTAAGGTCATCCATATGAGTGCTAAAAGGAACTCGTTAAATTTGGGTTACACAATAAATCAGGCTAATCTAACAATCGTAAATTCAACTAAATACCTAGGTATTGCAATTACGAACAACTTGAATAGGAAGGAACACACAGAAAATGTTGTGGGGAAGGCTAACTAAAGGCTGGGTTTCACTGGCAGAACACTTAGAAAATGTAACATAACCACTAAGGAGACTGCCTACACTACGCTCGTCCGCCCTCTTTTAGAATACTCCTGCGCGGTGTGGGATCCTAACCAGATAACACTGACGGAGTTCATCGAAAAAGTTCAAAGAAAGGCAGCACCTTTTGTATTATCGCGAAATATGGGAGAGAGAGTCACAGAAATGATACAGGATTTTGAGTTGGAAATCATTAAAAGAAAGGCGTTTTTCGTTGCGACGGTATCTTCTCACGAAATTCCAATCACTATCTTTCTCCTCCGAATGCGAAAATATTTTGTTGACACCGATGTACATATGGGGGAATGATCACCACGATAAAATAAGGGAAATCAGAGCTCGTAGGAAACATATAGGTGTTCATTCTTTCCGCTGGCTATACGAGATTGGAATACTAGTGAATTGTGAGGGTGGTTCGATGAACTCTCTGCCAGGCACCTGCATGTGATTTGCAGAGTATCGATGTAGATGTAGACAGGGTACTCCCAGTTGACCTAGAATCATGAAATAGCAAATAAAGAAAAATAAATGTACAAATTGATAATTTGTAATTATATCCCACGAAAAAAATTTTTTGTCGTGTGTTATCTGATGTCAAACTCGAAATTAAACATTCTTGAAAATCTTGGAATCCTTTGGACCGATATCTTATAATAACAAGTAGAAATTGTTAGTATCCTCGATTCCCGGAATGGACACACTATGTACATAGTTAAGATCGTACGGTACCCTCAGTGTGTGAGTCGTACTCGTTCCTGGCCATTTTTGACGTTAAATTACCATTGTTAATTCTATGTTATAGAAACATGGAACCCGATTATATTTTTTTAGTAGACGTCATGCAGTGCGGATGCCATCTGGTTGTACCGCTCCGCAGTTAGCATCTCCGTTGTACTGTAGGTCTACTCGTCAGTTACTCTGTCGTAGCCATCATGGTATTAAACCATGAAACGGCATGTATCTGTTCGTCCATGCGATACAGATTCTAAGCTATACGTACATTAGAGTGGCACGTCTGTCAAGTTATTGTAAAACCTCGATTTTTAATGGTACTTTTTTTTTTAATTCAGTTGCTAGATTCATTTATTATTGTACTTCGACTTTGGATTGTATCCGTCCGTATGGACGGAATTTAACCTGACTTGATATCTTACAGCTCATTGTATGTTCTCCTTGTGATAGAGTAGTTTAAATCACTGTAGGTGTATGAAGTGACTACTAATGCCCGGTTTTATGACTTGTGTTTTTGCGTAAGCCTTTTTTTTTTTTTTGAGTCATTGGTCTTGTGACTGGTTTGATGCGGCCCGCCACGAATTCCTCTCCTGTGCCAACCTGTCATCTGAGAGTAGCATTTGAGACCTAAGTTCTCAGTTATTTTCGGGATGTATTGCAATCTTTGTCTTCCCCTACATTTTTTGCTCTTTGCCATGGAAGTCATTCCGTGTCTTAACTGGTGTCCTATCATCCTGTCTCTTCTCCTTGCCAGTGGTTTCTACATATCCCTTTCCTGTCTGATTCTTCGCAGAACCTCCTCATTTCTTACCTTATGACTCCACCTAATTTCCAAGATTCGTCTATAGCAGCACATTTTAAATCCTTCTATTATCAGCCACTACGTCAGAATTGCCTCCCTGGCGCCTTTGCCTCTCCTAAAGCCAAACTGATCGTCATCGAACACGTCCCCAGTTTTATTTTCTATCCTTCTGTACATTATTTTTGTCAGCGACTTGGATGCATGAGCTGTTAAGCTGAATTGCAATACTTCTACCACTTGTCAGCTCTTTCAGTCTTCGGAATTGTGTGGATGATGTTTCCCGAAAGTCAGACGGTATGTCGCCAGGCTCATACATTCTACACACTAACGTGGATGGCCGAATTTTAAAAATTCTGATGGAATTTTATCTATCCCTTTTTCTTTATTGACCTTAGGTTCTCCAAAGGTCTCTTAAACTCAGATTCTGATACTGGACCCCTTATCTCCTCTAAATCGACTCCAGTATCTTCTTCTATCAAATCAGACAAATCTTCCCGATCGTAGAGGACTTTGATGTACTCTTTCCACCTATCCTCTCTCTCCTCAGCATTTAACAGTGGAAATCCCGTTGCATTCTTAACGTTAAACCCCTTGCATTAAATTTTACCGAAGGTTGTTTTGACTTTCCTATACGCTGAATCCGTCCTTTCTTCACATTTTTCATGCAGCCATTTCGTCTTAGCTTACCTGAACTTCCTATTTATTTCATTCCTCAGGACTTTAATTTCTGGTTTCCTCTATTTCCCAGAACACTTTTGCATTTCCTTCTTTCATCGGTCAGCTGAAGTATTTCCTCTGTTACCTATGATTTCTTCGCGAGATGTCCATTCCTCTTCAACTGTACTGCCTACTGAGCTGTTTATATTGCTGTATCTATAGCCTTAAAGAACTTCAAGCCTCTCTCATCATTCCTTAGTACATCCGTATTCCACTGCCTTGCGTACTGATTCTTCCCGACTAATCTCTTGAACTTCAGCCTACTCTTCATCGCTACTAAATTGTGACCATAGTCTCTATGTGCTCCTGGGTACACCTTACAATTCGGTTTCTGATTTCGGAATCTCTGCCTGAGTATTCGCTATTACTAGCTGAAATTTACTACAGAACTCGATTAGTCTATCTCCTATCTCATTCCTTCTCCCAAGCCCATATTGTCCTGTTACGTTCTCTTTTACTCATTCCCTACTGCCTTTTTTCTTTGGTTTAAGTCTGTAACCTCGGTATATTTTACGTTATAGATATGAAGATGGCAATTTATATTGTCGAAACTAGTAATCCATTAATGTTTCTACGTAGCGATCTTGGAAAAATTTTCATAAAAAAAATGCAGTACCAATTCATGGATCCCTTCCTGCACTGACTAATCATGTCAGGTAACCACCATTACTGTAACTCGATGTTTACCTCTCTTACCACTCATTGCCAAGTCGACTAATTCGGAAACAAGCGTCTTACTGGTTTGCATTAGAAAAAAGAATCCAGATTCATTTGCATTATAAATCTGGTGTAGAGCAGAGTCTTCAAACGAAGTAACCTCTTTGAATTCTTTTTTGAAGTTTTCTGCAGCCATTTTATCCCCGAAAAACTTTCATCCGTCTCTTAAATCCTGTGTATGCCATGATGAGTTTTCCATCTTTTCAACCCACCTTCATTGGCTATGAATTTAGAATTGCCAATCGTGTAGCTTGATGTAAGTTTAGTGACTTTTCCTGCAGGACAGAACGGGTTATCGGAACATTATGCTCTCTTATAATTAAATGTTCCCCTGAGACATTTAAGTCGCTTTTTATTATCTACGGTAATAATCGAAGCAAACGAAATGGATTAAAATTTGTACTGCGGCAGGTACTCTAACTCGGGTCTTTTTGCTTGCTAAGCAGAAATGCTAACCATTACACCACCGCAGTTCTATGGAAAACATTGCTGCGCGAACTACCTAAGCGGAGTACCTCCCCAAAACGAACATCAATTCATTTTTCCCTTACATATTGTCACTACTTCCAGGGCTCTCCGATATTGGCAAGCACCTAAGCATTGGACGTAATGGGACGTCCTTGTACCATTGGTGATCTTATAGATCTTACGGCCAATGCTGGGGTGCTTGCCAATATCGGAGAGCGCTGGCAGTAATGACAATATGTAAGGGGAAAATGAATTGAAGCTTTTGTTGGGGAGGTACTCAGCTTCGGTAGTTCGTGCAGCAATGTCAATCATCGTACAACGGTGGTGTAATGATTAGCCTTTCTGCCTAGCAAGCAATAGGACAGCTGTCTGCTTTCGGCCGGTGAGCGGCGAGGACGTCTTGTTTACGTTTCGTCCGCAGAGTTGCGAGCGCGGGTAGTTTGTTTACTTCCTCGCCGCAGCTAGTACTCGGGTCCGTTGACATTTAGTCGGTATGGCTCATTTTTACAGAAAAGCTACCATCAAGATCACCTTCTAGCCCGATTACGCAAGACCACGAGCCTTTGAAATCTAACGATTCATCCGTGACGAAGTTCAAATGCCAACACAGCACATCATCGGTATCCACCTATCCATCACAAGTAGCGTCGTTTACGTCAAGATGGTCGATGATGAGTTATGTCACGCAGTTGTGAACAGATATGCGAACACTCTCTCGTTCAAGCACTCAGATGGTCACATGTGGGAGGTTACCGTTGACCACGCTGGACTATGATTAAGCACACTAAGAGTCTTCGAACTCCCGTTAGAACTGCCACCGGACGTAGTTACCTCAGCTTTCCGCCCTTATGGGATGGTAATTAGACACGTGACAGGAAAATGTAACACCTTCGAGACACACCAGGTCCTTAACGGCGTCCGACATGGCCAAATTGAATTAAAGAAACATGTGCCATCTTAATCATAGGTGGTTGTCGAGCAATCGTAATGTACGATGGACAACCTCGTACTGGTTCTGGTTGCTGCCAGGAGAGTCGTGTACGCTCGGCGAGTATTCAACGTCGGGTTACACAAAGTCCATTAGATGACATGGCACCACCTCCTACGCTCACAGCCCTCCACCTCAATTACGCAGGGGTGACACGATCGACCGTCATGACAGACGAGAAACCACTTGGAAGACAGGAAGCGTTAGAATGCCCTCCTGTCGCCAGTCCGGGATTGACCAACAACATTACGGTGTCCGCAGAGATTGAAGATTCGGACGAGAGAATGGAACTTGACGCTAGGGTTGTACCGACCTCTGCTTTTCTCCCTGAGGGGGATGCGATACGGGGACCACAAACTCTTTCGGACACAGAAACCCACGTCCGCAAACAAAAGTCACCGAGAAAACATAAAAAGCGACGTCGCACACCCTCAGACGATTGCCTCCACCGGACGTCTACTCCAGTTGACGACCGGACGGCCGACGAAACGACGAGGAAAACGGATGACACAGGATTGCCCTTACCTGTCACTTGTCTGATTCTGACAAACCCGATTCCGCTCTCTCGGGCAAACAGATGGCAAGCACAGCGCCCGCCGTTGGTACACAACCAGAAACAACTGCGGATTCACCCTTAGTCACTCAGCCCATAAGTGTTCTACCGCAGCCACCGTTAACTTACGGACCTTGGGCGGATGACATTGAAGATGATTCTACGCCCGCTGTGGTGGATGAGGAGAGGGGTCTCTCCTCTCACACCTCGGCCCCTCCCGAGTAGCAACAGATGACGGCGCGGACGCGGCCAGCAGATTACAGGTACCACCTTTTACGGCGACACTGACCGCGGCCCCAACCGCAGGAGACGGTCTACAGACCTATCGCTTAACGACCATCAACATTAACACCATTCGGACACGTACGAAGTTGTCGCTGCTCCAAGACATGCTCAATGCAGCAGACGTTGACATTGTCTTTCTCCAAGAAGTCTTCGTCGCCGATTTCCCGGGTATGTATGGTTATACGGCTCATGCGTCCCACGCCTCGCCAACTAACAGTGGAGTCGCAGTTCTCCTCAGAGAGGGCCTCGAGGCGGACGAAGTCCGATATCTCCCTGACGCTTGAGGAATTGCCGTAACGGTGCAAGGCGTCCGGTTTATCAACGTGTACGCCCCTTTCGGAACGAATCGCCGTCGTGTTCGATCGCTCTTCTTCGTAGAAGGAATAGCACCGCTTTTTCAGGGCAGGCACGATGACTTGATATTAGGGGGTGATTTCAATTGCACCCAAGAACCTAAAGATCAGCTGCCATGCCATTCACCGTGCCCCGAACTTGGGACACTCATCGGCGATCTCCAGCTGGTAGATACATGGGAACATGTCTGAGGAAATCGACCGGGATACACCCACTCCACGAGTCAAAAATGGTTCAAATGGCTCTGAGCACTATGGGACTTAACTTCTGGGGTCATCAGTCCCCTAGAACTACTTAATCCTAATTGACCTAAGGACATCACGCAAATCCATGCTCGAGGCAGGATTCGAACCTGCAGCCGTAGCGGTCGCGCGGTTCCAGACTGTAGCGCCCAGAACCGCTCGGCCAGTCTGGCCGGCATTTCACGAGCCACTCGTCTAGTCACATGGATAGGATTTATGTCCCCCGTTCTCTAGCGGAAACGGTGAGCGACACGGAGGTGTTGCCAGTAGCCGTTTCTGATCACGAGGTCTATATAGGTGCGTCACACTTCGTCGCCAACGGGTGTGGCGCAGCCGATATCCCTGGAAATTAAACCCCGCTCATCTCCCTTCTCCGGATTGTCGACACGCCATCGAAGATACGTGGAGTTTGTGCGTCCCGACATATCCTACATCTATTAGTTGGTGATTAAACTGCGCCAAGTCGGCCCTACGGAGAACCTTTATTACGTATGGTCGTGAGACTGCTGCTTGGAGGCGGCAGACCCTCGATTTTTATTTCACCGTCCTTCGCGAATGTGCCTCCTTGCCACCCATACCGGAACGACAGATAACCCATACGCGCCGACAGCTCGAAGGGGCGATCGTCCGAGTGCGAACACAAGACAGAATCGCAACGGAACGACCCATCATGTACCACGTCATTCGAGAACGTACACTGTGAAGACGGGCGCTGATACACGCCGTCACCACTAAGGACAGCCGTCATCACACCACTCAACGCGATATAGCTGCAGCCTTCTTCGACCATTACGCACGACTTTATTCTGCTTAATGTTCCGACCCGACGACGGTGACAGCAGTCTCACAATTGATTTACGGCATTGTCCCACAGGATTTACAAACTGAATTATTGAACGACATTACGAAAGACGAAGTTATCGACGACATAGGTAAAGGAGCGGCGAATAAGTCTCCTGGCCCCGACGGGTTCCCTGTGGAGTTTTATAGAACTTTCCAGTATTTATTGGCTCCCAAGTTCACAGACATCTGTCGGGAGCCTATGTCCCCCGCGGTGCCGCTCCCGGTGACCTTCGTAGACGGAATATTTATACCGGTTCACAAACCTAAAGGTTGGGCTCGAATACAAGATTACCGCCCGCTAACACTCGTCAACTGCGACATGAAGATATTCACCAGACTATTAGCAAACCGTCTACGACCGACCCTACCTTACGTAATCTCACCAGATCAGACTTCCCTATGGGGTATCAACAAAATCCACACAGCACTGTGTCGATACCGTGACTTAATAGCCCTAGCCAAGGCGCGCCGCATCCCGGGAGCGCTGGCATCACTAGATTTTACCCAAGCTTTTGATCGAGTGGATCACGCGTACCTAACGTCCGTTCTCCAGCACATGCAGTACCCACAGCAATTCACAGACGTCGTAATGCGCCTCCTCCGAGGGGCGACTTCCAAAGTGCCCGTTAACGGGCGTCTCTCGCAGTCCCCCCCGATTTTCCGCTCCGTGCGTGAAGGCTGCCCCTTGTCGACGTTACCATATGCTCTGGCACTGGAACCGCTCCTCTGTGGCCTCCGTCAACGCCTCACCGGTCTTACCTTACGTGACGTCACATTTTGCTGTACAGCCTATGCAGACGACCTGGTTCTCGTGTTCCGCAATCGCGACGATGTCATCAGAGCACTAGAATGAATTGCCACGTACGGTGTGGCTTCCGGCAGCTGTCTCAACGTCGCCAAATCGGTCGCCATGGCCATAGGAGACGGGTTGACTCCAGCGTGTGTCGAATCCCTACAACTTTGTGGCACTATCAAATCTCTCAGAATAGAGTTTCACGACGACATACGGCGCACTGCGGCTCTTAACTACCGCCGCTTATTACAACAAATTCGGGTCCAGATCTTCAACCTCCGTCTGCGGACCCTCGACATTCTACAAAGAACACACTTTGTCAATGTTTACCTCGCATCGCGCCTTCCACACACAGCGCGTGTTCTTCCAATACTGCCGGCCGCGGTGGTCTAGCGGTTCTAGGCGCTCAGTCCGGAGCCGCGCGACTGCTACGGTCGCAGGTTCGAATCCTGCCTCGGGCATGGATGTGTGTGATGTCCTTATGTTAGTTAGGTTTAAGTAGTTCTAAGTTCTAGGGGACTGATGCCCACAGATGTTAAGTCCCATAGTGCTCAGAACCATTTTAACCATTTTTAAATCTTCCAATACTGTTACTGATGGCTCGACGTCTATCGACGTCTATTAGCGGCATTCGGAGCCTACGTCAGTACAGGCATGCTCTTCAAAGTCAGTTATGACACGCTGACCCTTCTCCCAGAAAGGGGAGGCCTTGGTCTAGTCAATGTCCGCGACAGAGCTGTGGCCCTGTATGTCAGCTCACACATCAAGCTGTGGCACCACCAACCAGGAAGTTTGACAGGTTTGCTGTTGGAGTCAGTAGCTCCACCCTCCCTTATGTCCCCACTGACGACTCAAGACAAACCCCCACCCTTCTACTACTACGGGAACTTTTACACTGAACACAGCTATGCCCGTATCGCAGTACCACAGACGAAACAGGCGTCGGCGCGGGATATATATCATGTCCTACAGCAGAGGCGCCCACCAAACATCGTGGAGACCAAAAGCCCTCAGGTTAATTGGAAGGTAGTGTGGAAGACGATTCAGGTGTATACACTGGACAGAGACGTCCGATCCACATGGTACATCACAGTCAATGGTAAACGGATCACCCGATCACGCCTCCACAAGATAAACATGGCGGAATCGCCTCTATGTGTAGACTGCGGGATGCCAGACACGAACGAACACCGTCTTACATGTGGCGCAGCAGAAGACCTATGGCGTTGGTGCGACAAATTTTGTCGTATTTCCTGCGAGTGTCTCGGGAACACATTAAACCTCGGTTTCTACTATTTCCGACCGAGTGAGGTGGCGCAGTGGTTAGACACTGGACTCGCATTCGAGAGGACGACGGTTCAATCCCGCGTCCGGCCATCCTGATTTAGGTTTTCCGTGATTTCCCTAAATCACTCCAGGCAAATGCCGGGATGGTTCCTCTGAAAGGGCACGGCCGACTTCCTTCCCCATCCATCGCTAATCCGATGAGACCGATGACCACGCTGTCTGGTCTCCTTCCCCAAAACAACCAACCAACCAACCAATCTACTATTTCCGGATAAATAGTATTTCCCGCGCACCAAGACCAACGCTGTCACGTGGATCCGTGCGCATTCGGTACACTACTTATTTCACGATGGACCTAAAGATATATTCGACTTTTGGAACTACCTACAAGAACGTTATTGCAAGATCGTACGGAACTCAAAATACAGACAGTATTTTTGTAATTACTTAGGGAGTGCTCTACGCGGCCCTCCACGCAGCTGGATCATCAACAGGTACGAGAAGACACCCATTGAGTGAGTTGACAAGACTAAGTTCGATTCTCGGTGGAATAACATACGACATACGTGAAGACGTACCTGGATGAGGAAGCGTAAGAAGAGTAGCGACACACCCTTCTGCGTCATGTACGCACCACTTCTTTTTTCGTTTCCCCATATACATTACCTCGGTGTAGGTACGATCCGAGATATTGTTTTCTTTACTCAGAGCACGATACTGTGCTAGGTACATTTATTTTTGTTGTGGTATAAAGTAAAGCCAAATTAAGAATATATTAAAAACAGTAAATAAAAAGAAGGTGGATAGAGCGTCTGCCATGTAAGCAGGAGATCACAGGTTCGAGTCCCGGTCGGGGCACACATTTTCAACTGTCCCCGTTGATGTACATCAACGCTCGTCCGCAGCAGATGCCATCATCATATTTTAAATTTTAGGTTAGATCCGGATCGTTTTAAAACTTCTAATAAAGGACAAACGAAAAAACTTTGCGAGCTGATAGACATTTTTAACAGGTAAGATTTTCTACCTCTAATAGTTTCCAAGTAATGATTTTGTAAATATTAGAGGTATTTCATGGACAACTTGTAGTCCACTAATTATGTGTGTGAAATTTGTCCGATGCACGTGTTTATCTGATGCAGATTCCTGGGGAAAAAAGCTTTCATTTATACTTCGTCGCAACTGCAAATAAACTCTTTATCCCACTGGAGTAATGGGGACAGCTCCAAAAAGGATATTGTTTTGGTATAACCCTGCGGATTATAAGTCTCACTAAACATCATTATATCGATATTACACACGGTATGAAGGATACAAATACATTATATCTCTTATCCCTGTATTTCAGTTAATTAGAGCCTCGTTTATTTTCTTGTTGCTAATAGAAAGCGAAATCTCGTAATCCTGTTATAATGGAACGCCGAAAATTTTGCCAGTTATGATTCCCAATTAAATTTTTCGTCAGCGATTATTAACCAGTTTTGTCACGTATTATTTGCTACATTGGAAATCCCGGTGGAAATTTTCTCTTCATTTATTCGCTTCCAACCCGTCCTACACAGATATGATGCACTTGTTTTTTAATTTTATCCTTCCATTAATCAGAGCTTGTGTAACTCTTACCGTTATGCCACAAATTAACACGTTTTGTTTTACACGTTTCATCGCGGCATGTTAAGGAGAACAGTATGTTGAGGCTTGCACTAGTTGACACCCAAACTGTTCCTTGGTAATCAAACTACTGAGTTTTATACGTGTTTTGCTGTATTTTGCAATACCTCTCCACAGCAGCGAAATAGTACATGTTTTCGTAAAGTAATGAACGTTACACGAAATACAAGGCTTCAGTTTTAGTATTTTCCTCTTTCTATGAGTTTTGATTGATGTAACTTTCTATATGTTGAAATACGTAACTCTGGATACGTGTGAACTATTTATTACATTTTGACATAACTCACATTAGTGATTATATTTTCTATTTAATGTAATTTATTTCATATTAATCAAAACAGGATAGAGTCCCGAGTTCAGTAGCTACGCAACACCAAGTTATTTTAGGACAGAAACTCCAACATCTTTCATCCATTGTGCTTTCGTTAATGCAATATTTTAGGAATTAAAAAATTACTGATGCCTCCGACTTACTCTTAGTGTATCATAATGAAATCGTATTGAATGATTCGTTTCTACCGAGTGAGGATCTAACAGCGGTTTAAAAGACTGATAATATGTTCGTAATTCGAAGACAGTGCTTTCGAATAATAATTCTGATACCAGCCAGGTGTATCTGTAGTACTGCGGAAAGGAATACTCGTCGAAACTGTATTTTTAACACCGAATCTCGGTATCGTCCTCTGTTACAATGAAACGAGTAGGTGTGTGTTTTACGCTTATGCTATATTTTTAAGTGATAGTACAGGATTTTTATGCTTGCTGGGTTGAATTTGTTCTCGCAGTGCCATAAAATAATAATTTATATGTCGAACCATGAATTTCGTCATGTCTGTTGGCGTAGCGCTGCGAAATTTACAATTCGTATACGAGAAATCTTCCTGAATTTTTGTTCTTGTGGTGGTCTTTATTGTGGAGACTGGTTTGATGCAGCTCTCCATGCCATTCTATCCCGGGCAAGCCTCTTCATCTCCGAATAACTACTGCAAATCTACATCCTTTCGAACCTGCTTACAGTATCATCTCTTAATCTGTCAACAATTTTTACCTCACACGCTTCCTCCAGTACTAAATTGGTGATCCATTGGCGTCTTAGAATGTAAACTATCAACCTATCGCTTTTTTTGTTCAAGTTATGCCAAAAGTTATTTTTCAGTCTGATTCTATTTAGTACCTCCTCATCGGTTACAGGATGTACCCATCTAATCTCCAGCACTCTTCTGTGTCACCGCATTGTATTATGCGAGCGTATTTACTCTGCCGGTCGATGTATTACCAAATATTATACAGTGATCAGCAGCTAATTCAAGTGACTAAAACCATTCGACATAGCGGACATAATAAGAATTAACTCAGAATGCGGTCAGCAGTCTGAAGTCAGTTGCACACACTAGCGATTTTCCATATGCTTTTTATAATTGGAGCAAGCTCATAAAGTCATAACTTCAAAACGTGAGGAACTGATCGTACTCTACAGAAAGCTAGTAGAAAATACTTTAGAACAGTCAGTGGAAAAATTAATGGCAAAAAATACGTAGTACTGTAGGTTTGTTGACGCTATTAAAATATTACTAGCCAAGTTACACCATCCACATATGAAGCTAAGCTAAAACAGAACTAAAGTTAAAAAATGAAAGAAAAATGGATAGATATTTGATAGTGACATCAACATAGGACACAGTTGAGTGACGTTTGAAACTTGAGTAGTGGAATAGAAAAAATAAAGGTGCTGTAATGGATATGAACAAATACTATAGCCAAACTAACCTCCTAAAAGAAATTATTAAGAGACGACGATCTTAATGTAGAAGAGTGAAAGGAAGAATTTGATCTGGACCTTATAAGTTGAATCGTACGTTGTGAGAAACAGTAAAAGTAAAATGATATTAGGTTAGAAATGTGCGTGTTGTGGAGAATTCGAAAATGTCATGGATTGGAAGATAATTCAAAGGCTATTACTAGAAGCAATTAGAGAAAAATGTTCGTAAGCATCATGGAAAAAAGTAATTTGAGCAGCGTATTCGGCTTCATGAAGAACGTATAGAATGGGAAGCACTCATGAGGTAAGCTCAGAAGACTCAAACTACAAGCATGATCAGTAGAATGAAGAGCAACTGCATCGACGTAACAGTAATGATGACGAGAGAGAGAGGGGAGTGACAACATAAAAAGGAATTTGCATTTAGTGACGACGGATGGACGCAGTAATATATCTCTACACAAAATCTTATCAATGATGGTTTATTTTTAGCTTCTTCGCGAAAGCTCTCCCTTAATGAGCCAAGGCTGCAGTCCTAAGTGAAATCTGGCGATTTATTAAAGTTCCGCACGAGACGGCTTGGTGCTTAGTACATAATGTCACCTTAGCGATTACGTGTTAATGAGAGAGGCCATTCCTCGTTAACTGATAAATAT
Organism: Schistocerca americana; assembly: GCF_021461395.2. Classification (NCBI taxonomy): domain Eukaryota; kingdom Metazoa; phylum Arthropoda; class Insecta; order Orthoptera; family Acrididae; genus Schistocerca; species Schistocerca americana. Next base: position 123,714,165 of record NC_060124.1, read on the forward strand.
AACTGGCAGGATCTGGAAAAAGAGCAGAAACTAATGTTGAGAGTTCATTACAGTTGACTTCTCGTCATATAAGAGCCATGCATTGGCATATTTACATATTTCATGCATGAGAGCTCCAAAGAGTGCAGTTTGTGTTATAAGAAACAATTACTGCGTATATAGCTTTTTAATTTTTAAGATCCACCAATATACGAAGTCGATAACCGATAATTGATTTCGGTGCACTGTCACTTTCCACAGTCGACTGGTTCCTTATGACAGAGGGTGTTTACACATAATTTCAGATATCGGAAAAGGAAATAAAAATTAAATGCTGATCTAGCAACAGTAGAGGTTACTTAATATTTATATAGGCGATATGGACAAGCACTGGAATTCTGGGCTAAGTAAAGAATTGATATTTGAACGCTGAGCTATTTGGCGGCGATAGTATCGGAAAAAGAATACAATGTCTGAAAGTAACCAATTTCGTGTTTCACACAGAAGACCAGTGAAGGTTCAGTTTAATGAACAGCGTATCATGCGTATAACACAGTATACAGAGCGTTTTAATAAGTCTTTGCGACTAACGTTTAGGGGAGATAGATCATGGCAGGGGAAACAGCTTTTGTTAGACACAAAATGTTCGGTGACGTTTCCCAATGACGCTAGTCATCATTCAGTAATCGCCAGCCCTCGATATATGAGGTCATCGAACTAGCAGGGCCCACTAATCACGTGTGTTACCCACACCAATAAATTGATAGGTTAACTTTCAACCAGAAAACTATGCCCATGAGTGTCTATAGGCGGAAAAAGTTGTTTGGAAGTGAACCAGGAACGTTAATTTTGCTGGGCAAACGCCTTTTCAGACGGGACTGATGACTAGATGATAGGCAATACGCGTTGCACATGAACGCCACAGAGTTCATACCACGTGAAATCTCTTACTAGCATACTAATAACAAAACGCATGTAGCCTTGGAAGCATCAGCGAACGTGTAGTGTCTATCAACAGTTGTTCGCAGAGCCACGATGTATCACACCTAGAAGTCTGTCGCAAGGGCTATGAAGGCACTCTATACCTAGTAGTTTTGTAGAGTGCAATATACAGTTTAGGTGTGGATTATACTGAGGTGACGAAAGACATGACATATCTCCAAATATCTATTGCGTGGCAAGTGCAGCTATTCGACGTGCTCAAGTGGTTGGAAGTCGCCGATAGATATATTGAGCCATGCTCCCTCTATAGCCATCCATAATTGGGAAACATGCTGGTGCAGGATTTTGTGGACTAATTGACACTCTATTGTGATGTGATTTTTGAAGTTTTCCCGGTGGACATAATGTTCCATCATCTTTCGGGCGTGCACTCGGGACAGCGACAATTCTTCTTGCGATATTTCGGCTAGAAACCTCCCAGCCATCTTCAAGGCTAGTCGGACACTGAGTTCATAGCGTTTGCGCGTGCCTATTTATACGGAGAGTCACTTAATACAAAGCTGCTGAGGATTGAAAGCGCATGCGTCTAAGATATCAAAGTCGCCACTACTGCGCTAGTCATAAATAAGATGTATATGGCAAAGATAAACACATAAGCGCAGAGTGCAAACAAAATAGTGCTGCTGCGAATCCACCGCGCTTGTAAATTTTTATTTTTAAAAATGTCCACTGGAATTCGTGTCGGGCGAGCTGGGTGAAAAAATCATTCGGTCGAACTGTACGGAATGTTCGTCATAGCCATCGAAAATCGCTGAGATTCGGTGACATGGTGCATCGTTATCTACGAACATTCCATCGTTGTCTGGGAATATGAAGTCCATTAATGGATGCAAATGGTCTCCGCGTAGCCGAACATAACCGTTTCCAGTCGATGATCGGTTCAGTTGTACCAGAGGACCCAGACCATTCCATGTAAACACAGCCCACAAACATTACGGCGCCACCCCAACTTAGAAAGTGCCTTATTGAAAACTTGGGTCCACGGCTTCGTAGGGTCTGCACCACACTTAACGACCGAAATCGGGACTCATCTGACCAAGAGATGGTTTTCCAGTGGTCTACCGTCCAACTGATATGGCCACGGGCCCAGGAGAGGCGCTGCGGGTGATGTGCTGTTAGCAAATGCACTGGCGTTGCTCATCGGTTACCATAGCCGATTAACGCTAAATTTCGAAGCACTGTCCTAATGGATACGTTCGCCGTAAGTCCCACATTAGTTTCTGCGATTATTGCACGTAGTGTTGTCTGTCTGTTAGCACCGACACCTCTACGCAAACGCCGCTGGTCACGGTCGGTAAGTGATGACGTCGGCCACTGCGTTCTACGCGGTGAGACGTGATACCTGAAATTTGATATTCACGGCACACTTTTGACACTGAGGATCTCCGACTATTGAATATCCTAAAGATTTCCGAAATGGGATGTCCCATGCGTCTAGCTCAAACTACTAATCCGCTTTCGAAGTCGCTGAATTATCGTGGTACGGCCGTAATCGTGTCCCAACCCTTTTCACGTGAGTCCTCTGACTACCAATAACAGCTCCGTCAATGAAACGTTCTTTTATACCTTTTGTGCACGATACTACCGCCATCCTACATGTAGCTACACCTTATCCCATGACATTTGTCACCTCAGTGTGACAGGGATATAGCACCTCGTTTCCGTGAATATGCGATATTACGCAAATGTGAGGAAATTATAGAACGCTCTTACATGCTGATATATTCTAAACCGATGATATATCTTAAACTGATCGATTGTGATATATTTCTTGCTGTGATGTTGCTTAATAACGCCAAAGAGGAGCGAAAATACGAGGACTATCCACAAAGTACATTACGTTTTGGGATTAAAAATAAATAAAGTATTGGAATTTTTTTATTATATGCAGATGAAAGCCACACTTGAATACTACTTTTCTACACAGTTGCCATTTAAATTAAGGCACGTATCGTAGCGATGGCCGAGCTTGGCTATTCCTTCGTCGTAAAATTCGGCCGCCTGCGGCTTCAACCACGTGGTTACCTCTTCTTTTGGGGCAGAAAAGGTGCGATTTTTGTGGATTTCCTGGAAAGAGGCACTACAATAAACTCTCAAAGGTATTGCCAAACTTTGCACAACCTCAGAAGAGCAATACAAAACAAGCGCAGGGGAAAGTTGGACTCAAAGATCTTGCTGATTCACGTCAACGCCAGGGCCCACACGGCAAATGCCACTCGTGAAGTTCTCGATTCTTTTAAGTGGGAGTTGTTTCCTCATCCGCCGTACAGTCCCGACCTGGCGCCGAGCGACTTCCACTTATTTCCAGCAATGAAGAAGTGGTTGGCTATGCAGCGTTTTGATGACGACGCACAGCTTCAAGAAGAGGTAACCACGTGGTTGAAGGCACAGGCGGTCGAATTTTACGACGAAGGAATTTCCAAGCTCGTCCATCGCTACGATAAGTGCCTTAATTTAAATGGCAACTATGTAGGAAAGTAGTATTTAAGTGTGGCTTTCATCTGTACATAATAAAAAAACGTCCAGTACTTTATTTATTTTTAATTCCAAAACATAATGTATTTTGTGGATAGCCCTCGTAGGTAAGTGACTATGACCTACGATGTTTGTTTGAAATATAAAGAAAATACAGGAAAATTACAACTTTCACAAAAATTTCAGAGAAAGAAGAAAATGAAAGCGCCTGCAGACAGCAGCGGGGTGACTAACTAAAGAAGTGACGTTTTTACCGCTCAGAGTACTGAAGTAGATCTAGTAGATCATGGATGTTACATTAAAGTCGGAGTGTGTGAACAACAAGAGAACTTCAAGGAGCAACTTGTGTTGTCAGTCATCAGTACAGTTTCTGATGCGTACACCAGCAATGCAAAACAGAGGTGGGTCTACGAGTTATTTACATTGTGTGCGGGCACCAGGGCACTATATGCATTAGTAATTACATTAATTTAGGTACGCATGTGTATTTCATTTGGACGGAATTGGTGTCGTTTTACTTATTACATGCAGAGTAACACGATGCCTTGAAATTTCGCCGACGTGGAGTATCTGTTGCCGCCTGTGTGGGGTGCTGCCTCTATCAACTAAGATATTAAATACCATGGGCAGAGGTCTTCCTTACTCCGCAACTCTCAGGTTATCAACAGGGTAGGCTTTGCTGCAGCTAATTGAAGCATAATTGGATTTCAGGAATTATTATGTCTGAGTTATAAAGAGATGGAGCACACGAGCGGGCCTACATTAAAGATCGCGGCTTAGGAGCTGCAATTGTTCCACCTACCGCATTGTGTCTTGTAATTGCAGGCTAAATTATATCGAGCGGCTGAAGCCAAGACGGCGCGGAGCGAACAAAGCGAGCAGATGTGAAGAACAATATGTTCCATTAAGCCAGGCGGCGTTCCTTTCTCGCTCTAATTAGTTGCTACTGCTGCGAGTTTCGTAGAGCTGCTGCGATTGTTCCTCGTGTCTCTGCTCGGTGCTGGAAATAGTTACACCGAGGCCAACACGGCCCCGGCCGCTCTTTCTTGCGCAGTTTAAACAAGACTTTGCATAATTAGCGACGAATTAAGCGTGGACGTCCAGGAATGATTACAACCACCACAATAAAAGATCTCAGCGACATAGAGAAGCTTTTGTTTTTGAGTCCTATCGAAAATTCTTTAATAACGGTCAGTAGTTCCTGGATGTCCATCGTTGCTATTCGCTGAGCTACACGTCGTGGCAGAAACTCGCACTACCTTTCTATGTTGTTGCTGAAAATAACTGAAACCGTTTCCACGCCAGATGACAAAGTTCTTAAGACGAGGTTTTAGTAGTTGGGTTGGTAGTTGATTTGTCCTTCAACTTTCATGCTTAATATATGCCTACAATTAGAGGCCGTGTCAGGAGGAATAGACTTAGAAGTGATCACCAGGCGCGAACATAACTTTATCGCCCACCCCCACCCCCTCCTTCCCTCCTTCACCAAATCTCCAGAAACACATATAGTAATACAATACAGGATGTGAATTTTAAGCTGACAAACAAGAGTAACTCGAAAAATAAGCTTCACACGAAAGAATGTGTAGAATCCAAAGTTTATTATTTTCGAGGGGGACACTTGCTGGTGCTAAAATTATCCCGGCATCACAGCCCCCTGGGGGTGGGGCGGGAGGCAACTTTAAAATTTCAAATTGGAACCCTCATTTTTTATTGCAGAATCAGATTCTACATAAAAAAACTAGGTACATTTTGTCTTAAACATTTGTTTGATTCTTGGTGGTTGTTGCTGTAATTCAAGAAAATCGTTCTCATCTTTGCGTGGACCATGGTTACGGACAAATAAAAATACTTATTACTTCGTAAATTGTGATTCGCTAAAACTAAAACTCTCCCTCTGTCCTCATAGGGTGGGGTTTGAGAGAGAAGAATTACAGTTTTACAAACGTTGACCCAAATACTGTATTAATTTTTTCCGCAGATTCGGATGAGTTTCGTTTATTTCGCGCTCATTAGGACACACAACATTTAATTATCAAACAAATCATCTGACTTGCTAACTAACGAACCAAACATCCTACTTACTATCGAGAGATCTCATTTTTTTATTTATCCGCAACTATTTTCCACACAAAAATGAGGACATGGACTTTCTTGAATTACAGCGCCAACTACCAAGAATCAGAACAAATGTTTAAGACAAGATGTACGTAGTTTTTCATGTAGAATCTGATTCTGCAATAAAAAATGGCGGTTCCCATTCGAAATTTTAAAGTTGCCTCCCGCCTCACCCCAGGGGGCTGTGGGAGCGGGATAATTTTAGCACCAGCACATGTCCCCCTCGAAAATAATCAACTTTGGATTCTACAAATTTTTTCGTGTGAAGCTTATTTTTCGAGTTAGTCTGGTTTGTCAAATTAAAATTTACAACCTGTATACAGCATTTACTCTAACAACATATTTTCCTGAAAATCTGCCTTGGATACCTTTCGACGCCCCTCTGCAAAGGGCGCCCGCGGCATGATAGGCTCCCTTACACCTTCTTCCCTATTCCTCTGCACGAGGGTTGCTGTGACCCTGGAGTTTTTTGTTCTTTACTGTACATGCACCGCTGCGTATACACAGCCCGCGACCACCAATGCCAGTTCGGCGTTGAGTGTGACCTAGTAGAGGACGGACGTTCGAAGGAGTGAATCTTTGTTGTTTGACTAATTTGACAGAGATATTCTTGACAGGTCAGTTGAACCTAGAGTACAGTTCGTGAACTACTCTATCGTCTACGGGTGAAGTACATTACTGTGAAAATGACGCGAAGGATGGCATTTTACTAATGGAAGTGAAAGTGATGTAAGTGACTTTGGTCATCGAAGTGATTCTGAAGCTGCTGTTCCTGCAGCAGTTATGGATAACGGCGAATCTAATGAGTCTGCCGAATTTTAGACAGCGATGATGAAACTGCAATCGTCCCCGGTAAGAATGGTCATTGTTGGAAAACAGCTGTCCCTCATGAAAGAGGCCTGTCAGTTGCCTGTAACACTGTAGTCCATATTCGAAGAATGTTGAAATAATAAATGAAGCGATTTATGAAAAATTGAGAACACTTCAAAATACTTGTGTAATACATGCAAATTATTAAATGAATAGCATCTTCATCTAATTTAACTGTGGATGAAGTCCTTAGATCCGGATCCCTTTCAAGTTTCGTCGTTGAAAGCTTCCACAGCAGTTTTAATATGGTCTAGAATTTTTGGTTTATTAATAGTAATATTCCCTGAAAAAATTCATGCACTAAACGCATTTTATTGCAGCTCTGTCATGTGAGTCCAATTTGATGATAAAATATACCATATTCAGGCAGTTTCTCCAGAAAATAATTGAGGCTCACTGTTACCCTGGTGCAAAGTTGTGTCACAATTTCGGAGGCGTACACTACTACGCTTAAGACGATAGTAGTATAGGCAACTACGAATGAAACATTCTATAAAACATGTTTTCATCTCCTATTGTTAAGAGAGATACAGCTTTTTGTATTTAATCTGAATAAATGCTCACAGAAGGTTTTAAGCAAAGGTAAATCCTTAACTTCAAAGTTGATTTTCAGAAATTCCACCTCCGACTTCAACGCACTTTCGAATTCTCTTGACAACACCAAGTGGGGCTCTTCTGAGGTCGGTCTTTCAGAGAGAAACTGTTTCCATAATCTGGTCAACTCGTGTCTCGTGATTACTTCTTTGAATTATAATAAGGATTTAATATTTCCTACTAAATTTTAAATTTAACCGTTGTTTTAACGCATTTTTTCCCACTCAAGCGATGCGAAGTGTAACTCCATCCCTGCAGACAGGGGACTGAATTTCCGAAATAGCGTCTTCCACAGTATGTACACGGGGACGCACAGTGATGCTACTTGTGATTTAGAAATGAAAGTCGCCGGCCGCTGTGGCCGAGTGGTTCTAGGCGCTTCAGTCCGGACCAGCGCTGCTGCTACTGTCGCAGGTTCGAATCCTGCCCCGGGCGTGGGTGTGTGTGATGTCCTTAGGTTAGTTATGTTTAAGTAGTTCTAAGTCTAGGGTACTAATGACCTCAGATGTTACGTCCCATACTGCTTAGAGCCATTTGAACCATTTGAAGAAATGGAAGTTAAATGTGTCCACCCCCTGCTCCCCTCAACTGCATCGCAGCCAACTTCCTTACCTCGCGTCTCGTAGATGTTGCCCCAACTGGTTTCTTGTCTGTCGGTCGCGAGCTCTAAACGCCTGTGCATAATAATGTGACAACATAATAAGAATCGTAAAATGTTAGGATGCCAACTAATTTTGTTTTATTTTCATGAATTTTAAAATTAGTACAACAAATTCTAGACCCAGTCTATCATTAATATTGATAACAATATTCCCGACCATTAATCGTTAGTTCCCGAGCACGGAAAAAGTCGCAAAAAATGCTTGACACGATTTTAGAATCAACATAACATCGCTCAAATATGTTTTCCAAGGCAACTCTAACAATTAATTCCGTATTTGCAAGGAGTTGCACTTCACACACTATTTCAAGTGTTGACACCATGAAAACCGATAGTGGACTTCCTTGGATTGACACAACATTGCACAAATACGTCGACCAAGGCGTTTTTTTTTCCACAAACTGTTCTGCCTTCACATGGTTTTATTCTATACACGGGTTCTTGTTTTACATCCTCGAAAACCGATCGCAAACTAATAGTGAGTTCTCTTAGTAGTTTGGTGCCATCGCTCTCATGGTCCACCTGTGATTGGTCAATCCTTTTCATCAATAAGCACTGACAGTAATTATGTAAGGTGCAATATTTTTGGTTTACTTATTCTAGGATTGAAGACAACTGTGTAAGCTGAAATGACATGTTTAATGTCGCAATATTAGCACAAAAATACAAGCTTTTACACACTTTTCAATGTGACAACAAAAAACAGTTGTCATGATAACGCATCTCATCAACATCAAAAATTGAAGTAATCCTAAAAACTATAATATTAAATATTAACTCTCAGAAAGTTAAATTATCCTAAACACAACAATATTAAAGTTTAACTAGAAGTTTCTTTTCAAAATTATTCCTACACTTACATTATGATTTTGGTCAGTACTACGAAGAGCGTCCGATTCCGGTTCAAAGTTTGGTACTATTTTTAGGATGAGTCTACAGTGGATGGCTAGTTATGTGACAAATTGAACAAAAGATTACCCAAGGTTGCTCGAGTTTACAGTGGACACAAGCTGGTGAACCAACAAGTTTACGCCTCTGCACGCGGTATTTACCTAAGCTGCGATGAGCTGTGGTCTGCTAGGCCACTCTCTTCCGTTGAAATTCCTATAAACTAATTACCCCTTTGTTGAATTTTCCAGCAGAAAGTTTCCCTATGTTTCTCGTTATGCGAGAGAACATGTACTCATCCCTAGTCTTAGAATGTGGCGATTTACACGCACATGGTTGGAGCAGCGTGCATATTATAATGCCCTCTCAGTTCTCGCAAGAACAATAAACTAATTGGCTGGTTCATTTCTCCACAGTTAGAGCTAAACGATGCTACAGCTAATTTATAGCTGGATACCAGCCGCTGTGAATGCAGTATTCCCACAAATTACTCCTCTGCGTCGTACAGAACGCTCCATTCTGCACTTGACGCCAGTTCAGAGACGAGTCCACGAAAATTTCCGTCTTGTCGTCCGTCGATCTGTCGAAGTGCCTACTGCAGCTGCGCAAACTCGGCTGGTCATCGGCCTCCTTGATCGACTGCTGCCGCTGCCGAACATTGTGGCTTAACGTGTCAAAGTCTCCAAAATGTACACATAACCCATTGTAAGTCTTTACGCATTTTTCTGACAAATCTCCGCTTTGAACAACCATAAACTAGAAATGGCTCTGAGCACTGTGGGACTTAACTTCTGAGGTCTTCCAGAACTTAGAACTACTTAAGGACATCACACACATCCATGCACAAGGCAGGATTCGAACCTGCGACCGTAGTGGTCGCGTGGTTCCAGACTGTAGCGCCTAGAACCGCTCGGCCACTGCGGTCGGCCATAAATTACACGTAATTGTTACACATCCTACAACGGCAATATCTCTATCGGTAATTGTGTGCAGATTCAAGGTCGGAACGATATTGGGTGATGTAAGAAAGACAAAAGAAACAAATAAATAAGCACTATTTACTAGATGATCGGTTTCAACATATTAAAGGTGCCATCATCAGATCTGAATGCCGCGTAACATGTATAGATCATTTGGATATAACGATACATGAGGCATACCAGCTGATATAAAACCACTGCCGCAGAAATAAAAATTAAAACACAACTGCTCTCATTTTTATTTCTGCGACAATGATTTTATATCAGCTAGTCTGTCCCATGCATTTTTATATCCATATGACCTATGCATGTAAAGCGGCATTGAGATCTGATGACCGCACGTTTAGTTTTTGAAACCGGTCATCCTATAAATAGCATTTAAGCGATCTTCGGTTTAGAATTATTTCTACAACAGTGGGTATAGGAAGACAACAAAATCGAGCATTTCCTGCAGTGACCGAGGGCCCTCTCAGGGCGGCGGCGACATTCTTCGGCGCGACCGCAGCGCGGCAAGTCGGTGGACCGCGAAGGCGCGGCGTCGGCGAGTTTGTCTGGGAGCGCGCACCGCTGTTTGCCGACGTCGGCACTCGCGGCGGGAAGTTGCTGCGCCCCGGCTGCGGTTGGCGGCCCTGCATCCGCGCACCGCAGGCCGGCAACTGTCGCCGCGCCCGCTGCGGTAATTGCGACACTTGGGCAGGATTAGCTGCGGTCGGCCGCCGCAAGCCCCCGTTTGTCGCACCGCTCGGGGAACGCCTGCCAGCCACCCTCTTCCGAAGCGCCGGCGGTCGCGCGTATGTCCCGGCAGTGACTATAGCTAACCCTGCTTCGCAATATCCGTTTGGTTTCACCCAACCGCTTTAGCCTCTCCCGTACGGCGAGCGGTTTTAAGTAGGACATAACGACCTGGTAAACAATTGCTAGAAACAGGATCGTGTCGCTAACAAGGGCACCACGTCTCCTCTTCACCCAAATTTCGGCCAGATTAATGCAAGAGCAGTTGAACGCAGTGGACAGTGTCTTGAAAGGAGGATATAAGACGAACATCAACAAAAGCAATACGAGAATAATGGAATGTAGTCCAATTAAGTCGGGTGATGCTGAGGGAATTAGATTAGAAAATGAGACACGGAGTTTTGCTATTTGGGGAGCAAAATAACTGGTGATGGTCGAAGTAGAGAGGATATCAAATGTAGACTGGCAATGGCAAGGAAAGCGTTTCTAAAGAAGAGAAATTTGTTAACATCGAGTATAGATTTAAGCGTCAGGAAGTTGTTTATGAAAGTGTTTGTATGGAGTGTAGCCATGTATGGAGGTTAAATATGGACGATAAATAGTTTGGACAAGAAGAGAATATAAGCTTTCGAAATGTGGTGCTACAGAAGAATGCTGAAGATTAGATGAAGTATCACATAACTAATGAGGAGGTATTGAATAGAATTGGGGAGAAGAGGAGTTTGTGGCACAACTTGACAAGAAGAAGGGACCGGTTGGTAGGACATGTTCTGAGGCATAAAGCGATCACAAATTTGGCATTGGAGGGCAGCGTGGAGGGTAAAAATCGTAGAGGGAGAACAAGAGATGAATACACTAAGCAGATTCAGAAGGATGTAGGTTGCAGTAAGTACTGGGAGATGAAGAAGCTTGCACAGGATAGAGTAGCATGGAGAGCTGCATCAAACCAGTCTCAGGATTGCAGACAACAACAACAACAACAACAATGGTCTATGTAGTCGTGAAAGGGAAAGAGGTCGGAGCTTCTGACGGTCAGGCACTTAGAATAACTGCATTTTATATGCAGGTAGAGGGATGCATAAACCATTTAAGTTCTCGTAATTTCCAGGCGCAGCTGAAAAGAGTGCAACCGGTAATCCGAGGGTCGTGGAATTGAGTCCCTCGACGAATTGTTATAAGTTTTTGCGTTGCTAACACTGCTAATAAACCGAAATAATGCTCACTATACTATATTTGTTAATATGTTCATAACAGGAACGAAAAGGAACCCCATGTTCGTATCTAGCGCTGACCACAACGATCGATGGACCGATTTTATTTGTCCCGTCAACCTATTGCTTGGTTCAAAATGGTTCAAATGGCTCTGAGCACTATGGGACTCAACATCTGAGGTCATCAGTCCCGTTCAACTTAGAACTACTTAAACCTAACTAACCTAAGGACACGACACACGTTCATGCCCGAGACAGGATTCGAACCTGAGACCGTAGCGGTCGAACGGTTCCAGACTGAAGCGCTTAGAACCGCTTGGCCACGCCGGCGAGCCCTATTGCTTGGCTCCAGTTTTCGAGGCCTGCTCGAAGGTCAGATACGAAGTCCTGTACGCTTTAACGACAGTCTCTTCGTGGAAACTTATTCGCAGAGTCCTTTCTTTGGAAATCTATTTGCAGTCCCAAATTTCCCTTGCCTTTCCCTTTATGTATTTTATGAAAATATTAATAAACTATCTTGAGCATTCTTTCGGATTAATTTCAGTGCGAGTAACGTAAGAACTGAATAAAGTTGGTCTCTGCATGTGTACTGGACCCTACAGCCCTCCGATTACCGTTCAGAACTCTTCCTGTGCGGCGACCGCTGCCTGGAAGCCACGCAATATCAACGTAAATGGCTCTGGAGTTGCGAGATATTCGCAATAAGATTCCACAGCGATCCAGGAAATACTTATTTAACTATAATTCCAGTCACTCCGTGTTCAGTCCACGAGTGGCCTACCGGGACCATCCTCAGTGGAGGATGCGGATATGAGGGGCATGGGGTCAGCTCAACGCTCTCCCGGTCGTTATAATGGTGTTCTTGACCGAAGCAGCTACTATTCGGTCGAGTAGCTCCTCAATTGGCATCACGAGGCTGAGTGCACCCAGAAAAATGGCAACAGCCCATGGCGGCCTGGATGGTCATCCATCCAAGTGTCGACCACGCCCGACAGCGATTTTACTCCGGTGATCTCACGGGAACCGGTGTATCCACTGCGGCAAGGTAGGATAACTCCAGTCACGGTCCACAAATTTTTATTAATCAGATAATTAATTTCGATCACTGAAGACCATTTATTCAGGTCTGAAGATGGTCATCGCTGTCCTAAATTAATCACTTGATTAATAAAATTTATGGATTTACAGTTAAATAAAAACGTTAGTAACTCATGCCTTGCGAAATGTGCTATGTTTTTCTAAACACATAACCATCTGGGGCTTCCATTACTGCCACCTTCATTCCTGGCCAAACCCTGTGCATACCATAAAATGGGACGAAATCGTAAGACGAGGCGTGGTACCCTTGTAAGTCAACGAACTCTGCACTAACTGACACACCTGGAGAAAACATAAATATTGTGCGTTGGAAAATACTGACAGGTATTATTTACAGAAAAAGGGAAAAGCAGGGGGGATTCGACATTAACGTCCAATGAAATCTAGGAAAACTGTCTCTAAGCCTTATCTTAGAGGATAGGTTGGAGAAATGCAAACCTGTGTTTATAGCATTTGAGGATTCTTAGAAAGCTTTTAAAAATGTTGACCGGAATACACTCATCGAAATTTTGAAGGTAGCAATGGTAAAGTACAGCGGCGAAAAGTTATCTACAACTTGTACTTGGCAGACTGCAGTTACAAGAATCGAACAACAAGAAAAGGGAGCTGTGGTTGAAAAGTGAGTGGGACAGTTGGTATCATTCCCCTCACGTTATTTAGTCTGTACATTGAGAAAGCAGTAAAGGAAACGAAGTCGAAAGCAGGAGCGCGAATTAAACTTTCAGAGAAATAAAATAAAAAACTTTGATGTTGGTTGGTGACATTGTGACAGTATCAGAGACGGCCCAGGATCTGGAAAATCAGTTGGACGATACGGATAGTGCCTTGAGAAGAGGTTACAGAACGAATGTTAACAAAAGTGAACCTAGGGAAATCGAATGTAGTGGAATTAAATCGAGCAATGCAAAGAGAATTAGATTAAAGAATGAGGTACTAAAAGTAGGAGACGAGTTTTGTTATTTGAGTAATAAAATAACTGATGATGTCCGAAGGAGAGAGGGTATTAAGTGCAGACTGGCAATATTAAGAAAAGCATCTCTGGAAAAGAGGAATTTATGAACATCTACTGCGTGACTCAAAAAGAAAGAACAGATTTCAATTTTTACTATAGACAAAATATGAAAGTTACACTGTAGGAAATACGGCAACCAGTTAAAACTTTTTTGAAATCACTTTACTGTTTCGTTATGGGTCCGAGCCCATCGTTTGACTATAGCTTTACGTTTGTGTCTTCGTGAAAAGATCTCTTTTTCGTGTTTTAGGATAGAAGTTTGATTTTCTTTCACGATCAGTGCTGATTAATGAAATGAACTAAATAAGATTCAGTGTTTTATTTAGTTCAGTTCATTGATCAGCATGAATCGTTAAAGAAAATTAAATTTTAAATGAAAATCAAACCCCTGTTTTATATGAAGGAGAGCTTCTCTTGCAGGCACAAATGTAAAGCTTGCGAAGAAGTCAACGCGACAATCTGATGGCGGGCTCGGACCCAAAACTAATAACGGTACAATAAAATCATTTCCAAAAAATTTCTGGCTGTTTGAGTAGTTCCCTCAGTGAAATTTATGAAAACAGCTGCTGTGTTCTCTAACCAAAATGGATAAAATGAACTGTGAAAGATGACATTGTGCACGTCACTAGATATTGGAAGGTAAAAAGTTTTGTGTTTGCACATACACTGTGCCATACACTGAACGTGAGCACCACGCGTTCCTCGAGAAACACCTAAACGTTAGTCCATTTCACTTCACACATGAATCACCAGGTCCCTGTTTATTGAGTCGACATGTTCCACTGCTCGGCTTCTCAGCTCTTGAAGAGTAGCTGCCTCAGATGGGACAATGACTGTCTTCCATGGGTCCCCACAAAAAAGAACCAGGTGTAATGTCTGGTGATCTGGGTGGCCAAAATCAATTGAAAAGATCTTGTTGACGACGTCTTCCAAGCGAGAGTTGTGGGATGATGTTATTAAGATAAAGCGAGGCGTGGCGACGTCAGGCATAAAAATGAAATCATAGGAATCTTGGTAAAGTTTTGTAGCATGGCCAGGCATTGCTCGAAAAAGGAAGGTCTATAAACATTGTGAACAGAAACGGCACAAAACACAATACTGAAGTATTGAATCAAACTGGGGAAAAATCTATGACACAACGGAGCCAAAAGAAGGAATCTGCTGACCGGACACATCCTTAGACCTCAACGAACAGTCAGTGTGGTACTGCAGGAAGATATGAAGGGTAAAAATTGTAGAGAAGACCTAGGGACGAGTGGAGTGGGCAGGTTCAAGGGAAGGTAGGTTCCAGTAGTTAACAAGAGCTGAAGATACTTGCATCGGACAGACTAGCGTGAGGAGCTACGTCAAACCTACAAACCAGTCAACAGACTGAAGACGACTACAATAGCTACAAGAACAACAACAACAACAAGGGAATTATGGTCCCTTTGGAGAAGGAAGAGCGTTGACGATGGTGTTCGCGCGTATGTTTTTCGCGTCCGCCGCAAGTAATTACGTAACGCTATTTTGTGTACTTCTCTGTAGCAACGTCTCAGTGTTGCCGCACCTCTGGAGATGACTACAGTTTTCAGTATCGCAGCTTCGGTACCGCCTGGAGGCTTTTGTACTTATCGGTTAGAAGCTGGTAACAGTGCTTCCAGCGATCAGGGGTGTTCTTTCACTACAGGATGACAGCTTTTACTCTTCATAAAATATAATCGCTGCGAAATTATAGATTTGGAGGGAATGTTGTATGAGCACGAATAATGTGCACAATATGGACAGGTCAGTAATTTAAAGAAAAACGGAAGTAATGTTGAGCAGTAAAAACGAGAATCGAGGCAAACCTGTTAGTACTGCAATGTATATAGTTATAAAATTAGTATCGTAGCAGCTATATAAAGTTCAGAAGTTAGGGTTTCGGCTTACGACATCGTCAAATAATCCCATACACCAACATCTGATACAGATATGACGTCACACGCGGTTACAGTCAAGCGATGAAATACGCTGTAAGAGATGTCGTTCGTTATAAACTCATGATAGCATACGCCGAAACTATTAACGTGTTAAATATAGAAACAAAAAACAAGTGCGATCTAGAGTGAACCTATTACTATAAAGTAGTAAAATGACTGCTGTCTCCTAAACAGACATTATACCGGCTTTCGATAACATTGTATATGAATCAGTGCTACTACACTGGTAGCAAATAAATTAAGAACAAAACGAGACCATTCCTCAACTAAAAAAGTATACTA
Organism: Schistocerca americana; assembly: GCF_021461395.2. NCBI lineage: Eukaryota > Metazoa > Arthropoda > Insecta > Orthoptera > Acrididae > Schistocerca > Schistocerca americana. The sequence goes on from NC_060124.1 coordinate 123,730,028, forward strand.
GTCGAAACATAGACTCCAATTTAAGAATGATACTTTCGTGAGGACCACAGCATTGAACGGATGTGCATAACAGACTGTAGAAAGGAAAGGAGAAGAAAGACTCGAAGCATTTAAGATGTGGTATTACATAACAGTACTACAGATGGAATTCACTGGTAAGAGGTGAAGAGATTCTCAGCAGAGTCGCTGAAGAAAGGATTAGCTAGAAGTGCCAGGATGATAGGACATATTAAGACAGAGTAGATGAAAAAATTGCACGAGGAGACAAAGACTGGCGTGTACTCGACAAATCATTGAGAGAGTTGGGTGTAAATCCCAAACTGAGGCCAGAGATGGGTCTAGAGGTATTCAATACTGATCGAATCAGTCAGAAACTGATGACTTCCCTTCCCGAGAAAAGCAAAGGGGTTATATAAGAGAAAAGCTAATCTATGAAGATAATTAATAACATTAATATAGTGAATATGCTGTAAATGACTAAAACTTAATGCCTGACCGAATGCCGTGCCTATCGCAAAGAGCCCTCTTAACCACTGTGCTACCTGAAGACGCCTCTAGGCTTGACTCAGCCGTGACTGTCACTGACTTCTGTGTTAATGGTGAGGATTAGCATTTGTTATGTGTACGACAGTTACAATGACATTGGCATTCTGCTTGTTAATCTAAGTTTCCATTGCAGGTTTACAAAGTTCCAAACAGTTTCATGTAGCCAGACCCTGTTGGATGTATGGTAGGGTTTTGTCTTTTGTAACGACAGGATGTGAAGTAAAATATACTGTAAACATTTTCAAGCTAGCTGTTTATGTTTCTGTATTTCAGGCGTCGAATGACGCTTTCAAGAAAGTATTTAACGGACGTCCAGCGCTCTAAAATCACTTTTACACACTATATTTTTTATGTAGAAGCGCATTTTTTCACAAATCTCCTCACCATGAATTAGCATGAAATATAATGAGGCAACCTTTTTCTTCTTCTCCTTCTTCTTTCGTTGTCATTTCTGTACGAACATGGGTTGAATTTTTCATTTTTCCTCCACGACACTGTCCATACTTTCCCTTCTTCGTTTCTTATGCTCTTCATCAGGATTCCGATTTCTTGTCTACTCCACTGATGACTCTTTGTCTTATTCCTATACGTTTTCCGTCGTTGATCTCTTGACATGCTAATCGGGGTGTTCTTCATTTTTCTTTCCCTTCAACATCGAGCCCCATTTTCGACCATTGCATACCGAGTTCAACAACCCACATCGTTCTTGTCTTTTGTCTTACCAATTTTTCCCATACTCTCTTGCTCATTCTGTCCGTATTCACCCTCATCATATTTCCCATAAAAGTTACACTTTTCATATTTCTCTTGATGTTGTCCTCACGTTCAGGTACTGTTCTTCCTTTGGTCTTGGCATCTGTCTTTTATCATCACTTTGTCTACCTGTTCCACAACACGTCCTTCTTATGTTATAGTCGTAACTGCATATGCAGCTACAATCCTAACAATAAATTTGTATCATCTGATCCTTGCGATTGGAGACAGACTTCTTTGCATTATATAATTCGCTGCCATCGTCCCGTCACTGTTTCCATTCCTTATTGTTACATGTTCTCCCAGGTGTTTAAATTTATCTACCTTTAGCATGGTGGTTTGCGGTGTATGCTAACCACCGGTGATATTCAGTGATTTTGTTTTGAAATCAGTCCTAAGCCCTGAATGAGATTTTCACTCTGCAACGTAGTGTGCGCTGATACGAAACTTCCTGGCAGATTAAAACTATGTGCCGGATGGTTTTAATCTGCCAGGAAGTTTCATATCAGTGCACAAAAATGGTTCAAATGGTTCTGAGCACTATGGGACTTAACTTCTGAGGTCATCAGTCCCCTACAACTTAGAACTACTTAAACCTAACTAACCTAAGGACATCACACACATCCATGCTCGGGGCAGGATTCGAACCTGCGACCGTAGCGGTCGCGCGGTTCCAGACTGAAGCGCCTAGAACCGTCGGCCACTCCGGCCGGCTATCAGCGCACACTCCGCTGCGGAGTGGAAACCTCATTCTGGAAACATCCCCCAGGCTATGGCTAAGCCATGTCTCCGCAATGTCGTTTCTTCCAGGAGTGCTTGTTCTGCAAGGTTTGCAGGAGAGCTTCTGTGAAGTTTGGAAGGTAGGAGACGAGGTACTGGTAGAACTAAAGCTGTGAGGACGGTGCGTGAGTCGTGCTTGAGTAGCTCAGATGGTAGAGCACTTGCCCGCGAAAGGCAAGGGTCCCGAGTTCGAATCTCGGTCCGACAGTTTTAATCTGCCAGGAAGTTTCAGTCCTCAGTCCTATCCTTCTGGCGACCTTTATGAATGGTCTAGATCTTTCTTTGTATCTTCATCCATCGAAGGATCAAAATGTTGTACGGAAAGGCTATGAAATCCACATGAGTACTACTGAATCACTGTGCTTCAAGATTTTTTTTGTTGGAAACTTCTTCCGAAATTCTGCACGTATATGTTGTTGAGCTGTAATATTTATCAAAATTTCGGTAAGGCCTCACGAGAAACTCAGTCTACTGGAACTTCACATCCACACGCATATTTGATGTTCTGTCCTGATCCACTTGATGGAGACTTCATTTCGCCCATTTTAAGTGGAGGTTTCAGTTACCGGAGTTTGAACCAGCAACTGTTTTCAGTAAGGAGCAGCATAATGACAGTAGTCAGGCTTCTGTAGCTAGTGCACACCGCAGAACCAAAAGGAATTTATTGAATACAGATTTCCGATCTCGACGCAACGGTGGACCAAACAGAGAGGGGGTGTCGAACCCGCGCTATATACGGTGGAGGTCGTCGGCTCACCTCCGCCAGCTCTGGTTCGCAGTCGCCAATGAAGAGCGCCGTTCTGATTTATGCGCATGCGCGCTGGAGGCGAGGCGAGCCGAGCCGAGCCATGGCGGGCCGCCGCGCAGATTATAAAAGCGCCGGCCGGCATCGCTGCAAGTCGCTATTTCACGTTTATCGACCTACTTCAGAATAGATTAGGGCTCTGAATTTTAAACACGGCTATAAAATCGCTACGTGAATTGCACGGTCGGGCCGCGGGCTTTATATCAAACATTACATTACGCCACTCGTAAAAACCGCCTTGCCCGCTCGGTCCGTAGCCACCTACCCCCAGCCCCTTCCGCCCCTCCCACCGACACCCCTCTAGGTCTCCCACGCACTCTTTTTTTATTCGAAAACAGACGCGCCGTACGTAACGGTGAAAATAATCCATAAATCGTCCGCTTTCAGAAGCGGCTGTGGAAACGGCTCTGCCAGGGATGTGCGGTTTCCCTCGCCCGCTTCCCCCTATTTTTGTTTCGCAATTGTGTCCCGTTTTTTGTTGCCCGTCGCGACCAAAGCCAGAACGCGGAACTGTCAGAGCGGCGTGCAACATTCTGCGCACAAAAACCTGTGCACCTTCCTCCGCCCCGCCCCACCGCGCTCCTCTTGGCGGCCATCAACTCGGCGCTGGAAATCGCTTCCAGCATCGGTCGTAACTGCAGCGCATTCACTCTCAGCGATACCCCTCGGGTGACGCGGGCGACCTCTCAGGTTAAATTCGCCGCTGGTTCCAAATGTATTCGAGATTTTCCTTTTGTATAACTAGGATACACTTTTGACACTTTTGTTCACAACCGATCAATCTAAAATCACTAACTTGAATGATACTTATACTGACGAAAGAGTTCTTGCAAAATGTGAATGCAGACGAAAGGATATTTTCTTTCTTCCCAAATGCGTATACCAAAATGTCGATACGATCATACAGAATATTCAAAGATATGTGATCGTACCGATGAAATGTTATCTAACAAAATGTTGTACGCTCTGCTATATGTTCGTTGCTCAACAGAAGCGGCTGTAACATGTGGTGTGCCCCAAAGAAGCGTAATATTTTAATTTTTGTCAGTATAGCTGGCCGGTGTGGCCGAGAGGTTCTACGCGCTTTAGTCGGGAACCGCGCGACCGCTACGGTCGCAGGTTTGAATCCTGCCTCGGGCATGGATGTTTGTGATGTCCTTAGGTTAGTTAGGTTTAAGTAGTTCTAAGTTCTAGTGGACTGAAGACCTCAGTTGTTAAGTCCCGTAGTGCTCAGAGCCATTTGAACCATATGTCAGTATTGCCTAATGAGTAACCAGGCAATATTGTTCAAAATGTTCAAATGTGTGTGAAACCTTATGGGACTTAACTTCTAAGGTCATCAGTCCCTAAGATTACACACTACTTAACCTAAATTATCCTAAAGACAAACACACACACCCATGCCCGAGGGAGGACTCGAACCTCCGCCGGGACCACCCGCTCAGTCCATGACTGCAGCGCCTAAACCGGTCGTCTAATACCGCGCGGCAACCAGGTAGTATTAACAAAATTATTAGGTTGTTCACTGACGATCTTGCTGCTTACAGGAAAGTATCGTCATTCGGAAGATGGTAAGTAAATGCAGAAATACTCGTCCAAAATTTCCACTTTATGTAATGAATGGAATCTCTCTTAAAACATGGAACAATGCAAGATAAAGTCCATTAGAAAGAGAAAGGAGTCGATGGTATTCGATTACAAGGTTAAGGGGTTGCACAAAAATGGACACGCATGCTTGAAGGTAAATGCAGACGCTAGCCAAGCCTGCAGGTTGTGCTGTTGTATTTTGCCACGAACGGCGCCTCTGCAATCTTCTCAAAATGTTTCAAGTGTCACTCGCGGTCAGAACAATGTCCTTTGTAGATGCGAGCACATTATGTCAGACCTCAGTTACTTCGAAACGAGCAAGTTGGTGGTGCACGTATGGTGGGTGCGTCCTTAACCGAGTTGAGCGAAGTATTTATTGTTTCAAATGGCGCTATATCGAAGATTTATAATGCGTGCAAGGAAAGCGGAAGAACATCATCCGCGATCTCACGATGTGGGCTAAATTGTGTACTGAGTGACCGTGCCGGCCGAAGTGGCCGTGCGGTTAAAGGCGCTGCAGTCTGGAACCGCAAGGCCGCTACGGTCGCAGGTTCGAATCCTGCCTCGGGCATGGATGTTTGTGATGTCCTTAGGTTAGTTAGGTTTAACTAGTTCTAAGTTCTATGGGACTAATGACCTCAGCAGTTGAGTCCCATAGTGCTCAGAGCCATTTGAACCATTTTTTTGAACTGAGTGACCGTGAGAGAAAGTCACTGATGAGGGTTGGAACGAAAAATCAGAGAACGACAGCAGCAAAATACACTGCTGAAATCAATGTCGCACTCTCGAACCCAGTCTTGCAAACGTCATGTCTTGCAAACGTCCCCATCTGTTGACTCAGGGATCGAGATGAGGCTGCACGATCCGCTACAGCCATGCGGATAAGATGCCTGTCATCTCGACTGCTAGTGATACGAGGCCGTTGGGATCCAGCACGGCGTGCCGTATTACCCTCCTGAACCCACCGTATTCCGCTAACAGTCACTGGATCTCGACCAACGCGAGCAGCAATGTCGCTATACGATAAACTGCAATCGCGATCCGACCTTTATCAAAATCGGAAACGTGATGGTACGCAATTCTCCTCCTCACACGTGGCATCACAACAAAGTTTCACCAGGCAACGCCTGTCAACTGCTGTTTGTGTATGAGAAATCGGTTGGAAACTTTCCTCATGTCAGCACGTTGTATGTGTCGCCACCGGCGCCAGCCTTGTGTGAATGCTCTGAAAAGTTAATCATTTGCACATCACAGCTTCTTCTTCCTGTTGGTTAAATTTCGCGTCTGTATTTATTTATTTATTTTTTTATGCATTTATTTTACCTGGCAAGATTAGGGCCTTCAGGCCCTCTCTCACACCTAATCAGGCATACTCAGATTCAACAAATTTCAGTTTCTACAGAACATTAGGACATATAACATGTTATACAGTATTAATGTTAAAGAAAAAAGTATATATTATAAAATTAGTACATTGATAATTATAACAATCAAAAACTAATTATAACAATCAAGAATAATAATAATAATAACAATAATAGTAATGACTATGTATATGAAAGTAAACATATTTCTCTTTTATGAATGTCAGTCCTATTGCTAGTTGGGAATTTTCTCGTTATGTTCTTGCAGCTTGTGAGTTATTCTCATCGAGCAGAGACATAAGACGATAGAATGGGGTGAAAGAGATATAGAAGAGGTAGCTAGGTTAGAGGAAGAGAAATAGAATGGTAAAATTCGAAGCTATGATGGAGAGGAGAAAGAAAGGGATGAGAGGGGCACAACAACGGTGGCTATACCGTCCCTAATATGTAAGTCTTGAGTTCCCTCTTGAATGTTGAGTGGTTCAGGATAAGACGCAGATCACAGGGGAGCGCGTTCCATAGTCATATGGCTGTGATGGAGAATGACACGGGGAAAGATTTTGTGTTATGTAAAGGTACAGCCAAGATACTAGACCTATCCGATCTGGTATTGCGGTGATAGGTGTTTAATGTGAGAAGATAAGTATTGGGGGCACCAGTGGCTAAGAAATCGATGAAGTAAGCACATCGTGTGGAGATCGCCTGCCTTATGTGGGCGTATCCAACCTAGCTGGAAGTATGAAGGACTGATATGATCATACAACCGTATATTGCATACGTATCTAACGCAAGCATTCTTCACTATCTCGAGGCATCTCGAATTTTCACTATTTATGCCGTGTTGAACTACATCACAGTAGTAAAGATTAGGCAAGACTAGTGTTTGGACTTATTTTTGTTTAGCATGGGTTGGAAATACTTTTCTACATTTTTGAATTGCATGTAGGGAGGAGAGCGATTTCCGGCAAGCTGTGACTGTTTGTGCTTCCCAGTTTAGGTATTCATCCAAGATTATTCCAAGGTCTTTTACTGTTTTTTGGTATGGTAGTTGGGTACCATTGAGGAGTATTTGAGGGACTGTTTCGCGAAAGTACCGACTGATTAACTTTGGATGAGATATAAGTACGACCTGGCATTTCTTGGGGTTTAGTTTCAGACCTAGGTTCTGTGCCCATCGAGAAACAGAGCAAAGATCTGCGTTCAGATTCGCTACTGCGTCAGCAATGTTCGTGGGGCTTGCACTTATGTACAGTTGGATGTCGTCGGCAGGTGGTAGTTGCAGGAGTGAATCACTGTAGAAATATCATTAATGTACAGTGAGAAGAGTAATGGACCAAGGACGGAGCCTTGGGGAAATCCAGAGCGCAAGTTTTTCCATGATGACTTTTCCGACCGACAAATGACTTGTTGACTTCTGTTTTTGAGGTAGCTGTCGAACCAGTGTATTGCGCTGTTTGAGAAATTCAGCTGCTTCATTTTAATTAGTAATATATCAAAGTCATCTGTATCAAAAGCCTTGCTAAAGTCAAGCAGTGTTAGGATGGTAGCTTCACATCTGCCTATAGCATGTTTAATGTCATCAGTTACTTTGATTAATGCAGTTGCTGTACTATGGTGCTTTCGAAAGCCTGACTGATATTTGTCGTGGATGTTATGAGTTTTGAGGTAATCCGTCAGCTGTTCATGGACGATGTATTCTAGGGCTTCAGATATTGCAGGTGGTATGCTGATCGGCCTGTAGTCACCTGGCGACTTAGGGTTGTCAGTCTTGGGTATAGGTTGAATTAAACTTTGCTTCCACTCAGTAGGATATGTACTACTGACAAGAGGCAGGTTGAAGATGTCTGTGATAACTGGAGTAATAGTGTTTACGACGTTCTTAATCATGCCAATGCTCACTCCATCATTTCCTACTGCCTCGAAGAGATTCTCATAATTGCCTTGTGTACTGTGCCGGTAGTGACATGTTTTAGGAAAAACTTGTCTCTCGAGAGATTGACATCTTGGGGCTGGTAATCTGTCGCTGCGTGGCAGTTCACAGCTGTTGAGAAGAAATCGTTTAATTCTTCTGCAGACGCTTGATAAACAGCGTCAGATCTTTGCTTCCCTATACCGAAACTGCGCAGCTTTTCCCACAGTGCAGCAGGTTTTGACATGCCGCATACGACAGAGCGGGCATGTCTGATTTTGGCATTCCTCGCGCTTTGCTTGGTTCTATTTCGGAGTTTCCTATAAGTTTCGTACGCCTCGGGAGTAGGGTTACGCTTGAAGGCCCTACATGCAACATCACGTTTATTCATTAACTGGCGTAATGCAGTGGTGAGCCACGGAGCGGGAGCTCTCTTTACCTTGACAGTGCGTTGAGGAGCATGTTTATCATACAGTGCAATAATTTTGCGACATAATTCCCGAATTTTTCCGTCTAAAGTCGGTTCATTGCTTATATCATGCCAAGGGATGTCTGAGCAATCCTTTTGAAGAGCGTCATGGTTAACACTTTTTAGGTTTCTGTAGGTTACCAGGTGAGATTTTTCTTTGGTAGTATGCACTGAGTATTTTAAGAATATCACGTCATGAGCAGAGAGTCCCGGAGCGGATGTCTGATTGGCGCGAATTATTTTATCTGGTCGTTTTGTTGCTATTATATCTATGAGTGTATGGCTGTGTGGCGTGTGATGAGTTGGGTCCAGCGGTGTTAAACTCATATCATTGGAGTGGAACAGTCTCCTTAGTTTTTCTGCAGAGGGAGATTTTAACTGTAAGTCGATGTTTGTGTCGCCCATAATGATAATGTGTTCATACAGTGTCACGAGCGAGGACAGGGCAGACTGAAAGGAGGACATAGCACCGACGTTTGGAGGTTTATAGATTACTCCAATCAGCAGTTTCTGATTTGATGTATTTATTTCGAAAAACAAGAACTATGCTTCTCCTTCGCCCTTTGCATCCGATGTGCTCAGATCAGAGCGAACATAGGCACCCACACCACCCCCGCGTCGTGTTTCACGATCACTCCTTAGGAGAGAGTAACCAGTGATTCGGATAGCGTCGGAAGAAATGTTTGGTTTCAACCAAGTTTCAGAGACGAGGATAATATGGAACAGCGATTGGCAGAACAGGTCACAGAACTCGTCGAAGTGAGCCGTTAACGACTGAGCTTTTGCGTGGGCCACAAAGAGCCCGCCGCCGGAACCGGTCCGTCCCATTGTGGCCGCCTGTAGGACCGAGCGCGCTCCGTTTACCTTCTGGCCGGAAGAGGGACAAAAGCTGGATTTCGCGGTGGAAGACATATTTACAGGTGTGTCCAAGGTCGTGACTGACTCAAGCGTCTGTGGGCTAAAGGTGAAAGACAAGCTGGAGGTATCGGAGAAGGGAGCGAAAAGAAGGAAAGTGGCAGTAGTGGTTACGAAAAAGATAATAGTAGTAGTAGTGGTAGTGACGAGGATGAAAATAACAGATATAGAAAGGCGGTTTTAAGGAGATTCCTGTTAATGGAGAATGTTAATTCCCGTTTGACTGACAATATAATATACATGAGCACTTATGATAGACAAATAAAGAAGCAATATTTATGTGAAACAATTGACTGATTTTAAATAGAGTACTTATGGTACTTATAGAAATAACGAAGCAATATTTACGTAAAAAAATGAAAGGAAAGAATAAAAATTAACTTATATTAGACAGAGTACAATAGGAGACTTTGTGTCTCGCGAGATTTCGCTCAGTCTTTCAGTTCGGACATGTTCGTCACCGTTTTCCTCCCTCCTTCCGTCTTGACTACGATCCTGCCATCCTGGGTCCATACATTTTGAAGGCCGAACTGTGTGATCGCAATGTTCAAATCTTTTAGTCTTTCGCGCGTCAGATCTTCCCTCAGGGTAACCCCACTCTTGGTGAGTTTTCTTTTCTGAGCAAACACTTCAGCTATTTTCCGGTACAACACGTCATCTTCGTGGTGTAGCAAATTTAATGGCCAGTAGTGTATTTCGTACGTTGAGTGCAGTGGCAGTAATCCACAACTGTGCGCCTCGGAAATCAAGTCGCCAACTGGCTGTGTGTGTTCAGCCATACGCACTTAAACTTTTATGACTATTTCATGCTGTTTTCGAGTGGGTATGAATGAAAAGTTGAACACACGCAGAAAATTGGTAGTTTGACTCCCGAAATGTGAAGCTGTGGATAACGGACCTAATAGTTACGTTTTGTCTTTATTTCTTTGGGCCTATGTCCCACGTCAAAGCAGGGTCGGCCTTGTTATTACGGATTTGGCAGTGTTAATTGCAGAGGTTGGCTGGATGCCCTTCCTGCCGCCACCCCGAACCCTCCTGGAAGTAAATAATCTACCCCAGCCGTCTGACTAAAAACCACATCCTGGCTGACCGGCATACCGGCCCTCGTCATTAATATTCCGGGCGGTTTCGATCCGAGGCAGGCGAGCCTACTCAAGTCCAGGAAGCAGCGCATTAGCGCTCTTGGCTACCTTGGCAGGCATTCCTAATAGCTACGTATCGTATGTTAAATAATAATTGTTAACTTCGCAACTCTTGGCTCCAATCTTTAACGTGGATAAAATTAGAAAAACGATTAGAGATCATACGGAACTGGATTCATCAATTAATGCCCGTCATTTTTAATGAGTATGATTGGCTTATATTAATACTATAAGGTGTAGACTGTTTGTCAATAAAAAGTAAACACTGTTTTCGTACATTTGGTTACATTAAAATAGTCCAGCCCAAATCCTTGCCCTACGCGGGTAATGATTTTATCGAGTTTTGCATGCGAGGACAAAGGTTCGGGGTTCAAGTTCCCATCTGAAACACAGTTTCAATTTGGCAGGAAGTTTCAATACAGGGCACACACAGTGCAGAATGAAAGAATCACGCCTCCAGAACCTCTGTGGTTTGAATGTACCAACTTTCCTAAGATCCTATAGACAGTGAAACATTTCTTCCAATTAGGATGTCTCTTGTTATTAAAATTTCCTCTCTACATACGTTCACCTTTTAAGAGCACAAAATCGTCCTACATCATATTTGAAACGCTACTCTGGGATTTCTAGGAATAATGATCCAATTTTAACAGCCAGTCACAAACTCTGAAACAGTGGTTAACACCGTGGCGATATGAAGGGCGACTGCATGTTGATACACTACACTGCCGGAACAAAAGTTCAACACTCTCGAGTACTGTGTTCAGTGGCGCCAAGTATAATACGAAGGTTGGAACTTTAGTAGTGGCAACTATTTATTTACAGCTCGTACAAAATACATACGTGTTTCAAAGTCTTACTGACCTTCAAAGTAGTCACCAGCATCGTGTATAACCCGTCGCCAGCGATGTGGAGGTCGTAGGATACTCAAGGCTAGGGGCAAATTGAGACGCGTATAGGACGTGTGACAGGACACGACACTACAGCGCGACACGCACGTGCCGCACGAGTCACGCGGGTGCAGCGCTTATTGCGACGCCTACAACATACTTCGCACGCGGCGACTGACGACGCTCTGCGTTGACAGAACTGAAGCGCGCTTAACCTGTCATCTTTCTCAAACGATTTTACGGAAAGTATTCATTGAAAATATTTTATTTTTGCTTTACTTGTAGCGTTATATGTCAGCTTCGTGGCGAAGTGCCCATCTTATCGCTAATGACCATTCTTATTGTGATGTACACATTTTAGTAAGACATTACGCAAAACTCAAAAAAGTGTGCAACGAAAATTAGGAGTCGCTATGATTTGGTGTTTGGTGCGTATTACACCATATGTTGCTACGTATGAAATTTAGGTAACATGTTGAATTTTTGTTTAGACTTGGGAGGTCTCTATCTGCCTCTGATCTCTAGAAAATGGATCCTATGTAGCGCGCTCACTTCCGACCTCACGCCCACGAGAATGAAATACTCGCAACATCTCTCATATTTGCTTAACCGCTGGAGATATCGAAAGGAAAGTTTGACAAATGATTGCACACAAGGAGGAGAATGTTCTGCCAGTTCTTAAACACAAAAAATGGCTCTGAGCACTATGGGACTCAACATCTGAGGTCATCAGTCCCCTAGAACTTAGAACTAATTAAACCTAACTAACCTAAGGACATCACACACATCCATACCCGAGGCAGGATTCGAACCTGCGACCGTAGCGGTCGCGCGGTTCCCGACTGTAGTGCCTAGAACCGCTCGGCCACCCGGGCTGGCTCTTAAACAAACGGAACTTTCTTATCTATGGCGATAAATCAGTACTTATACTTCCCTTTTTATTTATTTCACCCCAGTGACTAATTTTTTAAAGAGTTATCGACAGCTAGCGGAACAAGAGCTTCCTAGTATGGAAATAAACATGAAATTTCTTCTTTTATGTTACTGCAAACCGACACTATGAAGTTTTTCGTAGGCTATTGAGCTCTGTGATTTCCAATTACCTGTTTAATGAGGCACTCCGTTTCGGAATTCTGTCGCAACAGCTGCTGTGAGATGAGTTTGGCAAATTGCCCTATGACAAAGGAAGTACAATTAAACCAGTCACCAAGAGAAATGTGGCCGTTACTCACATACGGTGATGCTTCTTCGAATGTGAAAAGGTTAACAACTCACAAAAAAATAAATTGCTAATTCTGTTGGAATTTTGGTGGAATCCCCACAACCCATCGCGTTTTTAACACTGAGCGACTGGAATGGAAACTTACGAAAGGATTGTATTTAGGTGATTAAATTGTAAGATCACACCTTATGCAAGCTCTTGGTAAGTCATTGCAAATTTGAAGTGCTGGTACATTAACAAGTGGAACTACCAGCATGTTTAAAGCAAGAACGCAAACGAGCATGCATTGTGTTATACAGTTGCCGGATGTCAGTTTGTGGGACGGAGTTCCATGCCAAGGCAACATGTCAACACTCTGCAGAGCATGATAGATTACAACAGCGGTACGTGGGCGAGCGTTATCCTGCTGGAAAACACCCACTGGAATCCTCTTCATGAATGGCAGCACAGCAGGTCGATACACCGTATTGCACACTCAGGGTGCGCGGGATAACCACGAGAGTCGTCCTACTTTCGTACGAAATCACGACCCAGACAATAAATCGAAGTGTAAATCCAGTGTGTATAGGGGCAGGCCATCAGCTGGCCAACTTCTGACAAACACAAGCCCATAACTGGCACCGAAGTAGAACCAGCTTCCATCAGAAAGACAACAGACCTCCACCCTGCTCGCTAATTAGCTCTCGCTTGACACAACTGAAGTCGGTTTAAGGTCAGTGGAATGCACTCTACAGGATGTCTGGCTCGGAACTGTAGTAGGAGTAACCAATTTTGTTCGTTGTATCACTCTCGCGATAACTGCTACTCGAATTGCAGCTCGAGGTGCAGTACGATGCGCCAGAGTCATACGCTGAGCACGATGGTCTCCCTTCCCGGTGGTGCCAGTAGCCATCCGGAGGCCACCGCGGCCAGCTGCCATGTACAGTGGCTATTTTCCTGCCAAGTCTTTCTCCAATATCGCAGAAGGAAAATAAAGCTTCTAGTAACCCTTCACACGACCTCGTTCAAACTCAGTGAGGTGTTAATAATGGCATCTTTGTCACCTTAAAGGCTTTCTTATCTGGTACCGAGTGCCAAGGGTTTCGAATCAGCGGCAGACAGCATGGAACTCGATGACCACTAGCAGTCTCTGCAGCAGTCGCGCCGTACGCCTTGGCTGCGCGTGTTCCTGGCCCCGAGCCTAAAGTGAGGGTGCCCCTGTGGAGCACATGGGCCCAGTGGCCAATAGCGACATACCCTGTCGTGTATTTAGGCGGTTGCCTCTCAGTGAGGCCCGTCCCCCACGCGGATCCTCTATGACCTCATTCCTTTCCCCCGTCTGCTCCTATTCCTGCTCCTCTCTTCTCCCATCCCCACCCCCTACCACGTCATCACTGTTGTCCCCCCCCCCCTACCTACCATCTCTACACCATCTCCTTTCCCAAGGTGGCTTCCATCAACTTCCCCTCCCGGATGATGCCCTCTCTCCCTCCATTTATCCCTCCTGTCAACTCTGATACTCACCCCCCCCCCCTCCTCCTTTCCTCCATCCTTTTCCTGGGCTCCCTCTCCCCCCCTTCCAACCTCTTTTTTCCCCACCTACCCTCTCTCTGCCCCCTTCCCTCCCCCGAGTCCTTTTGCATTTTCCTCCTCTGCCTTTTCCCATTCCCTCTCGCGTCTACCTGCCCTCCCCCCCCCCCCCCTTATGAGTACTCTACCTCCTTCGGTTCGCCACCTTTCGTTTTTCCTCTCCTCCCTCCTTGTTTTCCCCCTCATGTATCCAGGTAACCCCCTCCCCCCATCTGCCCTTGGCTATGGTGTGTCTTGTTTATATCTCTTGCAAACAGAAACCAGACTGTCGCCATGTTTTTTAGTTGTCTGCTTACTATTTTACCAGTCTGCTTCCTGTGTATTTTATTAGCATTGCCAAACCATTTTTTATGTTTTAACTTTCCACAATTTTCCGCCGTTTTTTCAATTTAAGTCACTATTTATCGCCTGCTTTCATTGTTTCGTATCTTCTTCTTACGTTTTAAAAAGTCTGTAGGCTGAATAGCAGTGTACTAAGCTGCTGCCAGCCCGCCCCCTTAGGGAGGAATAGAAATTCAATAAAGGAGAAAAAAAAAATCAGCGAGGCAGTTGTCTTCCCTCTTCATCTCAGGCGGCTGTCTCCTGCCTCTTAGTGCACCCACTGACACCCCTACACTTTTCATCCCGCCCCTCCCCTGCTGCCCCTGCTCTCCCCTCCTTTTCCATCTGCTCTGGCCTCTCCCTCGGCATGTCCCACCTAGCAGATTTCTTCTTCATCGTGTGTACTCCAAGTGGGTTTAAAGTGTGTCATTCTGGAGTGTTTTTTGTACTGAGGACGACTTTAAACCTGTGCGTATGCCTTCAGTGTCTTCTTTGTGTTTTAAGTATCGCCAACTGTGTTTTCTAACTTTATGTCGACCTTTTTAATTGTCTCCCTATGAACGTCTCCATGTCAGTGTATTTTTACCTCCATTATCTCCCCTTAGTCTGTTTTATGTCTCCCTTTTTTATCGCCTTATATGTAACATTTTATTCTTCTATTATTTGTCATGTCACTCAGCTGAAGAGCGGCGGATTGTGCCGCTGCCAGCCCTCCCCTGTCCATATGGGGCAGGGGAATGAAATCACAACAAAGAAACAAAACAAAAAATTCTGCGAGGAAGTCTGGTTTTCGCATTGAGTCAGTTGATATCTCGCTTACAGACATCGTGCTTACGTTGTGTGCGCTTACTTCCCGTTTACGAGTGGACGTTGTTTTGATTTCGTGAGGTTATCTCTTTTGACCCCGGTGCTTAATACTTTCTTGTTGATCTTGGTGTCTTGCTCGACTGTCTGTCGTCTTGCTTGTCCTTCTATTACCGTTCGTCCGTCTTGTTTGTTAGCGGGCCGCTTCCACTCTATCCCGCCGCCTTTTCGTTAGCGGCAACCCCGCGATCGTTCCTGTTGCAGTTACAACAACTGTATCAACTCTCCACACCCAATCTCGAAGATAACTAACGCTAACGACCGTTAAAGCGTCCTTTTAAAGCAAACCTTATTGGCATCCTTATAGTAACGCTTGTGTAGCCATTCTTATGCGACATCTTTGGTTTTACGTCGTATAGCTCCTGCTTAGTTTTCGTGCTTTTTCCGTCAGTGCATAATGGCTTGCAAGGAACGGAACTCCCCTGCAGCAAGGGCAAGTGCCTGGACCGCCTCTGCCGGCTGTGAATCAGAATCAGTTCGTCGCCGTGGCGACTAATTGTCCCAGGTGAGACGTGGGCTAGGGGCCCAGCGGGGCCGTTACCCGCTGCCTCATTAGGCAGCCACGCGATAACGGCCAGCGGCGACTCCCGCGGTGTCCGGACGGGTGCAGCCGTGACCACGGGCGTGCACACCACAGTCTCCAGTAATCGACCGACCAAGAACTGTTGCACCCGAAAGGTGGAACCGAAGGTCTGGAACTGGCAGTGTTCTTGTTACGTTACACATCCATTAAGAAGCGATCTAATTGCGACATAAATCATATGGGAATTCCATTATTGTATCCTGAGGCTAGTAGCAACGTGGGAGACACGATGCTAGAATCTGATTTTAATGGGCCTTTGAAAGGCTTTTGATGAAATAAGGCGGAAGGAAAAGGTAATATTACATCCCATATTGTTGGAGGCAGTGGTGACAAAACGACTGTTCAAGGTGATTTGTAGAATTTATGAGTCTGGAGAATTATCATAACACTTCCGGAAATATATCATCCACATCATCATCATCACGAGCATCATTCGAAGATGATCCACATTGGCTCGTAACCAGTCACCACTTATGAATAAAAGTGTTTTTATGAGACCAAGACCTTTCGACATAACCTTTTATTACTAGTTCATTGCCATCGCTGCTGCTGCCATTATATTTACAAAGATTAACTTAACAGATCATGCATCAAAGCAGCAAGCCAAAGGAACATACAGAAGAGCTGCAAAGAAATCTGAGGATCTGTGCTTGGCTTTCGGAAAGGTAAAGGGCACGAGAGAATAAATGAATACAAGCAAAGAAAATGTGAATAAAACTGCTGTTAAATATTTGTTTTTAGCAGATATTACATAATGACAGAGTTAACCGAACTTCAAAGCAATCAGCGGTTACCCATACATGCTACAAATAACATGCAAGATTACCGACGTTGCCGCTGCTGTGCACTAAACTAAAGCTCGAGGTTCCATCATGTATATGAGACACAATATTGCTCTTTTATTCAGCTGCAACTCGACAGGAAACTCTTTTATCAAACAGTGAAGAGATAAGCTAAAGTAGTTCTTTGGCAGAGAGTATTTGCAGATTATCTTTCTAGTGACTGGCCAGTTTCTTGTCTCGGTCTAATACCACAGCCATTAACACCCTTCACGGTAGTGATTTAATTATGTATGCCTGAAAGAAGATTATTATGTACATGAAGCTTGTGCAGGAAATATGTACTCATACAAAAACACCTCAACTCGTCATAAATTCCTAGTCTCTTATCCTTCAGTGGGAGATCTTACCTTTATTTAACGGTCTTGGAGACATGAGAAAACATTCACTTGCACTTCGTTTGTAGTGTCACTCATGTTGTATGTTAAATGACCTAATAAAAGAAATGAATGAAGCTGGTTTCTGTAAATAAATAAATAAATAAATAAATAAATAAATAGAAGGTAAGCCGAGAAGAGTAGTGAGATGTTTCGAAACTACTAACAATATTGCGCCTGATTTTGGAACATCCCTGGCTTCTAGCGCTAAATCACTGACTTCTTGTAATAGTCGTTCGCGGTTACGAGCTTGTTATCCAGAATATACCAATTCTCAATCCTTTTGGTGCCTGCTCGGGTCTTCCGTAGGAATTTCGAGCTCAGATGCTAACACTTACGTCTGACACTGATTGTGCCTCTTCTGTGTAACTTCTATGTCTCCTACGAATACTATGATGTATGCGTTATAATGTTCTTTGAATTGACACTTTTATGAATAACTGTATTTGTTTTCGTATAGTTAGGTAACCAGAATTGATTTGTGAATGTACATTTTAAAACTGTTTTCTATCATAATACACATGTGTTAAAGTGTTATTTGTAGAACTGGTCAATTCGTAGGGAATGTAAGATTGCGTGAGATGTAAAAGACGAACGGAAGTCCTTCGCCAACGAAAAAGTTTGGGGAAGAGTTTGAAACGGGGTTTGACGCGAAGAAGCGTGAGGATACTTTTCGGCTGAGATAATCTGCGGCCAACTTCCAACGAGCTAACAAGCTGAGCACTTATTGAGGCAAGAATTATAACCAGATTGGGTTAATTACGCCTCGGATGTGAATTTATATTGGCTATTAGATCATGGCATTTATTGGCTTGCTGTGAATAGTGAAATTCCAATGCCAAAAGGATATTTTAGAGAGCAGTTCATCAAGAGACGTGGTCAAGCATAACGACATTATTCTTTTTCCACGGGAAATCACCACGGCCACTACTTTAAGGACAAGTAAAGTTAAATGTTGTTCTTATTTGAATGCACCAGCAACTTGCTGAACATCTAAATAATAACTGTAGCATTCTCAGCCTTCCCCCCATGAGCCATGGACCTTGCCGTTCGTGGGGAGACTTGCGTGCCTCAGCGATACAGACAGCCGTACCGTAGGTGCAACCACAACGGAGGGGTATCTGTTGAGAGGCCAGACAAACGTGTGGTTGCTGAAGAGGGGCAGCAGCCTTTTCAGTAGTTGCAGGGCCAACAGTCTGGATGATTGATTGATCTGGCCTTGTAACACTAACCAAAACGGCCTTGCTGTGCTGGTACTGCGAACGGTTGAAAGCAAGGGGAAACTACAGCCGTAATTTTTCCCGAGGGCATGCAGCTTTGCTGTATGGTTAAATGACGATGGCGTCCTCTTGGGTAAAATATTCCGGAGGTAAAATACACCCTCATTCGGATCTCCTGGCGGGGACTAGTCAAGAGGACGTCGTTATCAGCAGAAAAAAACCTGGCGTTCTTCGGATCGGAGAGTGGAATGTCAGATCCCTTAATCGGGCAGGTAGCTCAGAAAATTTAAAAAGGGAAATGGATAGGTTAAAGTTAGATATAGTGGGAATTAGTGGAGTTTGGTGGCGGGAGGAACAAGACTTGTTGTCAGGTGAATACAGGGTTACGAATACAAAATCAGATAGGGGCAATGTAGGAGTTGGTTTAATAATGAATAAAAAAAACTGGAATGCGGCTAAGCTACTACAAACAGCATAGTGAACGCATTATTGTGGCCAAGATAGATACGAAGCCCACGCCTACTACAGTAGTACAAGTTTGTATGCCAACTAGCTCTGCGAAGAGGAATAAATTGAAGAAATGTATTTATTTATTGATTTATTTAACCTGGCAAGATTAGGGCCACCAGTCCCTCTCTTACATCTAACCAGGCATTCTACTTTTTTACATTCATATGTTTTAGTAGGCATGTTAAACTACATCTAGTGCAAAAAGTGAAATAAACAATTTGAAAGGTACACCTGGAAAAATACATACATGTAGAGTTTATATTCTTAGGTCACAAGTACTGTTATAATTAGACATTATTGAAGAGACAGATTTTAGATAGGAGTGCTGGCAGCAGGGAGTATGAGGGAGACTCATGGTGAAGGGAGGAGAAGAATAGAGACATGATGAAACATAATTAAGGAAATATAAAGGAAAAGAAGATTGCGTGGCTAATAGAGATAGATGAAGAGGAAGGCATCTCAGGAGCAAGATAGGAGACGCTAGCTTTGCTATTTGACAGATGAGGGGATTGTCCTTGTACATTAATTTTGTGGAGAACTTTGTGAGGATGATAGTAGGAAATGCTTCAACTTCTTCTTAAAAGCAGCAGGAGATCGAATTTTGCGCAAGGTAAGGGGCAGTTTGTTCCAGAGGCGGACAGCGGCAACTGAGAAGGAGTTTGCAAAAGTTTGTGTTTTGTGAGTGTGCACAGTTAGGATACCGAATAAGAGTGACCTCGTGTTTCGATTATGATGACATGACAGGTTTTTAATCTCTGAAGCAAGGTACTGGAGTGCTTGCGCGACGAGGAGTCGGTGGAGTAGACATAGAGTGTGGTAGACACGCAATTTGTCCGGCCGCAGCCACCCTAGCTCTGAGTATGAAGCACTAACATGATCATATCGGCGAATGTTGCAGGTGTAACGCACACAGGCATTCATGGTTAGCTCTAGCCGTCTTTTGTTTTCACTACTCATGCCTTGTTGAATCACATCACAATAGTGGAGGTTCGGTAGAACGAGTGCTTGCACGAGCTGGCGTTTCAAGTCCTGTGGAAATATGTTCCGAAACTTTTTGAGAGCATAGAGACAAGCAGACGTCTTTCGGCACACTGCGACTGTATTCTCCGCCCAGTTGAGATGCTCATCCAAAGTTACACCCAAGTTCTTCACTGTTTTCTGATATGGTATTGGAGTACCGTCGACCGGAATAGGAGGTAGCCGTTCGCGGAAATCTGAACTTATTAATTTCTGATGGGCTATTAAGATTACTTGCGTCTTTTTTGCATTTAGTTTAAGCCCCAGGTTTTTCGCCCATGTCACTACTGAAGACAGATCATCATTCATCTGAGCGATTGCAGTGTTTACATCTTCAGGTCTGACGCTTAGGTAGAGCTGGAGGTCGTCGGCATAGAAATGATATTTACAGGAGGAAATATCGTTGACATATAAAGAAAACAAAAGTGGTCCTAATACTGATCCTTGTGGCACTCCCGAGGAAACATGTTTCCAGGAAGATTTTTCATTTACGCAGACAACACATTGCTGTCTGTCTTTTAAGTAGCTTTCAAACCATCTCATTGCACTATCAGAGAAATTAAGCTGTTGCATTTTTCTGAGCAATATGCCAAAGTTAACAGTGTCAAAAGCTTTGCTGAAGTCCAGTAGCGTCAATATTGTTGCCTTTCGATTGTCGATGGCATATTTCAGGTCATCAGTTACTTTAATTAGAGCAGTGTTTGTGCTGTGACGTTTACGGGAACCGGATTGAAATTTGTCATATAGGCTGAATTCATGCAAGTGTTCAGTGATTTGGTCATGAACAATATATTCAAGTGCTTTGGAAACAGCAGGCAGTATGCTAATTGGTCGGTAATCACTAGGCAGTTGCGGGTTTTCGATCTTAGGGATGGGTCGAATTAGGCTTCTTTTCCATGCAGTGGGATATTTTCCGTTCACGAGGGAAAAATTAAATATGTCAGTTAAGACAGGTACTAAGATATCGGCAACATTCTTAATCATGGTTATACCGATACTGTCGTTGCCTATTGCATCAGAAGAGATTCTCATTATTGCTTTTCTTGCCGTATTTGTTGTTACATGTTTTAAATGGAAGGTATCGTTGTTAGTTATCCTGTTTGGGGATTCTTGTGGACGGTAATTATCAGCTGGGCTGGTATTCAGAGGTGCAGTGAAGAATTCATTTAATTCGTTAGCTGACACATGAAAAGTAGTTTCCGATTTTGCCTTTCCGACCGCCAAGCTACGGAGATTCTTCCATAGAGTCGTGGGCGTCAGATCGCTGCATACAAGGGAGCGAGCGTGCCTGATTTTAGCATTGCGAAGGCGTTGTTTCACTCTGTTCCGTAGCTTTCGATATCCTTCGAAATGCTCGGGTTTCGGATCTGCCTTGAAACGCCTGTGGGCAGCATCCCTATTAGTCATCATTTGACGTCATTCAGCTGTCAGCGATGGAGCAGGAGATTTTCTTACACGGATTGTGCGCACAGGTGCATGTTTGTCATAGAGGGCAGTGAGTTTATCACCAAGTTCATTAATTTTGCCGTCGATTGTGGGTTTTCTGATTATTTGATGCCATGAGATTTCTTCAGCAATCGGCTGTTAGAGCGTCAAGGTCAATACGTTTCATGTTCCTACAAGTTATGTAACGCGATTTGATCCTTGGGGACTGCACAGAGTTGGCCAGGAATATTACATCATGTGCTGAGAGGCCAGGGGCCGATGTTTGACCAACATCTCTTACTTTGTCAGTCTGTTTCGTTGCGATTACGTCTATAAGAGTATGACTGTGCGCCGTATGGTGTGTAGGTTGTAATGGAAGAATGTTCATGCTATTGCAACTAAACAGTCTTCTTAGGTTTATTGCGAAGGGAGTGTCTCTTAGCAGGTCTATGTTCAAGTCACCCATTACGATTACATGTTCGTATTGACACTGAAGTGAATGTAATTCCGACTGGAAGGAACTCATTGAGCTTATTTTTGGCGGCTTGTACACGACGCCAGTCAAGAATTTCCGACTTTGTATATTTATTTCAATGAACATGAATTCAACCTCTTTTTCTTCAGCAGGATTTGACGTACATAAGACTTTCGCTTTGAGATCTGTTCGTATATACGCGCCGACCCCGCCACCTCGTTTTTTTGATCTGTCTGCCCTAAGAAATGTGTACCCTGCGAGATGAAAAGATGCAGAGGATATGTGTGGTATCAACCACGTTTCGGATAAGAGGATTACGTGGCAGTTTAGTTGGTTGAAGAGGAGGCTAAGTTCTTCATAATGCGCAGGTAAAGACTGGATGTTGCAGTGAGCCGCTAGAAGCTCTGACCGTTCCGCTGAGCAGCCTGGAGTAGGGTGGCAGACTGGTTTGTCCCTTTGTTAGGCACTACCTGCCGCGAGGGTCACTGGCCGCTGCTTCCGCCAAGTGACGTAACACAGGGGTGTCCGAGATTTTGCACGCCCTGTTTGTGACACCGCGAGTGCCGAAAGAAAGGCAACTGCTAAAGATTTCCTGAGGTGGCGGGAGTATAGAAAATGGATTAGTGGTATTCGGTGCAAGGAGAATATGACCAAAATAGTGACGGCTGTGTGTCACTGTGTATCCTCTGTCGTAAGAGGAGAAATGTAATTAGCCTATTTGAAACAGCTTAGGGTGGAAATAAGGGAGAAGGGAGTGATTTAAGAGGCCGATGCTGCCAGCAGAGAAGTAAGCTTAATACACTCCTGGAAATTGAAATAAGAACACCGTGAATTCATTGTCCCAGGAAGGGGAAACTTTATTGACACATTCCTGGGGTCAGATACATCACATGATCACACTGACAGAACCACAGGCACATAGACACAGGCAACAGAGCATGCACCATGTCGGCACTAGTACAGTGTATATCCACCTTTCGCAGCAATGCTGGCTGCTATTCTCCCATGGAGACGATCGTAGAGATGCTGGATGTAGTCCTGTGGAACGGCTTGCCATGCCATTTCCACCTGGCGCCTCAGTTGGACCAGCGTTCGTGCTGGACGTGCAGACCGCGTGAGACGATGCTTCGTCCAGTCCCAAACATGCTCAATGGGGGACAGATCCGGAGATCTTGCTGGCCAGGGTAGTTGACTTACACCTTCTAGAGCACGTTGGGTGGCACGGGATACATGCGGACGTGCATTGTCCTGTTGGAACAGCAAGTTCCCTTGCCGGTCTAGGAATGGTAGAACGATGGGTTCGATGACGGTTTGGATGTACCGTGCACTATTCAGTGTCCCCTCGACGATCACCAGTGGTGTACGGCCAGTGTAGGAGATCGCTCCCCACACCATGATGCCGGGTGTTGGCCCTGTGTGCCTCGGTCGTATGCAGTCCTCATTGTGGCGCTCACCTGCACGGCGCCAAACACGCATACGACCATCATTGGCACCAAGACAGAAGCGACTCTCATCGCTGAAGACGACACGTCTCCATTCGTCCCTCCATTCACGCCTGTCGCGACACCACTGGAGGCGGGCTGCACGATGTTGGGGCCTGAGCGGAAGACGGCCTAACGGTGTGCGGGACCGTAGCGCAGCTTCATGGAGACGGTTGCGAATGGTCCTCGCCGATACCCCAGGAGCAACAGTGTCCCTAATTTGCTGGGAAGTGGCGGTGCCGTCCCCTACGGCACTGCGTAGGATCCTACGGTCTTGGCGTGCATCCGTGCGTCGCTGCGGTCCGGTCGCAGGTCGACGGGCACGTGCACCTTCCGCCGACCACTGGCGACAACATCGATGTACTGTGGAGACCTCACGCCCCACGTGTTGAGCAATTCGGCGGTACGTCCACCCGGCCTCCCGCTTGCCCACTATACGCCCTCGCTCAAAGTCCGTCAACTGCACATACGGTTCACGTCCACGCTGTCGCGGCATGCTACCAGTGTTAAAGACTGCGATGGAGCTCCGTATGCCACGGCAAACTGGCTGACACTGACGGCGGCGGTGCACAAATGCTGCGCAGCTAGCGCCATTCGACGGCCAACACCGCGGTTCCTGGTGTGTCCGCTGTGCCGTGCGTGTGATCATTGCTTGTACAGCCCTCTCGCAGTGTCCGGAGCAAGTATGGTGGGTCTGACACACCGGTGTCAATGTGTTCTTTTTTCCATTTCCAGGAGTGTAATTAATAGATTATCGTAGGACACTAGAATTAAATTGAAATTTACTAAAGTGATACTGGTAGTGATTATCGTAGGAAGCTACAATTAGATTGAAATTTGCTAAAGTGATACTGATAGTGATTTTTGTTATGAACAATTTAAACCGAAGAGATGGGTGATTAATGAACTAAAGGAGAGACTAATAATTGCAATAGAACTATTTCAGAACGGAAGAGAATAAACTGAGAAAACGAAAAAAGTATTAGCAGTAACTAAAATTAAGTAATGGTTAGAGCTACAGACACAAAAAAATAGTGAAAAGTTAATACAGTTACAAAAACAATTAGTTGAAGGTACAAATATGGGTATAATTGAAAAATTAAAAAAATTACAAGACTATATCTGAGTATTGGGTCTGTTACAATTGCAAATGGTGTTAAGATTGCACTTTTGGCTCGAGTAGCTTCACTTAATACTATTCAGTTCTGTCATGTTTGTGACTGTCTTCTTTCCAGCTGCTGTCTTAATGATTACTCTGCCATCCTGAGTCCACACATTCTGAAGACCGAAATGGGATATGGCACTGTAAAATCTTTAGCCGTTCGTGTGTCAGATCTTCCCTTATTGTAAGCCCTGTCCTTGCTAACTTCTTCTTCTGGGTAAAGATCTCTGCCCTTTTTCGGTACGAGACAAATTTAATTATTATTGGACGAGGTTTGGTGGCACCTGGTAGTTTTCGTCCCACCCGATGGCTCCTGTCAATGTCTGCCTTGGTCACTTCAACGCCTAATTTTTCACGCGCAACCTATATAAGCAGGTTGTCCGTGTCTTCTTCCTTATTTTCTACTACTCTAAACAGTCGTAGACTATTTCGCCTTTGGTACTGTTCTAGTTCGTCAGTTGCGGCAGATAGTTTCACTTCCAACTCTCGTGCGTTTTTCTCGTATTCAGACACAGACTTTTTTAGCGCTGTAATTTCGGCAGTATTGGCCTCAACAGTTTCACGCATTTTGGCCAATACTGCTGCCGTTACAGTATCTGATATAGTGCCTGCTATCAGATCGAGATTGTTTTTATCGCGAAGCGCAGCAGTTACCTCAGAGCGGACCAGCTCCGCTATACCGGGAGCCGCGGCCGCACCTTCCGCCAAGAGCAGGCCCGCCGCACCTGCTGCTTCCCCGCTGCTGGACGCGCTGCTGTTGACTCTTCTGTTTATCATTGTCTCGAAGATATTGGCGGAGCACAGAAAAAAATAGCACTACTGCACAGAACACTGTTGTTTTCACGATTTCCACTTGTACTAGACAACACCACCTGCAAGAACACCTTCGAATTCAACTAAATTTCGCGAGCCGAACTTAACACGTGTTGCAATGCAGCCGCCATGATATGATGAAATAAAAGAAATTATTCAGATAGTGAAGGGAGACGAAAATTTAATAGTCATGGGTGACAGGTGTTCGGTAGTAGGAAAAGGGAGCGAAGGAACCGTAGTAGGTGACTATGGATTGGGGGTAAGAAACGAAAGAGGAAGCCGCCTGTTAGAATTTTGCACAGAGCACAATTTAATCACGGCTAACACTTGGTTCAAGAATCATAAAAGAAGGTTGTATACATGGAAGAAGCCTGGAGATACTGACAGGTTTCAGATAGATTATATAATGGTAAGACAGAGATTTAGTAACCAGGTTTTAAATTGTAAGACATTTCCAAGGGCAAATGGGGACTGTGACCACAATCTATTAGTTATGAACTGTAGATTGAAACTAAAGAAACTGCAAAAAGATGGGAATTTCAGGAGATGTGACCAGCATAAACTGACTAAACCAGAGGTTGTACAGAGTTTCACGGAGAGCATAAGGGAACAATTGACAGGAATGGGGGAAAGAAATAAAGTAGAAGAAGAATGGGTAGCTTTGAGGGATGAAGTAGTGAAGGCAGCAGGGGATCAAGTAGGTAAAAAGACGAGGGCTAGTAGAAATCCTTCTGTAACAGAAGATATATTGAATTTAATTGATGAAAGGAGAAAATGTAAAAATGCAGTAAAAGAAGCAGGCAAAAAGGAATACAAACGTCTCAAAAATGAGATCGACAGGAAGTGGAAAATGGCTAAGCATGGATGGCTAGAGGACAAATGTAAGGATGTAGAGGCTTGTCTCACTAGGGGTATGATAGATACTGCCTACAGGAAAATTAAAGAGACATTAGGAGAAAAGAGAACCACTTGTATGAATATCAAGAGCTCAGATGTAATCCCATTTCTATGCAAAGAAGGGAAATCAGAAAGGTGGAAGGAGTATATAGAGGGTCTATGCAAGAGCGATGTACTTGAGGACAACATTATGGAAATGGAAGAGGATGTAGATGAAGATTAAATAGGAAATATGATTCTGCGTGAAGAGTTTGACAGAGCACTGAAAGACCTAAGTCGAAACAAGGCCCCGAGAGTAGACAACATTCCCTTAGAAATACTGACAGCATTGGGAGAGCCAGTCCTGACAAAACTCTACCATCTGGTGAGTAAGATGTGTGAGACTGGTGAAATATCCTCAGACTTCAAGAAGAATGTAATAATTCCAATCCCAAAGAAAGCAGGTGTTGACAGATGTGAAAATTACCGAACTATCAGTTTAATAAGTCACGGCAGCAAAATACTAACGCGAATTCTTTACAGACGATTGGAAAAACAAGTAGAAGCCGACCTCGGGGAAGATCAGTTTGGATTCCGTAAAAATATTGGAACACGTGAGGCAATACTGACCCTACGACTTATCTTAGGAGCTATATTAAGGAAAGGCAAACCCACGTTTTTAGGATTTGTAGACTTGGAGAACGCTTTTGACAATGTTGACTGGAATACTCTCTTTCAAATTCTGAAAGTGGCAGGGGTAAAATACAGGGATCAAAAGGCTGTTTACAATTTGTACAGAAGCCAGATGACAGTTATAAGAGTCGAGGGACATGAAAGGGAAGCAGTGGTTGGGAAGGGAATGAGACAGGGTTGTAGCCTCTCCCCTATGTTATTCAATCTGTATACTGAGCAAGCAGTGAAGGAAACAAAAGAATAATTCAGAGTAGGAATTAAAATCCATGGAGAAGAAATAAAAACTTTGAGGTTCGTCGATGACATTCTAATTCTGTCAGACACAACAAAGGACTTGGAAGTGCAGTTGAACGGAATGGATACTGTCTTGAAGGGAGGATATAAGATTAACATCAACAAAAGCAAAACAAGGATAATGGAATGTAGTCGAATTAAGTCGGCTGATGCTGATGGAATTAGATTAGGAAATGAGACACTTAATGTAGTAAAGGAGTTTTGCTATTTGGGGAGGAAAATAACTGATGATGGTCGAAGTAGAGAGGATATAAAATGTGGACTGGCAATGGGAAGGAAAGCATTTCTGAAGAAGAGAAATTTGTTAATATTGAGTACAGATCTAAGTGTCAGGAAGGCGTTTCTGAAAGTATTTGTATGGAGTGTAGCCCTGTATGGAAGTGAAAGATAGGCGATAAATTGTTTAGACAAGAAGAGAATAGAAGCTTTCGAAATGCGGTTGCTGCAGAAGAATGCTGAAGATCAGATAGGTAGATCACATAACTAATGAGGAGGTGTTGAATAGGATTGAGGAGAAGAGACGTTTGTGGCACAGCTTGACTAGAAGAAACGATCGGTTGGTAGGAAATGTTCTGAGGCATCAAGGGATCACTAATTTAGTACTGGAGGGCAGCGTGGAGGGTAAAAATCGTAGAGGGAGACCAAGAGATGAATACACCAAGCAGATTCAGAAGGATTTAGGTTGCAGTAGGTACTGGGAAATGAAACTTGCAAAGGATAGAGTAGCCTGGAGAGCTGCATCAAACCAGTCTCAGGACTGAAGACAACAACAACAACAACAACAACAACAACAACAACACCTCAGCCTTGTGTCGAGGTCACTGATCTACACTTAGTCATTTACTTGGATAGGTTTTTCTTCCTCGTGCTGAAACATTCTGAGTGTTTCAGAATACAATGAACTACTGAATCACCAATGTAAACAAAATAATTGCTAAATTTCGTGGAGTAATAATTTTTTGAAGTGGTTAGTTAATCTTTAGTGTGAAATGCTTTACGGCGTCATCAAAGTACATAGCTAAAGTGTTTCAAAAGGGCTTCACTGCAATGATTATTTTCAAAATTCATTAAAATCTTTGCAAAGTATTAAAATCGGCGTAGTAGAACTGTGAATATAAGCAACAAGTAAAAAGCTTAATAGTTTAAAGGATTATCTGCATTGCAGGTTTGTAATTGTGCTTTTATTCATAAATTGGTGCCTAAGTGTGTATCATCAATCTGTCTTGTTGGAAGTGCTAATACTGTACGCAGTAAGTAAACAGAACAATTTCTCGGTCTCCCACCTTACGCTGAGTCATTGGATTAATAAATTCTAGAGTAAAAGACTTAACAATATTCAGAACTATTCTAGTTTTCTGCAATTAAAGTCATATGTGGCAACAAGTTATAAAAACCATACAAGATTCAGGGTCGCACGCATCACTCGTACGCTGTATAATGCAAAAAATTACATGCGCCCCGTGAAAACACACTGTTCATAATAGTTAACAGTTTGGTAATTATTTCAAAATTATTGCGCTTCAATAGTGAAGAACGAAAGTCATCTTACAGACAGTTAATATATACTTCTCCCTCATTAAGTGGTACTTTGTTATGAGCATTACAGTTCACACTCTTAATGCAGATAGTGCACGTTAGTGTGAAAGCCTTTTGCTAGCGCGTTTTATTCATTTATCTGTGTTTCTCACAGTTGAATGTTTTACTATTACTGGAAAGTGTGCTGTTGTTTCCGTGTCCCATTTAGAAAACAGGTTTCTGTTCCAAGTTAGCCGCATGTTAACTTGGCATTACTTTGCCTAGTTGGGCTGGGGACTGTGTTCAGTAGAATTATCATAAACTTAATTTTCCAACTTTAATACTGTTGGTTTGAGTCCCGCTAAAATAACTATTGCTTCGAAACAAAACACTTCTTGTAACGGAATGCAATCCAATAAACCTCCGTTAACACAAGATCACGGTCAAATACAAATTCCTGTCCAAGGAGTAACATCATACGGGAGTTAATCTTACGGTGATAACCTATAATGTTACACTTGCCTTTTCCCCTGAGAAGACTAATTTTAGATAGTGTTTAAGGTCTTTCAAGGAACACACAGGACGCCTGGGTGGCATGCAACCATGTCAACTTCTGCGAACGAAAGTGTTGCCTACCATAGGTCGCAGAGCACCGGGATATTGGCAAGCTGCTGGCGAGATGACGGAAATGCTCAACGTCTAACATACGCGGGTGAGACCCACTGTCATGTATGAAGTTGCAAGTATGACTTTCGTTGACTATAAGATATACGTATCGAAATAATTGATTCTGAGTTGAGTAATCCTCACAAATAACGGCTGACTAATTATAACAGTTAACTACACAGTCTTAGTAACTCGACCAGCAAAAGTTAGTCTCGGCGTTTAAAGGAATGCATAATATTAGGTCTAAAATCATTATTTGCAGTAAAACAGTACCTTGTAGTCATCAGTCGGAGGATTGATATGATGTAAGTCTCGAAGTTGGTCAATGCCTCATAAGTATCTTCCTCCGTGAGTATCAAATTTGTGCTGACGACGCGTGACCGCTACGGTCGCAGGTTCGAATCCTGCCTCGGTCATGGATGTGTGTGATGTCCTTAGGTTAGTTAGGTTTAAGTAGTTCTAAGTCCTAGGTGACTGATGACCTCAGAAGCTAAGTCTCTTAGTGCTCAGAGCCAGTTGAACCATTTTTTGTGCTGGCGAAAGCTGTCGCCAGCACACCAGTCGGCAAAGAGGTTGCAATAAGATCGATAACAGGCGCTGAATTAAGCGCGCCTATAAGGAGAACGGCCAATGACAGACTCACAAGTAGCGGCTGCCCACGTCCTCTCGACCGCCGGTATTTAGATCGCAACCGCGGACCGGAGGGCCGAGTCACAACCAGTCAGTCACAGACAGTCAGCCTAGTCAGTCGCAGTTATAGGCCCAGTCAGTCACAGACAGTCAGCCTAGTCAGTCGCAGTTATAGGCCCAGTCAGACTCATAGTCTCTAGCTCGGAGTCAGTCAATACCTAGCGACCAGAGTAGTGCACATTGCGCGACTTGTACTTCACCAGCAGTGAGGCAAACGTGGACTATTACGTAAGACCTTGTACCACAACATATGGACTAGCTTAAGATAAGTAGCTTCTTGTTCTATTAATAAAGAACCCTGTCAATATAGGTGTGCAGTTTGTGTCGTAGATAGAGGATACCGGTCACCAAACAACATCCTCTCCTTGCTTCACCTGGTACAAGACTCTACAGTGTCAACGACAACACAAAAAAAATTCATACAGCATCAAGCTGCTCACTACACTGAAGCTTTGATCTCCCTCTGCAGTTTTTAGGATCTGTTTATCCCTTTTTTATAATGAAGCAATACCTTAAAGCTCCTTTCTCGCTGTTTCGTTTCAGTGTCTTTTCTTCAGGTACCAGATCTACTCATCTAACCTTCAAAATTCCTCACTCATACCACGTATCAATTCTCATCTAGTATGTGCTGTCCAGGACTGACTTTTGTGTAAGACCACACTTTCAGAAGAGATTTCCCGGTTGTCACATTTATACTGGAAGTCAACATATTCTTCTTCTACCTAAAAAAATCGTTTCTTGCTATTGCCCGCATCCTCCATACTTATGACATTGTTATTTTGTCATCTAAACAGCAAAAACTCCTCTATTAATCTCAGTGCCTCATTTTCTAACCCACGTATTACACCTCGTATAATTCAAATATATTCAATTGCTGTCGTTTTATTTGATTTTTCTTTTTTCGAGATTAACCTTTTCCTTTTCACGGCACTCTTCCGTTTCTTCCCCTCAACTTTAACTCTGCTTACAGATTTCTCGGTGATAGGGGATAGGCTTCAACCCAGTTTTTACTCCTTTCTCGACAACTGACTCCCTTTCGTCTCCGTTAACATTTACAAATTGTATTCTCTGTAAAAGTTGTCGATAAATTTCGCTTCCCGCATTTTATCCCTGACAAGTTTAGGATTACCGAGAGTGTATTTCAGGTAACATTTTTGTATGCGGGTTTCTTAAATACAAGTGCTACGTGTACGTGGTGCGTCTCTCCTAAAAGCCGTCAAGCGCATCTGTTTTCTTCTCTAGATATTGAGAATTGCGTTTCTTCAGAGTAGAAATGGAGTCTATACCCCTTGAACTGTTTATTTCTTTATTTGAGGTATGGTTACATCTTAGACCATATCTCAGACCACGAATACAGTCTATCGGATCGCCAGGAAAACTCTCAGAGAACATTTTTTGTTATATGGCAGACAGTAATGTTTTCAGTGCCACAGTCACAACGTGTTAGTTCTCACTCGGTTAACAACCGACCAGACCTTGGGTAGCAATTCAGAGCCTGGTGGTTTAGTCGATGTGCATGGAATCTTAAGTGGTTCAGCGGTAGCATTAATTTGCCATGTGTGTCTCCAGCAGCCACCAGCACTGAAATCGTTATCAGCTAACAACATTTTAGTCATTTCCAGGAGTATGTAACGAGAGGGACGCCTGTCTTTGCTGATACTTGGACTTTCTGCGTGAAAAGAAAAGTTAGAATTTTTCTGTAGCTTTTTGTGCTCCCATACATGTGTGTATTCCCACTGAAGGCGGTATGTGGCTAAATACGGATAACTAGAAAAAGGGTGTAGGTCTGATAGTGAGGGTTATGAGAGGCATGGTATGGATGAACTGCGCATCAACAATTTTTGTGTGAGCACTGTTCATCGAGGCTCGTCAGCAGTATTTTATAAGAGGGTGAACCAATCCCAGGGCTGTAATTTGCAGTTTTGGTACAGTTGATCGCCATAATGTGCCACAGAATTTTGATTTTGGAAGCTTTTCTTAATAAATGTTGTTTGTAACTTGGCGTTCGACCAGGCTTGTCCCTTAGATATTCTAGGCATCTTCTGTGTTTCAGTAATCTTCCTTCAAGGTGGACCGTTAGCTCTTTGTTGGTCATACTGTTGGAGGTGAAATTTTGTACGACTGCGGTACTTGGTTCCAGTCCTCATTTTCGGAAAAATTCACCAGTAGTTGATAGATCATTGGCCAATACGGACTTGGTAGCTTCAAGATCTCTATCTAATGTTTTCTGATGTGTTCGCACCATGTCTGGTTTGTACAAACTGAACATGAGAAGAGCTAGGACAGACCGTTGTAGCAGTCCACTGTTTAGTTTCATCTTTTTGCCATTAGTACTTGTAAACATCGGTTACTGAGCATATCTTTTACGCTTTTAAGTCCTAGTTAGAATCTGACATTTCTATGGTTTACTGTATCATATAGCCTAATGCTAGCTGCTCTTCATAAAAAACTCGTTCTCACAATTTTTTTTCTTCGTTAATTTCTAGCTGTTTTTGTCCAACTCTCATTGCTGTGAAGTGTAGATGGCATGGCGAATTCTTGTAGAAACTTATTGCAGATTCTTACCTCAATTTTGGTTCAGTTTTCTGTACACCGTCACATTAAAATAATGACAAGTTTCAAGTCTTTCAGTGTGTCTCTGTTCTGGTCATATATTCCAATTTTGCTTGGTACCAGGCCTAAAACTTTAAAAGCTGTGATTTCCGTTTTTTGATATGCGATTGTGAAATTATTGCTGTTTAGTTTAATTTGTAAATAACATCACCGTCCGTTATAAGAAGTTGGTCATCAACAAAGAATTCTGTCAATACGCAATTTCGCAGCATTTTTTTTTTTTTCATGTGTCTTCTGACTGGTTTGATGTGGCCCGCCACAATTCCCTTCCTCCGCCAACTTCCGCATCTCAAAGTAGTCCTTGAATCATTCATCGTCAATTATTTGTTGGATGTATTGCAGTCTCTGTCTTCCCCAGCAGTTATAATGGTCTACGTCTCCCTCTAATAGTAAGGAACACAATCCCCGACGCCTTAACGCATATCCTTCCATCCTCTCCCTTCTTCTTGTCAGTTTTTTTCCCGTGCGTTCCTATCTTCGCTGATTGTGCGCGGAACATCCTAATATCTTATCAGTCCACCTAAATTTCGACCTCCTTCTGTAGCAAAGTTACGGGTGTTCTCTCCTTTAGTCACAGTCTGAAAAATACCATTAACTTTCATATTTAAAAAAAACTGAGACCAACTAAGTTGTTGTTCTGAGCCTATATTTGTTGTTATTTTAACATCCCCTTTACCATCACGGGGCAACGGTTCCCGTCAGCTGACCGAAGTTAAGAGCTGTCGGGCGTGGCTGGCACTTGGATGGGTGACCATCTGGGCCGCCATGGCTGTTGCCATTTTCTGGGGTGCATTCAGCCTCGTGATGTCCATTGAGGAGCTACTCGACCGAATAGTAGTGGCCCCGGCCAAAGAAAACCATCATAACGACCGGGAGAGCGCTGTGCTGACCACACACCCCTTCTATCCTCATCTTCAGTGAGGATGACACGGCGGTCGGATGGTCCCCATGGGCCACTTTAAGGCTGAATACGGAGTGCTT
Source organism: Schistocerca americana (assembly GCF_021461395.2). Lineage (NCBI taxonomy): Eukaryota > Metazoa > Arthropoda > Insecta > Orthoptera > Acrididae > Schistocerca > Schistocerca americana. The sequence goes on from NC_060124.1 coordinate 123,763,394, forward strand.
TCCCAATACGATGTAAAATATTGTGATGTCTTCTCGAAAAGCATTTTTCGTAAACTTTTCGTGTGTCAACCTGAAAAACTGCTGGTGCAAATAAAACTAAAATGGAAACGTAGCACGGCTCTTCGAAATCACGCTGAAGCCAGTTCCAACTGCGTACAATCAACAGTTTTGAGTTTAAGCGAGGTGAATGAGATGTAAGATTAAGCTGCTCTTCCGTGCGGTATGCGGCAGCACTGTTGCACGTCTTTAAAGACTCCTGTGTAAATGTAATTGCTCAATTAATTTTAAACAGAGCATTTATCTGAAGTCTTTTTCTTCCTTTAGGACTGAGTTACACAATGTACTATTTCACTTTACAGCCCTTTGAAGTCTTGTATAAAATGCATGTTTGACGATCAGATATCGACCAGTTTCAGTCATGGACCATTATCACGGACAAGGGTTCAAATGGTTTAAACCACAACGTTACTTCTGTAATTACTTAAATAATGTGTAGAGCTTGACAAGAATATCAGCATACGACGTAGGACTATTAGAAGCAAACGTACTAAGTGTACACAGAGCAGTAGTGAAGAGAAGATCAGGACTGTAAGTATCGCATTGCACAATTTAATGCTTGACCTGATAATGTTGTAAAATGTAACTCTTACAGTCCTGATCTTCTCTTCAGTACAGTTCTGTGCACACTTAGTATGTTTGCTTCTAAAAGTCCTGTGTCGTATACTGATATTCATGCATGCTTTACACAGTATTTACAGTACTGGCCATTAAAATTGCTACACCACGAAGATGACGTGCTACAGAAGCGAAATTTAGCCGGCAGGAAGAAGTTGCTGTGATATGCAAATGATCAGCTTTTCAGAGCATTCACACAAGGTTGGCGCCGGTGGAGACACCTACAACGTGTTGACATTAGGAAAGTTTCCAACCGATTTCTCAACACAAACACCAGTTGACCGGCGTTGCCTGGTGAAACGTCGTTGTGATGCCTCGTGTAAGGAAGACAAATGCGTATCATCATGTTTCCGACTTTTATAAAGGTCGGATAGTAGCCTATCGCAATTGCGGTATATTGTATCGCGACATTGCTGCTCGCGTTGGTCGAGATCCAATGACTGTTAGCAGAATATGGAATCGGTGGGTTCAGGAGCGTAATACGGAACGCCGTGCTGGATCCCAAGGGCCTCGTATCACTAGCAGTCGAGATGAAAGGCATCTTATCTGCATGGATGTAACGGATCGTGTAGCCACGTCTCGATCCCTGAGTCAACAGATGGGGACGTTCGCAAGACAACAACCATCTGCACGAACAGTTCGACGACGTTTGCAGCAGCATGGAGTATCATCTCGGAGACCATGGGTGCGGTTACCCTTGACGCTGCATTACAGACAAGAGCGCATGCGATGGTGTACTCAACGACGAACCTAGGTGCACGAATGGCAAAACGCCATTTTTTCGAATGAATCCATGTTCTGTTTACAGCATCAAGATGGTCGCATCCGTGTTTGGCGACATCACGGTGAACACACTGTAGGGAAGCAGCCTACTCACGCCGTATAAAATTCACTTCAGTCTTTCCATTGTGTGCCAGCCAGTCCGCTGTAACTAGCTCTGACGTCACAAATGTTGCGCAATACTTAAAAATCAAGTAAATAACCTGAGACGTTTCTAGCATGTCAGGAGTACTACTAAATCAATACGTGTTGAATATCAGTTCAATAACTTTAACCATTTCATTTCAGAAATTTGGATGTTTTTCTGTAAAATCATTGGCACAACAGAAAAGAGCTAGAAACTTAAAAATTTATATTTAGATTCCTTTTTCATAATAATTTGGTAGAAACAGTATTCTGGATCTCGCAAATTAAAATTTTAGTTGAAATTCATGATTTTCTAGTTTTTGTCTTAAAAATTAAGGAAGCAAGATAGATTAAGTAGGCGAATAAATAAAGCTTGGATGTTTAAATTTAAGTAGAAGGGAGATCCGCTATAATCATAAAGATATGAGAAATTTCAACTGAATAACTATAAAACTATAGCGATAGCGTATCTCCAAAGGGCAAGTTCAGAGCTTGTCTACTGCGTGTAGTGCAATTAAATTAATTCTCTCGCCAAAAATATTTGACTTAGCCACGTCAGACTTTTATCATGATTACTTACTTGTGTGCTGATTGCACAGTTAAATTGAAAGCTTCATCGGCCATCAGCAAAGGAAGCAATGATTTATTCGATAACTTAAAGTGGTGCATTACTAGCCCAGCGGCTAGTCGGGAGAGCAGATTTGATCAGGTGTTCCCTTAGCCGTCCGCATCGCGGCTTTATATATAAGAACGCTGCGCGCGAGAGAAAAGGCCCCAGTTCTCTCCAGACGCTGATTAGCGCACCATCTGTGCCGGAAGTCGCATCGCATCGGTGTCATTGCTATGAAGAGCCTCGGATGCCGTAATAAGTTACTCGGGATACGCGTAACCATGAAATCGTTTTCGAGTAGAGTGTTAATTCTGGGATGACTTTAATGATCTATCTTCAGTTTGCGTATGTCGTATTTTCACGTGCCGTCGCGGGACAGACATTCTACCATTATTTAGCGTGGCGTTTAATAAACATTATCATCAAATTATGGCGAGCATTCACTTAAACACTTAATTTAAACAGTTATAGTTACATCAGCGCATTAGACTCTGAACTGCTCTGTTAGTTGGATTGTGTGGATTCTTTTGGTCTGTGACTTTCAGAATATAGTGAAAATTTTAGAGAAAATGGTTTTTGATTATGAATCCCAGACAATCTCCTGATTCCTCAGAGCTATAAGCTGTAGCTATAAATGTATTTCTCAGATGAAGTGGGCACTAGGAATTCTAATTACAGGCTTCACGTTTTGCTAATCACTTTCTGGTTGCCAATATTGTAGTTAGAGAGCCAGTGTTGAGAACAGCAAACTACAGCATAAATACAAAACATCTATAACAATTATTCCACCCGCCGCCCCACATATGGTGCATCGGCCGGGAAATAAACAAAACATTTATATAACAATGATTATTCCACCCGCCGCCCCACATATGGTGCATTTTATAATAACATTTACTCCACCTGCCACCCCACAGCACACTGGAAGCGTGTATTCGTCATCGCCATACTGTTGTATCACCCACCGTGATGGTATGGAGAGCCATTGGTTACACGTTCCGCTCACCTCTTTTCGTATTGACGGCATTTTGAACAGGGGACGTTACATTTCAGATGTGTTACGACCCGTGGTTCTACCCTTCATTCGATCCCTGCGAAACGCTACATTTCAGCAGGATAATGCATGACCGAATGTTGCGGGTCCTGTACGGGCCTTTCTGGCTACCGAAAATGTTCGACTGCTGCCCTGGCCAGCACATTCTCCAGATCTCTCACCAATTGAAAACGTCTGGTCAATGGCGGCCGAGTAACTGGCTCGTCACAATACGCCAGTCACTACTCTTGATGAACTGTGGTATCGTGTTGAAGCTGCTTGGGCAGCTGTACCTGTACATGCCATCCAAGCTCTGTTTGACTCAATGCCGAGGCGTATCAAGGCCGTTATTACGGCCAGAGTTTGTTGTTCTGGGTACTGATTTCTCAGGATCTATGCACCCAAATTGGGTGAAAATGGAATCACATGTCAGTTCTTGTATAGTATATTTGTCCAATGAATACCCGTTTATCATCTGCATTTATTCTTGTTGTAGCAATTTTAATGGCCAGTAGTGTATTTTAAACCTTATCTGTGAAGATGGTCCATGACTGAAATGGGTCGATATTCGGGTTTAAAATAAAAGCAGCTGATGGTCAAACAAGCATTTTACACACTATTTGATGGCTGTTGATAGTCACCTTCCAAATATGTTTGAAGAAAAACCTTTCATTGCTGTGCTAGAAGAAATCATTTCGTATTATCATGTCAGAGGATTGCGACGTTTGCGCGAGCGGCGGCGAGCAGCTAACAAGAGGCGGCTGGCCTGCGGTGTGGCGGTGCGAGGCGAGTCGGAGCGATGCGCGTGCGAGTGTCACGGTGTCCGGTCAGCGGCCGGCAGATCGCGGCGCGCTGACAGCCGCTATTAATCAGAGGCCGGCCGCACACGTCACATCCGGCGCTGGCGCGGACGCTGCCGCAGCAGGCCGCTGGGGTGGGGGCCGGCCGCCGTGTTTGCGCCGTTGTCACCGCCAGGTGTCGACAGCGGCGGCGCCGCCGCAAGTGGCGCGCCAGCGCGGCCGGCTACACGCCGCTGTCTGCCTGCCTGCCTGCGCTGCCTGGCGTCGCGTATCTGTTCCACCAGACTCCAGTGTCACGGCTCAACCCATTACACCATTCTCCGCGACTACGGTCCAGAACACTGACAGCCGTCATACGTATTAACAACTCAGTAATGAAGAAAACAATCGTTTGCTATAGAAAACATCCGACATGTTGCCATCACCAACAAAAATATGAGATAGTACAGAATGAATGTAGCGATTTAAACCTTTCAATGCCAGTTCTTTCTTTAGGAGTGACAGATATTAAAATATAGTTATTTCAATTAATGTCGTATTCTGAAGCAGCAACCATCGTTAGTCGTCGTGCTCGTTGGTGAGCGTCGTGACCCCGAGCTCAAAGTCTCCATCCTAGACTGTTACCAGGTTGTCGTAGATCCCGATAAGAGGGTACATCAGAGATCTTTATTCGGTATTTCCACATACTCACTGCTCTCCCTCTTGGCCTCGTGCCCTCGATCTTCCCATCCATGATCATTTGGATTAGATATTGTCTCTACATCTACATTCTTACTCCTCAATCCACCATACGGTGCGTGGTGGAGGGTACCTCGTACCACAACTAGCATCTTCTCTCCCTGTTGCACTCCCAAACAGGACGAGGGAAAAATGACTGCCTATATGCCTCTGTACGAGCCCTAATCTCTCATACCTTATCTTTGTGGCCTATATAAGTTGGCGGCAGTAAAACTGTACTGCAGTCAGCCTCAAATGCTGGTTCTCTAAATTTCCTCAGTAGCGATTCACGAAAAGAACGCTTCCTTTCCTCTAGAGACACTCCCACCCGAGTTACTGAAGCATTTCCGTAACACTCGCGTGATGATCAAACCTACCAGTAACAAATCTAGCGCCGGCCGGTGTGGCCGTGGGGTTCTAGGCGCTTCAATCTGGAACCGCGTGACCGCTATGGTCGCAGGTTCGAATCCTGCCTCGGGCATGGATGTGTGTGATGTCCTTAGGTTAGTTAGGGTTAGGTATGCTGTTTGAGGCTTTCCCGGCGCTGCATCTGCTTGATAGGTTCCCGGGACTTACGCCGGATAATATTGTAGAAACCGCACAATATTTCAGCGAGACAACTGCCCGCCATCTTCAGGTGTTACTGCCGCGTCGCTGAGAAACGCGCAAATTTATATGCTGGCTTTCTAGAACAGCGCAGGCGCCAGCGGGGCATAACGTCATCGAAGACCAATCGTAGACAGCGTCGAATACCAGAGTCCTCTGCTGGAGAAACGGGTCGCGGTCTGCGGAAGCGCGCCGCGGCGCGGGAAAATGCGGCCGGGAGCGACGGACCCCGTTCGCGCGCGCGAGGTGTTGGCGCGCGATTTAAGCATCTACGCTAAGGCTTCCCATCTGCGTTGACTCGGTGCGGTTGCTAATCTGTGGCTGACGATTCCTTAGTGCCGCCAAGGCTGGTTCCCAGGCTTTGCTCAGGTGAAACCCCGTGTCTCTGTTTATTAGGTCACTGCTTATACGTATTTCGACCGCCTCTTTGATGATGGAGTCCCAGTATGTGGAAGCATGCGAGAGGATCTTGGTTTCTTCGTAATTCATGCCGTGTCCCGTGTCAAGGCAATGTTCAGCAACCGCAGATTTCTCTGCCTGACCCAACCTCGTGTGACGTTTATGTTCGTCGCATCTGTCTTTGACCGTACGACACGTCTGGCCAATATAAGATTTCCCACACTGGCACGGGATTTTGTATATTCCTGGTCTCCTCAGGCCGAGGTTGTCTTTAACAGAGCCCAGCATCGATTTCACTTTTGCTGGAGGCCGGAAAACACATTTAATCCTGTGTTTCTTGAAAATTCTGCCCACCTTATAAATTTGCGCGTTTCTCAGCGACGCGACAGTAGCACCTGAAGATGGCGGGCAGTTGTCTCGCTGAAATATTGTGCGGTTTCTACAATATTATCCGGCGTAAGTCCCGGGAACCTATCAAGTAGGTTTAGGTAGTTCTAAGTTCTAGGGGACTGATGACCACAGATGTTAAGTCCCATAGTCCTCAGAGCCATTTGAACCATTTGAACAAATCTAGCAGCCCACCTCTGAATCCGACCTGATAGGGATCCAAAACGCTGGAGCAGTACTCAGGAATAGGTCGTATTAGTGTTTTATTAGCGGTCTCCTTTGCAGATGACTGACATCTTCCCAAAATTGTACCAATGAACCGAAGACGACTATCCGCACTTCCCCACAACTGCCATTACATGCTTCTCCCACTTCACATCGCTCTGCAATGTTACGCCCAAATATTTAACCGACGTGACTGTGTCAAGCGCTACACTACTAATGGTGTATTCAAACATTACGGGATTCTTTCCCTATTCATCTGCATTAATTTACATTTATCTATATTTAGAGTTAGCTGTCATTCTTTACACCAATCACAAATCCTGTCCAAGTCATCTTGTATCCTCCTACAGTCACCCAACGAAGACACCTTCCCGTACACCACACCATCATCAGCAAACAGCCGCACATTGCTATCCACCCGATCCAAATGGTCATTTATGTAGATAGAAAACAACAGCGGACCTACCACACTTCCCTGGGGCACTCCAGATGATACCCTGACCTCCGATGAACACTCACCATCGAGGACAACGTACTGGGTTCTATTACTTAAGAAGTCTTCGAGCCACTCACATGTTTGGGAACCAATTCCATTTGCTCGTACCTTAATTAGGAGTCTGCAGTGGGGCACCGAGTCAAACTCTTTCCGGAAGTCAAGGAATATGGTTGCCGTCTGATACCCTTCATCCATGGTTCGCAAAATATCGTGTGAAAAAAGGGCGAGTTGCGTTTCGCAGGAGCGATGCATTCTAAAGCCGTGCTGATGCATGGACAGCAACTTCTCTGTCTCAGGGAAATTCATTATATTCGATCTGAGAATATGTTCGAGAATCCTGCAACAAACCGATGTTAAGGATATTGGTCTGTAATTTTGAGGATCCGTCCTTCTACCCTTCTTATATACAGGCGTAACCTGCGCTTTTTTCCAGTCACTCGGGACTTTACGTTGGGCAAGAGATTCGCGATAGATGCAAGCTAAGTAAGGAGCCAATGCAGTACTCTCTGTACTCTCTTTACAATAAGGCCAAACCATTCGTTGTTCATTTGATCCATTTCATGCAGAACATCCTGCTCCACCACCAAACTTCTCTTTGACAATCATAAAAAAAGAGTCTTTCAACAAGACAGGTCTTTGAGCAGGTCACTGTTGCTCTGTTCTACCAGATCTTAGTGAGCTTCTTTATGGCCACTCAACCCAGCGTGATAAACTTTATTATCTCATCTTCACAATTACCAATGTCAGAGATGACTGATCCAAGACAGATGAAGGAATGCACGGCTTCCATTTCCGTTTAATCAGCCTGTGAGAACCAACAATATGAGAAAAAAATGTATCCTGCCGTATCATTTTTTGAGCCACACAAGGTGATTCGTAAGTATCCCTGGGGTTTCACCAGATGACTGCATATAAACTACAAAACGGACAGGATCGTCTCACCATGCTCTTAACTCAATTATACCGGGTAGTTATAATTAAACTTTCTCTATTTAACACGTTATAACACGGAAACTATTTACCGTACGAGTACCGAACTTTTTGGCATTAATGTCCAGAGTATGGGGTGCATGATTTCCATGCGTCACAGCACCCTCGCCCAGTTACAACTATGGCCACCAGGTGAGATGATCTGTCATCGTGATTCATAGCCTCGCACACCAGACTCGTCCTACTGCACTTATTGACGAGTCAACATGAACTTGGACAAAAGGATCAGAGCATTATTCGTGAAGCTCTATTATCAAAACAACAGTAATGCTGCAGATGCACTTCGAGATTATCGCCGGCTGTGAGGATTATGTTTCTCCACCTGCTCTGCACAGCATGATGATGAAGTTCGAATCAACTAGAGAAGTGGGCGTCGCTCCGTGAAGAGGCCGACGACCGGTTACACCACAGGTGGGTGTTGAAATCGTTGTTCCTATGGCAGAGAACGCTGCTCGCATTTCCCGATATTCAGGCAGTGCGCGTGTTGTGTCATGACAGTTGAACATCCCGTGGAGCACTGTATGAAAGGTGCTTCGAACCATTCTCAAATGGTATCCGCACAAGATCCATGTCGTACAGCGTCTTGCAACAAAGGACGCACAGCGACGTGTTGACCCCGCCCTCGACCATCCTATAAACAGACGAAGCCCATTTTTCTCTGAAGGGTGAGGTCAACACACAGAATTGCCGAGTGTGGGGATCTTTACCTCAAGTCACTGTGCATGAAGTTCCTCTGTTTGGTGAATTTGTCACCGTATGGTGTGGTTTCACGGCTACGTTCATCCATGGCCCATTCTTGGGTTGGGTTGGGTTGGGTTGTTTGGGGAAGGAGACCAGACAGCGATGTCATCGGTCTCATCGGATTTGGGAAGGATGGGGAAGGAAGTCGGCCGTGCTCTTCCAGAGGAACCATCCCGGCATTTGCCTGGAGTGATTTAGGGAAATCACGGAAAACCTAAATCAGGATGGCCGGACGCGGGATTGATCCGTCGTCCTCCCGAATGCGAGTCCAGTGTCTAACCACTGCGCCACCTCGCTCGGTACTGGCCCATTCTTCTTGAACAGGTTGGTGCTCAAGGACCAATGACGTGCAATGTGACCGGCTAGCGTTACTGCGATATGCCTCGCCAGCTTGTCATACCCGCCCTACAGGAGAGAGATGCACTGAACACAACATGTTTCATGCCGAATGGGTTCCCTCCGCACATTGCTCGTGCAGCTCACTTGCTGCGAAACACATTTGGAAATGATCGAATTATCAGCCGATCGTTTCCAAATGCTTGGCCGGCATGATCACCTGATGTCACTCCTTGTGATTTCTGGTATTGGGGCTACCTGAAGGACAGGGCTTACCAGGGGAACATTCAACATGTGCTGATCTGAAGCGCAGAGCCAGCATACCTACGGCCATGCTTCTTCCTGATGTGCAGAATGTAATCCTGTGCTTTCAGACTCTTCTGAACACTGATGAGCGCCATATTGAGCCCCTCTTGTAGTAGTAATGGAACCGTTATCTAATGGTATGATGTGACGTATCGGCACATTGAAAGTGTTTCAATTGAATTAATTTTGCATTATTTCTCTTCCCCATGTCCTTGGCATTAATGCTAACAAGTTTGGTACTCTTACGGTACCTAGATTCCGTGTTATATCGTGTTGAATAGGGAAAGTCTAATTATAACCACCCGGTACATAGATGCTCAAAATGGGCACTGTTTGTGACACGCTAAACAGAAATACATATCTATAATTCACATATACAGAATGCTCGGGGAGGTGCGATAGTAGCCCGCTCTGAAAATCTGGGTTGCTTGTGTGTAGGCGAGAACTAATTCGATGGGACGATGCTGAGCGGAGCAGGGCTTTAAGAATGAAATCTGAAGACACCATAACCGACAGGTCCAAGCTGTAATTATAGAAATTCTGCAAACCGTAAACACCCTGCCCTTTGAAGACAGCACAGCCTGCACTTGCAAGCTATAATTATAAGAATTCTGCAGACTATTAATACCCCATCCTTTACCAGTGGGACTTTCCTGCTACGAGATGAGAACAGGGGACTTCAGTGAGAAAATAAGACAAATACCAGGAGTTTCTAAATTTTAAATGTTTCTAAAAAGTTACTCGTTTCAGACTCTCATCGACGGAAGAAAGCTGAGCATTGACAATTGCCACAACTTCTCACTGTTTATTGATTTGTAGGCTGTAGTTTAACACGGATAACATTTATGTGTGTGGAACTTCAAATATTTAGTGTGTAATGGTGACAATAACTTATCAGTTACTTGAATCTGATAGTCAATTAAATCAAACCCATTGATACCACTTCGCAGGCAGTAGTTTTATTTCCTTTCCGGAATATAATCATTTTACCGAAGAGTCTGAACTACTGAATATGTCTTTTTATACACACAGGGAACTGAAAGCGAAACTGAAAGGTCCAATTTCAGAGCGAAACGCATGGAGTGTAGGTTTTAAGTTAAAATCAAGTTCAGTGGAACGATCTGAGCTAAACATACTTGGCCGTGGTACAAGTCACCGCATAATTCATAGAAAGGCGATAACATTTTTAAACCAAAATGGAATATAAAAAGGCACAAATGATTTCACATTAGTATGTACGGCTAACAACATCTTACAGAGCATTATTCAAAATTACTGTTTGAAATTCCTGTATCCAGGAGTATTTATTGTCAATGTATGGAGCTGCCGCAAAATGTGGTGTTATAACTCCGGACAGAGTGAAAGTACGCGAAGCAAACAAGCTTACGTATTTATCAAACAGAACGTATATTATTCTTATAGAAAAGATAGGGGCATTAGTTTCCAAACAAAATCCTGAATTTGATCCCTCCGCATGAGCTTCCGATCTACCTTAAGTCCAAACAACTTTAAAATTTTCGCATTCGCTCATTATTTTGTCACATTGTAGGAATAAAACTTCCCATTTACAAGAGCTCTCAGTCAGAAGCTGCGCACACTGCATTACGTTGCAGCTAAGCTGTGACCTACGACCTACTGTAATCCGCTACTGTACTAGTTAAATCATTTTCACTGCATTCCAACACGTCCATAAAGACACGCATATCACTGAAAACATTAGCAACTGAGATGCTAGAATTGTACGATAGCAGGCCCCTCAAAAAGTAACATATATCACAGAAAAAATTATTTCTATTTAACAAGTTGTGGAAAGCGCTAATTTTTAGCATCTCAGTTTTCGAAAAGCTCAGATGAATGCACTTATTTACAACATTTAAAAAATCATTAATAAAAGTTTACTATTTTAAATGTGATGAATATTAATTTCAAATCGTGATCTTATGCAGAGGTTCATCTCACTCAGGTGACTATGTTTCAAGGTAAATTGAATAAAGCACAGTGTGATTTCAGGTACAGCTATGAGAGACAGAAATCATTTGAACTAACATAGGCCTGTAGTCCAAACTAATACACCAAACATCAATAAACCTATTGTTAACACATCAGTTAACACATGAAAACGTCTCATATCACAGACAATGAGTCACAAGAAAAAATGTGAAATATAACGTTTATTTGAATCAGAGGTCCACTACTTTAAATCTGATAAATAGGTAGCGGTTGTGTCCTTATGGAGCCAGAGATTAGAGACAAACAGCCAAACATGGAATTACGTAGAATGCAGATCTCGCAAGGGAATCGTCCAATTCGACGTGCTGAAACCTAACATTAAATTTTTCACACCGAAAGAATGCGCCGTAAGAAATACACTGGAAAAATTCTGGCTGCGAAGGCGCACTGCAGATATTTTTTTAAAAAAAGGTTGTAGTTACCAATTTTTACAGAAGGAAGAACAATTTATAACAGTGGTTTGTACAGTACTTCTTGCCTGGCGTGCTTGTTGGGCGAATAAGCAGACTGAGTTGCGACATGAGGACGTAGCACCAAGTAGCACCTAGTATAAAATGGACACAAGCGAATTTTTAACTTGCAATCCATGCCAAAGATATCTCAGATCATCAGTTTTTTGAATAACTTGCAATTTATATAGACAACTAAACTGTCCAAGTTGTAATTGTCAGACAAATGACTAGCAGAGGAAAAATGGAAATGAGCGTACGATATTGTGGGCCAGGAGTCCCCCATTGGAGGGGGGGGGGGGGGGGGAAGCGCAGCCCCGAATTCTCCCTCGGTCAGAAAAATGGTACCGAATCCTCCCAAGCCCGCAAGGGTCTGAAAAACGATGGGACCGAATACTCCCGTTTGAAGCAGGTAGCAGTTCTAAACGTTATGAGTACTCCAAGCAGGCAATGAAAAGCATAAAAAGTTACAGTAGAAGATGTAAAAATTTTTCGCGTGTATTGTATGTTTAACAGTTTTATCTTTTATCTTATTGAGATAAAACCCAGCCGGCATAGCGCCAGCGACGAAGTCCCGCTCAAGGTCATGCGCAAAGCGTGCATAAGTGAATCAATATTTTTGGTTTAAAACGTAGGAGGGGTAGGGGAAGGAGAAAGGAACATGGCAGAAATAATGATATCATTGTCTATAACATAACATAAAATGTGTCAGTTTGGGTGGATTCGGTCCTGTTGCCTGCTTACCTACCTGGTTTCGGGAGGATTCGGGGCTGCGCCCCATTGGGTTCCAATGGTTCAAATGGCTCTGAGCACTATGGGACTTAATATCTGTGGTCATCAGTCCCCTAGAACTTAGAACTACTCAAACCTAACTAACCTAAGGACGGCACACGCATCCATGCCCGAGGCAGGATTCGAACCTGCGACCGTAGCAGTCGCGCTGTTCCGGAATGAAGCGCCTAGAACCGCTCGGCCACCGCAGCTGGCGCCACATTGGAGGAAGTTCGGCCGTCGAGGGCAAGTACTTACTGCATTCGACGCCACATTGGGCGGCTTTCGCGTCGGAGATGGGGATGAAATGATGATGAGGACAACCCAACACCCAGTCACTGAGCGGAGAAAATCTCCTGCCCCAGCCGGAAATCGAACCAGGGCCCCTTGGCGTGGCATTCTGCCACGCTGGCCACTTGAAACTTCCCCTTTGAACAATTCTACATGACTGTGCCTAAACTGACACACAATGTTTTGTTAGCGCAACGCAATCTGACTTTCAAAATTCCCTACAAAAGAATGGCCCTGACTAACATTAAACTATACCTTTCACAAATCACTTACCTCACAAAAATCTTCGCTGCTCAAGCTACTGCAATACAGCGAGCGCCACTACTGCCAGCTAAATAAAAGATTCAAACTATGGAAGGCACTAACTACTGATAGGGATAGTTAGCAAATGAAAGATATTAGTAGAGAACAAACAATGTATTTGAACAGCGCGTAGCGTTGGGCAGTTGGAGGTGAGCCGCCAGCAGTGGTGGATGTGGGGAGAGAGATGGCGGAGTTTTGAAATTTGTCATGAACTGCGATATTTATATATGATGATATCAAGGTAAATACATTGTTTGTTCTCTACTAATATCTTTCATTTGCTAACTGTCCCTATCAGTAGTTAGTGCCTTCCATAGTTTGAATCTTTTATTTAGCTGGCAGTAGTGGCGCTCGCTGTATTGCAGTAGCTTGAGCAGCGAAGATTTTTGTGAGGTAAGTGATTTGTGAAAGGTATAGTTTAATGTTAGTCAGGGCCATTCTTTTGTAGGGAATTTTGAAAGTCAGATTGCGTTGCGCTAACAAAATATTGTGTGTCAGTTTAAGCACAGTCATGTAGAATTGTTCAAAGGGGAAGTTTCATATACAAAATTTCACGGGTCGAGAATTTGCGTTGCAAGTGTGTAGAAACAAAACCCTATAAATATAACAGTGTCCAAAAAATTTTTCGTTGGCATTGTAATACATTCACACATGTACACACATTTCATAATTCTTAAAGTACGATTCTCGGTTTCCAACATCCTTTTTCAAAAGTCAGCGTCCCTAACCACTATTCATTACTCCTTACCTTATTCGTCGACACTTCTTCAATATTGCATCATAACAGATAAGTATCATAATCAAATAACTCATATAGCATCAGCCTATTAATCATAAACATACCTCAGCAGCATAATACACATCGTCGTCGTAAAAATAACATCATAACACCTCAGTCAAATCTCAAAATCGTCGTAGCTTTCTGCAATAATTTCAAACCATAAAAAAATATTCTCTGCTCATTTCAATAATGTCATCTACCTCAAACGTACTTTAAAATCATGCTCCCTTACCAAATATATCATTCAACGCTCTCATAGTATCACAATGGTTCCGAAAAAATATGAAGAGTTCACACAGTACAGACAAAATACAATTTCGTAAGTGTGAAGTTATCCAACTGTGTAATTACGTAAACATCTGTCACTGATATAGTAAAATAAATGTTTGTCTCTCTCAGTTAAATGATCAGATAGCTGTGTAATTTGTGTGTTAGAGAAATATGGTACCGGTGTGTAAAGTTGTATAAGCAAATACCATATTAGCTAGGGTTCCTTGTGGTTGCCACACACATGGTACACAAAGTAAGCGTGTACCCCCCTGTGTTATCTGTATTGTTATGTTCTTTAATGATGTATTTTGTACCTTTATTGTATTCTTATGTTATAAAATTGTAATTGTCACCAGTTCATGATATTATTAACTTGTTAGTTACATTTCACTGCACACATTTCTGTTGGTCATAGTATATGGACAATATGTGAGAAGTTGGGACTGTTAGTGTTTGCACGTGTGTTAATAACTCAGCAAGGGACTGGATAACAGCATTGCTGGTTCTAAGGACAATTTCAAAAACTTTGTGAGTGCACAAGTGGTGGTTTATGGACTTGCTATATTATCCGCAAGACTCTTCGATGGTGATTGTGCACCTGCACAGTCACAACACATGGCTGCTGGCCATCTCTGTAAGGACTACAGTGGGTCTGCATCTTTGATGGCCCACCAATACCATTATTTCTACAAGGGCTACAGTGGGTCTACATCTTTGATGATCCATCAATATCATTATTTCTACAAGGACTGCAGTGGGTCTGCACCTCTGGTGGCCCACCAATACCGTAATCTCTACCAGGACTGCAGTGGGTCTACTCTGTGATGACCTACCTACCAATGTTCTTCAAAACGTCGAATGACTCTGCTGTGGGTTTGCTATGTTGTGGCCCATTACCTGTCAGCATGTCAAGAGTCAGCACTGTCTTTCCGTTGGAAGGACAACACTGCTTCTTCAAGACTCCATGGAAATCCACTACTTCCGTGTGCATTTTCTTTTACTGCTCAGACTTTGAGAAAAACACTGAAATTTTACAGTGATGAACAATCTGGACTGTCTTTATGGACTGTGAAAAAAATTTTAGCTTTTGACCAGCATTGTATAAATAAGTGTGTGCATTTGATATCTTTGTTATTGTAATTATGAAAAATTTTTTTCAAATCATTATTGGCCACTGCCCAAAAATATTTTGTAAAATTTTTTGTGGGGAGCATGGGGGCTATGTAAGTAGGCTGTTTATGTTTTCTGTATGTAAGTAGGCTGTTTATGTTTTCTCTATGTAAGTAGGCTGTTTAGGTTTTTTTATTGGTAATGCCACCTCTGTATGAAAATCACTGGCTGTGCTGTGTGCAGTCTGTGGCTGCTTTGCATTGTTGTAATACTCGCCATTGTAGTGTTAGGCAGCTGGCTGTGAACAGCGCGTAGCGTTGGGCAGTTGGAGGTGAGCCGCCAGCAGTGGTGGATGTGGGGAGAGAGATGGCGGAGTTTTGAAATTTGTCATGAACTGCGATATTTATACATGATGATATCAAGGTAAATACATTGTTTTTTCTCTACTAATATCTTTCATTTGCTAACTATCCCTATCAGTAGTTAGTGCCTTCCATAGTTTGAATCTTTTATTTAGCTGGCAGTAGTGGCGCTCGCTGTATTGCAGTAGCTTGAGCAGCGAAGATTTTTGTGAGGTAAGTGATTTGTGAAAGGTATAGTTTAATGTTAGTCAGGGCCATTCTTTTGTAGGGAATTTTGAAAGTCAGATTGCGTTGCGCTAACAAAATATTGTGTGTCAGTTTAAGCACAGTCATGTAGAATTGTTCAAAGGGGAAGTTTCACACTCAGCTAACGGGGCCGGACAAAAGCAGAGGAAAATCAAGGCAGTAAATGATGTAACATTAGAGACGTCTTCCATCAGTCGGGACTTTAATTTCATGATATTAAATATTTCATAACAATTCGTGTAGCACAGTTCTTACGATTATTTTTAATACAGGATATTTCGCTAATAATAAAACAGTTCCTTGTTTGTTTCCTGTAGTTATCACAAAAATGCCAAGTGTCTATTGGAAGACGAAAACAAACATTTTTGTTACAGCAGGTCCTCCTGATAAAAGAAAAATCACGACATTGAGGCACTTAAAAAATAGTAATTACAAGTTTTATTCAGATGCAACTGGAATGGAGTAAGAAATGGTCGTGGCCGTCGTTCTGCATATTGTTCTGCGTATCAGGCATACCTAACCAAATTCGTAAAACGTGGTGACGAACACTGACAATGCAGGAATGACTGAAGTTCAATAACAATGATCCGCAAATAAATTTGAAATTATACTGTCTGACAAATTTTTTGAGAACTGCTTTACACTGTTGAAAAACATTTTATCTGTAGAAAAGCACTCCGTCTTCAGGCCACAGGTGGCCTACCGGGACCATCCGACCGCCGTGTCATCCTCGGTGGAGGATGCGGATAGGAGGCGCGTGGAGTCAGCACACCGCTCTCTCGGTCGTAAGATGGTATTATTGACCGACGCCGCTACTATTCGGTCGAGTAGCTCCTCAATTGGCATCACGAGGCTGAGTGCACCCCGAAAAATGGTAATTGCGCATGGCGGCCTGGATGGTCACCCATCCAAGTGCCGACCATGCCCGACAGCGCTTAACTTCGGTGATCTCATGGGAACCGGTGTATCAACTGCGGTAAGGCCGTTGCCTTTTTATCTGTAGGCTGAATCACTGTTACTCCCGGGTGTAATCCGAATTATATTAAGTCTCTTTTCATCGTTCTCCTAAGGGCAGAAATGTCATTAGTCCACACAAAGGGTACAATAAAGGCAATAGGCAATGAATTCTTTTCTGGAAATGGTAAGAAGACATTTCAGATGTAATGTCTAAAACCATTCTCTCCCATTTCTCCAGGTTTTACTACGTCGATTACAAGACTTTTGCCTGTAAACAGCCCTTTTTCTTAAGTGTTTGATCCGAATTTGCCTCGATGTTCCTAAAGACCGAGATAAAGCTGCACAAACAGTAATACTTTCTCACTTATCACTGGCGTTGTTGCATACATACGTTTTCTATGATTCCCCTAAATCGCTTCAGGAGAATGTCGGGATGGTCCTTTTGCAAGGGCACGGTCGACTTCCTTACCTATCCTAATCTAATGGGACCGATGACCTCGTTGTTTGCTCCTCTTCCCCAAGAAAACCAACCAACCTCTACACATTTACCTTTTACTTTGTAATTTTGCGACTTCAGGAGACGGCATCAACAGAATTAAATTATTAACGGTATCTGCTGATAAGAACCAGCTTGAGCATGCTTGTTACTGCTTAATTGCAGTACATCATAGCCGCAACCGTCCTCGCTCACTCTACGACCTCACGAGGGCGGCGGCCAAAGGGTCCGATTCACTTGATCATCAGTGCTTTGATAGTTAGTGTACAACGAACCTAAAAGGAGCCAAGCATATGACAATACTTGTGGCGGTGAAACTTGGTATACAATGTTAGCCAACAGTAGAGTCATATTCCACAGATACGCAAGAAGTACTATTTTTTGGCGACTGCCTATTTTTGGGTATCGTTTTGTTTCTATTGCACACAAAAGCTAGTTTTATGTTTCAGAAGACTTATTCTTCCATTCGCTGCTACTCTACTGCATACAGGGGTTCGCTTGTATGCAAGGAGAAGAAAGTATTTTTCACAGTTAAGAAAGACAAAAAGACTGAAAAGAGCACCCAGTGGCGCCCCCTCCCCTCAATTTACAGAACTCCTGCCAGAATCTCTGTCGTCAGAAAGTATATGGCATCGGGATCGGTAATCCAGATATAGATAACTTAATTCCCTTATATGTCATAGCTCGTTTACAGGGTGGTCCATTTATCGTGACCGGGCCAAATATCTCACGAAATAAGCGTCAATCGAAAGAACTACAAAGAAGGAAACTTGTCTAGCTTGAAGGGGGAAATCCGATGGCGCTATGGTTGGCCCGCTAGATGGCGCTGCCATAGGCCAAACGGATATAAACTGCGTTTTTTTAAAAATAGGAACCCTTTTTTTTGTTACGTATTCGTGTAGTAAGGCAAGAAATTGAATGTTTTAGTTGGACCACTTTTTTCGCTTTGTGATAGATGGCGCTGTAATAGTCACCAACATATGGCTCACAATTTGAGACGAACAGTTGGTAACAGGTAGATTTTTTGAATTATAATATAGAACATAGGTACGTTTGAACATTTTATTTCGGTTGTTCCTGTGATACATGTACCTTTGTGAACTTATAATTTCTCAGAACGCATGCTGTTACAGTGTGATTACCTGCAAATAAAATATTAATGCAATAACTGCTCAAAATGATGTCCGTCAACCTCAGTGCATTTGGCAATACGTGTAACGACATTCCTCCCAACTGCGAGTAGTTCGCCTTCCGTAATGTACGCTGACGTCTGTTATCAGGCGTTGTCGGTGGAATACGATAGCAAAAATCCTTCTTGTTTCCCCACAGAAAGAAATCCGGGGACGTCAGATCCGGTGAACGTGCGGGCCATGGTATGGTGCTTCGACGACCAATCCACCTGTCATGAAATATGCTATTCAGTACCCCTTCAACGCCACGCGAGCTATGTGCCGGACATCCATCATGTTGGAATTACATCGCCGTTCTGTCATTCAGTGAAACATCTTGTAGTAACATTGGTAGAACATCACGTAGGAAACCAGCATACATTGCACCATTTAGATTGCCATCGATAAAATGGGGGCCAATTATCCTTGCTCCCATAATGCCGCAGCATACATTAACCCGCCAACATCGCTGATGTTCCACTTGTCGCAGCCATCGTGGATTTTCCGTTGCCGAATAGTGCATATCATGCCGGTTTACGTTACCGCTGTTGGTGAATGATGCTTCGTCGATAAATAGAACGCGTGCCAAAAATCTGTCATAGTCCCGTAATTTCTCTTGTGCCCAGTGGCAGAACTGTACACGACGTTCAAAGTCGTCGCCATGCAATGCCCGGTGCATAGAAATATGGTACGGGTGCAATCGATGTTGATGTAGCATTCTCAACACCGACGTTTTTGAGATTCCCGATTCTCGCGATATCTGTCTGCTACTGATGAGCGGAGTAGCCGCGACAGCAGCTAAAACACTTACTTGGGCATCATCATTTGTTGCAGGTCGTGGTTGACGATACACATGTGGCTGAACACTTCCTGTTTCCTTAAATAACGTAACTATCCGGCGAACGGTCCGGACACTTGGATGATGTCGTCCAGGATACCGAGCAGCATACATAGCACACGCCCGTTGGGCATTTTGATCACAATAGCCGTGCATCAACACGATATCGACCTTTTCCACAATTGGTAAACGGTCCATTTTAACATGGGTAATGTATCACGAAGCAAATACCGTCCCCACTGGCGGAATGTTACGTGATACCACGTACTTATACGTTTATGAACAGTACAGCGCCATCTATCACAAAGCGAAAAAAGTGGTCCAACTAAAACATTCATATTTCTTTACGCACTACAGGAATATATAATAAAAAATGGGGGTTCCTATTTTTAAAAAACGCAGTTGATATCCGTTTGACCCATGGCAGCACCATCTAGCGGGCCAATTATAGGGCCATCTGGTTTCCCCCTTCAAGCTAGACGAGTTTCGTTTGATGCTTATCTCGTGAGATATTTGGCTCGGTCACTATCAATGGACCACCCTGTATATTTACACTTGACACTGCGTCCGTACAAAATGAAGTATGACAATGAAGTTGCTGAAGTTCCTTTTGTTAGATAAATAGTAAGAGATGAGGCGCTGCGACACGAGCTAGACAGGGCCCAAAATGTTTCCAATTGCGAACAAAGCCTATATCGAAATTTGGCAGGTGCGATTGTACGCAGCAGGTACGACGGAGCGTGTGTATAGGACTACAGTAATGACGACAGCTGCAGTGACAGCGCGCAGGAAGAACGATTGACGGTTAGGGAATCCGTCAGTTTAGTCGATAAACGACAGCCGTTCGACCCGCTCTCGCAGATAGAACGACAACAAGGACGGGACCCAGGTGGCGACGCGCGCGCCGCCACGCGGGACACGCCGCAACTGCGCCCGTCAGCCGCGGCCGGGATTGATGGCCGACTGACACGGCGCGCGTCATTTGTTAGGCCTGCCAGAGACGCGAAAGTGAAATTTGTTGTCGCAGACGCGCCGCGCCGCGCAGCGCTACGCACCCGGTCGGATCGTGGTCGTGTTGCGGGTGGCGCGCGTTGTCTCTCTCGCTTTGTCTGCGAACCGGGGGCCAAAAGGACGCGCAAAAATGCGCATACGGGAAATGAAAAATAAAAATTGCAACGTTATAAATATGGGCGAGGAGCCTGCAACAAGCGGCTGTCAGCGGATTGAGGCACATTATTCAGCAAACATCCGGACATTAATTTTGTGGTCCTGTCTCTGGCAGCCGGCGAATGCCACGTTGTGACGCAGAGCTTTTGTTTCTGTTCTCAACTAGTAGAGCACACAGTTCCCCGCGTGTTCTAGAGCAAACGTTCAAACATACAGTCAGACTGTCGGGAAATAGACCACATACATAATACCGAAGATAGCTAGGGCAGGAAAGTGCGAGAACTGTTGCAAAATCAGTTTAACAGCTGAAGTGTCGAAATTGCTGGCAAGCACAGTATACAGAAAACTTTTGATTCCTCCTTCGCTTCTTACTATAGAGAAATGGCTCAACTCGTCTTTTCTGCACCAGCTGCAACTCGTAAACTCGTCTCCAGAACACCAGGCACTGTTCAGAAATAAATATGATCGAATACCCCCCTCTGTAACACCCTGAGATCATTCACTGAAAAAGGTATTTCGCTGTGGTATGATAAATGCCTAATCGTACAAGAAGTGTGTGTGTGTGTGTGTGTGTGTGTGTGTGTGTGTGTGTGTGTGTGTGTACCAAAGGTGCGATTTTTCGAAGGAAAAGTAACACGATTGGTAGCAGCTAATGAATTTTCTTTTCTGCTACGTTGCTCGAACATCAGTCGGTTTACCACAAGACGGGGTCATGTTTTTGGCAACAAGATCACCAGTTTCCAGCCTTAAAAATTTCCTCTTCCTTCGTCTCCTTTCCGAGTACATAGCCGGCCGTTGTGGCCGAGCGGTTCTAGGCGCTTCAGTCCGGAACCACGCTGCTGCTACGGTCGCAGGTTCCAATCCTGCCTCGGGCATGGATGTGTGTGAAGTCCTTAGGTTAGTTAAGTTTAAGTAGTTCTAAGTCTAGGGGACTGATGACCTCAGATGTTAAGTCCCATAGTGCTCAGAGCCATTTGAACCATTTGAACCGAGTACATATTCATCTTGCTTCCGGTAGCACTGTAGACTGTTAAATAACTGAATGTAGCGTTGTCTGAAACTTCAAAACACTTCCCCAGCCACATTATCATCATGAGGGAAAGATCGTTTCAGTATGTATTGCAATCTGTGAAATGGATTTCCAGAGGAAAATTATTGTCGTATGAACACGGAGGGCACGTGCGAATGAATGTGATAAATGTTGAACTGTTACTCTAATTAGTCACGTTTGGAAATTGCTGAAAATTATAATATACTGATAAATACACTCCTGGAAATGGAAAAAAGAACACATTGACACCGGTGTGTCAGACCCACCATACTTGCTCCGGACACTGCGAGAGGGCTGTACAAGCAATGATCACACGCACGGCACAGCGGACACACCAGGAACCGCGGTGTTGGCCGTCGAATGGCGCTAGCTGCGCAGCATTTGTGCACCGCCGCCGTCAGTGTCAGCCAGTTTGCCGTGGCATACGGAGCTCCATCGCAGTCTTTAACACTGGTAGCATGCCGCGACAGCGTGGACGTGAACCGTATGTGCAGTTGACGGACTTTGAGCGAGGGCGTATAGTGGACATGCGGCAGGCCGGGTGGACGTACCGCCGAATTGCTCAACACGTGGGGCGTGAGGTCTCCACAGTACATCGATGTTGTCGCCAGTGGTCGGCGGAAGGTGCACGTGCCCGTCGACCTGGGACCGGACCGCAGCGACGCACGGATGCACGCCAAGACCGTAGGATCCTACGCAGTGCCGTAGGGGACCGCACCGCCACTTCCCAGCAAATTAGGGACACTGTTGCTCCTGGGGTATCGGCGAGGACCATTCGCAACCGTCTCCATGAAGCTGGGCTACGGTCCCGCACACCGTTAGGCCGTCTTCCGCTCACGCCCCAACATCGTGCAGGCCGCCTCCTGTGGTGTCGCGACAGGCGTGAATGGAGGGACGAATGGAGACGTGTCGTCTTCAGCGATGAGAGTCGCTTCTGCCTTGGTGCCAATGATGGTCGTATGCGTGTTTGGCGGCGTGCAGGTGAGCGCCACAATCAGGACTGCATACGACCGAGGCACACAGGGCCAACACCCGGCATCATGGTGTGGGGAGCGATCTCCTACACTGGCCGTACACCACTGGTGATCGTCGAGGGGACACTGAATAGTGCACGGTACATACAAACCGTCATCGAACCCATCGTTCTACCATTCCTAGACCGGCAAGGGAACATGCTGTTCCAACAGGACAATGCACGTCCGCATGTAACCCGTGCCACCCAACGTGCTCTAGAAGGTGTAAGTCAACTACCCTGGCCAGCAAGATCTCCGGATCTGTCCCCCATTGAGCATGTTTGGGACTGGATGAAGCGTCGTCTCACGCGGTCTGCACGTCCAGCACGAACGCTGGTCCAACTGAGGCGCCAGGTGGAAATGGCATGGCAAGCCGTTCCACAGGACTACATCCAGCATCTCTACGATCGTCTCCATGGGAGAATAGCAGCCTGCATTGCTGCGAAAGGTGGATATACACTGTACTAGTGCCGACATTGTGCATGCTCTGTTGCCTGTGTCTATGTGCCTGTGGTTCTGTCAGTGTGATCATGTGATGTATCTGACCCCAGGAATTTGTCAATAAAGTTTCCCCTTCCTGGGACAATGAATTCACGGTGTTCTTATTTCAATTTCCAGGAGTGTAGATCAAAAAAGGGCATACTGGACGGAGTCTACATTGGTTTTCGTAACGGAAAAATACTAGGAAATTTAGACTGCCATTGCGCTTAGCAATGTATATCAAACTGAAAAAGACTCGGTGTCTCTCCTTAGCATTTCATGGTGAAATAAGATGTTCGCAATCCTTATTGACGGTAAAATAAAGAGAGAGACGAATGGTGTCGCTGTCTGCAGTCCGAAGACTGGTTTGCTGCAGCTCTAGTTGCTTCTCTATCCTGTGAAAGCCTCTTCGTCTCTTCATAATTACTGCAACCTACATCCATTTGAAGCTGCTTGCTACATTCAGGCCTTGATATCCTCCTATGATATTCACCCTCCAGACTTCTTCCATTACCAAATTGAAATTTCGTTGATGTCTGAGGGTGTGTCTTATTAATCGATTCCTTCTGTTAGCCAAGTTATGACGCAAATTTCTTTTTCCACAATTCGTTTTAGTGTTCCTCATTTGTTATTTGATGTACCCATCTAATCTTCAGCATTCTTCTCCAGCATTTTAGATGTGAATCACGGTTTTACAGGCGTTTGCACTGATGGCTCTAAACAAGGGAATTCCCTCGGCTGTTCTGCAGTGTTCCCTGATCATGTCAACCAGGAATCGCCTGGCTGGCGAATATACGGTTTTCGCAATGGAGCTCCATTCGATCCTGAAGGCTCTGGAGCAGATGCCTGGTATTCCAGGCAATCGGTTTCTCATCTGCTCCGATTTCCTTAGTACCTTACAATCGTTGCAGAAACTTATAAAGGACCTTTTACGTTGGGACAATTTTTTTTTGTTAGATGTTTTCTTTAAATAACTGAATAAATTGTAATTACGACTAATTTAATTAAGCAGAGTAGAAATGATAAAGTCAAAGAGATGTTCATTGGGCGGACATCGTCGTAATGTAACGTCATTGCGTTGTTCGGTTGTTAAAACAAGTCGTTTGTGTTCCGTTCTGATGTTCGGTCGTGCTCGTATCTGAAAGGAATTTATTCGGGGACTCGAATAAACTTTCACATAATAGGTACGATTCGATGTTCCGTCAAAAGGGGTTAACGTCAGTGTTAATTTGAATTGTCGGCGACAGGATTAGTTTTGACAGATACGTGAAAACGGACGTGACGGAAGTTGTTCACATATCATCCTTGAACGTGACTTTTTATTTAATTAACGATTGCGGGCTCATTAAAAGCTATTATCTCATGATTAGGATCAATCCCTCTTTCCTCCTAGATAGTGATCATTCATTAACGTTTACGTCTTAAGAAAAAGGAGTATTAATAAAAGTGATGTTAAATGACAATTACGTGTTATTCCTTTAGTGTGGAACCGACGTAATATCTCTGAAATGACATTGATATATAATTTGTGTTGAATACTGAACTGAGATTGGAAGTAAATTGAAATTAGTGAACATTTGATACTGAGACTATAGAAGCAGAAGCGCTTAAGGTTTCTCTTCTCTAAAATGGCAAAATAGTCAATAGTCGACATTATGTATTGCAAAGACATTAGCATTTCATACTGACTTTGGCGACGCGCTGTTAAACAAAAGAACGTTGAGTCTCTGTACGAATAATAAAATTAAATCTAAAAATATAATTAATAATGGCGAACTCCGCTTTAACAACGTGTATTGCGTGTCGTCATCGGGCAATAACTGCTCAACCCTGGAGACTTGTGTGGTGAAATTAGAAGTCGGGCATATAACACGCATCTTCGGATTGGGCACTGTCCCCACACACGTAGCTCTCTATTACAGCGGGAGGATCACCGTTTATACTATTGTTTAATAACCTTAAATTTGCAATCATTGGCTCATTAGCATAGCTACCGTTCATCAACTGTTTTCCGTTAGATAGTAATTAAAAAAATGGTTCCAAGCACTATGGGACTTAACATCTGAGGTCATGAGTCCGGTAGACTTAGAATTACTTAACCCTAACTAACCTAAGGACATCACACACATCCATGCTCGAGGCAGGATTCGAACTTGCGACCGTAGCAGCATCGCGGTTCCGGACTTAAGCGCCCAGAACCGCTCGGCCACAGCGGCCGGCAGATAGATTATTGCTATACTGTGTGTTACCTTTTCAAGTAGAGGACATGCAGAGTAATTTTGCGGCACCATTAACTGACACCGTGTATACGATCTCTTACTTAAGAAAATATTTTATTAATATTAGTTATTGCCGTTGTATTACAGTCCCGAGCTGAGGGTGTGTTCTGGACTTGTGAAAATATTATGTTTGTTAATACATGTACTTTTGTTTCTTGATTTACAAGTTTCCTGTACCAACATGTACTGAGAATGTTCACGTTACACCAGGTGGCAGCTGTTGGCATAATGAGGTGAGGCCTGGGGGCGTGTTGGGTCCGTTTAAAACAGGCTTTGTAATTAATAATGTGTTTTGGTTTCAGCTATTTATTTGATTTAAAAAAAACTGTAACTAAGTGTTGCGGATGAAGCTCTTGTATGTGTTCCTGTGCACTTTCGAGTCTGAATATAACTTCGTCCTTTCTCTTGAATTGGGGAATTCAACTTACCGAGGTCCACAATGTCAAGTGTGGGCCGACAATATCAAATTTCGGGCATTACATCTCACCAAGGACAACAGACAAATAGCAATGCGTGAAATAATCGCAAAAATCAATGTGGGACGTACGACGGACGTATCCATTAGGAGAGTGCGATGATGTTTGTCGCTAAAGAACAATGCCGGCAGTTGACTAACAAGAGTACTTTTGTTAACAGCACGACATCGCCTGCAACGCCTCTCCTGGGATCGTGCCATGTCGGTTGGATCGTAGACGACCGGAAAACCGCGGTCTGGTCAGATGAGCCCTGATTTCAGTTTGTAAGAGCTGAATGTTACGGATGGCGGGTGGCGGGTGGCGAAGACCCCACGAAGGTTGGGCTCTCTGGTCCAGCTGAACCTGGAGACCATTTACAGCCATTTATGGACTTCATTTTCCCACACAACTGTGTCATGCCACTGGGCTCTAGCGAACATTTATGGGCCATAATCGAGTTCACGCATAACATCCAGAAGTAGAATAACGTTCGCAATTATCGACGGCTATAGAGGCAGCATGGTTCATATTATCTGAAGGGGTCTTCCAACGACTTCCGAATGTATCCCATGATATATATATATATATATATATATATATATATATATATATATATATATATATACACTCCTGGAAATGGAAAAAAGAACACATTGACACCGGTGTGTCAGACCCACCATACTTGCTCCGGACACTGCGAGAGGGCTGTACAAGCAATGATCACACGCACGGCACAGCGGACACACCAGGAACCGCGGTGTTGGCCGTCGAATGGCGCTAACAGCGCAGCATTTGTGCACCGCCGCCGTCAGTGTCAGCCAGTTTGCCGTGGAATACGGAGCTCCATCGCAGTCTTTAACACTGGTAGCATGCCGCGACAGCGTGGACGTGAACCGTGTGTGCAGTTGACGGACTTTGAGCGAGGGCGTATAGTGGGCATGCGGGAGGCCGGGTGGACGAACCGCCGACTTCCTCAACACGTGGGGCGTGAGGTCTCCACAGTACATCGATGTTGTCGCCAGTGGTCGGCGGAAGGTGCACGTGCCCGTCGACCTGGGACCGGACTGCAGCGACGCACGGATGCACGCCAAGACCGTAGGATCCTACGCAGTGCCGTAGGGGACCGCACTGCCACTTCCCAGCAAATTAGGGACACTATTGCTCCTGGGGTATCGGCGAGGACCATTCGCAACCGTCTCCATGAAGATGGGCTACGGTCCCGCACTCCGTTAGGCCGTCTTCCGCTCACGCCCCAACATCGTGCAGCCCGCCTCCAGTGGTGTCGCGACAGGCGTGAATGGAGGGACGAATGGAGACGTGTCGTCTTCAGCGATGAGAGTCGCTTCTGCCTTGGTGCCAATGATGGTCGTATGCGTGTTTGGCGGCGTGCAGGTGAGCGCCACAATCAGGACTGCATACGACCGAGGCACACAGGGCCAACACCCGGCATCATGGTGTGGGGAGCGATCTCCTACACTGGCCGTACACCACTGGTGATCGTCGAGGGGACACTGAATAGTGCACGGTACATACAAACCGTCATCGAACCCATCGTTCTACCATTCCTAGACCGGCAAGGGAACTTGCTGTTCCAACAGGACAATGCACGTCCGCATGTATCCCGTGCCACCCAACGTGCTCTAGAAGGTGTAAGTCAACTACCCTGGCCAGCAAGATCTCCGGATCTGTCCCCCATTGAGCATGTTTGGGACTGGATGAAGCGGCGTCTCACGCGGTCTGCACGTCCAGCACGAACGGTGGTCCAACTGAGGCGCCAGGTGGAAATGGCATGGCAAGCCGTTCCACAGGACTACATCCAGCATCTCTACGATCGTCTCCAAGGGAGAATAGCAGCCTGCATTGCTGCGAAAGGTGGATATACACTGTACTAGTGCCGACATTGTGCATGCTCTGTTGCCTGTGTCTATGTGCCTGTGGTTCTGTCAGTGTGATCATGTGATGTATCTGACCCCAGGAATGTGTCAATAAAGTTTCCCCTTCCTGGGACAATGAATTCACGGTGTTCTTATTTCAATTTCCAGGAGTGTATATATATATATATATATATATATATATATATATATATATATATATATATATATATATATATATATATGAGTTGAGATTCAAGGGTTTTCAGAGTTTCGTGTTCTATTTTGTTAATTATGGAATGATGGAGAGTGATTCACACAGAACACTATTCTAACCACGACTGGCAATTAAAACATACAGATAACATTTCAAACGCTCTGCTCCTGGTCAAGTGTAACAGCGTGTAATGCCACTTCCTCTGACAAGAAATAAAAATCAAAAATCAGCTCCTGATACCCCAAAGATTTCCCCCGCAAATCCCAAATTCCCAGAAAAGTGAATAAGCGAGCGAAGTTCCATTTATCTCTATTACTAGGACAATAACAAGTAATTAAATCAGAAATCTAAGACTTGACAATTTAGCAATCTACGAAAGAAAGATTAAATCTCAGTAAAATTAAAATCAAAATCATAATAAATCGCAAAATTAGCATAAATTAACATTCGCAAAGCAGAACCAACCATCCCAAAGAATACTCCGTGTGAGTACTCTTTAGGAATCGTGAGTAATGACTAAGTATAATTCAATGCATTGTCACTACGTTACGAGAGTTAGCCGAAGCAAGTCATATATTTGAATGCTCGTACATGTAGGCGCGCTTAGATAATTGTGATCTATTATGACGCCGTAATACGATCCTCTGACTTCAAATATCACGGCAGTAGAATTCGAACGGAGGACTTTTACCCACTAGAATAAAGTGAACTTTTAACTAGATAATTGAACTAAACATTACTTAGGCAGTGATTTAGGCAACGAACAGTGATAGACAATTTTCATTCATAATAGGCAGTGGTTTATGGAACTTCAGTGATAGGTCCGAAGCATATAATTTAAATCCCCCCAACACCTGGGAAGGTTTTCTTCTCAAGGCTCGGCTAGGAAGTGACTGATATCGTGCAATAATACACCCTCTCGTGCCAAGTCGTCCATTTGTGATTTAAAAATTCTATCAAATTATTGACATGAAACTCCCGAGTAATAATTACGCGCAGCGATAATATTTGACTGTAGCGCTAGGCGCTTGTGTAGAATCTTTGACTCAAATAACAAGCCCACTGTTACGATTTCTTAGATACATGAAATTACGACCAGCTTGTAGGGAATTTGTTGTGGATGTGACTGTATTGGTTTTATCATTAATATTTCATCATTAATCAGTTAAACATCGATTACGAACGATTAATTACGATTCTTGGTGAAGTAAATATCTAACGCACGTCGACATTTCCGTTCAGCACTGTTATTTTGTCTTCGTAACTTGATTACGATCTCAACACTCTACCGACAGTCGCCGAGTTTTAGCCGAGGCCAAGTACAAATCAAACCAAATCATCAAGAAGAAGAACCGTTATAAGAACAACTGCAGTCTCGACTAGACTCTGCGTTTGTGTACAGGCACGCATTTTGTCCAGTGTTGCGTAGCCGAATGCACAAACTAAAATTTGTTCCTTGTGGCCTTCGTAACTAATATGTAGGATAAAGCCTTGTGACATCGGATGACGCCGGGTATTTATTGGTGCCGATGTGCTGGAAGTGTCTCCCTCTCTCTCCGGGCAAAGAAACAAGCGACAGCTGAGCTGCTGGCGCTGGCCGTGGCCTGACAAGGGCGGACAAACAGAACGGGGCTGGAACTCGCCGGCTGCAGAGTGGAGTGCCTGCGTGGAGCGCGCTGTCAGCCTGCGGACACGGGTCGGCACTCAGTAGAGCGGCTTAGCCGGCCAGCGGGTATCGCTACCGCTACCGCTGCCGCTGCCTGGCTGGCTGGAAACCTGCGACAGGCCGCCCGCCTTCCCCAGCGCGCTGCGAGGCTGTGTAATGCGGGGCTCAGTGTCGTACTGCCGTCCAGCAAGTGCACCAACGTTAACGAGTGGTGCTGTACGACTAGCTGTTCCATGCGGCTGCGCTCACAATCAGTATTTTTGTGACGATGAGTAATGGTGAGTAAGTATGAATAGCCCGCCCGGTTGGCTTTCCGGGCGGTAAGGAGCGCCGGTCGGCGGCACGAATCCGCCCGGCGGATTTGTGTCGAGGTCCGGTGAGCCGGCCACTCTGTGGAAGGTTTTTAGGCGGTTTCCCAACTGCCCAATGCGGGCAGGTTCCCCTTATTCCACCTCATTTACACAAAGTCGGCGATTGCTGCGCAAACAAGTTCTCCACGCACGCGTACACCACCATAACTCTACCACGCAAACATAGGGGTTACACTCGTCCGGTGTGAGACGTTCCCTGGGGGGTCCACCGGGGGCCGAACCGTACAATAACCGCGGGTTCTGTGTGGGGCGGCGGAGGGGTGAAGTGGACTGCGGTAGTCGTCGTTTGGTTGTGGACCACTGCGGCTGCGGCGGGGCGGAGCCTCTCCGTCGTTTCTAGGTCCGCGGTTAACATAACAGAAGTATGAATAAGCGTTATTGTACAAGCAATAACGGCGGCTGCCCTGACGTGTCTGCCCCTTTGGGTGAGCATAGTTCGTGGTGTGCGACGCGCGAGACTGGCCCAACCCCTCCGCCCACCACCACCATCAACTGCTCCAACGCACCATAGTATGGCACGCGCAGCGTCGCTGCCGAGCGCTGCGTGTTGAGGTGCG
The DNA here is from genome assembly GCF_021461395.2 of Schistocerca americana. Lineage (NCBI taxonomy): Eukaryota > Metazoa > Arthropoda > Insecta > Orthoptera > Acrididae > Schistocerca > Schistocerca americana. Next base: position 123,793,801 of record NC_060124.1, read on the forward strand.
TGGGCAGGAGCGTGCAGCTAAGTATCGGGCTGTTGAAGTAGGTATACATTTATTAATTTTAAGCTTCTGTACCTCAGTCAGTAAAGCTGAATGCTTGTAAGATGAATTTTTTGTCTCTCTCTCCATCTGTTGGGACCCGTATATATATATATATATATAAAAGTTCAAATGAGTGAGAAATCTTATGGGACTAGCTTACACACTACTTAACCTAAATTATCGTAAGGACAAACACACACACGCACGCCCGAGGGAGGACTCGAATCTCCGCCGGGACCAGCCGCACAGTCCATGACTGACACGTTTCCCTCAGGAGCAGGTACAGCTATCAAGTTGATATTTACGCCAAATACCAAAATCTACAGTTGTTAGGCAGTGCCAAAATGTAAGCTTCTAATTCAGTGTAATCTAAAGATACGGCCATTTATGTCACTTATATTGGTACAAACTCACTCATCAGAATCTACTGGGTACTTTCCTTTAAAAAATACTCCGTCCTCACGCCGCGAGTGGCCTACCGGGAACATCCGACCGCCGTGTCATCCTCAGCGGAGTATGCGGATGGGAGGGGCGTGGGGTCGGCATACGGCTCTCCCGGTCGTTATGATGGTTTTCTTGACCGAAGCCGCTATTATTCAGTCGGGTAGTTCCTTAACTGGCATCACGAGGCTGAGTGCACCACGAAAAATGGAATCAGCGCATGGCGGCCTGGATGGTCACCCATCCAAGTGCCGATCACGCCCGACAGCGCTTAACTGCGGTGTTCGCACGCGAACCGGTGTATCCACTGCGGCAAGGCCGTTCCCTTCCCTTAACTCAAAAAGCATGAAATTTGGCAAGAAACAAGGTGTAAGTGCACAAGTAAAGGAAAACGTCTTAAAGTGTCAATTTGTTATAATATCACATGAAAATTTTTTGCCATTTGTTGTCTGTCTGTCTGTCAGTCAGTCATTCTCTTAAGATCCGTTTTTCTCAAGATTGGTTAGAGGTACCAAGTTAAAACTCATATTAACTACTAAGGCCTACTTTGCCTTGGTGGCGCAAAGGCTTGTGCTTCTTAGTGAATGCATTGGGTAGACAGAAGTATGCAAGGTTTTCATGTTGTGAGGAAACCTGACGTCACATATTTCGATACGTGCAGGCTCACACATAAAAATGTATAGGTGAATTATCTACATACATAATTGAATTTGTACCTAACCGTCAGAGTGTGAGTCTTGTTCGCACTTGTCCTGTTTTTTAACATTGTTCATATTACCTAATTCGTGTTATCTTCTTATTATCAATAAACACATTGTACTAGACACTTCATAAAGTCAGCATTCACGCTATCTCCATACAAAATTTCATCAAAATTGGTTCAGAATTTTAATTGTGAGCACGTAAGAGAGAAACAAACTTCCTCATTTGTAGTATGGTAAGGAATAAGTACACGGGGTGCAACGGTTCTAAGAGCAGATATTTTTACATGTTATGCATCAATACATTCCCGAATGAGTGTGTTGGCTGTTTTTTCTCTGCTTCAAACAGTTTTCCCCTGAAGAAGTCACAAACTTTACAGTCTGATGATGTCTGCATGGTCGTAACTGCACCACTAAGTGAACTACGTCTGTCAGTATTGGATAACCATTTTCTGTTTGCGCATTCACACCTCAGCTCCTGACCGACTGCACAGGGGAAGATAAGCAATAACGTCCTTAGCTTGCCACATATGATTCGAGGTACTAACCATCCTCAAAGTATTCGACTTGTAATAGCTATAAATAGTTTGTAAATGATGTAAATATAAATGAAATATTGTCTAGTACACCGTCCTTACTACTCAGTTGAAATATTTGTACACACCCTGGTTCAAGAATCATAAAAGAAGGTTGTATACCTGGAAGAATCCTGGAGATACTAAAAGGTATCAGATAGATTATATAATGGTAAGACAGAGATTTAGGAACCAGGTTTTAAATTGTAAGACATTTCCAGGGGCAGATGTGGATTCTGACCACAACCTATTGGTTATGACCTGCAGATTGAAACTGAAGAAACTGCAAAAAGGTGGGCATTTAAGGAAATGGGACCTGGATAAACTGACTAAACCAGAGGTTTTACAGAGTTTCAGGGACAGCTTAAGGGAACAATTGACAGGAATGGGGAAAAGAAATACAGTAGAAGAAGAATGGGTAGCTCTGAGGGATGAAGTAGTGAAGGCAGCAGAGGATCAAGTAGGTAAAAAGACGAGGGCTAATAGAAATCCTTGGGTAACAGAAGAAATATTGAATTTAATTGATGAAAGGAGAAAATATAAATATGCAGTATATGAAGCAGGCTAAAAGGAATACAAACGTCTCAGAAATGAGATCGACAGGAAGTGCAAAATGGCTAAGCAGGGATGGCTAGAGGACAAATGTAAGGATGTAGAGGCTTGTCTCACTAGGGGTATGATAGATACTGCCTACAGGAAAATTAAAGAGACCTTTGGAGAAAAGAGAACCACTTGTATGAATATCAAGAGCTCAGATGACAACCCAGTTCTAAGCAAAGAAGGGAAGGCAGAAAGGTGGAAGGAGTATATAGAGGGTTTATACAAGGGCGATGTACTTGAGGACAATATTATGGAAATGGAAGAGGATGTAGATGAAGATGAAATGGGAGATAAGATACTGCGTGAAGAGTTTGACAGAGCACTGAAAAACCTGAGTCGAAACAAGGCCCCGGGAGTAGACAACATTCCATTAGAACTACTGATGGCCTTGGGAGAGCCAGTCATGACAAAACTCTACCATCTGGTGAGCAAGATGTATGAGGCAGGTGAAATACCCACAGACTTCAAGAAGAATATAATAATTCCAATCACAAAGAAAGCAGGTGTTGACAGATGTGAAAATTACCGAACTATCAGTTTAATAAATCACGGCTGCAAAATACTAACGCGAATTCTTTACAGACGAATGGAAAAACTGGTAGAAGCGGACCTCGGGGAAGATCAGTTTGGATTCCGTAGAAATGTTGGAACACGTGAGGCCATACTAACCTTACGACTTCTCTTAGAAGAAAGATTAAGAAAAGGCAAACCTACGTTTCTAGCAGTTGTAGACTTAGAGAAAGCTTTTGACAACGTTAACTGGAATACTGTCTTTCAAATTCCGAAGGTGGCAGGGGTAAAATACAGGGAGCGAAAGGCTATTTACAATTTGTACAGAAACCAGGTGGCAGTTATAAGAGTCGAGGGGCATGTAAGGGAAGCAGTGGTTGGGAAAGGAGTGAGACAGGGTTGTAGCCTCTCCCCGATGTTATTCAATCTGTATATTGAGCAAGCCGTAAAGGAAACAAAAGAAAAATTCGGAGTAGGTATTAAAATTCATGGAGAAGAAGTAAAAACTTTGAGGTTCGCCGATGACATTGTAATTCTGTCAGAGACAGCAAAGGACTTGGAAGAGCAGTAGAATGGAATGGACAGTGTCTTGAAGGGAGGGTATAAGATGAACATCAACAAAAGCAAAACGAGGATAATGGAATGTCGTCAAATTAAATCGGGTGATGCTGAGGGGATTAGATTAGGAAATGAGACACTTAAAGTAGTAAAGGAGTTTTGCTATTTAGAGAGTAAAATAACTGATGATGGTCGAAGTAGAGAGGATATAAAATGTAGACTGGCAATGGCAAGGAAAGCCTTTCTGAAGAAGAGAAATTTGTTAACATCGAGTATAGATTTAAGTGTCTGGAAGGCGTTTCTGAAAGTATTTGTATGGAGTGCAGCCATGTATGGAAGTGAAACATGGACGATAATCAGTTGGGACAAGAAGAGAATAGAAACTTTCGAAATGTGGTGCTACAGAAGAATGCTAAAGATAAGGTGGGTAGATCACGTAACTAATGAGGAGGTATTGAATAGGATTGTGGAGAAGAGAAGTTTGTCTCACAACTTGACTAGAAGAAGGGATCGGTTGGTAGGACATGTTTTGAGGCATCAAGGGATCACAAATTTAGCATTGGAGGGCAGAGTGGAGGGTAAAAATCGTAGAGGGAGACCAAGAGATCAATACACTAAGCAGAATCAGAAGGATGTAGGTTGCAGTAGGTACTGGGAGATGAAGAAGCTTGCACAGGATAGAGTAGCATGAAGAGCTGCATCAAACCAGTCTCGGGACTGAAGACAACAACAACAACAACAACACCAACAACAACAACAACAACCCTGAATAAGTACACCAAAGTGTGGACTACCACAAAAAAGTGAGGAAACGGAGTGTACTGCAGTTTGAAATGAAGAGAATTCTGCAGAAAACTTATCTGGGGTTAGTAACTGTCGTTCGAAATGTGCTGTGAAAGAGGGAGCAAAGCAAACTGGGTCATGTCTGGGCAACATGTGGGTGAATTTCTTAGCGTGTTAGAGTGTGCTGTCAACCTACACAGCTCAAACTTTTTATTCCCCTCTTATTTTTGCTTTTACTACGACTCACTCACAGTTTCATATTACTTTTGAAACTCAGAAGAGTTAACTTATATGTGGGAATAATACATGGAAGGCCTCCACAAGGGGAGAGCCAAACAACTCATAAGTTGTCAAAATAATAATGCATCTGAAAACATGCTTGCTAATTGTCAACTGTCAAAATCATGCACCAGTCTCTATTTACCCAATTAGAGACAGCACCACCATCCAGTGTGTTCGGCAGGAGGTCCGCACTCCAACTGACCTACTACACAGTACCACAACCAGAGGGTGCTGTCTTCCAATCTGTGACATAATCCAAGATGGCAGCAATGACGTCAGCAGATGACGCAAGTACCGTTATCCAAGATGGCGGCAAACAATGTGTTCATCACAAGGTCTGGAGCTAGTACACAGTACCACCACCAGAGTGCACTGTCGTCCGTTTTGTGATGTGGTCCAAGATGGTTTGGGGAAATAGCAAGAAAACGACTCTCCCTGTGCTGGACATAAGTTTTTATTTTGCAGGCAATGTCTCCACCACAAGATCTAGACTCCAGGTGACCTAGTACACAACACTGCCACCAGACAGTGTTGTCATCCCTCCTGTGATGTAATCCAAGATGGTGGTCTGGAGAGGAAAATGGGGCGAAAATGACTAAGCCTGCCCTCGGCTGCTGGATAGAGTAAGGAAGGAGTTTACTCTATTTATTTTGGAACAATTTATTTAGGGATGGAGTATATTTATCACACTCATAGAAACACATGCTTGGGGTCACGCCACAAAGCCCACAGATCTGTAAACTACTCCTAACTAACACAAATAACTCCAAATTTGCCGAAATAATTTCAGCACAGACATGCAGACTCCTCCTAAATAATGCAGTACACAGAAGTGCAGACACGAAATCAACTTGTAAACTGACCAAATAACATATAGCGCAGCCTACAGTCCTGCTCACAAAATAATGCAACAGATATGCAATCAATGCTCGCAAGCATCCACCGCCACCCCTGTCCACTGGATCACACAGGAGCCTACAGGCAGCCTCAGCAAAGTGACGCCACTATCAGCTGTCAAACCATGCACAGATGCCTGCACCCATGAGGCGGCGTCATCCCTTTCATACTTCATACCCGAGAAATTCCTCTCGAAATACGTGTTCACCTATGCCCCGTTGCTGACGCCAGTGGACGGAAGCAAAGACCTATTTCCAAAGCGCAGATCCTCCAAGGTGGGCCGCATGCTCGTGTGTTCGGTGCTGCTGGCGTGAACCCCCCCTCTACATGCAGTCTGGCAAAGAGCTACCTCCCGAGCGACACTGCTGAAATCCATTCCAGAATAGCACAGGCTGCTTTCTCCCTGGCGATTCTAACGGGCCATGCATGATGTGTGGCTGATGCTGATATAGACAGAGCTATGCCAGGCCAGGAATGAGCTTATTCCTGGCCTGGCATAGCTCCGTCTACGTTTTTATTATTGTTTTCAGCATTGACAGACATAATCTTATGATTATGCATCTTTATTGTCTATTAGTTTTATTCTGTGACATGGACAACGTGTAGCCCTCAAAATAATTTAATTTTTGTTCTGAAGAAGATACCATTACTAGCATCGAAACCTAGGTAACCTAAAAAAATTTTACCTGGCAATTGAAGGCTGAATTTCTTATTGTCTGAATATCACCAGAGACCATCATTGTACTGTCCAAAAACTACACTGTTACCCATTAACTTCGGGACCTCCTATCCAAGAACAAATAATGGACACCAGCCACATTCTGTATCCTGCACCAACGAGAAGATACTAGCAGCAGCCGTATTAGGGAACTACTACCCCTTGCGTAGATCGCATTCAACATTTGCCGGATGCATTTGGCTTGGTGCCGTGTCTGGAACTTATGGACTGTTGATGAATGGCACTCAGTTGTGTTCAGCGAAGAATCGCAGTTCTACACTGCCTCGGATGACTATCGTTGACTAGTATGGCGGCGACCTGGTGAGAGGTCCATTGTTTTGCAGAGGTACAGGGGTATTACTCTGTAGTCGTGGTATGGGAGCCGTAAGGTATGATTTCAGGACTGATTGAGGGGGTTCGGACAGTACCAGGATTTGTTATGGACATCCTCCGTCTTCGCGTGTTACCTCCCTTGCGACACTGTCATCTGCCACTTCCCACGAGAGGTTCGACTTCTCCCTCGGGCATGGGTGTATGTGTTGTCCTTAGCATAAGTTAGTTTAAGTAGTGCGTAAGTCTAGGACCGATGACCTCAGCAGTTTGGTCCCTTAGGAATTCACATCATGTCATGTAAAATTTTTCAACAGAACAATACTCGTCCACAAACAGCAAGTATGTCTATGAACTGTATGTGTGGCATTGGAGCCAACAATAACTCCAAATATGTCCTCGATAGAGCATCTATGAGATCAGCTTCGACGTCATCCACATGCCATGTATAGAGCCCCTTGGACAATTTACAACAGCTGTTACCCAACATACCTCAGGAGATCACGCACCTGCTTTATCATACCATTCCCACCCAAAATATTGGATGCATCGAGGCTGATACGTGCTCTCATACCAGTAAGTTCTTTTGTGCATTTGATTTTACTATATTTTCTGATCACTAAAATAACATCACATACACTTTCAACCCTCGATGTGTCATGTCGTTTCCCGACCACCTTCTGGGTTATTCACTTTTTCTGTCAGGCACTGAACAACGACGTCATCGATTTCCAAACATTTTTCGCAACTTGAGTGCACAATTCGAGTAAGAAAAACATTCGGCGCTAGTACTAGAAACACTTCCCTAGTAATAGCAATAGTCTCATAACTTTTGTATTTGTTATGTAGGTTACGTCATGTAATCGGAACAAGTGTGAATAATATATATTATTTCTCAAGTCAACATCCGTTTTTCTCAATACATACTAATCGTGCAGGGATGAATTAGGTATCGTAAAAAAGATTTTTTAATCGGATGCTGACACTGCACACCGATTTAGCGCTAAAACGTACTATTTGCGGAAAAAATTTTAAGGTAAAAGAGACCATCACAGGTAAAAGTGCATCGTGGATGCCCAGCTTCATAGCTACATTTAAGTTCTTTATCACGAATAAGAGACTCCCTTTTCGTGTTATCTTTTTACAAATACCGTGTTTAAAGCACTTATTAACTGGATAATATATGTACGGAATTGTCATAGAAAATAACCGTGACAAGTCTGGTATTCCATTACCTCTGCCCCGTCGTACCAATTGTCTTTTCTAAACGAATATACGGTGAACACTAAGCTCCTCTTCCTCCTCTAAACGAATATACTCACCGAAACGACAAGCATCCTGTACCATTCTTACATATACTAAAGAAAAACACTACTGCTATACTGATGAGACCCTTGAATGTTAAACAGGGTCTAGTCAATGGAGCAATGAACTGACAATTAATGCTGAACTCATCGATACCGGGAAAAGTGTTGCAATATCACGTACAAACTTCACACCATCTAATCCAAAGACTCCATTTCTGTTGAGAAGAAAACAGTTGCCTATTAACATTGCATCTGCGATTGACATAAACAAGTGGCAGGGGCAAACTTTTAAAGAGCCGGATTGTATCTACCAATTCCCGTCTTCACTATTGCACACTTATATGTAGCCTTTTGAAGACAACTAAACCAATTAACATTTTTGTATCACTTAAAGAATACGAAAAACAAAAAGTACACGAAGATTACATTCCTTCGTAACACATCCTTTACTGCGTTATATTGAAAATCTCTGTACAGTAGAGAGATTTGATACAAGTTATGTGCATAGAAATGCTTATACAAGGGTGTATCAAAAATTCAGAATCATTATTTCATGTCGCCTGGTTCACTTCTCAAGCGTCTTTTCTCTTCTTTCCAACCACTACCCTTAATCGAACGACTACACTTATTCCTAATACTTTCATTATTTAAAACACTTATTATAAATACTTTAGTTAGTTTAAAGTATAAAAGTGTGATAGTTTCACACGATTCCCCTGGATAATTTAATATGTGCTTCTTTTCAAGTCCATTTTCCACTGTATCTCATTTATATTTCTTGTTATTTCTTTTCCCGTCTGAAGCTTACTGCAGTTTTAGAGTGCTTTTCACCAGAAGCGTTTCGGTTTTATTTAAAAAAGTATCTTCTGTGGCCGTTGGCGCATATTCCTCTTTTTTCATATTCACATGTTCTGAAGTCAATGAAGAATATTTTTTGTTACCAGAGGTTGAAGAAAAAGAAATCCTTGACTGCACTTTCACACTTCGCGAGTTTTGGCTTTAATGAATTCGCGTTTGTTTTTGCTCTATATAAGTGTCATGAACTTCACTTCATGGAAAGGAAAACACAAATGCAGCAAAAAATAAAGCGGGTTCCTAAAAGCCGAGTCGGCCGGTGTGGCCGTGCGGTTCTAGACGCTACATTCTGGAACCGCATGACCGCTACTGTCGCAGGTTCGAATCATGCCTCGGGCATGGATGTGTGTGATGTCCTTAGGTTAGTTAGGTTTAAGTAGTTCTAAGTTCTAGGGGACTGATGACCACAGATATTAAGTCCCATAGTGCTCAGAGCCATTTGAACCGTCCTAAAAGCCGAAAAATCACGAGCTTGGATGTGTAATGAAATACTTTCGACTTCAACCTACGTTAACATGGGGAAAGGCTGTCGACTTAGGAACATATAGAAATAATAATAAACATCAAAGACAGCTGAAGATGCTTTGTAAATAAAAGCGAAAAGAGTTTAGTTGGAAAAGTCTTAAACTGTAGTGAGTTTAAGACGGAAAAACAAAGGGCAATTCATTTAAAATATTGTGGCAATAAATGAAATTAAATGTGAACTAGACTGTGTTCACCGTAATGTAAATATTTCGTGTCCGTATACCAGAAAATGAAGTGTTGGTAATTGAGCGAAAGGAGGTAGGTAAAAACGAGGGATTATAATTTTATATGTCGGTGCCTAAAGAGAAAGGTAAGTAACTGTTGTGAAACACAATTCTGTGGTTTGTGGAACTGCTCATCAGCAATTACGTGAGTGGAAAGCAGAGCCTGTGGGCAGGGCGACGTCAAAAAAAGACGCGGCCAACAAGTTTATACAACGAGTATACACTTTTCAATTACTATTAAAACAGGGCACTTTGAGAGTTTAAATTTGTCAAGGAAATTCCATTAGCAGTTTAACGGCGGTATCAGGTCTGGTATGACAATAAGTGATGAGGTAATTATTTTAGGAAACAGGCGTTTAATTTGGCCGCTACAAAACGAACGCTGTAATGGAATCATTTACATGTCCGACTGCGCTGCAACTGCGCAGCGGCCTCGGCAGTGGAGCTGTCGCGCTAGGTTTGTCAATAGGGGGCGTCCGTAGGTATACAAGCCCTCATTCAAACGGGATTTGACCAGAAATATGCGGGATTTAGCATAGCGACCGGAATTTACATCTGTACGGTTATGTAAATGCCGCTAATAATTTATCACTGAATGTGGGGAGCGAGTAGATGGGACGTGTATCTCGTCAGAAATTAGCTCACAAGCGTTAAACAACGCGGCGGGCATCCATAATTCATCGTTAATGTTCTCGCGGCTGTTCATGAAAAGGCGCACTGCAGTCATCGCCGCGAAACGCTGACCACTCAGGGCACAACGCCGTTTTTGAGTTACGCAAACCTCTGTCAATGACAACAACTCGCTCATTTCGCTTCTGTACCGAAACTGCAAAGTTGCTTACCCGGTGTGAGTACAGTACAAAATAAACGTAGATTTTTGCGGGAAGACTGTAAGAACATAAATCTCCACTAATTAAGGTAATGAGAGAGGCTTTATATTAAATTTGTTCGGCATCAAACATCAATCACACAAACTTTCATAACGTATTTCGTACTTCGTTAGCCTTCGCCAGTACTTTCTGAAGCAGAAGTACAGTCTCAATGTCCATATTCGTGAAGCAGGAGACTCTTAAGCGACGAGGAACACTGGAATGTTTGTTACGTTAGAAATTACTGGCCAGAATGAGGAGGGCACAAGGTTTTCAGTTGGCGTTCGGTTGAAATCGGAGACGGGCATGTAACGTCCTTGATCCCCACCTTTGAGACAACATATTCGAGTCATCGTATTCCGCCGTTTTTTGTACTATAAACTGCATATTATGACAGTATTCTGTTTCAAGGCAACAGTACAGTGAAGATCTGTCACAAGTCTGCCACTCTAGATTCTATTTGTCGTAATTAGATGTCAGTTAATAACACACCAATTGTAGAAATTCTTAAGAGATTCTTATCTGAACGAGGGTAGAGGCGTTAATTTGAGGTGTCCAAGGAGTTCGGTTATTGTCCTGGTGCATGCTAATATTTTTTTCCATCTTTGCGTTTGTAGGGCAGACTGGCACTTTCTTATTGAAGTAACAGAAATGTGTTCAGCAGTATTCGATAATATCTGAACAACTATGTAAAGACGAGTAGTTTAACGCTGTTACCAAAAATATCGAAAAGAACTTGACAGATTTATTTTACATGATACTCTAATGAATATTCCGACAGACATAGGCTATATACTTTTAGTATATAGAAATATATATGTAACATACTTAACTGGAAAAAACAGTATTTTTCAATATTTTTTCAACTATACAAATAGGAGACACACATTCTGGTCGTCACACATAGTATGCGTTTAGTGTATGGCCATATGTATGCTTACATTATGATTCAAACCCTCATTGGGTCTGATGATTTCATCTCAGTACGGATTTATTTGAAACTGTGATTCCTGATTTCACAATTTGTAATCCTGATCCTATTTCTCCCATGCTCACTATTGCTCCTTCTTGTAAAACACTGTGTTACGTAAATTGCACACGAGTACATAAATGTTTCCTGTTTCCGTGTATCAGGTAGTTTGGGCGCTGCAAGAGTACAACATGTGGGGCATGTGCACAGAGAGATTCCATTGCGCAAATTACACTACTGCCCATTAAAATTGCTACACCACGAAATTGACGTGCTACAGACGCGAAATTTAAACGACAGGAAGAAGATGCTGTGATATGCAAAAGATTAGCTTTTCAAAGCATTCGCACAAGGTTGGCGCCGGTGCAGACACCTACAACGTGCTGACATGAGGAAAGTTTCCAACCGATTTCTCATACACAAACAGCAGTTGACTGGCGTTGCCTGGTGAAACGTCGTTGTGATGCCTCGTGTATGGAGGAGAAATGCGTACCATCACGTTTCTGACTTTGATAAAGGTCGGATTATAGCCTTCTGCTATTGCGGTTTTCCATATCGCGACATTGCTGCTCGCGTTGGTCGAGATCCAATGACTGTTAGCAGAATATGGAATCGGTGGGTTCAGGAGGGTAATACGGAACGCCATGCTGGATCGCTACGGCCTCGTATCACTAGCAGTCGAGATTACAGGCATCTTATCCGCATGGCTGTAACGGATCGTGCAACCACGTCTCGATCCCTGAGTCAACATATGGGGACGTTTGCAAGACAGCAACCATCTGCACGAACAGTTCGACGACGTTTCCAGCAGCATGGACCATCAGCTCGGAGACCATGGCTGCGGTTACCCTTGACGCTGCGTCACACACAGGAGCGCCTGCGATGGTGTACTCAACGACGAATCTGGGTGCACGAATGGCAAAACGTCATTTTTCGGATGAATCCAGGTTCTGCTTACAGCATCAAGATGATCGCATCCTTGTTTAGCGACATCGCGGCGAACGCACATTGGAAGCGTGTATTCGTCATCGCCATACTGGCGTATCATCCGGCGTGATGGTATGGGGTGCCATTGGTTACAAGTCTCGGTCACCTCTTGTTGGCATTGACGGCACTTTGAACAGTGGATGTTACATTTCAGATGTGTTACGACCCGTGGCTCTACCCTTCATTCGATCCCTGCTAAACTCTACATTTCAACAGGATAATGCACGACCGCATGTTGCATGTCCTGTACGGGCCTTTCTCGATACAGAAACTGTTCGACTGCTGCCCTGGCCAGCACATTCTCCAGATCTCTGACCATTTGGAAACTTCTGGTCAATGGTGGCCGAGCAACCGGCTCGTCACAATACGCGAGTCACTACTCTTGACGAACTGTGGTATCGTGTTGAAGCTGCATGGGCAGCTGTACCTGTAGACGCCATCCAAGCTCTGTTTGACTCAATGCCCAGGCGTAACAAGGCCGTTATTATGTCCAGAGGTGGTTATTCTGGGTACTGATTTCTCAGGATCTATGCACCAAAATTGCGTGAAAATGTTATCACATGTAAGTTCAAGTATAATATATTTGTCCAATGAATACCCGTTTATCATCTGCATGCATTTCTTCTTAGTGTAGCAATTTTAATGGCCAGTAGCGTATTTGCTTATTGTGGAATGTTCCGAGATCTGCATCTGGCCATACATTACACTAAGTATTAGTGCGTCAAACTGTCTCAGTCACATCATAAACATATTTAGGAGCAATGCAAGGCGCCACTGGTATTAAGGCTGTAGTCAATCAGATTTGCCACTTACAAGCACTGAGTATCCCCGCTCAAGGAACTAGTTCCCCAACTTCAGTTCAGATGTATGTAAAGCAACTGAGCACAAGGAAACCGAAAGAAATGGTCTGTCATAAGACGTGGAAAATAGTTGTGTGTCCTGATTAAATATTAAAAATTTGTAAGTAGCGATGGGATGTACAGCTACTGTAATGAAACAATGTTACAAATCACGCATATTTATTTGTTCCAAATTCAGTGGTGGCTTATAACAGGGAAGGGCCAATATCCATCATGGGAAAACGAGTGAATGTACACATATGAACGTGTGATAAATGTGGATCTTCGGAAGTAAAAGACCGGAAAAGTTTTCTCAGAATAAGCCGAATGGACAAGAAATCGTATTAACTGGCTACGGATCGTGAAATTAAATTGGTGGTGACGATTGCATCGGAAGGTTCGCGAGTAAAGTGAAATAGAACCTCAAAGAGTGTGCAGAGGGGTCATCACACAGTGATTCATTAATGAATCTGAAACAAAACGTCCGTCATCCGTACGAATTTCGTACGGCGTTTTGCTGCGAAACGAGGTGTGGCGAGTCACAGGTGGAGACGGAGGCTGATACGGCGCGATCCATCTGCTTGTGAATCGACTGCTCCTCTCCAACTGCCGACTTCGACCCTCTAGTCTTTGTTGCGAAGAAGCGTTGTCTCTGCAACTCCCGGTTGAGAAGTGCCCCCTGTTCGCGTTACACCACGAAGAAGTGTCGCTGATACTTTGCACACCGATTCCTTCGCGGTATGGGTCGGCCAAAATTCCCAGTTTGACCAACCTGATATTGCGTACCTTATTTCTCTAGTCGAAAAGCCAATAACAATTTTGTTCTGGAATGTTCGGCGTCGCTTTTCGAAAGATTGCTCATACCAACCTATTCAAATTTCGATTTCCAAAAGTTTGCGGGTTCATCCCTACCGCAGTTCACCTCTCCAAAGATTGCGGGTTCCGACCTGTCAAAAGGGGTACCACGATATCCTTTTGTAACTTTGACTTCTCAATGTTTACGGTGTAGGATCTGGCGGTCCTTCGGCATCAAACAAAAGACTCGCTTGTGGAGATGCCCACTGGGCACGCCATTCGCATGGGTAGTCTTGTGCTTCAGAGGAAACGTACCCATGTTCACAACTAGCAAGGGCTGCGTGTATTCACTGAATTCAACACGTAACCACTTTCTTCCCTGGGGATTGCTAATCTTGTTAATCTTATTAAAAACGCTCACCGCCCTCTGCTGTAGTGATCGCGACTATGGCCAACTGCTCACAATTGCCGGTGTTGAATACTTCGCAAGCGTCCGGTTACTCGCCTCGCTCGCTGAGAGCAAGGCGAAGCAAGTGAAACTGCAAGAGCCATGCCTCCGCTCCCTGCTAACTACCAAAAGAATTAATTCAACATGATTTTAGTTTCTTTATTTTTTGAGTCATCAGTCTTGTGACTGGTTTTATGCGGCTCGCCACGAATTCCTCTCTTGTGCCAACCCCTTCATCTCAGAGTAGCACTTGCAACCAACGTCCTGTATTATTTGGTGGAAGTGTTATACTGTCTTCCTCTACAATTTTTAACCTCTACACTTCCCTCTAGTACGATGGAAGTCATTTCTGATTTCTTAATAGATGTCCTATCATCCTGTCCTTTCTGCCTGTCATGTTTTTCACATATCCCTTTCCTCTCCGATTCTGCGCAAAACCTCCTTATTCCTTACCTTATCACTCCACCCAATTTTCAAAATTCGACTGTAGCACATCGTCTCAAATGCTTCGATTCTCTTCCGTTCCGGTTTCCTCAGAGTCTATGTTTCACTACCATACAATACTGTGCTCCAAAAGTACGTTCTGAGGCCTATGTTTGATGATAGTAGAATTCCCTTCGCCAGGAATGCCATTTTTGCCATTTCTTGTCTTCTTATGATGTCCTCCTTGCTCCGTCCGTCATTGGTTACTTTACTGCTTACGTAGCAGACTTCCTTAACTTCTTCTAGTTCGTGGCCATCAATCCTTAAGTTCCTCGCTGTTCTTATTTTTGCTACTTCTCATTACTTTCAGACTTTCTTCTACATCCCATTACTTCCAGATTTTCAGATGTAAAGGAAATTAAAGGAAATGCTCTGCAATCTTCACGCACTCCCACGGGTAATACCGCTCTTTGCATTTACATCGTAATTTATCTACATCTACATCTACATCTATACTCCGCGAGCCACCTTACGGTGTGTGGCGGAGGGTACTTATTGTACCACTATCTGATCCCCCCTTCCCTGTTCCATTCACGAATTGTGCGTGGGAAGAACGACTGCTTTTAAGTCTCCGTATTTGCTCTAATTTCTCGGATCTTTTCGTTGTGATCATTACGCGAGATATATGTGGGCGGTAGTAATATGTTGCCCATCTCTTCCCGGAATGTGCTCTCTCGTAATTTCGATAATAAACCTCTCCGTATTGCGTAACGCCTTTCTTGAAGTGTCCGCCACTGGAGCTTGTTCAGCATCTCCGTAACGCTCTCGCGCTGACTAAATGTCCCCATGACGAATCGCGCTGCTTTTCGCTGGATCATGTCTATCTCTTCTATTAATCCAACCTGGTAAGGGTCCCATACTGATGAGCAATCATATCTGGGAATTAACTGTGATGAGTGAAAAAGAATCAAATATGAGCTTGTCAACAGCCTTACACTTTGTAGTAACAATAAGTACAAATATAAAATGATATGGCCACATAGGCTCAGTTTCTCTGAAAGCAATCCGCAAGCTACGGTTCGTGAGGAAGACATGGATACTGGAGTGTTTCCACAACAGGGATTAGGGTACATAGTACTATTGCTGCACACAGATGAATATTGGTCCAGTTTATCTTATCAATATCATGTCCGGCTACCATAAGACATCGAGCATTTAGAAAGAAGCATGATGGATAGTGAATGTAAAAGGAATGTTGAAATTCGTTAGAGGTTGACACGGAAAGATATAAGCCAAGCATGTAGGGAGCAGCTGGTCAGGAAAGAGACACGTCGAACTTGAGAAGAGAAACTATGAATGTCATATTTTCGCCAGTTCATCCACCTCGTATAGATAGACTCTGTTCTGAGACACATTGTCAGTCTCGGCTTTTGTTTTTTCGCAACTGCTGTTTCCATCCCTTCTCGCAGATATCTTACCTCTAAGGAATTTCTCCTCTCACTACGACAGTGGCAGCGCCGGACTTCTTGTCTTACTGCATGTGTTTCAGCCTAAAATTGATATTATACACAGGGACAGGTGCTACGGCTACCGGCAAGGAACAATCAGTAGCAGTTTACTTTAGATCGACGCATTCCTCAACGCGAGGGCTATTTGGAAAGTAAGGTCCGATCGGTTGCGAAATAGAAACCGCAGTGAAAATCCGATGACGCTTAGCACAAATGTGTTGAGTAGTGTCTCTATTATGCCCGTCGATCGCGTCACGGCGTTCTTTTCAGTGCCGAGCGCACACTGAGCACGTAAAGATGCCTAGAAAATAGTATCTTCATCTACATCCATACTCCGAAAGCCACCTGACGGTGTATGGCGGAGGTTACTTTGAGTACCCGTATCGATCCTCCATTCTATTCCAGTCTCGTATTGTTCGTCGAAAGAAAGATTGTCGGTATGCCTCAGTGTGGGCTCTAATCTCCCTAATTTAATCGTCTCTTCGCGAGATATACGTAGGAGGGAGCAATATACTGCTTGACTCCTCGGTGAAGGTATGTTCTCGAAACTTCAACAAAAGCCCGTAGCGAGCTACTGAGCGTCTCTCCTACAGAGTCTTCCACTGGAGTTCATCTATCATCTCCGTAACGCTTTCCTGATTACTAAATGATCCTGCAACGAAGCGCGCCGCTCTCCGTTGGATCTTCTTTATCTCTTCTATCAACCCTATCTGGAACAGATCTCAGCCCGGTGGGCAGTATTCAATCAGTGAGCGAACAAGTGTACTGTAATCTAACTGGTTTGTTTTCGGATTGCATTTCCTTAGGATTCTTCCAATGGATCTCAGTCTCGGATCTGCTTTACCGACGATTAATTTTATATGGTCATTCCATTTTAAATCACTCCTAATGCCTACTCCCAGATAATTTATGGAATTAACTGCTTCCAGTTGCTGGCCTGCTATATTGTAACTAAATGATAAAGAACCTTTGTGTGTTCGCAGCACATTACACTTTTCTACATTGAGATTAAATTGCCATTCCCTGCACCATGCGTCAATTCGTTGCAGATCCTCCT
The DNA here is from genome assembly GCF_021461395.2 of Schistocerca americana. Taxonomy (NCBI): domain Eukaryota; kingdom Metazoa; phylum Arthropoda; class Insecta; order Orthoptera; family Acrididae; genus Schistocerca; species Schistocerca americana. The sequence goes on from NC_060124.1 coordinate 123,811,042, forward strand.
GCATTTCAGTACAATTTTCCATTGCTACAACCTCTCGATATACTACAGTATCATCCGCAAAAAGCCTCAGTGAACTTCCGATGTTCTCCACAAGGTCATTTATGCATATTGTGAATAGCATCGGTCCTACGACACTCCCCGGCGACACACCTGAAATCACTCTCACTTCGGAAGACTTCTCTCCATTGAGAATGGCATGCTGCGTTCTGTTATGTAGGAACTCTTCAAACCAATCACACAATAGGTCTGATTGTCCATATGCTCTTACTTTGTTCATTAAACGACTGTGGGGAACTGTATCCCGTCATATAAGAGGGTCCGGTTAAAGATTTCGCACCGGCCGGAGTGGCCGTGCGGCTCTAGGCGCTACAGTCTGGAGCCGAGCGACCGCTACGGTCGCAGGTTCGAATCCTGCCTCGGGCTTGGATGTGTGTGATGTCCTTAGGTTAGTGAGGTTTAATTAGTTCTGAGTTCTAGGCGACTCATGACCTCAGAAGTTAAGTCGCATAGTGCTCAGAGCCATTTCAAAAGATTTCGCGTTAAGTCATGCAGCCCACATAACATAACTGTAATGCGTTTCCTTATTCATGACAACTCTTAACCGCACACTGCAGGGAGAATTCAGCTGTTCCTGCAGCGCTTTCGATGGGAAGCGCTTGATCACGCACCACACAGCCTGTAATTGGCTCCCCCATCTCTGCTCTCACTAACCCCCGGCTATGAAGACCATATTTTCACACAGAGAACAACGTCATTTACTATGCAGGGTATACTTTCACCACAGAGGCACAAAACAGTTTACTAACTTACCCGTTTCTGACATGCTTCCACCCTTGGCGCGAAAGCCAGTGATCGTGCCCTTTCACCCGTGAGATAAATCAACGCGTTTCCACATTACGACAACGATCGGACTGATTTCCGCATTCCCCGGACACGTTTCGTATACTCTCTACTGTTAGTGCTGCCACCTGACGTATGTGAGTGGTTACTGCACCGTCGTGTCCCTAGAGGGAGTGTGATTGAGGTCTTACCTCACTGGACTATTTTCTGAGTGGAAGGTAGCTTGGGCTGCCTGCACTACTCCAACTACTGCTGGCCTCCAAACTGTAAGTGGTACAGAACACGGAGCTCAATGAGAATGGTTAAATAATCAGGGTAGAAATCTTTGGAAGTTCCCTCTACTGCATAACTTCAGACGGCTCCTCTGGCACTCTCTCTCGATCCAATTAGTCATTAATGGCCCATCTATATTTCTAAGATCTCGGCAGCAACGGCTGCCTTTGAGTGTTATGATGACGACGAACGAGTAGTCGGCAGTGTTGACTGGTGGCCAATGCTAAATAGAAACACGTAAATCACAGCAGGTTTGCCAGTGACGTCGATAAGGTGCTGGCTGCATGGTCTGGATCTGCAACACTAAAATAATTAGAAGTCATTGGTAAAAAATAATATACATTGTACTCAACTGGTTGTACAGAATTCTTCTTGGCTGCATACATATAATCATAAACAGGTAGCTATTGAGGCCTCACTTAGGCCCTACGTTACGAAGCGCCTTGTTAGAGGTTGCTTACTATCAGCTGAAGGCTATGCTACTTTACTGCTTCACGTCCCGAGCACGAGTGGGCTAGAGCTCGCTAGAAACTTGATAAAAGCCGCGGAGCGGCGCTGGTCGCGACTCGCGGGTCCAACGGTACTAATACGGACCGCGGTCGATAACTGCAACCCCTAACAAGTGTGGTATCAAACGCTGATACCATATTGAGGCTAGTAGAAAATAACTAAGTCCAGCTTCCGGCGGCCTGCGACATTCAGACGGTGTCTGATGGTGGCTGTGGTGCCCTCTTCTCCCATGGATACTGACGAGCCCCTATTTAAGTGGTTCGTGTGCATGCTTCCTGCGATTCTTCCGAGCCGCTTGTCACATACAGTGCTCTTCCATTACCATATTTGGTTAGGTATTGTAGCTCTGTCCTGCTGCCGGCGTTTGGACTTGGACTAGTCATGCAGTCAAGAGTGTACTCTCCCCTGTTTGTGACGCGAAAAATGTTCAAATGTGTGTGAATTCCTAAGGGACGGAACTCCTGAGGTCGTCGGTCCCTAGACGTACACACTACCGGCCGCGGTGGCCATGCGGTTCTAGGCGCTGTTGTCCGGAACCGTGGGACTGCTACGGTCGCAGGTTCGAATCCTGCCTCGGGCAAGGATGTGTGTGATGTCCTTAGGTTACTTAGGTTTAAGTAGTTCTAAGTTCTAGGGGACTGATGACCTAAGATGTTAAGTCCCACAGTGCTCAGAGCCATTTGAATCGTACACACTACTTAAACTAACTTACGCTAAGAACAACACACACGCCGGTGCCCGAGGGAGGACTCGAACCTCCGGCGGGAGGGGCCGCGCAGTCCATGACATGGCGCCTCTAATCGCGCAGGTGACGCGAGCCTTGTTGCATTCAAATGGTTTAAATGGCTCTGAGCACTATGGGTCTTAACATCTGAGGTCATCAATCCCCTAGAACTTAGAACTACTTAAACCTAACCAACCTAAGGACATCACCGAGCGAGGTGACGCAGTGGTTAGCACACTGGACTCGCATTCGGGAGGACGACGGTTCAATCCCGTCTCCAGCCATCCTGATTTAGGTTTTCCGTGATTTCCCTAAATCGTTTCAGGCAAATGCCGGGATGGTTCCTTTGAAAGGGCACGGCCGATTTCCTTCCCAATCCTTCCCTAACCCGAGCTTGCGCTCCGTCTTTAATGACCTCGTTGTCGACGGGACGTTAAGCACTAACAACCACCACCACCTAAGGACATCACACACATCCATGCCCGAGGCAGGATTCGAACCTGCGACCGTAGCGGGCGCGCGGTTCCAGACTGTAGCGCCTAGAACCGCTCGGTCACAGCGGCGGGCCTTCTTGCATTACTACCTCGTTCAAACACTGTGGCAACGTGCAAGACAAGAATTGGCGGGAAGCAAAAGCGGCTGCCTTCTGTGACGGGGGTATTGAAAAGTTGGTACACCGCTACGACAAATGTGTAAGTTGGAGTGGCGACTATGCAGAGAAGTAGGTGGGAGGTGTAGGTAACTGTTGCAAACAAAACCTTTTTGATTTTTACCGTGGTTTCCATTTCGCGACCAGTCGGACCTTGCTTTCCGAATAGGCCTCGTATGTACGGAACATTAGGCAGACTATCCACTATTAGGAGCCATGAGTCCGTCGCAAGAACAGATCATCAGTGGAAGTAGTCCTATCAAACATCGAAATATGTTAGAACAGAAAAAGTATTAACATGATAGGAAAGTTCGTTTACTCTAACGCACAAAATGTTGTAACAGAATCGACACGATTGTAGTTGATAAATTATCATGCTACTGTAAAACACAAAATCGTTCAAATAGACAAAGAACTCGGGAGAAACTATTTTGAGAGAGGATGGACGTTGTTAACCACCCACGAGAGTTCTAGGGATCCAAGTGAGGAATTAGATTGTATTGTCAACAGAAAATTCGTGTCAACAGGAAATACGTGCGCGGCAAATAGTAGCGTAATTCAAGACGTTCGTGGTCTCCCGCTGCGGTGGTCTGCAGGTAAACAGATAGAACGGTTTTAAACTGAATATAATTTATTCATTAGTTGCAATGAAGAACATAAGTGCATAAAATCTTACTATCGCAGTATTAAAATGTGTTTTGCATAAGGATACGGGTCACCTAATATGCAATCTGACCTTGTAGCAGAATTAATAGTCGTGATACGCATTATTACATTACAAGGTTACAGATTCTCCAAGTGTAGTCTGACTTCAAAGCACATGAAACACTCGAAAACGCTATGTGACTATAAAATTAAACGGGCACTGTGACAATCTTGTGTGCATCTCACAGACGAATCTGATGAAAATGAATCTAATAAACTGTAGTTCAAATCAAGTCATTAGCCAATGAAAGCCTGAATGTCAGTTCTAAATGGGAATAAGTGACGCTTATTGAGCAATGCTCGTCCAGTAAAATTCCCTATTCATTCTGGTTCGATCTAAAAAAAAATGGTTCAAATGGCTGTGACCACTATGGGACTTAACATCTGTGGTCTTCAGTCCCCTAGAACTTAGAACTACTTAAACCTAACTAACCTAAGGACATCACACGCATCCATGCCCGAGGCAGGATTCGAACCTGCGACCGTAGCGGTTACGCGGTTCCAGACTGAAGCGCCTAGAACCGCATGGCCGCACCGGCCGGCGGTTCGATCTCACCATGGTATGTATAGAGATGCCAGAGCGTGAAATGGCGGCAAGTTGTGAAGTATTACGCCACCTGATGGGAACTTAGAATCTCGCGAGGGCTATACTGAAACACGGCGGTGGATAGCTACGGCAAGTGTTGCGGAGCGGCGCTTCTCGGGTGAGGCCAGCAGCGAAAGTCTTCCTCGACGGCATCAACAAGAGTCTTTCTGAAGCTATGAGACTTACCTTTTCAGCTCGGTTTATCGCGACGACCTGTTTTTCAAGTTATCTTGGGTGAACTTTAGCGAATCGGAATTGTTATATAGTTGCATAATCTCCTCTTTCCTATACTTTAGTTTGTGGCTAACCACTAGTTTCTCAGTAGCCGGATTGTCCTCTCGACCCCTACTTCACTGTCTCCATCCAGTGATATTTCATGTTTTAACATTTACTTTCCTCCCAACCACCAAACCTCTCGGTTACAACTGTTTTCCGTCTCCCTCTACCTCTATCGCTCTCTACTCGACAGTCTGTTGCTGACAACGAATGTGACGTTAAACTGAAAGAGTGGTTTGTCTTGGGGGCAGCCTGCTCTGTCAAGAGGCATCAATTGTATGTTGACAGATTTCCGGCTTGGGGATTTCCTTACAGTAGAATGGGGAAGCGAGCTTTACGTGGACGAGCGTGGTTCTGCTGATCATTGCGTGCGCGTATTGTGTCCGAAGATAGTGGGATGTAGCAGCCCGCCTCGAGCTTCCGACTACAGCCCAGGGAATGCAAGCGTTTACAGCTATGCTGGGGTTTCCGACATGAATTCTCAGGCTATAGTAGTAGCCTTGGAATTTCAAGTAAAATAACTAAATTTAAATGATCTGTGACTGACCTATCAAGCGAGACTGCTTATCATTCATCTCAGTTTGGTGTATTTTCGTATTACTGGGGCACAGTAACACACTCTGGATGGCATTTCCTAAGGAGTTTTTACGTAGACATAATTGTGACCCCTCACTCCACTCAGACGCCGACTGGTGCCATACCTCGCGATGCGACGCAATTAAAGCACGTCTGGCACCGCAAATCTGACTCCTAGGTAATGGAAGTCAGAGCACGCGTTTATCTAGCATGGCGAGAGACAGCTGCGCCGATGCACTCGTTGAGACGAAACGAGTGAGTGAACCTTACGAGTGCTCCGAGCGAAAGAGCGATCCAGTTAAGCGAAGCGCATTTTCTGCAGCAGTTTTTAACTTGAGCATGCCTCCACGACTAAAACCGTACTCAGCAACGTCGACCCTACAGGGTGGCTTCAGTCCTCTACTGGTGTTACGTCTCTGTGGCAGGGTAGGGACATTTGTACCTCTAACGAAGATGCGACATATTCATTCAAATGTGCGACTCCAAGCTGACTGAGGGCTGGAGGTCTCTGCCCTACTGTTGCTGGTCTTTTTCGTGTGTTGCAGAGGGCCACGTTGACGACAACTCAGCGCCATCGACCTAAACGTAAATCAGCGCCGGACGCTACTGTGTCGAGACCATCTCTGACACTCGTTTGGGGAGCTTTATGTGGAAGCGGGCAGGCGCGGTGCGCGGTTGTAAATCTGAGACCGGCCGCCCGCCTGTTTGCCGAGTATTACGTGCGTCCCCTGTACGACCCCTAGTATAAAACGCGCCTGTATTTTGTTGTATGGGAGCTGGCGCCGCAAACGCCCCTACCTGCCGCCGATACTCGTCGGGATCTGCTTATTTTAAATATTTAGCTGGCGATAAATTTCGCCAGTAGTGATATGCGCGACACTATAGATGTCCTCGATAATTCTGAAAAATGCGGGGTGTCGCTTAAGTCCTTGCTGCAGGCACACGCCATGGTAACCGTTGAGTTTGCTATCTTCCCGCTGTGTGAGGTAGCGTAACGGTGAGAATACTAGACCCACAATTTACACCTACATCTATCCTCTAAACACGACTATGAGTTACACGGCAAAGGGCTCTTTTCATTATGCCAGTCGTAGGGTTTCTTCCGTTTACATCCACATATGGAGATTATAGGAAAAACGACAGCTAGAACGCATCTGTATGAAGTTGTAGACCATAGACTTTTCCAGGGCGATTCACACTCGCATTCGCAAGGCCAATATATTCAGCGTATATACTGAACGAGGATTTCATAAATCCAGACAGCTAAATTCAGACCACTGATTCTGACAACTGATGAGATTAAAAATTTAATGACTGCAACCACGGGTTGATTACATGTATTTTTTAAATTATACCATGTTGCAATTTTTATGAGTTTTACTATTGTAACTTCGACGTTTGTACCATTTTCAAGCATAAGTTTGGTGTTATATTATATCACAGAAACAGATAAAATATAACTTTCTTGTGGGACTGTGTTACTCTTGACATCAATATTGTCACTGATTGTTATTACTAACATAAACAGAACATTAGTGCCGTACATGGGCAGCTGTATTAAATATGGAACATATTAAGAGATTCATGGGATATTGCAGTTGTGCAATGCACGGCTGAACGCCTTTTGGTGGTTCCAGGATGGCCAGATACATAACCGAAATAAATCGTCTTCAATAAAAATAAAAATAAAGGACAAAATGGTTAAAATGGCTCTGAGCACTATGGGACTCAACATCTGAGGTCATCAGTCCGCTAGAACTTAGAACTACTTAAACCTAACTAACCTAAGTTCATCACACACATCCATGTCCGAGGCAGGATTCGAGCCTGCGACTGTAGCAGTCACGCGGTTCCCGACGGAAGTGCCTAGAACCGCACGGCCACCGCAGCCGGCAATAAAGTACAGGTGGTGTTATATGACCCAATTTCTAACCAATAGAAAGTTCTTTAAAACAGTCCTAAACTCCAGGATATTAAATACAAGACATTTACTATACTCTAACAGGTTGTTGAATACTTGTGTAATCATGTATTTGACTCGTATTCGCAGTACTGGTAAGCTCTTGTTGATTTTACAGCCGGCCGCTGTGGTCGAGCGGTTCTAGGCGCTTCAGTCCGGAACCACGCGGCTGCTGCGGTCGCAGGTTCGAATCCTGCCGCGAGCATGCATGTGCGTGACGTCCTTAGGTTAGTTAGGTTTAAGTAGTTCTAAGTCTAGGGGATTAACGACCTCAGATGTTACGTCCCATAGTGCTTAGAGCCATTTGAATCATTTGATTTTGCAGACTTTTTTGGGTCATATTATTTTATTCATCCCTTAAACATTCTTTTAAAAGAGTGTAGTATTGTTATCAATAAAGGAATTTAATGAATAAATGTATTGCAAAACTTTTGTCAAAACTCCCATTTTCTCGAAGAGACATAGGTGGTGTAGTCTAGAACTGAGACCAGATATACACTCCTGGAAATGGAAAAAAGAACACATTGACACCGGTGTGTCAGACCCACCATACTTGCTCCGGACACTGCGAGAGGGCTGTACAAGCAATGATCACACGCACGGCACAGCGGACACACCAGGAACCGCACTGTTGGCCGTCGAATGGCGCTAGCTGCGCAGCATTTGTGCACCGCCGCCGTCAATGTCAGCCAGTTTGCCGTGGCATACGGAGCTCCATCGCAGTCTTTAACACTGGTAGCATGCCGCGACAGCGTGGACGTGAACCGTATGTGCAGTTGACGGACTTTGAGCGAGGGCGTATAGTGGGCATGCGGGAGGCCGGGTGGACGTACCGCCGAATTGCTCAACACGTGGGGCGTGAGGTCTCCACAGTGCATCGATGTTGTCGCCAGTGGTCGGCGGAAGGTGCACGTGCCCGTCGACCTGGGACCGGACCGCAGCGACGCACGGATGCACGCCAAGACCGTAGGATCCTACGCAGTGCCGTAGGGGACCGCACTGCCACTTCCCAGCAAATTAGGGACACTGTTGCTCCTGGGGTATCGGCGAGGACCATTCGCAACCGTCTCCATGAAGCTGGGCTACGGTCCCGCACACCGTTAGGCCGTCTTCCGCTCACGCCCCAACATCGTGCAGCCCGCCTCCAGTGGTGTCGCGACAGGCGTGAATGGAGGGACGAATGGAGACGTGTCGTCTTCAGCGATGAGAGCCGCTTCTGCCTTGGTGCCAATGATGGTCGTATGCGTGTTTGGCGCCGTGCAGGTGAGCGCCACAATCAGGACTGCATACGACCGAGGCACACAGGGCCAACACTCGGCATCATGGTGTGGGGAGCGATCTGCTACACTGGCCGTACACCACTGGTGATCGTCGAGGGGACACTGAATAGTGCACGGTACATCCAAACCGTCATCGAACCCATCGTTCTACCATTCCTAGACCGGCAAGGGAACTTGCTGTTCCAACAGGACAATGCACGTCCGCATGTATCCCGTGCCACCCAACGTGCTCTAGAAGGTGTAAGTCAACTACCCTGGCCAGCAAGATCTCCGGATCTGTCCCCCATTGAGCATGTTTGGGACTGGATGAAGCGTCGTCTCACGCGGTCTGCACGTCCAGCACGAACGCTGGTCCAACTGAGGCGCCAGGTGGAAATGGCATGGCAAGCCGTTCCACAGGACTACATCCAGCATCTCTACGATCGTCTCCATGGGAGAATAGCAGCCTGCATTGCTGCGAAAGGTGGATATACACTGTACTAGTTCCGACATTGTGCATGCTCTGTTGCCTGTGTCTATGTGCCTGTGGTTCTGTCAGTGTGATCATGTGATGTATCTGACCCCAGGAATGTGTCAATAAAGTTTCCCCTTCCTGGGACAATGAATTCACGGTGTTCTTATTTCAATTTCCAGGAGTGTATTTCTTATAGCACATTTTGCTGTACTGGAAATATTTTCTATTTGAGTGAAGTTTCCATCAGAAGAAACACATTATTTCATCATATACGTTTTCAGTAACAAAACGAGTGCCACATATTATTCTAGTTATTGTACAATCTGTATAAACGCTATGACCTTATGCGCCGGAAAATGTTTCATAAAAATATCATTAGTGTAAGTAGATTCTACAATATTTTAATATTTGCTTGATGGAGTCATAGTCCAAATGTCTTAGCCTAGTCACAAATTCTTGTTTATTCAATCTCATAAAACATGCGCTAAGATTAGAATGTAAGTTCCATTGATAATCAGCAATCCGTTTCTAAGAAAGCAATTTGTACATGCTCTTCAATTTTTTGTACATGCCTGCAATACTGAGATGTTCTCACAGCTCATTTCATTTTTATATCTCCTTCCCCTCGAAGTGGTTTGAGTTTAGGCCGTAGGTAAATATCAGTATGGTAAGTTTAATTTTTTAACTGACAGAGACTAGTTGAATTTCTTTCCACTTTCGTGATATTAGGAAGAAACAGAACTACAACACTTCACTTGCAATTTTAGAGAAATTCATACTGTATGTAATCCAAGGAACAAAGGTACAAATATTAATTCCCCTCTGAATCTCAGTCACAGTGCTGAAGATTCATGTGCAGAAATAGTGTCATCAGGTAGCGTTTCACTCCGAATATGCTTAGCAAGTTCAGATTTAGTTCCATACCACTTTTCTTGATTTGGTATTGCTTTTCATCGATTGGAAAGAGACCTAACAGCAGCAGAATTAATTTTTATTGAAATGGGTTTCCATTTGGCTTAAAAAAATTACGAAGAAACTAGGATTCGGCAGTGCATCCCAGTAGCCTTAGGCGAAGAGAGTGTGTTTGGCGCACAGACGCTAGCGGCGATAACTGAATGAGAGTAAAGCCCAAGCACCCCAAAAAAGGCAAAGTGACGCCGAATCTGATTAAAAAGAGAGTGAACGGTAATGGAAAATCAATGTGTGGAAATGGGCCAGCGCGGTAACTAACGCCTCAGTCGATTCAGGATTCCTGAATGTTAAAACTTTATGAAATGCTATAAAGACTAATCACTAGTTTCATGTTACCGTTCGCATAGTCGCACCATAGAATCAGTAGACACTAAATTGCCGCGTTGTGTTCTGGAAATATTCCTTCTGATCAGTTTCACCTCCGATATTACCACACACGAAAGGAAAGATATTCTTTTCTCACAGAAAAAAGCGATTTCAGACTTGTTAAATAGTCGTATATCCATTGTAATTTCAAATAGGAAGTAACACTAAATTGAAAGTTTCATTACAAATCTGGGAGATGTTTATAAATGCTTGAAAACTCTCATTTTACAACTTCACAATAATTCTAGTTCTACTAACAACAGAAAATAGCGACTCAGTCGCTTTTTCCAATGCTAGAAAATACACAGCTGAGTACTTTTCTACACCGGCAAACATCAGATGTCAATTGCTGGTTTTTTTTGTGGAAAAACAATAATTGATCCTTTCTGTTCTTGACTCCTCCTGAGGTTCAGAAACCACAAACCTATGTCTACAAAGGCGTTAGTGGTTCATCGGCATGTGACGTAGTAGACGTAAATGGTTGCTTCTGTATAGGCAATTCATAGTGTGTTATACTGACCAACAGATAGATGTGTAAGACGTTTAAAAGTACAAATTTTCTTTCCGCAAATAATATTTGTGTATCTGATAATAAGTTGGCTGTGTGTGTGCGCTTATCAGTATACATTTCATGTATACTCTCATTGGAAGATATCCAAGTGAATAATCGATTACATTGCAGCCTTTACTTTCACTTCTGACATGGTAGGCGTGGGGGAGATCTGTGATATTATGAACACTGAATAAATTTTCAACTGCCAAGATAGCTACAATCATTTATTCATATAGGTAACTGTTTCGACAATTTTCTGTAGCTATCTTCTACTCTGCAAAAGATGGGACCGAAAATGCTATGTTTACTTCATTACATAATCTCCTCCTTCAGTAATGGTGGTGCGAAGCACCACTTAGTGCACTTAAGGAGATTAATGAATGATGTAAACATAGGATTTTCGGGCCCATCTTTTGCAGATCAGAAGATGGCTACTGAGAATTGCCGAAACGGGTATCTACATGAATAAATGATTTTGGCGGTTGAAAATCTATTCAGTGTTCGTAGTCTTCACTTATCTACTACCGAAAACGCTAATCCTAAACAACATGACTGTGTTTATCATTTGGAATAATTAACAGTTTATAAAGATAAACAAAACAATTTTTTGGCACAAACAGGTGTTTAAAATTTGTATGTTATTTCTAATTGCAGCACGATATTACCTGCCACCGCAGAAAGCGTGGTCGTCGTACAGACTTAAAGAAAAGTGTAGGAAAACTGTGGTGTTTAAATGAGTAATTGCTGTTTTGTAATCCAGAGTGATGACAATCGTGTCCCCGTACACCATATCACTACGCAGAACTTATTACCTACGTAATAACACCACTGACGTTATTCAGAACTACACGAGTCTGACATACTTTCGGTGGAAATGTGACCAATGCAATACTGAAAAAGTGTATATCTCAGTTCATAGTCGCAAATTATTTATTTTGCCGACTGGCTACCGTACCATCTTCAAGTCATACTACGATAAAAAAATTCGATTGCATTGTTAGAACAGTAGTGTAAGAGGAGTTTACAAAAATATTATACTCCGTGACAGCAAACGTATAGTGTATAGTGAACCTCAAAATGTACAGCTAGCTTCGTACCGCTGACACGCAGTCGTCACACTCTTATCAAGTAGGTGTATCAAATATTAGAAATAGAGGTCAATTCTCAGCTTTAAATAGATTTAAACTGAGGGCAGAAGTAATAAGAATACCCTTACGCATAGAGTTTTCCCCCTATATTACCTTTTAAAAAGTCGCAATGTAAAAGATGTTCAGAAGTAGCATCCGATTTTAAATTAAGAAATTACATAACAAAATAGTTCCCATTGTAATAAAGCATTTAAAGCAAAATCGCAAATGAGTTTAGCTATGTGTTGTTTAGATTTGCCAGTGTGTTCACAGTGAGAAAGGAAAATGAATCAAAATGAGGAACTGAATTCAACAGCTGCATGTTCAACAGCTAGTAGTGTACGGGTAAGTCTGGAATATGTCTTTATTCAGTGGGCGTCATATTCCTGATAATCATAATGCTGATGTGCTTTTCAAACATTATCAACAATGCAGTATATGTGAAATGCTTTAAGAGGAGTTCCCCAACGTGGAGATAGGTTGGAGAAGAACTTGCATGTGGAAGAGATTCTCTCTCTTTTGATTACTTACCTTCAATAAGTGTTATTTTGAAATGATCAGAAAAATCTAAATCTATACAGGCTGGTCCACTGATCGTGACCGGGCCAAATATCTCACGAAATAAGCGTCAAACGAAAAAACTACAAAGAACTAAACGTGTCTAGCTTGAAGGGGGAAACAAGATGGCGATATGGTTGGCGCGCTAGATGGCGCTGCCATAGGTCAAACGGATATCAACTGCGTTTTTTTAAATAGGAACCTCCGTTTCTATTACATATTCGTGTAGTAAGTAAAGAAATATGAATGTTTTATTCGGACCACTTTTTTCGCTTTGTGATAGATGGCGCTGTAATAGTCACAAACATATGACTCACAATTTTAGACGAACAGTTGGTAACAGGTAGGTTATTTTAAATTAAAATACAGAACGTAGGTACATTTGAACATTTTATTTCGGTTGTTGCAATGTGACACATGTACGTTTGTGAACTTATCATTTCTGAGAACCCCAGCTGTTACAGCGTGATTACCTGTAAATACCACATTAATGCAATAAATGCTCAAAATGATGTCCTTCGACCTCAATGCATTTGGCAATACATGTAACGACATTCCTCTCAGCAGCGAGTAGTTCGCCTTCCTTAATGTTCGCACATGCATTGACAATGCGCTGACGCATGTTGTCAGGCGTTGTCGGTGGATCACAATAGCAAATATCCTTCAACTTTCCCCACAGAAAGAAATCCGGGGACATCAGATCCGGTGAACGTGCTGGCCATGGTATGGTGCTTCGACGACCAATCGACCTGTCATGAAATATGCTATTCAATACCGCTTCAACCGCACGAGGGCTATGAGCTGGACATCCATCATGTTGGAAGTACATCGCCTTTCTGTTATGCAGTGAAACATCTTGTAGTAACATCGGTAGATCATTAATAGGAAATCAGCATACATTGCACCATTTAGATTGCCGTCGATGAAATGGGGGCCAGTTATCCTTCCTCCGATTATGCCGCACCATACATTAACCCGCCAACATCGCTGATGTTCCACTTGTCGCCGCCATCGTGGATTTTCCGTTGCCCAATAGTGCATATTATGCCGGTTTACGTTACCGCTGTTGGTGAATGATGCTTCGTCGCTAAATAGAACGCATGCAAAAAATCTGTCATCGTCCCGTAATTTCTCTTGTGCCCAGTGGCAGAACTGTACACGACGTTCAAACTCGTCGCCATGCAATTCTTGGTGCTACTGACGTGCGGAATAGCCGCGACAGCAGCTAAAACACCTACTTGGGCATCATCATTTGTTGCAGGTCGTGGTTGACGTTACACATGTGTCTGAACACTTCCTGTTTCCTTAAATGACCTAACTATCCGGCGAACGGTCCGGACACTTGGTGATGTCGTCCAGGATACCGAGCAGCATACATAGCACACGCCCGTTGGGCATTTTGATCACAATAGCCATGCATCAACACGATATCGACGTTTTCCACAATTGGTGAACGGTCCATTTTAACATGGGTAATGTATCACGAAGCAAATACCGTCCCCAATGGCGGAATGTTACGTGATACCACGTACTTATACGTTTAAGAACATTACAGCGCCATCTATCACAAAGCGAAAAAAGTGGTCCAACTAAAACATTCATATTTCCTTACGTACTACACTAATATGTAATAAAAAATGGGGTTCCTATTTAAAAAAAAACGCAGTTGATATCCGTTTGACCTATGGTAGCGCCATCTAGCGGGGCAACCATAGCGCCATCTGGTTTCCCCCTTCAAGCTAGACTAGTTTCATTCTTTGTAGTTTTTTCGTTTGACACTTACTTCGTTAGATATTTGGCCCGGTCACGATCAATGGACCAGCCTGTATAAGCTGTGTTTTAAGCTGAAAGAGCTTACTACTCTGCTCTGATGAGGAATGAGTACCTTATACATTTTAAAAATGTTGTCTACACTGTGCCAAGTTTTCTTAAGCTTATCAGAACTTCATATGTTCATCAACTCTGAACTGTTGCGCCAGAGTGATGTAAATTACTACTATTGGATGGTTCAAATGGCTCTGAGCACTATGGAACTTAACATCTATGGTCATCAGTCCCCTAGAACGTAGAACTACTTAAACCTAACTAACCTATGGACAGCACACAACACCCAGCCATCACGAGGCAGAGAAAATCCCTGACCCCGCCGGGAATCGTACCCGGGAACCCGGGCGTGGGAAGCGAGAACGCTACCGCACGACCACGAGATGCGGGCTACTACTATTGGAGAGGTTATTGGTACAGTGAACTGCAGACATCATTCACCGAATTCTGTTATGGCGCAGAGGGGAAATAAGCAACCAACTGCATATTGCTTATCGCTTATAAGTATGTTGTCTCATCTGTGTTCAGTAATTACAGGGTTGATGTTGCAAAAGCACAGCATTTAATGTACTCTTGTTAGTAAAATTCCCATTAGCCTCAAACCGAAGTGGTCAATAATGTTTTATTTCCGTAAGATAGACCTGCTACTATAGCGTAACGCACACAGCACAAGCTTGCGGCACAGCAAAGTGAACCAGACCCAAAATTAATCAACGTTGCAGATTAACGACTAGCCAGAGTATGGTTTCTATGGAGTATCGTATGTCCGTTTAGGGGAATGCTGGGATGGTCCCCAAATCCCGCCTCAGAGAATACGATTACAAATGTAATGTATTGCGAATACATAGAAAGAAGGATCCTTTATTGTATGATTATATGATAGCGGAACAAACACTGGTAGCAGTTACTTCTGTAAAATAACTGGGAGTATGCGTGCGGAACGATTTGAAGTGGAATGATCATATAAAATTAATTGTTGGTAAGGCGGGTACCAGGTTGAGATTCATTGGGAGAGTCCTTAGAAAATGTAGTCCATCAACAAAGGAGGTGGCTTACAAAACACTCGTTCGACCTATACTTGAGTATTGCTCCTCAGTGTGGGATCCGTACCAGGTCGGGTTGACGGAGGAGATAGAGAAGATCCAAAGAAGAGCGGCGCGTTTCGTCACCGGGTTATTTGGTAACCGTGATAGCGTTACGGAGATGTTTAATAAACTCAAGTGGCAGACTCTGCAAGAGAGGCGCTCTGCATCGCGGTGTAGCTTGCTCGCCAGGTTTCGAGAGGGTGCGTTTCTGGATGAGGTATCGAATATATTGCTTCCCCCTACTTATACCTCCCGAGGAGATCACGAATGTAAAATTAGAGAGATTAGAGCGCGCACGGAGGCTTTCAGACAGTCGTTCTTCCCGCGATCCATACGCGACTGGAACAGGAAAGGGAGGTAATGACAGTGGCACGTAAAGTGCCCTCCGCCACACACCGTTGGGTGGCTTGCGGAGTATAAATGTAGATGTAGATGTAGACGATACACAAACAGTTATAATACGAAACCTCACAAACACATGGCGCACATGACTTCCAAACCGCAGATCACCTTGACGACTGTGTGAAGATTATCCACTATATCCTTTAATAAAATAAAATCTGTCAAATCCTATTGTTGTGTTGACCCCATCATCATTTCATCCTCGTCACCGGCACGCAAGCTGCCCAATGTGGCGTCGACTGAAATAAGGCTTGCACTCGGCGGCCGAACTTCCCCGGATGGGGCCTCTCGGCCAACGACGCCACACGCTCATTTCATTTCAGTTGTCAAATCCTGAGAAGGCAAACCCCATACTAGACGACATTCACACTAGGGCAAAGAAGAGTCCTAGGGCTTCAAATTTAATTAAAAACTCTGGACTAAATCAATGTTAAGGTCCTAGGACTGTACCTGGATAGTGGATATGATCCGTATTGACCAAGTTTCAAAGTTGTTCAAACCCATTGCTAACTTGTCTGGTATAAAGAAGATCACCACGCAGGCTCGACGAATTTATTTTCAAAAGAGTGTCAAAAACATCTACACTTCCTAGATGTCGTATTTTTGAAAATTCTGTCGATGATTTTGATGGTAGAGATTACGTACTAGTTACGACAGATCGGACGTGGAAGTTATGTTGCAACATTATACGTGTGTCATTACTACGTGCTTAGGTCAGTCTGAACAGGAACCACTGTATTAGGGGGGGGGGGGAGGTGAATGGAGGAGGGTTAGGAGTCCGAGAAGCCGTTTGCTTTTTATACATTCAACATGCCGTATTTCGTGTTGGACCCGTTCACACGATCGGAAAAATGGATGGGATTTTCGTTAATATAAGACGAGTATTCTGGTTTCTTTGGTTCGTTTGTCATGTTGGCGATCTAACATGTCTTTTAGAAAATTGTTCATGAACTTGGTAGACACGGCCCTCCAGCCATTGTCTCTGAAAAAAAAAAAAAAAAAAAAAAAAAAAAAAAAAAGGTTCAAACGGCTCTGAGCACTATGGGACTTAACTTCTAAAGTCATAAGTCCCCTAGAACTTAGAACTACTTAAACCTAACTAACCTAAGGACGTCACACACATCCATGCCCGAGGCAGGATTCGAACCTGCGACCGTATCGGTCGCGCGGTTACAGACTGAAGCGCCTAGAACTGCTCGGACACCTCGGCCGGCTGTACCTGAGCACTGTGGTCTGGCGAAGAAGCAATCTGTGTGGTGATCCTTCAGTACCATAGCAAAGTAACTTCCATTACATATCACAAGGTTTAGATGATACACTTGCAGCATTGTGCGTTTCCAATTCGATCTAAGCTTAACCGTTTTAAGCACCATTGTCTCGGAGTGAGAAGGCTATAGGTACAATATGATTTAACTGATAATGTTACGCTATTTGAATTAACAAAATTTGCGGAAAGGGTTATTTTAGAATTTGTAAGAGCACGAGTGAACAGTTGAGGTAAGAGGCTGAGAGAAAATCTCCCTCTGTGTGCATGCACTGTAGCTCTTGTAGACCGATTTGAGGCTGTTTCGCGGCTATATTGGAACGATCAGATAGATGATGTTGCGGAGAAACCTAACCAAAGACTGCGTTTCATCGCCATAACGCTTGGAGGATGCAACAGGTCTGCTAAACACACTGGCTACACTACACGAGTCGGTCCTCTTCTGGAGTATTCCTGCGCAGTATGGGATCCGTGAGAGGTAGGATTGAAGGAGAACATCGAAAAACTGCAAAAAACGGCCATTCGAATTTTTTAATAATCTCTAATTATGGGTAAATAGAGAGCGAGAGAGAGAGAGAAAAAGTCGCGGGTACGATAAACCCAGTAAGGGTGGAAATCTTTAAAACAATGGCGTTTTTCGTTGAGGACCTTTTCAAGAAATATCAGTTACCAATCTTTTCGTCTGAGTGCGAAAATATTTTGCTGGCGCGCAGCTACATAGGGAGAAAAGACCATTGCAATAAAATAAGAGAAATCACAGCTAACATGGAAAGACTTAAGCATTCGTTTTCCCCGCGACTGGAACAAATACGGACAGACAAATTCCCAGTGAAGGGAGGTTGATGATTTGGATCAGCGCCAAACACAGTCAGAGGGCATCTACGAGAGATGTGGATTTGGGGACTCGATAGGATGCTTGCAGCAGGATACCCATGGAATTCAGGGATCTAATTAACACTATTTATTCATAGTCAGACTAATACATTGAAGGCTAATTCTAAACATTAGAAAAAAACAAAGGCGTCTTTTTGTTGCCAACAGAAGGCAGCGTCTAAAGTCAAGGGGGCGGATGCTAACAGATGTAGTGAACACTAGCAGTACGTTAAGCATAAATTTGAGATCGGCACTCCAAGTGAGAGAAGCAGACATGTCTGAGATTACCGAGGCTGGCCTCGAGCGAAACGGCGCGCCAGCGATCTGACTGAGAACTCTCTCTGAACGCAAAAACATGGATTTTTAAAAAATGGTGGCTGCGGACCATTTCTCCTTTCCTAAAGTTGATCCTCAAATCCACCGACACTTAAGCTTCGGCCAACTTGGCGAGTCGTTCTGTACCTCCAGAGGGCCTCTTGCCAACCAAGTCTAGATTCCTCCCTTAGTCCTACTCGGTAGGTAGGGATGCCTTTGGGTTTTACATTAAAAAAACGCCAAGTTCGGTATCAGCAGCGTTCACCTGAAAGCCAAACGTCACTGCCACTCCTATTATGGCCAGCAACAACAGTGTTTCATGCCACTTGGCCCTACCGTTTTGTGGTTGGGGACTGCTGTAGTAGCAGCCAAACCTGTATAAACCTACTAACGTTGCAGCTCTCAGGAGCAAGTATCAAGTTTGCTGCCTCTGGTAAGACATACCTTTCGTGGCCACCTTCTACAGAGACGCCTTACGATTGTGTCTACACCGTGGATGTAATTAGCAGTTAGTTTCTGAAGTGAAACCTAAAAGCTACCACATTTCCTTGCTCTCTGATTTCTGACCTTGGAGTTCCCTTGATGGCTCTAAATAGCCTTACGCGTAACAATGTACAAGTCATTATGTCGTCAATAAATGACTACTCTCTCTTGTGGTAAACCTCAAATGACCTTCACATCTGCCGATTTTGTCCCATTAGGTACCAAATGTTCGGTTATGTTTGCAGTCTTGATTCTTGTAACACATCATGTCAGACACTTGCAATCTCTAGTTTTTTCTGCAAATAACATTGCTTATTTTTTATTTTATTTACACGTCAATTTCCGTAGGACCAAATTGAGGAGCGTATCTTCTAGGTCATGGAACGTAAGAGTATATGAAATTACAACATAAAAGTAATGACAGGTAAAATTAAATGTTTATGAACCCGAAAAAAGTCACTCCATAAGTTTAAGTAAACGCAATCAACAATACAATAAGAATCAGCTTATTCTTTCAAGTAACTCCTCGACAGAAGAGAAGGAGTGACCCATGAGGAAAATCTTCAGTTTAGATTTGAAAGCGCGTGGGTTACTGCTAAGATTTTTTAATTCGAATGGTAGCTTACTGAAATTCGATGCAGCAGTATACTGCACATCTTTTTGCACAAGAGTTAAGGAAGTCCGATCATAATGCAGGTTTCATACCTGACGAGTATTAACCGGGTGAAAGCTGCTTATTTTTGGGAATAAGCTAATATTGAACAAGAAATGACAGTTAGGAATATACACACAGAGGGGTCAATGTCAAAATACCCAGACTCGTGAACAGGGCTTGACAAGAGGTTCGTGAACTTACACCACTTATTGCCCGAACCGCCCGTTTCTGAGACAAAATCCTTTTAGAATGGGAAAAGTTATCCCAAAATACAGTACGATACGACATAAGCGAACGAAAATAAGCAAAGTAGACTAATTTTCGTGTCGAACGATCACTCACTTCAGATACCGTTCGAATAGTAAAAGTGGCAGCATTAAATCTTTGAACAAGATCCTGAACGTGGGCTTTCCACGACAGCTTTCTACCCATCTGAACACCTAGGAATTTGAACTGTTCAGTTTCACTAATCATATGCCCATTCTGTGAAATTAAAAGTCATGTTTTGTTGAATTGTATGTTAGAAACCGTAAAACTGAGTCTTACCGTGATTTAGCATTAGTTTATTTTCTACAAGCCATGAACTTAGGTCACGTACTGCATTGTATGAAACAGACTCAATGTTGCACACAACTTATTTTACTACCAATCCAGTGTCATCAGCAAACAGAAATATTTTAGTTACCTGTTTTGCTAGAGGGCATATAATTTACGTAAATAAGGAACAGGCGTGGCCCCAACACTGAGCCCTGGGGAACCCCCCACTTGACAGTATCCCACTCAGACCCCACATCACAGCCGTTATCAACATTGTAAATAATGAGCTTTTGCTGTGTGTTGCCAAAGTAAGAGGTGAACCAATTGTGCGCTACTCCTCGTATTCCGTTATGGTCAACTTCTGGCGCAACATTTTGTGATCAACACAACTGAATACCTTAGTTAAATCAAAAACATGCCAAGCGTTCGAAACCTTTTATTTAGTCCATCCAGTACCTCACAGAGAAAAGAGAATATAGCATTTTCAGCTATTAAATGACTTCTAAGGCCGAACTGTACATTTGATAGCAAATCGTGTGATATGAAATGATCAATTATCCTTGCATACATAGCCTTTCCAATAACTTTACAAACACTGATGTCTTAGAAATAGGTCTAAAATTATCTACATTATCCCTTTCCCAATTTTTATCAAGCAGCTGTCCTACTGAGTACTTTAATCGCTCCGGAAACTGACCATCCCTAAGGGAAAAATTACAAATATAACTAAATACTGGGCTAACATGTACAGCACAGTACTTTAATATTCGGCTAGGCACTCCATCATAACCATGAGAGTCCTTAGTCTTCAGTGATTGAATTATTGACTCATTCTCCCTCTGGTCTGTATCACAGAGGAGTATTTCAGACATCAATCTCGGAAAGGCATTTGGCAAGAAGTTATATAATTTCCTGTAGAAACTAAATTTTTATTTAATTCACCGTAAATACTCAGAAAATGATTGAGAAATACTGTACATATATCTGATTTATGAGTAATTAGAAATACTTTTACAACGAACTGACTTTATATCGTCGTCCTTGTGCTGCTGACCAGAGATTTCCTTCAGAACTGACCATATGGTTTTAATTTTATCCAGTGAATTAGCTATTCTATTTGCATACCACAAACTCTTTGCCTTCCTAATAACATTTTTAAACGCTTTACAATACTGTATGTAACGGGCTACTGCAACTTGGTTGTGATTACTTCTAACATTCTGATATAATTCCCGCTTTGTTCTACAAGATATCCTTATCCCACTAGTTAGCCACCCGGGCTGCCTATTACTGCTAGTTGTGGAACCCTATTGAATATCACCATAGTCGACATAATCGTATTCGGAAAACGAACAAATGTAGAGATTTTTAAGATAATTATCTTTTATTGTTCCGTCTCAGTTGCCCATTTGCAATTAGATTACATGTTTCGATCACTCTGGATCACATTCAGCTCTAAGTAGTTGCTCAGCAACCCTACTTGTTTGATCAGACGCCGTAGGGCGGGGGCCCTTCTACTGATCAGAGTATATTTGGTTCCGAGTACGCGAGACAGATTGCTGTCGCAACTACTTAGATCAGAAGAAGAAGGCACAGAGTGATCGACACATGTAATGTAATAAAAAATGTGCAAGTCGGACTAAATAATAGATAAGAATTACATTAAATTATTTAATGAATGTATTCCGAAAGTCAAGGGACACGTCATAACTGTGGATGCCTGTGCCTGCGGCACTATGGAGCTTAAGGAGGATGTGCCGATGTTACAAGCGTCAGCGCTGGACTCTTCCGCAAGCCGACACGGTACGACACACCACCGGCGCAGTGTCGGCTGTGCGAGACGAGAACCACTTGGCCGATGGCCGGCGTGCGCTCGCCATTGGCCGGCGACGAGACTGCTTTTAGTGGGCGGTAGGTCGACCACTTTAATCGGCAGTTAACGGCATCCGTCACAGCCACGACGGCTCTTTGCTCGGCCGATCACTGCTATTACTGCCTGCGTTGCCTCTCCACCCTCTTTAGCGCCCGACTGATTCCCGCTCGATCGAACGGTCGTTATCAGTGGAAAAAAAAAGAAAAACTGCTCGGAAGTTGGAAGTTATTTAATCTGCAAAACGTAGAAGTTCAATTATGAAAAGACTCATCGGCTCTCTTAAACTGAGCAAGTTGTGTATTTTGGAGATTCCCTATTTAAAAGGGGAAAGAGATTATTGTGCTTTGTTGTCAGAAGTGTTAAATCTCTTTTCCATGTTACCATCATGACGGCATGAAACAATCGGCGGCAGACCGAACAGACCGACTTTCTGGTTAAGACACTGCACTCGTGACAGAGACGACTGTGTTCAAATTACAGTCATCCTGATTTAGATTTTTCATGGTCAACTAAGGCAACTTGTCCAATTTCATTCTCACTTGCTTCTCTAAATGTTGTTCCCGTGCTTTGGAATTTTCTGTGAGCTCTCTCTACGTCCTAGCATAAAAGTGAGTGGACTTTGCAAAACCCTGTATAGTATCGGAATAACCAGCTTGGTGGAATCTTCGACCCAGTGGCTTGATCTGCTACTGCAGATTTATCCGTGATGCCCAGCCAACAATTAGTCTCGTGTTTCTTGAGATGATGTTTCTTATATTAGCTTTTAAGTACACTTAACCGTATGTGCAGCAGTGGTCTTAGCTCCTCTGTAATGTTCACGTACTCATGTTCCAATCTTGTCAGTTGAAACACTGTCCCGAGTACTCTGCTGGTGCAACCTGTGACTGTTTTTATGAATAGAAGGGTTCGCTAGAAGCTCCAGATCTTTTACAATGTAGTGCCCTATTTCTCTCTTTGTCGTAGTAGCCACTTCTTCTGCAAGATTTCATAAACTATGGAGCATTTCTCCAAGTGCTGTCGTTCGTGCATCCTTTAAACCTGCGCCACGAATGTCTGAGACACTTTCCTTTTCTGCTGCAGACGATGACTGAGCACAGACAAGTGGTTGGCCTTGTGCTGCACAGGACGATTCAGTGGTGGTATCCATGGGTTTTATGCAGCCCACTATGCCTTCAAGAACCACGCGTAGATTATCATGACTACCTGAAAACTATTAGTCCACAGAAAAAAATGAAAGGGATCTTTTTATGGGATGCTTGATGTTGTTCAGTTCTGTACTGAGATACGTTTTCGATGGAGGCTACGGTTTTCGAATTATTCAAGGAAAACGCATTTGAAGGTCACTTTTGTCCGTTTTCCTTGAATAATTCGAAAGTTATGGCCTCTAGCGGAAACATTTCCCACAAAAAATCCTATTCATTTTGTATGTATGACTAATAGTTTGCGCATAGTGAGCGAGGGACTGTGAAAACATTGTGCATAGTATTTTCAGGCGTTGTGGGTTGCATAAAGCTCATAATGGCTCTGAGCACTATGGGACTCAACTGCTGAGGTCATTAGTCCATAAAGCTCATAGGTGGCGGCAGTTCAATCACGCTGTGTGAAACAAACGGTTCCAACTTAACCACAGTATATGCTCAGTTGTGACTTCGTGACTGTAAAGGGAAGGATGAAATGAAATTTGCAAACAGCTACAGAGAGCCAGAGCAGTATTTAGGCAACGTCTTGAAGTCATGTATAAAATGCATATTTAAACCATCAGCTGTTTCTATTTTAAACTCAAATTCTACCGGTTTCGGTCTTGGACCATCTTTACGGCTGAAGAGTTAGAATGGTTTAAGCCGCCATATTGTGTTAGTCGTCATTCTACCGGTTTCGTTCTTGGACCATTTTCACGGATGAAGGTTTAAAATAGTGTAAGCCGCCATATTGGACTAACGCAATACGGCGGCTTATACCATTTTAACCCTTCACCCGTGAAGATGGTGCGAGACCGAGACCAGTAGAATCTGGACATACAATAAAAACAGTTGATGTCATAAATTGGTTTAAATATGAATTTTATACATTGCTTAACGGCTGTCTTCTTCTGAAAATCTGTCGGCCCCGATATCTGAGTGGTCAGCGTGACAGATTGCAGTCCTACGGGCCCGGGTTCGATTCCCGGCTGGGACGGGGATTTTCTCCGCTCACGGACTGGGTGTTGTCTTGCCTTCATCATCATTTCATCCCATCCGGCGCGCCGGTCAACCCATAGCGTCGTCGAATGTAATAAGACCTATACCCAGGCGGCCGGACCTGCCCCGTAAGGCCAATGACGCCAAACTCTCATTTCCATTTTTCCGAAAATCTCAGTCCTGAAATCAGCCAGGCGGCAGTAAGCGTCCCTCTACCTTATAGTACTCCTGCAACAATCGCCGACCGAGTGACAAAACCAGTCCAATCACTGGGAAGAACAGCAGCTCTGCTGAGAATGACAACGGCCACTCAGTAACTTCATTCCACATAATTCGTCGTGACACGCTAACGCCGCGCCTCCAGCAAAGTCATCGAGCTATAGCAGCATTTAAGCCTGATGCCTGCCCACAGTCACTTCGGACCAGTTTGATGGTGGAGTCGAACCTGTACGAATATATAAAGAAGTAATAAAGAAACTGTATATCGTTCACGTTCTTCTTCTGCGGCACGCGCCCATCCACCTTCGGCAGAGAGCCACAAACCCATAATTCATACAGCGAACTTTGCCTCTCGTTACACGATCTTAGGCAACGATATGATGACGTGGCGATCCGACTATTGCACTGCGCAGTTATGTGTAAACAGTTCCACATGCTAAGGCTGTTTAAGTTTGAAAATATTGACTGCGCTATTATAGCGTCTGATGGTGTTTCCAACATTAGCAGGCGGAACGTTAGGCACAGAAATATTACTTAGACCACTGTTCATTGCCAGTGTAACAAAAATTAGCACGGTTATGAATACCGACTGTGAAAAACGACATTTAATTTCAGTTCTTGTAATCGACGACCTTAGGCCACCATTATTCAAATATTGTTAGTGGGGGATACCGTCTGGATCACTTTTCATCTTTATTCATATTAGCGACTTCTTCCTTCACCATGACTGATACGTATGTACCAATGTCTCCCACATTTCGGCATCAGTGGCGCAAGGAGTTACACGAAGTGTACGATGGTGGGTGAAGGAAGCCCTCGTTTGTCGGGGTGGCCAAATACTGGTTTCCACGTGTTTTGTAAGCCCGCTGATCGTAACATACACACGCGAGTGAAGCATGCTGTTGCTTCAGAACAGGTCGTGGTGCAGGGCGTGTAAGCCGCACCATGCTGAGGGCTGTGGTGTTTCCAGAATGAATTTTCACTCTGCAGCAGACTATGCGCCGATATGAAACTTCGTGGAAGATTAAAACTGTGTGCCGGACCGAGACTCGAATTCGGACAGGAAAGTGCTCTACCAACTGAACTACCCAAGGACGTCGTCTGATGACCCATCCTCACAGTTTTACTTCCACCAGTACCTCGTCTGTTACATTCCAAACTTCACAGAAGCTCTTCTGTGATCTTTACAAGACTAGCACTCATGGAAGACACAATTCCCAGGCTGTGGCTAATAAGCCATATCTGCGCAACATCCTATCTTCCAGCAATGCTAGTCTTCCAAAGTTCGCAGGAGAGCTTCAGTGAATTTTGGAAGTTAAGACGTAGGGTACTGGTGTAAGTAAAGCTGTGAGGACGGTTGGGACTCAATCATGGGTAGTTCAGGTGATGGGGCACTGGCCCGCCAAAGGAAAAGGTCCCGAGTTCGAGTCCCTCTTTGGTCTTTCTCTCGTCTCCGCTGTCTGTTTAACGTTGAGAACTTCCTGGATATACCATTTCGAGTACAGTTCCTTCAGGTTGACTGAACTCTTAAATTCACTTAGCCGTTAGGGTGTCAATTGACACTGATGAACTACAGGCTGTTATTTTCAGCTTTTAGATTAAAGCGAGTAATTGCGCTCATCGTTGCATTGATACCAGTGTACGCTCTGTGGCTACTAAACTACAAATACTCGTTCCCTCTCTGTATTAATGAGGTGTTAACAAAAACGGTAATGACTTGCTTACGAATGTCAGCCATTTGCATACCTGTACTGGGCAATACTAGGAAATCATAAGTTATTGGTTTGCCTCACTTAAATGTGTAAATCAATGAGGCATCCCTTTCTGATGAAGAAACCTTTTGTAATTTTATGCGTTAAGGTAAATTCGTACGTGGGGTCGGAAGACAGGCGGATTGCACAAGTGGCTGCCTGAGAGCAGACGTCATTTCCCTAAATGCATGACACTGAACTATTGCCTGTACAGCTGGGTAAAAAGCCGCGTCAGATTTACATTCAATGAACCACTACGTTTATTATTATTTCTATATCTCAGTGTATGTGTAATTTTGTTAATTACTGAGGGTTTTGGTTAATATAACTTTGTAAACTGGTAAAACTTGATAAGATAATGTAAAATAAGTTGTTTCTGCCAGCCGTGCATTATAGTTCCAGTTCCTTAAGGCGCGGGGTGCTAATTAGACATTTGGGACATGTAGGTTTTCCATCTCGGCAGCCGCTGCATAATCTACTTATAGTTAATAGATCTTTTAAAAATGTTGTGGCAAAATCTAATAAAAAATTGTAGAGTCCCATTGTAAGTGCTAATCCTCATTTATTCTGAGATAATGAGTCGCATCTACAGGGTAATTTACAACATACCAACGAATTAGAGGCTGTCAAGTGCAAAAACGAATAGCGCCTACTATGAAGGACATAGAAAAGTACTCACTTGGCTGAATTACATTAAGCCAAACCAGTACGATCTCAAAATGTTCTATAAGGTACAAATCTTGGCAACATAAAATAAAATAGATTTTAAAAGATCCATGAATAATCTTACATAATTACGGATTATCACTGACGCACATACTAATTTGGCCTTGAAACATAGGGCGGAGATGGGGAGCCACGTGGAACAGTGGTTTCAGGATACCATAAATACAGTACGGTAGCAACTTAAAGGTCTTGAATTCTTGATGGTACGTAGGAAAACAGCTATCTCGGCTGCGATGATCAAATGACGACAACACAGGCAGAGCGTCACACCTGCCACCCAAATGCCAATAGACGCCGGCAGAAGTCGTAAGGGTTGCTCAGAAGCAAATGGACTCTTTAATTTCGCATTCCTTTGCTGCGTTAGATGACGTACCACTGTCCACTGCAAAGAGAAATGAGGGTATTACCACAATAAATAGAATCACGGACGGACATAGTACTGGTTGTTGACAACCGGACACACTTATGTTAAAAGCAGTTTCAGAAAATCGCATCATAAACAGCATTAAACAGAAGCTAGAAACTAATAGTGCTAAAAATCGTACGTGTCGACAAAGGGAACATGCTGGCTGTACTTAAAGAAGACCAATTTGAAATTAAGATCCAAAATTTTTTTACCAAGGAGCAGATATTGAAATTCAGGTATGACCCAAATCAAACACTTTAGCAAGTTTAAAAAAATTATTTAGGATTGCAAGATTTTGTCAGAACCAACAAAAAATAAACCCTTGATTCCCGTGTGTTTACTGGCCCCAAAACTGTGTGTTCATATTAAGCTGCATTTGTCAGTGCGAGGGAAGGAGTAGGACATCACACAGAAAAGCTTGTAACTTCATACTTGAATCAAAATTTCACAATCCTGGTAAGTCTAAATATCCGGAATAGGGAACGCCTTATTCAAAACTTATCCCAGTTAACCATACCACCAAGAATAAATTTAGTTTTCTTGCATGTTATGAATATTTACACCTCAATATTGGTGGATGAAGTTCGATATATTGTAAATAACAAATTACGTTCGTTTAGTAATCGTCTTACCGAAGAAACAGATGAGGTAATCCAATTACTTGATATAATTCTCCAATTAAATTATTTCAGGTTTGAGGATAATGTTTTCTTATTGCCTAGCAAACATTTTCGTTACCAAGTTAAAAATTAGATATTTAATCAACTAAGAACGTTTACGGCTACAGTTGTAGCCTGGTATCGCTAAGTCGACGATTTTCCAGCGCTATAAGACGGACCAAATGAAGAATACGAGGTCTTCTTAAAAGAATTTAACAGATTATTTACGAACATACAAGTCAGTATTCATTATTGTGATCACGGCGCACTTCTGAATTTAGATTTGTTACTAACGTTAACGATTGAAAAATTTACTACGATATTTACCGGAAGCCAAATATCACAGATGTGGCGATTCATTAGTGATCAACTGACGCAATTAACAATAAAAAACTAGCGTACAGATTCCTGCTGTATAGATTACGTACGGTTCCACTTTCAGACATAGCTTTCAGTCGAGAAGTGAACACAATCGAGTATATTTCTCATGTTAATGACTACAATCCCGATTTTGTTAATGATATTAACAGGACAAGCCGAAAGAAAATGCTGCCCGTCCTTCCCCTTGTACAACAACACACAAACCAATCACCAGTAAAACAGCTTACCAAAAAACCGTATTACCATAGGATACGAAGTTAATTTCCACCAAAATAGGTAAAAACCTGAATGTTAAATGTGTTTTGCCAGCATTTTTTACTCCAAGAACTACTGGCACTCAGTTTCGCCACAGTATATTGTGTATATTGCACTTATTGCAGTGATTGTATACAATGTCACATGGAACAAAACGGGCGAAGTTTTCGTATCTGTTTCAAAGAACATACGAATGTGACTGGCTGAAAATCCGCAGTTTCCAGTCATTTGATTGATACCAGACATACAAATACGGATTCGCAACAAATGAAAAGGTCTTGTGTAATTGAAGAAAGGGTAATATTCTCGCAAAATCCATGACACGCACACTCTAGGTTTACACCGAAATCGAATACCGAACTGTCAGCTGGATCTGTGGTACAGAGCCAGCCTCTCGGGTTCCTATTGCTTATGTCCTCCTCTACGAGTAACCTTTTCACAGTAACAATTGCATTATCTCACATTCATTTCACTTGGACCTTTGGTTCTCATTCATCTACTTTTACCACACACTTTTAAGGAGCGTTATTCTCTTGTCAATTTTAGCTACTTTCCTACTTCGTGTTGCAATCATAAGTATTGATACCAGGTGATCAAAAAGTCAGTATAAATTTGAAAACTTAATAAACCCGGGAATAATGTAGATAGAGAGGTAAAAATTGACACACATGCTTGGAATGACATGGGGTTTTATTAGAACCACCCCATATTGCTAGACGCGTGAAAGATCTCTTGCGCGCGTCGTTTGGTGATGATCGTGTGGTCAGCGCGACTTTCGTCATGCTTAGCCCCCCAGGTCCCCAGACCTCAGTCCGTGCGATTATTGGCTTTGAGGTTACCTGAAGTCGCAAGCGTATCGCGATCGACCGACATCTCTAGGGATGCTGAAAGACAACATCCGACGCAAATGCCTCACCATAACTCCGGACATGTTTTACAGTGCTGTTCACAGCATTATTCTTCGACTACAGCTATTGTTGAGGAATGATGGTGGACATATTGAGCATTTCCTGTAAAGAACATCATCTTTGCTTTGTCTTACTTTGTTATGCTAATTATTGCTAGTCTGATCAGGTGAAGTGCCATCTGTCGGAAAATTTTTGAACTTTTGTGTATTTTAGGTTCTAATAAAAGCCCATGTCATTCCAAGAATGTGTGTTAATTTGTACCTCTCTATCTACATTATTCCGTGATTTATTCAGTTTTCAAATTTATACTGACTTTTGATCACCCGGTATATTTCAAAGTAGTAGTTCTTGTGACAAAAAACCTATTTTAATAACTCATATTTCTACCAGTCACAAGTTTTTAAGTAGTGGGATCTGTATAAAGTTAAAATACTAAGCACGCTAACCAGAATTTTTCCACTGTGTTAAAATTGTTTGTAATGTTACCGACGACAAGCAACACCGTTGCTATTGTATAACTTATTTTCAGTTGTTCTACTCTGCTGGCCGAGGTGGCCGAGCGGTTCTAGGCGCTACAGTCTGGAACCGCGCGACCGATACAGTCGCAGGTTCGAATCCTGCCTCGGGCATGGATGTGTGATGTCCTTAGGTTAGTTAGGTTTAAGCTGTTCTAAGTTCTAGGGGACTGATGACCTCAGAAGTTAAGTCCCATAGCGCTCAGAGCTATTTGAACCATTTTGTTATACTCAACTGTAAAATAACATCCAGCCTTCGAAATATAAGGTACCAAGGGTTCGTGTAACACTTATGCCCCCTTCCGGTAGCTACTAGCGCTCGCGCGGCTGGTACTGCCGATTGCCCGTGTCTGTTTCCACTGTAACTTACTGGCGGCTGCGTCTGCACACCCTGTCATTATTCCATTACAGAAGAGATATCTGTTATTTTAAATATCGTCAGGAATTCAATACTATATTTACGGCATTCTGATACCACAAATATGATTTTATGTATATAGACTGAAGCAGCGAGCGGAAATTTGTATCAAGGCCGTGAACCGAACCCGCGTTTCCTGCTTACTAGGCAACTGCGGGACTATAACGCGAATTTCAGCGGTCACAAGAACATTCCAACTCCTGTAGGCTGGGCTCTGGACGTCCACGCAACAGGATAGTCGTATTGTAAGGGCAGCAGTGGCAGATCTCACTACTACGGACGTACGGACGTGTCAACACGAAATGTAGCGAAACAGTTATTAACTATGGGACTACGGGCACGAACTCCTCTAGCCCGTCTTCCACTCCACAGGCATCGATGGGCACAGCTTGACTGGTGCTGTCAGAGGATCACTTGGAAAATGGTATGGCGTGCCACGATCTACAGCGATGTAAGCGGATTCTGCCTGTACAGGAGTGATGGCCGTTGCGTGTACGACGTAGAACTGGTGAGCGCTGTCTCGCAGAGTGTATTCGTCCAAGACACAGTGGACCTGCGCCTTATGGTCAGGGGTGCGATAAGCTAGAACTCTCATTCACCATTGCCGTTTGTGGAGAGGGTTCCAACCGGCGCTCGATCTGTGCAGAATGTCGTTAGACCCGTTCTTCTGCAGTTGTTGAAACAGAAAAGCGATGTGTTGTTCCAACAGGATAATACTCGCCAATGCACTGACCGTGAAAGTCAACGTGCCCTGCAAGACGTGCAGCAACTTCCCTGGCCTGCACTATATTCGAACTTGCCTCCAATCGAGAACGTGTAAGATATGATGGGATAAGAAGTGACTCGTACGACTCGCCATACAACAGCTCTTACAGGACTACTGAACAAATCAGTATTCACCATCGTTACGATAGACTGGCTGCCAAAGTCATCGCCTGCATTGCCACATGTGGACGCTACACCACACAGTATAGTGCATTTAAAATTAATTGTGATTTGGCGCTCGTCAGGTTCATTGTAAGGTTGTATTTTTTGCCACTGAAGGACTCTGCAGGTATTCTGTAGACATGTTTTCTATTGACGTTGCATTAATAATAACAGTGCAACACCTCTGTACACGAGGTTAGTCTTAAAAGTTGTCTAAGAAAATGTTCACTGGCCGGAAAGATTATTATGCGTTGCAAATTATTCCTCCATATTTAACTAAAGTTGAGAAGTGCCATGAGCCCCCTCTCATATTTCTTTCTTACTCTAAATAATTCGATTTTCCTCTGTAATTGCAGGCGGTGAAAAGTCACTATTCCTTCACACGCGGACTTCCCACGCAGCGTCTCTCGTCACACGGGTGGTCCGGTGACAGGCGGGCTCTGCTGATCTTGAAAGGGTTAAGCCGACGGGTGTGAGGGAGTCGAGTGGATGCTTTCCAGACGCCGACATTGTCATAAGAGCGGGAGCGACACGCCCACTGGGGCCTGACGGAGCGGTTGGGCCAGAGATTCCGTTACTTCGCAGAAACTTAGTGAAAACACTTTCTGACAGGCTACCAGTGAGGCGTGGGAATGACTTGGGTTCCCAGGCAGTCTTGGCGGGCAAATTCACGCGTTTTCTGCAAAATCATACCTGTGATTGGCTTGCTCAGGGAATAGCTCCGTGACGTAACAAAATCGGCGCAGAAATTGGCGCCAAACATGTCCATTGGTGGATAGTCCTGCGTCGGCAATAGAGGGGAATTTTCCGCCAGTTTTTGAGTTGTTGATTGGAACGTTTAACCACGACCACTGTCGTGGGGGCGGGAATGTTCTATGTTCGGCTTGTACAGATGCTCTTGAGAGAGTCGGCTCTCGGCTTTCGGTCGGAGTAGGTTACAAGACTGAGCTCTCGCTGCTCTGGACAGCCTGCCTTCCGCTGGCTGTCTAATATACTTTCATTTAATTGTAACTGTTTGACAAAGTTGCTGAAGTTTCGACTTCAACGTAAGTTTCCGAGTACAGTTTACAACTGAGCGTTCTGCGTACAAGCGGCCTGTGTTGTCCGCCTTGAGCAGTTCTGGCTAAAGTTGACTGTACTGGAGTTACTGTGTGACTTCTCTTGTTAAAATCACTCACTGTACCGTCAGTGATTGTGTAGCGAACCTTCTTCATCTCCCTCAGAGGCATATTTGTGCTGCTAGGAAAGTATTTGTATGGAGTGTAGCCATGTATTGAAGTGAAACATGGACGATAAACAGTTTGGACAAGAACAGAATAGAAGCTTTCGAAATGTGGTGCTACAGAAGAATGCTGAAGATTAAACGGATAGATCACATAACTAATGAAGAAGTATTGAATAGAATTGGGGAGAAATGGAGTTTGTGGCACAACTTGACTAGAAGAAGGGATCGGTTGGTAGGACATATTCAGAGGCATCAAGGTATCACCAGTTTAGTATTGGAGGGTAGCATGGAGGGTAAAAATCGTAGAGGGAGACCAAGAGATGAATACTCTAAGCAGATTCAGAAGGATGTAGGTTGCAGTAGGTACTGGGAGATGAAAAAGCTTGCACAGGATAAAGTAGCATGGAGAGCTGCATTAAACCACATTCAAGCACCATTCACACTGCTAAAAGTGAATACAAAACTGTACAAAGATAAATAAACAAAGAACGTCAAGAAATAAGCAGAACAATCAACAAAAACATTCTCTTGACCTGTTTCTTGAATGTCTCTGTCCGCTACTGTACTCTGGTGGATGAAAATTTGAATTATGTACTCGACTGCACCCGCTTCAGACTATCTGTCACTGTGCACGATTGAGTCATTATTCTGATGCAAAGGCTGTAGACAGGAGCGATATAAGTCGCCGAACTCCAGGGTGTACTACTGTATTTCCGGCGGTGTGTTTGAAAGGGGTCTGTTCTAATGGACATGCCAGACAGAAGAAACACCATTCAAATAAAGACATTTTGCTTATGACCACATCTGTAGGCTTTTGAGAAATTCACTGACAGGAGCGTGTAGCAGCAGGCTACCTGTTGGTGTTTGTGTGTGGAGTGGAACGCTAGAGAGGCGGCGCGGCCGGACGTCAGCGGATTGCATAGGCCAGGCGCGGCCGCTCGATGCCAGGAAGCGGGCGCCGGCGTCGGCGGCCGACCGAACGTTTGCGTCGAGGGAGCGCCGCGCAGCGCCGCGACGCGCCGTCCGCTGCCGTATTTATTATACATTTTGCGGTCTGTTTAGGGCGGCTGCGCACCGCGCTTGCGCGAATAATGCACCAGCCTTGTTTTAATTTCCTGGCCGCGCCGGATAAATTTCCTGTACTCGCGGACGGGCGACGGGTGTCCGTGAAATATTCACGGCTCCCTCGGGACTCGGTGTGACAGGGTGCGACGCGGGAGAATACCGGCCGCGCAACCGGCAGCGAGGAGCGGGGCGTTCTGCTGCAGGCGAGGTCGCCAGCCGATCCGTCCGTTCGGCGACGTATCTAACACGGCAAGATAGTCTAACTTTCACACATAACACCACTGTGCACCTGTATCATTCCTTCACTTGAACAACCGACTTCAGTCATATTTTAGGAGTACAACGTCGTCTGCTCAATCTAGATTTCGCCTTTTACACTGTTATCAAGTACAATGCCAAAAATTGTTGCATCTTAAAGACATGTGTTAGTCTTGTTTATCTGCTTTGGAATGTCTTAACAGATATGACATAATAATGGTCTAACAGCTTTTACGCTACAGCCCATTAAATTTGCTACACCAAGAAGAAATGCAGATGATAAACGGATATTCATTGGACAAATATATTATACTAGAACTGACATGTGATTACATTTTCGCGCAATTTGGGTGCATAGATCCTGAGATATTAGTACCCTGAACAACCACCACTGGCCGTAATAACGGCCTTGATACGCCTGGGCATTGAGTCAAACAGAGCTTGGATGGCGTCTACAGGTACAGCTGCCCATGCAGCTTCAACACGATACCACAGTTCATCAAGAGTAGTGACTGGCGTATTGTGACGAGCCAGTTGCTCGGCCACCATTGACCAGACGTTTTCAATCGGTGAGAGATTTGGAGAATGTGCTGGCCAGGCCAGCAGTCGAACATTTTCTGTATCCAGAAAGGCCCGTACAGGACCTGCAACATGCGGTCTTGCATTATCCTGCTGAAATGTAGGGTTTCGCAGGGATCGAATTAAGGGTAGATCCACGGGTCGTAACACATCTGAAATGTTACGTCCACTGTTCAAAGTGCCGTCAATGCGAACAAGAGGTGACCGAGACGTGTAACTAATGGCACCCCATACCATCACGCCGGATGATACGCCAGTATAGTGATGACGAATACACGCTTCCAATGTGCGTTCACCGCAATGTCGCTAAACACGGATGCGACCATCATGATGCTGTAAACACAACCTGGATTCATCGGAAAAAATGACGTTCTGCCATTCGTGTACCCAGGTTCGTCGTTGAGTACAGCTTCGCATGCGTTCCTGCCTGTGATGCAGCGTCAAGGGTAA
Organism: Schistocerca americana; assembly: GCF_021461395.2. NCBI lineage: Eukaryota > Metazoa > Arthropoda > Insecta > Orthoptera > Acrididae > Schistocerca > Schistocerca americana. The sequence goes on from NC_060124.1 coordinate 123,845,681, forward strand.
CCGCAGCCATGGTCTCCGAGCTGATAGTCCATGCTGCTGCAAACGTCGTCGAACTGTTCGTGCAGATGGTTGTTGTCTTGCAAACGACCCCATCTGTTGACTCAGGGATGGAGACGTGGCAGCACGATCCGTTACAGCCATGCCGATAAGATACCTGTCATCTCGACTGCTAGTCATACTAGGCCGTTGGGATCCAGCACGGCGTTTCGTATTACCCTCCTGAACCCACCGTTTCCATATTCTGCTAACAGTCACTGGATGTCGACCAACGCGAGAAGCAATGTCGCGATACGATAAACCGCAATCGCGATTGGCTACAATCCGACCTTTATCAACGTCGGAAACGTGATGGTACGCATTTCGCCTCCTTACACGAGGCATCACAACAACGTTTCACCAGGCAACGCCGGTCGACTGCTGTTTGTGTATGAGAAACCGGTTGGTAACTTTCCTCATGACAGCACGTTGTAGGTGTCGGCACCGGCGCCAACCTTGTGTGAATGCTGTGAAAAGCTAATCACTTGCATAACACATCTTCCTGTCGGTTAAATTTCGCCTCTCTAGCACGTCATCTTCGTGGTGTAGCAATTTTAATTGGCAGTAGTGTAACTATGTATTTGACTGTGGCATAAAAGCAGAACTCTAGATAATATAGAAGATAAATATACCACTCCATATGTAAATGTCTGTTTACTCTTTGAAAAGTACTGCTTGACCCTGGCTCGACGCGATGGAATACTTTCAGTTGGAGACAAACTTCTCATTAAGCAGCGTAAACCCAAGCTCCACCTACAGAACTTCGGGAGCTATTCATTGATATTTTATGAGCATTTCTAGTCGTGCGGCTCTGTCTTCCATACTGGGCAGGGCTGAGACAGTTGCCGGTTAGGTCTGTGGTGATCATTTCCCTTATGTGGGTCAGCACAGTCGTATATTTGTTAAAGGACATTTTGAAGTATTCCACCTCGACTGTGTTTTCACTAGTATTCAGTTTACAAAAAAAAAGTTTCAAATGGCTCTGAGCGGTATGGGACCTAACATCTTAGGTCATCAGTCCCCTAGAACTTAGAACTACTTAAACCTAACGAACCTAAGGACAACACACACACCCTTGCCTGAGGCAGGATTCGAACCTGCGACCGTAGCGGTCGCGCGGTCCCAGACTGTAGCGCCCAGAACCGCTCGGCTACTTCTTCCGGCTATTCAGTTTACGCTGAAGGGACAAAAGTAATGGGATCCCTTTTAATATCGTGTCCGACAGCCTTTCGCATGTCGTGGTGCAGCAACTGGACGTGTCGTGGATTCAACAAGTCGTTGGAAGTCCCCTTAAAAATATTGATCCTTGTTGCCTCTATAGCCTTCGATAACTGTGAAACTGTTGCCGTTTAAGGATTTTGCGCAAGAACTGACCTTTCAATTAAGTCCCAAAAACGTTCGATGGACGTCATGTCAGGTGACCTGGGCGCCCAGATAACACTCTCGAATTTCCCAGAGTGTTCTTCATACCAATTGTCAACAACTGCGGTACGGTGACATGGTCAGTTGTCATCCGTAAACATTCCAACCTTGTCTGGGAATATGAAGTTCATGAATGGCTACAAATGGTCTCCAAGTAGCCGAACATAACCAGTTCCAGCCAACGATCAGTTTCGTTGGACCAGAGGACCCAGTCCGTACCATGCAAACATGGCTCACACCAGTCACAACCAGTTCGCATAGTGTCTCGTTGACAACTTGGCTCCATGACTTCGTGATGTCTGTGCCATACTTGAGCGCTACCATCAGCTCTTATTTAATGAAGTCGGGAATCATCTGACCAGGCCACGGTTTTCCAATCATCTAGAGTTCAACCGATATGGTCATCAGACAGGGAGACGCGCAATAGGCGATGCCGTGCTGTTACCAAAGGCACTCGCTTCGGTCGTCTGTTGCCACATTCTGTACCGTAATTCGTCACTCCGCACAACGATTTTCTTCTGTTCAATCGTCCAGTGTTTACGCTCCTTACACCAAGGGAGGCGTCGCTTGGCATTTACAAGCGTGATGTGTGGCTTATGAGCAGCCGCTCACCCATGAAATCCAAGTTTTCTCACCTCCCGCCTAACTATTATAGTACTTGCTGTGGATTCAAATGTAGTTTGGAATTCCTGTGTGATGGTCTGGATGGATGTCTGCCTATTACACATTACGACCCTCTTCTACTGTCGGCGGCATCTGTCAGTCAACAGACGAGGTCGGCCTGTACGTTTTTGTGCTGCACGTGTCCCTCCACATTTCCACTTCCCTATCACACGGGAAACAGTGGACCTAGGGATGTTTAGGAGTGTGGAAATCTCGCGCACAGACGTATGAAACCGAGTGACACCCAATCACCTGACCCGTTCGAAGTCCGTCAGTTGCTCTCTCACCATGTCTAATGACTACTGAGGCTGCTGATATGGAGTACCTGGCAGCAGATGGCATCAAAATTGTTCAAATGGCTCTGAGCACTATGGGACTTAGCATCTATGGTCATCAGTCCCCTAGAACTTAGAACTACTTAAACCTAACTAACCTAAGGACATCACACAACACCCAGCCATCACGAGGCAGAGAAAATCCCTGACCCCGCCGGGAATCGAACCCGGGAACAGATGGCATCACAATGCACCTAATATGAAATAAGTATGTTTTTGGAAACGTCCATGTAGTTTTGATCACAGAGTATATTTGTTAAGGAAGTTGCGTTTTACTCTCTGTCGGTTAAATATCACCTTCATTTGTACATTGGCTACCGTTTCGTTGAGGTGATAAGTACAGATTTCAGCCTTACATAGATTCGGGCACGTATTTGCTAAGACTATCGACATCATCAGTGGGAGTTCTTGCCTCTTTCTCAAAAGCTTTACTTTGCTGCACTACGTCCAGATCATCCGAATGCATTAATGTGTGACACATATTGCTAGTATAGAGGTTGAATAATAATGGTGCTAGAACTGAACCTTGCGGTAGTGCGTAGTTAATCGTAAATAACTTATCAACATCCGTTCCTGTACTTTAATAGTCTGCATCTACATCTACATTTATACTCCGCAAGCCACCCAACGGTGTGTGGTGGAGGGCACTTTACGTGCCACTGTCATTACCTCACTTTCCTGTTCCAGTCGCGTATGGCTCGCGGGAAAACGACTGCCGGAAATCCTCCGTGCGCGCTAGAATTTCTCTAATTTTACATTCGTGATCTCCTCGGGAGGTATAAGTAGGGGGAAGCAATATATTCGATATCTCATCCAGAAACGCACCCTCTCGAAACCTGGACAGCAAGCTACACTGCGTTGCAGAGCGTCCCTCTTGCAGAGTCTGCCAGTTGAGTTTGCTAAACATCTCCGTAACTCTATCACTCTTACCAAATAACCCTGTGACGAAACGCGCCACTCATCTTTGGATCTTCTCTATCTCCTCCGTCAACCCGACCTGCTACAGATCCCACACTGATGAGCAATACTCAAGTATAGGTCGAACAAGTGTTTTGTAAGCCACCTCATTTGTTGATGGACTACATTTTCTAAGGACTCTCCCAATGAATCTCAACCTGGTACCCGCCTTACCAACAATTAATTTTATATGATCATTCCACTTCAAATCGTTTCGCACGCAAACTCCCAGATATTTTACAGAAGTAACTGCTGCCAGTGTTTGTTCCGCTATCATATAATCATACAATAAAGGATCCTTCTTTCTATGTATTCGCAGTACACTACATTTGTCTATGTTAAGGATCAGTTGCCACTCCCTGCACCAAAGTACCTATCCGCTGCAGATCTTCCTGCATTTCGCTGCAATTTTCTAATGCTGCAACTTCTCTGTATACTACAGCATCATCCGCGAAAAGCCGCAAGGAACTTCCGACACTATCTACTAGGTCATTTATATATATTGTGAAAAGCAATGGTACCGTAACACTCCCCTGTGTCACGCCAGAGGTTACTTTAACGTCTGTAGACCTCTCTCCCTTGAGAACAACATGCTCTTTTCTGTTTGCTAAAAATTCTTCAATCCAGCCACACAGCTGGTCTGATATTCCGTAGGCTCTTACTTTGTTTATCAGGCGACAGTGCGGAACTGTATCGAACGCCTTCCGGAAGTCAAGGAAAATGGCATCTACCTTGGAGCCCGTATCTAATATTTTCTTGGTCTCATGAACAAATAAAGCGAGTTGGGTCCCACACGATCGCTGTTTCTGGGTTCCATGTTGAATCTCACAGAGTATATTCTGGGTTTCCAGAAATGACATGATATGCGAGCAAAAAACATCTTGTAAAATTCTACAACAGATCGACGTCAGAGATATAGGTCTATAGTTTCGCGCATCTGCTCAACGACCCTTCTTGAAGACTGGGACTACCTGTGCTCTTTTCCAATCATTTGGAACCTTCCGTTCCTCCAGAGACTTGCGGTACACGGCTGTTATAAGGGGCGGGGGGGGGGGGGGGCAAGTTCTTTCGCGTACTCTGTGTAGAATCGAACTGGTACCCCGTCAGGTCAGTGCGTTAATTCAGAATATTATTTAGGAGCTTTGTACGTTGAAGGCATGGACTAAGTTTCTTCAGTTGCAGAATATATCGCTCCAAACAGTGTCCCAGTCAATTGTTGAGTCTGTGACAGGTGTTCTGGGGGTGACATAATTCATTGCAGGATGTGGGAAGTACGGGCTGCGAGGCGTCACCTGGGTGACAGCCGCGTGAAGACGTGACGCACAAGGCGGCGTCGATGCGGCCGTGTCGACGCGGGCGGAAGTACTCAGCACCCCGCAGTGATACGGCGAGCTGTCTCCCCGCTGGGTGGAGCGAGGGTACAGCAGTGTGGCGCAGAGCGTGGGACAGTCGGCGCAGCTGCCGTCTAATTATATCGTGCCGGGCCGAGCCGGGCCGTCAGCGTGCGATGACTGATATTCGGGTGGGCGGCAGGAAGTGGGAGAGGAGAGGGGAGGGACAGGGGTGGAGAAAGGGGGAGGGGAGGGGCTCCATTCACGACACGAGGCTGCCAGCGCGAGCGAGCGCCCACGCCACGTGCCTGCGGCTATAACGAGCTGTGGTATTCCGTGCCTCTGTGTGTGTGTGTGTGTGTGTGTGTGTGTGTGTGTGTCGCGAAACTAACGCCGGACGCATCCGACTCCCGACCCGCACGCCGGCCGTGCTATGATCGCGAACGAAATAAACGCCTGCAGTTGCTGGAGTCTCTCCAGCAGCTGCTAGGGGGAGATCACAGCCGGCCGTACCGGATGTGAGCTCGTTTTGGCTCGGACCGTAACATTTCTTTTGCCTCACTTTTTTTTTTTCTTCCCCACTTTCGTTAGATCCACACAGTTGGTGCTCTCGCTCCGAGAGGCAGGTGGCCGCCATAGTTGACACACTAGTGCGGTCGTAAATCCGAGGGCTATTCATAAAGTTTTAATTCGGAAGCAACGGAAATGTTCCAACCGCGTCAAGCGAGTCCACACGATCAAAGAAATGTTACCGCTCGGTGCTTTTTGAATGCGCTACGCAATTTTGTTCCGCTTCCTCTCACAGCGTGCTATGGAACTGTGCCGTGGGGATTTCAAAATGCATCGGCAAACAAACAAAAACTGGTTATGTAGCATAATGGCTAAGGGCACACAGCATGTCATTCTGAATGGAGAGAAATCTGCGTAGATGAAAGTAACGACGGGACACTTCTGTACATAGGACGGTAAACTAACCTAGTGTGGAATTTTATATTATAATATAAATACAGATTCGATTGAACTTCTTCATTTATCAGAGAGGCAGACAAGAATTGATTTGCTGTTTTCATTCGTCTTAAATGATCAACTCGGCAGCGAAGTGTGCGCTGTTATGAAGCCTTCCGGCAGATTAAAACTGTATGCTGGACCGAGACTCCTGTGGAAGATGATGACCGGAGCATTTACGAAAAAACTATGTAACATCAGTATGACCTTACTGTAAAGTTGTTTTTGTAAATCCATTTAGCCTGAAGATGACGTATTCCCTCGAAACATGTCGCTAAATAAGTAAGTAATACAAAAGTAACAAAGTTGTGACTGGTTGCGATAATTAAAAAAAAATATAAAAAGAAATTTTACATATAACTTAACTTACATTATGAAGTGGCTTCCTATGCTTTCTGTGTCTCCTACATGAAGTCACATTTACTTTCTATTACTGGTCGCAGAACGCAGGCTAAGGATTGTCTACCGCTGGACTGGTCGGTGTGCAGTCGATACTTTAGGATTGCACACTAACGACTGAGCTATGCAAACGCAACTAACGAAGCACCCTCAAAGCGTTACTTCTGCTAGTACCCCATCTCATTTATTCACGAATCTCTGTTGTTTGCGAGAGTAAAATAACTAAATATTCATTCAAAACCATTAGTTCATTATCTCAGAGCACCCTTGGTAGAGCTAACCAGTGTTACTAAGATCTGCAACATCCAGTACATCACATTATTAAAAATATATGGATACCTATTAGTGGACAATAACATTGCTGGGCCGGCCGGTGTGGCCGAGCAGTTCTAGGTGCTTCAGTCTGGAACCGCGCGACCACTACGGTCGTAGGTTTGAATCCTGCCTCGGGCATGGATGTGTGTGATGTTCTTCTGTTAGTTAGGTTTAAGTAATTCTAAGTTCTAGGGGACTGATGACCTCAGATGTTAAGTCCCATAGTGCTCAGAGCCATTTGAACCATTTGAACATGGCTGGTGTCCACCATTCGCCTTGATGAAGAATGGAACTCTGCTGGGGAGGTGAGATTTCTGAATGTTTGTGAAACAGTGGCAGCCCATTCTTCCTCATAACGCGAAACCAGTAGTGTTTTTGGGCGCTGGGTCTGGAACGAAGACGACATTGTAACTCATCTCAAATGTTTTCCTCTCAGTTGGTGTCAGGGCTCTTTCACCTCACAGATGCTGCTTTATGAAAGGATGCATTATCATTCTGATGCAAACATTCATCGCCCAGAATTGTTTCTCTATTGTACACAGTAAACAGAGTTGTAAAATGTGTTCATATCATTCCATATTTATCGTTTTCTTAAGGGAAATAATGGGGCCGCTCCCTAACAACGAAAAACATCCCCATACCTTATCACCCCATCTTCTAAATATTTCACTGTTGTGACTACACATGATGGCAGGTACATTCTCCAGGCATTCGTCGAACCCAAACACTTGCACATGATTCCTAAACGACATAGCGCGATTCATCACCACAAATAGCTTGTTTCCAGTAATCTAATGTCCAGTTGTGTCGCTCTTTACACCACCAACCGTCGCCTAGCACTGGCCACAGAAATTTATGGCTTATGAGGAACTGCTTCACCGTTGTTATCCGTTGTTCTCAATTGTCTCCGCACTGTCATTGTGGTAGCTGGATTACTGGTGTCACTTTGGTCATCTTGAGTGACTTCTTCCGCTGATTTCATAGGATTTTTTTTACATTCAGCCCTTGCAGTGCTCAGCGGTTCTTGTCCGTCAGAACATGAGATGTCCGCCCCGATAGCTGAATGGTTAGCGTGACGGACTGCCATCCTAAGGGTGCCGGGTTCGCTTCCCTGCTGGGTCGGAGACTTTCTCCGCTCAGGGAGTGGGTGTTGTGTTGTCTTCATCATCATGTCATCCCACGTGGCGTGCAGGTCTTCCAGTGTGGCGTCGAATGTAATAAGACCTGCATCAAGGCAGTCGCACGTGCCCCGTAAGGGGCCTCCCGGCCGATGACGCCAAACGCTCATTTCCATTTCCGGTACATGAGGTCTGCCTGGTCTTCATTTAACTACGGCAGCCCCTCTGCGTTTTCACTTCACAATCGTGTCAACAGTTGTCGACTTGAGAAGCTTTAGATGGGCCGGAATATCCTGATGGATTTTTTACTCAGACGACATCCAGTGGCTCGTCTACTATGGAAGTCGATGAGCTCTTTAGACTGGCCAATTCTGCTGTTACTGAAACTTCCTGGCAGATTAAAACTGTGTGCCCGACCGAGACTCGAACTCGGGACCTTTGCCTTTCGCGGGCAAGTGCTCTACCAACTGAGCTGCCCAAGCACGACCTTCGCCCCGTCCTTACAGCTTTAATTCCGCCAGTACCTCGTCTCCTACCTCCCAAACTCCACAGAAGCTCTCCTGCGAACCTTGCAGAACTAGCACTCCAGGAAGAAAAGATATCGCGGAGACATGGCTTAGCCACAGCCAGGGGGGTGTTTTTAGAATGAAATTTTCACTCTACAGTGGAGTGTGCGCTGATATGATACTTCCTGGCACGACTCACGCCCCGTCCTCACAGTCGTGCTTGGATCGCTCAGGAGGTAGAGCAAAAAAAATGGCTCTGAGCACTATGGGACTCAACTGCTGTGGTCATAAGTCCCCTAGAACTTAGAACTACTTAAACCTAACTAACCTAAGGACATCACACACATCCATGCCCGAGGCAGGATTCGAACCTGCGACCGTAGCGGTCGTGCGATTCCAGACTGTAGCGCCTTTAACCGCTCGGCCACTTCGGCCGGCGAGGTAGAGCACTTGCCCACGAAAGGCAAAGGTTGCGAGTCCAAGTCTCGGTCCGGCACACAGTTTTAATCTGCCAGGAAGTTTCATATCAGCGCACACTCCGCTGTAGAGTGAAAATTTCATTCTGCTGTTACTGCTTCCCTACTAACCACGCAGAACGCCTCGCCTCCTGGGTGATAAGTCCACCTCTGTTGGCATCTGGTGAACAGTTCGACAATACATAAGGAAGCGGGTAAGCTATTGTTCAGGTAATGTATGTGACGAGAAAGCAACTGACCTGTGATCCGCCAGTCGCTACTTTCGCTTCTGGCAGTATCTCTCCACTAACAGCTGAGGCCTGTTTGGTAGGACGTGTTAAGTCCTGTGATACGTTCCAGGTCATTATCGAGTCGATAATCGAAACTTTACATGTCGTAGATAGTGTATTTCCATGTCTCTGGCCCGAGTGTACCGCACAAAATAAGATTCGCTCCGGGACGCGGCTGTGAATTCCACTGCAACCAGATGGTGCATTGTGAGGGCGGAGGCGGTGCGCCAGTGTCTGGTGGGTTGTCAACAGTGGGTGCGGTTGCGGCGTCGCGCCGGCCTACTTTTAGAGCTGGCAGCGGCCGGCCTGAATGAACCTCTCCTCCCTTGGGCCCCCTCTCCACTCCTACAGTCTCCTCTCGTCTCGTCTCCGTCGCCTCGCCCCCCCGCCCTTCCTGCGGCTCGCCGCCGTTGACTAATTCGAGGGCCCTCGGAGGCACAATCAGCCGCCCCTCCGTTGTTCCCGCACGTTAACGAGCCACTCGCCCATTAAGCGGCCGCTGAAAGAATGGCCCGCCGCGCTGATGTATAAGGCGAGAGCGCAGCCGGGCGGCTGCGTGTGCTCCTCTGAGAGGACACGCTTCGCCATCCGTCCGCAGCTGGCTGGCGGCTGCCGCTGGAGCAACGGCAGCAGCGCTCTCGTCTCCATCTAGGGCAAGGCTCTGTCTGGTAGCAACGTTGTAATCAAAATTGATATGTGCTTTCACGGTTTGTTAATACCACCCAAGGGTGAATGAAGGAAGATGTGGAACAGAGGGATTTGAGGCACTTCATTCACTGTTTATCTTTTTTACAACACACTTCTTTATTAATAACATTGATAATACTTTTAAAAGGAAACAACACAACAGGCCTTGTAAATCGCCTAACTGCATAAGCGAACTACTAAAAATAATCGTTAATACGTTTAGGAACACAATAAGCTTCAACTCACAAATAGCATTCAGTTGTTTACTAATTAATTAAATGTCTGTTCAAGGCAATTTCCCCACATAATCAACACAATCACCTAAACATGTTTACAGAATTATGGGAAAGAATTGCATGTACACCTTCTGTTTAGCAAATGAACCACTTTCGGCCTGAGGCACCAACAACATAAGTCGTTCTCATTACCCACATAGAACCACTCCGAGGTGCCGGAAGCAAAACATAAGTCTTCCACGTGTACACCAAAGGCACGGTTTCCCAGACTGCTAGCCGTTAAGAAACCAGTCAACACGCTCCCACCACCAAGTACACGAAGGCGTCCGGCTAGTAAACAACACCCGCTACGGTGGGCGGGCGCGACTCCGTAACTGCTTGCCACAGAGGGTCGGTTCCTCCCGCAGCCTCTGCGAATACCGGTGGCGAAATTAATGAAATTAGCACCACCTGTGACACCAAGGGCAAGCAACTCACCAACGTAATAAGGACATAAATTATTTGCATATAGAACGTGCCCAAAACAGCTGTCTATCCACTACTTCCAGCACCTCAGAGGACACCACTTAACATAGTGCATTCAGAGTCCTCTAAACAAACCGCGCAATCTGCGTAAAACCACATAAACTTCCTGTGCATGAACACACTACGTTTAAGATAAGGAGAATTAACTTAACACACTGAAATCAGAGTCATCTAAACATACCGCGCACTACTGCCTATCTCACTGTTTCTGCTCGCCCTCCAAAATCCAACTACCCGACTGTTACAGGTGCCTCGCTGACTTCCCCCACGAGGGGGCGCCGCTTCTCTCTTTCCTCCGCTATACAGCGATAATGGTTCAAATGGCTCTGAGCACTATGGGACTTAACATCTATGGTCATCAGTCCCCTAGAACTTAGAACTACTTAAACCTAACTAACCTAAGGACAGCACACAACACCCAGCCATCACGAGGCAGAGAAAATCCCTGACCCCGCCGGGAATCGAACCCGGGAACCCGGGCGTGGGAAGCGAGAACGCTACCGCACGACCACGAGATGCGGGCTACAGCGATAATATTATACTATTATACGCGGTACGTTGGATAGATCAAACCCGAGCCGCCACGGCTCAAACATGTCAACAACCTGCATAAACAGTACCAGAATAAATCTTCTACTTTGCAGTGAAATGTTTGCTGTTTCGAAACTTTCTCGCAGAAGCTGAAATCATCGCTCCTGCGAAACATAGCTAGCCCTTTTCTCGCAACACGTCTTGCGAACCATAGATGAAGGGCAACGGCTATCGATGTTCATGCGATAGCATGCGCACCTAATGCGCTCTAAAACGTCGCCTATAAAAACAGGATTTTCGGGTGTGAAAGGTGGCTACACTGAGTCACAGAGCCAGAGATTGCGCCAAAGATTATTATTCCGCCGCCTCCACTGGGCGCAGTAATAGTTCAGAGGATGTCGAGCGCAGTCGTTGTTCTGTTGGGCGAGAGATAAGACTATCTGAGAGTTGACTGAAATGTTGTATGTTCGGTTGGTGTAATGTATAGATGGAAGAAGATGCAATTGTCAGGATATATTTGAGAATGGAGATGGGTTTTTGCTTTAAGATGCTGGTGTAATGGAATATTTTCGTCAATATATAATGAGGTAAAAAGGTATTACAGTTTTCTTTAATAACAATCCCTGTTGCTCACAGGCACAGTCAACAAAGCATCTGGCTCGTGTTCATTTATTAGACTTGTAAATCTGGTTTCTATGTGCAATTATAGTATTTATGGTTTCTCAATTAGTTCATTGTAAATGGTGTTTAAAATATCTTGTCGTATTGAGAAAGAACCGAGCTAGATACATGTACGTTGAGTCACACTAGCAACCACAGAACAGTTACACTTGTGCTTTGTTGTTTCATACCTTTTATAGTTGCAGTAGACTTAATTAATCAACTGTGTTAATGGTAATTCCTTGTCATTCTTTATTTTTATTTTATGCAGTCAGATTGCGTGCTAATACTATTCAGGGCCAACCGGTTACGAGACTACGTAACCGGTCACACAGCTAGTAAAATTATTACAGTTATTCATTAGTATTAGTCTTTTCTTTTTAATTAAACCCCCATGCAGGTGCTCATACCTCAAGTCCTATTAGTGATAAAGGGTAGGGTCAAGTAGATAGCCCTTGGGCTACGGACCATTTGCATACCCAGCAGAAGGATCGTCTTAGCGTCACGGTCCTACAGTAAAGTGTCAAAGTACGGTACCACTTATGGAAACACCTTTACTTCATGGGTTCCTCGGTAAACACCACAAAAAGGATTTTTTTTTTGCTACATTTTTGCCGTCACTAGCGGACGAGAACCATGCCGAGAAGATGGCTACGCTGAGAAAATGGCTGAAATTTTTACTACATATTCCTAAGATCCCGATATCAAATAGCCTTGGAAACTTTGTGGATAACTTTATCCGTTTCCACGAAACAGAAGTTCAAAGTTACCCTACTTCTACACTTAAATCGAGTATGAGTGAAATTGTTGTTGTTGATGTTGTTGTTGTGGTCTTCAGTCCTGAGACTGGTTTGGTGCAGCTCTCCATGCTACTCTATCCTGTGCAAGCTTCTTCATCTCCCAGTACCTACTGCAACCTACATCCTTCTGAATCTGCTTAGTGTATTCATCTCTTGGTCTCCCTCTACGATTTTTACCCTCCACGCTGCCCTCCAATGCTAAATTTGTGATCCCTTGATGCATCAAAACATGTCCTACAAACCGATCCCTTCTTCTAGTCAAGTTGTGCCACAAACTTCTCTTCTCCCCAATCCTATTCAATACCTCCTCATTAGTTACGTGATCTACCCACCTTATCTTCAGCATTCTTCTGTAGCACCATATTTCGAAAGCTTCTATTCTCTTCTTGTCCATACTAGTTATCGCCCATGTTTCACTTCCATACATGGCTACGCTCCATACAAATACTTTCAGAAACGACTTCCTGACACTTAAATCTATACTCGATGTTAACAAATTTCTCTTCTTCAGAAACGATTTCCTTGCCATTGCCAGTCTACATTTTATATCCTCTCTACTTCGACCATCATCAGTTATTTTACTCTCTAAATAGCAAAACTCCTTTACTACTTTAAGTGTCTCATTTCCTAATCTATTTCCCTCAGCATCACCCGATTTAATTTGACTACATTCCATTATCCTCGTTTTCCTTTTGTTGATGTTCATCTTATATCCTCCTTTCAAGACACTGTCCATTCCGTTCAACTGCTCTTCCAAGTCCTTTGCTGTCTCTGACAGAATTACAATGTCATCGGCGAACCTCAAAGTTTTTACTTCTTCTCCATGAATTTTAATACCTACTCCGAATTTTTCTTTTGTTTCATTTACTGCTTGCTCAATATACAGATTGAATAACATCGGGGAGAGGCTACAACCCTGTCTCACTCCTTTCCCAACCACTGCTTCCCTTTCATGCCCCTCGACTCTTATAACTGCCATCTGGTTTCTGTACAAATTGTAAATAGCCTTTCGCTCCCTGTATTTTACCCCTGCCACCTATAGAATGTGAAAGAGAGTATTCCAGTCAACATTGTCAAAAGCTTTCTCTAAGTATACAAATGCTAGAAAAGTAGGTTTGCCTTTTCTTAATCTTTCTTCTAAGATAAGTCGTAAGATTAGTATTGCCTCACGTGTTTCAACATTTCTACGGAATCCAAACTGATCTTCCCCGAGGTCCGCTTCTACCAGTTTTTCCATTCGTCTGTAAAGAATTCGCGTTAGTATTTTGCAGCTGTGACTTATTAAACTGATAGTTCGGTAATTTTCACATCTGTCAACAGCTGCTTTCTTTGGGATTGGAATTATTATATTCTTCTTGAAGTCTGAGGGTATTTCACCTGTCTCATACATCTTGCTCACCAGATGGTAGAGTTTTGTCAGGACTGGCTCTCCCAAGACCGTCAGTAGTTCTAATGGAATGTTGTCTACTCCCGGGGCCTTGTTTCGACTCATGTCCTTCAGTGCTCTGTCAAACTCTTCACGCAGTATCGTATCTCCCATTTCATCTTCATCTACATCCTCTTCCATTTCCATAATATTGTCCTCAAGTACATCGCCCTTGTATAAACCCTCTATATGCTCCTTCCACCTTTCTGCCTTCCCTTCTTTGCTTAGAACTGGGTTGCCATCTGAGCTCTTGATATTCATACAAGTGGTTCTCTTCTCTCCAAAGGTCTCTTTAATTTTCCTGTAGGCAGTATCTATCTTACCCCTAGTGAGACAAGCCTCTACATCCTTACATTTGTCCTCTAGCCATCCCTGCTTAGCCATTTTGCACTTCCTGTCGATCGCATTTTTGAGACGTTTGTATTCCTTTTTGCCTGCTTCATTTACTGCATTTTTATATTTTCTCCTTTCATCAATTAAATTCAGTATTTCTTCTGTTACCCAAGGATTTCTATTAGCCCTCGTCTTTTTACCTACTTGATCGTCTGCTGCCTTCACTACTTCATCCCTCAGAGCTACCCATTCTTCTTCTACTGCATTTCTTTCCCCCATTCCTGTCAATTGTTCCCTTATGCTCTCCCTGAAACTCTCTACAACCTCTCGTTCTTTCAGTTTATCCAGGTCCCATCTCCTTAAATTCCCACATTTTTGCAGTTTCTTCAGTTTTAGTCTACAGTTCATAACCAATAGATTGTGGTCAGAGTCCACATCTGCCCCTGGAAATGTCTTACAATTTAAAACCTGGTTCCTAAATCTCTGTCTTACCATTATATAATCTATCTGATACCTTTTAGTGTCTCCAGGATTCTTCCAGGTATACAACCTTCTTTTATGATTCTTGAATCAAGTGTTGGCTATGATTAAGTTATGCTCTGTGCAAAATTCTACAAGGCGGCTTCCTCTTTCATTTCTTCCCCCCAATCCATATTCACCTACTATGTTTCCTTCTCTCCCTTTTCCTACTGACGAATTCCAGTCACCCATGACTATTAAATTTTCGTCTCCCTTCACTACCTGAATAATTTCTTTTATCTCGTCATACATTTCATCAATTTCTTCATCATCTTCAGAGCTAGTTGGCATATAAACTTGTACTACTGTAGTAGGGTTGGGATTCGTGTCTATCTTGGCGACAATAATGCGTTCATTATGCTGTTTGTAGTAACATACCCGCATTCCTACTTTCCTATTCATGATTAAACCTACTCCTGCATTACCCCTATTTGATCTTGTATTTATAACCCTGTATTCACCTCACCAAAAGTCTTGTTCGTCCTGCACCGAACTTCACTAATTCCCCCTATATCTAACTTTAGCCTATCCATTTCCGTTTTTAAATTTTCTAATCTACCTGCCCGGTTAAGGGATCTGACATTCCACGCTCCGATCCGTAGAACGCCAGGTTTTTTTCTTCTGATAACGACGTCCTCTTGAGTAGTCCCCGCCCGGAGATCCGAATGGGGGACTATTTTACCTCCGGAATATTTTACCCAAGAGGACGTCATCATCATTTAATCATACAGTAAAGCTGCATGTCCTCGGGAAAAATTACGGCTGTAGTTTCCCCTTGCTTTCAGCTGTTCGCAGTACCAGCACAGCAAGGCCGTTTTGGTTAATGTTACAAGGCCAGATCAGTCAATCATCCAGACTGTTGCCACTGCAACTACTGAAAAGGCTGCTGCCCCTCTTCAGGAACCACATGTTTGTCTGGCCTCTCAACAGATACCCCTCCGTTGTGGTTGCACCTACGGTACGGCCATCTGTATCGCTGAGGCACGCAAGCCTCCCCACCAACGGCAAGGTCCATGGTTCATGGGGGGGTGAGTGAAATATAAGTAACAAATAACCGCAGAAAATTACTGGAATTTTAACGTTATATTCCCTATGTATTCATCTATAAGAACCATCTCCCCGTTTTCAGAAATCTTTGTGTGTTATCGAGAAACACTCGAAAAACTTGTAATTGGCATACCAAAATCCAGCCACGGATTCGGAAACGACTAAGTATTGCCAATGGCTGTATTTTTTACGATGTATTTTTAAGATCCCAGGCTCTAACAACCTTGAAAATTTTCTTCCTATGTTCATTCGTTTCCGAGATACAGAGGTTCAAAGATAATTGTACATGTAAAACACGCGCGTAAAATAAGGTGTGAAGCGAAAACGTATTTTATAAAGTGACGTAGCACAGACAAACATGCAGTAGAGTATCACCGTATCAGATGGGAACCCCATGTTATAGTACTGAAGCACATGCAAAAATCTTTTGCACGTAGAATCCGGTCTGAGATGCAAAATTAGTTTCACGTTAATTCAGTTTCATATAAGAAGAACTAAATTTGTAATATATTTTTTCGTATGAGGAAAAGGAGGGATCGAGCGGATGATGTGACTAAGTGAATGTGTTCCTGTTTATTTTAAAGACTCCCTGAAATGTGGGATACCAGCTGCCCCATTCTACTTTCTCAGCACCTGTAAAAATGTTCTCAAAAATTTTGTCATGAACACTGGAGATTTTTTTTTATGGTCAGAGAGAAGAAGACAGTGGCAGTGGCATAGAGACGGAAAAGTAGTAAATACTGCAACACAGTAGAGAGCGGCTGTGTTATAGAAGAAGTGAAGGAGACAATAGCAGTGAGAGAGGGACCAATGACCAACTGTGCTAGGATAAGAATGGCGAATACAGTGCCGGGGGTGGGGCAGAGGAAAACAAACAGGAAGAATAAATGGAAATGGGTGTGAGCTAGTCATAATATATGACAATGACAACAAGGAAAAGAGAGACAGTGATTTGAGAAGGGACAGCAGCAGTAGGAACGAAGTAATGAGATATTGGCAGTAAGAGAGAGTAAGAGAATGACAGTGACAGGAGAATGTAGGATTAGGACAGTACGAAGGGGACTATGGCTGTGACACCGGAGACAATGACACAGACACAAAGAGATAATGACAATGAGTTGGGTTGAATGAGTGGATGAGAAAGGGCAACAGGGAGTGGATGGAGGTGAGCGACTTACAGTGTTGAAGAAGTGGGTGTGAGTGAGTTACAGTTAGGGAAGCTTGTGGGAATCTGAGATGAGTTGCATGTTACAGAAAGATGTTCGCAAGGCCTAATTTTATGATAAAATTTTATAGGCAGAATGGGCAGCTGGTACCAGTGAGAAACTTTTAAATATAAAGGAACATATTCGCCTCTTTGAACTTCGATAGGAGTATTTCCGGCAGGTGTTACGTATTCCTAGATTTCCGGAAAGTATTTGACACTGTGCCACACTGCAGAATTCACAAAGGTCTGAGCGTAAGGAATAGTGCCTCAGATTTATGAGTCTCTTGAAGACTTTTTAATTAATGGAAACCATTACGTTGTCCTGGATGGCAACTGTTCATCGGAGACAGAGATACCTGTAGTGAAGATTAGACCCCGTGAAATGTAACGGGGCCGCTCTTCTTTTTTATATACGATTACATAAGCGATCTAACGTTCAGGGTTACCAGTGGTTTGCGACTGTTTGTTGATGACGTTTTGGTGTACGCTGAAGTGTCAGGTTTGAGCGAATGTCGAGGGAGACAGGGTGACTTGGATACACTTCGTATTTGGTGTGAGGAATGGCAGCTTTTTCTAAATGTGGGACAGTGCAACTTAATGCAGTACCCTTTGCCACGCACCAAATAGTGGCTCACGAAGTATGTAGGAACAGAGGGTGGACACAAATATGGAACCATAAAGGGTACAACACGTCACCAAGACCAATGCGGTATATTTTGGCCACGGTCTTGTAATATTTTTTACATCAAAATTCCGCTGTTTGACAGTCAAATGGTGGAACTTTCATTTAAAAAGTAATATGGTGTAGGACTGTAGGTATACCATTGGAATTCAAAACAGCTTCTAGTCGTCTCGAAATGGATATGTGATGTTCCCATATGGTTATCAAGTGAATTTTAAACCAGTCTTACTGCAAATTAGTGCCTAGTGTAGGCAACGATGAAGGAACTAGATAGCGATCACACACCATTCTCTGCAAAAATAGACCACAAACGCTCAATGATATTGAGCTCTGGCGACTGCGGTACTGGGGGACGTCTACATCTCCATCGACGTGATTACTCTGCTATTCACAATAAAGTGTCTGGCAGAGGGTTCAATGAACCACCTTCAAGCTGCCTGTCTACCGTTCCACTCTCGAACGGTGAGCGGGAAAAAAGAGCACTTAAATGTTTCTGTGCGAGCCCTGATTTCTCTTATTTTATCGTGATGATCATTTCTCCCTATGTAAGTGGCTGCGAACATAACGTTTTCGCAATCGGAGGAGGAAACTGGTGATTGAAATTTCATGAGAAGACCCCGACGCAACGAAAAACGCATTCGTTTCAATGATTGCCACTCCAATTCACGTATCATGTCTATGGCACTATTTCTCCTATTTCGCGATAATACAAAACGTGCTGCCCTTCTTTATACTTTTTCGGTGTCAGTACCATCTGATGCGCATCCCACACCGCGCAGCAGTTCTCCAGAATAGGAGGAAAAGCTTGGTATAAGGAATCTCTTTAGTAGACCTGTTGAACCTTCTAAGTGTTCTGCCAATGAATCGTTGTCTTTGGTTTGCTCTACCCACAACATTATCTATGTGCTCGTTCCAATGTAGGTTGTTTGTAATTGTAATCCCTAAGTATTTATTTGAATTTACTGCCTTCAGATTTGTGTCACTTATGGCGTAATCGAAATATAGCCGATTTCTTTTAGTACTCAAGTAAATTCCTTCACGCTTTTCTTTATTCGGGGTTAGTTGCCACTTTTCACACCATACAGATATCCTATCTAAATCATTTTGCAATTAGTTTTGGTCATCTGATGACTTTACAAGACGGTAAATGACGGAATCATCTGCAGACAATCTAATATGGCTACTCAGATTGTCTCGCATGTCGTTAACATAGATCAGAAACAATAGAGGGCCTGTAACACTACCTTGGGTAATGCCGGATATTACTTCTGTTTTACTCGATGACTTTCCATCTATTACTAGGAACTGTGACCTTTCTGGCAGGAAATCACGAATCCAGTCGCACAACTGAGGCGATATTCCATAGGCACCCAGTTTGGTTGGAAGGCGCTTGTGAGGAACGATGTCGAAAGCCTTCCGGAAGTCTAAAAATATGGAATCAATTTGACATCCCCTGTCGATAGCACTCACCACTTCATGAGTATAAAGAGCTAGTGGTGTTTTGCAAGAACGATATTTAGTGAATCCGTGCTGACTATGTGTCAATAAATCGTTTTCTTCTGGGTACTTCATAATGATCGAATACAGTTTATGTTCAAAATGCCTGCTGCAAATCGACATTAGTGATATGGGCCTGTAATTCAACGGATTACTCCTACTTCTCTTTTTGGGTATTGGTGTGACTTGAGCAATTCGTCCTCCCATACATCGTTCCATATTCCTAACATATTTTTCTCTTTTTTCTTGATCAATAAGACACGAGTAATAATAATGAATTGGTAATGGAATGAAATGAGGAAAAGAAAACAGAAACACTTTAAAAAGAAGTGAAGCCGGCCAGAGTGACCGAGTGGTTCTAGGCGCTTCAGTCTGGTACCGAGCGACGGCTAGGGTCACAGGTTTGAATCCTGCCTCGGGCATGGATGATTGTGATATTCAAATGGTTCAAATGGCTCTGAGCACTATGGGACTTAACATTTGAGGTCATCAGTCTCCTTGAACTTACAACTAATTAAACCTAACTAACCTAGGGACATCACACACATCCATGCCCGAGGCAGGATTCGAACCTGCGACTGTAGCAGTCGCGCGGTTCCGGACTGAAGCGCCTAGAACCACTCGGTCACATGGCCGGCAATGGGCCAGGGCCATTATAGTGCAAAAAAGACGCAGAAATAAATAAGAATTTGTAATAAGAAAAGTTTTAAACCTCAGTATGTCTTAACTACATGTTTTGCAATAAATGACACCTTTTCTAAAAAAGTACTGACGCTAGAGACATGAAATTTTCACAGTAGACTAAGTGTGAGATTCAACACATATGGAACTAGAATAATTAAAATATCCTGAGTTGTTTTGTTTTTATGTTCATTTATTTACAAGATTCTGTCCGAAAGTTGAGTGTTTGAAAAAAAAAAAAAAAAAAAAAGATAATATGCCCCACAACTAAATTTTAGAAATAATTCTAATTCAGTGTATCCAGAAAGGTACAGTCAATAATTATGGAAAATTGTAAGTTGGCGTCTTAAAAAGTTTCCAAGATAATGAGTCACAAAATTCGATAATTTACATTGGCGGCATAGGCAACACAAAATCCCCTTAATTAAAGAATATGTGAAATAAATGGGGAATTGGTCCTATGACTTTCATCTAAAATACAAACAGAAAATACCGTCATAAAATGCAGTTAAGTTACGTTGAGGGTATTGCGAGAATGGTAGTAAAATCCGCAAACTAAATTATTATCAAAAATGCACGAAAACCAAGTCCACTTCGTAATCACAATACACGAAATATTCACCAACTCAAAACTGTTTAGAACTAAATATGATGATTTACAAGTTATAACATGCGAAACAAAGAGTAGTGACTCATACTCTGCCTGTCCTCATTTCCTTAATACAAGCGGTAAAAGTTCGCGCCTAGTATGGAGCACATTCTGACCTCTCGAAATATAAAGTGTGGTAGCGGTCGTTCACCACCCATAATCAAACACCTTAACAATATAATATCGCTAGTTGTGAGGGGCAGGTATGTCTCCTTCCAGAACTTGCGTAAAAGTGCCCAGAAGCACTCCCTCGAGCTCTTCACTCGAGAAAGTCGCACTATCCGCTTGAATCCGGTAGTGTTCCGCAACTCTGGTTTTCCATTGGCTAAAGACCGTACTCTCCAAAAACACATCGCTCTGAAGCACTACAGACAGATGTGATTCAACATGATAAACTTCCAGGACTCAACTAATACACTATAACAATATTGAAATATAGAAATATTGTAAACATGCGGTAACTATCAGACCATTCTCAATAAATATAAATAAAGATTTGTCCGTAAATAGATAAGCCAGTACTCTTGCGCAACTTCGCCCACTACAAATGACAACATATTGTCGTTAAATACCGTTTGAACAATTATTCAAACCTGCTTGTCAGAAGCGTCTTTAGGAACTCTTCTACAATGGTTATGCGATTCACTACCCTTAGATTAGCACAGTTTTTAATGGTACTTGCAATCATAATTTAAACAAAGATACTGGTAAAATAGAAAACTCTTCAGTCAGTAACTACACGAGTATGACATTATGTGAAGTATTCACGCTGTACTCATTTGTTGTGTAATTGTGGAAGATACGATGTTCTGCAAACATTTGCATAGTGAAAATATATTTAAAAAACTTAACAAATCAAAAAATAAAATGGATATAGATACGAAGTATTCAGAGATGGTACCCTTGGAGCAGTGCTATCATGTGAAATATCGTAGGTTGAAATCGCATGAAGCGTTTAAAAATTGTTAATTCAGAGGTTCATTGTGAAAATATTTATTTGCTGTGAAATATTAACATTTGTAGTTTTAAAGATACGAAATACTCTTGGGTCATAGGATGCATCTCTTTTTTTCTGAGATCGCAAATGCATCTGTTTTTATACTTGAATTTGAATTATTATAGATTCTTAAACAGCTGTAAGAAAACATTTTTAAGCTTGTCTGACATTCCACCATTTCATGGAACATTTTATGTCCTCTTAAGCGTCAGAATTCCCCCTAGCTGGATTTTCCGCGTATCAGGCCCTTTGCTGACTCTCTTTCACCTGGTTCGCCTGTACCGATTGCTGTGGCTTGCCCAGCCGCTGCGCTTTCGATGGGGAGGCCACGCCAAACCCCGAAGCCCAGGCCTCCAAAGGCAAATTCAACCCCCTTCATACAAAATCAGGACGCTAAATCGCTCGTCTACATAAGTGTAACATTACATCTTGCTCTGGTGGGGAAATGATAGTTTTACTTACTGCGACTGAAACTACTTCTTCGTGTGCGTGTGGAAGCTGTACTTACTCCATATGTAGACGAAAATATTTTCTGTTTGAGGTCATAGCGAACTGCACGAGTCTGTCAGAATTCAGAAGCGTTACAGTTGAAAGATATTAGTTGACACAAAGAGTCTGGACATTTTGCAAGAGTTGCTTCAGAGATATGGAAATATAACTGTGTTGATCTTATGGTTCACTACAGCTACATAATAGTATAGTAACATGAAATCCATTGGTATAGTTAAAATCGGTTAGTAATAGGGCTAAAACTCCATTCTCCTGACGACCTCAGTCCTCATTCTCAGCAGAAGCTTCTATTTGTTATCGACTGCTGATTCTGATTTCAAAAGCTTTTAAAATTCCTTAAAAAGTACGTTGCGCAGTTTCTTTCTATATCTGGAAGCACATAAGGGTCACAATACTGCAAAAATTTTACTATTTTTAAAATCGTTTTTCATTATCTTCAAGCATTTCTAAGAAGTATTCTCACGTTACGTAAAGGGCCACACGTAAAACAGTATTCTGCAATTATCACAAAAAGAAAATTCCACGACCTCTTTTGCATAAAGATATTGGAGGGGTAACGATGGATTTCTGCTCTTTAGGTCGCAAAATAACAAACGTAAGCCTACGGTTTGGAGAAGTGCTTTACATACGAGCACTTAACTGTGAGCTAATTATCGCTCTTTCAAATGTATGATGAGGAGAGTGTTGATGTACTTAAAATGTACATGCAAATGACTGTTACAAACACTCATTAAAGCGAACCGCTGGCACTCGTAAACAAACAAACTATACGCAGAATCCCGCTTTCATTACATAAAACCTGGAACACAGACTGATAAAACAAAACGTGTTTAAAACTGTTGTGCACGGACGAATGACTTTTCAGTCACTCAGAATGTACAATGAATCACCGATCCACAAGCGTACTACTCTGCACTCCATCGCTGATAATGTACAAATATGCAAAATACATGACTCAGTCATCCGTTTAAATAAAAAGAAAAAATGGTCGCGCTTACTAACATAGCACGATGTATGACACGGTACAGTTTAAATGTCCTGTACAGACCAATGTAACCCGATAATGACAGCAAGTAACGAAACGTTTCTTTAAAGGATGGTTTCCAAATGACACTGTTCGTGGTAGTCAAATTAATTTTGCAAACAATTATAATATTACAATTAAGTAATGAAGTTTTTCTGTACGATATTTACATAATCCAGACTACTCAATAATTAAATATCTGATTAAAAGATCGGTTTTATCCTCAAAACATCATGACATTTTACTCCAGAAAGAGACTGTCTTGAGCTATTGCCTCTAACCGACCGATCAAGCGAAACTAATTACTTACTTAAATAAGTCAAAGAGCATTTTTAATGTGTACTATCAGTTTTACATGCTGAATAATACTTAACCCTGAACACGGAAGACAGCTATGTGACATTAACTTTTCATATAGATGTTATGTACTATCCGTCTGCAACTTCACATGACAGGCAAGTTTTCTGACAACGATAGAAAGTGTTTTGAAAATAACCCTGCCCTCGGAGTCTGCCACCGAGCAACTTAACCTTTCTGTATTCAGTTTTTGTATCAACAAATAATAGAACTAAACATCAGTTATAAGATTTATCAGTCACACAGTGAGATAAATACGTATAAAATCAGATTTCTTGAACAAGTTTCTCTTAAATACTGATCCAGAGACGTAAACTAATTAGGAAGCAGAAATCAGACACTGAAGCTCATTGTAATCTACGTCGACGATCACATTGTTTTCTTCAACCAACACTCAGAGTAACTTGTGTAAACACGATGGCGCTTGTGTATGTAAAGTTTCTCGAGTGGCCAATTACAGCAGTTTCTTCATTTCCTTCGTAAACGAAGACCATCGAAAACACCAATTATGGGGATGAAACCTTTGAAATGTAACGTAACTGTAGCATGTTGAAACAAACGTAGATTCTACATGACAAAGGTAATAATGAATTTGAGAATGCGACTTGGAAATACGAATAAATAGAATCCGTGACTTCGGAAAGTTATAACAGAAATATACAAGCATCTGTAAGAAATCCGTCCTCAAGGTGAAATTTGATAAAAGCTTTAATTATAGATATTTTTATTGCTGTCTGTCACATTTATGTAATTTATGGTTTAACACATTGCAACGCGTTTCGAGTACGATTTTCTTATGATCAGGTGGTTATACGTAAGTATGTTACTTAAAGATAAAAATGTCTTAGTCCGAGTTAAGATATTTTATCTTTAGGTAACATCTGTATGCAAAAATGACTGATGTTGCGAAAACATGCTCGAAACGCCTTGTAATGTGCTAAATGAAACACAAACTGAATCTCACTCTTCGCAGGCAAATACAAACAATAATTCCACACAGTCACTGTCCCTAAACGTAGCAGCATGGCCACAATTAATGATAAATGCTCACTGCTGTCAGGGGTGTTACTCCTCTTTCTTTGTATCAAATATATGCAAAATTCTAAGCTCACTTACAAAATGCACACAGTCTGATTGCTCGAATGAAAGCATTTTCATTAGCCAATCATAGCGATTTTATTAAAAGGTGTTTTCGAATCTTGATTTTCTTCTTTCCTCCTGTTTAACATAGCGCCTGTCCCAACTAAGACGGGTCCCACTTTTTGGTAAATTCTGGTTTATGATGTAACTTGGTGGTCAGACCTCCCCCGTTGACTCCAGTCCTCAAGGTAACCAAGGGAAGCGGAGTTGTGTGTTCCATATGTCAGTTATTTACTTAATCGATTGGCTAGGGCCCCCCGTCGGGCAGGCCGTTCGCCGGGTGCCGGTCTTTCAATCTGACGCCACATCGGCGACCTGCAGTCGATGAGGATTATAGGATGATGATGACGACGACACAACACCCAGTCCCTGGGCGGAGAAAATTCCCCGACCCAGCCGGGAATCGAACCTGGGCGCAGAGGATTGACGAGCTGTCACGCTGACCATTCAGCTACCGGGGGGCGGACACCATGCGTCAGTGATTCGTGTAAACTTTGTTCTGTTTGGTATCGTAATTTAACTGTATGTGTATTGTATTCTCTGAGGAAGAGTTCGAGAACCAGCCCAGCATTTGCCTAAATGACAGTGGGAAACCTTCTAAAAACCATACTCAGGTTAACTGGCGTAGCAGCCCACAGTCAATACGTCGCGCATATTCGATCTAGGTCTGGCTCAACATGCTGCCTCGCAAACTTGCACGCTGGGCATTACACGTTATGAGCAGGCTGGGTCGCATTCCTAGAAATTAGCAGGCCGGATCGCATTCCTAGACCACGTCATGAAGTTCAGTCTGCAAGCATGCGACGATTCTGTTTTTGCAAAACATTTGAAGCAAAAACAATGCAATGTGGCGGTTTCTCTGTGACTGTTCTCTTCGTTCCTTAGTTTCTATTAACGACAAACTGTCGACGAACTCCAGATTTCATTTTACATTGCCTCTACTGCATCATTTTTAATTATTTATATATCTCACATGACAAGATCAGGGACCTTGGACCCATCTTACATACACTCTGAGACAAAAATAAAAAAATAGACAAATTAAAATAAAACACCCCGAAATACTTAACCGACTGGAACGGCAATCGGTAGGTTTGATGTAAACGTACAGACAAGCAAATGATTACGATTTCAGAAAATATGAATGATTCAGTTATGAGAAAGAGGTTCATAGTTTGAGCAAGACAGTGACGCGTTGTTCCACTTCTGGTCCTCATGAAAACACTTATTAGGCTTGGCACTGGCTGATACAGTTGAGGGTGTCCTCCTGAAGAATATTGTGTCAGATTCTATCCAATTGGTGAAATATATCATCGAAAATAAAAATGGTTCAAATGGCTCTCAGCACTATGGGTTTTAACTTCTGAGGTCATCAGTACCCGAGAACTACTTAAACCTAACGACATCACACACATCCATGCCCGAGGCAGGATTCGAACCTGCGACCGTAGCTGTCGCGCGGTTCCAGTCCGTAGCGCCTAGAACCGCTCGGCCACCTCGGCCGGCTATCATCGAAATCCCGAGTTGGTTCGAGGATCCTAACCATAATGCTCCAAAAGTTCGTAAGTGGGCAGGGTACCTTGCTGGCCAAAGTAGGGTTTGGAAAGCACAAAGGCAACAGTAGAAACTACGACCGTGTGGGCGGGGATTATTTTTCTGAAATGAAGGGCCAGGATGGCTTGCACTGAAGGGGCTGTCAGGATGTCGCCGATGACAACCAAAGGTGTCCTGTTATGAAATGAAATCGCATCCCACACCATCACGTAGAGATGTCAGTCCGTTTGGCGCGTCATCGGGACTCAGTCCGAAGCGGGACTCACCATTAGAGACAATTACCTACATCTTCATGGATACTCTGCAAATCACTTTAAGAGCCTGGCAGAGGGTTCATCGAACCACCTTCACAATTCTCCATTATTCCAATCTCGTATAGCGCGCGGAAGGAACGAACACCTGTATCTTTCCGTACGAGCTCTGATTTCCCTTACTTTATCGTGGTGATCGTTTCTCCCTATGTAGGTCGGTGTCAAGAAAGTATTTTCGCATTCGGAGGAGAAAGTTGGTGATTGTAATTTCGTGAGAAGATTCCGCCGCAACGAAAAACGCCTTTGTTTTAATGATGTCCACCCCAAATCCTGTATTATTCCAGTGACACACTCTCCCCTATTTCGCGATAATACAGAACGTGCTGGGCGTCTTTGAACTTTTTCGCTGTACTGGAGTCAACGAGATTCCAGGCCAAAGATGTGGCCGGAGACACCTCAGACATCGGTGGGATACAAACCTATTGCCGGCCATACGCCATGCATCCAGGAGTGATGGTGCGGGCTGCGATTTCGTTCTACATCAGGACCCCTTTCGTTGTCGTCCGCGTCACCCTTATGGTGCAGTAGTAAATCGATGGTATTCCACTCCCCGTTTTGTTGTCCATCATGGCAACCCATCCCGGGCCATTTCTGCAACATAATGCCAGTCAGCACAAGGCGACAGTATCTCTTGATTGTTTCCGTGATTGCCAAACCCTACATTGGCCAGCGAGGTCGCCGGGTCTCTTCCCAACTGAGAACGTTTGCAGCGTTATGGGTAGGGCCCTCCAACCAGCTCGGGATTTTGATGATTTAACGCGCCGATTGGTCAGAATCTGGAACGAAATCTTTCAGAAAGACAGCCAAGAAATCCGTAAATCAAGGCCAAGCCGAAAACCGGCTTGCGTAAGGGCCACAAGTGGACCAACGCGTTATTGACTTGCTCGATTTATAAAGCTCTTGGTCTAGGAAATCATCCAGTTTTTCTGGAATCATAATGATTTATTTATCTGTACATCATGTCTACCGATCTCCGTCCAGTTGATAATTCCTTCGTGGCGTGTCGTCTTTTATCTCTTATAGAGTGACAAAGTGCCGACCGATTCCAGTTTTCATTCTACATTGCTTTCAATACATCATCATTTTTGTTTTTATTATTTATACATTTCACAAATCAGTTTTTTCACCCTCTCTTGCATGTAACCAGACACCTTAAAAGTGCTAACATTACAATAAGGGTAGTACATGAGTAACACATATTTGTGTCAACGGTAATAACAGATACGGTAATGGACATGTGATATTTCAGAATTGTTATTATCATTTCCATTCTTTTACGTAATTTTTTTGTAGGGTTCATGCCAAATGTTACTCATGATATTCATATTAACAGAAATTGAAGGCAGCTGTACCAAAGGAGTCAAACTGGGATAAGGGGTATACTAGTTCGGTGTAGAGTGAGAAGTAATAGGGTAAGATTAGCATATCAGGTTTGAAAGAAACAGAAATTGATGGGAATGATAAAGTATGGTTAGTGTTGACAATGTGACACTGGGACAATTGGAAGAAGTCGAGAGGGAAACGAGGCAGATGCTGAAAGGCTTTAATGTTCCCTACAACTGCAAAGTAGTTTTGGACAGAACCTTCTTACTGCGTAGTTTGTGCCAGAGTGGTATGGCTGAAATCGAGGAGTGAATAGATCGATTTAGTGTTATGTATAGAGGGAGGCAAGATGCTGGGCGTATCGCACTTAAGGAGGGATGGTTGGCTTTGATACACATGAACTCCCGTGACTTGGTAGCCGATGACGAGAACAGATGATGTGAAAATCACGTAACATATTCGGTCACATTCACCCAGACTGAGCGTAGGAAGGACAGAAGTGATCAAACAACGTGAATGTCGCACGTGTATTATACACAAGCAGTCATTACTGGCTGAAATTTTCAGGCGTTTCCACTATTTTTGGAATGATAAACAACATCAAGTAGTAAATATCAGTTTCTGCTTTGTTTTAGTTGCAACTGGTTTGCTAAATATTTAGATTACAAGTAGGCGACAGAATCATTTCCTGCATGCTGCGTCAATTAATTCCTATAGATGATTGAACAAAACTTATTTCGAGATATTGCACTATCTTTTGGTAAGGTGTTTACTTTCAAGAAATATTTTAGGATCTGTTTCACGGAAATATTCGCTGATCAGCTTTCGGTGTGGTCTGGGAATGGCTCGTTAGTCACTGGTGTTTATTTTATTGTCCATTGTAACACGAATAGAGGTCGTCACTCATACCTGATACGGTAGCAGCAATTTTTAGTTTCTCCATATTCGGAGTGTGTCAGTTCGACTGCTGTATGTTCAATTAAAATCCATTACAGCTGCTAATACGAAAAAATAAGAACTCTCCTGTAGAGAATCAATGTCAAATTAAAGAAAAACAAAAACACAATTTAAGGAGGTCTGGAAAATAGTCTCACGCAAAGGGCGAAATCAGACGTGGACTTAATAAAGTTCTTATTAGCAACAGGAGCGGTATTTCATAAATTGAAGCCGTAACTTTCTTCGGGAAAGCACTTACGAACAACTGCATATCTTTAACGTAGATATTATGGCTACATGAATGTATCACTGATATAAAGCAAGAAGAGCAGAGAAGCAAGTACTGAACCCTGCGGAACTAGTAGGAGAACATATTTCCATAACGATCTCTGCCCACAAACACTACGTTCATATCTGAATTTTGAAGTAGTTGTCAAGCCACAATATTGAACTGTTCCTTTTCTGTTAGCAGTATGCATCAAAATCAACGGTAGGTAAGGTATTGCTAAAATCAATGTTAAAATGGTGGCCTGTCCATGGTATGTTTCACGTCGTCAACCACTTTGATTAATACAGTTGCTGACCTACCGTGTTTCAGAATGTTGACTGCTGTATATCGTAGATGTTACCAATTTTAAAGTGGTCCATGGCTTTAGCTACTGCAAATAGAATGCTGAACATCCACTAGCCGCCTGGTATATTTTGAGTTATCTTTGGTATTGTTTTGTGTTCCTTTCTTGAATATCGCTTTGCTTCATCTCAGCAGGATATGTTGCACTAACGAGAGAGTAACGCATGACTATAAGCTGTTGCTGTTTCATGTTTTCATCACGTCTTGAAACTCTCCGTTGGTTCTAAGGCACAGAAAATTCCATACAACGAACAACTAGTGATGCTTTCCCCAAGATATATGAAATGACGTTAACTGAATCTTCCGTCGGTTATTATTAGAACAACATTATAATAAAGGAAAACCACCTGTTTGCTTTTGTTCTACAGTATTACTTTTATTGTGTTAACCGGTTTTCGGCTTACAAGGCCGTCTTCTGATATTTACTGAGTGTTTACGCCAAAGTAGTTACAATGTTTGTAAACAACATCGGAAAAGAATCTCCAGAATGAGATTTTCACTCTGCAGCGGAGTGTGCGCTGATATGAAACTTCCTCGGTCGGGCACACAGTTTTAATCTGCCAGGAAATTTCATCGGAAAAGAAGTTACACGTCTCGTTTGAAGCAGACATACAGTAAGTAACATCTTTGACATTGTGTTGGTAATGCAATGAAAAGTATAAATAGAACAGTACATAAGTAACAATGGAGTAGACAGGGAAAAACTTTAAGACGAAATAGGAACAGCATGCCTACATAAGTTTCTATTAATAAACAAAAACAATAAAATAAAATAACATTAGTGCCTGACGAGGCTACTTCAGGAGATATAAAACATGGAGACTAATACACAAACCAATTAAAAGATAAAATAATTACCAATCGAGCTTAAGACATATCAGTAAGATAAACAGAAATAAGTAAATAAATGCAGCTAAATGGAGGAGTTTGAGGGAACATACAGTAAATGCAATCTTTGTGGTGGTATTGCAATTTTAAAAGGTAAAACCCCTGAACAATAGAAATATAAAAGGAGCAAACAAGAAAAACATTAACATTATATTGAAAGCTGTGGCAATGTATCAGTTTGCATTAAATAAATGATCCAACTAAAATATAAACAATATCTGATGACAACTACAAGAGGTGTTAAACATGGACAATAATACAAGTACCAGTTAGAAGAAAGCATTAACAATTGAAGCCACAGTCTATATGGAATGCATAGACAACTTCAATAAAATAACAGAAGTTAATGAATACAGTAAAATGGGAATATGTAGGAACAGACAGTGTGGAAAGTAATGAACAACAGAGACGATTATACGATGTTTAGGAGAGGGGAGGTGTTGAGTTGTGTCTGGTCATTTAGGACTAGATCTGCACTGTGGGGTAGATATTTGTTAATTTCCAGGGCTTCCAGCAGGTTGAGTTAATGGCCCTTGTTTGCTAAGTGAAGTACATGGGACACTGGCAGGTAGTTGTGACCCTCACTCAGTACATGCTCAGCAAATGCAGAGTCAGAAATCTGCAACCTCCAGCTGCGTTCATGATCAGTCAGCCTAGTTGCTGTCTCTGCTCCAATCTAGACGTGTAGCTTCTCTTCCAATGTTGTTCACAAACATTGTTACTTCTTTGGTGACACTACGCAGTAAATTTCCGAAGATGGTCTTGCAAGCAGAAACCCGGTTAACACAATACAAATAATACTGTAGAAAGAAAGAAAAGTGGTGCTTTTCATTTTAATATATGAAACGAGTTTGGCGCAACATAAAGTGAATACATTCGATTTGCAAAAGTATTTATCGGAATGCCAACAGTCATTACAAGCAGTAATATTTCGCCTCGATATTTTGTTTTATTTGGGGTATGTTGTAAGTAACCTGTTTGTATGCTGTCAGCGCTATAGACCCCGTTAAAATTGCTAACAGCGCTCTGCGCCCTCGGCAAAAGATTCTGAGGTTGGACGGACTAGCCATTAACGACTGGAGAGGGAGGTGTATGGCCGTGATGTTGTTAGTGGAGACTCTGTGTTGGTAGGACATGCACTGTACAGTGAGATGAATTGATGTGTTTACAATAAAATACGCAAGAACATGTATCATGAAAGATGTTTGATTCATAATGTTTGGGCAGTGGAATTATTGACAACTATATAATTTTTTGAACTGGATGTCACATGAATAAGGTAAAATTTTCTAAATACGTTTTTTTCTCTTCGTCATAATCTTTCTTTCGCTGACCATATGTCTCCTAGAAGTTCGAGTCTATACTAGTTGGAATCTTTTTATTTAGCAGGCTTTAGTTGCTACTTGCTGTAATTGCTGTAGTTCGTGTTATGAAGATTTTCTGTGAGGTAGGTGACTTATATCCACCATGAACCATGGACCTTGCCGTTGGTGGGGAGGCTTGCGTGCCTCGGCGATACAGATGGCCGTACCGTAGGTGCAACCACAACGGAGGGGTATCTCTTGAGAGCCAACACAAACATGTGGTTCCTGAAGAGGGGCAGCAGCCATTTCAGTAGTTGCAGGGGCAACAGTCTGGATGATTGATTGAGCTGCGCTTGTAACACTAACCAAAACGGCTTTGCTGTGCTGGTACTGCGAACGGCTGAAAGGAATGGGAAACTACATCCGTAATTTTTCCCGAGCTCATGCAGCTTTACTGTATGATTAAATGATGATGGCGTCCTCTTTGGTAAAATATTCCGGAGGTAAAATAGTCCCCCATTCGGATCTCCGGGCGGGGACTACTCAAGAGGACGTTGTTATCAGGAGAAAGAAAACTGGCGTTCTACGGATCGGAGCGTGGAATGTCAGATCCCTTAATCGGACAGGTAGGTTAGAAAATTTAAAAAGGGAAATGGATAGGTTAAAGTTAGATATAGTGGGAATTAGTGAAGTTCCGTGGCAGGAAGAACAAGACTTTTTGTCAGGTGAATACAGGGTTATAAATACAAGATCAAATAGGGGTAATGCAGGAGTAGGTTTAATAATGAATAAAAAAAATTGGAGTGCGGGTAAGCTAGTACAAACAGCATAGTGAACGCATTAATGTCGCCAAGACAGTCACGAAGCCCACGCCTATTATAGTAGTATAAGTTTATATGACAACTAGCTCTGAAGATGGTGAAGAAATTGATGAAATGTATGATGAGATAAAAGAAATTATTCAGGTTCTGAAGGGAGACGAAAATTTAATAGTCATGGGTTACTGGAATTAGAAAGTAGGATAAGGGAGTGAAGGAAACATAGTCGGTGAATATGGATTGGGGGTAAGAAATGGTAGAGGAAGCCGTCTGGTAGAAGTTTGCACAGAGCGTAACTTAATCATAGCTAACACCTGCTTCAAGAATCATAAAAGAAGGTTGTAGACATGGAAGAATCCTTGAGATACTAAAAGGTATCAGATAGATTATATAATGGTAAGACTGAGATTTAGGAGCCAGGTATCAAACTATAAGACATTTCCAGGGGCAGATGTGGACTCAATTGGTTATGACCTGTAGATTAAAACTGAAGAAACTGCTAAAAGGTGGGAATTTGAGGAGATGGGACTTTTTTTTAAACTGAAAGAACCAGAGATTGTACAGAGTTTCAGGGAGAGCATAAAGGAACAATTGTCACGAATGGGCGAAAGAAATACAGTAGAAGAAGAATGGGTAGCTTTGAGGGATGAAGTAGTGAAGGCAGCAGAGGGTCAAGTAGGTAAAAAGACGAGGGCTAGTAGAACACCTTGGGTAACAGAAGAAATATTGAATATAATTGATGAAAGGAGAAAATATAAAAATGCAGTAAATTAAGCAGGCAAAAAGGAATACAAACGTCATAACTGAGTTCGACAGGAAGTGCAACATCGCTAAGCAGGGATGGCGAGAGGACAAATGTAAGGATGTAGAGGCTTATCTCACAAGGGCTAAGATAGATACTGCCTACAGGAAAATTAAAGAGACCTTTGGAGAAAAGAGAACCACTTGTATGAATATCAAAAGCTCAGATGGAAACCCAGTTCTAAGCAAAGAAGGGAAAGCAGAAAGGTGGAAGGTGGAAGGACTATACAGAGAGTCTATACAAGGGTGATGTAATTGAGGACAACATTATGGAAATGGAAGAAGATGTAGACGAAGATGAAATGGGAGATACGATACTGTGTGAAGAGTTTCACAGAGCACTGAAAGACCTAAGTCGAAACAAGGCCCCGGGAGTAGACAACATTCCATTTGAACTACTGACAGCCTTGGGAGAGCCAGTCCTGACAAAACTCTACCATCTGGTGAGCAAGATGTATGAGACAGGTGAAATACCCTCAGACTTCAAGAATATAATAAATCCAATCCCAAAGAAAGCAGGTGTTGACAGATGTGAAAATTACCGAACTATCAGTTTAATAAGTCACAGCTGCAAAATACTAACGCGAATTCTTTACACACGAATGGAAAAACTGTAGAAGCCGACGTCGGGGAAGGTCAGTTGGGATTCCGTAGAAATATTGGAACATGTGAGGCAATAGTAACTCTACGACTTATCTTAGAAGGAACCTACATTTCTAGCATTTGTAGACTTAGAGAAAGCTTTTGACAATGTTGACTGGAATACTGTCTTTCAAATTCTAAAGGTGGCAGGGGTAAAATACAGGGAGCGAAATGCTATTTACAATTTTTACAGAAACCAGATGGCAGTTATAAGTGTCGAGGGGCATGAAAGGGAAGCAGTGGTTGGGAAGGGAGTGAGACAGGGTTGTAGCGTCTCCCCGATGTTATTCCGTCTGTATATTGAGTGAAGTGGAAGGAAGACAAGGATTTGTGGTCAGATGAGTATCGGGTAATTCAACAGCAGCAGAAAATGGTATAACAGGTGTAGGATTCGTTGTGAATAGGAAGGTAGGGCAGAGGGTGTGTTACTGTGAACAGTTCAGTGACCGGGTTGTTCTAATCAGAATCGACAGCAGACCAACACCGACAACTATAGTTCAGGTATACATGCCGACGTCGCAAGTTGAAGATGAACAGATAGAGAACGTGTATGAGGTTATTGAAAGGGTAGTGCAGTATGTAAAGGGGGACGAAAATCTAATAGTCTAGAGATACGGGAAGATTTCAATTAGATTACATCATGGTCAGAGAGAGATTCCGAAATCAGACACTGGATTGTAAGGCGTACCCAGGAGCAGATATAGACTCAGATCACAATATAGTAGTGATGAAGAGTAGGCTGAAGTTCAAGACATTAGTCAGGAAGAATCAATACGCAAAGAAGTGGGATACGGAAGTACTAAGGATTGACGAGATACGCTTGAAGTTCTCTAACGCTATAGATACAGCAGTAAGGAATAGCGCAGTAGGCAGTACAGTTGAAGAGGAATGGACATCTCTAAAAAGCGCCATCACACAAGTTGGAAAGGAAAACATAGGTACAAAGAGGGTTGCTGCGAAGAAACCATGGGTAACAGAAGAAATACTTCAGTTGATTGATGAAAGGAGGAAGTACAAACATGTTCCGGGAAAATCGGGAATACAGAAATACAAGTCGCTGAGGAATGAAATAAATAGGAACTGCAGGGAAGCTAAGACGAAATTTCTGCAGGAAAAATGTGAAGATATCGAAAAAGATATGATTGTCGGAAGGACAGACTCAGCATACAGGAAAGTCAAAACAACCTTTGGTGACATTAAAAGCAACGGTGGTAACATTAAGAGAGCAACGGGAATTCCACTGTTAAATGCAGAGGAGAGAGCAGATAGGTGGAAAGAATACATTGAATGCCTCCATTAGGGTGAATATTTGTCTGATGTGATAGCAGAAGAAACAGGAGTCGATTTAGAAGAGATAGGGGATCCAGTATTAGAATCGGAATTTAAAAGAGCTTTGGAGGACTTACGGTCAAATAAGGCAGAAGGGATAGATAACATTCCATCAGAATTTCTAAAATCATTGGGGGAAGTGGCAACAAAACGACTATTCACGTTTGTGTGTAGAATATGAGAGTCTGGCGATATACCATCTGACTTTCGGAAAAGCATCATCCGCACAATTCCGAAGACGGCAAGAGCTGACAAGTGCGAGAATTATCGCACAATCAGCTTAACAGCTCATGCATCGAAGCTGCTTACAAGAATAATATACAGAAGAATGGAAAAGAAAACTGAGAATGCGCTAGGTGGCGATCAGTTTGGCTTTAGGAAAAGTAAAGGGACGAGAGAGGCAATTCTGACGTTACGGTTAATAATGGAAGCAAGGCTAAAGAAAAATCAAGACACTTTCATAGGATTTGTCGACCTGGAAAAAGCGTTCGACAACATAAAATGGTGCAAGCTGTTCGAGATTCTCAAAAAAGTAGGGGTAAGCTATAGGGAGAGACGGGTCATATACAATATGTACAACAACCAAGAGGGAATAATAAGAGTGGACGATCAAGAACGAAGTGCTCGTATTAAGAAGGGTGTAAGACAAGGCTGTAGCCTTTCGCCCCTATTCTTCAATCCGTACATTGAGGAAGCAATGATGGAAATAAAAGAAAGGTTCAGAAGTGGAATTAAAAAACAAGGTGAAAGGATATCAATGATACGATTCGCTGATGACATTGCTATCCTGAGTGAAAGTGAAGAAGAATTAAATGATCTGCTGAACGGAATGAACAGTCTAATGAGTACACAGTATGATTTGAGAGTAAATCGGAGAAAGACGAAGGTAATGAGAAGTAGTAGAAATGAGAACAGTGCGAAACTTAACATCAGGATTGATGGTCACGAAGTCAATGAAGTTAAGGAATTCTGCTACCTAGGCAGTAAAATAACCAATGACGGACGGAGCAAGGAGGACATCAAAACAAGACTCGCTATGGCAAAAATGGCATTTCTGGCCAAGAGAAGTCTATTAATATCAAATACCGGCCTTAATTTGAGGAAGAAATTTCTGAGGATGTACGTCTGGAGTACAGCATTGTATGGTAGTGAAACATGGACTGTGGGAAAACCGGAACAAAAGAGAATCGAAGCATTTGAGATGTGGTGCTATAGACGAATGTAGAAAATTAGGTGGACTGATAAGGTAAGGAATGAGGAGGTTCTACGCAGAATCGGAGAGGAAAGGAATATGTGGAAAACACTGATAAGGAGAAGGGACAGGAGGATAGGACATCTGCTAACTACGCAGAATCGGAGAGGAAAGGAATATGTGGAAAACACTGATAAGGAGAAGGGACAGGATGATAGGACATCTGCTAAGACATGAGGGAATGACTTCCATGGTACTAGAGGGAGCTGTAGAGGGCAGAAACTGTAGAGGAAGACAGAGATTGGAATACGTCAATGAATAGGTTACCACAGGAAAGGAATTCGTGGCGGGCCGCATCAAACCAGTCAGTAGACTGATGAAAAACAGTATATATATATATATATATATATATATATATATATATATATATATATATATATATATATATATTGAGACAGCAGTAAAGGAAACGAAAGAAAAATTCGGAGTAGGTATTAAAATCCATGGAGAAGAAATAAAAACTTTGAGGTTCGCCGATGACATTGTAACTCTGTCAGAGACAGTAAAGGACTTGGAAGAGCAGTTGAACAGATTGGATAGTGTCTTGAAAGGAGATATAAGATGAACATCAACAAAAGCAAAACGAGGATAATGGAGTGTAGTCGAATTAAGTCGGGTGATGCTGAGGGAATTAGATTAGGAAATGAGACACTTAAAGTAGTAAAGGAGTTTTGCAATTAGGGGAGCATAATAACTGACGATGGTCGAAGTAGAGAGGATATAAAATGTAGACTGGCAATGGCAAGGAAAGCGTTTCTGAAGAAGAGAAAATTGTTAACATCGAGTATAGATTTAAGTGTCAGGAAGACGTTTCTGAAAGTATGTGTGTGGAGTGTAGCCATGTATGGAAGTGAAACGTGGACGATAAATAGTTTGTACAAGAAGAGAATAGAAGCTTTCGAAATGTGGTGCTACAGAAGAATGCTGAAGATTAGATAGGTAGATCAGATAACTAATGAGGTGTTGAATAGGATTGGGGAGAAGAGAAGTTTGTGGCACAACTTGACTAGAAGAAACGATCGGTTGGTAGGAAATGTTCTGAGGCATCAAGGGATCACTAATTTAGTACTGGAGGGCAGCGTGGAGGGTAAAAATCGTAGAGGGAGACCAAGAGATGAATACACTAAGCAGATTCAGAAGGATGTAGGTTGCAGTAGGTACTGGGACATGAAGAAGCTTGCACAGGGTAGAGTAGCATGGAGAGCTGCATCAAACCAGTCTAAGGACTGAAGATCACAACAACAACAACAACAAGTGACTTATGAAAAAGAATGGGGTTTGCTCTGTTGGAATTCGTGATTGAAATGAGTTTAGGCAATTAACAGAGTTGGAGGTGGTATCATATTTCTTTAATTTCATATTTTTTGGATTTGTATTATTGTTAGGATTTCTTGCAGTTGAAGGTCATTCTTTTGTGTTAATTATTGGAAGTCATTCAGAATGCGTTAGGGTTGTATATTTAGGGTAATAAACGAATAGGTTTAGTCTGAGTTGTCTTTGTCAGGGAAAATTCTCTATTAGATTAAAGCTCAGTTTGACTAAGGCAATATCGCGAATAGACAACGGCCTTCTTATAGCACCCACTCCACATTTACCTAATACAAGATATAATAAGCGACTTCAGATGTCTTTATCCGGTACAGTCATTTAAATATCGTTCATGTCGAGTATGGGTTAACACTTCTGTAGCTGTGTTTGGTGGCTACCAATAACAGATACGTAATGCACTGATAATGTATGGTTTATAACGAAATCTGTCTTCTTCAGCAGCGTTAAAGTAAATTTTATTTTTTTTATTTTTTTACATATTTAGTGTAGAGCAAAATAGAGATGAGCGAGGGTTCGGTTCCTTCCAGAAGACTTCACCTGATCTCATGCATCAATCCATGTGTCACAGAGAGACTGACACGGAAACTCAGTATTTTTTTGTAATGCATATAAATGCTGCACCATAGCTCCCTGTCAAACTTTCAGGTATGGTAGTACTGACCAAAAGAAGAATGAAATGTGTAGTAATCATGTGTTCTAAAACGCATACCTTACGAGCTATAAGAGCTTATTTATCATCGCTACAGAATATATTCTAGAAACAATCCCCCCGGCTTTGGCTAACCCGTATCTCCACCGTATCTTTCCTTGCAGGAGTGTTAGTCTTGCAAAGTTTACAGGAGAGCTTCTGTGAAGTTTGGAAGGTAGGAGATGAGGTACTGGCAGAGATCGTGAATCGTGTTTGGGTAGCTCAGTTGGCAGAGCACTTGCCCGCAAAAGGCAAAGATCCCGTGTTCGAGTCACGGTCCAGCACGGTCCATCATCTTCCAGGAAGTTTCATATCAGTGCACACACCATTGAAGAGTAAAAATTCATTCTGGGAAGTGGTGTTTATCGCGTCAGAAATTCCGACAGAACGGACACCACTCGGGATGAAGAAGTTGGGGCACACACGGGAATAATTGGCTTGAAAGACATTGAAAGGAAATGGCGTGGGAAAGACATAGGAAGGAAGTAATGTCTTCCAGCCGCGGAAATGCAACGGCGAGAGTTGAAAATTCGTGCCAGACCAGCACTCGAAACCGGATGCTCCACTTCTCTAGAACAGTTGCCACGACCACGTTGACCCTGCGTGCATGCTTTCCGTCATACACAGATATCCCATTTATCGCTCACCAGACCGCAACAATCTCCATCCAAACACTACTCACAGATTTTTGATTCCTGTAGGAATTCGGTCATTAGTGTTACATCTGCAAGGAAATTTTTTCATCTAACAGCCATTGCACCCCTAGAATTACATATATGAGATGTGTCTGTTCTGTCTGTTACATCAGACACCACTCAATCTGTAATTCTGTGAGGGCAACAGCTCTTAGGTGAAAAAGACTCAGTGCGGTTGCATCACCAATGCCCGAATTCTTACGGGAATCAGAAATTTTCCAGTAGGGGATTAATAAGTGGGGGTCCTTGCGGCGCAGCGAGTGGGAAGCTGGGAATTTGTGTGTGATGGAAAACTTGTCCTGATGAATCGGAAATGCCAAAATGGGTTTTGGAGAATATCATTTGTTGTGTTGTAATAAGAAGGAGAAAGTATGTTTAGAGTTATTTAGCTTAAGAAGAATAGGTTCTTTTCTTTCCATAATAACTAAATGAAGGGTTTCACAGACTCATAAGAAAAGTGTCAACTCTAGTAGTAATTTATCTTCTTATTAAAACTGCAAGAAGTACAATTTATATTACGCTTGGCTAAGTGAGGCCGTACAAATTCAAATAATGAGCCAAGGGAATGGGTGACAAGAGATTCATCATTAATTCGTTTACTATCCATTTACAATTTAGAAGATCTTATTTGCAACAACGCAAATAACGTATTTGACACGAAAAACTAAGTCAACATTTGAGGAGACGCCTAGAAGCCTTTTAAATGCCACAATAACAGGCTCTTAGGAAGAGGAAGATTTTGTTCTAAAAAATAGAAGCGTTTAGTTAATTCTGAGAAGAAAAATTTCGTTAAAGATGAAAAAATTAAATGAAACAATAAATAAAAAATTTGGTTGAGGCGGTTAAGGTAACTGCTCTAGAGAAGCGAAGCGTCTGGGTTTCAGTCCCGGTATGGCACAAATTTTCAGTTCTCGTGGGTGGCTAGCAGTCATTATTTCCTTCCCATCTCTTTCCCACACCGTTTCCTTTCTATTCCTTTCATCTTTGTTATTCATGCTCGAAACATTTTTAGCCAAATTATAACCATGATTTCGAGCAGTGCAGTGTGCCGCTTACACGACCATTGTCTCAGCTCAACCTAATAATACGTGTATATTTTCTTAGGGCCTCATCAGAAGTTAATGACAGAAGAATGATGATAATATCATCATCCTTGTGTCATGAACTTCTACTGAAGCGATAAAAAATTATACAGTTATTATTAAGTTGAACTCAGACAGTGGTCATGTAAGCGATACAATTCATTGGTTTTCAGTTTGAAGAGTGGTTTGCAAACCTCTAAAAGAATTACAGCACTATGGGAATACTTTGAAAGTTTTTATTTTTTCTCTGGGAATATTAATGACCTCTTTGAATTTCTCTATGCTGTCCTTTACTGCTCTTTGTATGCACGTAAGGGGATAGGCTACAACCCAGTGTCACTTCCATAAAGAGTTATGAATGAAAAATTCGTGTCAAGCCAAAATGCTTAGTTTGTCACACGTACTGCACAGGCTATTTTCAATGCAACTGTTGCGTATATTGTACTACTGGTGGAAAATGTAAGTAGACTGCTCTTTATTTCAAACACCGAAAATAAACTCTGACCGAAGAGGCCTCGGATCGTTCAGCGGTACCTACCAACCGACGAGTCATTCTCAGTCTACAGCCGTCACTGTATGCGGATATGAAGGGGCATGCGGTCAGCAAACCGCTCTCTCAGCCGTTGTCAGTTTTCGTGTCGGAGTCGCTACTTCTCAATCAAGTACCTCCTCAATTGGCCTCACAAGCGCCGAGTACACCCCGCTTGCCAACAGTGTCAGACAGATCAGGACGGTGAACCATCCGAGTGCTAGTTAAGTCCTACAGCATTTAACTTCGGTAATCTGACGGAAGCCGGTGTTACTATTGCGGCAAGGCCGTTGCCCTATTATTTCAAAAGTAATCACCATTTCTGTTAACTTATTTATCCCATCATGAGACAACATCGTCAGTGCCCTAATGGAAAAATGTTTGCGGCTCCCAAAAGAACCAAGATTGTACCCAGACGTGCGCATCTTCATCCGAAGCAAATCAACGGCCCCGAATGTCTTCCTCAAGGGCACCAAACAAATGAAAACCGCATGGGGAGAGGTCGGTACTGCATGGAGTGTGTGTAAGGGCTACCCAGCAAAACTCCTGCAGTGCATTCGAAACGATCTTGGGCCAGGGACCACACATTGCCAAGATTGTTTTAGCTACGATTCAGAAGTTCCGCTGGGTGGCCGTTACACATCCTCCATACAATCCCGATACTTTTCCATGCGGTTTTCACATTTTTGGTGCCCTGAAGAAAGATATCGAATCATATATAACCCTTCGCTCGACGAAAGAACCGTACCCAAAGACTGGAAAGTTGCACAGGTCACACCAATATTCAAGAAAGGCAGTAGGAGTAATTCGCTAAATTACAGGCCTATATCGTTAACGCCGATATGCAGCAGTATTTTGGGACATATATTGTGTTGTAACATCTTGAATTACCTCGAAGGAAACTGTCTATTGACACACCGTCAACATGTGTTTGGAAAACATCGTTCCTGTGAAACACAACTAGCTCTTTATTCACATAAAGTGTTGAGTGCTATTGACAAGGGATTTCAGATCGATTCCGTATTTTTGGATTTCCGGAAGGCCTCTGACACGGTACCACACAATCGGCTAATAGAGTAATTGCATGCTTACGGAATATCGTCGCAATTATGTGACTGGATTTGTGATTTCCTGTCAGAGAGGTCACAATTCGTAGTAATTGACGGAAAGTCATGAGTAAAACAGAAGTGATTTCTGCCATTCCCCAAGGTAGTGTTATAGGCCCTTTGCTCCTTATCTATGTAAACGATTTGGGAAAGAATCTGAGCAGACGACTTCGGTTGTTTGCAGATGACGCTGTCGTTTATCGACTAATAAAGTCATCAGAAGATCAAAACATATTGCAAAACGATTTAGGAAAGATATCTGGATGGTGCGAAAATTGGCAGCTGACCCTAAATAACGAAATGTTTGAGGTCATCCACATGAGTCCTAAAAGGAATTCATAGAACTTCGGTTACACGATAAATCCGTCTAATCTAAAAGCCGTAAATCCAACTAAATACCTAGGTATTACAATTAAGAACTTAAATTGGAAGGAACACACAGAAAACGTTGTGGGGAAGACTAACCAAAGGCTGCGTTTTATTGGCAGCACACTTCGAAAATATAACAGATCTACTACGGAGACTGCATACTCTAGGCTCGTCCGTCCGCTTTTAGAATACTGCTCCGCGGTGTGGGATCCATACCAGATAGAACTGACAGAGTACATCGAAAAAGCTCAAAGAAAGGGAGCACGTTTTGTATTATCTCGAAATATGGGAGAGAGTGTCACAGAAATGATACGGAATTTGGGCTAAGAAAGGCGTTTTTCGTTGCGACAGAATCTTCTCACGAAATTCCAATCACCATCTTTCTCCTCCGAATGCGAAAATATTTTGTTGACACCGACCTACATAGGGAGAAACGATCACCACGATAAAATAAGGGAAATCAGAGCTCGTATGGTAAGATATAGGTGTTCGTTGTTACGGCGCGCTATACGAGATTGGAATAATAGAGAATTGTGAAGGTGGTTCGATGAACCCTCTGCCAGGCACTCAAATGTGATTTGCAGAGTATCCGTATAGATGTAGGTATAGAGATTCGTGGCCGGACGAAGATGTGCGGGCCTGGGTACGATCTCGGTTCCATAGCGAGCCGCAACCATTTTTCCGTTAGGGTATTGGCCGTGTTGTCTCTCCGTGGGATAAATGCGTTAACAATAATGGAAATTACTGTTGAGTAATAAACAATTTACTTACTTTTTTCCATCTGTCTCGTTTTCATTTGACTTTACCTTATACAGGGTGCCATTGGTCGTGACCGGGCTAAATATCTCACGAAATAAGCGACAAACGAAAAGACTACATGGAACGAAACTTGTCTATCTTGAAGGGGAAACCAGATCGTGCTATGGGTGGTTCCGCTAGATGGCGCTGCCATAAGTCAAACGGATATCAACTGCTTTTTTTAAACTAGGAACCCCCATTTATAATACATATTTCTGTAGTACGCAAAGAAATATGAATGTTTTAGATGGACCACTTTTTCCCTTTGTGATAGAAGGCGCTATAGTAGTCACAAACATATGGCTCACAATTTTAGGCGAACAGTTGGTAACATGTAGGTTTTTTAAATTAAAATACAGAACGTATGTACGTTTGAACATTTCATTTCGGTTGTTCCAAAATGATACATGTACCTTTCTGAACTTAACATTTCTGAGAACGCATGCTGTTACAGCGTGATTACCTGTAAATGCCACATTAATGCAATAAATGCTCAAAATGATGTCCGTCTACCTCAATGCATTTGGCAATACGTGTAACGACATTCCCCTGAACAGCGAGTAGTTCGCCTTCCGTAATGTTCGCACATGCATTGACAATGCGCTGACGCATGTTGACAGGCGTTGTCGGTGGATCACGATAGCAAATATCCTTCAACTTTCCCCACAGAAAGAAATCCGGAGACGTCAGATCCGGTGAACGCGCGGGCCACGGTATGGCGCTTCGACGACCAATCCAACTGCTATGAAATATGATATTCAATACCGCTTCAACCGCACGTGAGCTAGGTGCTGGACATCCACCATGTTGGAGGTACATCGCCATTCTGTCATGCAGTGAAACATCTTGTAGTAACATCGGTAGAACATTACGTAGGAAATCAGCATACATTGCACCATTTAGATTGCCATCGATAAAATGGGGGCCAATTAGCCTTCCTCCCATAAAGCCGCACCATACACCAACCCGCCAAGGTCGCTGATGTTGCACTTTTCGCAGCCGTCGTGGATTTTCCGTTGCCCAATAGCACATATTATGCCGATTTACGTTACCGCTGTTGGTGAACGACGCTTCGTCGCTAAATAAAAGCGTGCAAAAAATCTGTCATAGTCCAGTAATTTCTTTTGTGCCCAGTGGCAGAACTATACAAGACGTTCAAAGTCGTCGCCATGCAATTCCTGGTGCAAAGAAATATGGTGCGGGTGCAATCAATGTTGATGTAGCATTCTCAACAGCGACGTTT
Source organism: Schistocerca americana (assembly GCF_021461395.2). Classification (NCBI taxonomy): domain Eukaryota; kingdom Metazoa; phylum Arthropoda; class Insecta; order Orthoptera; family Acrididae; genus Schistocerca; species Schistocerca americana. The sequence continues at coordinate 123,889,649 of NC_060124.1, forward strand.
TTGAGATTCCCAATTCTCGCGCAATTTGTCTGCTACTGACGTGCGGAATAGCCGCGACAGCAGCTAAAACACCTACTTGGACATCATCATCTGTTGCAGGGCGTGGGTGGCGTTTCACACGTGGCTGAACACTTCCTGTTTTCTTAAATAACGTAACTATCCGGCGAACGGTCCGAGCACTTGGATGACGTCGTTCAGGATACCGAGCAGCATACATAGCACATGCCCATTGGGCATTTTATCACAATAGCTATACATCAACACAATATCGACCTTTTTCGCAGTTGGTAAACGGTCCATTTTAACACTTGTAACGTATTACGAAGCAAATACCGTCCACACTGGCGGAATGTTACGTGATACCACGTACTCATACGTTTGCAACTATTACAGTGGCATCTATCACAAGCTAAAAATGTGGTGCAACTAAAACATTCCTATTTCTCTACGTACTACACGAATATTTAATAAAAATGGGGGTTCCTACTTAAAAAAAAAAAAGCAGTTGATATCCGTTTGATCTATGGCAGCGCCATCTATCGGGCCAACCATAGCGCCATTTGGTTTCCCCCTTCAAGCTAGACGAGTTTCGTTCTTTGTAAAGTTTTCGTTTGATGCTTATTTCGTGAGATATCAATGGACCACCCTGTATATTCCTATCTACAACTATCAGTACAATCATTGAAGCGTATTGATACTTTCTTGCGTAGCTGTTTAAATTATTTTACCTTGCCTACAGTTTTAAGCATTGCTCTTTGCGGGTATTTACAAGTTTATGACACTAAGCTGATCGTCTAGACAAGTGAAACGTCATGATAAGACTTCGGTAACGGGGAGAGCTCAGTCAACGACGATAATGATTATTTTTTCCTCGCGGAGTGGGAGTAATGCGTCTTTGTCACTGAAACTCTGGCCGTTTCCCGCTATCCGAAACGAGCCGGCGGCAGCGGCCATCCGTCAAGGAAGCGTCAAGACGGGGACGAGATAGCGCCGGGCGCCCGCCATCAGATACCGGCCACGCCGCCGCCGCGGATCCCATTTCCCGCTCAGAGACTCGCCACTGTTTCGGAAGATAGGCTCCTCTTTCAGCGGCCGCCGCTTTGATGTGTGTATTTACTCCTGGCGACTGCTACACGGATCGCTCCCCCCGTCCTGTTCCCCCCCAAACAACTCGGGCGTCCGCTGTCGACAGCCTGGACGCTCCTGCTGACACGTTTCCCGCCGACGTCCGCGGACCTTAACTGGCGGCATATCTGGACCGTCCCAGTTTCCACAGGCGTCGCCGTCAGTAGCAGACATAATAACGCATGTGCAACACCTTAAACTAACGCAGAGAGTTCTAATATTCGTCTTTAAGAACCTTCAACATCGCAGCGCGTCAGCAATCGTGGGTTAATATATTAAAAAACTAAAAACCCGCCTCAATTGCGCAAAAAGCACCTAGTGTTAACCCAGGTTTCGGAGTGGATAACTACACCTTCTTCGTAACAACAATGAAACCCACTAGTGCCTAAGAAGACCTTCTTAGGACCTAGTGGGTTTTATTGTTGTTCTGAAGAAGGTGTAGTTATCCACGCCGAAACCTGGTTTAACACTAGGTGCTTTTTTCGAAATCGAGGCGGGTTTCTAGTTTTTTAATATATTCGTATTTCAAAAACTAGTTTTTTTCTTGTTGTTCAGTCATAAGACTGGTTTCGTTAGCTTTCCAAGCTAGTGGTTGCGCAACCCTCTTTCACACTACGACCTAGCTACATCTACATCTACGAGTGTTGGAACTTAAATAGTGGCAACTATTTATTCACAACCGATACAAAATAGTTACGTGTTTGCAACTGTTACTGTCTTTCAAAGTAGTCACCAGCGTTGCTTAGAACCCGTTGCCAGCGATGTGGAAGGCTTAGTATACCGTCAGCAGAGCCTGTTATGTTGATGGTGTGAATGGAGAGGTCTGCAGTTATGGTGATTCTTGCCGGCCGGTGTGGCCGAGCGGTTCTAGGCGCTTCAGTCTGGAACCGCGCGACCGCTACGGTCGCACGTTCGAATCCTGCCTCGGGCATGAATGTGTGTGATGTCCTTAGGTTAGTTAGGTTTAAGTAGTTCTAAGGGACTGATGACCTCAGATGTTAAGTCCCATAGTGCTCAGAGCCATCTGAACCATTTTTTAGTTATGGTGATTCTCGTGTACGACTGTGATGGTTCCAGAATGAGATTTTCACTCTGCAGCGGAGTGTGCGCTGATATGAAACTTCCTGGCAGATTAAAACAGTGTGCCGGACTGAGACTCAAACTCGGAACCTTTGCCTTCGCGGGCAAGTACTCTACCAAATGAGCAACCCAATCACAACTCACGCGCCGTCCTCACAGCTGTACTTCTGTCAGTACTTCGTCTCCTACTTTCCAAACTTTACAGAAGCTCTCCTGAAAAACTTGCAGAACTAGCACTCATTCAAAAAAAAAAAAAAAAAAAAATGGATATTGCGGAGACATGGCTTAGCCACAGCCTGGGGGATGTCTCCAGAATGAGATTTTCAATCTGTAGCGGAGTGTGCGCTGATATGACACTTATCTTAACGCATTACGTTCCTCCACGGCACACCGTCAATGCACATTATTACTGTTCGTTTTTGGAGCACCACCTGCGACCAGCTTTGCGAAAGAAGTGGCGACCCTTTCTGCGTAACCCACCCGTCTTTCTGCACGACAATGCGCGGGCGCATACAGCGCAAGTTGTGGCTGCTCTTTTCGGTCGATGGGACTGGGAAGTATTGTACCATCCACCATACTCCCCGGACTTAAGTCCTTGTGACTTTGATGTGGTTCCAAAGATGAAAGAACCACTTTCGCTTCAGAACTGTTCCAGAGATTCGACAGGCAGTAGACCGCACCATTCGCCCCCATCAACAGAACAGGCTGTGTTAACGGTATACTACGCCTTCCACGTCGCTGGCAACGGGTTCTACACAACACTGGTGACTACTTTGAAGAACAGTAACATGTACAAATATGTAACTCTTTTGTATCGGTAGTGAATAAATAGTTGCCACTATTTAAGTTCCAACCCTCGTACATACATACTTCGTTACTCACACCGCGTGATGCACGGTGGAGGGGACCTCGTACCACTACTAGCCACTATCTTACTAGTCATTTTCTTCCATACAGACTGTCTTGAATTTCGAGCAACCGCAGCCAAATGTCCACATTTTTATATGAAGGTGACAAACACTGCTCTGCGTGTTTTAAACCACGTCAGGTTTCACGCCACTTTAGGCACAGCCTCAGGTGATATAATTGTGTCTACAACATTATTTAACATTGATGTTATCTATTTGACAGACACTTCTAGCTGGTTTTAATTTTATCAGTGACTTGAAGGACAGTGAACGGCTTCAAGAAAGCGTAAAACAATGACGCGAAGGACAGGGAGAGGATTCAATAAAAGCGTTTAATCATGCCGTAGGCGCAATTATGTTACCTGAGGATGCCCCTAAAACTGTCGTGAAACCGGTCGTGAGTTTAATAATCATTCTACGGTCAGGGCGGTGTTTGTCGCCTTAAAAAAATACTTCTACCTGTTCCACTTGCTAATGGAGATAGGGGAAAACGCCTGTCTACGTACCTGCGTACGAGCTCCTATTTTCTCTTAACATATTGTCGTGGTGTTTACGCAAAATCTAAGTCGGCGACAGTAGAACATTCTGCTGTCACCCTCAAATACCGCTTCTCTAAATTTTCTCAATAGTCCGTTTCGAGAAGAAAGTCATCTTCCCTCCAGAACTTCCCATCTGTGTTCACCAAACATCTCCATAATAAAGATTTATTGAAATCCTTGACCACGGTTTCGGTATATGTAAATATATTTTCATCAGGCGCAAAAATACACTAAAATCACATCTAGCAGTGGATGTGCGTAAAATAATCGGGCCAAAGGCATCTCGACTGCAGGATGTGATTGTAGTGTATTTTTGCTTCTGATGAAAATATATTTACATATACCGAAATCGTGGTCAAGGATTTCAAGAAATCTTTATGCTGCAACTGTTTGGCTGTTATCATTTACCGTGAAGATTTTTAACAGTTGCTGCTTCATCCATGTTTAAAATTTTGATATCTCCGTACACTTGCGTTCTGATCGATCTAATCGCTAACAAATCTAGCAGCACGCCTCTGAATTGCTTCTTCTATGTCTTCCTTTATTTCGATCTGATAGGGATCCCATACACTCGAGAAGTACTTAAGAATGTGTTTCACTAGTGCTGTATAGTGCGATCTCTTTTATATACAACATGAGTTACATTTTCTCAAAATTCTTCCAATAAAACAAATCGACGGTTTGCCTTCCCTACCACTGTCCTTACGTTCTCACCCCATTTCACACTGCTCTGCAATTTCTCATCTAGACTAGAAGCCGTAAACTTTATTACGACCAAAATTAATATTCGATTATAAAGAATGACTTTGGATGAGAAACAATTATTTATTTGATCTGTTGCTATTACAGCTTTCCTTCTCCCACCTCCTGTTCTAGCAGGTGCTATTACTGTATTATTAACCGAAATTAAAACACATCATTCTTTGATCCTGCAGGTGGAGGCATAGATATTTAATGAATGTGACTGTGTCAAGCAGCACATTAGTAATCTTGCGTTGGAACGTTAGTGGATAGTTTTTCCCAAACATTTACATTAACTTACGTTTTCCTGTATCCAAACCAAGCTGTCATTCGTCACGCCAACTAAAAATTCTGTTCAGGTCATAAAGTCACTTAACGACGGCACCTTGCAGTACACCTCAGCGTCGTCAGCAAACAGCCGCAAACTGCTGCTCACCCGGCCAGTCAGATCATTTCTGTACGTAGAGAATAGGAGCCGTCCTGCGTTATTTTCCTGCAGCACTCCTGACGATACCATGGTCTCTGATGAACCCTCGCCCTCGGAGGACAACGTAATGGTTTCAATTATTTGAGAAGTCTTCGAGCCACACACATATCTGGGAACCTAATTCTCATGCTCAGACAATAGTGAACAGTCTGCAAAGTGGCAGACTGTATAGGACTACGGAATCTACCCGTTGCCTTCCAGGTGTCCTTCCATTGTTTGCAGGACACAATATGAGAAAAGAGCAACCTGAGTTTCTAATGAGCGACCTTTCTAATTTCCTGCTGATTCGTGAACATAAGCATGTTTGTCTCAACAACATTTTACATATTTGAAACCAGAATATGTTGAGAATTCAGCGGTAAAGCGCCGTTGAGGATATTGGTCTGTAATTATGAGGATCCATACTTTTACCCTTCTGGCGTAGGGGACTCATATGCTCTTTTTGCCGGTCGGTTGGGACTTCACGCTGGGCGTGAGATTCATGATAAATGGAAGCTAAGTAAGGGGCCATAGCGGCAGAGTACTCTTTGCAGAAGCGGACTGGGGTTCCATCAGGACCTAACGACTTACTAGTTTAAAACTCTTTCACTTGCATCTCTACGCCTTGGATGCCTATTACTACGTCTTCCATTCGAGCCTGCTTACTGTATTCATGCCCAGGTCTCCCTCCACAATTTTTAGCGCCAACACTTCCTTCCATTACCAAATTGACTAAGTACTGATGACTAAGGACGTGTCCTATCAATCGAACATTCCATTTACTCAAGTTTCCCCATTTCTTCCACTCTTCCAGTCTTATTCCCTCTTCGTAGATTACATACTGTATATTACCCGTCTTTCGCTATAGCTTACACCAATTTTTCTCAAGATTTCTAACATCTTGACCCTTTTTACGTAGTCCAACACTTTTTCAGGTCGGCAAGTCCGATGAACGTGTTTTGATTTTTGCTCAGTTTCGCTTCCATTATAAACTGCAACATCAGAATAACCTTTTTGGAGCTTTTACCTTTCTTAACGCCAGTCTGATAGTGATCTAACACATCCTTAGTTTTCTTTTCCATTCTTCTTGTCAGCAACTTGGATGCATGAGCTGTTCAGCTCACTCTACGATAATTCTTGCACTTGTCGGCTCTTGCGATCTTCGGAATTTTGTGGGTGTTTCCAAAAAAGTGTTGGTATATCGCCAGTCTCGTACACTCTACACACCAACGGGGACAGTCGTTTTGTTGCCTCTTCCCCGAAAGATTTTAGAAATGTTGTTTACCCATTCCGCCTTATCTGATTTTCTTCTTTCAAAGTTATTCTAAAGTCTTAATACTGGATCCGATATCCTTTCCATGTCGACTCGTCTTTTTTTTTTTTGTATCGCGTCATTATATAAATCCTCCTCCACCTCAGAGAGGACTTCAGTGTCCTCTTTCGCCCTATCCGTTCTCTGCTCTGCATTTAACAGTGCAATTCTGATTGCAATCCTAATGTTACTGCCCTTGCTTTTAATATAACCGAAGGTTGTTCTGACTTTTCTATACGCTGAGTGAGTCCTTCCGATAATCATTTCTTTTTCGATTTCTTCTCAATATTCATGTACCTATTTCGCCTTAGCGTCCCTGAACTTCTTATTTACTGGATATAAGCAACTAATCTTCAGCATTCTTCCGTGGTGCCACATTTCAAAACGTTCTAGTCTCATCCTCTCTGAACTATTATCGTCCACGTTTTGCTTTCGTGGGAATCTACAATCTAGACAAATACCATCAGAAAGACATCTAACACATCGGACCTTAACAAGTTCGTGTTATTAAACAATTTTACTTGTATTGCTAATCGGCATCTTACATCCCCTCTACTTCCGACATAGCCAACGACGTTGCTGCAATGGTATCATTGATTCCTGTCGGATCACAGAAGTTAAGCACTGTCGGGCTTGCCTAGCACTTGAATTGGTGACCGTCCAAGTTTGCCTTACGTTTTTGGCAGGCGGTATGCACTCAGCCCTTTTGAGGCCAACATAGGAGCTGCTTCACTGAAAAGAAGCGGCTCCGGTCACGGAAACTTATAACGGCTTGGAGAGCGGTACATGTACACCCAGTGATGCCTATTGTTTGAAGGTGACACGATGGTCGGTCGGTACCGTTGGGCTTTCCGAGGCCGGTTCGAATGTAGCTGGGTGCAACATCCGCCGCCATCAGTTGTAACTAATTTGCAACAAACTAGAATAGAATGCTGGTTGGTACTAGAATTCACCCATTCACAGTTTACGCACTGCCTACTGCGTTATGCGACCACGGTTCTCTGAAGACTAGAGGGTTTCACTTTGCCACTTGTTTGTACACTTCCATTTCTTGTTTCGAAACAGGTACTACATTTAGTTGCGTTACTACGGATATACCTGTTTTCGTTTTTACTACGCGAAATGAATGTTGGAGGAAAGGACTTCAGGAAAGAAAGGTTTGCTTAAGATAGACGTAATTACACATTTTCACCATCTCCGTCCGAAGGAGCCTTCTCACCGCAGTCTACTTCGATATATTTTGCCTGCGTGTGGTATTACCCTCAGACTTAAGAAAGAATATAATAGTTACCATTCTGAAGACATCAATTGCTCGTAACTGTCAATAAGCGGAACCATCAGTTTAATAAGTCGTGCTTGCAAAATACTGACATGAATTATTTACAGAAGAATGGAAAAACTCTCTGAGAAGATCAGCTCGTATTCGGGAGAACTGTAGCAGCACGTGTGGCAATAGTGACCTTGCGTCTAAGCTTAGAATATAGGTTCTACAAATGATTAATCAGGTCGAAACACTAATATACCGTAATTATCACCACTATCGTCTTATTGGAAAACACAATTTACAGAATCGTCAAGGGCATTTTAAAAGCATTGAAACTCCAACTTACTATCTTTTGCTATAGAGAGCTTATGTTTCATCTCAGGGATCACCAGACGGTAGCCTATATCTTTATTTCCATTACAAAATTATAAAATATAAAAGTCTATGTCACAGCCATAATTAAAAACTAGTACTTCACATGGATTGCAAACTATTCTTTTCAGACAAAAGTTTAGTTTTGAAAAATATATCTTTTTTTTAAACAAAAGCACTCCATGCTAATTTTTTCCTTTGTTACAACTGTTGGTATTTGCTTATAATTATAGCACGTGTCTTCTATGGGCTGCTATTTGAAATCTTACACAGTAAGGGTATCTTTGTTTCCTACTGCCATAACCACAAATATGAACACAAAAATTACTCTTTAGCTAGAGAAAGGGAATGATGGAGAGATTCCAGCAATAATTTCGTAGCAAATTTGGTCTCCTTCTTTCTTCTGACATTCCCCAAAAAATGATGATATACATGGCGTAAACTATAGAAAAAAAAAGAACAGAAAGGACATACTTTTTGCACTGAAGGTCGAACACATTGCGTCAGTAATCCGCCAGGAACCACTTAGTAAGCAACAATGTAAAAAAACTTAATACAATTTGCATTTTATAACAAAGAATAAAAAGTATTGCGAGAAGTGCAACAGGAAACCACGTTCACAGTGACGTGACCAGTCAGAACGCCAACGTTATATCACTTGTCCATGGCCCCAATTACCAAATACATATGTGCATGTAGGTGGGGAAATTCATAAGCAAGACAGTCGAATTTCATAGTAAAATCCTTCAGCTGTCTTTGATTTTGCACAACGCTGCTTGTTTCGATTATAGACCATCTTTAACGAAGAAATTCAAAACATTAGAGATCGTACAGTTTGACAAGACAGTGTAAGGCTATAAACATCGTACTTAGAGATATAAATGGCATGAATGTTACACCATGATGTAAATCGTTGCAAGTTACTGTTGTAGGTCAATCATAGCCAATAAAACTGTGAGAAATATAATAATTTTACAAAGCAATTGCCACCAGAAGATTTATTGACATCGAAAGTCAATAACAAACAAACGAAAATTGGTCAAGAAGTACCTGGCAAACAGGCAAAGATGAAAACATGTTAAAGATAAAAACAGTCCAGCTGAAGCTAACAGGTGAAGTTTTAACCTAACGAACAAAGAGGAACAAGGTAGTCTTTGATTGAAAGTAAGAACTTAAATTTGTGTAATGGATCGTAATATTAAGTGCACAACATAAAGTTTGACTTTCTTTCTTTCTTCTTATGATGTACACTTTGTTTCACAGATGCAAGTTGTTTACTTTCAACCTGACTACGTTGTGCCACTTTGTTTCTTAGGTTAAAGCTTCACTTGTTAGTGTTTTCATCCTTAACATAGCATTATCTATGCCGTTTTCCATGCGCTACTTGACTTATTTTCGTCTGATTGACTTTTAATGTGAACAAACATTCTGGTGACAATTGCTATTTAGAATTATTGTATTTCTGACAATTTTACAAACTATCGTTGGCCTACAAGAGTAACTTGTAATCGTTTATATAATGGTTTAACATTCCTGCCATTCATGCTTGTTAGTACAGTATTAATAACCTTACATTAACTTGTCAAATTGTACAATTTCAAACGTTTTGGATTTTCCCTATATTTCCTCTAAGCTTAAAAATGGTTTATAACCGAAACTAATAGTCCTGTGCAAAAGAAGACAGCTGAAGGTTTTCAACACGAATTTCAACAATTACCAAATATTGTCCTCAGACACACTTTCAACGAACTGAAATCATGAATTATTGTTGTCTCGGAACTGCTAAGGTTGTGAGCTTGATAAGTGTAAATAAAATTTCTACAGCTTCGAATGTTAAAAGGATTCCATCTGATCCAAAATGGAACACGTGACCTTTGACCTTGATTTTCTTAAACCGAATGTACTGTGACTTAAACTCAAATGTTTTTTTTTTTTCGGTCTTTGATCACAATATACATTCCTTCGATGATGACCAGTTGCAGTCAGTAATGACCATATTCAGATCTATAATAAAGCAAAATAATATACACCTAGTGAGCAGTCTATCTTTCAAAACAATGCAATATTTCATATCACAATATAGTCTTATAAAAACTGGGAAATGTACAGATAGAATAAGGAAAGCGTACCTATTCTACACCACGTCCTAATGTGATTAAGCCGTAATGGCATTTTCAGAAAACATAAATACACTCAGCAAAGCATCCTCAGGTAGTACTAAAATATGGTGTAAAACAGGCCGCACCGTGCACTATGTCACTTGGCAACCGGCGTTATTTTACAAAACCTACTGAAGTGCAGTAGCTACCACACATCTGTTTGCTTATGTGTGTCATAGATGTCGCTACTGTGGGCTTAGATGTATTCTTCGATTACGTAAGAATCTCAACTATTCGAAAGGACTTACTTTTGAGTATGTAGCTTTTTGTTGTGGAAGTCATTAAATGTGATGCGACCATCGATAACAGTGCATCTTTTTAGCCTCTACCTATGATTTGTCTATGTTTTTCAGGCATTCCCTACTGCGAAACAGAGGGCGAGAAGAAGGGTTGGAGTTTTTATTTGGGGCGATACTGCCACCCACACCCCTCCCACCTTCGGTCTCCCGCTCCGCCCCCACTTTCGCTTTAGGTGACGAGACCCTACGCGGAAGCAACGCTTCTCTGTTTGTTTTTAGTAAACCGACGCGGTCCTTTGTGCAGTCCAAACGATTGCTCTGACTCTCGAATTCACCCTCGGTTATCCGAATAGGCCCGTTTGAGTGTTTACGTATGCAAATGGCCTGAACAAAATAAATCCGCAAACATTCGGTTTCTGCTGGTAGGGTAAATAGCGGCACATCGCTTGGGCGTTCTGGGGGAGTGTGGGTGGGCTGCCGTCTGCCCGGGCGTGGCAGTCATGCGAAACGGGGTGGTGGACAGTGACGGCTCACTGTTCTCTTTCACTCTTACCCTATGTCCTATCCCCTTGTCATCCCTACGCCCCACTCTCTCACATAGTCTCATTGGGCTGCCCCCCCCCCCCCCCCCCCCCCTTCTCTCTCGCTCTCTCTCTCTCTCTCTCTCTCTCTCTCTCTCTCTGTTCGTTGCTCTCGTGTTAGTCTCTCTCCTCTCTTTGTGTCTTTACGTAAATCACCTCTCCGGCAGCCGGCCGAAAAACAAGATAATTTTGGTGTCATGAGGAGATGGACGTTATCAGAGATGGAACACTATCTCTGTCGGACGAGACTGTGAACGAGAGGTGACCGTGGTTGATGAGATGCTACTGTGAAAATCGCAGAGGTGTTTCTTGGAATGAAGTACAGATGGCAGCAAAGTGATCCAGAGATATTATTACACTACAATAAGTCCAACGTGCTAACGTATGATGCATTGTTGGTATGCATTTGTGTACAAGTAATCTTCCTCGTGGATTTTTGTTAACCTTTGATAACTTTTATCTCTGTCGCTAACTTTGCCACTTTGGAGTTACAGGTGTAGAATGGGCACATACTATGAGCACAAGCAAATGGAGCAATAGCTAACAGCAGGAAACACTAAAAGAGCATCAAATTTTGGCAAAATGATATCTCGTTCTTAACTCATGAACATGTGAACACGAAATACCGCTTAAGACTGTGAAGATGGGCCCCGTGGCCGATATCGGTTATGATTGTGTCTAAAAAGGTGAATGTGCCAAGAAATAAAACTTAAGAACCATCGTTACCTGAGTGTTAATGTCTCAGAAAAAGGCAATGGATGCATTTTCTGTGCATGACACAGACGACGATGACGGAAGAACGAGTTTCGTCGAAAGTATTGACAACACGTCGGACAGTGTGTAGTTCCCTAAAGGCACGAGGGCTTGCTTCCGTAACTACAATAAATATGAATAATTGTGATCGGAACTAGTTATTCCGTAATAATTTCAGTATGCGCACCACGGATCCACGCGGTATATTTTTCGTGAAAACTTCAGAATAAAAATAGTATGAATGTGTAATTTTATTATAAATACTTTCAATACAGTGGTCACTCAGAGTGGTGTGATGCTTATAGAACAAAATCACAAGTCTGGATCATCACTGGCCTCTGTATGCCTCATAAGCCAACTACGTAATTGCTTTGCACTGTTTTTTCGCCTCCGACGCTGCCATAGCCTCACATTGACTCGGCACTGGGTATTTTACGCTTTTTGAATCATTTCGAGGCGAAATTTCGTCTAACTTGCGTTTTCTATTATTCCTAGGACATCTGCGAGTTACATGAGATGATGCCTTTCTGTTTAATACCGATTTTCTCTCATATACCACTGTTGTCACTCTCTGGATCTTAATAGTGCTCCGCAGACTCTTCACAATGGCAGCCGAATCAATGTCTAAACGCGTTTGCACGGTACTGTGATTTATATCTTACACAAAACTGACGAGCATCCGCCTTCACTTGTACAACACTACAGGAAAAACAAATACTGAGCGACGAATACCTAGAGACGTGATCTATCCGTTAGGAGATCAATAATTGTCTACGGATTTTAGCCTCATAATTATTAGCAATTCAGATCTAATGGTAGTCACACAAGGAATGTCAGCGAACGAGCGAACAGTTTTCCTGTCAACGAGCGAACAGACGTTTTCGTGTCAGAAACAATGTGAATCTGATATATAGGTGTGTATAAACACACCTACTGAGTATGTCGGTTGTACGAAACAGCTCTTTTGAGAGGAACAACAACCACTATAGCTTCATTTGCAGAAGGTGCAGACAATGCAGCCAGAAAACTTCCCAATCTCGAGTGGGACGAAACTGATTCCTACACCAATGTGTAGCAAACCATAACCTTCCTGCATCATCCTTTCTTGAACTGCAATCTCTCGTCTCAGACTATCCTCCTTTCTCTTACTTTCTCATGATGGCAGCTTTCGATGTTAACCTGGCTTTTCTGTTTAGCAAAAGTGACAAAAAAGCAGATTACAGAGTACCTGACGGCTCAACACAAAAGTTTTGTCTCAAGTACAGATAGTGCTGAGGATCAGTGGACAAAGTTCAAAACCATCGTACAATATGCGTTAGATGAGTATGTGCCAAGCAAGATCGTACTGGATGGAAAAGAGCCACCGTGGTACAACAACCGAGTTAGAAAACTGATGCGGAAGCAAAGGGAACTTCACAGCAAACATAAACATAGCCAAAGCCTTGCAGACAAACAAAAATTACGCGAAGCGGAATGTAGTGTGAGGAGGGCTATGCGAGAGGCGTTCAATGAATTCGAAAGTAAAGTTCTATGTACTGCCTTGGCAGAAAGTCCTAAGAAATTTTGGTCTTATGTCAAAGTGGTAGGTGGATCAAAACAAAATGTCCAGACACTCTGTGACCAAAATGGTACTGAAACAGAGGATGACAGACTAAACGCCGAAATACTAAATGTCTTTTTCCAAAGCTGTTTCACAGAGGAAGACTGCACTGTAGTTATTTCTCTAGATTGTCGCACAGATGACAAAATGGTAGATATCGAAATAGACGACAGAGGGATAGAGAAACAATTAAAATCGCTCAAAAGAGGAAAGGCCGCTGGACCTGATGGGATACCAGTTCGATTTTACACAGAGTACGCGAAGGAACTTGCCCCCCTTCTTGCAGCGGTGTACCGTAGGTCTCTAAAAGAGCGTAGCGTTCCAAAGGATTGGAAAAGGGCACAGGTCATCCCCGTTTTCAAGAAGGGACCTCGAGCAGATGTGCAGAACTATAGCCCTTATCTCTAACGTCGATCAGTTGTAGAATTTTGGAACATGTATTATGTTCGAGTATAATAACTTTTCTGGAGACTAGAAATCTACTCTGTAGGAATCAGCATGGGTTTCGAAAAAGACGGTCGTGTGAAACCCAGCTCGCGCTATTCGTCCACGAGACTCAGAGGGCCGTAGCCACGGGTTCACAGGTAGATGCCATGTTTCTTGACTTCCGCAAGGCGTTCGATACAGTTCCCCACAGTGGTTTAATGAACAAAGTAAGAGCATATGGACTATCACACCAATTGTGTGATTGGATTGAAGAGTTCCTAGATAACAGAAAGCAGCATGTCATTCTCGATGGAGAGAAGTCTTCCGAAGTAAGAGTGATTTCAAAAATGGCTCTGAGCACTATGGGACTCAACTGCTGAGGTCATTAGTCCCCTAGAACTTAGAACTAGTTAAACCTAACTAACCTAAGGACATCACAAACATCCATGCCCGAGGCAGGATTCGAACCTGCGACCGTAGCGGTCTTGCGGTTCCAGACTGCAGCGCCTTTAACCGCACGGCCACTTCGGCCGGCAGAGTGATTTCAGGTATGCCACAGGGGAGTGTCGTACGACCGTTGCTATTCACAATATACATAAATGACCTTGTGGATGACATCGGAAGTTCACTGAGGCTTTTTGTGGATGATGCTGTGGTACATCGAGAGGTTGTAACAATGGAAAATTATACTGAAACGCAGGAGGATCTGCAGCGAATTGACGCATGGTGCAGGGAATGGCAATTGAATCTCCAATGTAGACAAATGTAATGTGCTGCGAATACATAGAAAGATAGATCCCTTATCATTTAGCTACAAAATAGCAGGTCAGCAACTGGAAGCAGTTAATTCCATAAATTATCTGGGAGTACGCATTAGGAGTGATTTAAAATGGTATGATCATATAAAGTTGATCGTTGGTAAGGCAGATGCCAGACTGAGATTCATTGGAAGAATCCTAAGGAAATGCAATCCGAAAACAAAGGAAGTAGGTTACAGTACGCTTGTTCGCCCACTGCTTGAATACTGCTCAGCAGTGTGGGATCCGTACCAGATAGGGTTGATAGAAGACATAGAGAAGATCCGACGGAGAGCAGCGCGCTTCGTTACAGGATCATTTAGTAATCGCGAAAGCGTTACTGAGATGATAGATAAACTCCAGTGGAAGACTCTGCAGAAGAGACGCTTAGTAGCTCGGTACGGGCTTTTGTTGAAGTTTCGAGAACATATATTCACCGAGGAGTCAAGCAGTATATTGCTCCCTCCTACGTATATCTCGCGAAGAGACCATGAGGATAAATTCAGAGAGATTAAAGCCCACACAGAAGCATACCGACAATCCTTCTTTCCACGAACAATACGAGACTGGAATAGAAGGGAGAACCGACAGAGGTACTCCGCCACACACCATCAGGTGGCTTGCTGAGTATGGATGTAGATGTAGATATCCTCTAGTTCCTGCCTTCCTTTTCCATTATGTACATTTATTTATCTTTTATCACTTTTCAGCTGAAGCGATTTTTGGTCCCTGTTTCGGTTCACCTTCATTATCAAAATAATTTCTGTGTTGCTGACCGACTGGGAAAACCATTTAAATACAGTGTTCAAGATCACCTGCTTACATTGCCAGTGTAGTACCATATATGTGCTTAAGGGACAATGCAGTAGCCAATCAGACGTGTTGAAGTTGTTATATAGTCTTTGGGTGGAGCCCCCTGATACCACAGTGATCACACTGCTTAAGCCCGAGCTTCTAGCTTCCCGCCCGCATCTCGTGGTCGTGCGGTAGCGTTCTCGCTTCCCACGCCCGGGTTCCCGGGTTCGATTCCCGGCGGGGTCAGGGATTTTCTCTGCCTCGTGATGGCTGGGTGTTGTGTGCTGT
The DNA here is from genome assembly GCF_021461395.2 of Schistocerca americana. Taxonomy (NCBI): domain Eukaryota; kingdom Metazoa; phylum Arthropoda; class Insecta; order Orthoptera; family Acrididae; genus Schistocerca; species Schistocerca americana. Next base: position 123,905,094 of record NC_060124.1, read on the forward strand.
CCTTAGGTTAGTTAGGTTTAATTAGTTCTAAGTTCTAGGCGACTGATGACCTCAGCAGTTGAGTCGCATAGTGCTCAGAGCCATTTTTTTGCTAGCTTCCCACGCATGACAAGGAGTATAGTCCACGCAGAATGCCGGGGCCAGTAGATGTGCAGAAGGCAGGACACGCGTGGGGAGAGCGTAAATGGTGGGCAATAAGGGCAAGGGGAAATGCCGAATGTTGAATTGCCGTTCTGAACTGAAGCCTAAGCTCACATTTAAATGAAGGCCATCCACACCCACGCTTGCATGGTAACCATTCAGAAAGATCTACTGTCACCTCTACTTTCATTAGCATCTAAAAAGAATTCTGCAGAAAATACAGTGATTTATTTTCACCTAGCTTTTAACCATTTGTATCTTTCAGAGAAGCGTCATGAGTGACGAATTTTGAGTAAAACCTACGCATTTCTCTGATTGCTATGTTAAAATATGCTTCTATTGCTCAACCACAGCGGGGTTTACACAGTCTCACCTCTCTAACATGTTGCGCAGACACAACTGTGAGAGATTTCTGAACCAGTGCTTTATTAAGTAAGGTCAGTAGCTTACAAATAACCTCATCCTCGGTACAAAGGGACGTGTAACGTCTTTACTTATGTTGCCCAAAACTCACAGCAATTCTCGTTTCACCAACTATCGACAGTCCTTAAAAATTACATTCTTTCATCAAAAAGTCTGTAGTTACTGAAATAGCATGATAGATAACTAAATTTTACATAATAACGATATTGTAAAATAGTTTCGTCTTTGCGTGCTATTATTTGTCAGTCTCATTTAGATATATGAAACCGGTTGCGAAATATGAGGAATGTTTTGGATATTTCATTTTATTGCTGGCGTGGTGCGATCGCAGATGAGTGTGCTGCATTCCTCGAGATTGGTGGCAGATAGATACCTCTACATAAATCTAAAGAAAAATTCATTATGTTAGCTAAATTTCACATGTAACAACTTATTATGTAATATGTACCAAATGCAAAATGATAGCGATCTCTATTTCTCAATCCATGCTTTTCCGAATTTCACGCTGGGTCCTACTTCCACATAAATACCACAGTAATTAAGACCATTAATGAAATGATCGGCACATCATCATGAACCTGACATATAAAGCCACACTGAAGCGACAAAGAAACTGGTATAGGCATGCGTATTCAGAGATTTGTAAACAGGCAGAAAACAGCACTGCGTTCGGTAACACCTATATAAAACAACAAGTGTCTGGCGCAGTTGTTAGGTCGGTTACTGCTACTACAATGGCAGGTTATCAAGATTTGGAGCGTGGTGTTACAGTTGGCGCACGAGGGATGACACACAGCATCTCTGAGGTAGTGATGAAGTGGGGATTTTCCCGTATATATATATATATATATATCCACTTTTATCGTACACATGATATCTGTTTTGGGTGATCTATGTTATCCTTTAAGTGTTTTGATCCAAAGTCCTTAATTAACTTTTGTACACGGGGTCAGCTCGAACTGCTGTGACAAACTTTCCGAGGTTATTCAGTCGTATTTTCTGAGTTTCATATAACGGTTCCATGGTCTCTGGTAACTCGTTAGAGAACAATTATATATACATATATATATATATATATATATATATATATATATATATATATATTATACCAGGTGATCGAAAAGTCAGTATAAATTTGAAAACTTAATAAACCACGGAATAATGTAGATAGAGAGGTAAAAATTGACACACATGCTTGTAATGACATGAGGTTTTATTAGAAACAAAAAAAAGTATTGCTAGACGCGTGAAAGATCTCTTGCGCGCGTCGTTTGGTGATGATCGAGTGCTCAGCCGTAACTATCGTCATGCTTGGCCTCCCAGGTCCCCAGATCTCAGTCCGTGCGATTATTGGCTTTGGGGTTACCTGATGTCACAAGTGTATCGTAATCGACCGACATCTCTAGGGATGCTGAAAGACAACATCCGACGCCAATGCCTCACCACAACTCCGGACATGCTTTACAGTGCTGTTCAAAACATTATTCCTCGACTACAGCTATTGTTGAGGAATGATGGTGGACATATTGAGCATTTCCTGTAAAGAACATCATCTTTGCTTTGTCTTACTTTGTTATGCTAATTATTGCCATTCTGGTCAGATGAAGCGCCATTGTCGGACATTTTTTGAACGTTTGTGTTTTTTCGGTTCTAATAAAACCCCATGTCATTCCAAGCATGTGTGACAATTTGTACCTCTCTATCCACATTATTCCGTGATTTATTCAGTTTTCAAATTTATATTTACTTTTTGATCATGTTTCGTCATGTCACCTCTTAAACACTGGATAAATATACTTACTATCTGGAAATAATTACTGAGGGGGTAAGAACTATCGTTCAGAGGGGCGGGTGCGAGGATGAAACAGAAGCATACCCGAAAACGGGCAAATTCTCAGGCTATATTCATTCAGTGTCAGAGAATGAGACTGAGCGACTAGCAACAAACTTCAAGCATAATTTCAAACCCTTACAAGACTTTCTTCACTAACACCCCTCCGTCTCCCCTCCGCACTAAATGATGGAGGGAAAAATTTATCGCTTACTACATTTTTGCTGTTCATGATATAAAACTGCTGTATTAGGCACGATCTTTTAATTTTTTGTTTCCTTACTACTAACTCTGGCTCCTACACTTTTTGTGAACAGATTCACATACTCCAGTGAATGTACTTGCAAAAATATATCATTGTATAGCACTTAGTTCAGGAGATACACTATGTGATCAAAAGTATCCGGACACCTGGCTGAAAATGACTTATAAGTTCCTGGCGTCCTCCGTCGTTAACGGTGGAATTCAATATGCTGCTGTCTCACCATTGGCCTTGATGACATCTTCCATTCTCGCAGGCATACGTTCAATCAGGTGCCGGAAAGTTTCTTTGGAAATGGCAGCCCATTCTTCACGGAGTGCTGTACTGAGGGGAGGTATCTATGTTGGTCGGTGAGACCTGGCACAAAGTCAGCGTCCCAAAACATCCTACAGGTGTTTTATAGAATTCAGGTGAATACTCTGCGCAGGCCAGTCGATTGTTGGGATGTTATTGTCGTATAACCACTCCGCCAGAGGCCGTGCATTATGAACAGGTGCTCGATAGTGTTGAAAGATGCAACTGTCATGCCCGAATTGTTCTTCAACAGTGGGAAGCAAGAAGGTGCTCCAAACATCAATGTAGGCCTGTGCTATGGCAGTGCCACGCAAAACAACAAGGGGTGCAAGCCTCCTCCGTGAAAAGCACGACCACACCGTAACTCCAACGCCTCTGAATTTTACTGTTGACACTACACACGCTGGCAGATGACGTTCACCGGACATTCGCCATACCCACACCCTGCCATCTAATCGCATTTTGGAATTCCTTTGTGATGGTCTGGATAGATGTCTGTTTATCACACATTACGACCCTCTTCAACTGACAGCGGTCTCTGCCAGTCAACAGACGAAGTCAGCTTGGACGCATTTGTGCTGCACGTGTCCCTTCACGTTTCCACTTCACCATCACAACGGAAACAGTGGACCTAGGGATGCATAGGAGCGTCGATATCTCGCGTACATACGTATGACACAAGTGACACCCAATCACCCTGACCACGTTCGAAGAGCGTGAGTTCCGCGGAGAGAGTCCCATTATACTCTTTCACGATTTCTAATGACTACTGAGGTCGCTGTTATGGAGTACCTTGGAGTAGGTGGCAGCGCAGTGCACCTAGTACGAAAAACGTTTGTTTTTTTGGGTGCCCGGATACTTTTGATCACATAGTGAATGACATCGTAAATACTGAGGTACGTGAAAAACTGCCACATCACGCATCACTTTTTAATTTATGACTTACTTGCTATACTTCTATTCGCAACATATTTCGTGTACAGTATCTACATGTAATGCAACATGTAATGCATACCATGTAATGCTATCTTATTACATAATTGTAAGACACATAGTTAAGGAGATATGATGTCATAAACATTAAGATGCGTCGAAAACTGCTGCATGTTGCATGACGTTTGCTTTTATTTCTTCTGTACTACTAACGCTATTCGAAACATATCGCAGACAGTAACCAGTTACGCCGATAAATTTACCTACAAAATAATATAGTTTTAGGACTAATAGTTCAGGAGGTATGACCTTATAAATAGTGATACGTGTGAAAAAGAGACTTCGGGGCGAAATTCACTAGAGATACAGATGAAATACGGATACAAATATCAGTGAAATGTATTAGATATATGCGACATATAGAGGGTGTTACAAAAAGGTACGGCCAAAATTTCAGGAAACATTCCTCACACACAAAGAAAGAAAATATGTTATGAGGACATGTGTCCGGAAACGCTTACTTTCCATGTTAGAGCTCATTTTATTACTTCTCTTCAAATCACATTAATCATGGAATGGAAACACATAGCAACAGAACGTACCAGCGTGACTTCAAATACTTTGTTACAGGAAATGTTCAAAATGTCCTCCGTTAGCGAGGATACATGCATCCAGCCTCCGTCGCATGAAATCCCTGATGAGCTGATGCAGCCCTGGAGAATGGCGTATTGTATCACAGCCGTCCGCAATACGAGCACGAAGAGTCTCTACATTTGGTATCGGGGTTGCGTAGTCAAGAGGGTTGAGGTCAGGAGAGCGTGGAGGCCATGGAATTGCTCCGCCTCTACCAATCCATCAGTCACCGAATCTGTTGTTGAGAGGCGTACGAACACTTCGACTGAAATGTGCAGGAGCTCCATCGTACATGAACCACATGTTGTGTCGTACTTGTAAAGGCACATGTTCTAGCAGCACTGATAGAGTATCCCGTATGAAATCATGGCGGTGAATCGAGGAAGTACAGTACATACTGACGAAAATAAAATGAGCTCTAACATGGAAATTAAGCGTTTCCGGACACATGTCCACATAACATCTTTTCTTTATTTGTGTGTGAGGAATGTTTCCTGAAAGTTTGGCTGTACCATTTTGTAACACTCTGTATGTGACACGTGTGTACACAGGCAAACCCAGGGGTAAAAACTCTTCTCAAGTCTATGGAACGGTTTCAGCTAAATTTTTTACATATTTTCCTTATTATCTGGAAAAAATACTGTGTTGGTAAGAATCAGCAACCTCTTATCTGGTTTGGGGAAAGGGGAGATATATGGAGATGGTAGATAGAGGAGGGAGGGGAGGGGGAGGAATGGATTGAGAATGGGGAAAGGAAGAGATGAATTGAGAGAGGAGGGAGAAGGAGATGATAGAAGAAGGACGACGAGATGAGCAGAAAGTGGAGGGAGGAGACAATGGGGCAAGGAGGAGATAGATGGGCCAGGGGAGATGAACTCAGTGGGGGTGTAGAAGATTGGTAGTGGGGGAAGGTGCGAATGGATAAGTGGGGGGGGGGGGGGGGGGAAGCAGGTGGACAAAGAGAGTGGTGAGCAAGATATGGACGGACAAAGCAATTACTAGCAGATAGATAGAGAGAGGAGCATCAGGAGGTGGATAGAGAGAGGGGTGTGTACGGGGACTGATAGAGGGGGGTGGGGGAGAAGCAGATGGACAGAGCGGAGGGCAGAGGATGTGGAGAGAGAGAGAGAGAGAGAGAGAGAGAGAGAGAGAGAGAGAGAGAGAGAGAGGGGGGGGGGGAGGGGGAAGGATATAGACTAACAGAACTGGAATAAATATATACACTAGCAACTCTGAGTGCTCAGCTAGAGAAGATATGAAAAGATATGGAGTGTGTGTGTCTGTACGTTGAAGCGAGAAATTCTCAGTAAAGAGCTTGAGATATGATTTTGTGTGAGGACGAGATTCGTGCACGCTGGCGGGAACGCAGCCGCCGTTGGCACAGGCAGCTCCTTCGCTGGCGGCGCGCGTATTCAGTGCGGCGCTATCTGGATTCCGGCCGGTACAGCGCCGGCACTCCCTCCGTGCCGTCTGTTGGCGCAGCCGCCAGCCAGCAGGCACTAGCTACCCGGCGCGTCGCCGCCATAAAGACTTTATCGCCGAATGTAATGGAATGTTCCCGCCGCTCCCGAAATAGCCGGCTCGTTTAATGGCCGCCTTGGTTGTCGGTGAGTGACGGCCGACCCACTTCCCAGGGGGCCAGCCGCCACTGCAGCTCTCAATGATGACTGTCTTAGAGTGAGGCGCCGGCTCCATAATCGCGTTCCTCCGGCCTCCACCGGCCTTACACAAACACCAAGCCTGGTGGTGCTCCGCTTCGTATCAAGTTCTACAATTTCGTTTGCGGATAAAGCTTTGCACGACGAATTACTGGCCGCGAAATACAGGTTCTGCTTTCGTGAACCAATCAGTTTTCCGTGAACTCGCAATGAAATGAACACCCTTACCTGCGTCAACAGGGACGGATGCAAATGTGTGGCCCGACCGGGACTCGAACCCGGGATCTCTTGCTTACATGGCAGACGCTCTATCCATCTGAGCCACCGAGGACAGAGGATAGCGCGACTGCAGGGATTTATCTCTGGCACGCCTCCCGCGAAACCCACATTCTCAACGTATTGTCCCGCACTACATTCGTAGTGCCCCCGCCCATTATACTCATTACTCGCGGCGCGTTGCCGATTCCCGTAAGAGTCCGGGCACTGTTCATGCATTCGCACACAAGAAGATGGTCAAGTGGCCGGTGAGCCTTAACTATATATACTAACATGGTATCTGTTCTTTCGGACAAAGCCCGAACTCTTACGGGAATCGGCAAAGCGCCGCGAGTAATGAGTATAATGGGCGGGGGCACTACGAATGTAGTGCGGGACAATACGTTGAGAATGTGGGTTTCGCGGGAGGCGTGCCAGAGATAAATCCCTGCAGTCGCGCTATCCTCTATGTCCTCGGTGGCTCAGATGGATAGAGCGTCTGCCATGTAAGCAAGAGAGCCCGGGTTCGAGTCCCGGTCGGGGCACACATTTTCATTTGTACCCGTTGACGTATGTCAACGCCTGTAAGCAGCGAAGGGTGTTCATTTCATTGTAAGTTCATTCTAACGAGCTGCATTGTCACCGGTGATATCTGTTCTTTCGGACATGTCCGAAAGAACAGATACCATCTTAGTACATATAGTTTTCCGAAATTTATTACTAATTTATTAAATAACATTCCTATAAAACTTGTATACATTAAAGTTGTAACGAGTGTTAAGGTTTTTAATGTTTGCTATTAAAATTAACTGCTACTCAAACGCATTTTTCCCCACATTAGTGATGCCAGATGTAACGAATATTAGTGTCGATGCTAAAATGTAGTCTCACAGTAAATTCCCTTAAGCTTCAAGTGGGTCACATACAGTAAATAAGACTTCCAACCTCAAAGATGTGCTCGGATTAACAAACACGGTGGACGTGTGCGAGAAATCTCTGCAATCTCTAGCACGGGTGGAGGCAACTTGCTTGCCTCATTTCTCCTAAAGGTGTCCCATAGCAGTCGTCCAGCTTCGTTTCTTCTCAGTCGGTCGCAAGCTCTAACGCTCATGCCATAAACAGTCATAATAATACGACAAGTGGGTACAATAAGATTCGCACAATTTTAAGATGGCAACCAATTTTGTGTTATTTCATCCGTCACAAAATTAGTAAAACATTTTTGAGGCCAGTCTACCGTTAATAGTAATATAACAAGAAACCCAGTCATAGAACATCAGTTCTCGAGCACCGCTAAAATCACAGAAATGCTTCACCCGGTCTGTGAATCAACGTGAGATCGCATAGATATGTTTCCCGAGGCCACTTTAACAATTAATTCCGCCTTTATGCAGAGTAGCGCTCCACACAATGGTTCGCGTGTTGCCACTCCGGAAACCGATCGTAGACTGCCCTGGATTAACACAAAATGGCAAAAGTACGCCATCCGTGGCAACTTTTCAGCAAACTGTTCCGTCTTTACATGATGTCAGATTTTAAATACGGATTCATGTATTGCCTCCTAGGACACCGATCTCTAACAGGTACTGAGCTAGTTTAGTTGTTCGCCGCCTGCCCTCTCACGGCGCACTTGTAGGTGGTCCATCCTTTCCTTCAATAACCACTGACAATAACTAAAATTTGTAATTAGCATTTCCTGACGAATATTTAAATTATTATTAACAAGTTCTCAGCACAAGTAATGTCATCACCACTGTTGGAGCTGTACATTAACATTCAGACACTAAAAATTAATAATGAAAGATTCACTACTTGGCGGCCAGCGTTGTAGATGAATCCCCACAGTCTCTCCTCTGCACCAATAAGATAGGGGTCTTGCTAGCTCTCGCGCTATGAGACCATCTGGCGCGTCATTCGATGAGTTTGCCTTTTGATCGTACCCCTGTTCTCTAGCCTCTCGTAATATAATCTTCCTATACCGTGCACTTAAACGTAGCAACAAAATGTAATAAACGTGAGCAGTGATGTGGTATAAAGGCAAGAAGGTGACAGAGGGATCCTTCTTAATATGCTGTCGAACTTCTTCTGCTCGGTGTAGTGCACAATATGTCGTTGGAGGTCCCCTGCAGAAACATTGAGCTGTGCGGCCTCTTTAAGTCATTCATAATTGCGTTGCTGGTGTAGGATATTTTGCACGTACCGCCCTCTAGATTACGTCCCATAAATGTTCGATGGAATTCTTGTCGGGTGGTCTGCGTGGCCAAAAAATTCACTCGAACTGCCCACAAGGTTCTTCATGCTAGTCGATAACAATTATAGACCGATGACATGGCGCTTTGATATCTACAAAAATTACAGCGTTGTTTGGGAACATGACTTCCACGAATGGCTACAAATGGTCTCCAAGTAGCAGACCATCTAGAGGACCCAGTCCAATCCGTGTAAACACACTCCACACCATTATGGAGCGACTACCAGCTTGCACAATGCCTTTGACAGGTCCATGGCTTCTTGGGGTCTATGCCATACTCAAAGCCTACCATCAGCTCTTACGAACTGGGACTCATCCGACCAGGACCCGGTTACCAGTCGTTTAGGGTCCAATCGACACAGTCACGAGCCCAGTAGAGGCACTGTGCGGTTAGCAAAGCCACACGCGTCGGTCGTCTGCTGCCATTGCCTATTAACGCCAAATTTCTCCACACTGTCCTACCCGATACGTTCGTCGTACGTCCCGACTTCTGCGGTTATTTCACGCATTGTTGCTTGGTGTTAGCACTGACACTTCTACGCTAACGACGTTGCTCTCGGTTGGCAAGCGAAGGCCGACAGCAGCTGCGTTGTCCATGGTGAGAAGTAACGAGTGAAATTTCTTATTCTCGGCATACTCTTGACACTGCGGATCTCGGAATATTGAATTCCCTAACGATTTCTAAATGGAACGTCCCGTGCGTCCAGCTCCAACTACCATTATGCGTTCAAGGACTGTAATTTCCGTCGTGCGGCCATAATTACGTCGGAAACCTTTTCACATGAGTCACCTGAGTACAAAGCACAGCTCCGCTACTTCACTGCCCTTTTATATCTTGAGTATGCGATACCACCGCTATCTGAATATGTGCATATCGTTACCTCATGACTTGTCACCTCGGGGTGTAATATTCTTATTAGTGAATACTTCAGAACATTTTGCTTCATTATCAAACCATTACCTTTATCAGAAATTACCAGAACCAGTTCATCGTTCTTATGAGTTAATTATGCTTGCCATTCATTTAGGCACATGTTTCACGTCTCACCAGTCTATTTGCTTCCTTATTTTGTACAGAAAATTTGAGTTTGTTACATATTTAGAAAAGCTTTCATAATTTTATTTCTACAACATTTTCTATTGATTGGAACTACAGTGCGCTCCGTAAATAGCTGTTCACTGGATGGCGGACTGATGATGTAAATTGCGCTGGAAATTCCAAATAAAGCTGGCGGAGCACAAATTGGATGAACTGTTTGTTTAGACACACGTGGATGTTTTTTAGCTCGATTTGCCGTTACATAACATTTAACTGTTTGGTTCAATTGAAAGCTATGGAATACGATGCGTACTGCGTACACGTTCAAATTATTTTTACATTATTATGCTTCTAAATCAGAGACGAATTTTGATTGTCGAATTTGTGTCTCTCCAGGGCGATAAATACAGGGATTTAGTGCAGGAGTCAAGAGGGAGACTCAGTGTAGCAGAGCCCAGTAAAGGTTGTCACACTAAAAAGATGACAGGCTTGCAACTGCACATAAAACCATTCGGCAAACACTGAAATTCTTTCCGTATAAACTGACAACAGTGCAAGAGCTGAAAGATGCCAATCAGGAAAAGCGAATGCGTGACTCTGAATGGCTTGCATATTTTGTTGAGAGGATCCCACTGATATTTTTGATGCCACCTTCAAGATAGACGAGTAAAGGCTTAACCTCTCTCGTCACAGTAACACACAAAACACAAGATTATGGTCAACGGAGAATCCTATTGCTGAGGTTGAAACACAGTTGCACCATCAGAACATTTGAGTGGGTGTAGCAGTGTCCAGACAGCACATTACTGACCACTTATTTTCCGAAGAAGCCGTGAACAGTGAATGTTATGCTTTAGTGTTCCAGAGTTTCATTGCTCAGTTGAAAGAAGACGAAGTCAACTACTCATGATTTCAAGAAGATGGTGCCGATGTTGACACAGCTAGCAACAGTATGTTTCTTCTGCAAGATCTACGAAAATCTATGTCCCCGTCGCTCGTCGGACCTTACTTCACCATACTCTGTTTCTGTGCTGAGTAGAAAAATCTGTAGTGTATCGCAGTCGCCCACCCACGATTTTATGACTTAAAAACTGGAACAGATGCGTTCTTCAGAAGCATACCACTATCAGATGTGCAGAAAGAGTTGCCCATGGACTTAATTTCCAAGGTATATTGTAACCCGAAACTTTCCAAACACCCTGCACAAAAGGAGTAGACTATTTGATAAAGCAACTATATAGCTCATCTGTAGACTGTAAATTTGGTAAAATGTGTAAGTAGCTGAGTAGGAAAATGAAACGCTCTACTAAAAATTTTGAGGTTACTGACTTGAATCCTGGTAACAATGGGATATCGCTCTTTCTAATTCTGAAATTCTGTAGGTTTTTAGAGCTGTTTAATTAATATCAATGTTTCTGACCTGCGTGGGTTTGGAGAACAAAACAGAATCTGAATTATAAAACTTTCGTTTGAAACTGTAATTAATTCGGCAGGACAGTCAATCTCTTCTGAAGGAGGATAAAAATTCAGGTTTGAAGGATCTCTGTAAAAAAAACAGTAAAATTCAATACAAACATTAAAAATGTTCCAAGTTTCTCATCACAGTTTTGGTAAAACAGAAAAGTAAATAGTAAAAATCAAATAGTCAGAGGAGATAATTCAAGAAAATGATCAGTGGTTATGTACTGTAGAGAACTATAGACCAAATGAAATCGCAGCCTATGGTGTCGTGTGGAAGATGCACATCTGACAGCCTTGCAATGAACCATGTCCACACTGCAGTGAAACCAGAGGGCCTATGTAGAAGTAAAAGATAAACTCTAGTGTCCGATTCCATTCGTCGGTTTTGAGCAATGACGTCATACCAAAAGCAAAGATGCTAGTTATAGGTAATCTATGAAAGCAACAGGTCATACTCGTAAACTAACGAATGAGGCACACAATAAAATTACAATCACATTCACGCAGTTATTTACTTAGTCACGAATTATATCGAAACGAAATGGAGATAACAAAAATAATTAGGACAAGGATTAAAAGTAAGAAGTATTCTCTTAATTTATACGATTAGAAAGTACAGAGAACATTTAAATTGCATGACAGTAAAGCACATGGTGAAGACATACTGTTATAATATAGCGTTAATTTTATATTAATTATTGAACCTAACGGGAGAAGTGCAGGAAAGTGGCGGGGTTTGGGTGGGGAGCAACTAAAAAATATCAGAAAGACCGAAAAATTAAGCGAGTGACAACATGTACGAAACAATAGCTTAAAATGTGGAGAAACCGATGCAATAAAATCTAACAGAAAAGCCAGTACATTTCAAACACACATCTACAAGAAATAAACAATATTGGATTCGATAACGAGAATTAACCTATGTCAGTATGTTTCAGTTACAGACTCCAATCGCCCCATGATACATATGAAATTATTTTTGCGGTTGTATGCACTGAAACGTAATGCCATTTTTATATTTATAGTTGCCCTCTAAAACTACTGCGGTGTATAACAAAAATTGGAATCGGTAACTAGAAATGAGCTTCTATATCGGTCAATTACAGTTACCGATACCAACTTTTCGTGATTTATAATACTGGACATTTTTGCTGTAAATCTGTCGACTGTATATGAAGATAGTAACTGTTCTCGAAAGAACAGATACCAATGATGACCGTGCAGCTTCTCTAGAATAAATGGTAATTAATTGAAACCCTCAGTTGCCGACAGGTGTTGGTGACATACCTCCATGGGGACAGCTGAAAGTGTGTGCCCCGACAGGGGCTCGAATCCGGGATCTCCTGCTTACATGGCAGACACTCTATCCATCTGAGCCACCGAGGACACAGATGTTTATCTGTTGTAAATGAACCACAATGTCCAATATTACTACAGCTGTTACGAACGTAGTAATTATATTCATCAACCACAATGAAAACTCACTAAAAGCAAAAACAAAAGCAAAGCGTTATCGTTCGTTTATATCATTCCTCACTCTCTCTTATTCATTCTGTTATTTTAAGTGTGATGGTGACCTGCAACTTTCAAACCAAAATATTCTGTTTATGCGAGTACTTCAGATGACGCTACACGAACATCTAACCTAACAGTATTAAAGAGTTCATTTAGTGAATTGAATTGTTAACAGTCTGACAGAGAGAGAAATATAGTTTTAATTAGCTTAGACTATTTTCTCTTACATTTTTTCTGTGGCGTCACCAAGCACGTAATTAAAATCTCAGAGAAAATGCCTGTCACTTACGATGTGCAGCAGGATTACAACGTTCTGCTTCCCTGAAGCACAGAGCCCCATGAAATTTAGGCTGAACCTTCATCATATTTTTAGCATTTGGCGCTTCCAAATTGGACGGGACGTAACTGAGCGTGAAATCAGATGTGTAACAGATGACCAAATCGTTCGCGTCGAGTCGTTTCCAACGAACTTTCATTATACTCAACTCCTTTCCCAAGACAAGATGCACCCCATACGAATAAAATATATTATGAGGCATTTATCAGATACCACTGTTGCTTTTTGTGAATTCTCAGAGCGGGTGTTGAATGCCATTACTACATTCATAATGTAGTAATGCTAACAGTTACACAGTATTTTCTGTGGTAATATTGGAAATTATCATTCATTTACGGCATTCTTAATGTTACGTTGCATTGTTTTTGTTTAGTGAACAGAAAAGATCTGAGATAAAACTGCTAAGCATTCAAGTCGTAATGTAATCGTGAAAGTGTGATCTGCATGTAAAGCACCATTATAAACAATCTGTACTGTGCGTAAACATGGTCTGTTGCATAAAGCTTTACATAATGCGTCAAACCGAGAAGGAACGGCTGTCTTTTTTTTTCTTTTTGATTAGTAAAGAAAGCGACTTTGCCGTAACACCTGGTACTTTTCACATGCCGCTAGTGAGACTCCAAAAATTGAATTTAACATTACATAGTACATCAATGTGTATAATTTATCGGTGATGAAGAAAACACCTAGCTACAAAAAAATTTAAAAATCTTAATTTCACTTCTATAACCGGTTTTGGTCTATCATATGCATCTTTAAAGGTGAAAGGTCTCTGTTGGATTCCTTTCATGTTTGATTTCTTAAATCTGTTGTCATTTATGGAATAAATTCCTCTTCTAAATTTACTGTGGCGTTTCTGACTATCTGGGAGGAGACTGAGTAGTGGAACGTGTTACCTTTACACGTAAACAAGAACGATCTGTCACACTACTACACTTTAAAACACAGTTTATATGTAATTCATGTCACACAGTCTCATACGGAACCTACATCCGCTTTCTGTTATATCCTGTATATGATAAGATACTGTCATCTCCCTTCCCTTCTGTGTGAGAGGATGAATGATCAAATGTGTTTGTAGTTGCATGCTTGAGGGTAGCAGACAAGGCTGTCTGCTAGAGAACAGTAGGACCAACGTCGGAACAGGTAGCTATGCTTTCTTAAAGCAGAGAGGTTTCTATCCTTAGTATGGTTCTGTCCGTCCGTTGTCATGTTGGTATAGGAAGCTGCCCCTCTGGCCCCTTCCGTTTGTCTTTGTGAGCCACCCTCAGGAAGCACGCTCGGTAGTAGGGCAGTTGCAGTCTGGCGATGGCGAGCGTCTGAAGTGGTAAGATCTCCGGCTAAGCGCGTGTCTGCTAAGTCCATAGGACAATGGATTTGTTAAGTTCAGCCTTACTGAAAATTTAATCATCTTTATTTCGGGTTTAACTCTAAAATATCTAAGGTTATCTTAAATTGCAGCGTAGTGTAATTCTCGTGTGAAGTTCATATTATTTTTCGGTTGTTGCTTTGTTACTACTTTGTGAGTAAAGTGGAACCACATGTTGATCAGTAACTCTAACTAAGATCAATCTTAAATGCGAATGCTTGAGTGATTATGACGTCTCGTCTTGACAATATTTTCAATATAGCAACTTTTCTTTATGTTCAACCCACGTGGGGTGTACTTTGCGAGACCAGTACCACGTGCTTATATAACTGTTTGACCCGTCAGGTTAACAGTAAGACGTTAATAACCAGTTCGAGGTTTTTCTTTTGTAATTTGCTTTTCGATCTAATTTATTTTAATTATCAAAATTATTGTGGAGTTATACGCTTTGTGTAAACCAAGTTGCCCACGTGAAGCATGTGGTGTAATAATCAAAGTAGCCCTCAGCCATTCTTTTCGGGAAGATTTCACAAAGAGTTAATTTGAATTCAGTATACCAGTGTGTGGTAATTACATGACGGACAGGATTGTGCTTCGAACGTAATTTCTTTGGGTGAAAATTTGAATCTGTTGGTAGTGGTTAATTTTCTGTTGCATATGTTTCAATGTTCTTTGTGTGTTGTTTTATGAATGCAGTGTTGTATGCAGACTCCCAATCTTGGGTCCATATTTGATGTGTTCCGTAAGATTTTCACAATCCTAAATAAGGCACCAGCTTGTTACGAGTAGAATTTAATATGCTGAAATTTCAATGACCAATCTTAAAAATAAATTTGCAAATATAAACTGATTTCTTTCTTGTTATTTAAATTCTCCTTTTTATATATATATTACCGGTTGTTGTATGACTATTAAAAGATTATCATTAATGTTAGTCTGTTTGGGAATTTGGTAAACTTAGATTAGATACCTGATGAAACAGTTGCTTAGTAATACAAGATTAACTTCGCCAGACAGCTCACAGCTTTTAACCCGGTTTTATTGTCAGTCAGTACCGCTTTCATCATAGCAAAATTAAAGTAGCAACGTTACAAAGGCTAACGTCTCGTATTTTCATCTACTAGGCCGCATCACCTCGCCCGATCCTGCACTGCAGACTGATGACCATAGATGTTAAGTCCCATAGTACTCAGAGCCATTTGAACCATCAGCATCTTTTAGCTATCCGAATAATGTATAATGAGGCGCTAAGAAACTTACTCAAATATTCTTGTGCAGTGCAGCAGCGGACGACATGGTGATGACGTATAAAATTATGTAATTGGGAAATTTATCCATCTGAAGATGGGCATGACAGCCCGAAACTGGTTATGGCACTAAAATAAAGCTCTTTGAAGGTGTTTTGGCTGGTTGCTTTCTTCATCATCAGACGTTAACAACCGCACGATTCACAATATCCAATAGCGCGTATAACTTAGTTCCTAGGTATTTTATTTAAGATTAACTATCATAAAGAATCCCAAAAACTGGTCAATACAAAGGTGATATTACCAAGGTATTCGAGACTGACATTTTGACAAAGAGCGTTCCAAAATTGTACAACCAAGTCTCATCATATTTAGATGCACTCAAGTCTCCCACTCTGGCACAAGAACGACGATCATATTAATTTTAATCTATAAAAAGTATCTCGCAGATACACCTTCTGGTATGTGGGATAAAATTCATGTAGCACAATGCATTCCTTTCTTACCACCAGCGACATGGCATGCACTCAGTTTATGCTGCAGCGAAAATATGAACGTGGGCTATGGCGCTGCTCAATAAGGGCTTGGATATTAGTTAATATCAATAACGGTAGTTTTCTGAATATCATACTGTAGCTCTTCTCTCCATGAAGGAGTCCAGAAGCACTGAATAAGATGTTTCGTGGTTAACAGAACAGCTCGGAAACCGCCTTATGCCAGCTGAAGAAATAGAAGAAAACTATTTTTATGTTTTGCCCTTTGCTTCACTCTTAAACAGAGTTACCTGCAAATGTGTAGGCTGAAAGAGGAAATGACAAACCATAACTTATCTCAGTTAGTGTGAGCTACTGAGGAAGTCGATGGAACGACTAGTTTAAGCGCAATCTTAAACCCATATTCTCTTCATTCACACGAAATGCTCTACATGACTACTCTGCAACCCACACTTAAATACTTCGTTGTTCGCACCACTTGTAGAATATTTCTCTACCTTCCTCGCTCTAACAGCAGGTGGGAAAAATAATCGTTTACATCCTTCTGTACTGGCTCTGATTTCTATTTCATTCTCTTTTCATTTTACTACGATGATCATTTCTCCCTACGTAGGTTGGCGACAGTAAAATATTTTCGCATTCTGAGGAGAAAGCTGGTGAATGAAATTTCATGGAAAGACCTCGCCGCCACGGAAAACGTCATTTGTTGTAATGATTGGCACCCCAAACACGCTTATTGCCTCTCCCCTATTTCGCAAGAATACAAAACGCAGACTTTAGTTTACTTCACTCCGACATTATCTGTGTAATAGTCCCAGTTTAAGTTATTCGTACTTGTAATTCCTATGTGTTTAGTTGAATAGATGACGTTTCAATTCATGCGATTTATAGTGTTACCTAAATTTAACGGATTTCTTTTCATACTCATGTGGATTACCTCACACTTTTCCTTATGAGAGACAATTGCCACTTTTTGCAACTAACAGATATCGTGTGTAGGAACAGCAGAGGGCCTACAACACTTCCTTGGGGATTACACGAATGTCAGTGTGAAAGACGTGGAATGTTACGTAAATATCACAGAAAATAAAGAACTTCATAACACCCTTGTTCACTGTGTTCGGCAAAATGACCGACGCTTAACTGTAACAAAACGCTTTGCATAGTGGGAAATTTTATTGTCACTGGATCAAATTATTAAGCGAATACGGTTATTTTAGACTCTTAGCAGCGAAGTTAGATGAAAAGGTCTCCTGGAAGCCTCCTATTTAGAATCTTATAGAGAAACGAAACTAATCTACTTCTCCTAAAAGAAAATTCTCCAATCTACAGTCTCGGGAACGCTAGAAATTATTTAATGCCGCTCAGTTACACATATGAAGAAATCACTGCGTGGCAGGATATTCCAGAATAACGATAAAATGGTTTTGAAGCTGGAACGTATTCTGAAAATCGAAAATGCTTACTTCTACATCTAAAGTCTGTGATGAGTAATCTATAGTTGGGGAAAATGTCACCTTGAAGAGAAAACATTTAGAAATGGAATAACATTGTCATAAAGTCTCACTTTTGTAGCTTAATTTTTCGAGATCATAATTAACATTTATGACTGTCCCACATCATTTTATAGTCAGTGTTTCCTTGTGTGGTGCACTGTTCTCGAGATATTGTGACCTCTCCACTTAAGTAACTCTTTCAGTAGAAAGCTGGAACAACGGAATTAATTTGTTTCTACCTAGGTTCCAAGTTCTTGGGAGCAACCCACCACTGAATAGTTTGGAGTTCAGAGGGTGACAGAATTTACTGTCATAGCAACATAAGGTATGTATTTCTTTCCAAACATAGTTAATTAGTTTTTTTATCCATTATGATTTGTGACACAGAGAAATGTTCATTTTTTTATGTTGTAAGGTGACATGGTCTCCTGACCTTCATTTCTTACATATTCTGACCCCACCATCGTATTCTGTGTATCAAGACGCTTCATTCGAGCCCAAACTCGATAGGGTAGATAATTTTACGTATTTATATTTAATCGATATGCAAATCTAATAGATGAACTGCAAGTGCGCACCGAGATTAAAAAGTCGAGGCTGGCGTACACAAACATTCAAGACATGATGGCCACAGGAGTTTTTGGTTCGGCCAAGGCAACCATCCCGCTGGAAAGTCCTTAGAGGGTGAGTTAGCACGCAGCTGCACCGGCCGGCCGACCACCCAGGTACCAAAATAGTTTTTGCCAGAGGAAAGGGATAATGGCCTGCTTGTTCACCTTAAAAGCAAAACCTGCTGTATTGTTTGGGAGAGCCCCACCATACGCATTTTTTGACGGACCTAGTGAGCAGTTTCAGACATCTTACAGGTGGACAGTAAACACCTAACGCAGATGATATACATTTTCGGATTGTTATGCTTAAATGGAGCGCCATTCTCCCGTTTGTAAGAGTAATGCTGACTGGCGGACTATTTCTGACGCAATGAGCTGGAGGAGTGAGGGAAAGAGAGCGGATGATATACCCTTTCGCTTTTTTGCGTGGAGAGGAACCGTTCCGGTGACGCTCTTTAAGCGGGAACGTGTAGTGGGAGCGAGTGCGCTCGTGCGTGTATGCAGAGGGCGAGGAACAAATTCTCTACTCAGTACTGCACTGAAAGAGTAACTCTGTTGCTAGCGAATCAGAGTGATACTCTATATTGAAACACTGTGTTGGCTGCAACACTTAATGTGCGGTGTGAACACAGACAATTAGTTAGCGCCTGCGAGTGAACATTGAGTGGCGCTGCGGTGGACTGGTTACCTGACAGGTGTACCACGCCAATAGTTAGACTAGGGGCAGATAGGAGTGCTCGACTTCATCAGGCCATAGTGAGAGTTCATGGGTGGCGAAGCGGTTCTAGGCGCTACAGTCTGACCACTACGGTCCCAGGTTCTAATCGTGTCTTGGGCATGGGTGTGTGTGATGTCCTTAGGTTAGTTAGGTTTAAGTAGCTCTAAGTTCTAGGGGACTGATGACCTCAGAAGTTAAGTCCAATAGTGCTCAGAGCCATTTTTGAGAGTTCAATTGGCAAAGGTCAATCCAGATAGAAAGAGATAGTTTTGTTTTTTGTCTGCAGCGAAAGACGCAGGCAGCAGTTGTCACAGCTCATGGTATTGTGCGCTGCAGATTAGGTGAGACCCATCTTTCCTCCATTACAAATAACATACTTCATTCACGTCACTCCATTACATTTCTCACACGACAGCCTCGACCATACTTAGAAAAATTCAATCGGATAATTATTCAAGTTGAGTAGGCGCGGCTCTCAGCCATTCTGCCGCATTAATAACATTCTTAAAGAAAAGGGATAAAAGAGCTTTCCAACACGTTCTATATAAATTTCATTAACAGGATTCCTATCCATAAGACGTAACCTCCTATTCTGAAAAGAACCTCGAAATTTGTGTATCAGTTTGTAAAGAAAAGTTTCACTTGATTTTCTCAGATTTTACAGTAAACAATATTTTCCGTTAGTTTAAGGTTTTTCTTACACTAACTAGCAATACTCCAGTACCCAAGTATCCCACTAGTTACGTAAGAAAATAGAATACTTTTGTGTCTTTTTCCGTACAGCAGATGACTCCAGAAGGTTTTTTTGCTGAAAGTTTATCAGGCATTTCTATTTGGTACGTTAGGAGCGTCTGTCTGACTTCTGTAGTAGTGTGGGATGGAAATTGCTGCTTGCAGGAGCCAGAGGGTACTTGTCAGATCAATCCGTTGCGCAACTCGTCAAAACAACAACCGAACACACTGTTGATCGATAGAAGATCGGCCGCCTATCGTTCTTTTCAGAGGACCATCGCCACGCCGGTTACAGCGACACATTTAGCTGACGGCCAGCGAGCTCGAGAAGATACTGCCGTTTCGTTCGCCCGTTTTGCGACTAATATCAGTGTAACTGGGCAAATGTAAAATTAAAAACTTCATAAAAAATGTATAAAATAAACGTTTGTAATGTTCAGACCTCATGTTACATCTCGCACTGAAAAGTTGTCTGAGATGTGATGGAACAGAAGCAAACCAGCATAGCTTACTCCGTTAGTTTCAAGTGCAGTAGGCAACTACACTGTGTGATCAAAAGTATCCGGACAACTGGCTGAAAATGACTCAAGTTCGTGGCGCCCTACATCGGTAATGCTGGAATTCAGTATGGTGTTGGCCCAACCTTAGCACTGATGACAGCTTCCACACTCACAGGCAGACGTTCAATCAGGTGCTGGAACGTTTCTTGGGGGATGGCAACCCATTCTTCACTACTGCTGCATTGAGGAGAGGTATCGATGTCGGTCGGTGAGGCCCGAGACGAAGTCAGCGTTCCAAAACATCCCAAAGGTGTACTGTAGGACTCAGGTCAGGGACGTTATTGTCGTGTAACCACTCCGCAACAGACCGTGCATTATGAACATGTGCTCTATCGTGTTGAAATGGCAATCACCATCCCCGAATTGCTTTTCAGCCGTGGGAAGCAAGAAGGTGCTTAAAACATCAAAGTAGGCGTGTGCTATGGTAGTGCAACGCCTAAAAGCAAGGGGTGCAAGCCCCCTCCATGAAAACCCCGGCCACACATAACATCACCTACTCCGAATTTTACTGTTGACACTGCACATGCTGGCAGATGGCGTTCACCTGGCATTCGCCATACCCACACTCTGTCATCGGATCGCCATTCCACACAACGTTTTTCCATTGTTCAATCGTCCAATGTTTACGCTCCTTACACCAAGCGAGGCGTCGTTTGGCATTTTCCGGGGTGAAGTGTGGCTTATGAGCAGCCACTCGACCATGAAATCCTAGTTTTCTCACCTCCCGCCCAACTGTCAGAGTAATTGCAGTGGATCCTGATGCAGTTTGAAATTCCTGTGTGATGGTCTGGACAGATGTCTGCCTATTACACATTACGACCCACTTCAATTGTCGGCGGTCTCTGTCAGTCAACAGACGAGGTTGGCCTGTTCCCTTTTGTGCTGCACGTGTCCCTTTCACGTTTCCACTTCACTGTCATATCGGGAATAGTGGACATGGGGATATTTAGGACTGAAGAATTCTCGCTTACAGACGTATGACAAGTGACGTCCAATCACAAGTGATTCTAAGTCCGTGAGTTCCACGGAGCACCGTATTCTGCTCTCTCGCGATGTCTAATGACTACTGAGGTCCCCGATACGGATAATTTCGCTGTAGGCGGCAGCACGATGCACCGAATTTGAAAAACGTATGTTTTTGGTCGTGTCCGGATACTTTTGATCGCATAGTGTGTATGACGTTAGTGGGGAGAAATAAAATAATTCCGTCGTTAGAATCATATTATTTTGTCGAAGTGTCTTTATCTTTTGAAGATTAAGAACTGATCAAGTATGATGTTGTCCTTGAAAGTACACAATACTGCTTGGGCAGAGATTATACCGAGGAACTAGTATTGCCGAAAATAATAAACAATTTATCGGTGATCTAAAGTTTATGCCCAAGAACGAAAATATAAGGTAATAAATTAATATTTGTAAAAAGTGACACACTCAGAAGCGACGGTCTGCATTACATCACGATAAGATGACATGGTAGAACAGCGGAACTGTAAATAGTGGTTAAAATGACAGAGACACGGCACGCACCAGCTCTCTGTCTTGTGTGACCGGACAGATCAGTGTTACGCTAACACACACGAATTGGAAGCGTGTAACCATACGCCACGATGAATCGTCGACATTGCAGGGTGCATATAAGCGCGTTGAATGGGGCAGAATAGTCTCCGAGAGGCGGGCGCTTAGTTCCGTAACAATGCAGCTCGTACAGGGCACGTCGCTTCAACACTGAGATCAGTGCAGAGAGCGAGCCCTACAGAGCACCGGCGGGGTAATGACCACAGCGCGAGGTGATCTCCATGTTGTCCGCTTGGCCATAAGAAGTAGAACAGCTTCGTCCACAGCGTTGGCGAGACTTCGGAGCACTGTAACGGGTGGGGGCGTGTGTGAATCGACGGATCGAGGGTTCGATGCCGTCTTCTGCGGGGTGGTGGCACGTATGCCAACACGTCACCACCCATTGATCAGAACTCACCAACCCCGCAGACAGCAATGGACTCGTTGTAATGGTACTTTGACTACCGCGCCTCCGCCAATACAAAGATATAATTTACAATCGCGCACCCAGAAGAGCGCTGCGCCAGCGACCGATTTTTATGAATAATTTTGTTCGTTTTTGTTTTTTAACAACTAATTGATTAGACTCTCTCTCTTGTCTTTATACGGAAGACGTGTATTTTTCGGCGATGTGTTGAATGTGCTTTTGGGTGGAAATTAAAATTACATTACAAAGCGGGGTTGTTTCAATAGTGATTCGAGGTGGTTATCATCAAATTTTAAATTGATAATGACAGTGACAACTTGAAGAAGTTTTCAACAGACGGAGAAAAGTGAAAGACGGGTCGTCCTACAAGAGAAATTAGGAGGACAGCCATGAAGACTACATTGTAATTAATACTGCGTATCTAACAAGATTATAAGGTAAATTTCAATTAGTTTCTGATGCTATTTCCGTACAGTCGCTTTTTGTAGTGTTGCCGACCCGGTCTGCCATCCATGGTCAAATTACAGCACGATCTCAATCAATAATACGAAGTCCGCCTTATCCGTAACTGAAACCACCAAAATTCCAAACCCAATGAGATTTTCTATTTTATATTTTTCACGGCAAAACCCCGAGGAGAAGGGAACAGCACAACGTGAACGCCGTACTGGCATGCTGAGTGGCAAAATGTAGTGTTTTCGGACGAGACCCGTTTCAGCTTGTCCTACGCTGATGGCCGAACACGCGTTCGACGCCGCCGAGGTGAACGTAACTGGGCAGGCTGTATTGTTGAGAATGCATAGCCTACAACTCTGTGATTTTTGGGACGACATTACCTATAACACCCGATCTCTGCTCATACCTCCTGAGGGTACTCTGAACAGCTTCCGCAGGTCTACAAAGCTAATCATTTGTGTAGAGTCATGTCAACAACAGGCGGAATAAAATTCATTGTGATCAAATATCTCGATCTTGGTGTTCCACTTTTTACAAACTGTGGTGTATATCAATGTACGACATGTAGCCATGGACGCAGTAAAATCTCTTTTAGTAAATGAGCTACTGAATCTAAGAAATTTCGTCTAGTAAAAGAGTCATCGAAACTAAGCCTATTACTGCACAAGAAAGGAACTTGATAGTTGCTTCCAATTGCCAGACCTTTCCCATGTGAAATGCTTCCATTATGCTGCTAAATGCGAAGATAAAACAACGAAGTAAAAGTACTTTGCAAATTTATCAAAATACAAACTGGTTCCATTAGACCTAATGTATGCGCTGCACTTACCCAGAACTGTTAATACGGTCTAGAATACAGTAACAATAGTAATAGGTTTTTACTGCATACTGTATGCTTGGACAATAACAGAGGACCGTTCACATTTGTTTACTGCAACCTCTAGGTCGTTCGTAATAGCAAAGAGCTTGCATCAGACATGTTTCACAGCAGCGGAGATGAACAAGCGCTTATAGCTCTTACGATATGCATTATGGTGTCGATGCTTACTGGATGACTTTGTTTGGTTTTGGCCCATACTACCACATGAACCATGAACCATGGACCTTGCCGTTGGTGGGGACGCTTGCGTGCCTCAGCGATACAGATGGCCGTACCGTAGGTGCAACCACAACGGAGGGGTATCTGTTGAGAGGCCAGACAAACGTGTGGTTCCTGAGGAGGGGCAGCAGCCTTTTCAGTAGTTGCAGGGGGCAACAGTCTGGATGATTGACTGACCTGGCCTTGCAACATTAACCAAATCGGCCTTGCTGTGCTGGTACTGCGAACGGCTGAAAGCAAGGGGAAACTACGGCCGTAATTTTTTCCGAAGGCATGCAGCTTTACTGTATGGATAAATGATGATGGCGTCCGGAGGTAAAATAGTCCCCCATTCGGATCTCCGGGCGAGGACTACTCAAGAGGATGTCGTTATCAGGAGAAAGAAAACTGACGTTCTACGGATCGGAGCGTGGAATGTCAGATCCCTTAATCGGGCAGGTAGATTAGAAAATTTTAAAACGGAAATGGATAGGTTAAAGTTAGATACAGGGGGAATTAGTGAAGTTCGGTGGCAGGAGGAACAAGACTTTTGGTCAAGTGAATACAGGGTTATAAATACAAGATCAAATAGGGGTAATGCAGGAGTAGGTTTAATCATGAAAGGGAAAATAGGAATGCGGGTAAGTTACTACAAACACCATAATGAACGCATTATTGTCGCCAAGATAGACACGAAGCCCATGCCCACTACAGTAGTACAAGTTTATATGCCAACTAGCTCTGAAGATGATGAAGAAATTGATGAAATGGATGATGAGATAAAAGAAATTATTCAGGTTGTGAAGGGAGACGAAAATTTAATAGTCATGGGTGACTGGAATTCGAGAGTAGGAAAAGGGAGTGAAGGAAACATAGTAGGTGAATATGGATTGGGGATAAGAAATGATAGAGGAAGCCGTCTGGTAGAAGTTTGCACAGAGCATAACTTAATAATAGCTAACACCTGCTTCAAGAATCATAAAAGAAGGTTGTAGACATGGAAGAATCCTGGAGATATTTGAAGGTATCTGGTAGATTATATAATGGTAAGACAGAGATTTAGGAACAAGGTTTTAAATTGTAAGACATTTCCAGGGGCAGATGTGGACTCTGACCGCAATCAATTCTTTATGACCTGTACACTAAAACTGAAGAAACTGCTAAAAGGTGGGAATTTGAGGAGATGGGACTTTTTTTTAAACTGAAAGAACCAGAGGTTGTACAGAGTTTCAGGGAGAGCATAAGGGAACAATTGACAGGAATGCTGGAAAGAAGTACAGTAGAAGAAGAATGGGTAGCGCCGAGGGATGAAGTAGTGAAGGAAGCAGAGGATCAAGTAGGTAAAAAGACGAGGGCTAGTAGAAATTCTTGGGTAACAGAAGAAATATTGAACTTATACGACGAAATGAGAAAATACAAAAATGCAGTAAATGAAGCGGGCAAAAAGGAATACAGACGTCTCAAAAGTGAGATCGACAGGAAGTGGAAAATGGCTAAGCAGGGATGGCTAGAGGACAAATTTAAGGATGTAGAGGCTTATCTCACTAGGGGTAAGATAGATACTGCCTACAGGAAAATTAAAGAGACCTTTGGAGAAAAGAGAACAACTTGTATGAATATCAAGAGTTCAGATGGAAACCCAGTTCTAAGCAAAGAAGGGAAAGCAGAAAGGTTGAAGTAGTATATAGAGGGTCTATACAAGGGCGGTGTACTTGAGGACAATATTATGGAGATGGAAGAGGATGTAGATGAAGATAAAATGGGAGATACGATACTGCGTGAAGAGATTGACAGAGCACTGAAAGACCTGAGTCGAAACAAGGCCCCGGGAGTAGACAACATTGCATTAGAACTATTGATGGCCTTGGGAGAGCCAGTCCTGACAAAACTCTACCATCTGGTGAGCAAGATGTATGAGACAGGCGAAATACCCTCAGACTTCAAGAAGAATATAATAATTCCATCCCAAAGAAAGCAGCTGTTGACAGATGTGAAAATTACCGAACTATCAGTTTAATAAGTCACAGCTGCAAAATACTAACGTGAATTGTTTACACACGAATGGAAAAACTAGTAGAAGCCGACCTCGGGGAAGATCAGTTTGGATTCCGTAGAAATATTGGAACACGTGAGGCAATACTGACCCTACGACTTATCTTAGAAGAAAGATTAAGGAAAGGAAAACATACGTATCTAGCATTTGCAGACTTAGAGAAAGCTTTTGACAATGTTGACTGAAATACTCTCTTTGAAATTCTGAAGGTGGCAGGGGTAAAATACAGGGAGCGAAAGGCAATTTACAATTTGTACAGAAACCAGATGGCAGTTATAAGAGTCGAGGGACATGAAAGGGAAGCAGTGGTTGGGAAGGGAGTGAGACTAGGTTGTAGCCTCTCCCCGATGTATATTGAGCAAGCAGTAAAGGAAACAAAAGAAAAATTCGGAGTAGGTATTAAAATCCACGGAGAAGAAATAAAAACTTTAAGGTTTGCCGATTACATTTTAGTTCTGTCAGAGACAGAAAAGGACTTGGAAGAGCAGTTGAACGGAATGGACAGTGTCTTTAAACGAGGATATAAGATGAACATCAACAAAAGCAAAACGAGGATAATGGAATGTAGTCGAATTACGTCGGGTGATTCTGAGGGAATTAGATTAGGAAGTGAGACACTTGAAGTAGTAAAGGAGTTTTGCTATTTGGGGAGCAAAATAACTGATGATGGTCGTAGTAGAGGGGATATAAAATGTAGTCTGGCAACCGCAAGGAAAGCGTTTCAGAAGAAGAGAAATTTGTTAACATCGAGTATAGATTTAAGTGTCAGGAAGTCGTTTCTGAAAGTATTTGTATGAAGTGTAGCCATGTTTGGAAGTGATTCGTGGATGATAAATAGTTTGGACAAGAAGAGAATAGAAGCTTTCGAAATGTGGTGCTACAGAAGAATGCTGAAGATTAGATGGGTAGGTCACGTAACTAATGATGAAGTAATGAATTGAATTGGGGAGGAGTATGTGGCACAACTTGACAAAAAGAAGGGACCGGTTAGTTGGACATGTTTTGAGGCATCAAGGGACCACTAATTTAGCATTGGAGGGCAGCGTGGAGGGTAAAAATCGTAGAGGGAGGCCAAGAGATGGATACACTTAGCAGATGCAAAAGGATGTGGGTTGCAGTAAGTGCTGGGAGATGATGAAGCTTGCACAGGATAGGGTAGCATGCAGAGCTGCATCAAACCAGTCTCAGGACTGAAGACCTCAACAACAACAACAACCACATATCAAAGTAGAAAATATTTCTTTTTAGCATCCTGTGTACAGCTTCATGCCAGCTGCCTTTCCGTAACGGTCACCACCGTGTCCCGTCAGATCACCGAAGTTAAGCACTGTCGGGCTCGGCTAGCACTTGGATGGCTGCGTCTGGGTCTGTCGAGCGCTGTTGGCGGGCGAGGTGCACTCTGGTCCAAAAACTGACAATTACCGGGTGAGTGGTGTGGTGACGACACGCCCTTCCATATCCAGTGAGGCTCATCGGCGGTAGGTTGGTACCGTTGGGCCTTCCGAGGGCTGTTCGGACGGAGTAAACAGAGCTTCATAACTAACGGCATCTGCAACGAATACGTTACTGACCGTGCGCAGCCACACCGTGACATAACAAGATGAGTTCCAAGGCAAGTTGAAGAGCCACACTTCAAAACACTCTGCCTTCACTAGCAGAGGGGACTCGACGGAAGACAGCAGTACGCTGATCAGCGAGGGCGACATCTGATTGGTGGCTCATCCCTGGAATGTGCACTCCGACCGCCAAGCACTCCATGCTCGGCATTAACACGAGGTGCTAGGTGAGTAACGCCAGCTTTACGACGGGTACGTCGTAACGGGACCACAGAACGCCGCGGCCTCCGTTAACTAGACGGCAGCCCTATACATTACGGCCAAGCACATAACCCTGCGTGGGCTGCACATATCGCTAATGAGCACTGTGGGGGGGGGGGGGGGGGGGCAGTAGCTGTAACCGCTCTGTGAACAATGGGACATCAGAATCCTTGTGCCTCTATTCTCATCTGTTTGGTGAGTGTTTACGTGTCACAGAAATGAGGAACAGTCTAACATTCATCAACGAAGAACGTCTTAAACATACTAATAACCCTAAAAGCTAGGCGACTGTTTCGATGCGAGGATTCGATATGCATCTCGCTCAGCTGTTAGGTAAATGATCAACAGACAAATATCTGAGAATTTAAGACTACAGCCAAGCATTGTCTAGAAGTGAATCACGGAATGTGAGGAAATTAAGGTAATCGAAGCGTCTTTGTCGTGGTATTACGGAGAGATGCTGAAAATTGAATTGTCTCATTTGAAATGAAGAGGTTCCAGGGAAAATCACCCGACAAAGGAAAATGTGCAAAACATTAACAAGAAGGGCAGAGCCACAAGACATTTGTTAACACAAGAAGAGACAGCTTCCATTTTGTTAGAGAGAGCTGTGGGGGGCCAGATATGTAGGGATATACTTCCAACAAATAACGGAGACGTTGGATATATGTCTGTATGAAATCAAGAGTTTGGCAGAAAAGAGAAAGGAGCCGCCTCAAACCAGTGACTAATGACTGATGGTAAGAAAAGGACCATTTTAAGATTTCCACCGAAACAACGTGGAGTGAGTCACCTCACAGGTGGTGTACGCATGACTACTGTGTGTGTCGTTGCATGATGGCACAGAATTATAAGTAACGTAACGGGTTCAAATTGGTCTACGGAAGAGAAGTTCTTACGAAGTGATGTTTCCAGAGTAGGATAAAAAAAATGCCGTTCAATGTTTTATTCATCTAATGGTTGACGAATTTTGTTGTTGCGAACTACACTTCCTTCTCACCACTAACAGTATACAAATTATGTTGTGGACCGTTCCACGCCGAGTAACTCTTGCTTCCACTAAAAATGGAAATGCCGTGTGGCTAGGACCGTCGGGTATACCGTTCGCCTGGTGCAAGTCATTCGAGTTGACGCCAGTTGGGTGACTTGCGTGTCGATGGGGATGATATGATGATAAGGACAACTCAAAACCCAGTCCCTGAGCGGAGAAAATCTCCGACCCGGGCCGTTGCGCTGTCCACTTCTTTTTAATTTTTTTGTTGATCTCATTTTGTTCTATATTGTTCGATGAATTCGTTCGGGGCGGACGTCTGATGACACCCGTTCAGGCTCTTCGTTGATCAGTTCACTCAGTTTTTATTATTATTATTAATATTATTACAGAGGGCAACTAACACTCTGACCGAACACGCTGAGCTACCGTGCCGGCCCCCTCAGCTATCAGGGGCTTGCTTCCACTACCTCCTTTTCCATACTCTTTGGCGGTATTTCCAAGTTTTTATTTAACTTTTTAAGACGAGATCAATAACATATATTTTACTTATCTTTTGAGCTTAATAAAATTTTTGTTTATGCCAGTAGATTTTATACGGTGCTCATCACTTACCACTCCACAAAATCGACAGGCTGACAGAATCATTTTCTGTTTCTTCGAGTAATTAGGAATTCTACTTGTACGTACAGCCAGCCTATATATAAACGTACAGTGTAAAATACTACATACGCAAAATTTTAGAGTATTTATAGAAGATAAAAAATAAAACCTTTTTTATGTGACAAGTGTCAGAGGTGAACCGTTTCTCCCACAGGAGTCCATGAAGTTTTGAATTGCCGTGGAACGAATATTGTTTTAGAGATGTTAAAAACGTCGTCTGTTTACACTAATGCATAGCTGTCACACAAATAGTGACTGTAGAGTGGCCGAAACGGGCAACCCGCTTTTCTGGAGCGCCTCTCCGTGTGTCGTTCACAAAACACTTCATCTTCCCCACAGAAATAAATCCATTGGAGTGAAGTCGGGAGAACGTGGTGTGAATGGTACCGGTCGACCCCTCCCAATTATATTATTTGTTGCTATTGCTGGGAATTCACGTACATCATAAACTGATCGCACATCCTATTTGGATGAACTGCGATATTGTACGCTGCTACTAGTAATCGAGAAAAAAGCAATGAATAAAGTAAATCACTAATTGGTCTTCACCGTCATACAATATTTTAATTCATGGTTTGACTGCTAGATTAGGATCTCTTAACAAGGAACAAAAGCACTGTAATCCGTGGATAGGACTGCTTGCCGTTTACCTTGTTTTCACGAACGTCGTTTGCCCTCGGGAATCGCTGTGGTCTGACGTCAGCAATACCATGGCCCGTTGCGGCGCTGCGCTGTTTGTCATCTCTGCGCTGCACCCTCGTTGTACGTTTTAACAATTCAGTGCTGTACCCGCTGCCATTTGCGTTTCTATGCGGAGCGCGCGCGCGCGCTCGGTGCAGGTGCGTCCTACCGTTACTGGTGTTCGGGGAATGCCGGCGTCGTAAATATTAATTTTAACTGATTACCAATCGCGCCGATGACAGTTTTCCGCGTGACGCAATTGCGTCGTTCTGGCTGGGCGCGTAGCGTCCGGCTGTGGTGCTCGCAGGGTTGAGGACTGCATGCGTGGTATGACGATCGAATAATCTAACACTGTATTCGACTTGTTTTATTTAGCGACATCTTGCAATACAGTAATCCGTAGCGGAATTGACTCAAATATGTGACGTGACGCTGGTGGGGATCACTGACATCATTTGAAGTGCTGATCCATTCAATATCGAATTCGACAAGTGATACAGCATTATAACAATTCAGACACGTGGTATGCTATACCTTGTCAAAGAAAAATTATTCCGCCAGAGGACTTTTAGTACGCAGGCTCTAAAAGAAGAGTTCATCATGTAGGGGCTTAGAAATAAATCGTTTTGGTTTTCGCATCAAAAGCTTCGCATCACCGCAGGTGGGTTGCTATTGAGACTGTTTCTTTGCCGATCGGACGGTCAACACTGATGTAGTTTGTAAGCATACGCACAATTATCATGAGCAGTACCTGCGGGTAGAACGCTGCTCTCGAATGGACTGCAGCATTTCAGTTTAAAATAAAGCAGCCTTAGGGATACGCTACAGACGACTGTGGAACAGTAGAATGAACAACCAACCATCATAAAACGAAGGACAATCGCCAGAGATGGTATGCATCAGCACCTTACGCGCAAAAGGCAAACAGGGGAGTTCAAAATGGTTCAAATGGCTCTGAGCACTATGGGACTTAACTTCTAAGGTCAACAGTCACCTAGAACTTAGAACTACTTAAACCTAACTAACCTAAGGACATCACACACATCCATGCCCCAGGCGGGATTCAAACCTGCGACCGCAGTGGTCACGCGGTTCCAGACTGTAGCACCTAGAACCGCACGGCCATCCCGGCCGGCGATAGGGGAGTTGCTAGACGTTTTAAGGCGTTATGGTGCGGACATGGAATCTGATCAGATTGGCAGTAATTGTTGAGGACTCGCACTGGACAGCACGTCCACGTGTAACAGGCACACAGGACAATCTGGCTTTATAGTCAAAACGACCCTGGGCAGAGTACTCCATAACTGAAATCGTCGTTAGAAGAGGCTACAGGATGTCACGTATCACACAGACTATTAGGAGACAACTGCATCTTCCGAATCACGATTACCGACGAAGATGGCGAGCTGACGCTATGGTGTAACTGCGCGTCAGGGTATACATACATCCATCGGCCGCTAGTTATTTTCTCCTTCGTAGTGTGTATAGCATCTCTAGTTGCAGACAGAAATAGATTTCAGAACATACCATTAGCAGCACGCTCATCTAAAGAAGATGGGCACCAGATAATGGCAGCAAGCTGGTGAAACATATCTTCTCTATTAATATATGATTATTAACGTGTCTGCAACTGATAAAATGTTATTTTGGAAACAAATTTTAATAGACTGGCAGACCTCAAAAATTCTCGGCAACATGGGCAAATTCAAATACAAGTTATATCATTTGGGTCCTGAATTTTAAAGTATAAATGAAACTGGACTATAATTTGATACGCTTTGACAAATTACGTATGATACTGTATGGACAAGAAGAGGGTCAGTAACAAATAAAATCAGAGTTGATTGCTTATGAGATGGCCTGAAGTAAGAAGTTTCTTATTATTTTTGTTTGTTGATTGTTAATCATTTCATTCAAAATCAGATCTGATAGTTGATTTTGTTCTGATTAGTTCTAATATCCAGGGAGTAAAGTGCAATCAAAAACTTTTTGTTCGAAGGCCGTACATTCTTAAATTGTTGTGCCAATCAGGCGAAATCACCGTGAACATTGACTAAATCATCCCACCGACGTACAAGATTGAAAACACCCGTTTCGTAAAACACCATATCCTGCTGCGTGAAGAAATGCGTGACCGCCTGCTTCACGTCCTCGTCCAACAGCAACCGTCCACCCATCAAAGCCTTTTTTTAAGGGACCAAAGGCATAATAATCGGTTGGTGAGAGAACAGCACTACAGAACAGGTGTCCGAGTGTGTACCAGTTCGGCTGGCGTATTTACTGCGTTATGACATCTGCGGTATGAGGAAGTGCAGCTGCACCCCGTATCAGAGTTTTCCTTCCACATCTGTGGTTTTCGACGGACTTGCTGTTCCACACATATTCTTTGTTCTCCGATTGATGTCTACCGGTGTTTTTTCTTCGGCAGCCAAGAAAACAATAACAGCACGTTGGCGCTGGTTGAACGCATTTCATAATAACGCTGCAATAGCTCACGTTTCTGCATTTAGCGGACACACGTCGGAAAGACACGAATTCCACACATATCTTGCCTACATATCAGTGCTTATTCAGGGTGGTCCATTGATCATGAGCGGGCCAAATATCTCACAAAATAAGTGTCAAACGAGAAAACTGCAAAGAACGAAACTCGTCCAACTTGAAGGGGAAAACCAGATGGCGCTATAGTTGGCGCACCAGATGGCACTGCATAGGTCAAACGGATATCAACTGCGTTTTTTTAAAATAGGAAACCCCATTTTTATTACATATTCGTGTAGTACGTAAAGAAATATGAATGTTTTATATGGTCCACTTTTTTCGCTTTGAGATTGATGGCGCTGTAATAGTCACAAACCTGTAAGTACGTGGTATCACGTAACATCCCCCCAGTGCGGACTGTATTTGCTTCGTGATACATTAAACGTGTTAAAATGGACCGTTTACCAATTGCGGAAAAGGCCGATATCGTGTTGATGTATGGCTATTGTGATCAAAATGCCCAATGGGCGTGTGCTATGTATGCTGCTCGGTATCCTGGACGACATCATCCAAGTGTCCGGACCGTTCGCCGGATAGTTACGTTATTTATGGAAGCAGGATGTGTTCAGCCACATGTGAATCGTCAACCACGACCTGCAACAAATGATGATGCCCAAGTAGGTGTTTTAGCTGCTGTCGCGGCTAATCTGCACATCAGTGGCAGAGAAATTGCGCGAGAATCGGGAATCTCCAAAACGTTGGTGTTGAGAATGCTACATCAACATCGTACCATATTTCTATGCACCAGGAATTGTATGGAGACGACTTTGAAAGTCGTGCACAGTTCTGCCACTGGGCACAAGAGAAATTACGGGACGATGACAGATTTTTTGCACACGTCCTATTTGGCGTCGAAGTGTCATTCACCAACAGCGGTAACGTAAACCGGCATTATATGTACTATTGGGCAACGGAAAATCCACGATGGCTGCGACAAGTGGAACATGAGCAACCTTGGCGGCTAAATGTATTGTACAGCATTATGGGAGGAAGGATAACTGGCCGCCATTTTATCGATGGTAATCTAAATGGTGCAACGTATGCTCATTTCCTACGTAATGTTCTACCGATGTTACTACAAGATGTTTCACTGCATGACAGAATGGTGATGTACTTGCAACGTGATGGAAGTTGTCCGCAGCTCGTGGTCGTGCGGTAGCGTTCTCGCTTCCCACGCCCGGGTTCCCGGGTTCGATTCCCGGCGGGGTCAGGGATTTTCTCTGCCTCGTGATGACTGGGTGTTGTGTGATGTCCTTAGGTTAGTTAGGTTTAAGTAGTTCTAAGTTCTAGGGGACTGATGACCATAGATGTTAAGTCCCATAGTGCTCAGAGCCATTTGATGGATGTCCGGCATATAGCTCGCGTGCTGTTGAAGCGGTATTGAATAGCATATTTCATGACTGGTGGATTGGTCGACGAAGCACCATACGATGGCCCGCACGTTCACCGTATCTGACGTCCCAGGATTCCTTTCTATGGGGAAAGTTAAAGGACATTTGCTGTCGTGATGCATCGACAACGCCTGACAACATGCGTCAGCGCATTATCAATGCATATGCGAACATTACGGAAGGCGAACTACTCGCTGTTGAGAGGAATTTAGTTACACGTACTGCCAAAAACATTGAGGTTGACGGACATCATTTTGAGCATTTATCGCACTAATATGGTATTTACAGGTAATCACGCTCTATCAGCATGCGTTCTCAGAAATGATAAGTTCACAATGGTACATATACCACATTCGAACGACCGAAATAAAATGTTCAAACGTACCTACGTTCTGTCTTTTAATTTTAAAAACCTACCTGTTACCAACTGTTCGTCTAAAATTGTGAGTCATATGTTTGTGACTATTACAGCGCCATCTGTCACGAAGCGAAAAAAGTGGTCCAACTAAAACATTCATATTTCTTTACATACTACGCGAATATGTAATAAAAATTGGGGGTTCCTATTTAAAAAAATGCAGTTTACATCCGTTCGACCTATGGCAGTGCCATCTAGCGCGCCAACCATAACGCCATCTTGTTTCCCCCTTGAAGCTAGATATGTTTAGTTCTTTGTAGTTTTTTCGTTTGACGCTTATTTCGTGAGATATTAGGCCCGGTCACGATAAATGGACCACTCTTTATACTCGCATCGGAGTCGTACTACGTTACATAATATCAGCCGAAGCAACGGCCTCTAATGGTACCCCCAAGTCTGGCCTTTGTAAACCACGCACGAAATTTTCAAATTCTTTCGCTCGCTACGCGCAAACTACTAATCACACTGAAAATCTACCAGGAACTTTCTATAGGAAAGCTAATGTAATTAAATTTGGTACTCGGATATATTTTCGCTTGAGTCCGTAGTTTTCTAGTTATTCAAGTAAGACGTACAGAAGCGACATTCATAAACACTCCTACTTGCACACTCAGCCACCATCGGTCAGAATTTATAGTAAGCTGTTCAACACACTCACTCCTACCACCGTACAAATATTTGCGACACCACTGATTATTTCTCGCATTGGGGAGTTTTCGGTCTTCATTGTCTGGCCTTAATACGCTATGGGCTTAGTAGAGCACTCATAAACTATAAAATCGACGCTCGTGTAAATTTTACCGAAAAATTTTGTAAAATTTAACAGTATAAAATAATTACATTCTTGTATAGGTCAGACCTTCTCACAACGAAATTGCTGTGCTCGTAAGGGTTAAGTTTGATTCGAATTGTAAATGTAATTAGCTTTAGCATGGCGTGTACAAAAGGCGTTTTTCGTTCTTTTGCCTCAAGAACACATTTAAATTACTAATGTTAACGAAGTAGTGGACAATGCAGTCCAAATGGTTCAAATGGCTCTGAGCACCAAGGGACTTAAAATTTGAGGTCATCAGTCCCCCTTTTGTGTGTGTGTTTTTTTTTTGTCATCAGTCTACTGACTGGTTTAATGCGGCCCGCCACGAATTCCTTTCCTGTTTTCCTGTCCTAACCTCTTCATCTCAGAGTAGCACTTGCAACTTACGTCCTCAATTATTTGCTTGACGTATTCCAATCTCTGTCTTCCTCTACAGTTTTTGCCCTCTACAGCTCCCACTAGTACCATGGAAGTCATTCCCTCATGTCTTAGCAGATGTCCTATCATCCTGTCCCTTCTCCTTATCAGTGTTTTCCACATATTCCTTTCCTCTCCGATTCTGCGTAGAACCTCCTCATTCCTTACCTTATCAGTCCACCTAATTTTCAACATTCGTCTATAGCACCACATCTCAAATGCTTAGATTCTCTTCTGTTCCGGTTTTCCTACAGTCCATGTTTCACTACCATACAATGCTGTACTCCAGACGTACATCCTCAGAAATTTCTTCCTCAAATTAAGGCCGGTATTTGATATTAGTAGACTTCTCTTGGCCAGAAATGCCTTTTTTGCCATAGCGAGTCTGCTTTTGATGTCCTCCTTGCTCCGTCCGTCATTGGTTATTTTACTGCCTAGGTAGCAGAATTCCTTAACTTCATTGACTTCGTAACCATAAATCCTGATGTTAAGTTGCTCGCTGTTCTCATTTCTACTACTTCTCGTTACCTTCGTCTTTCTCCGATTTACTCTCAAACGATACTGTGTACTCATTAGACTGTTCATTCCGTTCAGTAGATCATTTAATTCTTCTTCACTTTCACTCAGGATAGCAATGTCATCAGCGAAAAGAACTACGTAAACTTACCTAAGGACATCACACATATCCGTGCCAGAGGCAGGACTCGAACCCGCGACCGTAGCAGTCTTGCGGTTCCGGACTGCAGCGCCTAGCACTGCTCGGCCACCGCAGACGACAACAATTCGTGTAGAAGGGAAATTTTGGTACAGTTGTAGGAGGGAGTGCCACGCAGAACATACTAGAAACCCCGATGGTTGAGGGATGAGTGTGAAATGGAGGTACGTTCGAAGGTCTTTTCTGTACTTTTTTCCTTGAATAACTTGAAAACGGTGACCTCAAGCGAAGGCGTATCTCAGTAAAAAATTTAAATGCATTAAATTTCCTACAGAAGGGTCTTCATAATTTTTTCTGTAGGAATAATAGTTTGCTCACAGCGACCTAGAGAATATGAACATCTATAACGTGGTTTATAAAGGGGAGGGGTAAAAGGCCAGAGCTAACATTGCATGTTGCACAAAACTACAGCATTTGTGTCAGCTGAATCACCCTGCGTGATTGCGTGATGCTTAGTGCACTTAGGATGTGTTCGTCTAATGGTAAGTGTATGTTCATGGGATTGTCCGGATCAGTAAATAATGTCCTTGAATATCTGAAACTAGCCTTTACAAATAGCTTCAGGTACATGAATATGTCACTCACTTCACCAAAAGAAATAACTTCCATAATAAAATCTGTAAAGCATTCTAGTGGTTACGATGAAATATCAGCAAAGTTATTTAAGGCGTATTCTTCTGAGTTTAGTACAATTCTAAGTTTCTTGTGTAACCAGGGACATTTCCTGACTGGCTAAAATATGCAGATGTTAAGCCTCTATTCAAGAAAGGGTATAAAGAGATACCATCAAACTACAGACCGATTTCACTTTTGCCAGCATTCTCAAAAATTTTAGAAAAAGTAATGTACAGACAGCTTCTCAACCATCTGACCACAAATAACATATTACCAAGAGCACAGTTTGGATTTCTCAAGGGTTCTGATATCGAGAAGGCTATTTATACCCACAGTGAAAATGTACTTAATTCATTAAATAACAAATTACAAGTAGCAGGTATTTTCTGTGATCTGTCAAAGGCATTTGATTGTGTAAACCACAACATCCTTTTAAATAAATTAGAATTCTATGGTGTCAAAGGCAGTGCTGCAAAATGGTTCAAGTCCTACCTCGCTAACAGGAAACAAAGGGTGTCAGTGCAAGGGACTAGTGAATTAAGTCATCAGTCATCATCAGAATGGGAAAAATTTACATGTGATGTCCCACAAGGATCCATTTTAGGGCCATTGCTTTTTCTTGTGTACATTAATGATCTCTCATCAGTTACACTGCCAGAAGCAGAGTTTGTTTTGTTTGCAGATGACACAAGTATTACAATAAGTAGTATGTCCAGTGTAGTTCTAGAAAGACCTGAAGATCTGCTAGTGATATTTTCATGGATATTAATAAATGGTTTAAAGCCAACTCACTGACATTAAACTTCGAAAAGACTCACTATATGCAATTCAGAAACTGTAAGAGGTTTCCACCTAGCATATGCATAAAGTATGAAGAAGAGCAGATACAAGAGGTTGAGAGTCTTAAATTCCTGGGATTACAACTTGATAATAAATTCAGTTGGGAGGAGCACACCACAGAACTGCAGACACGCCTTAACAAATCTGTATTTGCTATTCGAGTGTTAGCTGATATAGGCTACATAAAAATGAAAAAGCTTGCTTACTTTGCCTACTTTGATTCCATAATGTCATATGGTACAATATTTTGGAGTAACTCTTTCAAGTTTTCAGAGTCCAAAAGCGTGTAATACGTATTATTTGTGAAGTAAATTCACGCACATCTTGAAGAAACCTCTTCAAAGAACTGGTTGTACTAACTACTGCCTCTCAGTATATTTACGCTTTAATGAAATTTGTCCTATATAATGTATCTCTTTTTCCAACAAACAGCTCAGTTTATACATACAATACCACGAACAAAAATGATCTGCACAAGGACATAAAAGCACTTACTTTAGTTCAAAAAGGGGTCCACCACTCAGGAACACTCATCTTCAATAATTTGCTAGCAAACGTAAAAAATTTAGTTACAAATAAAGATCAGTTCAAAAGCAGCCTGAAAGACTTACTAGTGGCCAACTCTTTCTCCTCCATTGACGAATATTTTAATAGAAACAAATGATGTATATAATCATACTATTAGTAATGTTATTTCAGCTTAAAAACATGACTTGTTCCACATCCATGAGGATCTACTCAGCACGGATCTATGGAACGAAAAACTAATCTAATCTAATCATTCCTTGCCGCTGTCTTTACTGCCAGTGATAATTTTAAGCTTTGAACAAAAATTCATCTGGTCTTGTGAAGGATAACGCGGTGATTTTGCGATAATAATAATTAAAGGCACGTTTGCATAGTTATATCGAAGGAAAGCCCTGTGACGTACCTTTTAATATCACGCTAGACAGGTCAGAGTTTAGCCTCAGTGGCGGCAATATGTCAGCAAAGCTCGTGGGTAGCGTGGGATCTCTCCGGGGTCTTGGAGGAGGAACCACCTGCTCATTCGTCCCGTGTTACAGAGCGGCCTCCGCAGTGCAAAAACTTCCCGCAGGTGGCTACTCGCTGCGTTGTCGGGGGCCAGAGGGCCTGACAAAAAGAGCAAACGGGGGCGGCCGTCGTTTCTAATCCTGCCAAGTCGCAGGTGTTAAAAAAAGCGCCCCGAGCCAAGTAGGCTGGGAGTGGGGGCAGCTCCATAATCCCGACCAGACCGCCGGTGAGGCGAAATGAAAACCAGCTGCACACCGCGTCTCTCTGTGACGTCCGCATGTAAATGAGGAGCCGCGCCAGGAAAATATTATGTATATTAACTTCTTAAAAATCTAATTAAAGTGAGATTTGATTTACGCTGCGAAATATGGCTCCCCGGAGGTGGCTGCGATATATTTCCCCGGCGTCCACTTGCGGACCGTGCTGCTCCTCGGGAGGGGAAAAAAAGTGACAAACTGTCTTGCAGACTCAAGCTCGGATCTTTATTCACCGAGACCTCCCTTTAGAAGGACTTGGAAAATTGCGGATACCCAGCGACACAGGATACGAGCATAATTTACTCCTGACGAAAGAACGGAAAAAGTTACTCCAGGGACGTTGATTGTGTCACGTCGATGCATGTCATGCAGTAATCTACGGCAAGTGTCTAATTCCTCCCCGGAAAACTTCTGTTTTATTGCATGTTAGATTTTTTTAAAGGTTAGAAATAGTATGAAATCTTCAGCGTTATTTCATTCAGTCGTGCACTATCAGCCGATTTCGTCCATCACACAACGTGTTAACAGTGGAGAAACTAAAATTTCGCAAAGTTCGTACTTCTTCTGAACAAAGTACCGATGATGCAGGTGAAGTCGAGACGAACTAATTGATATCAAGCTACAGTGCATGCCTTCCCCATAAGTTTATCTCTATTTCTCACTAAAATCGTTTTCGAAAGTTAAAAATTTCTTGTTCTTGCCCTTACGAAATGTAAAGTTGAAGCTAGTGTAAACACCACCTCGAAATACTGTGAAATTTAACAGAAAAAATTTAATATTTAAATCGTTCTGTTCGTCTGTCATTCTTACTTCGAAACTATTGTGCTCTTAAGGGTTAAGTTTAGATCGAATTTTAAATATAATTAATTCTGGCGTATGGTTTACAAATGTCTTTCTTCTTTCACATCAAAATCATTAGCCATTGGTAAAGTTGAAATTAATTATGTTAGTAGTGGTATCGGCTGTGCCATACCAATGTTGGCAATACATATCGATACCACTGGAGTCTAGCACGCCAGGCATCTGAGCTTAGCAGCGCCCTCGCACTGAGGTCATTATAGAGCTGAGCTTGAAAGCACTCTGTCCACTTCATGAGGTCATGTAAAGCAATCAACGTCACAGTGTAGAACCCACAAGTTGTTAAAGAATCTGATGAACTTGTAATTAGTCAAAGGTTGAACATTGTACCTCAAGAGGGTGGGGTTGGGGTTGTTTGGGGGAAGACACCAAACAGCGAGGTCATCGGTCTCATCAGATTAGGGAAGTCGGCCGTGCCCTTTCCAAGGAACCACCCCAGCATTTGCCTGGAGCGATTTAGGGAAATCACGGAAAACCTAAACCAGGATGGTCACACGCGGGATTGAACCGTCGTCCTCCCGAATGCGAGTCCAGTGTGCTTGCCACTGCGCCACCTCGCTCGGTGTACCTCAAGAGAGCAGTTTGTTAATTAGTGCGTCAAATGATGCTTTCACATTCGATGACATCTGTAATTCATATAGCAATCCTGCAGCAAAGATGTGCGCAAAGTTAAGTAAATCATTTATTCATTTACAGAGTGAACTAATATTTTGTGTGTTCTAGTTTGATAAGCGTTTTTCCAGGGCAATCAAAGAATCCACAGCTAAGGCTGGACGAAACTACTTTCGTCTCGTCACAACATTAATGAAATAGCCAATTAATTATCCAGTCTTCGGCGTAAAACAGCGAGTGAATTTTGAAAATCTCGCGTTGCGCCCATGCGCTGTAGCTTAGGGTTTCCCGTAGCTATGGCCCGTAAAAATCCATAGCAAATTCTTCATCTCGACTTCCCTTACGACACTGTCGCACGTTCTAAGCAGTTATTTTTTACACTCTGTATAGTGGGGTGGAAGAGAGCTCTGATACATATGAAGCTTCCGTTTTTGAAACACGTGGCGTTGTGGGGGATACACCACGTGTGGAGGTGAGTTTGTTCTATACATAGCTTTGGGTTTTGAAATATTTGACATAGTCGAGGATACAGCATACACTATGTGATGAAACGTATGCGGACATCCCCAAAATCATGCGTTTTTTTCATATTAGGTGCATTGTACTGCCACCTAGTGCCAGGTACTTCATATCAACGACCTCAGTAGTCATTAGACATCGTGAGAAGCAGAATGGGGCTCTCCGCGGAAGTCACGGACTTCGAAAGTGGTCAGGTGATTGGGTGTCACTTGCGTCATACGTCTGTACGCGAGATTTCCACACTCCTAAACATCCCTAGGTCCACTGTTTCCGAAGTGATAGTGAAGTGGAAACGTAAGCGTACAGGCCGACCTCATCTGTTGACTGACAGAGACCGCCGACTGTTGATGAGAGTCGTAATGTGTAATAGGCAGACATCTAGCCAGACCATCACACAGGAATTCCAATTTGCACCATGGTCCACTGCAGGTACTATGACAGTTAGGCGGGAGGTGAGAGAACTTGGATTTGATGGTAGAGCGGCTACTCATAAGCCACACAACACGCCGGTAAATGCCAACCGACGCCTCGCTTGGTGTAAGGAGCGTAAACACTGGACGACTGAACAGTAGAAAAACGATAGTGACGAATCACGGTACACAATGCTGCGATCTGATGGCAGGGTGTTGGTATGGTGAATGTCCGGTGCTTTTCAGTGAGGGGACTTGCACCCCTTGTTGTTTTGCGTGGCACTATCACAGCACAAGCCTACATTGCTGTCTTAAGCACCTTCTTGTTTCTCACTGTTGAAGAGCAATTCGGGAGTATTGATTGCATCTTTCAACACGATCAAGCGTCTGTTCATAATGCACGGCCTGTGGCGGAGTGCTTACAGTTTTGGTTCGCACAAATTTTTGGATTTCGGAACACTTGATCTCTCAACGATATCAGCTGATGACGCATCAATAAATTACGAAATAAAGGTAATTTTTTTTTACAAATACTAAATGCTGAAGATGACGAAATCGTTTTATTCTTCAAAACGTCAGTGTGGGTGTGGATCCGTGCAAGAGAATAGTATTGCTTTTTATTGCAAACGT
This sequence comes from Schistocerca americana, assembly GCF_021461395.2. Classification (NCBI taxonomy): domain Eukaryota; kingdom Metazoa; phylum Arthropoda; class Insecta; order Orthoptera; family Acrididae; genus Schistocerca; species Schistocerca americana. The sequence goes on from NC_060124.1 coordinate 123,947,143, forward strand.
GGTGTGATTCGTTCCAATGAAACAACTGGAATACCGCACCGTCACAATGTTCCTTATTTTTTGCACATTATTACCAAATCATCTAAAGCTAGTGACGATGATTTATAAGGCCGCTTCATCGCTTTGAACAGTTAATAAATGAAAAGCGGACTTTAACCTTTTCTCGAAAGTGATCAATATGAAGGACGTTACGAAATTTCAGTCGAAGATGGAATCATCGGCTAGATAGTCAACCTAATATGTACACGTCTTTCGGACGTTAAAAAAGCCGGGTCATTTGATCGTCAGTATTGAGTAAAGTCTTCATTTATTACTGGCAGAGGGCAATACGGTTGTTCGGAAATTTCCGTTACAAACTTCTTGGCCTCGTAGAGGAGAGTAAGATACATAATATCTTGAGTATGGTCCGATGTCCGTGCTCCTAGCGTTTCCGTGCTGCCGCCATTTGAAAACATATTCATAACGGGACCACTTTTACAAGTAATTCATTAGGCGTGAACCAGTACATCACTTGTTTTGCAATTCTATTCATTAACAGCCAAAGAAAAATGCGCAACTGCTCGTGTACTCGTTGAAGGTTCTTTTCAGTGTGACGCAGTACGGTCTCCTCCAATTCGGGTGTGCAGCGTATCCTTGGAGTACTACAGTCAAGCCGGCCGGTGTGGCCCTGCGGTTGCGGTTCTAGGCGCTTCAGTATGCAACCCCGCGACCGCCACGGTCGCAGCTTCGAATCCTGCCTCGGGCATGGATGTGTGTGATGTCCTTAGGTTAGTTAGGTTTCGGTAGTTCTAAGTTCTAGGGGACTGATGACCTCAGATGTTAGGTCACATAGTGCTCAGAGCCATGTAACAGCCACGCCTGCTGATGGTAATGGTACTCTTCGACGCGGCCGTTGCGTGGTTTTGGCGGAATGGGAACGCTATGGAGTCGGACGTTGTTGATAACGACCTTAATGAAGGAGGCGAGCAGCTCTTCCACAACCCTCAGCTTCGGTGTTTTCCGCAGACGTGTACTCAACCACGTTGCTCTAACACACACAGACAAGCGAATGAGGCACGAATCACATCAGAGAGCTAGGACAGACGTCAGATGACATCAGGCGAATCCCCAGCATGACTACCCTGTTACATAACTAGCAAATATGATTTCAGACTGCCGTAGCGTGAAAACGGTGCGTCTCCAGACATGAGTTGCTATTGAAAATTTTACGTATTCGCTCCTCTCTACAAGTCTTTGAAGTTTGTAACATCTGAATATAAGAGCAGCATATAATCTACACTTTCCATATCACGTGAATATATCAAAAACCAAAATTAATATAATTTCTTTCATAGGACAACGAAGCTTTGCGTACATTACTGGGACCTGTGTCTCATTTCAAGTAAGGTGCGACCTAACCTATGGTAAGGATTTTTTTTTAGTCATCAGAGTTCTGACTGGTTTGATAAAGCTCGCCACGAACTTCTCTTGTGTGCCAAAATTTTCATCTCAGGGTAGCACATGCAACCTACGTAGTTATTTGCTGGAAGTATTCTGATCTCTTTCTTCTACAGTTTTTACTTTCTGTAGCCCCTTCTAGTACCATGGAAGTTATTCCCCAATCTCTTAAGAGATGTTCCGTCATCCTGTCCCTCCTTGTCAGTGCTTTCCACATATTCCTTTCCTCACCGATTCTGCCAACAACCTCCTCTTTACTTACTTTATCAGCCCACCTACTTTTCAACATTCGTCCGAGCACCACATCACAAGTGCTTCTATTTCCTTCTGCTCCGGTTTTTCCATACTCCATTTTCCACTACCATACGTACATTACCAGAATTTTTTTCCTCAAATTAAGGTCTATTATAGATACTGGTAGTCTTCTCTTGGTCAGGAATGCCCTTTTAACTAGTCTGCTTTTTATTCCCTACGTGTTCCTCAAACCATCGCTTATTTTGCTGCCTGGGCAGCAGAATTCTGTAATTTCTTATACATTGTTGTTACCAGTTTTGATATTGAGTTTTCCGCTGTTCTCATTTCTAATACTTTTCAGTACTTTCGGCTTCATTCCATTTACTGCTAAACCATCTTGTACTCATTACACTAATCATCCCATTCGACAGATCCTGGAATCCTTGTTCCTTTTCTCTGAGAATAACAATGTCATCAACGACTTTTATCGATGATATTATCTCGCTTGAATTTTAATTCCACTCTTGAACTTTTCTTTTATTTCCAACATTGCTTCTTCGATGTACAGATTGATCAGTAAGGGCGAAAGACAATACGCCTGTCTTGTACCCTTTCTAATCCGAGCGCTCTTGATGTTCCAATCGTATTATTCCGTCTTGGCTGTTGCACATGTATATTACCAGTCTCTCTCTCTCTATAGCTTACCTCCAATTTCCTCAGAATTTCAAACAACGTGTATCAGTTTACATTGTCGATCGCTTTTTCCAGGTCAACAATTCCTATGAATGTGTATCGATTTTATTTATCTTGCTTCCTCTATCATCCGCAACATAAGAACTGCCTCTCTGTTGCATTTACCTTTCCTAAAGCCAAACAGATCATTATATAACACAGAATCAATTTCCTTTTCAATTCTTCTGTACAGTATTGTTGCCAGAGACTTGTATGCATGACGTGTTAACCTGACTGTGGGATAATTCTCGTACTTGTCGGCTCTTGGAACCTTCAGACATGCGTGGATGATTTTTTTCCGAAAGTTACATGGTATATCGCCGGTCTCATACATTGTAAACACCAAGTGGGTAATTCTGGTGGAATATTATCTACGTATCTCTTTTGCCTTTTCCGATCTTAACTCTTCCAAAGCTCTTTTAAATTCCTATTTTAATACTGGATCTTCTATCTCATCTATATCGACTCCTGTTTGTTCTTCTACCCGTCATGCAAATCTTCCCTCTCGTAGAGGCCTTCACTGTATTTCATCTATCCGCTCTCTTCTCTGCATTTAACTGTGGAATTCCCGATGCATTCTTAATGTTACCATCCTTGCTTTTAATTTAACCGAAGGTTGTTTTGACTTTTCTATGTGCTGAATCAGTCCATCAGATAACCATTCCTTTTCAGATTTCCATATATTTTTAAGCAGCCATTTCGCTTAACTTCTCTGCACTTCCCACATGCACTCATTTCACTGTTAAGCAACTTTTATTTCTGTATCCCTGTATTTCCCTGAACATTTTTGTGCTTCCTCCTTTCATTGACCAAATGAAGTATTTCTTCTGTTACCCATGGTTTCTTCTCAGTTACCTTCTTTATAACTACGCTTTTGTTTAAACAATTATGATTGCAATTTTTAGATATGTCCATTCCTCTTCAACCGAAATGCCTACTGAGCCATTCTTTATCGCATTTTGTATTGCCTCAGAGAACTTCAAGCATATCTCTTCATTCCTTAGTACTTCCGTATCCTACCGCTTTGCGAAACGATTATCCTAGTCAGTATCTAAAACGTAACACTTCATCACTACTATATTGTGATTTGTGTCTGTAACTGCTCCTGGGTACGGCTTACAATTCAGCATCTGATTTCGGAATCTCTACCTGACCGTGATGTAATCTAACTGGAATCTTCCCGTATCTACCAGCCTTTTCCAGGTATATTGCCTCCTCTTGCGATTCTTGAACTGAATTCTCGCTATTAGTAGCCGAAATTTATTGTAGAACTCAATTAGTCTTTCGCCTCTCTTGTTCTTAGTACCTGGCCCATATCCTCCCTTCTTCTACTCCTTCCCCTATTACCGCATTCCAGTCTGCCATGATTAGCAGATTTTCATCTCCCGTTATGTACGGGATTCCACTTTCTATTTCCTCATATACTTTCTCTATGTCTTCAGCTTCCGATGTCGGCATGTACATCCGAACTACCGTTGATGGTGTTAGCTTCCTATGGATTCTGATGAGAACAACCCTGTCACTGAAATGTTCACAAAAACACACTCTCTGCTCTACCTGCCTATTCATAACTAATCCTACTCCCGTAACACCATTTTCTGCTGCTGCTATACTCAACTGACCACAGATCCGTGTCTTCTTTCCATTTCACTTCACTGACCTCCACTATATCTAGATTGAGCCTTTTCATTTCCCTTTTCAGATTTTCTAGCTTCCCTACAACGTTCAAACTTCTTCTCAGTAAATAACAGTAAATAAAATATCTTGGCGGTTGATGGAGCGGGTGTCGTACCTCCACGAACATCAGCAGCTGACATTCGTGAGTGTATAGTACCCGCTCCATTAACCGCCATCACCTACCAACATAGCATAAGGTTCTGAGGACGGTCAAATAGGACTGATTCTCGTTACCATCAAATTAAAACTTTTTGTGGTGGAGATTGTTTGTACCTATTTTTAAAGAACTTTTTTCCAGACATCTGCTCTCCACGAGAGATGTTCTCAAAAATTACAGATGCAAAACGAATTGGTTCTCCATCATAGGGAAGGAACTTAAAGCCCTTATTATTTGACATAAGTAAAAGCATTAACTGTGGAACTGTTTACCACTGTGAGTTGGAATTAACGCGCGGAGCGGCCGTGAGGTTACAGGCGCCATGTCACGGATTACGCGGCCCCTCCTGCCGGAGATTGGAGTCCTCCCTCGGGCATGGATGTGTGTATTGTGTTAGTAGGCTGTTTAGGTTTTCTTATTGGTAACGCCACGTAGCGCTCTGTACGAAATCACTGGGGTTGCTGTGTGCAGTCTGTGGCTAGTTTGCATTGTTGTCTGCCATTGTAGTGTTGGGCAGCTGGATGTTACAGCGCGTAGCGTTGCGCAGTTGGAGGTGAGCCGCCAGCACTGGTGGAAGTGGGGAGAGAGATGGCGGAATTTTGAGAGCGGACGATCTGGACGTGTGTCCATCAGAAAGAGTAAATTTGTAATATTGCATATCATGGACTGATATATATATATATATTATGACTTTTGAACACTATTAAGGTAAATACATTGTTTGTTCTCTATCAAAATCTTTCATTTGCTAACGATGCCTATCAGTAGTTAGTGCCTTCAGTAGTTTGAATCTTTTATTTAGCTGGCAGTAGTGGCGCTCGCTGTATTGCAGTAGTTCGTGTAACGAAGATTTTTGTGAGGTAAGTGATTTGTGAAAGGTATAGGTTAATGCTAGTCAGGGCCATTGTTTGTAGGGATTATTGAAAGTCAGATTGCGTTGTGCTAAAAGTATTGTGTGTGATGTTAGTGTTGATCAGAATAGGTAAAGAGCGAAATGCGAAATGTCTGAGTCCGTTCAGTTCTGCTCAGCTGTTTGAAAATCAAATAACGTAGGGGCTTACCAGCACAGTAATTCATTAAGTTTTCTAAGGGGACGTTACAATTGTTCTTAGCATAAGTTAGTCTAAGTATTGCGTAAGTCTAGGGACCGCAGTTTGGTAGCTTAGAAATTCACACACACATTTTCTGAGTGGAACTAATGACTGTGAATTGAGTGTACAGTGGTCTGGCAGCTCCTCAAAAGCCGCACATTTCTGTGGTCATTGCTCATCGACGAACGAGATGATGAGAAGACCGACACCTCTGGAAAATTGATGAGTGGAAACTTGTATCACGCCACACCCCGCAGCAATCCCATGGAAAGGCTTGGGTTATCATGTTAATACCAATAGTTAAGTCCGCAGGAGATGGTATTACGGTGTGGCGGTGATTTTCATGGTTACTTAGGAAAATGCTAAATGCGAAAGGGTAAGAACACATTTTATAGCACTGAGTACTGCATGCAGAAGAGAAACGGATTGGAGGCGATGACTTTATCAGCGTGACAACGCACGCTGTGTACGTGAGGCAACGGTTTACGGAGAATCACATCCCGCAGTCGACTGGCCTTCCCTGAGTTCCAATCCGAACGCCTTTGGGATGAGTCAGGACGTCGTCTTTTCTACAGACCTCAGTGTTCAAAATCACTAGCTTCTCTGGTTTCGGCTCCTGAGAACGATCGGGCTGACATTGCTCCACAGACATTACTTCACCTCAGTGAAAGTGTACCCTGCAGAGCTGAAGACATCATAAGGGCGAATGGTTGACAGCCCCACTACAAGGTGTCCGGACACTTTTGATCAGATAGAATACTTCGGTATTAGCAGTGAATTTGAAGTAATGTGTCGATTTCGGAGAGATGCAAAGTCAACGTGGAGTACCTTAGTTAAGATGGGAGGAGCAACTTTGATAAAGAGGATACCTGGGCTTAGAAAGTATGTTTCGCAGAAAGACTTTCGAGTAAGCTTCATCGGACAGTTTAAGCTTTGGAGTAGGCTGGCGAAAAGGATTTTTTAGCAAAACAAAAAACAAAACACGCGTGATGGCACAAGTGAAACCTATGTTGTGAGCCGGCAGTTAGCAGTCTTCTTTCGGTGGGGACGATTATCGGACCTCGGATCTACTCCTCTTGTGTCCTCTGTTCAATAGATATCTAAGTGCCTAATTATGTCATTAATAATCTAACAGGCGGGTCATTTCGAAAGATGCAGTAGGTTTAAGCCACTGAATCTGTTATCTTTGATATAGACGAATATTTTACCAATGGTCCTCATTTATAAGGGTTGATCTTTTGTGTCAGTTTAAAACAATGGAACACCAGCTGTTACATGACAATCAAAATGGTCTACTTTGCAGCGTAGATCTGATACCATCCCTGAATCTCTGATAAGTGAATTTCCCTGAGTAATGTCACTATAATTTTCGAATTGGTACGTGCATGGCTGCATGTATAACTGATGGAGATACACTCAGCAGCAGCAGATATCCGAGTCATTCAATGCCAAACAATAACTGTTCCATATATAAATGAACCCGAAAGGGTACATACAACTAGAAATTTAGCTTCAAATAAACTAAATCAATTTCTGCTGTGTGTTAATTTTATTATTAGTCGTAAATGAAACAGTGATTATCAACAAAGTGTAGATACATAGTACTGTTGACATACGACACACCAACATTCTAAAGAAAATATAATTCGAACAGCTCTACAAGAATTGTAAGATTGTACTATAGCAATGGTTCCTAACACGAAAAAAAAGTAATTTTTAAACTATCAGTACGATTATCACTACTTCAGAACACTGTAAAGCTGATTATATAACACATGAACAATTATATTAATTTTTTCAAATGCTAGCATTTATGCGAGACACAACGAGGTGGAGAGTACAGTTGGTACAGCTTGTGAAACGAACGTATGAACATCTTACGTAGTCCACCATGAACCCATACACTCTGTACCTTTTACCATGCATCTATGACAGTAAAATTGAGACATATGCCTAAGCATTTCATGAAAATGCCTTTTCAGAGTTGTGGGGTGTTCCCGCGGTCGACAAGAATTTGCTTCATTTTTCAGTTCGCAAAAGATAAATAAATTACTTGACAACACGACAAAACATTAACAATGTTGTGGCTATAACACTGATGTAGGGCCTACACTGTATTTTTAATGTTATTACTACGATTATCATTATTACTTCTTTCCTTTCTCAGATGTTATGTCTGGTTAAAACTGGAAAGTGATGCGGACCTTGATCAAGTGTGACTTCCTTTTACCTATACAGTGTATGTTACATTGCATTTAGGAACTTTCGGGTAATTGAACATATATCAATAATTACAGATATCTGTAATTGTATATATACATTTGGATGTAGCTGTATTGCGTTGATGTGCTGGTGGATATTGTGTGCTATGTCTCCTGTAGTTGATAGTATAATTGGTATAATGTCAACTTTATCCTGATGTCACATGTCCTTGACTTCCTAAACCAGTTGGATGTATTTTTCAATTTTTTCTCATGTTATCTTCTGTATATTTGTTGTATTGGGTATGGATATTTCGATTAGTTGTGTTAATTTCTTCTTTTTATTGGTGAGTATGATGTAAGATTTGTTATGTGGTGGTGTTTTATCTGTTATAATGGTTCTGTTCCAGTATGATTTGTATTCATCATTCTCCAGTACATTCTGTGGTGCATACTTGTATGTGGGAACGTGTTGTTTTATTAGTTTATGTTGCATGGCAAGTTGTTGATGTATTATTTTTGCTACATTGTCATGTCTTCTGGGGTATTCTGTATTTGCTAGTATTGTACATCCGCTTGTGATGTGATCTACTGTTTCTATTTGTTGTTTGCAAAGTCTGCATTTATCTGTTGTGGTATTGGGATCTTTAATAATATGCTTGCTGTAATATATGGTGTTTATTGTTTGATCCTGTATTGCAATTATGAATACTTCCGTCTCACTGTAAATATTGCCTGATTTTAGCCATGTGTTGGATGTGTCTTGATCGATGTGTGGCTGTGTTAGATGATACGGGTGCCTGCCTTGTAGTGTTTCCTTTTTCCAATATACTTTCTTCATACCTGTTGATGTTATGTGACCTAAAGGGTTGTAGAAGTGGTTATAAAATTGCAATGGTGTAGCCGATGTATTTATATGAGTGATTGCTTTGTGTATTTTGCTAGTTTCTGCTCATTCTATAAAGAATTTTCTTAAATTGTCCACCTGTCCATAATGTAGGTCTTTTATGTCGCTAAATCCCCTTCCTCCTTCCTTTCTGCTTAATGTGAATCATTCTGTTGCTGAATATATGTGATGTATTCTATATTTGTGGCATTTTGATCGTGTAAGTGTATTGAGTGCTTCTAGGTCGGTGTTACTCCATTTCACTGCTCCAAATGAGTAGGTCAATATTGGTATAACATAAGTATTTACAGCTTTTGTATTGTTTCTTGCTGTCAATTCTGTTTTCAGTATTTTTGTATGTCTTTGTCTATATTTTTCATTTGGTTCTTCTTTAATGTTTGAATTATCTATTCCTATTTTTTGTCTGTATCCTAGATATTTATAGGCATCTGTTTTTTCCATCGCTTCTATGCAGTCGCTGTGGTTATCCAATATGTAATCTTCTTGTTTAGTGTGTTTTCCCTTGACTATGCTATTTTTCTTACATTTGTCTGTTCTAGAAGCCATATTTATATCATTGCTGAATACTTCTGTTATCTTTAGTAATTGGTTGAGTTGTTGATTTGTTGCTGCCAGTAGTTTTAGATCATCCATGTATAGCAAATGTGTGATTTTGTGTTGGTATGTTCCAGTAATATTACATCCATAATTTCTATTATTTAGCATGTTGGATAGTGGGTTCAGAGCAAGGCAGAACCAGAAAGGATTTAATGAATCTCCTTGGTATAATCCACGATTAATCTGTATTGGCTGTGATGTGATTTTGTTTGAATTTGTTTGGATATTAAGTGTGGTTTTCCAATTTTTCATTACTATGTTTAGGAACTGTATCAATTTAGGATCTAATTTGCATAGTTACAATATTTATAGTAACCATGAGTGGGGCACACTATCAAAAGTTTTCTGGTAATCAATGTATGCATAGTATAGCGACCTTTGTTTAGTTTTAGCTTGATATGTCAGCTCTGCATCTATTATCAATTGCTCTTTACATCCTCATGCTCCTTTGCAGCAGCCTTTTTGTTCTTTATTTATAATTTTGTTCTGTGTTGTTTGTGTCATTAATTTCTTTGGAATGACTGAAGTTAATATTCTGTATGTGGTTGGTACGCATGTCATGGGGCGATAATTTGCTGGGTTTGCTGTGTCTGCTTGATCTTTAGGTTTCAGATAAGTTATTCCTTGTGTAAGTGTATCAGGGACTGTGTATGGGTCTGCAATGGAACTGTTAAGGAATTTAGTTGGATGTGAATGGGTTGAGGTGAACTACTTTAGCCAGAAATTTGTTATTTTATCTTTTCCGGGGGCTTTCCAATTGTGTGAAGAATTAATTGCTTGGGTCACTTCATGTTGCAAAATTATCACTTCAGGCATTTGTGGTATCATCTTGTACGTGTCTGTTTCTGCTTGTATCCACCGTGCATATCTTATGTTGTACTGGGTATGACCATATGTTGCTCCACAAGTGTTCCATGTCTGTCATGTTTGGTGGATTGTCTATTTTAATGTGTGTGTTATCTATTGTCAGGTAGAATTTCTTTTGGTTTATGTTGAATGTTTGGCTTTGTTTCCTTTTATTTTCACTTTTTTTGTATCTTCTAAGTCGTTTGGCCAATGCTTGTAATTTATGCTTCTTTTCATCTAATTGCTCTATCGCTTCTTGTTGTGAGATTTTGCCTAACCTTTTTCGTTTTTTGTCTGATATTTCATTTCTTGTAAATTGTGTTAGCTGTCTGATGTTTTTTCTCAGTTTTTCGATTCTGATCTGTAGCCTGTGTTGCCACGCTGGTTTTGTGGGTTTCTTGTGTGTTGGTTGGTTCTGATCTCTGCCTAGTGTGTATATTTAGTGTAGTGAGTGCTCCCATATAAACCAGTAGTTGTAACAGTTCCAGAGTCGTATTTTCATTTATTTTGTTGTGTATGATTGTGTTGATAGTTGTTATTGTTGTTTCGACTTGTGGGTTATTTGGTGGTCTATGCAACAATGGTCTAATGTCTGTGTTTGAGTCTTTGTATTCTATATATGTCAGCTGAATTTTTTCTTCTATATCTCACATGCGTGTCACTTCGTGTTCTATTTGTGCTTCTTCTGGTGGCTGTCTTAAGATTTCGTTTTCCTCTGATTGCTTAATTGATGCATGTTGTTCTTTGTTTGTTTGCTCTGGGATGTTTGAGTTCACTACTGTATTTTCTTCTTCTTCTGATTGCACATTATTTTGTTCCAGTTTTTGTTGTACTTGTTGTTTGATGTTTTCTAATTCTGAGTGGTGTATCCTGTTATTTTTTATTATTACACGGATCTGATCAGCAAGTCGTTGTTCTGTTAAAAATTTAAATTCTGTGTATCTGGTAATAAATGTTGTGTATACTTGTGATGTGTATCCAGTTCTCTTGGTTCCTAAGTTTGTTGCTTGGTAATAACAGAACACGAGGTGTCAGTTAACTTAATCTGACCATCTCATCCTCTGCCTTTGCTTTCCTTCTAGTGTGGTTGCAGGAAGCGTATCCTGCAAAACACCTCTATTTGGATTTAAATCATTTTCCGTGTGGCTAGCAGTGTTGTTACCATTGTGGACGGGCATAGGGTCCAAGCATCGTTCCCGACCATGAGAGCGCTTGTCCGAGGCATCATTAGTTCTGTCCTGAATCAACTAATCACACTAAAATTGGGGTTAGCCCTATTAGTGGATTGTTCTTTTCGTCGCCTTTTACGACTGGCAGAACATACCTGAGGCCTATTCTTTTCCCAAGCCTCCACGGGGGTTATTATTATTATCACTATTATTATTATTATTGTTATTCTTGTCAGTGGACATTAGTTGTGTGAATACTTCCAATTTCTGTCAGTTCAGAGGCAAGAAGTCCAGCGATCAATGGACGGTTGAATGAAATGTCTGTACAGAGAGGAGAGGTGCAGAGGAACAATGTTTTGTAACAAGTGTCTACCCTCAATGTGGATAGTTAGCTTTTATTTGAGAGAACGAGATGTATGCAGCAGTCGGGATGCACTGCGAATTGCTTCACCAACGTACAAAAATGATTGTTATAAATAAGCAGTACCAGTTGTATCATCAACTCGTTAGATCGTGGTTTAATCCTACAAAACTAAATATCATTATCCTTTCGCCATTTTAAATAAAAAATGTTGTCAACAAAATTACTTTCATTCTAAAGTTTTGATGGACACTATGGGGTTATACAAAGAGTTACGAGTATTCAGTACAGTTATTTTTACTGGTGACGATATTACATCAGTATTTACTTCTTTTTCGAGAGCAAAAACGTAGTTCAACATTGGATGTATGCTTTTTGTTTTCCGCACAATTTGGCCACTTTAACCGTGGGTCATTAGAGGTAAGTGTCTGAAGTTTACGGCTGCATTTCACATTCAAATGCATCGCTGGTACATGTACACAAGTATGCATCGTGTTTTTGAGTGTATGTTGCTCATACCAACACAGTAGTATACATGATTACGTCCATTAGGTTTGTTTCGGTTAATGAACACAATCATTTGTATCATTGTGTTGCCTTTGTGCCACGTACACACAAAAATACAATCTATATTTGTCCACATGTACCAGCGGCAGAATGAGGAATCGAGCTGGAAGTTTCAGATACGTGCTTGAAAATAACCCACGCCATAAACTGGCGTGATTGGAAAATACGACTGAAAAGAATATAGCCTACATGGGCCATGTATTCATTCTCGAAACACATTGAGGCTGTGGACCTGCACCGAAAACATAAATATTTACTTAATTTGCGGACTGATAATTGAAGCTAATAAGAATAGTATATTTTTAGGTTGGTTGGTACCTCCAAGAACAAGCGATTAATGCTTATTTTCACCTGGGCAGAAGGTGAGTTGTTGAAGTGTGGATGAATGGATGAAAAACGTTGAGTCTGTACTAACAGACGTATTACACTTAGTGGTGCAGTTTCGATTGTGCAGAAAACACCAGGTAGAAAATTATGTGACGTCATTGAGGAAAGACAGTTCGATGCAAAGGAAAAAACAAGTAGCCCAATGTATGGACCCTTGTTTAGGCTCCAATAATCCCCACTTACATGCGCAACACCATGTATATTGAACGACATACTAAACCCCGCAGTACCTCTTATGAAATGCATCAATTATAACCAGTTTGAATGACTTAAGATCATCATAAGGCTTAAACATTTTTAACGTTTCAGTGTTTGCGTAACCATGGCATACAAGTCTGTAAACAGTCATGTTTTGTCAAATACAGTGTCACCAGCTTCACAAACAGTAATAAATAGAGTATAACATATTAAATGTAACACTGTACAGTTATATTACTTAAGTACTCATACAGTCAACTAAATCTAGTTGCTAGTGGCCAATCTATCGGCATCCATCGGCAACAAACACTTGAACGTTATTTAATTAATTATCTAATTAACAATGTATGATGCTGTCATAATTTAATAATATACAGGTATAATCTTACGTTAAGGGATTAATAGAATAACTGTGTGAATGTCTTGAGGCAGAGTTGTGGCGTGTGAATATCTCATACTACATGCACCCAGTACATCTAAATGAAAGCACTTAACGACTCTCAAACCTTACACATAATTCCAAACTTTTTCGAAACTACTCCTCGGTGACATCTCTGCAAAGTAAGGTAAGGAAAAAGTTTATCGCTTACATTTTCCATATTTAAGCAGTAACGACTTCAACTATTTTATGGAGAGGGTGAGTGAGGAACAGTTTCAGAAAATTCTGAAATTAGACATAATTTCAGACTTTTTAGAAACTGTTTCTCACTCATCCTCTCCATAAAATAAACGAAGAAAACAAGTTTATCGCTTACGACGTTTTCTATGTTTAAGCAGTAAAACATTATCATCAAGCATGGCGTTTAAATTATTACTTTTTTGCTACTCAGCCTATTCGCAACAAATTTTACTGTGTCCAAATAGATAACTGATTGTACCTTCCACATCATATCATTGTATAGCATATAATTCAGGAGATATGACATCATAAACAGTGAATTGCATGAAACATTACCTTTCTTTAAAACCAAACTGGTTTGTACGTGGGAGTCCGCTTCATTAAAGAAGTAGAGTTTGAGAGGTCAGTCATAAGTGGCTAAGTGAATATCGTCCGCTGAAAAGTATTTTTACCTCTAACGTACCGGTATGTTCCTTTCAGTATACTCAACAAATATGTGAGTGTATTCAGTGTGCTGTACTCAGTTACAGTTTTACTACGACGTCTGCAATTTTTTTCCATTATTAATGTTATATATTTAAAATTCGAAATACTGCTGATGTTGACCACGTCAAATTATATAAAAACACAAATATTTACACAGACATCGATACCGTATTTATAATGCGTAAATTGTTAAATAAAGTATTTCACACAGAAGTTTTGGGTGTCAATATAACGTTGACTGATACTTAAAACTGCGGGACACTTGCAACGGGACATCCTCATCTAGCATTACATTTCCTGAAGAGTAGTTCTTGATATGTCGATACCAGTATTATTTTTCGAATTATGGACAGGTCAGATTATCTCAGCTGCATTTCTGAAAACTTTCATATAATTTTATACACAGTATGTTATACTTCGAGCTAAAATTTATGAAAGAAACTATTTTGGATGGTATAATCGGGGGAGCAAAATAACTGATGATGGGTGAAGTAGAGAGGATATCAAATGTAGACTGGCAATGGCAGGGAAAGCGTTTCTGAAGAAGAGAAATTTGTTAACATCGAGTATAGATTTAAGTGTCAGGAAGTCATTTCTGAAAGTATTTGTATGGAGTGTAGCCATGCATGGAAGTGAAACATGGGCGATAAATAGTTTGGGCAAGAAGTGAATAGAAGCTTTCGAAATGTGGTGCTACAGAAGAATGCTGAAGATTAGATGGGTAGATCACATAACTAATAAGGAGATATTGAATAGAATTGGGGAGAAGAGAAATTTGTGGCAGACCTTGACTAGAACAAGGGATCGGTTGGTAGGACATGTTCTGAGGCATCAAGGGATCACCAATTTAGTATTGGAGGGCAGCGTGGAGGGTAAAAATCGTAGAGGGAGACCAAGAGATGAATACACTAAGCAGATTCAGAAGTAGGTACTGGGAGATGAATAAGCTTGCACAGGATAGAATAACATGGAAAGCTGCATCAAACCAGTCTCAGGACTGAAGACCACAACAACAACAACAACAACAACCGACAAGTACTAGTTCTGAACGTACAGTTAAAATTGCTTCTTTTTGAGAAACCATTTAAAATCACGAATTATTGGGCAAACTTAAAATTTCTCTTATTAATTAAGTAATCTAATACTGCTTGCTATGTTTATTTCTCGATTAATTTACGAAACAATAAACGAAACTAATCGAAATTCATTCGACAAAACACATTTTAAACCCTTTGGAATACTGTTATTTCTGCTGAGTGAGACAGTAGTAAGCATGCCTTTGATGTGATCGGACGTATTTTGTTGAGCACTGTAATTCGGCTTTGTTATAATTAAAAATCAAAAGACGTAATGATATACTAGTCTGTGACAAAATATGAACGTCACAACAAAAATTCTGCAACAAAAATCTTCATATTTGTTAGGTCAATTCAAACAATGAGAATAAAAAATGCGAGAATTTCGGCTTCAAGAATCTGATCCCTAGACAAAAAGAACCGTAGCCAACTCTCCGTGAAAAGATAACTAGAAATTTTATTATAATCTTCGCTCCTCTCAAATCTTCATAAAAGACTAATGTGGATAATAGCTGTAAGTAGAAAAGAGGTGGTAGATTACGCAGTGTCTTAAAGTTATTTCGAATATCCTGCAGAAAATTATTCATGGCTTCCTGGCACCGAAACAGATAAACGTCGAAGAGCTTAGTTAATATTTAAACAGCACGTATTTACCTTGTGAAGCTCATAACAGCGGTCATCACGCGTTTGCTCTGAGAGGGCGCTTACTGGCTTCGAGCAAGAGAGCAGTACGTACCTGAAAAAGAGAATACAGAGTTGATTAATTTACTGCATATTAAGCAAGGCACTGATTAAAACCCATAAACAGCTTAATGCAGCATTGCACGAGGGATAATTTTACGTTCCTGCAAACATTGGAACAAAGGACAGCTGAAATACACTTGGCTGTCGCTCTGGGCATACTGTTTCTCTGTTACCATACTTTCTGCAAAAATAGATATAAAGTACGTCATCTCGTAGTGACCTGACGCAGCACTGAAACATGATACACAATAGTTCGACATTTACTTTAGAAACTGTGGATCCATCTACTGCAGCAAAAGTAAAACGGAAGTTGTCGCCAATTTTAATAACAAAGCTATAGTCATATCATCGTAGATGTACCGTAGCCTATGTACCTGACCTGGTGGATTTAAAGAAGTACACCGCTGTTCTTATTGTCTGATTGCAGTTCATGATAAAATGTTATCTTACTAAACTATAAATAATTATGGGGTAATCAGGTATATTAATTGCCTTTGTCAATTAAGAATCAAGCAGACAGATCAGAGAATAACTCACTTTAAACGAAGGGAACGTGTATGTGCCTATGTAGGGGCTTACTACTTCCTCTGACAAGGGGAGGCCGCCAATTGTGAAATTCAGATTCGATTCATACTGCGCATAATAAAAGCTCATGGCCAGAGGTGTAATGTGGCAAAGCACCAAGATGCACTTCTCAGCCGTTGTCGAGAAAATCGACAGTTAAAAGAAACCGTTGCCGTGAAATATTCTATACGATTAATAATTTTCTACAGCGTCGTGGCGCAGCGGTAAGCGCTCTGGTTCGTAATCAGAAGGTCGTCAGATCGAATCTCGCGCCATGCAACTTTTTTTAATTATTAGTTTTTTGTAATTCATATATATATATATATATATATATATATATATATATATATATATATATATATATATATATATATACTCACTATTAATGAATTGCTTTTGCTTGTTAGTGAAGGCGGATCGCTCTCCAATTGTACCGCCTCCATTCTTCCCTTTTTTTTAACAGGGTGTACTAAAGCTCTCCCGTCCACACTGATTTTCGACGATGTTGTAAGTTGCGCTAGGGACCGCATCTACCTTCTTTCGAAGTTAGCACGCAACTACGCTGTTATGCGGCGGCTCGTTTCGGCCCATTCAACATCTGTCTTTCAAGTGTAACGAGCGAGTAACGGAGTTTATATTTCATACCTGCCACAGCAAATTTGTGTTCGTGGTGTCTCTATTCTAATTCGAATGTTTGACTTAACGCTATACGTATTCGTTTCGGAATATCGTTTCTACGTCTTCCGTTAACTATACGTGGATAACAGTATGAAGACATTAATAACATTTGTGAAATACAACTTTGTTTGCGGAAAACATAATGATGTTCGAAGTCGCCAGTTTTTCCACGACAAACGACTTTCAACAACTTATTATATGCATAATTGTTGCAACTGATTGCCGGGAATTATATATATATACATTTGAATTACAAAAAACAAGTACTAAAAAAAAATGCATGGCGCGAGTTTCGATCCGGCGACCTTCGGATTACGAACCAGAGCGCTTACCGGTGCGCCACGACGATGTAGAAAATGATTAATCGTAGAGAGTATTTCACCGCAACGCTTTCTTTTAACTGTCGATTTTCTCGACAACGGCTGAGAAGTGCATCTTGGTGCTTTGTCACATTACACCTCTGGCCATGAGCTTTTATTATGCGCAGTATGAATCGAATCTGAATTTCACAATTGGCGGCCTCCCCTTGTGAGCGAAACAAAAATATGTAGGCTGAATACCTGAGTGGAAGGGTTGACAAAATTTAAATCACAAGAAATTTACAAAATAAAAGTACTCATGTAGTAGTTTACTACACCCTTGGGAAAAAGATAAAGATTTGGAATTTGTGCCTAAGTAACAAGTTGATGAAAAATTAAAGTCGGTATTGAAGATACGCTGTTAGTGTGACGGCATAACACATGCCGAATTTCAGATCATAAAACAGTGTCAATATAAGAGGCAATAAAAAGGTTACGTTGGAGGGCGTTGATGCAGCGTATGTGCAGCGCAGCGCGACTTAATGCCGGTGTATAAGCACCGGATTAGTATGCTACCCGTGTATTTCCGACGTGCTTGGGATTAATGCGGAAACTTGAACTATAGCGACAACATTACCAAATGCATCCAAACAGCATCGACGAGCTGTTATTCCTTTCTTGCCTGCAGAAGCACAAACATGGGTGATATCCGTCGGAAAATGAAGAATGTGTATGGGGCAGCGTGTCTGACGAAACGCACCGTTGAGGAATGAAAACGGCGTCAAGGGATGCTGTTGCTTCATGATGAAGAACATCCCATACCGCAAATGTCGTAACGCAGTTATGCCAACTCAAGCGGGAGACACTATAGTACTGATCTCTCCCCATGCGATTTTCACGCCTTCGGTCCGTTAAGAAGGCCTTGCAGGATTGAAGATTCCAGTTGGAAGCTGATGTGCAGCAGGTACTTAGAATTTCTTCACGCTGCTGGGCATTGAGTTTTACCAAACAGGCATCATCAACCTGGTATGTCGGTGGGATGGTTGCCCTATGCTCACGGCCATTTCGCCTGATTGGTATGTCGATTCTGAACTGTGCGGCCTCCGAACGAAGACTTTTTGATTGCCCCTTATACATTCTGCAAATGATTGACAGCTGACAAGAAAGGATGATAATTTTGCATTCTGCATACACGACAGTAATATGGGAAACACAGAAAAAAAACCTGTAAAAGGACACTAAGAGCACTGCGGAAGAGAGAGCGTTTGGAAGAGGCGGGTTTCTGCGGTGTATTTCGGTCACGGTGTCCTCCAGTTGCACCTGTTGTAACGCGATAGTCACACCAACAGCCAGTTTCGGCTACCCGGCCGGTAAATCTGCCGTCCTGGAACGCAGCTTATTCTGCGGGATGTGTGTGCTAATAGTGGCACATTCCGCATTACCGCTCGTCGTAAATTGGCTGGCGCGTAGAGGTCGTCTTGAAGGGTGAGATTGTGGGACAGATTTAAGTTACTGATGCAGTACCTGATTTTCAGACGCAGTTGTCTCATCTCCACATATGAGAAATTCGGATTATGAATAACTTTCATATACTTGTATTAGTTAGTAAAACATCAACTAGTACATTACTGTCGAAATAATATTTAGGTGACATTAACCTTCGACCGTCATTCATTATTACGTTTCTTATCCGACTTACAGAGCGCAAAGGTTCGTATACCTCAATCAAGAATGACGCAGAGGTCATTTCGTAATAACACGTTAATTCGCAATTAAAGTTTATTTCAAAAATGTTTGAGAAATAAATGGCCAAAAACTGTTTGCCTTTATCATCAATAATACATTTTCACTACCAATAAATTTTATTTTGACCAATTTTTGAAACCGATGAGGCGGATGGGAGACATGTGTCCCGAGATCCTAATTACATATAAACTTTCGTAAGAACCTAGGATTTTACGAGTTATGTATTTCTTTTACAGTTATTTTATCTGGACGACAAACGCAGAAAAAGTATAAGAAACGAGTATGAAAGCAAATTTGTTCTAGTGACAGCGAAAAACATTCAGTATCGCACCCAAATATTCAACATATAATTCCAGATAGCTCTGATATACACTCTTACGCAAAATGAAAGAAGGACGCAACACATAGGAATTATCCGAATGGAGCGGAAATCGACAGATATGATATACATGTACAGACAAAAAAATTGTTTCCAGAATGAGATTTTCACTCTGCAGCGGAGTGTGCGCTGATATGAACTTCCTGGCAGATTAAAACTGTGTGCCGGACCGAGACTTGAACTCGGGACCTTTGCCATTCGCGGGCAAATGCTCTCCTCGCAGGAGAGCTTCTGTGAAGTTTGGAAGGTAGGAGACGAGACAGAAGTAAAGCTGTGAGGAGCGGTTGTGAGTCGCGCTTGGGTAGCTCAGATGGTAGAGCACTTGCCCGCGAAAGGCAAAGGTCCCGAGTTCGAGTCTCGGTCTGGCACACAGTTTTAATCTGCCAGGAAGTTTCAAACAAATTGTTACCATTTCAGAAAAACGGATTATTTATTCAAGAAAATGAAAATGAAATGAAATGAAATGATGGTATGTCATTGTTGGCCGGGAGGCCCCATGCGGGGAAGTTCTGCCACCGTATTGCAAGTCCTTTTCAGTTGAAGCCATTTCGAAGAATTGCGAGTCGATGATGATGATAGACACACAACATCCAGTCATCACGACGCAGAGAACATCCCTGACCCTGCCGGGAATCGAACAAAGGACCCCCTTTGCGGGAAGCAAGAACGCTACCACAAGACCATGAACTGTGGACATGTATTTAAGAAAAAGAGCTTCACAAATTGAGCAAGTCAGTGACGGATTGGTTCACCTGTGACCCTTATTCAAGCATTTACTCGGGTTGGTAATGACCGATAGAGTTGTTGGATGTTCTCCCGAGGAATAGTGTACCAAATTCTGTCCAATTGGCGCGTTATGACGTGAAAATTCTGTGCTGGTGGAAGGGCCCTGCCCATAATGCTTCATGCATTCTCAGTTGTGGAGAGATCACGAGACCGTGCTGGCAAGGTAAAGTTTAGCAAGCGCGAAGACAAACAGCAGACACTATCGCCATGTGGGGGCGGGCATCATCTCGCTGAAATGTAAGCCCAAGATGAATTGGCATAAACGGCAACAAACCGGGGAGTAGAATACCGTCGATGCGCCGCTGTGCTGTAAGGGTGCTGCAGATGACAAGGGGTTCTGCTACGAAACGAAATGCCATCCCTGATCATCACTCCTGACTGGTGGGCCGTATAGCGGACGAAAGTCAGGTTGGTATCCCACCGCTGTTCGAGTCGTTTTCAGACACGTCTTCGGCCTGGAAAGTCACTGTCTGGAGTAGAATTATCTTCAGTGACGAGCCCCAATGCAACTTCAGCCCCGATAGCCAGCGAAAACGTGTGACTATCTTGAGAACTAACTATGTACAGGGTGTTTCAAAAATGACCGGTATATTTGAAACGGCAATAAAAACTAAACGAGCAGCGATAGAAATACACCGTTTGTTGCAATATGCTTGGGACAACAGTACATTTTCAGGCGGACAAACTTTCGAAATTATAATAGTTACAATTTTCAACTACAGATGGCGCTGCAAGTGATGTGAAAGATATATAAGACAACGCAGTCTGTGGGTGCGCCATTCTGTATGTCGTCTTTCTGCTGTAAGCGTGTTCTCTTCACAACGTGCAAGTGTGCTGTAGACAACATGGTTTATTCCTCAGAACAGAGGATTTTTCTGGTGTTGGAATTCCACCGCCTAGAACACAGTGTTGTTGCAACAAGACGAAGTTTTCAACGGAGGTTTAATGTAACCAAAGGACCGAAAAGCGATCCAATAAAGGATGTGTTTGAAACATTTCAACTGACTGGGAACGTGACGGATGAACGTGCTGGAAAGGTAGGGCGACCGCGTACGGCAACCACAGAGGGCAACGCGCAGCTAGTGCAGCAGGTGATCCAACAGCGGCCTCGGGTTTCCGTTCGCCGTGTTGCAGCTGCGGTCCAAATGACGCCAACGCCCACGTATCATCTCATGCGCCAGAGTTTACACCTCTATCCATACAAAATTCAAACGCGGCAACCTCTCAGCGCCGCTACCATTGCTGCACGAGAGACATTCGCTAACGATATAGTGCACAGGATTGATGACGGCGATATGCATATGGGCAGCATTTGGTTTACTGACGAAGCTTATTTTTACCTGGACGGCTTCGTCAATAAACAGAACTGGCGCATATGGGGAACCGAAAAGCCCCATGTTGCAGTCCCATCGTCCCTGCATCCTCAAAAAGTACTGGTCTGGGCCGCCATTTCTTCCAAAGGAATCATTGGCCCATTTTTCAGATCCGAAACGATTACTGCATCACGCTATCTGGACATTCTTCGTGAATTTGTGGCGGTACAAACTGCCTTAGACGACACTGCGAACACCTCGTGGTTTATGCAAGATGGTGCCCGGCCACATCGCACGGCCGACGTCTTTAATTTCCTGAATGAATATTTCGATGATCATGTGATTGCTTTGGGCTATCCGAAACATACATGAGGCGGCGTGGATTGGCCTCCCTATTCGCCAGACATGAACCCCTGTGACTTCTTTCTGTGGGGACACTTGAAAGACCAGGTGTACCGCCAGAATCCAGAAACAATTGAACAGCTGAAGCAGTACATCTCATCTGCATGTGAAGCCATTCTGTCAGACACGTTGTCAAAGGTTTCGGGTAATTTCATTCAGAGACTACGCCATATTATTGCTACGCATGGTGGATATGTGGAAAATATCGTACTATAGAGTTTCCCAGACCGCAGCGCCATCTGTTGTTGAAAATTGTAACTATTGTAATTTCGAAAGTTTGTCTGCCTGAAAATGTACTGTTGTCCCAAGCATACTGCAACAAACGGTGTATTTCTATCGCAGCTCGTTTAGTTTTTATTGCCGTTTCAAATATACCGGTCAGTTTTGAAACACCCTGTATATATGAAAAATAAACATGTAGACTGTTAATAACGTTCGTCTTATTTAAAAATCTGTGAGGTAATGGGCGAGGTGTGGCGCCCTGGAAATATTTAGAGTTCAGAGTTGGCGGCCACCCCTCGAGCCGCTCGTTAGCAACTGTGTGATGCCATACAACGGACGGACCACGTGGTCCACCCGATCGCGTGGCTGGTAATTCCATGCGTGACGCTTTGTCGATGGAGGAGACATGCCGGGAGTGCCTAAGATGGCGGACTTTGTGAAACCTTAATGGCAGACATTTCACAGTTATTATAGAAACTAATAGTAGCCGGACGAATCATGATACATCAAAATGAAACATGTACATTACTATTATTTGCATGACAATTTTGATTGTGTAATCAGATTTCCAATATCTTTTTTAGTTTAACGTTTAGTATCTGATGATAAATTATACAAGTAACACCCAGCACCGAATTTCCAAAATACAAACGGTTCTTCCGATTTTGTCAATCGACGTGTCTTTAGAAAGCTATTAGTGTAAACCTAAATTAGTATAAATTACAAACATGTAACTTGAATAGTACGTGAGTTATTGGAGGTCAAAGTGGTCAATTACTATCGATCGCGTCAGGCTGTAAGTACTTCACAGTTACACGAAAAACGGTAGCTGCATCCTTCTAAATATATTTATTCATCTATGTCTTTGTTTACATCCGATTTATACTATTAATGAAGAAATTGGTCAATTATTTACCGTGTTTTAGAGAGAACAGAGACTTTAAGCTACTGGCTTACTTTTCCTTTGATATACATTTATTTAATTTGTTTATGTATTTAATAATGTGTACAAGAGCGTGCTTATGGTCCAACCGTAGGAGTATTTATTTAATTTCAAGTTATTTAAATGTAAATCCAGTATTTCTAATGCGTTTCATGATGTTTGTGAGAGTGCGTTGGCTCGGAGACAGGGCGGGAGCGCTCTAGACAGTCACAGCGATCCTTCCAAAAGGACACGTGGAGAGACTGTATGGAAGTGAGGTTCTAAATGGTTCAAATGGCTCAGAGCACTATGGGGCGTAAAATCTGAGGTCATAAGTCCCCTAGACTCAGAACTGCTTAAACCTAGCTCACTTAAGGACATCACACACATCCATGCCCGAGGCAGGATTCGAACTTGCGACCGCAGCAGCAGCGCGGTTCCGGACTGAAGCGCCTACAACTGCTAGACCACAGCGGCTGGCTGGAAGTGGGGAAGGAGCATCGTATCGAGAGAGGACAGGGGAGTTCTGGACAGTACAGGAAAGGTCAGGAGAAAGCGCTGGACAGTACGGCTCGACGGACGCACGGTCGAGGGGAAGGCTGGACGTGGAGCAGCGACGTATAGTCGCGGGAAAGACTTGGAGAGTGGAGGAGTGTGCTCGTGGTCGCGGGAGATAGAAATATTTCCTAGTGCCGACTTACGCACTTGTGAGGTTTCCGTGGCTTCAGCACTGAAGACGTAGTATGCGTTTAGAAGTGAATATCTCGCGAGCTATGTTGTTGTTCATAACTAATTACGTGAAGTAAGAATCCATTGATTCCCTGTTATTGAACTTATATTTTATTTAATTGCTGGACCATCGACACCAGTAAGTGGTTTGTAGTAATAAACGGCTTTCTTATAGGTACTTCTGCTATCGTAATCATCATTTAAAGTCGTTAAGAATAGCACCTGCAGATTTTATTTAATTGCAATCTTTCATTTATAAATGTCTGTGTTACATTCTAAATTCTCAATTGCCGAGTGATGGGAACCTTTGACCATTCGATTCATGTGTATACTCATATTGTATACTATAATGCGGCAACTACGTATCCCAGCCCCTAGACAACGAAACCAGCCATAACTTTCCATATTTCAACTCTGAGTCAGAGGGTACGTAGTTGAGGGCCACCACACCACATTTCATTCTATTTGAAAGCCCGCAAAGGGTTAAGGGTTTTCACATATGAAATTCGGAGGCTTTAACCCGGCAACAATTTTAGTTTCTACTCATTTGCTTTTTCTTCTCTTTATCTTATTCTCTTTATATTTTCAGAATAAATCTTCATTTTGTGTTGAGACTACTTGACACTTGTGTCCTTAATGCTTTCGCCCTGTTACGAAAATCTAAATTTCTCATACTTATTCCGTTTGTATGTTGTGTATTTCTAAACTTTTGAACCTCTCCCATCCAACCAGATATTGATTTCTCTTTTTGCACATACCGAGGATTTGTTTTGTCAGCGTATTACTATTTATTCTGCATAAATGCCCAAAGATGTACGACTCTTAGTTCTATAGTTCTATTTTCTGCTAAATTCTCTGTACTTTAACCTATTTCATCATTGCTCCTTCATTTCCAGGCTTTTGTGCATCATACCTAAAATTTTAGTAGTGTTTCTCATTTTTAACGTATCTAGTCTGTCTAAACTACACTCCTGGAAATTGAAATAAGAACACCGTGAATTCATTGTCCCAGGAAGTGGAAACTTTATTGACACATTCCTGGGGTCAGATACATCACATGATCACACTGACAGAACCACAGGCACATAGACACAGGAAACAGAGCATGCACAATGTCGGCACTAGTACAGTGTATATCCACCTTTCGCAGCAATGCAGGCTGCTATTCTCCCATGGAGACGATCGTAGAGATGCTGGATGTAGTTCTGTGGAACGGCTTGCCATGCCATTTCCACCTGGCGCCTCAGTTAGACCAGCGTTCGTGCTGGACGTGCAGACCGCGTGAGACGACGCTTCATCCAGTCCCAAACATGCTCAATGGGGGACAGATCCGGAGATCTTGCTGGCCAGGGTAGTTGACTTACACCTTCTAGAGCACGTTGGGTGGCACGGGATACATGCGGACGTGCATTGTCCTGTTGGAACAGCAAGTTCCCTTGCCGGTCTAGCAATGGTAGAACGATGGGTTCGATGACGGTTTGGATGTACCGTGCACTATTCAGTGTCCCCTCGACGATCACCAGTGGTGTATGGCCAGTGTAGGAGATCGCTCCCCACACCATGATGCCGGGTGTTGACCCTGTGTGCCTCGGTCGTATGCAGTCCTGATTGTGGCGCTCACCTGCACGGCGCCAAACACGCATACGACCATCATTGGCACCAAGGCAGAAGCGACTCTCGTCGCTGAAGACGACACGTCTCCATTCGTCCCTCCATTCACGCCTGTCGCGACACCACTGGAGGCGGGCTGCACGATGTAGGGGCGTGAGCGGAAGACGGCCTAACGGTGTGCGGGACCGTAGCCCAGTTTCATGGAGACGGTTGCGAATGGTCCTCGCCGATACCCCAGGAGCAACAGTGTCCCTAATTTGCTGGGAAGTGGCGGTGTGGTCCCCTACGGCACTGCGTAGGATCCTACGGTCTTGGCGTGCATCCGTGCGTCGCTGCGGTCCGGTCCCAGGTCGACGGACACGTGCACCTTCCGCCGACCACTGGCGACAACATCGATGTACTGTGGAGACCTCACGCCCCACGTGTTGAGCAATTCGGCGGTACGTCCACCCGGCCTCCCGCATGCCCACTATACGCCCTCGCTCAAAGTCCGTCAACTGCACACACGGTTCACGTCCACGCTGTCGCGGCGTGCTACCAGTGTTAAAGACTGCGATGGAGCTCCGTATGCCACGGCAAACTGGCTGACACTGACGGCGGCGGTGCACAAATGCTGCGCAGCTAGCGCCATTCGACGGCCAACACCGCGGTTCCTGGTGTGTCCGCTGTGCCGTGAGTGTGATCATTGCTTGTACAGCCCTCTCGCAGTGTCCGGAGCAAGTATGGTGGGTCTGACACACCGGTGTCAATGTGTTCTTTTTTCCATTTCCAGGAGTGTAGAACCAGGCATCTATCTTAGTAAAGAGATTCCGGTTAACCTTTTAGCTCTATTTTCTTCTGACATGGTTTCTTGTACCTCTGACAGTGATCTGTTAAAGTGAAAATACCAGGCTGAACCGTTATTATGGGTCTGCGAGCGTCTAATGCTTTTTTTTTTTTCTTCAGGGCGGGGCAAATAAAAGTGGCCCGTGGAACAGAACTTCATAGCACAAAGAAACACAGCAAAGGAAACGAAATACAGTACTAAGCACACTATAGTGCGCGTTGAAAGTGACCACCATTCATCTCTTGGCATTTTTGGTCCCTGTTCAGCAAATGTCTGAAGGAATATTGAGGCTGGACTGCTGCAATCGCTGCAGTCTCCTCCGAAATGTTCAGCCGCGGTTTTTGAAGACTACACCTAAACCTCAATCTGCATAGATGGTCCGCAAGCCACTGTATGGTGCGTGGCGGAAGTTACCCTGTACCATTACTTGCCATTTCCGCTCCCGTTCCAGTGGCTACTAGAGGAGGGGAGAACGACTACCTATATGCCTCCGTATGAGCCCTAATTTCTCGTATTTTATCTTCGTGGTCTTAATCGCAGTGTACGTTTGCGGCAGTAGAATCGTTCGGAAGTCAGCTTCAAATGCTGACTCTCAGAATTTTCGCAATTGTGTTTGACGAAGATCGACGGAAAGAACGTCGCCTGCCCCCCCCCCCCCCCCCCCCCTCCCGCAGAGATTCCCATTTGAATTCCCGAAACATCTCCGTAACCGTTGTGTGTTGTTCGAGCTACCGATAAGAAATCTAGCAGCCCGCCTCTGAATTTCTTCGATGTCTTACTTCAGTCCGAACTGGTACGGATCCCAAACATTCGAGTATCACTCAAGAATACGTCGTAACAGCGTCCTATGCACGGTCTCCTCCACAGATAAACATCTCTTTACTAAAATTCTCCCAATAAACCGAAGTCGACCATTCGCCTTCCCTACCACAGTTCTCACATACGCGTACCGGTATTTTAACGACTTGACTGTGTTAAGCGGGACACTAGTAATATTGTATCCGAACACGTTTGATCTTCATTAACTTACATTTCTCCATATTTAGGGCTAGCTGCCATTCATTACACCAACTGGAAATTTTGTCTAAGTCGTCTTGTATCTTCCTACAGTCACTCAACTTTGACGTCTTACCGTCCACCACGCTATCATCAGCAAACAACTGCAGATTATTGCCCACCGTGTTCACCAAATCACTTATCTATACAGAGAACAACAGTTGTTCAAAAATGGCTCTGAGCACTATGGGACTTAACTTCTGAGGTCATCAGTCCCCTATAACTTGGAACTACTTAAACCTAACTAACCTAAGGACATCACACACATCCATGCCCGAGGCAGGATTCGAACCAGCGACCGTAACGGTCGCGCGGTTCCAGACTGTAGCGCCTACAACCGCTCGGCCACTCCGGCGGGCAACAACAGCTGTCTTATCGCACTTCCCTGGAGCACTCGTGACGATACCCTTGTCTCTGATGAACGTTCAACGTCGAGGACAACGTATTGGGTTGTACTACGTAAGAAGTCTTCTAGCCACTCAATTATGTGTGAACTTAGTCTATACGGTCGTACCTTCGTTAACAACCAGCAGTGGGGCACCGTGTCAAATGCTTTCCGGAAATCTAGAAAGATGTAATCTGCCTGTTGCCCTTGATCAATAGTTCGCAGTATATCATGTGAGAAAGGGGCGAGCTGAGTTTCGCTCAAGTGATGCTTTCTAAAACCATGCTGATTCATGTACATAAGCTTCTCAGTCTCAAGAAACTTTATTATATTCGAACTGAGAATATGTTCAAGGATTCTGCAGCAAACAGAGGATACTGATATTAGTCTGTAATTTTGCAGGTCCATTCTTTTGCACTTCTTATATACTGGAGCCAACCGCGCCTTTTTCCAGTCGCTTGAGTATTCGCGCAGAGTGAGAGATTCACCATAAATGCAAGGTCGGTAAGAGGCCAATGCCGTAGAGTACCCTTTGTAAAATCTAACTGGGATTCCATCCCGATATGGTGTTTTATTTATTTTTAAGTCTTTCATTTGTTTCTCTACGTCAGGCACGCTTACTACAATGTCGTTCATGAGTGAGTCTGTCCGAAGGTCAAATGACGGCTTGTTTGTACGATTCTCTTGTGTCAACGACTTCTTGAACGTGAAATTTAAAACTTAGGCTTCCGTTCTGCTATCATCAACAGCCACACCAGACTTGCCAACAGAGGACAGAAAGAAGGCCGTAGTCCCGCTTAGCGATATTACACACGACCAGAATTTTCTCGGGTTTTCTGCCAAATCTTTGCTAAGGAGGTAGTTGTTATAGGCTTCGCGCTTGGATTATTTACAGATGCACGAATCTCTAGTAATTTGCGATTGTCGTTATTTATGCGTTCCCTTTTGAAACGAGAGTTCAACAACCTTTGCTTCCTCAGAATCCGCTGAATTTCGTTATTAAATCATGTTGGGTCTTTTTGATCCTTTATCCATTTACTAAGCACAACTCTCTCTAGACCACGAATTACAGGCAGCTTACACTTTGCCCATAATTCCTCTATATCCATCTCACTTTAACTAAATTATGCCAGTTCACTGTCTAAGTGAAATGTTAATAACTACCTATCTGCTGTGTCTAGCCTTCTTGAGTGATTTGTTATCTTTCGTAATCATATTGCTATAATAACATCATGACCGGTTACCCCCGGTACTATACTGGCATTCTCGATAAAGTCCGACCTATTTGTAGCTACAAGTTCTAAGATATTGCGTGTGGGCTGCCCAGTTAGCTGCTAAAGACAATTTTCAGAATACGTACCCAAAAGTATTTCGCATGACTGTCTGTACATCCCGCAATGAATTCATAGACATCATAGTCTATACTCGGCGGGTTAAAGTAACCTCCAACTAGTATTGCTTGCCGAGTGGTTCTGGAACCGCGCTGCTACTACGTTCGCAGGTTCGAATCCTGCCTCGGGCATGGATGTGTGTGATGTCCTTAGGTTAGTTAGGTTTAAGTAGTTGTAAGTCTAGGGGAAGCCACTTTCTTTCTGGCCTTATATGCATGTCTGATTCAGTAATACGACACATTTGGCCTCGTTAACGTTACTTTTTTTGTTACACGTTTCGAATAGGCAGGAGGAGAAGTACGTGATCTGAAGGAGTTACTTTCGTAATCTAGAATTTTCCTTAATACTACACTATGCAACTGATATTCTGTTTATGTCTTATTCTAAAACATTCAGACAGGAAATACGTCTAATGAGAAAAATAAAA
The DNA here is from genome assembly GCF_021461395.2 of Schistocerca americana. Lineage (NCBI taxonomy): Eukaryota > Metazoa > Arthropoda > Insecta > Orthoptera > Acrididae > Schistocerca > Schistocerca americana. The sequence continues at coordinate 123,976,365 of NC_060124.1, forward strand.
CCACTACAGTAAAGGTAACCAGTGCAACCAAAATTCGTGTATGGTTCAAATGGCTCTGAGCACTATGGGACTTAACGTCTCAGGTCATCAGTCCCCTGGAACTCAGGACTACTTAAACCTAACTAACCTAAGGACATCGCACACATCCATACCCGAGGCAGGATTCGAACCTGCGACCGTAGCGGTCGCTCGGTTGCAGACTGTAGCGCCTAGAACCGCTCGGCCACCCCAAAAATTCGTATATATGACAGAATACATTGACTGAAGAAGTCCGCTTACTAACGAAATGTGATTCCCTCATCCTTTACACTCTAATCACAACGATTAGTACATCCCTAAACGACGCAAACTGGCATCTTCGGTCAAAAAAATTGCACCAGAAGCTAATATTTGGGGAAAATGATTCGGCGAACGTTGGCTTCAAGTCTGTGAAGCAAAAAATATCGCTTCTCATATCTCCATGCTTGAGCGCCTGTTTAAACTGTACCGTAAGTTGTGTGAGGGATGGAGAAAATCAATAACTGAATTTTACAATAATTTATGAAAGTGATTGTGAAAAGAATTTTCCTTCCTTATTCCACACTCTCTCTCAAATGAGGCGGACCCGTAGGTCGTCATGACATTAACGATATACATGCAGACATCGAGTATCAGACGAAGTTGTGGTGGTGGCGGGACAACACATGGTAGCAGCATTAAAAACAACATTCAGTACCAGAAAGTCGTAGTCCAAAGGCACCTGTTCCGCCGCAGTTTTCACATTTCAGACTCGACGCAATATTTCTCAACTTTCACGACAAATAAAAGTACTCTACGGTAAATACATCACCTAGCTCTTTTTTTTTTGTTGCTGTTTTTCTTTTTTCCACACAATACTACGTTCAGATCCTCTTTTTATCAAATGCCTATTTCCGTAGCTTATGTTTAAAGCTTTCAGTACTGGCTAGATCGTGGACAGCCGCTTGTAATAATAAACTAATTTACTAATTATATTAATACGAATTTTTAATATGGGGAATACAAATGAAGCAGCGTAAATAACTTTAAACCTTTGCATATTACACAGATTATTAACTGGTTACAATAGAATTAATTTAATTTTAATCTGGTTGAAAAATACTACAGTACTGCTTTAAAGCAGTGGACTCATTTTGTTGTCCTTCAATAATGGAATGTACCACTGACTTTCGTAAAGAAAACTGCAACCGGTTTTTGAAACATAATTATACTTTAAAGTTTTAAACATGGCTGCGTAGTCAGTGACCGTTTACAAATTAAAGTTAAAGCAATTACACTCCTCGGTCGCAAAAATTAAGTCTTTTGACCCTGTTTCGGAACTTCTATGAGTGCCTTCATCAGAAATTAAACATTCAAATTGGTCTATAACGTAAGTACCAAATTATGGAAAAATTTCTGATATAAAAGTGTAAGTACTACTAACATTACAAGGAAGAAACAGTGCTTACATGTCACGTATAAAATTAATATCCAGCGATAAAGCTTTCATCACAATTTTTTTTTAAAGTATACATGAAAGGTGAGCCACTACGGGCTGCTCATCCATGTCAAGCCACAGGTAGCAACAGACAGAGGCGCCCGCGTTAACAACTGCGGGCAGGTCAACATTGCTCCGAGAGTGCCATCTAGCAGCTGCAAGCACAAGTTGGCTACTTAACATTCATATAAGGACAGACGAATATTATGATGAACATTATTCAGTTCACGACGTAAAAGGCAATATTTTGTTTGACAAGAGCAGACAAGGTAACATTTGGTCTACATCAGACCTTAGAAGTTCAGTTTAAAAGATTAAAACACCATGTTTCTTTACGAAAAACATTGAATGAGATTTTATTTTCTGAGACTGATATACTAATCAGACAGTACATGCGTCTTCCATGCACTCACAAACTCATGAAAACGCTTTCTTTCACTCTGCTATTCATAGAGCTACTTCTATTCCACTCTCGAAAGAAAAAATTCAATGAAGAAATTAATTACTTAAAACGACAGCAGTTAATAAAGAATATTAACCTGGCATTGTGGATGACATCCTTAAAAAGAAAACTGTTAAAAGAGTTACTACGTTCGGAACTTCTATTATTGAATCTAACCCAAAAAAGTATTTTTCTATTTCTTTCTTGCGGTCCATCTCCTATCAAATTCAACACCTTCTTCGTAATAAACACAACTGTAACGTTGCTTTTTCTATCAATAACAATTTGAAAAAAAAACTTTATTCATAATTTAAAATCGACTCGTTCCCCTTTGGAAAACTCTAGAATATGTAAGATTTTCTGCGACTCCTCCTATTCTCACTGCATAGGACAAACAGTACGTGCCTTTATAACCAGATACAAAGAACATCTTTTAAGAAAAAATGTTGCTAGCACCCAAAATTCGTCTTTTGCCTGCCACCTTTTGATTACAGGTCACGCGCCTAAAGTTGTTCACGATATCAGCATCTTGTACACGGATAAGAAAGGGCGTAGATTGGATTTTCTCGAAGAATTAAATTTTTAAACATCTTTCTCGAAATGATAGCCTTATTCTCAATCTTCAACGATATCAAGGCATTACGTGATATTTGATATCGGGTTTCCTCGTGTAGTTACGGAAATGTTTTTTCTATCGAAGTCGACTCATAATTTTTCGTTTATTAAAACGTTTACATTGGCTACATTACATGTAATATTGTTTTTCTACAGGCTGTGTCACTCTGCGCTCTTTATTTTTTCTACAATGGTGTTTTCATCCTTTAAATTGTACTTCTAAGCTCTGATGTAGTAAAAATGTTCCCTTGCCTGCTGCTGTCAAACAAAATATTGCATTTCACGCCATGTACTGAATAATTTTCATCATAATATTCGTCTGTCTTCATTTGAACGTTAAGTAGCTAGTTCGTACTTGCGGCTACTAGATGGCCAGATGGTGTAGTATGCGCCTGCCCGAAGTCGCTAACGCGGGCGACTCAGTCTGTTGCTACCTGTGGCTTGACTTGGATAAGCAGCCCGTAGTGGCTCACCTTTCATGTATTCTTAAGAAAAAAAAATTGTGATGAAACCTTTATCGCTCGATATTTATTTTATACGTGACATGTAAGTACTGTTTATATCTTGTACTGTTAGACAGTACTTACACTTTTATATCAAAAACTTTTCCATAATTTTGTACTTATGTTATAGTCGAATTTGAATGTTTCATTTCTGATGAAGGCACTCGTAGAAGTGTCGGAACCAGGTCAAAAGATTTAATTTTTGCGACCTAGGGCTGTAATTAATTTAACTCTAATTATACTTTGTTCGTGAATGGTGGTCATACGAATATTATTGTTTATGGAACTGTGCATTAGCTTCTATCCGTTTACTTTTGCTCTTGTCGTTACAGCTACCAAATACTAGCGCGTAATGATTTTCGTAGTTGTGGGCCATCCTTTACTATTGGTTGTCAGTTACCAAATAACATTATGCGAAGCTGTCCCTCGTATGTATAAGTCAGTTAATAATTACACATGGAACACATTTTACATCTCCAAATAGATCACTTAATAATTATTACTAATTTTTCGCGAGATAGATTGGCTCTGAGCACTATGGGACTTAACATCTATGGTCATCAGTCACTTAGAACTATTTAAACCTAACTAACCTAAGGACAGCACACAACACCCAGTCATCACGAGGCAGAGAAAATCCCTGACCCCGCCGGAAATCGAACTCGCGAGATAGAGTGGCTTAATAGCTGTGCTGTTTTATTGGGCGTAATCCCTTACAATTTTCGAGCCAGACATAGGGGAATTTCGTAATGCGTTGCACTAAAGTGTTTGGACTGTAACAGTGAAAAAAAAGAACAAAAAAACATGCACTTCTGACGGGTGGCGTTCTTCTCAAGCGTTGTATGACGATCCGGTAGTTGGAACAGTTAGTACCGCAACGTTGTTGGTGGAGAAGCTACGTCTAATAGAAGTTAAAATGTGAGTTTCCGATAGATTCTATTACTGTCTTAATTGTTCGCTGATAAAAATTTTGTTGGTGATTTTAAACCCCTAAAATCCCACATATTAGAGACAATGTGTCTGTTTTTGTTCCGCATTTACAGAATGTGCTTAATCTCTACTCTAAGCAGTCTTGATGTGGTTGAGAGACACATTACCTTCAACTACTTCAGTAAAACAACGTATTCAGACACACTTGGTCTTTCCTCTTAAGAAAAATGTATATTCAGAGTATTGTTTATTAATTTATTCATTCGTCCTGGCGTAATTACGGTCATCAGAACCTTTTATACATATTTTGAGGACTTGAAGCGGGTAGGGCTAATACATTGGTCATCATGCGTGGACAAGAATATAATAACCAGATACACGAGTTTTCTGCTAACAATAATGCTACAAAGCTCAATAAAGACACGAAATATAAATTAAATGTCACATTTCTGCTTCGAACGGGTACGAGAACAACATGATGAACGACTCCGTCGAGTGTTTACAAAAGCAACTGTGGCACATGGGTCAGTTTTTGCAGCCGGCCTATGTGACCGAGCGGTTCTAGGTGCTTCAGTCCGGAACCGCGCGACCGCTACGGTCGCAGGTTCGAATCCAGCCTCGGGCATGGATGTGTGAGATGTCCTTAGGTTAGTTAGGTTTCAGTAGTTCTTAGTTCTAGGGGCCTGATGACCTCAGACGTTAAGTCCCGCAGTGCTCAGAGCCATTTGAACCATTTATTTGTGGACAGCCCTGCAGGATCCATGGCTTCAATTCCCTACAGCACTACTTAATCGAGTATATTCCACGTTTTGTTGAGGCACTTTTTCATGCTCGCGGGAGCCCTATATGATATTAGGCAGATGTACCAGTTTTTTCGCTGTTCAGTGTAAGATTGTACACATAGTTTTTGAATGTACGTGTGCCGATCGCTGCGTAGTTGATGTGTGTGCACGGAAACTATTGTCAACAGTACGGACTTCTGGCGTGTACCACGGACTCTTAACTCAAATTGCAAATATATTAATGTACTTTCTTATTGCAGACTGTGGTACTATATGTTCCGAGCCAAAGATCGAACGGGGAAACTGTAAATACGCGTAGATCTGTAATTAAGCTGGGTGGGTCACTTAAAAAGTCATACAGCAGGTGAATAATGTCTTTGTTGATCACAAAATAAGCATGACGCGTTTCGGAATTATTCCATTCTTCAGAAAGATAAATGCAATTGTAGCACAAGGACAAGAGCGTTACCTGTTGTGTGCGTAACGTGGATGACAGACCGTCAATTCACGACTCTGTTTGTAAACTGGTGTTAAACGTTGTGTCATCTGGAGTCACGAGTAAATTGCAATAAGCGTATGTTATCTACGTTGCTACATGTAGATGTTATAAACTGATAATATTCAACAAACAATACGCGTTACTACTGCATTCACAACGACGTCGATGATCAAGAGGATCAGGAAGCCGCCGATAGATACTGGACTATATGCTCAACAAAGCGGAGGTCGATGGCTCACCGACAGCATCGATTAATTGAAACATTGATTTTGTACCTGATAATCCGACCCGCGTTAACGGTCACTGCAAAGATCACTACATTCAAATCATTTACTGTGCTAAGGATATAAGTTTTTTTCATGGTCATTTTCTTTCAAATAACTGAAATTGCGGTTAATGCAGAATAGCATTTTTCAGTAACTTTCAGGATTAAAATTCAATTTCGTTCACCAGATAAATTGCTATTACATATGTCAGTTTTAGGCAATCCCAATTATCTTTCGAGACTGTCATCGTTATTGTAAATAACTGTAATTATTATCAGTGAGACTGAAAATATATAGTATTCTTTTATTAGCTTATAATACCTTATGCATATTTATTTGTGTTATTTGCGAGTGTAGTTTCTGCATTTGCATGTGGTACTGTTTAGCGTTAATTTTCGTGTTAATGTTTACTGAGTGATGAACAAATACGTACAATGTACTGTGTGTGCCATTACGTTACCAGATAGCAGCCAACCGCCTTTATCAAGTGTGTTTAGCGAAGTATTGTGGCCGTCCGGTGTGGTCGAGCGATTCTAGGCGCTTCAGTCTGGAACCGCGCGACCGCTACGGTCGCAGGCTCGAATCCTACCTCGGGCATGGATGTGTGTATTGTCCTTAGGTTAGTTAGGTTTAAGTAGTTCTAAGTTCTAGGGGACTGATGACCTCAGAAGTAAAGTCCCATAGTGCTCAGAGCCATTTGAAGTATTGTGGAAGGGGAAAACTTTCAATTTAGGCAGATGTGTGAATATTTATCATATTATAGGTTTATGAGACTTGCTTGCGTGTGTGGTCCTAATACGGGTATTCTTTCAATTCTGGGAACAGTTAAATGTTCTTGTTTCTATTTACCTCCAAACTTATGTACGTGAAATGTCAGGCGAGTCGTATTAGGGTCCCACATCTTCAGTAGATGGGCACGGTAGTTTCTATTCGAGGGGATACTGTTTCGATACAGTTTGAAATTAACAATACATATTTTTTACTTCAAATATCTGTCCCATGTTAAATACTCATTTTACGAAGAAATCTATCTTAACCAAAAAATGTTCGCATTTAATATGTGCCTTGACATATATACGCCTGTATAGAAAATGTTTCATCTTCATTGTTTGTACTATCTTAGGAATTGAATTTAGTTTTCCTTAGCAGTTAAGATTCGCTGGAATGATGTAAACACGTGAATGTAAAAGTGTTACATTGTGATGTGTTCCTTACTGTAGACTGTGTTCGAGACACATTTTCAGTAAAAATTTAAGTAAACACACTAACTAAATGGTTAAATACAACAACTCACTCTAAGAACAAACTAAGAGAAATGTATCTTTCTGTAGAAGGATACATCTCGTTATCTAAGCTCACTGGCACACATAGGATATGGGCCTCATCACATTGCAGGTTAATGTAACATACAGCTCATGTAACTGTAATAGACCTGATGATGGCAGGATGCTGGAAAAACCTGTTTTCCTAATTAACATTAGTAAATCGGGACTGAAGCTGAAGTGTTGTTTCGTAAATTTACGATAGAGTCGCAGATCTCGAGCATATATATATGTAACATGGATAAATTTAAATATGATTAATCATTTTCATTCGTTTCAAAGGCAGTTTCGATGAAGTAGTTTGCCAATGTATTTACTTAGGGCCTTCACCCTTTCGCACATGTAGTGTCTAATTACAACAAGATAACGCAATTCAGCTTGAAAGTTACACAATCTACTATTAGTAATAATAAACACACGTATAAAACTTACAAAGTCACGACTAATTGTGAATAACCGACCATCTATTGTCTGTGGAAAATTCCACCATGAGGGCAAAGATTCTTGGGTTATGATAGCTATTTCGATATGTCTATCTGTAAGAAAGAAGTGTACAATGTACCACAGATACGTGACCCACGTGGCTGGACCAGACTGTGGCTTCTGCGTCTAGGTGTAGCATTCGATTGCTTCGAGAACAGAAATTGCTTGCAGCAGGGAAGAGCGTTCGGCAGGTGGAAGGCACGGAAAGTGCTTGGCCGGCGCACCCTCAAAGAGTTGGGAATGAGGTCTACTTCACGTTTACTCTGCGCTGGAGTTCCGCCGAGAGCACAAGAGAATGCCGTGAATCCAGGCCGGCCGCCGCTGTCCAAACAAGTTGTTGTCGGCGAAGGCTTCCGGATGTTTGCCGCCAGCCTCTCTCCGCCTGTGTGCTGCTGAAGGCTCACCGCTTTCCTTTCGCAAAGATGGCAACGTGTCTGCCGGAATATGACCCTTCAGAGTCGCGAAGACTACTCGTAAAAAAACTCTAAAAAACAACACCTCTAGTGGAACTCTCGTCATTTACCATATCAACTGTCTCCTGAAATATGAAAAAACATGGAGTGTGTCTCAGTTTTTGTTTGAAGCCCAATAAATGTTGCACAACATACATTCTAAGTAAACAACATAAATCCTTAATGTGAATAAGTTTTCAAAGGAACTAAAATCCTTATTGTTTTGACACTTTATTCGGCAGTATGTTATCGTCCATAATCAGTTGTGTCATGGGCTATTTGATTCATGTTATTCCCATACGGATATTTATTTTAGGAACTACTGTACATTCAAGTAGTGCCACAAATTTGAGAGGGGGAGGGAGGGGGAGGGAAAGGCCTCTCTTTCAAAGGGGTGGAGATGAAAAAAACATGGAGTCCACGATACCCAAATAGCCATTACTTGAGAATGAGAGCACTTATTGACTTACAACAAACTTCACACAGTTTCAAACATTTTAAAAAATTTGTCGCTGATAACACTCACAAAATGATGAAAGAAAAGAAGTTTATCCCTTACTACATTTTCGCTGTTCATGCAGTAAAACTGCCACATTAGGCACAGCATTTTAATTTAATACTTATTTACTGCAACTCCATTAGCAGCACATATTGGAGGCAGTATACACATACACCAATCAATATATCTGCAAAAATATACCATTATGAAACACATAGTTCAGGAGATACAGCCTCATAAACAATGAGATGCGTGAAAAACTGTCGCTTAGTGCATGCCCTTTTAATTTATTACTTCTTCACTACTTCCTCTGTTAGCAAAAACATTTCATAGATAGCACCCACAGAATTTATGTTTGGAGAACAGCAGTGCATGGTAGGGAAATATCGACTGTTAAAAAATAGAACAGAATCTAAGTATTTGAGGTGGGGTGCTACAGAAGAATGTTCAAAATTAGATGGACTAATAAGGTAAGGAATGAGGATGTTCTCTGAAGAATCGATGAAACGACTATATATGGAAAACACTGATAACAAGCAGATGGTAGGATATCTCTTAAGACATAAGGGAAGAACGTCCAAAGTACTGGAACGAGATGCAGAGGGTAAAAACTGTAAATGGAGACAGAGCTTCGAATACATCCAGCAAGTATTTGCGGACCTAGGTTGCAAGTGCTACTCTGAGGTGAAGAGGTTGGCACAGGTGAGGAATTTGTGGCGGGCTGCATCAAACCAGCTAGAAGACTGATGACTCAGACAAAATCCACATACATTCGTGGATGTTGGTGCCAGATGACAGCAGTGTATGACACGTAGTTCAGAGGATATGACGTCAGAAGCCTTGAGCCGACAGAAAACAAAACTGCACGGTGAAGTTCGCTAGTGATACAGGTAAAATATGTGTACATATACGTGCGAATTATGTTAAGGTCTTTGCAGTATGTGGAATTTAGGCATATGTGGGCAAAGCCGAGGGTAAGTAGCTCCGCCTGAGTCTCTGGATAGACTTCAACCAAACTTGGTAGCCTATACATGTTACGTACTATATGGAAAGAAATAATGTGCGGTTAAGAATCAGAAAACTCCTACTGGAATAGGGGTGATAACCTGGAAAGAAAAGGGGGAAGTGCAAATGGACAGACAAAGGGGGAAGGGCAGTGGATACGGACAGAGAGGACCGGAGGAGGAAACTAGCAGAGAAAGGGAGGGTGATGAGGTGGACAGAGAGAGAGAGAGAGAGAGTGGAGGGGGGGCGGGGTGAGTAAAAGATGGACAGAGGGAGAGTGGAGGAGAAGATTAACAAAGAGAGGGGGACAGGGAAATGGTCAGAGAGAGAGGCGCCCGATAGGGTTGGTGTTCGATTGGAAGTGTGTGTGTGTGTGTGTGTGTGTGTGTGAGAGAGAGAGAGAGAGAGAGAGAGAGAGAGAGAGAGTGTGAGTGAGAGGGGGGGCGGGGGCGCTCTTTATTTCAGCCCCAAGGATTCTGTACACATAGGTTTAGTCAAACTTCCACAAAATTAATGTTGAAGCTAGCGCAGGGTCCAGTAGTTACTGTTCAGCATCGTTGTAACCACTCCGATATCCTTTAATCACATGTTCATACATCCATAGTTGAAATGGAGGACAGTGAGATGTCAGCTGGTATAAATTTATATTAAAAAAGAAGAAATTCCTCCAGCTGTATTTAAGATGTCGATTTTATTTTGGCAAAATAAAATCGACAACTTAAATACAGCTGGCGGAATTTCTTCATTTTTAATATAAAGTTAATCACATGAGTTGATTTTTACCATAAGTCTCCCTTAAAATTTTAGAAGTTCTTGGGAATTAAATGCGGAGAGGGAAAGACTGTTTGCCAGTTTTACAGAAACCATATTGGAGCGATGAGAATAGTTCGACGTAAAAGGGTCGCACGTCGTCAGAACAGAATGAGAGAGAATTGTAGCCCAAGCCCGCATTATTCAATTAGCGCTCTCAGCAACCACTTCAGGAAGGTATGGAGAAATTTTGTAAAGCATTGAAATTGAGGGAGAAGAAATAGACCTTTAAAGTTCAAGGATTGCGTGGCAATGAAGTCAGAGATGGCAATAGACTCGGAAGAGCAAATTAAGTCTGCTGATGCCGCGGGAATTAGAAGGCAGCAGACAAGTTCTGCTCTTTAGGTAGCAAAACAAGTGACTACAGTAGAAATAAAGAGGATATGAGGTAGCCATAGCTATAAACCTTTTATTGAAGAAGTAACATATATTTAGCGAGTGATTATAGGTTTATATATTTGTTTTGCAGATAAAAACACCTTCTCTTGCTGCACTGGCTTTTATTCTCCCAGACGCGTTTCGCCTTTTTTCAATAATGAATAGACGGGAATTTTCAGCATATACTTCGTTAGGTTGGCAACATGTACGTAAACGTGTAAACAGGATGAAATACACAGTGAACTGAAAGTAGTTACGTCGTGAAGTCAGAGTTTTCTATCAAATGTCTACATTAGTGACAGAGGACTGATGGTACATCACAACAACAAATGGCCGTGCGGTTAAAGGCGCTTCAGTCTGAAACCGCGAGACCGCTACGGTCGCAGGTTCGAATCCTGCCTCGGGCATGGATGTGTGTGATGTCCTTAGGTTAGTTAGGTTTAATTAGTTCTAAGTTCTAGGCGACTGATGACCTCAGAAGCTAAGTCGCATAGTGCTCAGAGCCATTTTTGAACAACAACAAAGGTAGACAAAATTAAAAGTGCGACTAAAATGCTCGAAACATAAAAAAATGGTTATGATTCGTAAATAGTGCGGCAGTGCGACCTCCAGCATGTGACCAGATGAGAGGAAACGCGTATGCCAATTAAAAACGCGAACTGTTAGTAATAACTTATTTACATAAAAAGTGAACTGTTTTACAATCTACGAATATAACATATAAAAAAGAGTATCATAAATGTATCATTATGTAAACAGATACCAATAATGCTGCCTTAAAGTGAAAAAAGGCGAAACGCGTCTGGGAGAATAACAGACAGTGTAGCAAGAGAAGGCGTTTTTATTTACTAAACAAATGTATCTGCGCATGCTGTGGACGATGGCCTCGCAAATAAATTTAAATGTGTGGTAATTTTTCCTGAAAATATTTGTCCGGGGTGTAACCCTATATGGTTACTTCCATAAAATGGGGTGCTTTTCAGTACAGACTAAACGAGAGGTGGCGCAGTGGTTAGCACACTGGAGTCGCATTCGGGAGGACGACGGCTCAAACCTGCGTCTGGCCATCCTGATTTAGGTTTTCCGAGATTTACCTAAATCGCTTCAGACAAATGCCGGGATGTTTCCTTTGAAAGAACACGGCGGAATTCCTTCCCCATTCTTCCCTAACCCAATGGGACCGATGACTTTGCTGTTCGGTCCGCTCCCCCGAATCAGCCAACCAACAAAAAGACAACGGAAGCTTATGATAAGCAGAGTTACAGAAAAATTCTGAAGATTAAATGAATAGTTCAGATAACTAATGATGAAGTACTTAATACAACCAGGGCGAGAACTGCTTTGCGCCGTAAGTTTAACAGAAGATAGGCTAACAGGACACAGTCTGAGGAAATGTTAATGCAGAAAAAGAATGTTGACAAAAGATTTCTGAGTATTGTACAGTGGTATAATGTGGAAAACCTATGGTGGAGAAACCAACGTTTCGGCCACGGTCACAGTGGCATTCTTCTGGGTCCACTGATGTGCTTAAGCTGTGTAGAGCTCCTTGTATTTTGTCATTGCTACTACCTGAGCATGACGTTACAGTGAATTTTAAAAAGTCGTTGTTATGACTGGTCACTTGAGGCGGAATGAGCGGGCACGGTATTATATCAGGTTGCAACAGTGGGGGGAGTGGGGAACTGCTGCTGTCTATTGCTTTTTGATTCTTGGTTTCGCCAGTATGTATTTTTACATTATCACACGATACGACACTCAGTAAACATTTGTGTCAACAGATTCTGGCTGCGGAATCCTTCTCAATTATACCAGAAAAATGAAGTTCAGAATTTGATTTCCTTTCCTTGCTCACGGTTCACATTCATTTTGAACCTTTCCAGGGACGACATTTTCGCTCTTTCTTCAATCACAACGATTGAAATTTCGGTCTTATGATCATTTTGAAATGTAAGATCATGTGTCCTACCACATATCGTAAATCTTAAAACTTGTGGCATGTATTAAAATTTCATAGACGTGTTACCCTCGTGTACGCAGTGGAATCTAATGTTTTCCGTACCATTTTAACAGGTGACCGAAAAGACCATATTCGCTTGTACACATTCGTACCAAAACAATAACTGTGAGAGTCATCGTAGACAGAGTGCAGTATTGTGCAAATATTCGTATATAACTCAACTGAATGAAATGTGTCTGATTCGTACGGTATGAAATGTTTGTAAAGAATGCTTCAAAAAGGGTATACGCATTGCAACCCCTTAGATTGTCAAAACTATCAATTGCTGCGCCACGGCTCGGTAATTCGAGGGACGCATATATTGTTTATTTTCGTAGTCTGCTGTTTGTCTGGTAACCGTCATATGTTGCAAAATAGCTACTCGAGTTTTTGAACAGTAGTTCCGATATTACAGTGCAAAAACATTTCAGGCTGAGGTACCCAACTCATCCTCCGAATTGATACAACATTGGCGGATGGTATCTGTGGTGTCACCGCCAGACACCACACTTGCTAGGTGGTAGCTTCAAATCGGCCGCGGTCCATTAGTACATGTCGGACCCGCGTGTCGCCACTGTCAGTGATCGCAGACCGAGCGCCACCACACGGCAGGTTTCGAGAGACTTACTAGCACTCGCCCCAGTTGTACGGACGACTTAGCTAGCGATGCAACACTGACGAAGCCTCGTTTATTTGCAGAGATGACAGTTAGAATAGCCTTCAGCTAAGTCAATGGCTACGACCTAGCAAGGCGCCATAGCAATTGATAGTTATCGTATGAAGCATGTCTCATCAAGAACGATGTATACAAATGAGGGATTAAAGTTAAGTATTCCAGAAGCTACGTACTTTTCTTTCTAGCATTCATTACGTATCCTGTTTCAGACCTCACGCCATCCTGCGTGAGCTTATAGCGCGCATTTCGGCCTTCTCTAGCAATATAACAGTATCCGCAGTTTGTAGATTCAAGATGTGTATGCAAAGAAAATAATCCTGGGTGCCCTTGTTTTTCCGACGAAAATGTCACATAAATTCGAACCGCTTTCCAATGTAGTCCTACAAAAATAACTCGTCGTGCAAGTTGGGAGTTAAACTACTTACAAAAACAATTCAGCATGGTTTGAGACTTCAGCTCGTTGTGAAGCAGTACAAGTTGGAGCTGCTACGGGCTCTACTCATGACGACAAACGCAAACATATGGCGTTTGTTGTCGAGTTTCTGAATGCTATTGACAATGATAACACTTTCACACAACGCATCATGTTCAGTGATGAAGCGGCTTTCCACCTTACTGGGAAAGTAAACAAACAACATGTTCGAATATGGAGGCTACAGAATCCACATCCACACACTGAACACGTACGATATTCAACCAAAGGTCATCTGTTTTGTGTGATATCCCACTTATCCATTTACGGCCCACTCTTCCCTGATCGAAGCACAGTTAACGGTTAGCAGAATCTTGCTGTGTCAGAAAACTGGTTGTTTCCGAGGCTGAATGAGGACAACATTTGTTTTCAACAAGACGGGGCACCCCATCACTGGAGTCGTCAAGTGTATAAAGATCTCGATGAAAGCCACCGAGCTGTTGGATTCGTCGTTAATCAACCAGTGACTCTGCATTTCTCAGCTGACCCCCTCCTGTGGGGATACATTAAGGACAACGTTTCTGCCCCAACACTACCACAGAACCTAGAGGAGATGAAGAGTCTGATCCGTACCGGCATAACTTCAGTGTCGATGGACATGCTTACCCGAGTACATGAGGAATCGAGTAACGATCTAGTGTTGTTCGTGGAGGAAATACTCCACCTCTGTAATCTAACTTGAGAGATTCGTAAATATGCGTCCCAAGTTCCATAGCTGTACGTCTTACAGTTTCATAAACATATGGGTTCTAAATATGCCAGCGTAATTTAACTTTTTTAACATGTGTGTAGACTTGAAATTATGCTCTTGAATAACGTCATCATCATCATCATCATCATCATCATCATCATCATCATCATCATCATCATCATTTAAGACTGATTATACCTTTCAGCATTCAGTCTGGAGCATAGCCCCCCTTATAAAATTCCTCCATGATCCCCTGTTCAGTGGTAACATTGGTGCCTCTTCTGATTTTAAACCTATTACATCAAAATCATTCTTAAACGAATCCAGGTACCTTCTCCTTGGTCTGCCCCGACTCCTCCTACCCTCTACTGCTGAACCCATGAGTCTCTTGGGTAACCTTGCTTCTCCCACGCGTGTAACATGACCCCCCCCATCTAAGCCTGTTCGCCCTGACTGCTACATCTAAAGAGTTCATTCCCAGTTTTTCTTTGATTTCCTCTTTGTGGACACCCTCCAGCCATTGTTCCCATCTACTAGTACCTGCAGTGATACTAGCTACTTTCATATCCGTAACCTCAACCTTGTTGATAAGGTAACCTGAATCCACCCAGCTTTCGCTCCTATACAACAAAGTTGGTTGAAAGATTGAACGGTGCACAGATAACTTAGTCTTGGTACTGACTTCCTTCTTCCAGAAGAGAGTAGATCGTTGCTGAGCGCTCACTGCATTAGCTTTGCCACACCTCGCTTCCAGTTCTTTCACTGTGAGAATATGCATCCTAAGTACTTGAAACCGTCCACCTGTTCTAACTTTGTTCCTCCTATTTGGCACTCAACCGGTTTATATTTCTTTCCCACTGACATTACTTTCGTTTTGGAGATGCTAATCTTCATACCATAGTCCTTACATTTCTGATCTAGCTCTGAAATATTACTTTGCAAACTTTCAATCGAATCTGCCATCACAACTAAGTCATCCGCACATGCAAGACTGCTTATTTTGTGTTCACATATCTTAATCTCACCCAGCCAGTCTATTGTTCTCAACATATAATCCATGAATAATATGAACAACAGTGGAGACAGGTTGCAGCCTTGTCTTACCCCTGAAACTACTTTGAATCATGAACTCAGTTACCGTCAAATCTAACTGCTGCGTGACTATCCATGTAAAGACCTTTAATTGCTTGCAAAAGTTTGCCTCCTATTCCATAATCTCGTAGAACAGACAATAACTTCCTCCTAGGAACCCGGTCATATGCCTTTTCTAGATCTATGAAGCATAGATACAATTCCCTGTTCCACTCATAACACTTCTCCATTATTTGCCGTAAGCTAAAGATCTGGTCCTGACAACCTTTATGAGGCCTAAACCCACACTGATTTTCATCCAATTGGTCCTCAACTAATACTCGCACTTTTCTTTCAACAATACCTGAGAAGATTTTACCCACAACGCTCATTAAAGAGATACCTCTGTAGTTGTCACAGTCTTTTCCGTTTCCATGCTTAAAGATAGGTGTGATTACTGCTTTTGTCCAGTCTGATGAAACCTGTCCCGACTCCCACGCCATTTCAATTATCCTGTGTAGCCATTTAAGACCTGACATTCCACTGTATTTGATGAGTTCCGACTTAATTTCATCCACCCCAGCTGCTTTATTGCACTGCAATCTATTTACCATTTTCTCCACTTCCTCAAATGTGATCCTAATTCCATCATCATTCCTATTCCATTGTACATCAAAATCTGAAACATTACTGATCGTATTTTCACCTACATTGAGCAACACTTCAAAATATTCCCTCCATCTGCCCAAGGCATCCACAGGATTCACCAGCAGTTTTCCTGACCTGTCCAAAATACTTGTCATTTCCTTCTTGCCTCCCTTTCGAAGACTGCTAATTACACTCCTAAATGGTTTTCCAGCAGCTTGACCCATAGTCTCCAACCTGTTTCCAGTCTTCCCAAGATTTCTTCTTGGATGCTGCAATTATCTGTTTGGCTTTGTTTCTTTCTTCAACATAACTTTCTCTGTCTACCTGAGTTCTAGTATGTAGCCATTCTTGATACGCCTTCTTTTTCCTTTTACAGGCTGCCTTGACTGTGTCATTCCACCAAGCTGTTTGCTTCATCCTACTTTTACACACTACTGTTCCAAGACATTCTTTAGCCACTTCTAGTACTGTGTCCCTATACCTTGTCCATTCCTTTTCCAATGACTGTAATTGACTACATTCAACTAACTGGTACCTTTCTGAGATCGCTGTTATGTACTTGTGCCTGATTTCCTTATTCTGAAGTTTCTGCCGGCCGGAGTGGCCGTGCGGTTATAGGCGCTACAGTCTGGAACCGCGTGACCGCTACGGTCGCAGGTTCGAATCCTGGCTCGGGCATGGATGTGTGTGATGTCCTTAAGTTAGTTAGGTTTAAGTAGTTCTAAGTTCTAGGGGACTGATGACCACAGTAGTTAAGTCCCATAGTGCTCAGAGCCATTTGAACCATTTTTTGAAGTTTCTCCACTCTTATCCTCCTACATATGGACCTGACCTCTTTCTGTGATAAATGTTCATTGGAAGCAGTGTGTATTTTGGGAAAACATTAATAATTTTATGGAAAACAAAATATGGAAATGAATGTGATTTAAAAATGTACTGGCTAACGTTCTAATGGGAATTCACTACGAATTTTCGACATCCAGTCTTTTGGATCACCATGGCGCGAGCAGTGCAAGGGAGGAAAAGAACGGAAAAGCAGAAACAACTGCAGCCATATTTTTTACTGTGACTTTCAACATCTCATTAGGATATCGTCGCTTTCTCTTCGTGTCGCTTTGGATCAATCAATAAACATAATTTACCTGTTTATACGTCTCACACACCATTTAATTTTCATTTGAGTCATACTTAAGTATTCCAATCCCTTCCCAGAGCCATTTGTTTTCATGTTTCTCTCAGTAATTTTCAATGCTCAAGGAGAAAAGTACCCTCAATTTGTGAATCGGTTCTTCTGTAAACCCTCGTCGCCTGTTTTGTAAAGGCCTCGCCGGTACTGCTGTGTTGACTGAGTTGAAACTGTTGTTACGATAGTCCAAGTTTGTGAGTTCGTGAAACGGCTTCTGTTGCAGTACATCGCTTAGACAATTTCTCCATGCCACTATTACACAACTATGCCCCAGTATCAGGTAACAGGACAGGAGAACGAAGGCCCTACAGCACTGGAAGAAATCGGTAGCAAAGTCAAACAAGCGATCTGGAATGTTTTACGGGGGCTATTCGGAAAGTAAGGAAAGATAGGTCCCGAAATGGAAACCACAGTGAAAATCAAAACTGTGTTATATGCAACGGTTACCTACACCTTCCAGTTACCTCTCTACACAGTCGCCGCTCAGACTTAGACATTTGTCGTAACTTCGCAATTCCCTCGTTATAGAAGACAGCCGCCAGTGCTTTTCGACAATTTTCTACTCTGGACTGCAGCTCGTTGTCTGTGTCAAAATATTGTTTCCATAGCCACCAATTCATTTGAGCAGAGATAAACCTCAGGGGTAGCCAATTACAGATTGCATCGTGGAAGATCAAACACTTTGAAACGGTACAGTGGTTTCCGCTCTATAACCAGCAGGTTTCGCTGCTCGCTCGCACCGGGATATACACTCCTGGAAATGGAAAAAAGAACACATTGACACCGGTGTGTCAGACCCACCATACTTGCTCCGGACACTGCGAGAGGGCTGTACAAGCAATGATCACACGCACGGCACAGCGGACACACCAGGAACCGCGGTGTTGGCCGTCGAATGGCGCTAGCTGCGCAGCATTTGTGCACCGCCGCCGTCAGTGTCAGCCAGTTTGCCGTGGCATACGGAGCTCCATCGCAGTCTTTAACACTGGTAGCATGCCGCGACAGCGTGGACGTGAACCGTATGTGCAGTAGACGGACTTTGAGCGAGGGCGTATAGTGGGCATGCGGGAGGCCGGGTGGACGTACCGCCGAATTGCTCAACACGTGGGGCGTGAGGTCTCCACAGTACATCGATGTTGTCGCCAGTGGTCGGCGGAAGGTGCACGTGCCCGTCGACCTGGGACCGGACTGCAGCGACGCACGGATGCACGCCAAGACCGTAGGATCCTACGCAGTGCCGTAGGGGACCGCACCGCCACTTCCCAGCAAATTAGGGACACTGTTGCTCCTGGGGTATCGGCGAGGACCATTCGCAACCGTCTCCATGAAGCTGGGCTACGGTCCCGCACACTGTTAGGCCGTCTTCCGCTCACGCCCCAACATCGTGCAGCCCGCCTCCAGTGGTGTCGCGACAGGCGTGAATGGAGGGACGAATGGAGACGTGTCGTCTTCAGCGATGAGAGTCGCTTCTGCCTTGGTGCCAATGATGGTCGTATGCGTGTTTGGCGCCGTGCAGGTGAGCGCCACAATCAGGACTGCATACGACCGAGGCACACAGGGCCAACACCCGGCATCATGGTGTGGGGAGCGATCTCCTACACTGGCCGTACACCACTGGTGATCGTCGAGGGGACACTGAATAGTGCACGGTACATCCAAACCGTCATCGAACCCATCGTTCTACCATTCCTAGACCGGCAAGGGAACTTGCTGTTCCAACAGGACAATGCACGTCCGCATGTATCCCGTGCCACCCAACGTTCTCTAGAAGGTGTAAGTCAACTACCCTGGCCAGCAAGATCTCCGGATCTGTCCCCCATTGAGCATGTTTGGGACTGGATGAAGCGTCGTCTCACGCGGTCTGCACGTCCAGCACGAACGCTGGTCCAACTGAGGCGCCAGGTGGAAATGGCATGGCAAGCCGTTCCACAGGACTACATCCAGCATCTCTACGATCGTCTCCATGGGAGAATAGCAGCCTGCATTGCTGCGAAAGGTGGATATACACTGTACTAGTGCCGACATTGTGCATGCTCTGTTGCCTGTGTCTATGTGCCTGTGGTTCTGTCAGTGTGATCATGTGATGTATCTGACCCCAGGAATGTGTCAATAAAGTTTCCCCTTCCTGGGACAATGAATTCACGGTGTTCTTATTTCAATTTCCAGGAGTGTAGAAACAGAGGCGTCTGCGCAGCCAATTTTATTACACGACGCGGCCGGCCGCGGGTGCAACAGAACCCATGTGGACGGGTGGAAAGAAATGTGTCAGGCTTCATAATACGTATTTATACGTGTAGTGTATTGTGTATTTCTTGTACGTGGATGTGAATCTGCACATGAACTTTCCTAATCCTCCTCACACCTTTCCGTAAAGCGTGGCCAAATCTTTGTTGCGAAGTAGTTCTGTAGTATAGTAGTGCCAACCTTACTCCTGGCTAGGGGATCAGAGAGACAGCACAGGCAGGTAAAAGTCAAAGACTTTCCAATGTCACAAGATTTGGGGTGGAGAGGTTGGTCACGGCCAAGTGGTTCGACCACCCCCTCCACCGCGGCCCAGGAAGACCTCCGGGTGCCCGCCATATTCTTGGAGTGTTACAGAAGACGGGTAAGTGAGCAGACGTGCCCTCAGTGCGTGTGTCTCAATGTTCACGCATGGGAGGGACGTATTTGAATATTTGTACTAATTCTTTTATTTCCAGCTTCGGATTGTGTAAGGTAATGAATGTGCTCGTTTAATTCCGGAAATTTGACCCCCTGTGTTAAAGTATCTGGTCCTCAGTTTGCCCGTTATCCTCCTCACATAGTGAATGTCCTATGTAAAATATTGGGAGACTTTGGTGGTATACATTTGGCCAACGCAATTCCGTCTTACCCCTAGAAATGTGTGTGCAGATTAGTATATAATGTACCTGAGCTATAAGTTGTAAAATTGTAATATCTGTAAACTGAAACAATTGCTGCTATCGCTGTAAAGTCGAATGATAATGTTTAAAATAAATAGGAAATCAACTGTCATCAATCTTTAACATACCTTAAACATCACAAAGAAGTCAAGTTAAAGGAATTTATTTAAAATAAAAGCTATAGAATGCAGGGACCCACACATCAGCGTGTGAGTCCTCCAGCCCCTTGCCTAGTATCGTACTGAAAGGACACGCTCTGTAGGTAGCGCTCTCAAGCTCCTCTTCCCAGTTATCCGTTGTACAATTTTGATTCAGGGCTTGGCGACATCAACTTTTATCTGGCATCCCTAGGCAAGGAGGTATGACGGTAAACCTTCAACTTCCCATCGAAAACGCTGCAGGAGCATCTTCACTGCCCCTGCAGTGCGGCCGAGAATTGTCGTGTAGTACGAACCGCATGACATTTGTGTTATGTGTATCGTATAGCTTCAGGCGAAATCATTCGGAAAGCCCACATCTCGGTGGAGACGCTAATTTCTAGCCATTTTTACGTTCTCACTGTGAGCTCAGGACTGAAAAGAGCGACATGATGCGATAGACAGGCGCACTAGACACAGTGACCAACTCATCTGTGAAAAGCTTCATCAGATATTCACTGTATTTTCCATTTCGCGACCGATCGTTCCTTACTTTCCGAATAACCCTCGCATATTTGTTTGTAATTTGTCGAATAATGAAATCTGCAACGCTGCATGTACTATAACACAAGAAGGCCCTTCATGGCTAAGTGCAAATAATCGTAGTTAAACATCACAGTACATAGCGAATGCAATTTACAAGAAATGTTATGTTCACTTCTAAGAGTAGACTATATGACGTTTCCTGTCTAAATCAGCCCTGCACGATGATATGTGACCGGGTGAGTGGGAACTGCTATTCTATCTTTTTAGTAGGCTTCTGTCCGTTGTCGTCCAATCATTGGTGAACTGTACGCTGCCTGCTGTTGGCCGAGGCGAAGTGGATATCTTCATCCTCAGAGCCGCTCGTGGCGCTGGTGGAACTCACGCAAGTGGCGAGTCTCTACGGCACTGGCACCAGCTGGCATCTTCGCGCCTGTGGTGCTTTTGTCCTGGCTGTGTCTTGTTTCGACGACACAGCAGGCTCCGCTTTGAAAATCCGTATCCCACCCCCGTAAGTCAGAGGTGACAAGAAGCTTTTAGTTCCAGATATGTTGGAAGCTTCGTTTTGAAAACTACTTTTCTTACCAACAGCATTCCAGCCCATTTTTAATAGTCGGTTTTTTTTTTTTCTATGTAGCCTATCAATACACAGAAACTATCACTTGTCAGTAGGGATATATTTTACTAGCATCAATTTACCTGATTTGGAGAATGACTAGGTTTAACAAAAAAATGGCTCTGAGCACTATGGGACTTAACATCTATGGTCTTCAGTGAGTCGTGCTTCGGTAGCTCAGATGGTAGAGCACTTGCCCGCGAAAGGCAAAGGTCCCGAGTTCGAGCCTCGGTCGGGCACACAGTTTTAAACTGCCAGGAAGTTTCAGTCCCCTAGAACTTAGAACTACTTAAACCTAACCCACCTAAGGACATCACACAACACTCAGTCATCACGAGGCAGAGAAAATCCCTGACCCCGCCGGGAATCGAACCCGGGAATAGGTTTAACACAATTTTCAGTAAATTAGTGAATATTTTCTTATTTATTGCAAAGACACCACTTCAGAAGCTAATTTTGATCAAAAAGAAAAAGTGTTGAGAACACTGATCTTCTTTGGCAACTTATGAAGACGCGAAAGAAGATATTCAATGGTGTAAACAATAGACGTCTAAGAGTCGACTGAACTTGGATAATGACGAAGATATTCACTGACCGATACCAAGCGAATATGAAAACGACTTTTACAAGTAAGTTGTTTCACTTGTTTCATCATATCTTGGTATAGTAAAGAACGTGCAAACAATCACCATTTTACTATTGCAGGTAACCTTTATTTCTAAAGTGACAACTGGTAAATAACATAGGGGTGTTACTTTTCAATCATGCCATTCTCAGAATCCACAGAATAGAAAAAGGAGGAAAATTCAACACTAAAATCGTGAAGTCCTTAAACGTTTTGCTAGGTGTACTTGTAAATGAAGTAAAGTAAGAATCAAGATACATGCTATTTATAACTGTACGAAAAATTTCATTACAAATTAAGGCCTTGCTTACTTTTTAATTTCGTTTAGTGATTTCATGATCTGCGCTCTATACAGTTATAACACATTACTAATAGTTACATTTCATGATTAGCCAGATACTCCTTCGACGACTGAAGGATGCGCATATCTAGCGCAAACAGCGTGGCAACATGTGCCTATACAGGCCGTTTCGAAGTCTTTGCATTACACGTCTAGGGGTGACAGCTAAGTCACCAAGAAAAACTTTTATTAGAGAGAAAATGTTCGATAATGCGGCCCAGTGATTCTAGCCGTATTTTAGTACTGATTACGTCGCCGATATGCGGCAGGGCGTAGACGCTCTGCAGCGCGAGACTGTCTTGTGTGTTGTTTATGATCCAGTTATCTCCTCCTTGTGACGGGGGGATAGGCCGAGTTGCTTAATCGCATCTAAAATACCATTCTCCCCTTAGAGAAATTAATTCTTAAAGTCTTCTTGTTTAAAGTCCCTATCAATTTACTTGTGTAGGTAGTATGCAAGTAGCGAACGCGATCAGCAGACGCTGCTAGATCGGTGAAATCTCGTCGTTCCATGCCTGGCGAATTCAATGAAAAGACCAAAAATTTTTTTGGAACATTGGTTTTGGGAAAACAGCGATCTTGTCATTTTATTACTTTCTTCAATACACACGGTCGTCATCGCATTTAAGTTTTTTTTTTTTCTCCTTAGACGACCAGTTTCGATCTTCCAAGTGCCCATTTTGAGATCTTACATTCTGCGAAGAGGAATGAAGCACAATGCTTCAGCTGTAATCGAAACGGACACTAATGCAGTAGAAAAGAGCAGCTGATACACCCTTAATCACGTAGTAACATTTGGCGTGGATAAGGCCCACCTGTGCAGGTGTCGAGAACACTGCTAAACACGCCTCGGGTGCCGGTAGGTGAATAGCGGAAGCCCCACTCATGATCTCAGGCATCACGTCATTGGCATACAATGGCTATGAGACTTGATAGCACTGTGCGAAGGAAATGCGTTACACGCATAATTATTAGTAGTTTGGTCCTTGAGAAAATGGCGAAAGATATTTTGGTGTTATAAAGAACATACCTTATAAAAAGCTACGAAACGGAAAAACAGCCTTATTTAAAATCGGGCTGCCCTCTGCAGGTCCTTCTGGCGAACGTAAACGTAGCAACGACGGACGGTAGGACTCCAGATCGGTATCCAAGAAGTCGATATACGTCCCATCATTAGTCAAGGATGTTATTAACTCCTATTGCGTAAAGAACGTCAGCTAGTAACCATGGAAACGATGGGGAACCGATAATACAGTCATCTGCCTGCAGATGCACATAACCATTTGCAGCTAGTGTAATATACTTATACAACGAGTATTTTACGTAATTTAACAGATTATTAAGTCGTTACTTTTGCCCAGATATAATTGTGCTTTCCATAAATGCCCGAGTCACTGGTTACAAGGAAAATACAGACCGACAGCATGAACTGCAAGACATACGGCAACTTTATACGAGTGTAAGATACATGCGAATGTCAATAATGCAGTTGATTCCGGATCGAAGTAAGTTTTAGTCGGAAAGCGTGATAAAATTATTTACAAAGTGATACAGTAAGAGAGATCCTCTATGGTCATTTGGTAAATATTTACATATACAGTGTAATTTTCAGTTTGTTGTAGCGTTAAATTTGCACGAACATAATATTTAAACGGACACATCACAGTTTACAAATATAATAATACAATCTAACAGTACGGAAAACAGAATGTCCATATAACTTTTATAGAAATGTAAAATACATGCTTTTTTAGTACATTATTTCGATTTAGTGCCCGTTTCGACTGTAACTGAAGCATTATGGTAAAATGTGAAGATGTAAACGCGATCACGATGAAAATACGATCACGACTGTGTGTACTGAAATACATTACAATAAAAAGACGTCTAGCGTCGCCGTGAACTGTCAGAGAACATTTTGCCTTTAGCAAGCGTTGTGTCCCCACGAACTGATTGATTGACAACTCGTGCCACGAATACTTTTCTCGCCAGATGCCGCTAGATGTGAAGATGTGAACCGCAAGTATTCTAATTCTTAATTTAGTCGATTTACAAGTAAAACTGACTAAAATTGAACATTTAATGCAGACTTTATATCTTTGTCCGTTTGTATTTTCTGATGATGAGCAATTTGTGGCAATACTGGTTGTGATTCTAAAAATGATTTTTATTTTCAGACACGATCTGTAATATGAGTACAGAAAAGTGACAGAAGAGGTATGTTCCCACTTCTAGGTAATTTCAATGTTGTATCAATACTATAACGGACAAGCCCCCCCGGCAAGGCGTGCGGTCCAACACGCTGTTCCCGAGCGGGAAGGCGTGCCGGTACCCGGTTCGAATCCACCTGGCGGATTAGTGTCGTGGTCCGGTGTGCCGGCCAGCTTGTGGATGGTTTTTAAGGCTTTGTCCATCTGCCTCGGCGAATGTGGGCTGATTCCCCTTGTTCCGCCTCAGTTACACTGTGTCTTGATTGCTGAGCAAACACTGTCTCCACGTACGCGTACACCATAATTACTTTACCACGCCAACACTGGGGCTACACTCGTTTGAAATAAGACGTTGCCAGTGGGGAACGGAGGCATCCACTGGGGGCCGAACCGCACAATAACCCTAGGTTCAGTGTGGGTCGGCAGTGGCGTGAGGGGACTACTGTAACCTGTTGTGGGGTTGTGTACCACTGAGATCTACGGCGGGGACGAAGCCCTCCGTCGTTTCTAGGTCCCCAGTTCAATACATACATACATACTGGACGCTATAAAATACATGGAAGTTACACTTTGTAGGTTGAGTACTTTTTTAAATACGTGTTGCAGTTTATGCGTATGGATCCATCTACGTTATCCATAAGAAAGTACGAAACTCATCTGGAAACTAATTTCGGACGTACCAAATAACAACCGCTATTATCTGCTCAGAAGGACCAAGGGCTGTAATCATATTCTTTGATGGTGCCTAAACTAAAAATAAGTTCACGAGGGATAGTTATAAAGTTAATGCTCTGGTACTCACTGAAATCCCCGCACCAAATTGCAGTAGCACGCCGCTAAGTGGGCGTAGCCCATTGATAATGTGAAATATCGTCTGATAATGGGTCTTGTGCATTTGAATGGGAACGTCGCTTTAACAACCCATATTGAGTTGATGAAATCGTATGGTCACAATGAGGCGTTGTATAACATGCGCAGACGCTTCCAGTCTGGTGAAACAAGTCTGAAAGTCGAAGAAAGAAGTGACAGACCCTCCCCCTCTGACCGCAGGTTCGAATCCTGCCTCGGGCGTGGATGTGTGTGATGTCCTTAGGTTAGTTAGGTTTAAATAGTTCCAAGTTCTAGGTGCTGATGATCTCAAATGTTAAGTCCCATAGTGCTCAGAGACATTTGAAGCAATTTTTTTGCAAAACTATACATTAGGCTGATCAATATGATACCCCATTTGTCCATTTACATCTCTTTATTTCGCTATGAAAATTCGGTCAAGAGCCCACCGCATAATTTATAGAGAGTCTTGTTTTCTCTCCACTCATATATCTGAAGAAAAATATAGACTGAACTGAAAAAAAACAGTTCAAAGTACGTCTAGTAGTAACATAACTAAAGCTGCAATACTACACAATGTGAATCATCTGACTTTATCGATAGGTTTTATACAACACCCACACCTTGAGACACAGTGCTCGATATTTCAGTATTCACTTGCTCATTACTCAGAAACTATTAATCCATCAGAAAAAATGATGTATTCTTTTTAAGGGAAATTAATGTAGTTAAATTTTGTACTCAGGCACATTTTCGAAGGACGCCATGGTTTTCGGGTTATTCCAGATAAACCTATTTTGGATATTTAGAAAACTACAGACGCTGACGAAAACGTATTCCAGTAAAAAATTTAATCATGTTTAATTTCTCGCAAGAAAAGGTCCTGTTTAGTTTTTGTTTGTGACTAGCAGTTCGCGCTTGCCAACAGCCTTGCCTCAGTGGTAACACCGGATCCCGTCAGATCACCCAAGTTAAGAGGTGTCGGTCCGGGCTATCACTTGGATGGGTAACCATCCGGTCTCCCGAGAGCTGCTGGCAAGCGGAGTGCACTCACTCCTTGTGAGGTAAACGGAGGAGCTACTTGATTGCGAAGTAGGAGCTCCAGTCTCGTAAATTGATATACGGCTGGGAGAGTGTTATGCTGACCACATGCCCCTCCATATCCGCATCCAGTGACACCGGTTACCTGATGATGACACGGCGGTCGGTCGGTACCGTTGGGCCTTTATGGCCTGTTCTGGTGGAGTTTAGTTTGGAATAACTCGCGCATAGCGAGCACGAGAATATGAATATCTTATGCGTGGAGCTTGAAAGGAGAATATAAGATGAACATCAACAAAAGCTAATCGAGGATAATGGAATGTAGTCCAATGAAGTCGGGTGATGCTGAGGGAATTAGATTAGAAAATGAGACACTTAAAGTAGTAAAGGAGTTTTGCTATTTGGGGAGCAAAAAACTGATAATGGTCGAAGTAGAGTGGATATAAAATGTAGACTGGCAATGGCAAGGAAAGCGTTTCTGAAGAAGAAAAATTTGTTAACATCGAGTATAGATGTCAGGAAGGCGCTTCTGAAAGCATTTGTATGGGGTGTATCCATGTATGGAAGTGAAAAATGGTTCAAATGGCTCTGAGCACTATGGGACTTAACATCTGAGGTCATCAGTCCCCTAGAACGTAGAGCTACTTAAACCTAACTAACCTAAGAACATCACACACATCCACGCCCGAGGGAGGATTCGAACCTGACACCGTAGTGGTCGCGCGGTTCAAGACTGAAGCGCCTTGAACCGCTCAGCCACACTGGCCGGTTGGAAGTGAAACACAGACGATAGATAGTTTGGACAAGAAGGGAATAGATGCTTTCGAAATGTGGTGCTACAGAAGAATGCTGAAGATTTGATGGGTAGATCACATAACTATTGAGGAGGTATTGAATAGAATTGGGGTGAAGAGAAATTTGTGGCACAACTTGACTAGAAGAAGGGATCGCTTGGCAGGGCATATTCTGAGGCATCAAGGGATCACCAATTTAGTATTGGAGGGCAGCGTGAGGGTAAAAATCGTAGAGGGAGACCAAGAGATGAATACACTAAGCAGATTCAGAAGGACGGAGGTTGCATTAGGTACTGGGAGATCAAGAAGCTTGCACAGGATAGAGTAGCATGGAGAACTGCATCAAACCAGTCTCAGGACTGAAGATCACAACAACAATACGCGTGGAATTTGAAGGCATTGTGGCTTGCATATAATCCATGGCTAAGACCATCTGAATCACCCTGTACAACCCAAAAAGAAAGAGAAGTGTTGGATGTCGTGAAGAATTGTGAGAACAGGAGATAAGACCTAATCCGTGAAGACGACGATGATGACGACAGGCGTCAGAATACGTTTACATGCTGCAGCGCGCCACCCTTCGAAAGTGCTGCGGAATGCAGCCAGCCCCATGACGCGACACTGGGCATCAGCTTCAGCGGGCAGACATTTGCATGCGCGCACCCCGCCGCCGGCCCGCCGTTTGAGACCGTGTGAGCCCAGCCTGGCCCGGCCACCCTGCCTGCACCCTGAGATCCTGGAGGCGCGGCGAGCGGCCCGAGTGCCGTTTGGGCACAGTGGCTCCGGCCGCCTCTTGTAAACAGCCGCCGACCCGCTGAATAATTCATCACTCGGCGCCGAGAGCGAGCGCCCTCCTGCACCGGTCACCGACCACCCTGGGCTCGCTCCATTTTTCCTAAACCCCCCACCCCTAGCATCGTCTTCGCCGCGCCTCTCCCTTTTTTCCCCCAAGAAAATCTATTTTTCATTCATACCGGGCGGTGACGGCAAGGCAAGGCGCGGTGCGAGGTCCCGTATAATCGAAAGCAAATAATCGATTTCTCAGCGCCGCGCCGCCTCGTGCCCCCTCTGGTCCTGTCTCCGGGCGTACTTTGCCATCACCTTTCCATTCCGATACGAATATAGATACATCTCGACGATTCCGTCTGTGCTTGTTTATCGCATAACACGGTTGTATACCTCTAAGGCGACTGTGCTGACTGCCTGAGACCAAACAGCATCGGCAATCGTCAAACTTTGACAATTTATTTTATTAGTCTACTCGCTCTTTTCAGTGTTGACGTTACTGCTACTGCTTTTAAACAGTTCTTATATCAATTTTAAACATGACTATCAAAAGATTTTTCTGTTTACCCTCTACATCCTTGAGGTGGACAGCGTCCTCATGCATAACAATTGCGACTTACGAAATTGGCTATTAGTAGAAAAATGTCATTTCCGAAATTTCATATGACTGTTGTACCTGCTCGAAGAAAATTAATGGGATTTTAGAATATGTATTACAAAACGGCTAATCAGCTACACGGTTCACATCTACTACATTTCAACTGCTGGTTAACGGCTTCATGGGACAGCAAAAATCTGAAATGATAATTAAATCAAGACCCTAAGCTGTCGACAGGCCTTGATATACGTCAACGGGGACAGCTGAATATGTGTGCCCCCACCGGGACTCGAACCTGGGATCTGCTGCTTACATGGCAGACGCTCCATCCATCTGAGCCACCGAGTGCGCAGAGGATAGTGCGACTGCAGGAATTTATCCCTTGCACACTCCCCGTGAGACCCACATTCCCAACTTAATGTCCACACACTACATTCGTAGTGCCCCTGCCCACGACACTCATTACTCGTGGCAGACAACCTTATCGAGTCCCGTAAGAGTTCGATCAATGCGTGTGCATCCGCACAGGAGGAGGTCAATGGCTGGTTAGCCTTACCTACATGAAGGTGGTGTATGTTCTTTCGGACATGTCCGAAAGAACAAATACCTTCTTCATAAACAAAACTCTGATTTCCAACGATTATACGGTATGAGCAGTCAAACGGAATGCTTTTGAAAAATCATCAATAATATATTTACCGAAGGAGTATAATTGTTCCAACATGAATCTTAAGTACATGAACGGAAATTAATGTTTTACCTTCAAAACAATCATTTTTTTGAATATGATGTCATTGTGGTGACCTCATGTGTTCTGCACACATTGTCGGAGTCGCTCCTTCAGAACTTCTTTTGCCCTTGCTGGACTTTCCTCGAAGACTATGCGTTCAAAATAGTCCCAGAGAAAGAAGTCTGGGGTGGTCAAATCTGATGATCGGGCCGGCCAAGGGATATCACCGTTCATGCTGATTAGCCGTCCTGGAAATGCGAGTTTAAGCAAGTCCTTTGTGACATTAGCGGTATGGCTTGCACCAGCCGGCTGCTTTGGCCGAGCGGTTCTAGGCGCTTCAATCCGGAACCGCGCTGCTGCTACGGTCGCAGGTTCGAATCCTGCCTCGGGCATGGATTGTTTGTTGTCCTTAGGATAGTTAGGTTTAAGTAGTTCTAAGCCTAGGGGACTGATGACCTCAGATGTTAAGTCCCATAGTGCTTAGAGCCATTTGAACCACTTGAATTTGAGCTTGTTGCGCCATCTCGCTGGAAGAGTATTTCTTCATCTGGATCACACTGGTCGATTTCAGCCAGACCACAAGTTGCCAACATGTCAGCATAACGTTCAGAGTCCACCGTTACTGTATTACCATGTTCCATCTTCAAAAAAATAAGGTCCCACGATTCCACGAGAAGATATTGCACACCAAACTGTTACTTTCTCAGAATGGAGAGGTTTTTCATGAAGATCAAATGGGTTGTTTGCGAGCGAATACCGGAAGTTCTGCTTGTTGACGCAGCCACTGAGGTGAAAGTGGGCCTCATCACTCAGCCATATGTTATGCACTCTTCCTCCATTTCTTCCGATAATATTAAGCATCGATTGGCAAAAACGTATGTGATTATTGTAATCATTAGGTTTCAGGGCCTGCACTATCTGTATTTTGCATGGATGATAGTATAGGTCATTTTTCAAAATCCGTCTCATTGATCGATTGCTGAGACCAAGTTCAGCGCCGTGTCGCCTTCTTGATTTTCCCAGACTTCGTGCTAATGCATTGCGCACACGATCAATGATCTCTGGAGTCCGGATTCTTTTTTCACTAGCACCTATTTTCTTCGTCGTGCTTGCAGTGGCTTCAAAGTTTTTCACCCATGGGAGGATAGCTTTCCTTGATGGAACGGGAGATCGTGGCGGTAGATTAAACGCATGACGGAAAGCGCGTTGGGCACCAACCACACTATCCGTCTCTTTATAATGTACTTTTACAGCAAAAGCACATTGCGCGCTTGACCAACGCTCCATGACTGCTAAAATTTCCACCTGTCTAGACGCTCAAGGTCGTTTTCCCCACTCCCATAAACCCCCATCGCGCCCATTAGCCGGAGTCGAAATCGTGCCGTTTCACTGCCTAACCTTGCATCACAGAAGCGCTGTAACAAATATGTGTGAAAAGACCGCGCGCAAATTGTGGTTGGGGGGGGGGGGGGGGCTACTGGTACTCGGTTCCTGTTTGAGTTTGGAACATGGAATAAAAAGTTTTTTGTGTAGCTCCGACCAGTAGCCATTTGTATAGTCATTGGATGATCTGTCTTAGTGTAGCTATGTTACAGTATATTAAGCGTGGTTTGAACGACGAATCAGAGCTGGCGTCCAGGCAAATACTGCGAATCGATTAGCTCTTTTTAGCAAAAGATTTTAATTGGGCTGAATTTGATCCTTAGCTTATGACACCAGTTGTGTGCGCACTGTTCGGGTTCTACGCGCAAAATACCCTTAAATAGCTCCGGACTGGAGCGAGTTTGATGGTTAAAATTTGGTCCATCGGTGTATGGAACCTTGGTATAAGAAACAATCTTGCCTCGATTGGATTTTACTTCCAAAACATGGTTTACTTGGAGGTTACACATACGCGTGACTTCTGTATTTTAATGTTTTACGAATCGGTTCAAACTTTGCGTCAATGTAGAGAAATGGGTAAAGTGAAAAAGAAACTTTTTATGCTATAATCTTTTGCGGTTGCCGAGATACTATGGCTTTAAACCGAGCTAAACGTAGCACATAATTTTGTTCTTAACTGACCGGTATGCGCGGAAATGGATCAAATGAATAAACATGTATTTTTTACTCTAAAACTGAAAACCGATGGGAGCAGAAAACGTTCTTTCTGAGTTTTTCAGACTTTCCAATTCAGTTCAAATTTAGTAAGAAGGTAGAAAAATACATGTAATTAATGGTCTTCCTGTTGATTTGTGGAAGCTTATCCGTTGCCGCTATATAAGAAACGTGGTTCGAAAGGCAATGAAAGAATCGATACCGGATCAGATGTCGCCCGAGTCAACAAAAATCTACATCGGTTTCCAAGATATGTTGGTCTAATGTCATAATAATGGTAGAGTAAAGGTTGAGAAACAGAATGAAAGATGCTCCTATCACAACACGAAATAGGTTAATCTATAGATATGTGCCATTCTGATCGAGATAAAGTCGAATGACAACATGAAACAAATCAAAGTAAAAGAAGATGTTGATGTGAAACACAGTGAAAAAAATTCTGTTGAAATGTAATACATCCCCGAAAGAAATGGTAACACTTGGTCAGCCGGTTATGGAGTATTGCTATCCATTCCTTGAAACTTAATAGGAGACACAGCGGTTAAAGGCGCTGCAGTCTGGAACCGCAAGACCGCTACGGTCGCAGGTTCGAATCCTGCCTCGGGGATGGATGTTTGTGATGTCCTTCGGTTAGTTAGGTTTAACTAGTTCTAAGTTCTAGGGGACTAATGACCGCAGCAGTTGCGTCCCATAGTGCTCAGAGCCATTTGAACCATTTTTAGGAGACACAGAGAGATAGAATGGAGAGCCGCACTTTTCGTCACGGTAACGTTTGGCCGACGCGAAAGGGTTACTGAAATGCCCCATAAATCCAAGTAGCAGATCCTACAAGGCGGGTATTACCCGTCATGAAGCGCGTTAGTGATGAAACTACGCGAGCATACGTTCGGGGGAGAGTCGAAAAACATTCTACCTACAACGTATCTCTCGTGAAAGGACCACAATGACAAAATCAGAGCAATTATGGTGCATACAAGGGCATTCACGAATGGATCAGGGAAATAGGGCGGGGAACAGGAGATAGCATAGCCAAGACTACTTTCGTCGCACACAGAAAGGAAGACTACAGAGTACAGACACAGATACGAGTACGAAAGGCAGTTGTGTACTCAGCCGGCAGAGATTGTACACTAGCTCATTGAGCTTGGTACACTAAGAGCAGAACTTGGAAGTTTAAAGTAACACGGAAGATGGCTCGACGTACACCATGTGATTAAAAGTATCCGGACTACCCCAGAAACATACATTTCTCATATAAGGCGCATTGTGTTGCCACCTACTGCCAGGTACTCCATATCAGCGACCTCAGTAGCCATTAGACATCGTGAAAGAGCAGAATGGGGCGCTCCGCGGAACTCACGGACTTTGAAAGTGGTCAGGTGATTGGGTGTCACTTGCGTCATAAGTCTGTACGCGAGATTTCAACACTCCTAAACATTCCTGGGTCCATTGTTTCCGATGCGATAGTGAAGTGGAAACGTGAAGGGACACGTGCAACACAAAAGCGTACAGGCTGTACTCGTCTGTTGACTGACAGAGACCACCGATAGTGGAAGAGGATCGTAGTGTGTATGTAATACGCAGACATCTATCTAGACCATCACACAGGAATCCCAAACTGCATCACGATCCACCGGAAATATTATGACAGTTAGGCGGGAGGTGAAAAAACTTGGCCGAGCGGCTGCTGATAAGCCAAACATCGTTCCGGTAAATGCCAAACGACGCCTCGCTTGGTGTAAGGAGCGTAAACATTGGACGGTTGAACACTGGTAAAACGATGTGTGGAGTGACGAATCACGGTACAGAATGTGGTGATCCCATGGCAGGATGTGGGTATGGCGAATGCCCGGTGAACGTAATCTGCAAACGATTGTAGTGCAAACAGTAAAATACCGAGGTAGTGGTGTTTAAGGTATGGTCGTGTTTTTCATGTTGTTTTGCGTGGTACCATCACAGCACAGGCCTACACTGATGTTTTAAGCACCCTCTTGCTTCCCACTGCTGAAGAGCAATTCAGGGATGGCGATTGCATCTTTCAACACGATCGAGCACCTGTTCATAAAGCACGGCCTGTGGCGGAGTGGTTACACGATAATATCATCCCTGTAACGGACTGGCCAGCACAGAGTCCTGACCTAAATCCTACAGAACACCTTTGGGATGTTTTGGAACGCCGACTTCGTGCCAGGCCTCACCCACCGACATCGATACCGCTCCTCAGGGCAGCACTCCATGAAGAATGGGCTACCATTTCTCAAGAAACCTTCCAGCACCAGACTAAACGTTGCCTGCGAGAGTGGAAGCTGTCGTCACGGCGAAGGGTGGGTCTACACCATACTGAATTCCAGCATTACCGTAGGAGGACGCCACAAATTTGTAAGTAATTTCAGCCAGGTGTCCGGATACGTTTGATCACATAGCGTAGCAAGATCTTAAACGAAGTTCTTGGGCTCCTTTTTTCTACACTAATGAAAAGTCTCCTCGAAGCTGTGAAGGAACAGATATCTTTACCTCTTTTTTTGTGATTAAGTGTTTCTCCAGTCTACTTAACTGTTTTATTAAGGCTGTTGAGTGCCTTGTAATTTATCACAAGAACTGGGAAGGGATTTGTCTAAGTGTTGTAGAAAATCTATTATATATTTCGATTTGCAGGCTCCTAGTTCAAAAAGTTTCTAAATATCAACTTCTGCAACCCCCAAGAATCTGTGAGTAACACGATGTTCGTAAACTAAAAGAATGACTTTGTCATCAGAAATATTACAAGCACTATCGGTTACTACTAACGTTGTATATAATGTTGTTCACTGAAAAATATAATTCAGATGACACGGAGACTATATACTACCAAGTAAACGAATGAATACAGTGCACCTGAATGGTGCACAGTAACATGTTTATGCGCAGGGTACCTTCGTTTTAACTATGCAGGACCCGCACAACTCTCTTCAAACACAGATACAGGCTACACGTAAGCTGAGCACAGCGGCTTAGGCCCCACCGAAGATCCCGGGAGTGTTTTGACGCAATGACGCGAGTGCAGCTATGAAAGTTAGCCGTCCGAGCCGCGCGCTTAAGCGGTAAACGGGACCGGTGGAGATCCGTTAAGAGGCTTATGTTTGTCTCGCTCTGCTTTTTTCCCCTCTCTACACAGAGGAGATTAGAAGAACTGCAAATTCTGTACTCAGCCGGAATTATTCTTGAAATCTGCGAGGCTTGCTGAAGAGCGCTAGGATATAATTGTCACCAGCCAGATGTACACACGTTCTGCATTCTCATGCAAACTGTTTTGAGACTAACATATTTCCATTTACAGTGGTAACAAAAGCAAGCGTGCAAAATTCTCGGTGGCCAGAGGATGTGTGAAATTTAAAACGTGGAAATAAGAATCTTACAAACTATTATTGCAGATAATTACAAGTGCAATGTTCTAATATTTGTCACTTGTATCTTTACCTTCATGTATGTTAGACAAGTGCAGAATACCTTTAAATACACTTGTCATATCGCTCCTAATTACTACATAAAGCATTTCACTCATTACCACTTTTGCATTTATTATCGGAAGTACAACCGTATAGGTTATCAATGGAATTTTGTGAGTGGGTTGAGGATTAATTGGTAGGGAGCGCACGGGAGCCAACGGCCTTGTCGCAGTGGTTACACTGGTTCCCGTCAGATCACCGAAGTTAAGCCTGTCGGGCTGGGCTAGCACTTGGATGGATGGCCATCCGTTCCGCCGAGTGCTATTGGCAAGCGGGGTACACGCAGCCCTTGTGAGGCACACGGAGGAGCTACTTCATTGAGAAGTAGCGGTTCTGGTCTCGTAAACTGACATTCTGCCGGGAGAGCGGTGTGCTGCCCACATGCCCCTCCATATCCGCATCCAGTGACGCTGTGGTCTGACGATGACACGGCGGCCGGTCGGTGCCGTTGGGCCTTCCAAAGCCTGTTCGGATGGTGAGAGAGCGCACGGGATGTGATCTTGGATCGAGGATCATGATGTATCCCAATGACCTGGTAGACAG
Source organism: Schistocerca americana (assembly GCF_021461395.2). Classification (NCBI taxonomy): domain Eukaryota; kingdom Metazoa; phylum Arthropoda; class Insecta; order Orthoptera; family Acrididae; genus Schistocerca; species Schistocerca americana. The sequence goes on from NC_060124.1 coordinate 124,011,862, forward strand.
TATTAATAGTTCAAAATTGGTTCAAATGGCTCTGAGCACTATGGGACTTAACTTCTGTGGTCATCAGTCCCCTAGAACTTAGAACTACTTAAACCTAACTAACCTAAGGACATCACACCCATCCATGTCCGAGGCAGGATTCGAACCTGCGACCGTAGCAGTCGCGCGGTGCCGGACTGAGCGCCTTAACCGCGAGACCACCGCGGCCGGCAGTATTAATAGTAACCTCTGACTTCTACAACTACATACATACTCTGCAAGCTGCCGTATGGTGCATGGCGGAGGGTACCTATTTCCCTTAATGTTCCACTCGCAAGTGGAGCGAGGGAAAAATATCCATCTATATGCCTTCGTATGAGACCTAATTTCTCTTATGTTCGTTATCCATACGCGAAATATACGATGGTAGCAGTAGAATCGTTCTGCAGTCAGCTTCTGATACCGGTTCTCAAAATTATCTCAATGGGGTGTCGTGTAAAGAATGTCGTCCTCTCTCCAGGGGTCACAAATTGAGATCACGAAGTATCTCAGTTACACTCGCATGTTGATCGAACCTACCGATAACGAACCTAGTAGCACGATTCTGAATTCTGTGTGTTCCGCTAATCAGATGTCGTCGTCCGGAACACTTGGGCAGTACTCAAGAATGGGTCGCACTAGTGTTCTAGAGGCGGTTTCCTTTATAGATGACACAGTTATCTATTGTGAATCTACATGTGATAAAAGCTGCAAAAAAACAGTAAGCTAGAACTTCGTAAGATTTCAAATAAGTACCAGCGTTGGGCAACTTCCTTTAAATGTTCAGATGTGTAGCACTGTGCATTTCATACAATCAAAAATCGTAATATCGTATGACAATGAGTCACTTTTGGAACAGGTCAATTCGTACTAATACCTGGGTGCAATAATTTGTAGATACACTCCTGGAAATGGAAAAGAGAACACATTGACACCGGTGTGTCAGACCCACCATACTTGCTCCGGACACTGCCAGAGGGCTGTACAAGCAATGATCACACGCACGGCACAGCGGACACACCAGGAACCGCGGTGTTGGCCGTCGAATGGCGCTAGCTGCGCAGCATTTGTGCACCGCCGCCGTCAGTGTCAGCCAGTTTGCCGTGGCATACGGAGCTCCATCGCAGTCTTTAACACTGGTAGCATGCCGCGACAGCGTGGACGTGAACCGTATGTGCAGTTGACGGACTTTGAGCGAGGGCGTATAGTGGGCATGCGGGAGGCCGGGTGGACGTACCGCCGAATTGCTCAACACGTGGGGCGTGAGGTCTCCACAGTACATCGATGTTGTCGCCAGTGGTCGGCGGAAGGTGCACGTGCCCGTCGACCTGGGACCGGACCCCAGCGACGCACGGATGCACGCCAAGACCGTAGGATCCTACGCAGTGCCGTAGGGGACCGCACCGCCACTTCCCAGCAAATTAGGGACACTGTTGCTCCTGGGGTATCGGCGAGGACCATTCGCAACCGTCTCCATGAAGCTGGGCTACGGTCCCGCACACCGTTAGGCCGTCATCCGCTCACGCCCCCAACATCGTGCAGCCCGCCTCCAGTGGTGTCGCGACAGGCGTGAATGGAGGGACGAATCGAGACGTGTCGTCTTCAGCGATGAGAGTCGCTTCTCCCTTGGTGCCAATGATGGTCGTATGCGTGTTTGGCGCCGTGCAGGTGAGCGCCACAATCAGGACTGCATACGACCGAGGCACACAGGGCCAACACCCGGCATCATGGTGTGGGGAGCGATCTCCTACACTGGCCGTACACCACTGGTGATCGTCGAGGGGACACTGAATAGTGCACGGTACATCCAAACCGTCATCGAACCCATCGTTCTACCATTCCTAGACCGGCAAGGGAACTTGCTGTTCCAACAGGACAACGCACGTCCGCATGTATCCCGTGCCACCCAACGTGCTCTAGAAGGTGTAAGTCAACTACCCTGGCCAGCAAGATCTCCGGATCTGTCCCCCATTGAGCATGTTTGGGACTGGATGAAGCGTCGTCTCACGCGGTCTGCACGTCCAGCACGAACGCTGGTCCAACTGAGGCGCCAGGTGGAAATGGCATGGCAAGCCGTTCCACAGGACTACATCCAGCATCTCTACGATCGTCTCCATGGGAGAATAGCAGCCTGCATTGCTGCGAAAGGTGGATATACACTGTACTAGTGCCGACATTGTGCATGCTCTGTTGCCTGTGTCTATGTGCCTGTGGTTCTGTCAGTGTGATCATGTGATGTATCTGACCCCAGGAATGTGTCAATAAAGTTTCCCCTTCCTGGGACAATGAATTCACGGTGTTCTTATTTCAATTTCCAGGAGTGTATATTAAATGCAACGATCACGTAGGCTCAGTCGAAGGCAAATTATTAGTGTCGTTCAAAAAGAAACGATCCGCAGGAATAATCACAGAAATCAGTACCTACACGTTAGGAGTAATGACCCTGGCTGTTGAGACACATGTCCCACTGTGACACAAGGTGGTGAATGGCTGTCTCAAAAATTTCCCAGGGCTGCGATGTTAACCAGTTCTGCACGTACAGCTGGATGTAGTCGCCAAAGGTGAATCGTTTGCCCGTCAGAGCCTTTTTAATGCGACCAAAGTGGCGTAATCATAGGAAGAGAGTCACGGACTGTATGGAGAACCTCCCATTTTAAATTCTGCAGGAGTGCAGCGACTGTGTGGGCAGTGTGAGGCTTTGCGTTGTCGTGGAGCAGAATGACTCCATAGGTGAGATTGCCTGGTGAAAGGTCTCTGTTGGATTCCTTTTATGTTAATTTCCTAAATCTGTTGTCATTTACCGCATACATTCCACTTCTAAATTTACTGTGGTGTTTCTGATTATCTGGGAGGAGACTCAGCAGTGGAACGTGTTACTTTTACATAATCAAGAACGATCTGTCACACTACTACACTTTAAAACACAGTTTATATGTAATTCATGTCACACAGTCTCATACGGAACCTATATCCGCTTTCTTTTATATACTGTATATGATAAGATATTGTCATCCCCCTTCCCTTCTGTGTGAAAGGATGAATGAGCAAATGTATTTCTAGTTGCATGCTTGATGGTAGCAGACAAGCCTGTCTGCTAGAGAACAGTAGGACCAACGTCGAAACAGGTAGCTATGCTTTCTAAAAGCAAAGAGGTTTCTGTTCTTGGTTTGGTTCTGTCTGTCCCTTGTCATGTTGGTATAGGAAGCTGCCTCTTTGGTCACTTCTGTTTGTAGCGGTCGCGCGGTTCCAGACTGAAGCGCCTACAACCGCTCGGCCACTTCGGCCGGCCAATCTACCTAAGATCATCGATCTTAAATGCGAATGTGCGTGAGATTATAACGTCTCGTCTTGAGAATGTTTTTCAATACAGCAACTTTTCTTTATGTGCAACCCACGTGGGGTGTACTTTGTGAGACCAGTGCCACGTGCTTATACAATTGTTTGACCCATCAGGATAATAGTAAGACGATAGTAAGTCGATAGGAACCAGTTCGAGGTTTTTCTTTTGTAAATTGCGTTTCGATGTAATTTATTTTAATTATCTAAATTCTTGTGAAGTTACACTCTTTGTGTAAACCAAGTTGACCACGTGAAGCATGTGGTGTAATCATCAAAGTACCCTCATCTATACTTTTCGGGAAGATTCCACAAAGAGTAAGTATGAACTTAGTATACCAGTGTGTGGTAATTTCATGGCGGACAGGATTGCGCTACGAACGTAATTTCTTTGGGTGAAAATTGAATCGGTTGGTTGTGGTTAATTTCCTCTTGCATATGTTTTACCGTTCTTCATGTGTTATTTTGTGATTGGAGTGTTGTATGCAGTCTCCCAATCTTGGCTCCATATTTGATGTGTTCCGTAAGATTACAAACTCACATTTTCACAATCCTAAATAAGACACCAGTTTAGTTATGAATCAAGTTTAATATGCTGTAATTTTAACGGAATAATGGTCAATGTTAAAATAAATGTCCAAATATAAACTGATTTATTTCTTTTTATTTTAATTCTCTTTATATATATATATATATATATATATATATATATATATATATATATATATAAAAATCACCGGTTTTCTTAAGATGACTATTAAAAGATTATAATTAATGTTAGTCTGGTTGGGAATTTGGTAAGCTAGACTGGGTACCTGGTGAAACAGTTGCTCAGTAATGCAAGGTCAACTTCACCAGATAGCTCGCAGCTTTTAACCCGCTTTCTTTATCTTGAATATCAGCACCGCTTTCAGAACAACTTAATGCATCAACTTTACACTGGTCGTTTTGATTTGATCGCATGGCGAACGATGGTCAAGTTTTGCGAGTAAGGCTGGGCATTCACTGTTGTCCCCTGTTGCAGGAAGTGAATCAGGAGGAGGCCATCTTGGTCAAAGAAGAAAAGGCTCTGAGGGGCAAACGATTCACCTCGGACGACAACGTCCAGTTGTACGTGGGGAACTGGTTAACATCGTAGCCCCGAGAATTTTATGAGACAGCTATTCACCGCCCTGTGTCACAGTGGGACAAGTGTCTCAACAGTCAAGGTCGATACTTCTAACATACAGGTACTGGTTTCTGTAATTATGCTTCTGGCTCGTTTCTTTTGAACGCTCTTAACAGGTGTCAGACTTCGGTTCATTGGTAGGATACTAGGAAAACGCAAACCGTCTACGAGGAAGACTGCTTGTAAAAACCACTCGTACGACTTATTCTAGAAGAAGTGTGTGTGGTCCATACCATACAGAACTAACTGGCGATATTGAAAGCACACAACTACTGCTCGAGCTTTGGGAAAGCGTCACGAAGATAAGAAAAACTGAACCGACAGACGGTTGAAGACAGACGAAAACTTTCCCAGGAAAACATAATCACCTAGTTTCAAGAACCAGATTTAACTGAGGAATATGAAAATGTGCTACAACTTCTACCTATCGCTTTCGTAGGGATCGTGACGGCAAAGTTAGACTAATTCCCACCAGCATATAGACGCTGAAGCAATGAATCTTTCCGTGGTCCAGCTGTGAATGGAACTGAAACGAGCCTAAATATTCGTCACTGTGGAAAGTACCGTCATGCACTTCACAGTGTCTTTCAGGGTACTGACACTGATGTAGATGTTTCATGTTCCGTTTGCCAGGGGTACGGTTGTTAGAGCGGTTGTTAGAATCTTCAGTGCCACCCTCAGTCTATTTAGGTCTCCTGTCAAGCACACTTAGCGAGATGTATGTAAGACGAATTTCTCAGGAGCTTATCTGCTGAATGACGAAGGTTGACAAATGCGAGTTCCAGCAAGTGACCTAGCGTACGTTACTAAGTGTTTCAGTTTTCAATGTTCTGTGGCTACTGAGAACACTGGAAGATAAACATTCAACAGGGAGCATTCTCTACCAAATAGCAAATTGCTGTATTATTTCAGCTGGCATGATTCGCTTTACTTTTGTAATATTTTCAACTGCAATGGAGTAAGGTATTCCTTTCTCTGTTCCATTTTTCTGTTCACTAACTCTGAAGCGTACTTTCCCCTCGTGTCTACTTCTGTTTGTTGAAAGTGCAGAGTTTCTTAGTTTTTTGTAGTTTTATCTGGGTCCGGGCTAGGAATTTTTAAGAAATTAGTATTTAACTGCCTCTATAAAATTTGCAACCAATCTCTTCACGTACCTATTTGACGCAAGTTCCATTGGTAGCGAAGCATTCCAGCTCCGATTCTGAAAATACTACACGTTCATGTTTGGAATCGTTGAATGATTTATAATATATGTCTTATCAGACTTTAGTGTCAGTATTTCAATAAACTGCTCCTTAAGAAACAACATCCCTGGATTTCGAATGAACACATTTGCGACCATAGCTCTATTAGTGTTCAGTTCTCATTTTACTCTGCTGCTATTGAAAGAAATTGCCCACTGGTGTACGTAAAGCAACGGACGAGTACTCAGAAGACCTTCGTTCAAATATAGACGAATTTAGATTTTCTGTGATTTTGAAAACCCGCTATAAGTAAATCTTGGGAAGTGACCCTTTAATAGGTCTCGCCTAATGCCATCACCGGCCTTATTCAGTTCAGATGACGAGTAAGTGATCGATGAGACGTCGAGTTCCAGCGTTTCAGTGCTTCCATTTAATCTTGTTCTCGACATTAGCGTTCTTTCTAAGAATGGATTCGAGACTGAGTGACGCTTCTTTGACTTATAGGTTGCTCACTGTGGAAATACATGAAGTTGTCCGGCTAAACGGTCATGTTACTTGTGTATGCTAAGATGGAGCGCTTTTTGTGTAGTTGAAAGCTCTGCACAGCAGGGGAAAGACGGACACTAATGAACAGATAAACTTACGTACCACTTGGAAAAGTTTTTCAGAGTCTGCTACCAATCATATATATTTTGTTGACTTAAATTATCCGATACATTTTCTTATATATAATATTTCGGGATCGAATGTTTTCTGTACAGTCAAAGTGCGGCCTCCTACAATCAACTCCACCGTTGGGAAAAGTGTAACACTGAAAGCTTAACATCTAGAGGATCAACACCAAGCTTCTTGGTTGCTGCATGATTCTTCTAGGTATTTATTTTAATTTTCACCGTTCGCTGAAAGCTATAATTAACACCACCAGAAAACCGTCAACTAGAACGAATCAGACCCCTGTCAATAGAAATAATTCGAGAATACCGAGGATGTTTCCAAATGGGACGATAAACTACTACATATTTTTGTCTTAAAGGTGGTCTGATAAAGTGTATGAATATGACCGAGAACTTCATCTTCTTTTGGTAGACGTCGATAACGTTTATGACAGTATTCATAGACGGAGTCTAATTTGTATAGTGACGGAATTTGGCATATCAAAGAAACTGGTGAGACTTGAAGAGATACGAGGTGCGGCTAGAAAAAAACCGGACTGATGCTGGAAAAAACATTTATTTACAATTATTTACAATTTCATGTTATCTCCTTCAATGTACTCTCCTCCTCGGTCTCTACACCGTTCCATACGAATTTTCCACTGTTCATAGCAATGCTGCAGATCATTTTCGGTAAGTCCATACATTACTTCCGTCGCTTTTTCTTTTAGTGCTTCAACAGTCTCAAATCTAGTTCCTTTCAAAGCTTACTTGACTTTAGGGAAAAGAAAAAAGTCACAGGGGGCCAAATCAGGTGAGTAGGGTGGATGATCTAAGATGGGAATGTTGTGTTTTGCCAAAAACGTCTTCACTGACAACGCACTGTGAGCTGGGGCATTGTCTTGGTGAAGGATCCATGACTTTTTTCTCCACAAATCGTTCCGTTTTCTCCGTACTCGCTCACGTAGGGTAGCCAGGACGCTAATGTAGTAATGCTGATTCACTGTTTGTCCCTCTGGTACCCAATCAATGTGCACAATCCCTTTGATGTCAAAAAAAGCAATCATCATTGCCTTGAATTTCGATTTTGACATTCGTGCTTTTTTTTGTCGTGGAGAACCAGGAGTTTTCCAATGCATCGATTGGCGTTTAGTTTCGGGATCGTAAGTAAAAAACCACGATTCATCGCAACTAATAACATTTTGTAAGAAGGTGGGATCACTTTCAATGTTTTCCAGGATGTCAGAACAAATCATTCTTCGGCGTTCCTTCTGTTCAATTGTGAGACACTTTGGAACCATTTCTGAACACACTTTGTTCATGTTGGAACTTTCATGAAGAATCTGCCTAACACTTTCCTTGTGAACTCCTGTTAACTCAGACACTGCTCTGATTGTTAAACGGCGATCTTGTCGAACAAGTTTACCGATTTTTTCAATGTTTGCATCAGTTTTTGCTGACAATGGTCTGCCAGTGCGAGTGTCATCACTGGTGTCTTCGCGGCCATCTTTAAATCGTTTAAACCACTCAAACACTTGTGTTCGCGATAAACAATCATCGCCGTACACTTGTTGTAACATTACAAACGTTTCACTTGCAGATTTTCCTAGTTTGAAACAAAATTTTATGTTAACACGCTGTTCTTTCTGTACACTCAACATTTTCCGACGCACAGACAAAACGTCAACTACTTAAAACAGACGCCACGGGCAGAATGAGTGCAGGAGGCAGATGAAACTCGAGCAGTAGGCGGAGCGAGAGTCACGTGATAGGCCATGCGACTTTCAGCCTTATTGCATTCGTTTTATTGTTTCACCAGTACTAGTCCGGTTTTTTTCTAGCCACACCTCGTATGCTCAAATGACCAAATGGTTAAGGTTAAGATCGGCAGCGAAATGACAGAGCCGGGTGGGGTGGCCGTGCGGTTCTAGGCGCTACAGTCTGGAACCGAGCGACCGCTACGGTCGCAGGTTCGAATCCTGCCTCGGGCATGGATGTGTGTGACGTCCTTAGGTTAGTTAGGTTTAATTAGTTCTAAGTTCTAGGCGACTGATGACCTCAGAAATTAAGTCGCATAGTGCTGAGAGCCATTTGAAATGACAGAAAAGCTCCAAGTGGATACAGCATTAACACAAGGAGACGGATTATCAACTTTGTTTTTCAATGTGGCCCTCGAGAAGGTAATGTTGGAGTTCAACGAAGATGACTTTCAGTGTATTGAGATCGACAGTGAAACTATTACCCACCTTGCCTCTGCAGATGACATTGACCTAATAGCAAGCATACAAGCCGAACCGAAATGAGGTATTAAAAGACTCTGGAATCAATGGCACTGAGATTCGGGCTTTCAATTAGTACCGAAAAGACTGAGTACATGGCCGTAGGAAGAAAGCTCGATAACTTCCAAGATCTAACATAAAACTTAACGAGTATAAACACATGAAAGTATTTAGATATCTTGGATCTAGTGCCACAGAAGCAACGTAGACTGAATCAGAGCTTAAGCCAGATCTGCAAGAGGAATCAGATAATATTGCTCGTTGAACTCAATAGTAAGATGTAGAAACATACCAGTACAACACAACAACTAAAACTAAGACTATACAGAATATTCAATTATGCCAGTAGTCAAACCTGGAGCACATGAAAGCAATACCCTAACCGACGGCTCACATTTGAGAGAAATGTCCTCACATTTGAGAGAAATGTCCTCAGAAAAATATAGGGAACAGACTGGGACCAAACTACTGGAGAATGGAGAAGACACCACAATACGGATCTAGAAGCACTGTAAAAGAAGCCTGACATCATTGGGGTGAAGAAGAGCAATATATTCCAGTTCACTGGGCACGTAATGACAAAGGGAGAAACAAGATGACCCAGAATTGCAGTGGTCATGATCCATCAAGCAGCAGAGATGGAGCAGGAAGAGATGGATTGATGGAGTAATACAAGAAGACTTGCTGCTGCTAGGAGTCTGGTAGCAGTAGACAGAAGAAGATGAAGAACTCTAGCGGTGATGTGGCGTTGGCCTCTGGACTGATAACGTAAAATAAAACTAAGCAACTTATGAGGGGCGTTCAGTAAGTAATGCAACACATTTTTTGCTGAAAGCAGGTTGGTTTTATTCAGGATTCCAATACGCCATATTATTAGCGATTCTTTTGTCTATAAAACCAAGTTTCTCAACATAATCTCCGTTCAATGTGACAGTATTAAGCCACCTTACTGAGAGGGCCTCAACGTCTGCGTGTTACCACTCTACTGCTCGACGTCGGAGCCAACGACTTGCTGCATTAATAACCTTCCCATCATCCTCATACTGCTTCCCGGGAAGTGCATTCTTCTTGGGGCCAAACAGATGGGAGTCGGAAGATGCGAGATCGGAACTGAAGGGTGGATGAGAATGAACAGTGCACTGAAGTTTTGTGAACTCCTCTCGGGTGCGCATACTTGTGATAGTCCTCGCAATGTCATGGAGAGGAAGTCGTTTCTATTTTTGTGGCGACGAACACACTGAAGTCGTTTCCCTAATATCCTGAGGGTATTACAATAACGCTCCGAGTTGATCGTTGCACCATGACGGAAGACATTAAACAAAATAGCAGCTTCAGAGTCCCAGAAGACGGTCGCCATGTCCGGATGAGGTATAGTTATGACACTTTTTCTTCGGAGGAGAGGTGATGAGGCACCACTCCATGGATTGCTATTTTGTTTCCAGTTCGTACTGATGAGTCCATGATACATTAGCTTTGATGTTGTTCGACAAAAAACTGTCATGATCAATTCCGGATAGATGGTCCTTACTCGCTGTTTAAGGTCTCTTGGGCGGCAAGGATTCCAACAGCCAAACACCTTTGAGTCCTGAACGACAGTGTGAACACTGTCAACTGATAAGCCCAGATGTACATTTTTTTTTTTTTCGTGTAACCACATGCGAAGCCCACCGCCTTGACAACTAAGGTGGGTTGTTAGCTTACTGAATTCAGTATATACGCAGCAAGTCATGGTCTCTTAGCCGTTGCAGCCACTCACAAATGTTTTGTTTGCGAATGACTGCACCGTTTTTGTCCCTAGCCACGAGGAGGCGGACCAGATCTCCGCCATCACATGCTGCATACGTGGTTTAGTGTTACATTACAAAAGTGTTACAATGTAAATAAACTTTTAACAAATGTATGAAAACAAGAAAAAAGAACATAGTGAACTAAAATCGATATCACTTTACAAAGATAAATATAAATATTGAAGGAGAAGGAAGATATACAACGATAGATGGATAGGAGTTCTGCAGAGAAGAGTGAAGACAAAATTACTTTAGATATAAAGTGAGGATTGAAATAACCAGGCAAAAATCTATTTGTTGTGTTTATGGAAAAGAGACCGAGATTTACAGTTATATAGAGGAATATAGAAAGTAACGGGTTCCCTTTCCTCAAAATTGGTGCGATAGCTCGAAAGTTGTGAGTTGTGAGCATTTCCTACTCATGTGTTGATGCGATGTGCAGAAAAGTTTACATAGTACCATATGTGTGCCCTGCAAATGTGCTGCGCTATATTTTACATTACGTTTTTAGCATATTACTGACACACATATTTACTAAAGGATTTACATCGGTAATATCTGCTGATGGACACATATACTGGGCGGCCGGTGTGGCCATGCGGTTCTAGGCGCTTCAGTTTGGAACCGCGTGACTGCTACGGTCGCAGGTTCGAGACCTGCCTGGGGCATGGATGTGTGTGATGTCCTTAGGTTAGTTAGGTTTAAGTACTTCTAAGTTCTAGGAGACTGATGACCACAGATGTTAAGTCCCATAGTGCTCAGAGCCATTTGAACCATTTTTTGAACACATATACTACACTTTTCCAATAATTACATCTGTTCTTACTACTAGGCTCTATATCGTACACCACAGCAAAGTTATACTTTCTATTTCAAGATAATTTATCACATGTCCTACTCCTTAAACTGATTTCGTGTATCTGAAGTATTATACTTGTATGCATTGTATACCATCTAAAAACAATGCTGACGTATTAATTTTATTTTAGTTTCAAGGATACAGAACACATATTAATTACATATTACATGGAAGTACTTATCTCAGTACACAACACAATACACAAGTAATCATGGAATACCCAGAAAGTACGTAGGAACAGGCAACATCTGTGCCTTTTGTTAGTTTTAAGTGATGGTACTTCCATATCTGAACGCAATATCATGGATTTATACACGTATCATCTTATTTGATGCATATCTTTTGTGAAATTGTGAGCCTAAATAATGGAATTAAGGTTTCAAACAAAGCAACACATGCCACATAGGCGTGATCCTACAAATGTGCAGTACAATTTTACACAATGATTTTAAATTATAACATAACTACACATGAGAGAACTACATTGAACTGTGTAGTGTACAAAAGGCAAGCTACAACATTACCAATGTACAGTACAGTACAGATGTACAGCAATGTGTTTGACTGCGATTCGTCGATCATCGAGAATGAGTGTGTCCGCAAGTTCCAACACTAAGAGTCAGAGTTGTGTGCGGTCGGCTGGCTGGTGACACATCGGACAGGTCTGCGTGACCTTGTTGCCTCGCGCAACAACTAACTGCGCTTTTGTTCACTACCAGGTCTCCGTAGACATTCCACAGGACCCTATGCTCTGGTTTTACTCCAAAATAAATACAGCGATAGCTCTCTGCTCAGAACGTACCTTCCTTACAGACGCCATATGGAATGCTACGTACAGCGTCGCTATGTATCGCCACTTCATGACACTATAGGGGCTGAAGCCTAAGTATTCCACTTTCTCCCAAAAAATCCTGCATTTTTCAATCGAAATTAACAGAGAAAAAGGTGTATTATGTTACTTATTGAACGCTCTTCGTAACTGTTGCTTTATGACTACCCGTCGTAAATTAATGTGGTGCCGCCCCCCCCTCCAGCAACCGCCGGAGGTTTCAGAAAGCTGGCAACATTTCACTGATTTTGTTACACAGCGAGTTTAACGCCGCCATCTCGTGTGTGACGTTTCACTAGTTAAGAACCGTATCCCGCGACCAAGGGGCGCCGTCATACCTGGGCGTGAATGCGCGCAGCCTGCAGGTAGTAATCTTAAAGCCGAGCCTCGCATAGCAGAGCACCAGGCCGCACGGAGCCTAATGTATTCATGCCTTAGCGCGCCAGCCGTAAATTCCGTGGAGTCACGGCCGCGGCTGCGCCATCCAACTTACCGCCCCCACCACCGACGCCACCCCCCAGCGTCCTCAACTACACCCCACACGCACTCGCAGTCGCAGAATCTCGCGACTCCGGAGCAGTTTTCAGCACCAGCGGGAAATTCGAGCAGCGTCTTTGCCTCCCACTCATTTTGCTTTCATTAACTCGGCAACACACCACTCATTCACTCTAGCTTTTATTCCTCTCGAGTGTCTTCCATTGTGTACAACCCTCGTCATTCCGACGGCTCTGTATAATGCACTGGTAGTGGATAGCGTGTAGCCGGAATTGCACTGGCAGTCGAGAGATAGAGAGGGAGAAGGCTGAAGGCAGCGTTGGTGAAGGGGGGCGGGTGGTGGAGGGGGGAGGAGAGAGTGTACAGCAGCAGCAGTTGCGCTCGTGGCCTAGTCTGCCGGTCGGCCAGGTTTATGCAAACGAAGCTTCAGCGTCTGTAGCATCCCTGGCGGAAGATATCCGTATATTCATCTCTGTGGTCGACACCGGCGTGCTTTTACTACAGCGGTGCCATAACCACAGACAGGCCTACGCAGTGGGCGCGCTAGCAGTGAGAGATGAGCGCGCTTGAGACCCTATAAAGCAACCACGTAAGCTTCTCCATTTCCAGTGAACGAGAAGCCCCGTGGTGTCTGTAGCAGTTGCTGGAGGAATGGGGCTCCCTATTGCCCTGTTGGTCTACTACCGGGGAAAGAGGAACTCCACAGAGATACCGAAAACTGCTTGCAGAGGTACTGCTGAACCTATTTGCAGGACTGAAAGAAGAAGAAGTAAGGAGTGCAATTGACACGGGATTTCAAATTGACTCCATATTTCTAGATTTTCACAAGACTTTCGACTCCACGAACAATACGAGATTGGAATAGAAGGGAGAACCGAAAGAGGTACTCAAAGTACCCTCCGCCACGCACCGTCAGGTGGCTTTCGGAGTATGGATGTAGATGTAGCCTCCGTTCTTCCCAACTGGCCTCTAAACAAATTCCGAACCAGCAGACTATTATCTCAATTGTGCATCTGAATTCTTGTTTACCTGTCAAAATTTGTAATAACTGACCGGAAGACATCTAGTGAAACACGATATTTGACTTTCCCCATTGAAGTGCTATAGGCCCTTTTTCTTATCTATGAAGGCGTGCTGGAAGGTAATGCTTTGGAATCTTTTATTGTGTTAAGAACTTCGGCTAAAGTATTACATGTCATGGATATTACTCGATCCACCATCCCTCTTCGCTGACGCAAGGTGCAACCCTCAGCCATAAGAAGGATCCGAATTGTAGCGTGTAACATAGCGGCGTGTAACGTAACTACGTCGGTGCGTAAGTAACAGCGTGCAGTAATCGAGTTTCTAACAACAGTGAACGTGCTGGCAAATGAAATCCATAGAAGAATGAAAGCTGTGTACGATGATGACTGTATCGACATCAGCAGAGTGCGGCATTGGGTTGTTCGTGCTCTTAATGAAGGAAACAGTGGTCCTAATCTCAATGTGAGTAGCAGAGCTAGGAGTGGACATCAGCCGAAGAGATTCGGCGGAATCACTTTGATGAACTCACCAGAAAAAGTTGTCGGATGGCAGTGACACAACTCTCAGGTAAGTTTAGGATATCAGGAGGGGGTGTACAGGTCACAATTGCAGAACTTCGGTGCCTCGAATAATGGCTCCTGGCGCGAATCAGAGGAGTGTGGCTAACAGTTTCTTTTTCATGAGGATGATGGTTGCTTAACAACATTGTGACCCGTGATGAAAGCTGGGTTCACCATTTCGACCCCGAAAACAGGAGATCATCAATGGAGTTCCGCCACAAAAGGTCACCGACGCCTACAATGTTGAAGATCATGTCATCAGTAGGCGAAGTCATGCTCACAGGGTTCTCGGATGTTCAAGCTGTGGTGCGTCTGGCATTCGCCCCTAAAGGCAACACCAGAGACTCCGCAACGTACTGCGGCACCTCAGAAAACTCAGCTTGTCCGTACATATCTCACCTTCTCCTTCAGTGTGACAACGCAAGCCCACGCTCGAGGGCTGCGACATCCATCGCAGTCCAGCGCCTTGGGTCCACTGTCAGCAAACTTCCTCCATACGGTACCGATTTGGCTCCAGGCGTTTTTCATCTGTTTTCAAACCTTTAACAGCACCTTAGAGGACTTCACTTGGTCTCTCGCTAGGAGAAATGTGTTCATCGCCAGGGTGACTGTTGAGAAAAGTGTAGAATAAAGATGTAGAATGTAAATAAAGTTAGTTTTATTTAAATAGCATTAAAAGCTATCACATAAAAATTTCGTATGTATTAATTTTCAGCAGGCCCTCGCATATAAACGATTACGGAGACAATCTGATTAGCCCTCGTAGATTGTCTGCAAGTGATGATGTTTTTTACTGCCAAGTAAGGTCATCAGATGATCAAAACGACTTGAAAGGTATCTCTATCTGCGAAAAATGGCATCTCACATTAAACAATAAAAGGTATGATGTCCACAGTATGGGTTGGCGTGCAAGGGTACAGTACTGCCCAACATTGAAAATAGGTACAACATACTTCATTATTTTTGTCAGAACAACACATTTTTTTTTTGTAAAATAACTCAATTTCAATTAATACAGCGAAGCCGGATACCAGTGTGGGAAAGAATGAGAATTTATTTATTTAATTGATCACATGTGCACTCCCACAAAATAAATCCCTACATCCTGTTTGGTGAGATCTGTGAAATGAATGAATGTATGGTCGTCTGCTAACTGCAGATGATGAATGTGAGTATATGATCATCTTTGAGACGATCCTTTGGCCACCTTTGGTGGGACCAACGAGATGAAATTTACCTGAGCTTTGAGCGCCTGAAATGTGGCTGACCAATACGGTAGCATGGTCTTCTCCCACCTCGAGATAGGTGCGAGATGACCTGGAGAACGGCCATGTTTCAGCACTCTGCCGCTGGATCTTGTGCTGTTAAGACCTGTTTTAGTTGTGCTCCGTAATGACAAAAGAGTGGAGACATGGTATGCATGTGGAATATTTAAGAGTAGTTTGAAATAATAATTTCTCTATTTCAAGAACTTTTATGGGGAGAATTAAATGTCAGGCAGGTAATATTAATGGGATTGTAGTAATCTTCGGAAGTGACCAACGGTCACAATGAAACCACGTGTAGCAATAAGTTGAAATACTTCCGTGTGCTTAAGTTAAGCTGAATTACTAGCGTGTGTACAATAAGTTGAAATATTTAAGAAATAGCGTGTGTACCATAAGTTGAAATATTTAAGAAATGGCGTGTGCAGGACTTGAAATTAGAGACGAGTACTTCCACGTGGTGAGTACTGTGTGAGCCTCAAACTGTGTATGAGACAAAAGATAAAGAGAAGTACTCGTCCATGGTATCAGTTGAGGACTCGCGTGTGTGATGAATATGTTCTTAATACTACTTTGCGTGATATGATTCCGTGTGACGCTAGATTCAAACTCTGAGAGAGAAGCAAGGTGAGTCGGCCGTCTATCCAGCAACGCCACTTGGCTTGCATTGCACAGGAAGACGTGCATATATCTCCAGAGTTCATAGTAGGAAAGTAGAATTACAAAGTGGGGCAGTGTCGTGTGAAACTGGGATAGATATTAATTGAAGTGGGAAAGCTGAAAGTGATAATGTTGTGACTATTCCCTGTGTAGCATTTCATGTTGTACTGTAGTGTATGTCATGTAATTTAAGCATGTGTGGCTTGCATGGGAGAGTAGCAAGGTAGTTTCAAAAGATTTGTGGGCTATGCTTGTTCCTTCCGTACCGCTCGGTCTGGAAGAAAGTTTCGTGATGATGATTGTGAGAGTCGAAGTGTGAGAAATAATAAAAGATCCACCATCCTGTCCAGAAAGGGCACTGTAGCGTTAAATAATTACGAGACCATAATATAGAGATTCACCAATGTTAAGCCATGCCCACTGGGCGGAATTTCTCATGTGTTATTGTTGTAGGTTGTAGAATTTGTGTGTTTAGGTTAGAGAATTTATCGGAACAAATAAGATAGCGAAAAGAAAAAGATTGGTGGACTTTTCCTTCGAATTGTATGTTGTCATAATGTCCCGAATTTATAATGTGTGCGCCATTCATACTCAGTGCGGTGGCCACGTGTTGACAAAAGCCGTTAAATAAAAAAAAGAAACAAAATGTGGTATTGCCAGTGCGTAGTGTACAGTCAGAGTTCTCTGAATTACTGATAGTCAGATGCGTGTTTCCGTTGCGTATTAATCATATAGGAGGATAACTTGTAACTTACGTGTGAGTACTGGAGTTCATGTTACTCGATAAATAAGAATGAATCCACTCGCTTGGCAGACCACTCATCTTGCAGGCCTGACTGCTTGATGCCACAGTATGAGCAAGGCATGTGGGTGCCTCTCAGGCGATTCATATAAATTCTAGAGATTACAGTTACGAGCAACGTTAATTAGAATTATCAATCACAAAGTGTTGTGGGGAAAGCGAACTAAAGGCGGCGTTTCATTGGAATAACACTTAGACTATGCAACTACGCTTGTTCACCCTCTGCTCGAGTATTATTGCATGCTGTGTGTGATCCTTACCAGATAGGATTGACACAGAAGACAACGAGAAAGTTCAAAAAGAGACCTCGTTTTATATTATCACGAAATACGGGAGAGAGTGTCCCTGATATGATAGGAGATTCAGTGTTGGACTCATTAAAAAAAATGGTTCAAATGGCTCTGAGCACTATGGGACTTAACATCTGTGGTCATCAGTCCCCTAGAACTTAGAACTACTTAAACCTAACTAACCTAAGGACATCACACAATACCCAGTCATCACGAGGCAGAGAAAATCCCTGACTCCGCCGGGAATCGAACCCGGGAACCCGGGCGCGGGAAGCGAGAACGCTACCGCACGACTACGAGCTGCAGACACTCATTAAAACCACGGATTTTTTACGGAGAGGTCTTTCTACGAAATCTCAATCACCACCCTTCTCAGAATGGTAAAAGACCGTGTTGACTCCGAAATGCATAGGAAAAAATGACCTGCGAAAGAAAGTTAGAGTAATCAGAGCTAGAAAGTTAATTTAGAATTTTGTCTTACTGTTAGACTTATTAGCTGATAATACAGTTAGGTGTTGGTCATAGTTTGATGTGATTACACAATAACGAAAAATAAAAATATTAAAATCAGACTATACAGATAGTTATCGGTTACTACGTAATATATCTACACAAGAAGGAAATAACGACGATCCAATTACGTGTACGTTGGAATTCAAAATAATTACTCAAAACAGTTAACGATTGTCGATATTATGTTGCGTGCAAACAATGGACGCGCGTAAATTATTTACTGTAAAACAAATACGATCAGTACAAGGAAAGTAGTCCTACGGAAATGTAGTACATTATTTACATACAATCGGGGTGAAGCTACAATAGTTGGCTTGTAATGATGGTGATGTTTGGTTTGTGGGGCGCTTAACTGCGCGGTCATCAGCGTCTGTACAAAGTCCCAATTTTTAAACAGTCCAATTTTTTACACATTCAAATAAAGCCACTGTCATGAATGAAGATGATGATATGATGACAACACAAACACCCAGTCCCCGGGTAGAGAAAATCCCCAACCCTCTCGGGAAGTGAACCCGGAACCCCGTGATCTAGAAGTAGCAACGCTAGTCACGAGACCACGAGGTGCGGACTTTAGTTGGGTTGGCTACAGCGTAAGCAATTAATGGGCGTGTGTTTGGGGCCATGTGGGTGGGTGGGTGGGCAGAATGTATGCGGCAGTGAATGTGTTTTTGGGTGGTGAGTATTTCACTGTCGGTCATCCAGCTGACACGCTGTGGGTGTATCTCCTGTTTGTGGGTCCATGTTGGGTGTTATTTCAGGGTGTGTCCTGAAGGCATTCTGTACTTCTGTACTGCTGTACTGTAGGAAATGGGTTTATGTTCTTGAATTTACGTCGTCTGTTCGTACTTGGTTTGGTGGTTAGTAGCTCTTCCATGTCAGGACGTTTCATACGACCTGTCTTCGGTAGTTTTCACGTAATTCGGTCATTATCGTTTGCGTGTGTTTACGTTAGTGATGTCATATCGGTCGTTACTAGGCGTCAGTCATGGGAGTCTTGCTAAACTACAGTGTAGTGATCCTTTCTGTCTCGTCAGTTGTTCGTCTACAGGTTTTGATGCGCCCCAAGTTTGGCGGAGTGATATTTCGTTTTTACAAGTCGATTACCGCCCCCCCCCCCCCCCCCCCCCCACCACCACCCCACGTTCACGTTTACACAGTATGTGCCTCAGTGTTCCGTTTACGAGCCCTCCGAAGCGTTTCTCGGCCACTTTAAGCGTTTCGTATGCGGTTCACTCCCGACGGTGATGACTGACTTCCAGGTGGTGTGGTATTGGCTGATTTTCCTCTTCGTTGTAGCACTTTATTGTTGTTCTAATTATGCGTTTCGGCAGTCTTCCATCATCAGACTACTAACTTGAGGAATTAGTACAACACATGCGTGTGAATTCGTAAAAGACCAAACTGCTGAGGTCAACGGTCCCTAGACTTACACTCTACTTAAACTACCTTAAACTAACTTATGCTAAGAACTACACGCACACCCATGCCCGAGGGAGGACTCTAACCTCCGGCAGGAAGGGCCGCGCAATTAATACAACATTTTACGTCAAATAGAACGTGTACTTCGGACAAATACGTGACGATCTGATGATCTCGGTCTGCCAAATTAAGTAATTAGAAGAATAATAAAGTACGACTTGAAAAAAATTACTTTATAAGTGCATCATTTTTGCGCACCGAATTAAATACTTTTTTTTTTACATTACAAAGGCCGGCCAGTGTGAACGTGCGGTTGTAAGCGCTTCAGTTTGGAACCGCGTGACCGTTACGGTCGCAGGTTCGAATCCTGCCTCGGGCATGGATGTGTGTGATGTCCTTAGGTTAGTTAGGTTTAAGTAGTTCTAAGTTCTAGGGGACTGATGACCTCAGATGTTAAGTCCCATAGTGCTCAGAGCCATTTGAACCATTTTTGAACATTATAAAGACATTCTCCCATCTTAATCTCAATCGCTACCCTAACATCACCGTTCCAGAAACACGCTCTCTGTGCCAAGATTTTGGTTGCAGCGTAATCCAGCCTTTGTTCAGATACTAGGCAGTTATCAGTGGCAACTCAAGCACTTGCTTCTACCAGAAGTGTGTGGCGTTCATGTTTCAAATGGCTCTGTGCACTATGGGACTTAACATGGATTTCTAAAAAATCCTGTCTTGCGTAAGCTAAGTAATCTTTAATGCTTCCGAAGAGTTGCTTGTCCCGTTCAGTGGATATAGTAAACGCTTGGCACCATATGTACTGTGCCGTGTGCGTGTGATGTCTTTTCTAGTATGGATTGCTTCTGCATTAGATGTGTCTCTGGCCTGTTGCCGGGAGACCGGAGGATTCTACGCCGTAATCTTGCACGCGTAGGCGCCACCGGACGAGACAAATGTCAACGTTCAGATGGCTGTAGGGAAGTAACTGGCTGACAGCAGTGGTGGCTGAGAGTTCATGTTTACCAGGGACAAGCGAGCTCTCCGTTTCGGCCAAAGATCGCTGTAAGGCGGCTGCCCCGACTGTGGAGTGTTCTCGACGCCATCACACCCGTTGAGAATTTAAGTGACAGCCACCCGACCGTTTAAGGAAGAAAATCTGCTCGGGGGGAACCACTACTTGCCCATATTGCCAACTGTGGTATACACCACTTCTAACAAACACCGAACAACGCGCTCCAGTACGCGGCCGCCAAATACATCGCTGGCCGCACTTCTCTGGGCGGCCCGCTGCTTCCTTCGCTGGCCGTCTTCATACGCACGCTCCCTTACGTGGCCGAGAAATACATCGCTGGCCGCACTTCTCCGGGCGGCTCGCGGCTACCTTAGCTGGCAGACTTCGCGCGCGCGCGCGTTTGTCAGCACACAGCAATTGGCTACGCCAGGAAACATTGCGATTGGTTTTTCCTGAAAAACAGCGACCCCAGCCGACGGCTCCATTAACTAGCAAGCCTTATATAAACCCGGCCGCCGCCGCAAACGACAGTTCTCATCGGGAAGTGCAGTACGCCGTGTTCCAGCTGCTTGTGGATGACTCGCCGCACCACTCGAGGTTACCTGGCTGCTCGGCGGAAATCTAGCGACTTCACTTGAAGAGACTGAACTTCACTGGACTTGGGAATAATTACGGGACGTGCACCCCACTATGCACATTTGGACATTGGTATAGCCAAACTTTAATTATGCATTACTTCTGAGTGTGAGCCTGGGTAGACGCTTGGCTAACATAATTGTTAAAAAGCGATTTGTGATTTAATAAACCAGACTGACGAGGTTATTGTGTTATTCCTGGTTATAACACCAACCATGATGAGATTCTTTGGTAACAGCCATTAATTTGGTGCCTAATACCTGCATCAGAGGTTTCTTCTTTTTACTTGATGTTTGTGTCATTTCTCTGGTGTGATGCTGACTTTTTTTTATGTATGTTTCCTGTTCTTTTTCCTGTCTTCCCCTCACGCACAACTAGTTAAAAAAGATTAATTTATTTCTCAAGGAAGATTAGTTCATTGCATGTTCAGGCACCAGTTAAGAATGCTGATAGGATATCCATACCTGATGCTTTGTGGCTATCCATGAATAAATGAGTTTAGTAAAACCTTGATTCGTTTCTCCTGTTACCTTCTTTATAGATCATCTAGTATAGCTGTTCGTGTAATGTACTTTTTACTTCGTATAATTTTTTTCGCATAATGTACTTTTTCATATAATGTACTTTTTTGAAAATTGTGACAGACGTACAAAAACTTCGTTGTGTACTTTCCACATTACTCAACAGCTTGAATGCCTCGTAGTGTGTTCAAGGTGCTATTTAAATTTCACTCTGTAAACTTCTTGCCGTAATCTTTTATGTCACGCTTACTAGTTTTTCATAAGGTTCCTTATGTTTCATGATCTGTTATTTAGTGTCTTGCATTTTAACGAAAATAGTATTAATTTAAAGTTATCAACATCTGCTTATCGCGGCATTTCATGTAAGTACTGTTTACCCCTTAGTGATAGCTCAGTTGCCTTTATATTTCGGCCCGCAGAAGTTTATGTAGTGGCCTTTACTTAAGCAGAGTAATGTTTAATTCTGTCGGTATGTGTGAGCTGCAGGCCACATTAGCGATTATATATGAACTGCTTGCCAGCGAGTTCGCTGTGACGTTCACCAGACAGTCTTTCAATATGACTCTTCAAAGATTAAAAAATACAGTCTATATCCCTCTGCTGGTATTTGACTGAACCGATGTATGTTAAGCATCACTTTGAATGCAACCTTAGCATTTGTGCACAACGGTGGTGAAGCCACCTACAATGGAGAATGCTTAATTACATCACAGGTTCGCCACCATCCCAGTTCTCCTTTGTATACGAGAAAAGACTAGACTGTAAATTTATTAAATCATTTGTTGTGAAAAGGCTTCAAATGCAGTGAGTTAGATAAAAAGTCAGAGAATGTTGATAAATACACTCAAAAGTTAACCAACAACTTGTCTTTAGGCAGTATGCAAAACCAGGCTATTATTTTAAAAAACAAGGAGACGAAAAGCATTAATTTCAAATTAAGTAGTTACTTGACGATCTATAAAGAAGGTAACAGGAGAAACGATACGAGGTTTTACTAAACACATTTATTCATGGACAGCCACAAATCATCAGGGATGGATATCCTATCAACATTCTTAACTGGTTCCAGAACATGCAATAAATTAATCTTCCTTGAGAAATAAATTAATCTTTTTTAACTAGCCGTGCATGAGCGGAAGACAGGAAAAGGAACAGGAAACACGCGACTTCATTCATGCAGTCAATATTCACAAGAAAGACGACGGAGTTCGGAGGAATAAAGCATTATTACGTCCATCCACTAACGGAAATGACGTTTATACTGACTGAAACATCTTGTTACCATAAATACACGACGCTAGCATTCACGCACGCAATATACAACGAACCAAACAGAAATAAAAAGAAAATCGGAGAAGTATAGAATCAATGAGAGAACACGACTACGAGCACGAAGAGATCATGAAAGGCCGCGAACTGATATCAAAACCATAACAGTGAAAGATCGTAATGGTTCAAGGAAACTCTTTGTCCCCACTAAACAAAGGCAATTACCAAAAGTTCCTACTAAACACAAAAGTGCTATGCTCAATTAGATCAGTCCGCACTGATCAAGTAAACGAGAACGGACAACGTATACAGATGGGGTAACGGAGATGGAGGCTTACAGAACAAAGCAGACACTATAGCAGGTGAAAGACAACAACAGTAAACGAATTGAACTATTGCATACGCACGAAAGCACAATTACTCTCATATTCACACAGGATCAAAAGAACCTAAACGTATTCCACGCAGCGCACTCGACGCCGCTATGTTACAAACGAACAAAGCAAACTTCGTCAACGGATAAAATTATAAACTCAACAGTCATTGCCTAAAATCAGCAATGCATACCACATCCAGAAGAATTAATAAGGAAATTTCAATTAGGCTGAAGAACTTAAGTATGCGCAACGGCTCAGCACATGAAGAGCCCGGTTAAATCTACGACCAGTCTCATCACTTGCAGCATAAGAGTTACATAGGAGCTATGAACCACGCTCACCAGTAGCTAGCTGCAGAGGGACGCTCCACCAGGAGCACCCTAAGACCCTCGCATGAAACGGAAGCGACATGAGGGATCGTTTCCGCCAACAGTCTGACAGACAGCTCTTGAACAAAAGAGATAGACATTTTTGTCCAAGTAAGAGATACAAGCAGACGAAAAGCAACTCAACCACTAAACACAAACAAATCCAAAAAGATACATGAACACCGATGCACTCATATTCTAGTACCCACAAGGTAAGGTAAAGTAAGGACATCATAAACATGGGCCAGGAACATATGGGATATAAATGGATCACATAATGTTGTCATATACTGATGTAAAACAGAAGTTGCTTGCATTTAACTCGGATGAACACCCGTGGTCTAGGGGTAGCGTCTTTGGTTAGTAACCAAAACGTCCTGGGTCCTGGACTTTAATCCAGCCAGCGGCAAACTGTGAATAATAATCAGCATTGGCGGCCCAAGACTTCCAGCATAGTACATCACCCTCACTCGGCCAAAGGCGTTGTCAAAGAGTGCGGAGGTAAGGAGAGAGGTTCGGGACTCTCTTGCCCTGCTGATAAAAGTGTAAGAATCATCAATGAAAACGGCATGAGGATGCAGAAGGCAGTGGAAACCACCACATTAAAGCCAAATAATGTGTATCAATAGAACATGTGGCTTGTAATTGGAAAAGTATGATGATGATCTCTTCCTTGGCAAAAGATTCCGGAATGATGATAGAACCTCTGAGGAAAAAGTGGATTCGCTGTAGGGAGGGATGGGTAATACACAAAATGTACAAAAACCAAAAGGAAATAATAAGAGTAGAAGAACAAGAACTTAGTGCTCGGATGAAAAGGGTGTAGGATAGGGTTGTAGTCTTTCGCACCTTCTGTTCAGTCTGTATATCGAAGAAGCAATGATGGAAATAAATGAAAGGTTCAGGATGGGAGTTAAAATTCGAGATGAAGGAATATCAATGACGATTCATTGATGACGTAACTGCTCTCAGTGAAAGAGCAAAAGAAATACAGGATGTGCTGAATAGAATGAACAGACTAATGAGTACAGATTATGGATTGAGAGTAAATCGAAGAAAATTGAAAGTAATGAGTAGCTGAAAAGAACAGTGAAAAACGTAACAACAGGATTAATGATCACGAAGTAGATGTAATTAAGTAATGCTGCTACCCAGGCAGCAAAGTAACCAATGATGGACGCAGCAATGAGGACATCAGAAGTAGAATAGCACTGGCGAAAAGGGCATTCCTGTCGAAGAGAAGCCAACTAGAACCAAATGTAAGCCTCAGTTTCAGGTAGACATTTTGAAAATCTACTTTTGGAGCACAGCATTTTATGAGAGCGAACCATGGACTGTGGGAAAACCGGAAAAGAAGAGAATCGAAGCATTTGACAAGTGGCGCTACAGACGAATGTTGAAAATCAGGTGGACTGATGGTGGTAGGGAATGAGGAGGTTCTGCACAAAATCGGAGAGGAAAGGGATATGTGGGAAACACTGACAAGAAGAAGGGACGGAGTGAAAGGACATCAGGAAATGACTTCCATGGTAGTAGAGGAAGCTGTACAGGGCACAAACTGTAGAGGAAGACAAAGGCTGGAATACACTCAGAAGATAATTGAGGACTTAGGCTGCAGTTGCTAATCTGAGATGAAGAGGTTGGCACACTAGAGGATTTCGTGGCGGGCCGCATCAAACCAGTCAGGAGAGTGATAACTAAAAAAAAATTTTCATCCGGGAATGAGAATAGCTCCCGGCACCATGACTCAAACAGGACACCTCCGAATCTAGCGGCAACACGTGTATTAGGGAACGCAATCACGGAGACACTTTTAGCAAACACCTTAGTTTTATAATTTAAACAGCCACTTACGTGATTCTAGCCGTTCCCCAACAGGTGAAGCTAATAATTTAAAAGTTTTACACACAGAGATGTAGGAGGCATGTTAAACATTCTGGAAGAGATTGATATTATGCGGAGTCTAAAACTATACGTACAACAGACTCTTAACAGTCATGTGTAGGTAAGAAATTACAACAGACTGTCGAACTTTGATTGCTTATCAAGGGTATAATGTAATAGTTGTTGAACTGCTTGGTTATTGATCTTGGGCTTGTTGTTACATGCTCTTACGTCTGGTCTGTTTGGTTTCAACTATTTTTTATGTTGTAGTATTTTATAGTTTTTATGATTGTGCTTTGAACAGGGGCCTAAAATTTGGATACGCTCGAAAATGTTTGTAACTTTCCCCGCTATATGTGTGGTGGCGCTAGTGCCCTCCATGACATACTTCACCCACACAGCCTAGCAATTTGGCCCTGGATGACGAGGCGGTTGGAGGGTTACTATGGGTTTAACGTCCCGTCCACGTCGAGGTCATTACAGGAGTTACTTTCCACCACTTCCTGGTATGAATTGAGTTTTCTTAACGATGGGCTTTTAATGTTGCTAGCTGGGCTGTTTTTTCTTTTCTTGTTTTCGTATTTTGCTCTTTTCATTGTCGGTAAACGCGCACTTCAAATGTTAATTATTCAGTTGATCAGTCTGAACTGTGACGCCCTGCTTGTTGCAGGTAATAGTATTTCATCTTGAGAAAACTGAGCCCTCCTCCTTAAATGTTTTTCCGACGTGTTAGTGTTGGTTGACATAGTGCATAGATTACAATGATAGGCATCCGATTTGTATCATGTCGATTGTACGGGGATTGCTCGGGAAGTAACGCATCGCATTTTTTTCTCAGTCGAAAACAATGCTTTTTGTCATCAGTCTACTGACTGGTTTGATGCGGCCCGCCACGAATTCCTTTCCTGTGCTAACCTCTTCATCTCAGAGTAGCACTTGCAACCTACGTCCTCAATTATTTGCTCGACGTATTCCAATCTCTGTCTTCCTCTACAGTTTTTGCCGTCTACAGCTCCCTCTAGTAACATGGAAGTCATTCCCTCATGTCTTAGCAGATGTCCTATCATCCTGTCCCTTCTCCTTATCAGTGTTTTCCACATATTCCTTTCCTCTCCGATTCTGCGTAGAACCTCCTCATTCCTTACCTTATCAGTCCACCTAATTTTCAACATTCGTCTATAGCACCACATCTCAAATGCTTCGATTCTCTTCTGTTCCGGTTTTCCCACAGTCCACGTTTCACTACCATACAATGCTGTACTCCAGACGTACATCCTCAGAAATTTCTTCCTCAAATTAAGGCCGGTAATTGATATTAGTAGACTTCTCTTGGCCAGCAATGCCTTTTTGCCATAGCGAGTCTGCTTTTGATGTCCTCCTTGCTCCGTCCGTCATTGGTTATTTTACTGCCTAGGTATCAGAATTCCTTAACTTCATTGATTTCGTGACCATCAATCCTGATGTTAAGTTTCTCGCTGTTCTCATTTCTACTACTTCTCATTACCTTCGTCTTTCTCCGATTTACTCTCAAACCATACTGTGTTCTCAGTAGACTGTTCATTACGTTAAGTAGATCATTTAATTCTTCTTCACTTTCACTCAGGATAGCAATGTCATCAGCGAATCGTATCATTGATATCCTTTCACCTTGTATTTTAATTCCACTCCTGAACCTTTCTTTTATTTCCATCATTGCTTCCTCGATGTACAGATTGAAGAGTAGGGGTGAAAGGCTACAGCCTTGTCTTACACCCTTCTTAATACGAGCACTTCGTTCTTGATCGTCCACTCTTATTATTCCCTCTTGGTTGTTGTACATATTGTATATGACCCGTCTCTCCCTATAGCTTATCCCTACTTTTTTCAGAATCTCGAACAGCTTGCACCATTTTATATTGTCGAACGCTTTTTCCAGGTCGACAAATCCTATGAAAGTGTCCTGATTTTTCTTTAGCCTTCCTTCCATTATTAGCCGTAGCGTCAGAATTGCCTCTCTCGTCCCTTTACTTTTCCTAAAGCCAAACTGATCGTCACCTAGCGCATTCTCAATTTTCTTTTCCATTATTCTGTATATTATTCTTGTAAGCAGCTTCGCTGCATGAGCTGTTAAGCTGATTGTGCGATAATTCTCGCACTTGTCAGCTCTTGCCGTCTTAGGAATTGTGTGGATGATGCTTTTCCGAAAGTCAGATGGTATGTCGCCAGACTCATATATTCTACACACCAACGTGAATAGTAGTGTTGTTCCCACTTCCCCCAATGATTTTAGAAATTATGATGGAATGTTATCTATCCCTTCTGCCTTATTTGACCTTAAGTCCTCCAAAGCTCTTTTAAATTCCGATTCTAATACTGGATCCCCCATCTCTTCTAAATCGACTCCTGTTTCTTCTTCTATCACATCAGACAAATCAGCAGCCTCATAGAGGCTTTCAATGTATTCTTTCCACCTATCTGCTCTCTCCTCTGCATTTTACAGTGGAATTCCCGTTGCACTCTTAATGTTACCACCGTTGCTTTTAATGTCATCAAAGGTTGTTTTGACTTTCCTGTACGCTGAGTCTGTTCTTCCGACAATCATATCTTTTTCGATGTCTTCACATTTTTCCTGAAGCCATTTCGTCTTAGCTTCCCTGCACTTCCTATTTATTTCATTCCTCAGCGACTTGTATTTCTGTGTTTGTACTTCCTCCTTTCATCAATCAACTGAAGTATCTCTTCTGTTACCCATGGTTTCTTCGCAGCTACCTTCTTTGTACCTATGTTTTCCTTCCCAACTTTTGTGATGGCCGATTTTAGAGATGTCCATTCCTCTTCGACTGTATTGCCTACTGCGCTATTCCTTATTGCTGTATCTATAGCGTTAGAGAACTTCAAACGTATCTCGTCATTCCTTAGTACTTCCGTATCCCAATTCTTTGCGTATTGATTCTTCCTGACTAATGTCTTGAACTTCAGCCTACTCTTCATCACTACTATATTGTGATCTGAGTCTATATCTGCTCCTGGGTACGCCTTACAATCCAGTGTCTGATTTCGGAATCTCTGTCTGACCATGATGTAATCTAATTGAAATCTTCCCGTATCTCCCGGCCTTTCCCAAGTATACCTCCTCCTCTTGTGATTCTTGAACAGGGTATTCGCTATTACTAGCTGAAACTTGTTACAGAACTCAATTAGTCTTTCTCCTCTTTCATTCCTTGTCCCAAGTCCATATTCTCCTGTAACCTTTTCTTCTACTCCTTCCACATCTGCATTCCAGCCGCCCATGACTATTAGATTTTCGTCCCCCTTTACATACCGCATTACCCCTTCAATTTCTCTATCTGTTCATCTTCAGCTTGCGACGTCGGCATGTATACCTGAACTATCGTTGTCGGTGTTGGTCTGCTGTCGATTCTGATTAGAACAACCCGGTCACTGAGCTGTTCACAGAAACACACCCTCTGCCCTACCTTCCTATTCATAACGAATCCTACACCTGTTATACCATTTTCTGCTGCTGTTGATATTACCCGATACTCATCTGACCAGAAATCCTTGTCTTCCTTCCACTTCACTTCACTGACCCCTACTATATCTAGATTGAGCCTTTGCATTTCCCTTTTCAGATTTTCTAGTTTCCCTACCACGTTCAAGCTTCTGAAATTCCACGCCCCGACTCGTAGAACGTTAGCCTTCCGTTGATTATTCAATCTTTTTCTCATTGTAACCTCCCCCTTGGCAGTCCCCTCCCGGAGATCCGAAAGGGGGACTATTCCGGAATCTTTTGCCAATGGAGACATCATCATGACACTTCTTCAATTACAGGCCACATGTCCTGTGGATACACGTTACGTGTCTTTAATGCAGTGGTTTCCATTGCCTTCTGCATCCTCATGTCGTTGATCATTGCTGATTCTTCCGCCTTTAGGGGCAATTTCCCACCCCTAGGACAAGAGAGTGCCCCGAACCTCTATCCGCTCCTCCGTCCTCTTTGACAAGGCCGTTGGCAGAATGAGGCTGACTTCTTATGCCGGAAGTCTTCGGCCGCCAATGCTGATTATTTATCAAAATTTAGGCAGTGGCGGGGATCGAACCCGGTACCGAAGACGTTTTGATTATGAATCAAAGACGCTACCCCTAGACCACGGGTATGAATGCTAAACGTTACGTATGTATTATATGAAGTCTCCTGAGTGAGAGCG
The DNA here is from genome assembly GCF_021461395.2 of Schistocerca americana. NCBI lineage: Eukaryota > Metazoa > Arthropoda > Insecta > Orthoptera > Acrididae > Schistocerca > Schistocerca americana. The sequence continues at coordinate 124,041,253 of NC_060124.1, forward strand.
CCGAGTTTCCTTCACTTCCGAGAAATTGCATAGCTGCAGCACTGTTTCAAAACGACGTCTGTAGGTGATGTATGTTACAAGCAACGTGTCGTCATTGAATTACGCACTGCAGAGAAAGAAACAATGGAGAATATTCACAAACGCTTGTTCAAAGTCTATGCAACATCTGCTGACGATAGCAATGCAATTAGACGCTGGGCACGGAGGGTGAGGCCATCAGAACACGATTCGGCGGAGCTCCACGATTTGCAGCGGTCGGGGAGACCATCCACGGCTGTCATACCTGTCAGTCCGGACCTAGCCTTTTCGGACGTCCGTTTGTTTGGGCCGTTACAGGATGCCATTCGTGGGAAACCTTTCGGCCGGGCGGTGTGGCCGAGCGGTTCTAGGCGCTTCAGCCTGGGACCGCGCCACCGCTAAGGTCGCAGGTTCGAATCCTGCCTCGGTTAGTTAGGTTTAAGTAGTTCTAAGTTCTAGGGGACTGATGACCTCAGATGTTAAGTCCCATAGTGCTTAGAGTCATTTTTTTTTTTTTTTTTTTTTGAGACGTTTTGAGGATGATGAGGAAGTGAGTCATACAGTGGAACACTGGCTCCGCCACCAGGACAAAGATTGGTACCGACAGGGCATACACGCCCTTGTTTCGCTCAGGAGGAAAGCCATAGAATGCGATGGAGGTTGCAAGAAAAATAGGGTAATTGTTGAAGAAAAAACGAAAATGTGCTGCGTTGCTTTCTGAACAACTGTCGAATGTTTACAGTTTTGCAAATGTACGGCTGATGATGTAATTCGACATTCTCTCGTATTCCCGTAAAAGTTCATATCCAGCTGGAGACTGTTTATCCCAGCAAAGCAGACGTACCTCCGGGTGACTACGGTGGAGCTGCCAAACGCCCGCTTACGCAACGGCAGGCCTCGCCCACGCTGACAGCTCGTCCTCAGGCGTCCGCGCCGCTTAGCGCCTCTGCGACCCGCTCGTTACTGTTGGCCGCTTATTAAATTCTTGCCCGCAGCGGGATTCCTCCGGCCACAAAGATAGAAACATCGCCGCGCTGCCTCAAAGGCCTCTGGGAAGTCGGCCCCACAGCCAGGATGCGGCGCCGACACACGCCGGGGAAGCGCCCGCACACGCACCCTTTGAGCCCGACAGCCAATTATTTCGCTTGCGTGCACATACGGCGAGCTCGGGTGGCGCTCCCACCGATACAATGGCCTTCCCGGCGCCTCACAGCCATCGAGTGCAGACCTTCCACCGCGCAGTGGTGGGATCTGCTGCTGTTAATTCGGCTGTGCCCACGGGCCTCGGACGCGCTGATCCCTTATCTTTCTTTCCCCGAGACCTTTCCTGGTACAACTGAGTGTTACCGGAACGCGAGGAGCTACTTGCCTTATACAACTTTACTATCTAGTAGCTAGGTCGTTGGTTGTAGGCAGGGGCTGCATATACACATAGTATCTAAACGTTCTTATCCGCTAAAATACTTCATGTTCAAAAAATATACAGCCAGTTCCACACTACTATACAATCTACATCTACATCCATACTCCGCAAGCTACCTGACGGTGTGTGGCGGAGGGTACCTTGAGTGCCTCTATCGGTTCTCCCTTCTATTACAGTCTCGTATTGTTCGTGGAAAGAAGGATTGTCGGTATGCCTCTGTGTGGGCTCTCATCTCTCTGATTTTATCCTCATGGTCTCTTCGCGAGATATACGTTGGTGGTACCAATATACTGCTTGACTCCTTGGTGAAGCTATGTTCTCGAAACTTCAACAAAAGCCCGTACCGCGCTACTGAGCGTCTCTCCTGCAGAGTCTTCCACTGGAGTTTATCTATCATCTCCGTAACGCTTTCGCGATTACTAAATGATCCTGTAACGAATCGCGCTGCTCTCCGTTGGATCTTCTCTATCTCTTCTATCAACCCTATCTGGTACGGATACCACACTGCTGAGCAGTATTCTAGCAGTGGGCGAACAAGCGCACTGCAACCTACTTCCTCTGTTTTCGGATTGCATTTCCTTAGGATTCTTCCAATGAATATCAGTCTGGCATCTGCTTTACCGACGATCAACTTTATATGATCATTCCATTTTATATCACTCCGAATGCCTACTCCCATATAATTTATGGAATTAACTGCTTTCAGTTGCTGACCTATATTGTAGCTAAATGATGCGGGATATTTCTATGTATTCGCAGCACATAACACTTGTCTACATTGAGATTCAATTGCCATTCCCTGCACCATGCATCAATTCGCAGCAGATTCTCCTGCATTTCAATATAATTTTCCATTGTGACAGCCTCTCGATATACCACAGCATCATCCGCAAAAAGCCTCAGTGAACTTCCGATGTCATCCACAAGGTCATTTGTGTGTATTGTGAATAGCAACGGTCCTACGACACTCCCCTGCGGCACACCTGGAATAACTCTTACTTCGGAAGACTTCTCTCCATCGAGAATGACATGGTGCGTTCTGTTATCTAGGAACTCTTCAATCCAATCACACAATTGGTCTGGTAGTCCATATGCTCTTACTTTGTTCATTGAACGACTGTGGGGAACTGTATCGAACGCCTTGCGGAAGAAACACGGCATCTACCTGGGAACCCATGTCTATGACCCTCTGAGTCTTGTGGACGAATAGCGCGAGCTGGGTTTCACACGGTCGTCTTTTTCGAAACCCATGCTGATTATACAGAGTACATTTCTAGTCTCCAGAAAAGTCATTATATTCGAACATAATACGTGTTCCAAAATTCTACAACTGATCGAGGTTAGAGATATAGGTCTATAGTTCTGCACATCTGTTCGACGCCCCTTCTTGAAAACGGGGATGACCTGTGCCCTTTTCCAATCCTTTGGAACGCTACACTCTTTTGGAGACCTACGGTACACCGCTGCAAGAAGAGGGGGCAAGTTCCATCCCGTACTCTGTGTAAAATCGAACTGGTATCTCATTAGGTCCAGCGGCCTTTTCTCTTTTGAGCGATTTTAATTGTTTTTCTATCCCTCTGTCATCTGTTTCGATATCTACCATTTTGTCATCTGTGCGACAATCTAGAGAGGGAACTACAGTGCAATGAGGTGACAGAAGTCATAAAACATCTACTAATACCGTGTCGGACCTCCTTTCACTGGCATAATGTAGCAACTCAAAGTGGCATGTTCTCAACAAGTCACTGGCCCGCCTGCAGAAACACTTAGCCGTGTTGCCTCTATAGCCGTCCATAATGGCGAAACTGTTTCCGTTGCAAGATTCTGTGCCCGAACTGACCTTTCGTTATGACCCATAAATGTCCGATGAGATTGATGTCGTGCGATCTCAGTGGCCGAATCATCCGCTCGAATTGTTCAGAATGTTCTTCAAACCAATAGCGAACAATTGCGGTCCTGTGACATGGCGCATTGTCATCCACAAATATTCCACTGTTGTTTTGGAATATGTAGTCCACAAATGGCTGCAGTTGGTCTTCAAGAAGCCGAATATAACCATTCCAAGACAATGATCCATGTAAACGCAGCCCATATCATTATGGAGAGCCGACATAAGATAGCACAGTGCATTGCTGACAACCAAATCCCACGGTTTCGGGGGATCCGCGCCACGCTCGAACCCCACTATTAGTACTTATCAACTGAAATCGGGACTCATCTCACTAGGGTATTGTTTTCCAGTCGTCTAGGGTCCAACTGACGAATGACACTGCTATACTCAGTGACACTGAAGAAGAATTACAGGGTCTGTGGAAAGGAATGAACAGTCTAATAAGTATGAAATATGGATTCAGAGGAAATCGAAGAAATAGAAAAGTAACAAGGAGCAGCAGTAATGACAACACTGAAAAACTAAACATCAGCATTGGTGATCACGAAGTAAATGACGTTAAGAAATTGTGCTACCTAAGATGCAATATCACCCATGTCGGACGGAGCAAGGAGAACGTAAGAAGCAGACTTTTTCTGGCGGAAAGGGCATTCCTGGCCAATAAAAATCTACTAGTATCAAAGAAAGACCTTAAATGGAGGGAGAAATTTTTCAGAATGTGCGTTTGGAGCACAGCATTGTATGGTAGTAAACCATGCACTGTAGGAAAACCGGAACAGAAGAGAAGCGAATCAGTCTGTGTCGCCTGGCCACCAAGAGCTGTTGCAGGACGATTTGATTCACGCATCCAGTTATATGGCTCCTTCTGTGTATAGCGATTTTACGACTATGGCATGTTGGGTCTGAAGATGGCATTAATGTAGTTCCGAAACTGGTAGCACATAGAAGTTCATAAAATAAAATAAATTTCTGCAATACATACGGCTGTTGGTAAATTATTGCATCAAGAAGTCTGTCATTTAACTTCACAATTTCATTTTTTAATGCCTTTCTCAGCAAAGCCTTATAGCAAAGGTCTGCAGCTGATCAGGGTGTGTGTTCCTGTTCCATACCTCACTCACTGTGAAGAGATGCGGGGTTTTTGAATAAGATTCTCTAGAAAACAAATGGGGACTACAAAAGGGATATCAAACATCATTGTCATACCCTGATACTAGCTGAATTAGTAAGCGTGTGTGTCTGTCTGTCTGTCTGTCTGTGTGTTTGTGTGTGTGTGTGTGTGTGTGTGTGTGTGTGTGTGTGTGTGTGTGTGCGCGCGCACTAATTAGTGATGAGAAGTATTTCTTTAGTGTAACACAAGCTTTATATGCTTTGGAATAACTTCTTTGGGAGAATGTATGAACAAAACAATATTGCGCAGCAGCGATAAATCGGAGAAGTTTGTGCTGATGTTATTAACAGATTATCCCAGTATTCGGAAAAAAGAAGGCCCTAATCCACACCTGACCATCTTGGTTCAAGCTTTCCCTGGTTTTCCTATGTTACCTCGGCCAAATGTAAAGGTGGTTCCTATTCTATCTTCATTCTTCAGCTCGACATCTCATTACGGAGAGATTCTGGCTCAATTTTTCAGGGAATTATATCGCGATGCTGCACACAGAATGGGAGACAAACACAGCTAACTATGCCTATCAGTAGTTAGTGCCTTTCGTAGTAGGAATCTTTTATTTAGGTGGCAGTATTGGCGCTCGCTGTATTGCAATAGTTCAAGTAACGAAGATGTTTGTGAGGTGACTCATGAAAGGTATAGGTTATTGTTAGTCAGCGTCATTCTTTTGTAGGGGTTATTGAAAGTCAGATTCCGTTGCGCTAAAAATATTGTGTGTCAGTTTATTGATGATCAGAGAAATGTCAGTACGTTCAGTTTTACTCAGCTGTCTCTGTATCAAATAACGTAGAGGTTTACCAGCACAGTATTTTATCTTCTTTCTAAGGGGACGTTTAAACTTACTTGAACTTTGCTGTCCACGTCCCGTTTGTTATCTAGCACATAAGAAGACCATTCTTTCTGGTATTCACAGTGCCAGATGTGTACCGGTTGGCCAAAATTGGAACTAACTTTTCGCATGTAAATCGTTTCCGCGTTAGAATGTCTATCAAGTTTCGGTGCCATACGATAATAATAGCCCACAGAGAACCTCAGTGAGTTACTGCCCTTTAATTGTAACCACCCGACATTTCGGTCAAATCCAAAGCCAAAAAAATTATCAATTAGGTACTTCTTGCACAACCTGTGACAAATCAAATGAACTTGCGAATGACGTAAATCACTCGCAATTTTCCCTTAATTATTTGTGATTTAAATACCCAGATACAGGAAGAGAAAGTAGTCGCATTTATCACATGTTAACTTAAAGTCTGAACCGACCTTGCTGTAATAAATACAGAAGTGAATAAGTAACCAAAGCAGGAACATTTTAGGTTCATCACCAGCAGAGGGCATAACCCCAGATATCTGGCGCGGGGTTCAGAAACGTTTCTACACCACGCCGCGATGAATGTAGAGCTTTGCCATGCATTAATGGCGTCGTTAAAATGGTGGCAAATTAACTGGCACCACTGAAATGGCCATCCGCCGCAAAGAACACGCAGGTATTAAATCCCCGAGCGACATCAAACAGACGCTAACGGACCAGCGTCCTGGCGCTGTTCGCACACACTGAATTAGCAGAACGTCATGTCTGCGTCCCAGGCCTTTGAATTTCCTCTCCGTACCGAAATACGCGTAACCACACAAACCTCAGAATATACGTTTTCGTGTTGTCGTCATTTTCGTCCACTGGCCTAACGGCGCTTTTTATTTCGTTTTGTACAGCATTTGCGACCTCATATGTATATAGATACATAAAAACGAATGTACGCAGTAAAGACGCCCCTTATCAGGCAGACTCCATGTTCCTAGAATATCGGAAAGTGTTTGACACAGCGCAATAACGCAGCCTGTCAATGAAGGTTTGGCCATACATCTACATCCACATCTGCAAACCACTGTGAAACGCATGGCAGATGTAGTCCAGTACTTCAGAAAATATTATAATTTAAATAATTCCTCATAATTTTAATCAGACAAATGTTAATTATTTTTTGACCAAATAAGTAATTCCAAGCTTGTGGAGCAGAAGACCTACGGAACAATACATGTTAAAATCCCCAAATGCTGGTAGTATCAAATCAGAATTATTGACATCTGTTGAATTCTAGACCAACCTTTCTTCTACTTGCGAAGCGATGACAGTGTAAATTTATATTTTGGCAATAACATGCAATAAAACCAAATATCAATAAATGTAAATGACTTTACAATAGATTATAACATCAGTTTAACATTTCTTTAAGTAAACTTTTCAATATATTTTAAGAAGCAAAATATTCACAATTTTCAACAAATTGAATCACTTGAAGCCGGCCGGAGTGGCCGTGCGGTTCTAGACGCTACAGTCTGGATCCGAGCGACCGCTACGGTCGCAGGTTTGAATCCTGCCTCGTGCATGGATGTGTGTGATGTCCTTAGGTTAGTTACGTTTAAGTAGTTCTAAGTTCTAGGCGACTGATGACCTCAGAAGTTGAGTCGCATAGTGCTCAGAGCCATTTGAACCAAATCACTTGAAAGGTAATCGATGCAATATCGAATCGACCAATCCATTTTTCAATAACGGAACACGAAACGCCTCGTTTCCAAAAGAACTCCGTTTACATGGCGGATTAGCTTTGGATTGGGTAGTCGGCTGGTACTACTTGTATGTATCACCTCTCTAGTTGTTAGTTTGGCCTTACATCAATGCAGCTTCCGCACGTAGCAATAACAGCTCCTGCTACAGAACAACACTCAAGCACTTATAATAACCAACCAACGTGAATAAAATATGTTGACCCTTCATGATACCGGAGCTTCCCGTAGTTACCTAATATAAAGAAAGGCTTTAATTTACTCAAGGCAAGTATAATTCCCAAACCAACCGACAAATGTAAATATTAAAAACAAACACAGCACCTCAATTACTTGGTGCGATTTAAAGCAGTGTATTAGAACTACTTGAAAAGAAGCTAGGCAGACTTAGTGGACAAATACAATATGAATAAACCATACCTCAGTTGCCTGGTTCCCTACACTCTTTAAATTTAAGGAGGTCTTCCTGCAGTGTTACTACGCAATCAATGGAACCAAATCTATGTCTGGTAAGCAGTACGGCGAACTTCACACAGGGTGGCTTTAATACGAATTTTTAGTGCACGGTAACTGATTACCAAACTTATAACTTTCATATTGAGGGTTGAATAACACTCATGCGGATTTTTTATTCTACTGATTTTTATTTGTATGAACTAGTTTTCGGCTTATTAGGCCATCTACAGATAACTACTGGCTGTTGTTTACAAGGAGCTTGTGTTCGTAAGAACCAAACATTCTGGACTAAGATAAAACGCACTTCCATACGATCTTTAGTTGTGGTATTGACTTTGCAGAACATGTGCTCGAAGGAGGACACAAATATCTAGCACACACAGAAGTGCTACATATAGCCAACAAAGGCAAAAGCCTCAGCCTACTAGAAGCACCTGAAACTAACAAACACTTAGCCCTAAATCCCCAGTTGGTTCTAAATGACCAATTGCAACTGAGCACATCACCCCTCTTAAACTTTACACAGTACAGTAAACCTGCTACTAACCACAAAGTGTCACAATAGTAAACAAATTCACACCCCAATATAATGTAAAATCTCTTATGTGTTTACGTTGCTAACTGTAACTCAACTGTAACAGTGTAATATTTGGTATTTATTATTGCACAATTTTTCTGATAACAAAATGTAACCCACAAAGAAAACATGTTGTACAGCCAACACTTAGTGTCCAGTGCAACTGTTCACAACAAATATCAAAAAATTGTAATTTTGTAATAATGTGTATTCTAAAAAGGCAAAGGTCCCGAGTTCGAGTCTCGGCCCGGCACACAGTGTTAATCTGCCAGGAAGTTTCATATCAGCGCACACTCCGCTGCAGACTGAAAATCTCATTCGAGAAACAATGTTGCTTGGTCGTCTCCTCGGAATCAACTGGGCTGAATCTGGAGCGGCGCTCGTAGAGCAGCACAGCGCCGGCTTGTGGACACTGTCGTCTGTGTCGGTGTCGTAGTGCCAACCCAGCAGAGCGCACCTACGCCGTGGCATCGTAGCTATCGATACCACACCAACAACTTGTTCTACAAACTCTCTCCGGAATAATGCCTTCAAAGAGAAGTAAACAGCAATTGCTCTCCTGAAAGTGCGATCGACTCGTGGAACTGCGCCGAGCTAACACGCCCCGCTTGCGGACACTGCGACACTATGTACTCCACTCAGGTTGGCAGTACCCAACTGACACGTACAACCGCCCGTCCGCACAGGACTCCACACTCATCGGCTATGTGTATGGCTATTTGCGTTACGGCTCCACCTCGTATCTATGCGAGGAAGAACTCGCTCAGCAGTCGCGCTCTCTCTCTCTCTCTCTCTCTCTCTCATTGTTTGTCTCTTTCTTCCTCTGTGTCTATCTAGCGCCCTTTATTAGCCGCGCCAGAGTGTCTCTAATGTGGTAGGTGCGATGTAAGGTGAGACGTTCCGATCAAAACTGGAGTAAGGTCTACCGTTCGACGGCTCAAGAGGTTACGTCCCATGGCAACATTTATTAGAGCCTTCTCCCGTTCCATTCGCGTGTGGAGGGTGGTATAGTATCCTACGACTATAACATCAATGAGTGACATTTGGATTCGCTCAGTTCATATAAATTCCTGGCTGTAACAATTTGTAGGGATATGGAAGGGAACGACCACAGCCGGACGCAGTGGCCGAGCGGTTTTAGGCGCTTCGGTCTCGAAACGCGCGACCGCTACGGTCGCAGGTTCGAATCCTGCCTCGGGCATGGATGTGTGTGATGTCCTTAGGTTAGTTAGGTTTAAGTAGCTCTAAGTTCTATGGGACTGATGACCTCAGATGTTGAGTCTCATAGTGCTTAGAGCCATTTGAACCATTTGGAACGACCACGTTGTCCAGCCGTAGCTACATCAGGTGACAGATTGCAGTTCGTTGGTAGAACACTATGGAAATGCAATCAGCCTGCAAAGGAAACTGCATATAAAACATACATGTGACCCATCCTATAATATTGCTCAAATGTGTGGGACCCGTACCAAACAGGACTAACAGGGGCGTGGAACGGATTCACAGAAAGGCAACACGAATTGTCAGAGGTTTGCTTGACCCATTGAGCTGTGCTGAAACAGCTGATTGACAGACGCTTGAAGACGGACCCAAACATCATCATCATCATCATCATCATCATCTTCCAACTCCAGTTTCCCGGGTGTGGTGCACAAGAGCTCACCATCCCCTTCTGTCTTCACATATCTTTTGTTCCAGGACAACTTCGCATTTGTGTCCCTTCTCCTCCACATCTGATCTTACAGTCTCCATTTAGCGTTTTCTTGGTCTTCCCCGTGGTCTTCTTCCTACGAGGTTCAGGTTGAAATATCGTTGCTCATTCTCATTATGTGCCCATGCTACTGAAACCTGCGTTCCTTTAAGACACTGGTGACAGGAACCTCAGTACCAGCTAATTTAAACAGATTGTACTTTGACTCCTTCTAGGAATATATATGAGGCTGTTCCTTGCCTCTTGATGGTCATTTCTACTGTCTTTGTTTTACTTATTTCTAGTCTGAAATTTTTGAATGTGTGGTTCCAATTATTAAGTTTCTTCTGTGCCTCAGCGTCTGCCTCTCCCCATACTAATCATCAGCAAGAACCAGGGCATTTAGTTCGCTGTCTGTTTTCTTGATAGATTTTTTTATCTTGTCCATTACTATTACAAACAGGAGTGGTGATAGGGCACTTCCTTGTTGGACATCTCTCTATGTTTCAAAGCATTCTGGTCGTCCGTTGCCTATCTGGACACAGCTGTAACACTTATGGCATAGCGTCTTGACTTTATCAGTTAGGCTCTCTGGCACCTTTAGGTTTTCCAAACATACCCATATCTTGTTTCGAGAAACACTGTCATAAATTGTTTCACTTGTACAAATTCTATCACAAGATTTCTTCCATATTCCCAGTACTATTCTGTCAGCATTCTTACTGCAAACATTAGATCCATAGTTCCTCCGTCTGTCCTGAATGCATGTTGTTCTTCGTCAAGCAAAGGTTCTACTATCTTTCTAAGTCTCATTTCTATGATGTTTTCTAACAGCTTCAGGCTGTGTGACAGCAGTGTGATGCCTCTGTAATTTCCACATTTTCGTCGATTGCCATTTTTGAAGAGAGTAATGACGACTCCCTTACTCCAATCCTCTGGGATTTTGTTTTCTTTCCACAGACGCAAACTACCCCGTGAAACTGCAGTTAGGAGATTCTTAGAATCAGATTTAAGCACTGAATACAGTAAACTATCACAACGCTTTACATATCGCCCCCATAGGAATCGTGATGGCAAGATTAGACTAATTACAGCCCAAGCAGAGACATTTAATAAACGATTCTTCTTTCGCTCAATACGTGTATGAAATGGAGAAGCCCTAATAACTGGTACAACGCGCCGTACCCTCTCTCATGTGTTTCACAGTGGTTTCCATAGGAGTGTAGATGTACGTGATAAAGAATAATTGCTTCTTTGTGTACTGTAATTATCCTTCTCTTCACATACCGAATAAGTTCTCAGATTTGTGAGTGGTTCGAAGACTTTTTAAGTAAACGAACCCTGTACTTTGTCCTGGACTGAGGAAGTTCATCGAAGACAGGGGTAGCGTCAGGATTGTCCCTGGGAATTATGACAGTAAATTAAAATAGCACAGCAACGCAAGTCGTATGTAGCTTTTTCCTAACTTTGACACATTCACTTGATCAACGAACAGAAATTAAGTAGTCGTGGGTGCCACCTTACAAACACCTGGCTTTGTACAGAGTCGCCATCATACGTAGGAATTTTAAGTAAGACGTCGGCGCTATACACAGCCCGATATCTGTGTGGCACTTAAGGTCCGACAAACAGGAGTGATGACCTGGGGAGTTATTTCTTTTCATAGCGGGACCCCTTTGGTTGCCATCCGCAGCACCCTCACAGCACAGCAGTACGTCCACGATATTCTGGCCCCGTTTTGTTGCCGTTAAGGCAAGGAATCCAGGGCTTACATCTCAGCAAGGTAATGCCCGCCTCCCACAAGTCGAAATTTCTACTGTTTGTCTTCGTGCTTGCCCAACTCTACCATAGCCAGTAAGATCGCCGGGTCTTTCTGCAATTGAGAACGTTTGGAGCAGCAAGTGAAGGAGGGCTCTCCAATAAGCTCTGGATTTGGACGATGTAACGAGCTACTTGGAGAGAAGTAGGAATGACGTCTCTCAGGAGGATATCTAACGCCTCTGTCAATCAATGACAGTCCGCGTAACCGCAAGAGATGGACCAGCCGTTACTGACTTGCTCAACCTGTGGAAGCTCTTTCTCTTGAATAAATCATCATTTTTTCTGAAATTGTAATGAGTCGTTTGTCTGTACATGTGCATCACGTCTGCCAATTTCCGTCCTATTCAGTTAATTCCACCGTTATGTGAAATGAATGGGCTGGCGCAATTACATTAGGGATGATGGCGTTTCAGATACCTATATTTACGTTTACCATAGCTTTCCTAAATTGCTTAACGGAAATGTCCAGATGGTTCTTGTCAAAGGGCTCGACCAATTTGCTTTCCCAATCCGAACTTGCTTACCGTTTCTCGTGACCTTATCGTTGAACACTAATTTTTCTTCATCTAGCATCAGTGTACGTTTCACCTGAAGGACCCTTATACGCTGCACACCATTTGAAATGCAGCTTCACGAAGGCAGCATGTAACAAACATTAGTTTGGCTTGAAATGTATTACTTGCCCACCCACCGAAGTTGATAGTTATAATGCCATCTAAATTCTATCACATAGCTTCAGTCACTTAATTACCTTATTTGCAGAACTTACTACATGTGTATTATCGCCTATAGCTGAGTAATTTTGCGTAATAAACGAATATTGCTGCAGCTGTAAATGACAGTTATTGAAAGTCGAATAAGTGCTCTAGGCTAATTACAGCTTGGGTGAAGCTTACTGAACCGCTGTTAATGTGTCTACTAATGTATAGCAACCATTATTAGTAACCAAGTACATGATAATACACACATCAGAAGAAGTTTTGCATCACCTCGGTTCCGTGAGTTCCAGTACTTGTACAGAAAGTTGGAATAGAGATCAACATAAACATCATTTCCGCCCTTTTTATTGCTCATGAGAATCACACAATGCATCTTGTACCGCCACACAACGAGGAGACCTTCAGAGGTGGTGGCCAGATTGCTGTACACACCGGTACCTCTAATACCCAGTAGCACGTCCTCTTGCACTAATGCATGCTTGTATTCGTCGTGGCATACTATCCACAAGTTCATCAAGGCATTGTTGGGCCAGATTGTCCAACCCCTCAACGGCGATTTGGCGTAAATCCCTCAGAGATGTTGGTGAGTCACGTCGTCCAGAAAGAGCCCCTTTCAATCTATCCCAGGAACTTCCGATAGGTAGAGAACATGCTCGCCACTCTAGTTGAGAGATGTCGTTATCCTGAAGGAAGTCAGTCACAAGATGTGCACGATGGGGGCGCGAATTGTCGTCCATCAAGACGAATGCCTCGCCGATATGGTTGCACTATCAGCCGGAGGATGGTTCAAATGGTTCAAATGGCTCTGAGCACTATGGGACTCAACTGCTGAGGTCATTAGTCCCCTAGAACTTAGAACTAGTTAAACCTAACTAACCTAAGGACATCACAAACATCCATGCCCGAGGCAGGATTCGAACCTGCGACCGTAGCGGTCTTGCGGTTCCAGACTGCAGCGCCTTTAACCGCACGGCCACTTCGGCCGGCGCCGGAGGATGGCATTCATCTATCGTACAGCCGTTACGACGTCGTCCATGACCACCAGCGGCGTACGTCGGCCCCACATAAAGCCACTCCAAAATAGCAGCGAACCTCCACTACACTTCAGTCGCTGTACAGTGTGTCTAAGGCGTTCAGCCTGACCGGGTTGCTTCCAAACACGTCTACGACGATTGTCTGGCTGAAGGCATATGCGACACTCATCGATGAAGACAACACGATGGCAATCCTCAAATGTACATTCGGCATGTTGCTGGGCCCATCTGTACCGCGCTTCATGGTGCCGTGGTTGCAAAAATGGACCTTGCCAGGGACGTCGGGAGTGAAGTTGCGCCTCATGCAGCCTATTGTACACATTTTGAGTCGTATCACGACATCCTGTGGCTGCACGAAATACATTATTTAACATGGTGGCGTTGCTGTCTGTTTTTCTCTGTGCCGTAATCCGTAAGTAGCGGTCATCCACTGCAGTAGTAGCCCTTGGACGGCCTTAGCGAGGTATGTCTTGGATAGTTCCTGTCTCATCTCCTCCATGTCCGAACAACATCGCTTTGCTTCACTCCGAGACGCCTGGACACTTTCTTTCTTCAGAGCCCTCCCTGGCACAAAGTAATAATGCGGACGCGATCGAACCGCTGTATTGACCGTCTAGGCATTGTCGAACTACAAACAACACGAGCTGTGCACCTCCTTACTGGTGGAATGACTGGAACTGATCGGCTGTCGGTCCCCCTCCGTCTAATAGGCGCTACTCATGCAGGCTTGTTTACATCTTTAGGCAGATTTAGCAACATTTCTGAATTGTCAAAGGGACTGTATCTGTGACACAATATCCACAGTCAACGTCTATCTTCAGGAGTTCTGGGAACCGGGACGATGCAAAAGTTTTTTTGATGTGTGCATGGACGATGTAACTATTCTGCTGTTAATGTCCAATTGTAAATGCATTGTTGCCCTTACAATTAATAATGAGCTATGGATTCATTTGGTAATAAACACAAAGTTATGTAATGTCTTAAACGCCACCTGTGTTACTTGCGGGCTGGAAAGCTGAATGCATATATCAGAGCTGAATTCATGAGATAACGATAGAACTGACAAGGGGTGGTTGCGGTGACTTCTTATCACATGGCTGAAAGTGGCCTCTCAAGGCAACAGCGCCACATGATCCACATAGTCGGGCAACCGTGTGAAAACAGCGCTGCCTAAACTCGAGTGCCATTTTTGTCATGAAGGTGAAAGTAATGAGCATGTAAGCTCTAATCTGGGCAGAGCAGAGTAGCCGGCCGCGGTGGTCTAGTGGTTCTGGCGCTGCAGTCCGGAACCGCGGGACTGCTACGGTCGCAGGTTCGAATCCTGCCTCGGGCATGGGTGTGTGTGATGTCCTTAGGTTAGTTAGGTTTAAGTAGTTCTAAGTTCTAGGGGACTTATGACCTAAGATGTTGAGTCCCATAGTGCTCAGAGCCATTTTTTTTAGAGCAGAGTACATATAATAAAATAATAAACAACCAAAGAAAAAAAATTTATTTTCTTTATCGGTTTCGGAAACGTAGTGCCCTTCTTCAGAAGGCTGTACAGAAAAATACACCACAAATAAGTAGAAGGCAAATAAGAATATTAAAACTAGGAGCGAAAAGTTTTAAAAATTTAAAAAAATTTGAAGAGAAAAAAATGGCACCTATCTCATTATTTGCGAGTGTCAATTATAAAGTGCATACAGAAAAATGCCATGGTCTAAACGTTCGTACTGTGACGAGAAGTGACAACGTGTTGTTTCTGTTGTTATTTCACATCCTAACTAAACTCCAACGATTGAAAAACGCTCAAATTTGTACTGTTGCACCCGCTCGAGGAAGAAGTGGGCCAGTTCGAATTTTTACCTGAATGTAATGGTTGCCCAAGTCTTGAACAAACAACTAAATCCTCTCCAGATGCCAGCATCCAAAATCATATTGCGAAATAATGTTGCCCAGTATCACAGGAATCTGCGAGGGACTTTAAAAAAAAGTAATGCAACACTTTTCTTTCTGAAAGCAGGTTGGTTTTGTTCGAGATTCCAATACGCCATGCTGATCCCTGCTCTTCCAGCTACGAAACCCTATTATTCAACGTAATCTCCGTTCAATTCCACGGCCTTGCGCCACATTACTGAGAGGGCCTGTATACCCGCACGGTACCACTCCGCTGGTCGTCTTCGGAGCCAGAGTCTCGCTTCTGTCATCCATATACTGCTGGCTCAAATGGCTCTAAGCACTATGGGACTTACCATCTGAGGTCATCAGTCCCCTAGACCTACAACTACTTACACCTAACTAACCTAAGGACATCCTGCCCGAGGCAGGATTCGAACTTGCAACCGTAGCAGCAGCGCGGTTCCGGACTCAAGCGCCTAGAACCGTTCGGTCATAACGGCCGGCCATACTGTCTCCCGTGGAGTACATCCCTCATTGGGCCAAACAGATTCAAGTAGGAATGGGCTACATTTGGGCTATAGGGTGGATGAGGAAAAACGGTCCAATGTAGTTTCTTGAGCTCCTTCCGGCGCGCAGACTTCAGAGGCCTTGTGTTGTCATGGAGGAGGAGGAGGAGTTTGCGTTTTTGTGGCGACAAACATGGTCAAGTCATTTCATCAATTTTCTTAACGTAGCGCATTACATTTCCGAGTTGATCGTTGCACCATAACAGAATAGCCATTTCAGCGTCACAGAAGACCGTTGGCATGACGTTATCGGCTGAGAGTGCAACGTCGAACTTTCTCTTAGTAGGAGAGAGGTGGTGCACCACTCTACGGATTGTCATTTTGGTTCCAGTTCGAAGAGATGATTAGAATTTTCATCGCCAGGACGATCCAGCAAAACTTTTCACGATCAGCCCGGTACCGCTCAAGTAGCCCAGCTCGTGGACGAGTGGTTAGCACTACCAACAGAGGCGACCACTTGGGCAGCGAGGTGTTTGTTTGTGATCCATCTATCAGAATGAGAAGAGTCCGCACGTTCCTACACCGCAGGAGTCGCAGCGGTTTGTGACCGGCTAGCGCACAGGCGGTCGGAAAGGTTTGCGCAACGATGACAAATGCCTCGCCCACTGACTCACCGTGCTTTTATTCACTGCCAGGTCTTCATAGACGTTCGCTAATTTCACGTGAATATGTGTTATTTTTTGGTATTTCACCAAAAGGAACTCAATAACGACCCCCTGCTTGTTCCGCACCTCGGTTACAGATGCTACGTAAAGTGCTGCCACCAATAGGAACTTCATGAAACCATAGGGGCTGAAGCAGGAATAGTCCACAATATCCTGCAACAAATTCCCTAGTTTTTAACTGAAATTGGCCGGGGAAATATGTGTTGCATTATTTATTGAACGACTCTCGTAAAACTGACAAGGCGATAACAAGTTCAACGCCAATTCACTCATTAAGAATGGGCAAAGAATCTGCAATGATACGTGAGAAGTAAGAGGGTAACCCCAACA
The DNA here is from genome assembly GCF_021461395.2 of Schistocerca americana. Lineage (NCBI taxonomy): Eukaryota > Metazoa > Arthropoda > Insecta > Orthoptera > Acrididae > Schistocerca > Schistocerca americana. The sequence continues at coordinate 124,058,048 of NC_060124.1, forward strand.
GTAAGGTCTCCAATTTCTTTTTATAGGTACATAAACCTGTTTATTTCTACAATGGTTTACATCAGTTTACAGCTTGAACATTTAGCTATTTTTCGACAAATCACCATTTCTGTTGATGCATTTTTGTAGACGCTGTGGCAGTTTTTGTATGCCCATGTCATACCAGCTCGCCCCCATGCCGTTCAGAAAGTTATACACTCTTCTTTCACCTCGTCGTCGAAGCTGAATCGCTTTCCGGCCAAACGTTCTTTCAACCTAGGGAACAGGTAATAGTCACTGGACGCCAAGTCAGGACTATAGGGCGGGTGGGTGATTATGTTCCACTGAAACTGTTGCGGGAGAGCAACGGTTTGCCGAGCGATGTGTGGGCGAGCGTTGTCATGGAGAATGTGAACGACCTTGCTCAACATTCCTCTTCTCCGGTTCTAAATCGCCCGTTTGAGTTTTTTCAGAGTTTCACAGTACCTCTCAGCGTTAATTGTGGTCCCAGAGGGCATAAAGGCGACCAACAAAAGCCCTTTCCGATTCCCAAAAACGGTTGTCATGACTTTACCGGCAGACTGTGTTTGTTTGAAGTTCCGCGGCTTTGGCGAAGAAGGATGCCGCCACTGGCGTGATTGTTGGGTTGGGTTGATTTGGGGAAGGAGACCAGACAGCGAGGTCATCGGTCTCATCGGATTAGGGAAGGAAGTCGGCCGTGCCCTTTCAAAGGAACCATCGCGGCATTTGCCTGGAGCTATTTAGGGAAATCACGGAAAACCTAAATCAGGATGGCCGGACGCGGGATTGAACCGTCGTCCTCCCGAATGCGAGTCTAGTGTCTAACCACTGCGCCACCTCGCTCGGTTGGCGTGATTGTTGTTTGGTCTCAGGTGTGAAGTGGTATGCCCAGGTTTCGTCACCCGTGACAATTCAGTCAAGAAAGTTGTCCTGTTCGGCTGCAAGGCGGTGAAGAAATGCGCGGGAAGCATCAACTCGTTGCGGCCTGTGGTCTTCAGTCAGCATACGTGGCACCCATCTTGCGCACACCTTCCGGTAGTTCAATGTTTCCGTTAAAATTCTGTGAGCGGTGCTGCGGGAAACCTCAGGAACCAACGTGTAGAGATCACCTAGGGTGATACGCCGATCTTCAAGCATGCTTTGCTCAGACTTCAACAATGTCTCTTCAGAAATTGACGGTCTCCCGCTCCTTTGTTCGTCGTCAATTTCGGCTCGACCAGCTGCAAACTCTGTACACCACTTACGTACATTTTTGACATGCATGCTCGAATCACCATACATTTCAGTCAATTGGCGATGGATTTCGATCGGTGCAGTGCCCTTTGCGTTCAAAAACTGAATAACTGCTCGCAATTGGCACTTGGCGGTAACATACAACGGGAGCTGAATTCTCAACGGCTGCCAAGCCAAGAATGAGCGCCTCAGCGCGGCGTGCGCATTGTTTACACACAACGCGTGAAGCACTCTTCATAACAGTGTGACCAACTGCCACACAAACAGAGTTCTGTACTTATAAAAAACAGGAAACCTTACTTATGGGATTACCCTCGTATTAATTCATCTGGATCTCTTTCTTTGCTAGAGACCTCGAGCAAACTCACATGTACGTGCCCGTACGTATGGTGATCCTGACTAGGGCCGCGGTTGCGTAATGTGTACCTTTCAGAGGTATGTTATCATTAGGCGGAGGTTAGTAATTACCGATGAGAAGACCTGAGAGGCTTTATCCATTGAATAAAGTTTCACCTTAATCATCTTTCCGTCCAATATTTCTTTTTGCGGAGCCAGATGAAAGCAACGCCACCTCAGTGCTTGCTCATAAAATATTTCCGAAAGAAAGGAGTGGGAGACACAGAGCAATAACATCGGTTTCAGTGTGCGCGTCCTTCTGCGACATGCCGCTACAGGCCAAGATGACAACGCAGTTCTCTGAATCAAAAGCCTTTTAAGGACGGCCCGGTGACGCAGCGGTTTTTATGAAGGAACGCCGCCGCAAATCTGTAGCTAAGGTTCAGATTGATGAGGTACGGGTATTACGCCACGGAAGCATTTTCATTAACGAGCCTCTCCCAACCCCCTCCCTCTCCGCCTCTTCCGCTCTTTCTGGGGCGCTTTCGGCCGCCTCCACGCTTTCAAAAGACGCCCGACCGCCCGGCGACTTCAGATGCTGGCCACTTCGTCGTTACCACGCGCAAGGGCCCGCCTCGTGATCGATAACGTGCGTCGTTGCCGAAAACTTGTCGAAGGCAGAAATGAAGCCGCAAACCTCACGGATCGTGAATCGCTGTATCGGGGGCTCTATGCCGCGGATATCTCATTCAGCGATCGTGAGATGAAAAACAACCAACAGCGCCGAGAGCCTCCTTTCTCTTCTTCACAAAAAAGAGGGGGGAGGAAAGGAGAGAAAAAACAGCGAAAACTTTACAAGGTCCTACGAAGCAGTCACAGTATAAAGCGGTGAGTTGGCAGCACTGACGATTAATTGGGCGCGGTCATTCGCGCCATTTTTTTATATCCCTTTCTTCCCCTCTCAGCAGGCGAAAGCCATCTCGGCTGGTTGGCTGCACTGAATTGATATCGGCGGTGTGCGAGATTGGGCCATACATTCAGAAGAGACGCCCGGGGCCGCCGCGTGACCCTGTCCATAAATCAGAGGCTTCCGCAGTCTTTATCCCGGGCTCAGGCCCAGAAGGAGAACACATGTTTAAAAGTTGGCGATACTGGAGCGAGGGGAAGTGACTGCGAAGTTACCACTGTCCACCTCCTCACTCCATACTCTCTAACCCCGTCTCGCTTCCCTCATTTTCTCCAACTCCGTAGGCTCAGCAGTGCTGCCAACAGGCAACTGTAGGCATGTGTATAGGATCTCTCAGGCTGAAAGTCAGGCGATAATTCTTTTGGGATTCGTTAGGATAAATGTAAACACGACTGCACAGTTTAGATATACAGGATATAAATTTAGATATTTTTAGATGTGGCACCTTGCTATGCACACACATCAGTGTCTTGGTTGTTTTTTACTTGTCCCGGAAAATTACAGACCAATATCCCATACAGCTGTTTGCTGCAGAATGCTTGAACATGTTCTCAGGTCGAATATAATACACTTTCTTGGGACTGAGAAACTTACGTCACGAATCAGCATGGTTTTAGAAAGCATCGCTCCTTCGAAACTCAGCTTGCCATTTTCTCACGTGATATACTGCGAACTATGGATGAAGGGCAACAAGCATATTCCATATTTCTTGACTTCTAGAAAGCATTTGACAAGGTGTCCCATTTTAGGCAAGTAATGAAGATACAAGCATATGGAATAAGTTCACAGATATGATGAGTGCCTCGAAGACTTCTTCAATAATAGAACGGCGAGCGTTCATGAGAGACAAGGGTATCGTCAGGAGTGCTCCGGGTAAGTGTGATAAGAAAGCTGTTGTTCTCTACATATACTATGTGATCAAAAGTATCCGGACACCTGGATGAAAATGACTAACAAGTTCGCGGCGCCCTCCATCGATAATGCTGGAATTCAACGTGGTGTTGGCCCACCATTAGCCTTGATGACAGCTTCCACTCTCGCAGGCATACGTTCAATCAGGTGCTGGAAGGTTTCTTGGGGAATGGCAGCCCATTCATCACGGAGTGCTGCACTGAGGAGAGGTATCGATGTGGGTCGGTGAGGCCTGGAACGAAGTCGGCGTTCCAAAACATCCCAAATGTGTTCTATAGGATTCAGGTCAGGGCCCTGTGCAGGCCAGTCCATTACAGGGATGTTATTGTCGTGTAACCACTCCGCCACAGGCCGTGCATTGTGAACAGGTGCTCGATCTTGTTGAAAGATGCAATCGCCATTCCCATATTGCTCTTCAACGGTGGAAAGCAATTAGGTGCTTAAAACATCAGTGTAGACCTGTGCTGTGATAGTGCCACGCAAAACAACAAGGGGTGCAAGCCCCCTCCATGAAAAACACGCCCACACCATAACACGACCATCTTCGAATTTTACTGTTGGCACTACACACGCTGGCAGATAACGTTCACCGAGCATTCGCCATACCCACACCTTGCTATCGGATCGCTACGTTGTGTACTGTGATTTGTCAATCCACAAAACGTTTTTCCACTGTTCAATCGTCCAATGTTTACGCTCCTTACACCAAGCGAGGTGTCGTTTGTCGTTTACCGGCGTGATGTGCGGCTTATGAGTAGCCGCTCTATCATGAAATCCAAGTTCTCTCACCTCCCACCGAACTGTCATAGTACTTGCTGTGGATCCTGATGCAGTATGGAATTCTTGTGTGATGGTCTGGATAGATGTCGCCTATTACATATTACGACCTACTTCAACTGTCGGCTATCTCTGTCAGTCAACAGACGAGGTCGGCCTGTACGCTTTTGTGCAGTTTGTGTCCTTTCACGTTTCCCCTTCATTATCGCATCGGAAATAGTGGACCTAGAGAAGTAGGAATGTCCATCTCGCGTACAGACGTATGACTCAAGTGACACCCAACCACCTGACTACGTTCCAAGTCCGTGAGTTCCTCGGAGCGCCGCACTGTGCTCTCTCACGATGTCTAATGACTACTGAGGTCGCTGATATGGAGTACCTGTGCAGTAGGTGGCGGTACAATGCACCTAATATGGAAGACATATGTTTTTGGGGGCGTTCGGATACTTTTGATCAGTTAGTGTACGTAAATGATTTGGCGGACAGGGTGGGTAGCAATCTGTAGTTTTGTGCTTATGAATTCCGTGGTTCACGGTAGGGTGTCGAAGTTGACTGACTGTAGGAAGGTAACAGACGACTTAGACAAAATTTCTAGTTGGTGTGATGAACGGCTTCTAGTCTTATATATGGAAAAAGATCAAACCTGTGATGATCGGATGCAGTATTACTAGATCAAATGGCTCTGAGCACTATGCGACTTAACTTCTGAGGTCATCAGTCGCCTAGAACTTAGAACTAATTAAACCTAAGTAACCAAAGGACATCACACACATCGATGCCCGAGGCAGGATTCGAACCTGCAACCGTAGCGGTCGCCCGGTTCCAGACTGTAGCGCCTAGAACCGCAAGGCCACTTCGGCCGGCAGTATTACTAGTGTCGTGCTTGACATGTCAGATCGTTTAAACACCTTGGCGTAACATTGCAAAGCGATATTAGATGGAACGAACATTTGAGAACTGTGGTAGGGTAGGCGAATCGTTGACTTCGGGTTATTGGGAGAATTTTAGGAAATAGTGGTTCACTGTAAAGGAGACTGCATATAGGACCCTGGTAGGACCTGTTGTTGACTACTGCTGGAGTGTTTGGAATCCGGAACACGTCGGATTGAAGGAGGACATCTAAGCAGTTCAGAGGCGGGCTGCTAGATTTGTTATGGGTAGGTTCGAACAATACGTAAGGGTTACGGAGATGCTTCGGGAACTCACATGGGAATCCCTGGAGTGCAAGCGAGGTTCTTTTCGAGAAGCACTATTGAGAAAATTTAGAGAACCGACTTCTGAAGCTGACTGCCGAACGATTCTACTGCCGCCAACAAGCGTTACGCGTAAGGAGCGCTATTATAAGATACGAGAAATTAGGGCTCATATGCAGCATATAGATAGTCGTTCTACGCTCGAACTGTTTGCGAGTGGAACAGGAAAGGAAATGACTAGTAGTGGTACAGGGTACCCTCCGCCACGCACCATACGGAGGCTTGCGGTGTATCTATGTAGACGTAGAGGTAGATGTAGATGTAGAACAATCTTCCCCCAGACACGTTACACACATTACGACCGGATGTTTTCTGAATTCCCGCAACTGCATACAATGTAGACGGCGCTTGTCAATATAGACTTGACGTTTTGCGCCCCTGTGTCAACATTTCAACACCTGATCTGCTGCCCAGGGTAAAACAATTAATAATGGTTTGCTCTTGCCACATGTACTTTGAGATACTAATCAGCATAAAAACATACCACTCAGTAGTCAGCATTTTAGCGTAAACACTGATGTAATGTGGTTCACTACACCGTTCTCAGTACCAATAGAAATATCTGCACTTATACCCGTTACCACTTGTATTCAAAGAATGCTATCACGAAACCACCAACATATGCTGTGATATATGTTTGTTTACTCTCAGACTACATCAAGCGACCGTGTTCAAAATCACACATACCGATTACAATTTAAAGGAAGGTACGTTGGCGTCAAATGTATGTTTGTTTTCATATATACTATGACTGTTCAATAAATAATGGTCATAGTTGTTTTACAGTAATAATTCTCGCGTTAGAAATGAATCTTATGACACTCACGTAGCTTAATGTGTAACACACCGCGCCGGTTTCATTGTTGGCGCTCCTGGTTACCCTCTGCGAGAAGTGGACAGGCTGAGATACGTGCAGTGTCGCCTGCTATAACCACCAAGGTGATGTGCAATGAATAATTTGAAATTCTGCTTCCGTCTCAGCAAATACTCGGCTGTGGCCTATGCAATATTACGGGAGACCTGTAGAGAATCCGTTCTTCAATGCAGCACAGCTCGAATATGATTTAAATTGTGTATAGAGGGGAGACTATCAATATGAACGTAATGTGGATCCGGCGCTCCAGTTACTGCTATTACAGAAGAAAACGTTAACGCTGCTGCCGTCATGATATAGGATCCACGAAAAGAGTGCTGATTCCTGAACAAGACGACATGCGGATGCAGGTCTGTATGCAGTCGACGTTGATGTTAGAAGAAGATCCGGAGTTTTTTCTAATGTAATAACTGCTGATGAAACTTGGCTTCACCGTTTTGATCATGAATTTCTTGCCAAAATTAATGGAGGCACATCCCTCACCCTCCCTATGGCAGGTTTAACCTCGTGTGACATTTTCCTATTTCCTAACCTGAAGGATCATCTTAGTGGGAGGCATTTTGTATCATCATATGCGGTACTGGAAGCTGCGGAAGCGATTCTGAAGGATGTTTCAAAAAATGGTTTCCGTCATTTCTTTTTCATACTGGCAGAAACGCTTGGAGAAGTGCATCGCATTCAAAGGAAACTATTGTCAGACGGACCATCAAAATTATGAGGACGTCATACGTCATACGATGTCATAAAAAATTGTGACCTTTCTTAATTGAACAATCCTCATACGTGTATTTATCGTATCAATCGTGGTGCCTGGCAAAAAATGTCTAAGGTAGATACATGTATGTGTGACTAATATTACAACGAATAACTTCCATTTGTCACTGAACCTTCCTTTAGCTTGATATATTGTAAATCTATGACTAGATGGTAGCCTGACCGAAATTTGTTCTGGATAAATATATAGGCACGGTGCACAAGCTTGTGCCGTTTTCACAATGATAAGAATATATTTTGTTAATGTAAAATGTACTCCATTACACTATATGAAAATACAGTACGGCAAACGGTAACAAGACATACACTGCACAGTAACGTAACCATCATATTTATCTATGACGGTTGCCAGCGCACAGGTAGCAGTTATGTGCGTCTCCTGAACTTCCTGTGTGTCGAGTTAAAGACGTCTGTTAGTCAGCTGCTAGGAGATCCTTCATTCTGAAACTTCCCTTAATGTTGTTACAGACAGACAGACCGACAGACAGACAGACAGACAGAAGAAAAAGACGATATTCAGAAGGGGTTGCCTGATAAACTTGGAGGGTGAAGAAGTGGTTCTCAATCAAGTTCAGCAATCTTAGCTCTCATCTTCGATGTTCAGTATACGCAGCAGCTGTTAAGGTTTACATTCTTGGTAGCAATTCTTGACGAAAATAGCATTTTTACCAAACGCATAACGTGGTTTTCTGAGGACATCCATCATCCCTCTCACGGGGCGTTGCTTTTTTCGATGGGCTGAGCGACTCCTTCCTCTTCTTTCAGTTCACATGTATTCTACAGTTTTCGTCACCTGTAACATTGTTGCCAAGGAATGGCTTGTGCCTACGACGACCCAAATGGGAACGGGCTAGCAAAGACAATAGTACAGTTAATCATTGACTTTTTTTCGGTGTCGCTAAATATATGTAGGCCTACTACCCATTTATCCTGTTTTTGCACCTTGCCCAACGAATGCAGACGGCACACGACGGTTGTGCAAACGTATTCCATAATTTGCACCAATTTCTGAGTTGTTTGACGAGGATTAATCTGATCCAGCCTATTCAGGAGGATTTCATCAAAAGGAGAAGATCCTCCTCAATGCGGTTCATCTAATAAATCGGATTTACCTTCTCAGAAATGAATAAAAGACATTTCAGTACCCTTCACTCAGGAGATGTTTCCCTCCCGTACGTATCACAAATTCTTAAGGAGCCTTCTGTAGCAATAGATCCTCGATTAAACTGAAAGAGTAAAACTGTGTCGGAAGTGCTCATTGTTCTGTACTTGACACTGCGTACAGTTTATCCTTCAAAATGAGCGAAACTGGCTGTTAGCATCAGACAAGCTCCTGCTGTTAACACAAAATTCACAAGTCAAGAAAAACAGTGGGCTAACAATGAAAGAATGCTTCACAATGCAGCGCTGCCAACCTAACGAACAACAGCATGGACTTATGAATCGACCCACTACATTACAGCAGCTTTTGGTGGTTCCATGACGTCATTAACATTTGTTTCGCGTCACGTAATATGCCTTTCGTTAAAGCGTGGACTGAATCACTAATAAAAAGATGACTTATTTATAGAAATCGCCGACGCAATCATCATCAAATACTTTTGGCTCTACTTGCTAGTCAAATTCAAACTTTTCATTCTAGCAGGAGCAATGCATTGACCTGAACACAACTTATTCAACAGTTGAATTTACTGATATTCCTCTTCTTTGCAGACTGGAGTATTGTGCTGATCCGTAAATCGATCCTCTAGCAACGTAACGATGAGAACATGCCACACAATTATTGATTACCAGAAGAGGTATTCACCCGCCTTAAGTTTCCGTAAACGAAACTGAGGCGTCTTGCAAACTATTGTCCGACATACTCTTTACTCCAAGCATAAATTGTTTTGCCTGTTTCTTTTGAGCATCAGCAGTCGATTCGTGGTGCTATCAGGAGGCCGTTTGGACACAATCCGTGAATTGCGAGTTTCCTAATTGCGAGTTTCCTACGCGTCAAGCTTTTATTTCCGTTCTCATTCCTAAATTATACAACTGATGCAGTACGCTACAGTCCTTAGAATTTCTGCTGCGTGTCTACGCTATCCACGCTCGATGGGGGGAATCGGTCGGACGTTATATTACAGAATTTAATTTGGTAAACGCATTAGTATCGATTTCTCTGCTACATTCACGTTCTCTTAAGCATTTACAATTTTATTGTTATTATGTAATTAATAATACAGAAAAAATGGTACATTACAATTGCTGGAGTAAAGACGTGCCGTCCGCAGCTTGTGGTCGTGCGGTAGCGTTCTCGCGTCCCACGCCCGGGTTCCCGGGTTCGATTCCCGCCGGGGTCAGGGATTTTCTTTGCCTCGTGATGACTGGGTGTTGTGTGATGTCCTTAGGTTAGTTAGGTTTAAGTAGTTCTAAGTTCTAGTGGACTGACGACCTCAGATGTTAAGTCCCATAGTGCTTAGAGCCATCTGAACTAAAGTAAAGACGTAAATTCTCGCTTCCAGGGCTTAATTTCGGCCTTGGAATTTTCTCACTCACCGTAAGGGCGACCTGTGTGATGCGACGAGGAGGGACATGGGGCACGACCGTGTGTGTGTGTGTGTGTGTGTGTGTGTGTGTGTGTGTGTGTGTGTGTGTGTGTGTGTGTGTGTGTGTGTGTGTGCGTGCGTGCGTGCGAGCGTGCGGATGTGCAGTTTACCGACGATAAGTTGAGCATCGTTCCGAAGTGGTGATCAGTATATATCGGTAAACTTTGTATCGTCTGTCATTTGTTTATGACTGCCAGCGTACACAGACATCTGCACTATAAACTGAGCTTCGTTCCGAAGCTGTGATCTGTACATGTCGCCCTTTATATCTTATGGTTTTATTGTGATGAATATAAGGAGTTATGTTTTAAAAATCTGAAACTGCGAAAAGTATTTCGTAAAAAATAATTTCTCATTCTACCATTTTCCACAAGCTTTCAAAAATCGAAAGCTGTTACCTTTTTGGCTGGGTGGTGGGAGGTGAGGAGGGAGGGGTGGGGGTAATTTGTAGTGTTGAAGAGGTGCGTTCTGGCACATAAAATCTTAGCAGTTGAGCACTGCTCACATCTGCTACACCAGTGTTTCCCAACCTTTCTGAGACCATTACCCCTGAGTGCAATCTGATACAGGCTAGTACCCAGCCCCATCCCAACACTATCAGTAACATTAACGCGTTTCTAAACTTCGGAATGAAAAAACTTTTCTTTTAAAGATTTTACTAATTAAATAATGGAAGATAAATGATATTTAGTTTTCATAGGTATCTTATTAAACCCTGAAACAATGAGTCAATTAGAAAATTGGTACCGCTGAATTCTAACAAGATTTTACTGATTTTTATAGAAAGATGAATTAATTCTCAGTGCATCGCGAATGCTATCTACAACTGCTCTTCAGGAAAGAAAGCTAATTGTCCACATTGATGGAAGATACTTGGTACAATACGTGTTTCCTCTGTACCACTCCTGTCCGTAGTGGCATTTACTTCACTCTCACCGTGCGACTACTGCCGCCTTTTCAGTGTGGTAGCCATTGTATAATTGCAGCTGTGTTGTGACTGCAGTGAGATCTTTTACTGTAGCAAGCGAATAATGAAGCAGTTTCTCGTCCATTGTGGGTACTACATACAACTCGGAGAAAACATTTCCAATTGATATTTAAGCACATGAGTATCAATTTTACTGCCACTGGTCGCAGAGCCGTATACAAAAAAACTCTAGCTACCTTTATTTTTACCGAAATAAAAAATAATCAAGTCACATGCAAAGTTTAAGAAAGTTTTATTTAAACTGATTGCACACTTACACAAGACAATGCCCTCTTATGATATAAAAAAGTTAGAATTATGGTTCTCTTTCTTAAATGATGAATTCTATGCTCCTGTTCCTCCTGCAAATTGGTTAATTTCATCGTCAATAGGACAATCAATGTCAGGGTGAGTGTTCAACAAAGCCAAGCCATTACGTCGATCCTCATGCATTGTCGGCCTCAGCCTTTTCATTGTAGTCCAAAATGTTGAAAAACCTCTTTCTCCCGTAGCAATAGATGTATGTAGACAAGCAAATATTTTGTAGAACGTGTACAAAGTGGGATAGTCAGATCTAGGACAAACAGACAACGCTTGCATAACAGAATCACGATCATTAAGGGCGTTTATGCTGGTTTGCTTGTATTGAAGAATCTTTACCATTAGTATCTTTCTAATCACAAAACAGTAGAATATTCGCGACTTTTCTCGAACTAATGCAAGACAGTATAACGTATCGAGATCACTAGAATGGCCGCGACTTTTCTCGTAGGTACATGTTAACTATCTATGTGCCAAATAGAAACGTATAAAATACGATGACGCGGACGCGCGAGCTACGTAGAAAAGTACAACTCCTCGATAACCTGATTCAGTGGAGTAGATTGACGAAAGAAACGAACGAATGGCGCGCTGGCTGGTTGGCGGGCGCGACGTGGATGGCCCCAGGTGCGCGTCCCCCATATGTATCCGCCACTGCGCTGATGGATGATACAACGTATATCTGCAGCAGATGGATTATGTGAGGAACAAGGAAGCTGTCGTTCGTGCATTCCTTTCACAACCCATAACCTCCACCACATCATCTCACGGGCTAATGCTATTATTTGAAATAAAAATTGCGATTATTCTTAACTTGTGTAATCAGTATTAAAGTTTTAGGAAAAAGTTATAATAATAACGATCTTTTGAAAATAATACAGCTCCGAACTACGAGCACCACTGAACCCTTTTTTGTATCCCTTAGAAAATTTAGTTTTATTTCACAGGGGGTAATTACCCCCAGGTGGGAAACCACTGTGCTATAGACTTCTAATTCAGACTGGTTCTCCCTATTAAAAAAAAAAAACAAACACCGTCAGATTTCACCTAAGTTAAGCCCTGTCGGGCTAGGCTCGAACTGGGATGGGTGACCATTCGGTCTTCCTAGCACTGTTGGCAAGCGGGGTGCACTCACCCCTTGCGAGGAAAACTGAAGAGCTACTTGATTGAGAAGTAGCGGCTCCGGCCTCGGAAACTGACATACGGCCGGAAGAGCGGTGTGCTGACCACATGCCCCTCCATATCCGCTTCCGGTAACGCCTGTGGGTTGAGGATGACACGGCGGCCCGTCGGTACCGTTGTGTCTTCATGGCTTGTTCTGGAGGAGGAAGTCGTCTTTGCACTGAGTTCGCAACATTGCCCACAACATTGTTCGTGGCTAGTTATGGACTACCAATGTTCGCAACATGTTGGCAGCATGTTCGCAACACAAAACCAGTGTTCCACGGCTGCGTCGTTAGAGATCAGAGAAACATTGTTCGTGGCCTGCTACCACCAAATTCCGCTACGCAGCGCTACTGTTTGTTTGCTCTGAATTAATGTTTTGGTGCGAGTGTAGTGGTGCGTTTATTTTATTTTCGTTCGTTTTTGTTTGAAATGGGGTGGTCAAGAGACAAAATTTTCCAATTGATATCGCTCTATGAGGCAGAGGAGTGCCTGATGAATGTACGTAGCGCAAATTACAGAAGTACAAAAATCAAACATGATTTATTACAAAAAATTGCTGAGGTGCTTGGCACCGTCAGAAGTGACGTGGACAAAAAAATTAAATCTCTCTATTCTCAGTACCGATGAGAGAAAAGAAAAATAGAGGACAGTAAAAAATTTGGATGTGGTACTGACTCACTTTACGAAAAGAAATGGTTTGGATTTAAATATCTATGCTTCCTGGATGATATCCGGGAGACCCGGGACACAATTGAAGAGATAAACAAGGTTATGCTTGCATATGATTATTTTTATTCTCTTCTGTAACAATTATAACTGTAATTATTTTGCCATGGAACAGCTCCTTGTGGGCTCACAAAATAGCTGGCAAGTTCGTCGAGAATTTCCTTGAATGTTTGAGTTCTCCGTGGTATGTTTGGGAGTGCAATAATAGAGGATGCATTAGCATCTCGTCTCCATGCCCCTGGGATGACTTCACCTGTTTGTAGACAAAAGAAATCAAAGCTTACTGGTAGGCTGTAATAACTTCTTTACTCCGAATTTATTCTTACAAAATTGTGGAGACCCACTGTTGTCAATGTGATGGTTTGTGCCTTCTGTGGTTGTAATAGCATCGGTTTGCGGAAGACTCGAAACGCAGGGGCCACAATGCCAAATGTGTTTTCCACACTCATCCTTGCCCTTGACTGTCTGTAGTTATAGAGTCTCCCTTTTGAGCCTCTGTTGTGTCTATCTGGATACGGCTTCATGGTGTTTTCCTGTAATGGAATAGCATGATTAGCCGTGAATACGGATGGTAGTGGCTTTATCCCTTCCTCGTGAGGTGGCAACTTCAGTTTGGATTTGTGAATTAGTGCACTTACGGTGGAATTCTTGAAAACGCCTCCATCAGAAATCCTCCCATGGCAGCCAACGTCAGCATATAAAAAGTTGTAGTTGGCGTCAACTACAGCAAGCAACACGATGCTAAACGATCATTTATAGTTGTAAAATCCGCTCCCACTAGCAACAGGACATTGTTGAACAATGTGCTTCCCATCAATTGCTCCCACGCAATAAAGGAAGTGGAGTGATTGGCGGAACACACTTTCTTTTTGGACGCGATGCGTTCTCAGTAGCTGGCATCTGAAACAAGTAAATTTGGCTTCAGGTTTCGCAAGACCTACATCAAAATGCAGCAGCTGAAACAGAGGAACCAGCAGAGAAAGATGAAGAGGACAGCACACCACCTCCACAAAAACGGGTCAAGACGGGGGTGGGGGTTGGATGGGGGTGGAAGAAGCGACCCCATGCTTAATGCAGCAGAAATGATGCATAATATTACGCAGCAGCAACAGCAACGCAGACAACAACAGGACTCGGCAACAGACTTCGGAAAATTTGTTGTCTCTAAGTTGAGAGAGCTTCCGCCCTATGAAGGGGCGGTGGCTGCCAAACGAATAAGTTATGTGCTGTACGAGCAAGAACTGAATGCTCTGAGGAAGCAGCAGCATACAATAATAAACATAGATGCAGCTTCAACTTCAACGGCAGCTTCCCCTGTCACATTCATTGGCGGCATATCTGATTTGGATTCTAAAGAAATTAGCTTCATGGAATGATGCTAAAATGTAAATAAAAATATACAAATAAATATCTAATCAATTAAATACGTCGCAATGTGGCAAGATACAACTCAAAATGCAATATTTGAGAAAATACTTTTAAAGAATTATACGATACTTATTGTGAAGTAGTATAAGTTTCTTTCAGATTTCAAGTAAATATTTAACAGCAGTATATTCAGTTATATACAAAAGAAATACTGTAACTGTATCCCTATTTTTCAGTGACATAAACTCAAAACTGTCGTTTTCGAGTTGTGTCGCTTTTCTGGCTGGGGTATGTGTTTCAGTGCTGTTGACATAACTTAATTACCTTTACATAATCCTTCAATGCTTCAATCCTTAACCAAAGCTTCACAAACTTCCGGAACTGTTTGAGATATGGCTGACTTTGAAATGTGGAATAAATATGGAAGGCTTTGATAGGAGTCTCCTGATGCCAGAAAACAGAATTTATTAGCAAGTCTTTGCTTCACAGGGATTGTTTTTCTGAAATTTGTGCCTTTCTTTGAAACTAACTGGTCCCATAATATTCGACAACATTTCAAAATGTGACGTTGACGTCCTAGTGAAGTTACGAAAGCCAGAACCGTCTTTCAAATTCAGCTCACAAAGTATGTCATTCCAGCCACATCTTCTGTAGTATGTTTTGGTCCACCAAAGAAGACTACGTCGTTTTCTTCGTCTGTTCATTTCGTTAAGCATTATTAATGCAGCGCCAAATGTCATTAATTCTTCCTCTTCACTTGACGTAGCGTATCTCTTGATGTGAAAACACAAAGTAAAATGTTCGCTATCAGTCCACCGTAGCAGACTATACGAAAACATACGTAGAAATGTTGGGCTAGTGTTAACGGGAACGCGAAAACAACGAACAGTGTTACCTACATGTTGAGGGAACAAGTTGCATACAATGTTGCGAACAAAAACATGTACTGCGCTCAGTGTAAACACGCCTTTATACTTACACAACATCTTGACTTTTGGCTGGGTTAACGTTCTCGAGGAGGGACGATAGCCCGGAGTTACGATTCAATCGCCCGATTCATACCGAAGTTTGCCCTTGGCTGTAGGCGAAACCTTGAACTGGTAGGCCCCTCCCAATTTCCCACTTACTCCCTGAAGGAATCCCTCATTTGCCCCACTATCAGTTTGCCTGATATGGGGCTGAATAGAATCAGGACTCTAATGTGTCAGGTTCCGAACACCTCATTCCACTCCTAGGAATGGCGAAAAAGAAAAGTAAATCTCTGGAAGCTGAGTAACCCCGGTAAAACAGCGTCGTGTGTGAAACGTAAAACTGTTGACAGCGAGAATACATGTAGCTTTATCTCCAAATACGTCAGTGAGCTTTGACAAAAGTATCGCTACCGTCCACTCGGAAGACGTGTACTCCAACACCGATTTGCAACTTAACAAATTGACAACGAGGGAACAGTATCTACAATAACAAAGTGAGATCTATTTATTACTGGATTAATTAATAGAAATGAAGTAAGTGATAAACAGTAAGTCTGCCTGGATTCACGAAACTGCAACTTCCAACTAACCACATATTTCAAAAAATGGTTCAAATGGCTCTGAGCACTATGGGACTTAATATCTGAGGTCATCAGTCCCCTGGAACTTAGAACTACTTAAACCTAACTAACCTAAGGACATCACACACATCTATGCCCGAGGCAGGATTGGAACCTGCGACCGTAGCGGTAGCGCGGTTCCAGAGTGAAGCGCCTAGAACCTCTCGGCCACACCAGACGGCATAAATTTCGAAATCGGTGTCACTATTAGGTTAGGTAAATAATTTCTGAACGTTCGCGTGTCAATCTCTTGCATCTTTCACGTTAGTTTGCTTATAAGTTAACGCAGTTAAACTGAACAGAACCATTGTGTGACGTTCCTTAGATTGAATTAAACGTTTTTGTTTCTGTATCCGTCCCAAGCCCTGCTCCCACTGGATTTGCAACACTATTATTATTATTCTAATTAAAACGCTTCCGCTAATTATCTGTCAGCAATTTGAAGCTTTGTGCTGAGCGAGTTAACATAATTTCCGGTGTCGGCTACAAACGCGCCGAACCGTCGGGCTTATCTGCCGAGTCTGTTTGGCGCACTTGGCTACCGGCGAATAATGACTTTACGACCTATGTAAACAGCGACGATCAGACTTCAAATTATAACGTCATTAATCCGCGGCCATCAATGATGAACTGTTCAGAGTACGCCCGCAAATGCATAATCGCTGCCACTCCATTTCACAAATCCTCTTTTATAATACACGGGCCAATATCCAACCGAAATTGTAACTGCAGAGCGGGCGGGTACTGCGCCCGTGCCACTGTTTGCGGTTAATAACTGCCTCGCGAATCCATAAATACCGAATTTGTACGCGGCGCTGACTTTGAAAAGGCCGCAGACGTGCTCAGCTTTGCGCGCGTTTATTTCATCCTGCCGAAACACAACTGGGGCGTGCCGCGCGTGAATCGCCCGCCGTTGTTTTGCGACCAGGGTCAGTGACGCATGCCTTGCGTCACTAATTCAGTCACACACGGGCCGCGAACGTCCGCGAAAGCCGGCCGAGACGGGCGACCCATTTGCAAATCCCGCCGTGACAGCGGCGGAGCAATGCTAAGCCCAACTCTGCTGTCACTGCCAATGCCTATTCATGAGCGGCGCTACCGTTTGCGTGGCAGAAGACATTCGACCATCCGCTCAGGTACGCTGCAGATGTGTATACTGGACGAAACACTGGTCTCGAGTCGTACCGATGGAACGCCAACGTCATTCACCTAATTTAGTACCGAGGATCTCTCTTGATAATTTTTGAATGATTTAGACTGGTGTGCAGCACTTAATGGGGGTAGGACGTCAAACGGGCTGACTTGGAGCAGGAGAGGCACCATAGGACATTTTAATTTCCACTGTCTATACATCTGCAAATAAATTCATAAAATCTTGTCAACATTACCAGGAAGGATCCAGGATTCACACTCATAGAAGAGCAAGTTCAAAAACATAACGGAATAAATTTTTTTTTACATGTGAAATTTCATCATTTTTTCACTCGCTATTGGCTGCATTGGTTGCTATATGTACACCTTTCTTTATAAGTAAGATAGATTCTTCTATGAGTTTTGCACCGCACACAAACCATACTTACAGGTGTATGCAGCAAGCTGGCCGGTGTGGCCGAGCGGTTCTAGGCGCTTCAGTCTGGAACCGCGCGACCGCTACTGACGCAGGTTCCAATCCTGCCTCGGGTATGGATGATGTCCTTAGGGTCAAATGGCTCTCAGCACTATGGGACTTAACATCTGAGGTCATCAGTTCCCTAGAACTTTGAACTACTTAAACCTAACTAACCTAAGGACACCACACACATCCATGCCCGAGGCAGGATTCGAACCTGCGACCCTAGCGGTCGCGCGGTTCCAGACTGTAGCGCCTAGAACCGCTCGGCCACTCCGGCCGGCGATGTCCTTATGTTAGTTAGGTTTAAGTAGTTCTAAGTTCTAGGGGACTGATGACCTCAGATATTAAGTCCCATAGTGCTCAGAGCCATTTGAACCATTTGTGTATGCAACTCCACAATTTTCCAAATCTGTTAAAAACTGTGGTAAAAGTTGAGATAATTAACTATAACATTTCAGTATTTCCTAACATGAAGTTTAAAATGTAATAGTTCATTCATTTCATCATAAATTAAATAGATTCAAGAGTTTCATACACCTTTAAGTGTAGTTTGTATGCTGTACAAAATTCATCGAAGAATCCCTCTTACTTACGAAGAAAAGTGTACCTATAGAAACAAATGCAGCCAATAGTAAGTGAAAATAGTTGACATTTCACACGTGAAACAAGTTATTTTGTTGTATTTTTGAACTTCCACTCCTATGAATATAAATCCTGAACCCATCCTGGTCATGTTGAAAGGTGGCTACACTGAGCCACTGCGCCAGAGATTGCGCCAAAGAGTATTATTAAGCCGCCTACACAGTGCTTTGGCAGAACTCGTAGTAGTCAGTGCCTGTCGAGGACTCGTGGTAGTCAGTGCCTGTTAAGAACTCGTAGCAGAGAGTGTTTGTAGGCAGTGCTTGCTGAGATGTGATATTGGAGAGTTCTGGTTGAGATGTGCTAGTAGCGAGTCGGTGTGGAGAGATTGTAATGTTTAGAGTGTTTTCTCATCAATATAAATTAAGGTAACAAACTATTTTTCTTTTTTTTTCTCATTATTTCAGTGTCCTAAATAATGCGTCATTACAGGTTCAGTCAACAAAGCATCTGGCGTGTGTTCTTGTATTAGAGTGTAATTCTGGTTTTCTTGCGCAATTATAGTATTTCTAATTTTCTTTTATCACGTCAGTAAAATTGGTATTTAAAAATTCTTGTCTTGTTGAAGAAGAACCGTGCCAGATGTGCGTTGAGTCATACTTCCACATACAGAACAGTTATACTTGTGCTTAGGTTTCGTACGTTTCATAGTTGCTGGGGACTTAATTAATTGTGTTAACGAAAATTTCCATTTCATTCTTTGTTGTCGTTCTTTTTTGTCAGATAGCGTAATATTACTAGTCAGGGCCAACCGTTTACGAAACAGCGTAATCGGACATACAGCTACCAAAAATATTTGCATTTTATTTAATTAAGCCCCCATGCAATGTTGACCAAGTTTTATGAATTTATTTGAAAAATATGGACAGTGGAAATTAAAATGTCCTGTGGTGCCTCTCTTGCTCCAAGTCATCCCGTTGGCTTCCTATCCCCTTACGAAGGAAAACAACTTTCGCGTTATGTGTGTGTGAAATCTTATGGGACTTAAGGACTAACGTCATCAGTCCCTAAGCTTACACACTACCTAAGCTAAATTATCCTAAGGACAAACACACACACCCATGCCCGAGGGAGGACTCGAACCTCCGCCGGGACCAGCCGCACAGTCCATGACTGCAGCGCCAAAGACAGCTCGGCTAATCCCGCGCGACGCGTTATGTCTCACTGCCAAGTAACATAACTCGACGAAAGCTGGAACATACACAAAAAGAACTGCTACATTTCAGTGCAGTTTGTACCCGTAACAAATACGCAGTGAGGCCAACATAGATCACGCACATATTCAAAGATAATAATTACACTCGAGTCAACGCACATTACAAAAGGAAATCATTCTTGGTAGGGTGTGTGATCACTGAAGACGGCAATGCATACTCTTCAACGTGTTCCCATACTGATTACGAGGTTGACAAGGAGTTCTTGTAGGAAGTTCCAGCCCTAAATCAGTGCAATTGCGAAACGCTAGGTGGTCGTTGGTTCATGTGCATGTGCTACAATACATCCCAACACATCCCACTGGTGCTCGATGGGAATTAAATCGAAGGAAGGGGCAAGCCAGTCCTGGCCGAATATTGTCCAAGGGATCTTCTACCTATGCAGTTCGCTACGGTCGCACATTGTCAATCTTACAAACGAAATTATACCGAATGCATCCCGGAAAAGAAGCACATGGGGAAGGAGTGGAGTGTCAAATAAAGCCAGCAGGTGAGTCGTCGTGTTTTTGCTGAGGTTTAATTTAGAATCAATAGTAAGCCTAGGCTTTTACATTTGTTTTCCCCGATAGGGTTGCCGCATTTGTAATTATTTCTGTATCCTAACTGACTTATTGGCGATTGCAGATAGCTTCCTTTTTATTGACATTTGTTTAAGTTGGCCAAAACACGGTACATTTCTGGATGTAATAGATTTGTCTTGTAATTTGCTAACGATGTGTCTTAACTCAGAACTGATTATGCAGAGCACTGTGACTTCGTAGAGTACGGCCAAAATATCACAAACGTTTCGAAGAGGATGCCTGTTCAGTTACTGGTACAGCACCCTATTGATAAATTCATTCAGGAG
The DNA here is from genome assembly GCF_021461395.2 of Schistocerca americana. NCBI lineage: Eukaryota > Metazoa > Arthropoda > Insecta > Orthoptera > Acrididae > Schistocerca > Schistocerca americana. The sequence continues at coordinate 124,078,214 of NC_060124.1, forward strand.
GATGAGACCACAGAATCAATATGTATAAATACATCCTTATTTGCAATGACGATGCTGTAAAACGTACATAGAAACATACAGCATTTAAATGCAATCCGTAGTGTCACAAGAGATCATTTTTCGATTAACTCATCAAGTGAGTCTAGAAGCAAGTAATACCAATTATTAGTCGTGTGAACTCAAGACACTGATTTTGCCTTGATAGCAGATAAGTACGAGGAATGCCGATTTTAACTGGTCATGCGGTCAGATTCAGGTTTTGCAGTGGACAGAGACAGAATTCGGAAACTGTTCTAACTACATTGAATAAGTACTGTATAAACAGTAATAATGGTTGGAGAACGTACTATTACAACGTCGCTAGAGCTATCAGCTCATCAAACGTTATTTACACATACACTGCGTCACTGAACGGTTTTCTGCTGTAAATTGTATTTCGAAAAAAAGAAACTACTCACCAGTGTTTGTAGAGACCTTTCAAGGCCCTGGAAATTTATTCCTTGAAGACATTTATCGAAAGTAACGAATATTCTTTTGAAATCAAAGCTATGCTCATTAAAACGATACTTGAAACAATACTGTACAGTGATATTTCCTTTACTTCAGATATGTGTCTATTAATCAACATGCTTTTTCCGTGTATGGCAACAGCGATAACTTGAGCTACCATTTTATTAATACCCAACTGTTTCTACTGTACTGACGAAGCCTGAGGCGTTAAAGATTTGTCAGTTTGGGTTTGGTGGAGGGAGATAAAGGGATGAAAACACCCTGGAGAGGTTCAAATGGATGTTGGATGGCGCAAGCTGGCTAGTGTGGACAGCCACATCAAACCAGTTTCCAGACTGAAAACAGAAATATGTACATAACTGTATATTGTGGGAGCTATACCTAGAATATGACTGTCGTAAATAAGTGCTGTAAACTGAGTCCTGACTGATGAAGTGTGGTTTAAGTATAGAATTGTATGATGTAATGAGTGTATATGTCCATATTTTCATATTTGTTACAAGTTTTGTTACACATTTGTTAAAAATTGTTACTTCAAAAATGAAAATATTTTTTAGGTTTTCGTCTGACTGCACATTCATGACGACTATTTGAATTCCTGTTTGTGGAAGGAAATGTAACATATCACTCTTGTTTTGTAAATATGCATTGTTTGTGTTTATGACATGTTCTACGTCCTTGAGGATCTGCTTAAGAAAGACGTCTGACACACTAAACTCGCGCTAATCCGGCCCTGAGTAGTCCGACTTCTCAGTAATCCTGCCCACACCCAGCCTGTAGTCACTCACAACAGTGAAATCTGAGGTGTAAAGACGGTTTTACTTATTTACATGGTTAAATACTGCTAAAAAAATTTGAAATTGTGGTTTTCTTTACGGTTCAGTATCGCTGCCGCTAATACGAAAGACGTTATGCCGTACCTCAAGCAGAAACTTGATATTAGAGGCCTTCTCAGAAAAGCCACTGCTGATGAGTACAATCTGGACAAGCAATTGTGTATACTTTAACAAACGACGAGATAATCAAAAGTGTGTGGTAAAGTTATGAAGAAAGTGATGAAGAAGAAGAAGACATAGGACGAGAGAACATAGAGATATCTCACACTGCTGATGCTGAAGCTGCATACACTTTTCTGGAGTACATTGTGCAACAATCAGAACCATGTAATGCCTGTAAAGTCATTGTATGATAAGGCATACTACTGCCACATATTTTCGTTGCGACAACTAAAAATTTGGGACATGTTTCAAGAAACTCTAAATAATTAGGCACTTCCGGTAACCCGGCACTCGTATGTGCAAGGAATGGCAGGACTAGAAATAGTCTTAGAGTATAACAAGAAAGGAATCTACATATATACTCCGCAACCCAGCATTCGGTCCGTGGCGGAGGGTACCTCGTACAACAACCAGTATATTCCCTCCTTGTTCCACTCCCAAACAGAACGAGGGAAAAATGACTGCCTCTGTACGAGCCCTAATCTCTCGTATCTCATCTTTGTGGTTTTCCAGCGAAATATAAGTTGGCGGCAAAAAATTTTACTGCAGTCAGCCTCAAATGCTGGTTCTCTAAATTTCCTCAGTAGCGATTCATGAGAAGAATGCCTCCTTTCCTCTAGCGACTCCCACTCGAGTTCCTGAAGCATTTCCGTAACACTCGTGTGATGATAAAACCTACCAGAAACAAATCTAGCAGCTCGCCTCTGAATTGCTTCTATGTCCTCCCTCAATCCGACCTGATAGAAATCCCAAACGCTCGAGCAGTACTCAAGAATAGGTCGTATTAGTGTTTTATAAGCTGTCTCCTTTACAAATGGACCACATCTTCCCAAAATTCTACCAATGAAACGAAGACAAGTATCCGATGAACCGAAAACGACTATCCGCCTTCCCCACAACTGCCATCACATGCTTGTCCCACTTCATATCGCTCTGCGATGTTACGCCCAAATATTTAATCGACGTTATTGTGCCAAGCGCTACGCTCCTAATGGAGTATTAAAACTGTAGGGGGTCCTTAGGCCCTTACATAAGTTTGCGCTCGGCACAGGTCGATAGGGCAAACAATCGATAGTGTCGGGTTGCGAGAACGAGTGTAGAGTTGAGTCATTTCCCAGGTTGCGGGCCGTCCCGTGTGGAGGCCTGTCGATGTAATGTAAGTGTACCGACAAAGGGAGAGGCCATCGCCGCGGTTTAACCCCTTTGTGTTAGAATAATACGGGAAAGTGAAGAAGTATAATTACTAGAGTGATCAGTGATATTTCTGTGCCGATGTTTTTGGTTTCGCGTCTACCGCGCCGGCATCATTTGGATTGCAGTGTTGGATTGCAGTGATTGAATTTGCGTGTGACAATAATGAATAACAAATAGGCCTGTGCTGAGATTAGCCATAATTAATTATGTATGACGTAGGCAGTGTCTGTCTCCTTTTTCTTGTGTTTTAGAGACGAATATAGGTTCTTCATTAATGAAGCTGTGTTGGCGTTCTTCTTGCCACCAGACATTTCATTATTACAGCATTTGAGAAGGACAAAATGGAATGTAACAACTCCGTAGCAGTCAAATCCGATTGCCAGCCCCATTAGGTACACGGTCACATTAATTAATATTTATTTGGGCTGCTATCAAATCCCGATCGAGCGGGATACATAAATCGGAGGTGTTACAAAACATTACGGGATTCTTTTTCCTATTCATCTGCAGTAGTTTACATTTATCTATATTTAGAGTTAGCTGCCATTATTTCCACCAATCACAAATCCTGTCCAAGTCATCTTGTATCCTCCTACAGTCACTGAACGACGACACCTTCCCGTACACCACAGCATCATCAGCAAACAGCCGCACATTGCTATCCACCCTATCCAAAAGATCATTTAGGTAGATAGAAAACAACAGCGGACCTACCACACTTCCCTGGGGCACTCCAGATAATACACTCACCTACGATGAACACTCTGCTGGCTGTTTGAATTTAGACCAGTTTCATAGAACCACCAGGTTTTCATAAAAGTTTAAAACATAACTACTAAGTGTAGAGGGCATCTCTGTTAAAGTAGTTTGAAAGTAAATCCTTTGTGCTACTACGGAATGCTTTTAAAATATCGAGAAACACAGCGCGAAGACTGTCTTTTGTCAGGCTGTGCAGACGTGTTCAACGAACACCACGGACAGCCACCGCTTTGTAGTTTCTGTTACCCTTCAAAGTAACCGTGGCGGCACAGAGGAGCCAGCCCAGCAGCCGACAGGGTCGTTTTAATATGGGCGTGCGAACTGCACGCCACCTGGCGATCAAGAGACTGCCGCCGTAGGAGGGCTGCTGAATAATGCAGGCCCGCAAAGTGGCAGAGCGGCCGCGGGGGTCCGCGCCTCTCGCTGCAGCCCGCGGCCGCGGCGCGGCTCCGTCTACACGGCGTGTTTCTTCGTCTACCACCACGTCTAAGCACTGACTTGACTTCTCCAGTTAGAACACGCCGCACACTTAGCAGTCACGAATAAATGTTCAAGGATTATTAACCACACATTTATTTTCGCGTAAAATACAACATATGAGGTGCGACAATAAAGTAATGAGACTGATTTTCTTGGCAAAATGTGGCGACCCTGCAGGCTTGCATAGGCACTACATCTTTGACCTCGGTCTATAAGCTGCCTCTAGTCCAAGCGGCACATCGATGCAACTGCTCAGCTGTGAGCTGTGCTGTAACAAGTTAACACGTGTTTGTGTCTCTCGTCATGGAAATGGAACCGCATAATATTCCGCAGCGGTATGCCCTTTCTTTTTGCGTTAAATTGGGAGAAACGCGACGGTAGCTTACGGTAAGCTCCAGAAGGCTAGCGAGGTGCCGGGGCTAGCAATGTATTTAGCACTAAATTCTTCTCGAATCTTCATATGGAAATGATACTCTAAGCGCCCCCTTTTCTAACTCCGTCTTTTGCTATTGCACATGGATTAAGAATAAACGCGAACTGACTGTAATCGACCCTGCAAGTGGAGTAGACAAGAGTTTGGCACCTGCAATAATTTAATTCGATAGAAATTAATTAGATAAAGGAAAGTTTCATTAACGTAGTGAGAAATGAAAGGGTTGCTCTACCGATTAACAGAATGAAAGTTCTGTCCAAAATAACAATTTGATTTATTATAACTAAATGCAAACTAATAAAACAAAAGTCATGAAACATTTACAATACATCAAATTGGATACTCAAATAAATGCTGTGAAGGTGAAGTTGTCCATAAACTAGATTATGACATTTATGACGAAGTGGTGTGTGGAGCCAATTCCTTGCAACTCAAATCTTAAGAGAAACACCCAGCCAACCCAACATTAATTGCTGCAACAGTAGTGATAACTCAGACAATGAACACCAAAGACAGAACAAAGAAAAGACGAACAGGCGCGATCTGCTGTGCTCTGACTATCACCTAGCAAAATTCCCTGATCTGCCGGTGCTGCGGACGTACATTACCAAGCTGTCTTCTTAGCTGCAAGGACACGATCTGGCATACCGAAGGTGATGGCTGGTTGCTTCAACGTCCCGTCGTGGTGATGAGAATGTCGTGATTATAGCCCGAAACAAATTCTCCTGGTCTGCTTGTTTCAGACTAAAGACTTCCTAGCAACACAAATACGCTTCTGAGGGAGACGAAGAAGGCTCTCTACACAATCACTGACGGTACAGTGAGTGATTTTAAGAAGAGAAGTCACACAGCAACTCCGGTACAGTCAACTTTAGCCAAAACTGCTCAAGATGGACAACATAGGCCACTTGTATGCAGAACGCTCAATTGCCAACTGTACTCGGAAAGTTAGTTGAAGTCGAAACTTCAGCATCTTCGTCAAACAGTTACAATTAAATGAAAGTATATTAGACAGCCAATGGAAGGCAGGATGTCCAGAGCAGCGACAGCTCAGTCTTGTAACCTACTCCAACCGAAAGCCGAGAGCCGGCCTTCCCAAGAGCACCCGTACAAGCCGACCACAGAACATCGCCGCCCCCACGACAGTGGTCATGGTTAAACATTCCAATCAGCAACTCGAAAAGTGGCGGAAAATTTCCCTCTATTGCCGACGCTGTACTATTCCACCAATGGATTTTGCAGAAAACGCGGGAATTTGCCCGCCAAGACTGCCTGGGAACACAAGTCATTCCCACGCCTCGCTGGTAGCCCGCCAGAAAGTGTTTTCACTAAGTTTCTGCGAAGTAACGGAATCTCTAGCCCAGCCGCTCCGTCAGGCCCCTGTGAGCGTGTCGCCGCCGCTCTGGAAAGCATTCACTCGACTCCCTCACACCCGTCGGCTTAACCCTTTGAAGATCAGCAGTACCCGCCTGTCACCGAACCACCCAGGTGAAGAGAGATGCTGCGTGGCAAGTCCGCGTGTGAATGAATAGCGACTTTTCACCGCATGCAATTAGAGAGGAAAATCGAATTACTCAGAGTAAAATAGAAATATGAGAGGTGGCTCATGCCACCTCTAAGGCTTTTGGAGACAAAGTTATGTCAAGCGCTCAAGTTTTTCATTGTCATAAAATGTTTAGTGAAGGCAGAACAAATATTGAAGATGAAGACCGCAGTGGACGACCATCAACCTCACTGACGGATGTCAACTTGGCCAGGATGCGTGAACTTGTACGATCTCATCGAAGATTATCCGTGAAAATGATTGCAGAAGAACTGAACATCAATCGAGAAACAGTTCGTCTAATAATAACTGAAGATCTTGGCATGAGAAAGATTTGTGCAAAAATGGTCTCCAAAAATCTCACACCACAACAGCGAGAAAAACAGAAAAATGTAGCAGCCGATCTGTTAGAGCAAACGGAAATCAATGCAGAATTGTTGATCCGTGTTATCACTGGTGATGAATCTTGGTTTTTTCAGTATGTTCCAGAGCCAAAGTTCGCAATGGTGCTCATAGGGATCACCCAGACCAAAAAAAACTCGCATGTCGAAGTCAAAATTGAAATGTATGCTTGTGTGCTTCTTTGATTCAAAGGGAGTTGTTCATAATGAGTGGGTGCCTCCTGGACAAACAGTTAACCAATATCATTGCAAAGAAATGTTAGAAAGACTTCGCAAGAGAGTTCGTGTCCGTGCCAACATTGCTGATAATTGGATTCTGCAACACGATAATGCGCCATCTTATAGTGCTCCAGTACAGCAATTTTTAACCTCAAAACCAATTTCAGTACTACCACAGCCACCTTCTTCACCCGATATCACACCAAGCGACTTTTTTCTATTTCCAAGAGTCAAAACAGCGGTCAAGGGACACCATTTTCTAACTATACAAGATGTCCAAAACGCTGTGACAAGGGTCTTGGAGGATATTACAGAAGATGAGTTCCAGAAATATTACCATCAATGGCAGACGCGCTGGAAGACGTGTGTGCAATCAGAAGGGAACTACTTTGAAGGAGACAACACTAAACTTGACTAATACAGTAAGTAACACTTTTTTCACATCAGTCTCATTACTTTATTGTCGCACCTCGTATACAGAAAGCATAAAAACACAGTGGAACGAAGCAAGATTACAAATGTTTTATCCACATAGTAATCCTACATTCTTTATGCATTTTTGCCAACGAACGAGAACCTGTATACTGAAGTCATTAATACCACTAGTTATTGCCTTATAGCTTTGATGAAAGGGTCTGATAAGGAGATCTTACACACTTATCGCCTTCGTCTCTCTCTATACTTATAATGTCATAAAGATACTGCACGGAACAGTATTACACAGCTCTCAAAGACAATGGAGCGCTGTTAAGCAATAGTATTTCGATATTGTTCAGCGAATGGCCTGATGATAAGCGTGTGCTATCGTAATCACACTGGCGCTGGTTCGAGTCTCGATAGAGATGGATATTATAAACTTTCGTTTGACGTCTGTACCTATTATTAATTTAAGTATTAATTGTCAATTATTGACATGAATAATAATCTCTATTCTAAATAAGATTTTCTGTTTTAATTATTAATGGTATGAAAATGGTATTAGTCATACTAGATTAAATATTATTAGCAAACTAATATTTTTAATTTTAAGATCATGTCTGTATTTTTGCAATCACAAGGAATAAACAGGTATTTCATTTTATATGTCATCCTTCCCATTTCCTTAAGGAACTGCAGTTCGTTGTGAATACTCTGATTTTCTAATGATTAGTAATTAAAAATGAAAATACTATTTTGATAAAAACGTACGTCAGTACTAGTTACTTATCATTTTAATTTCATAATATATATTAAATTCAGTTAAAAGAATAAAGGATCTGCTATTCTCAAGATTCGACCGAGCGATTTCCTGATCAGAATGAACCCAGACAGCTGTAGGTGGTTAACTTAATTGGAAAGAAATGTTTTCTACCAACACACGGAAAATTTTGGTTCTTGTTTGATCGTTCACATGAGTCAACGGTTTAGAAGACATTGCTTGTGAGTAAAGAAAGCTATCTTTTCCGAATCCGTCATAAATCTTCGAGCGAAGTCTCTTGTACATACATCATAATATCTGAGCTTAGAATATGTTCTAGCATCCTGTAACAGACGCACTTCAGCGTTATTGGTATGTAATTGAGTGTATCTGTCCTTTTACTAGTAGCTGCACAAGAGATCACCATTAAATACGAGCTATGGAAAGGACTAGTTCCGCAGCAAATTAAGTGTAAAATGCCCCTTGCTTTGTCTTTGGTCTGAAAGATGGCCTGCTACAATGAATAAATCTTTCACTTCTGCTGTTCTTGTTGTGGTCTTCATTACGAAGACTGGTTCGATGCATTTCTCCACGATGGTCTCTCCTGTGTAACTATCTTCAACTCTGCGCAAGTAATGGAGCTTATGTCCATCGCAATCTGCTTACAACACAGTATTAAATACCACACATCCCTCCATTCCTTGATGCCTCAGGATTTCCCTTGTCGGCCAGTGCCTCCCTCTAGTCACGTTGTGGCATAAATTTATTTTTCCCCAGTTAGATTCGGTACCTCCTCATTAGTTACTCGATATACCTGTCTAATCTACAGCATTATTCAGTAGCACCAAATTTTAAAAGCGTCTAGTCTGTTGATTGACCTGTTTATTGTCCACATTTCGCTTACCGTGCTAGATTACAAATAACTTCAGCAAAGATCATCTAAAATTTATATTTATATTCTATATTAACTGGTTTGATTTTCCTAAACCTTTTTATTGCTCCTGACCGCCTGCTTCGATCGTCAGGTATTCTTTGTCCAAATAGCAAAACTCACCTATTATGTTCAATATCCCAATTCCCTCAGCATTCTGATTTAACTCAAATACATCCCATTTTATCCTTGTTTTTATTTTTTTAGTATTCTTCTTGTAACACCTTTTCAGTACTATCTATTCCATTCAACACAAGTCTCCTGTCCTTTCTCGTCTCTGACATAATTACCATTCCACCAGAAAGACCTCAAAGATTGTCTATCTTCTCTCTGAATTTTAATTCCTTTTCCCAATTTCTCCTTGGCTACCTTTACTGCTTTACTCATTGTAACTCTAATGGAAGAACGTCGGGGATAGTCTGAGCACTGTCTGACTTCCTTGTCAACTACTATATCTCTTTCGTATCCTTTAACTTTGCAGTACGTTTCTGTGCAAGTTGTACATAACTTTTCACTCCCTGTATTTTACCACTCCTACCTTCATAATTTCACACAGTGTATTCCAGTCATGACTGTCAAAAGCTTTCCATAAATCTTCAAATGCTATGAACGTAGCTTAGCTTTTATTCAGTTTACATTCAAAGACAGAATGTACTGTCAGTACGGAATTGTGTCTTCCTACATTCCTTTGGGGTACAAACTGATCTTCCATAAAACTGTATTCTGAGAGAATTTCCATTCCACTATTGCGTAATTCTCAATTCCTAATGTAAGGAAACCGATGTATTATTTCCTGCTACTCTAACATGAATTTCAGTTTGTTTATCCTCAGGATGCATCATATACAAACAAGAAACAGATTTTATTCATTGGTTAAAATTTTAATAGTATTCATCGTAGTATGAAATATAGCTTGTGATTACCGGTTTCGGTTTTATTGCGATCAAGACTATTAAAAATTTAGCAAATACAGATAACTGTATCTGCTTCAGCCGACAGTGTCAGATGTTGTAAGCGATGTGCCTCGTCGTGCCAGTGGAGATACGTACAAACTGTTTAAGATTAGGTAGGAACTGGGAAAACACATACTAAAATTGCCTTCAACACAAATACAGTATGCATTGAACTGGGCATTACCAAAATGTATACTAAGTCAAGGCTGTTAATTCATCTTTATTAACATAGGCAGTGAGAGCTACAGGCGAATTGCTGTGGTTAAAAATACAGATACGTGAATTATATAAAATTAAAGACTCAGCTTAAAAGAGAAGCTTCATGAATGCGGTTGCAACTTAGAAACGTTCCGCCTCACCCCCAACTCAACCACGTACAATACTGCAAGATATTCGAGGGTGTGTGGCAAAGCTTGTAGAAACCGTTTATAAGCGACTCGAAAGAAAGATGTCTAATTAGCACAGGTAGTGTACGACAAGATTTCAAAAAGAAGCCCTGAAGGTAGGTAAGTTTTATGACAGCCAATCTCATTCAAATTGCGTTAACTATCAAGGAAACATCTATGTTAGATAAACTTCAGCAATGTAGTGTTCGTCCTGAGCTCCCCCGAAATAAAATTGAAGAACTTATTGCCGAAACCAATAATCAGCAAGTTGTAATAGCACATATTGCTGTATCTCTGACACCCAACGATGTCAGGTCTTATATAATTCCGATCATTAATCTTTTAATGTCTCCTTGCAGTCCAGAAGATATTAAACCGTTTGATAACCTAAAAATAACCGGACAAGTGCTAGTAGGACTCGCTCTTTGAGAGTTCTGTACAAATTTAATCATATATATATATATATATATATATATATATATATATATATATATATATATACAGTTTATCTACAGGTTTTGATGAGTGAGTTTGCAAGTACCAAACTATATGACGTAAATGGGCGTATCTCTTGATTGATTTAGAGGCTTAAATTTTGTACACTCCTAAGGGTCATTAGACATCAGTATTTGACATAAATGTCAACTTCGTAATTGTACCTGTCCCTGTCAAAAATGTTTGTTAGGAGTCGGTCAGACAGATTGACAATGAAGTCATCCCATAAGGCAGTGACGTCAAACTGCATGTATTCGAATCAAGATATCCCGCCCTCCACACAACACTATGCATCTAGCAACTAAGAGCATAATACAAAAACGCCACAAAAGCTAAGAGATTCTTAAAAGCGCCTTTTTCTTCCTTAGTAACAAACAAAAATACAGAAACAGTAATATTTTAACATGTGCCTTAACTATGATCGATCAGTGAGCTCAGTAAGGTTAGCCTCTTACGTCAGGGGCTGAGTGGTACAAAGCGCATCATATTTTACTGCTTGTCTTTCAGCGTATGAACGAACGAGGTGGCAGAGTGGTTAGCTCACTGGACACGCATTCGGGAGGCTGACGGTTCAATCCCGCGTCCGGCCATCCTGATTTAGGTTTTCCGTCATTTCCCTGAATTTCTCCAGGCAAATGCCGGGATGGTTCCTTTGAAAGGGCACGGCCGACTTCCTTCCCCGTCCTTCACTAATCTGATGACACCGGTGACCTCTGTCTGGTCTCCTCGCCCGAAACAACCCAACCCAACCCAACCCAACCCAACCCAACCCAACCCAACCCCCTTCCAGCGGGGACACCTCACGAGCGTACGCAGGCAGCTAGCACAGATGAGCTTCTATGGTATAAATATCAAATGGAAGTGACAGGAGTTCAAGAATGCACATTTAAGGCAATGGGTGAAATAAAAATGACATTCAAAACGTTTAGTAAACACTTTTGATAGTGTCTCGTATTGCAATTAATGTTATTGCTTGATATAAGATACTAATTTACATATTTTACCAGTTAAATAGTTACATCGGTAGGGGAAGACGTGATTACGTGGCCAAGGTGGGAATAATGAGTGCTGCATATTTTTTGAACACCGTTGCTGTCAGTCAAGAAGTTGTCAGACTAGTTTTAATTGTTTCCTCCCTTAGATGGGGAGTAATAACTTGTTAAAGATGACTCCTTAGGGAACGTATTTTGGCTTACAAACGTAGTTCCTCTGGATCACAAATGCCGACATGGCGTCCGGTCGGGTTAAGTGGAAACACTAATCACCGGGAAAAGTGGCCAAATGTTCACCCCAATGAGAGTTACTTCCAGAATCATACAACATATGAAAGTAACTTCTAGACCCTTTTACATGAAAAGCTATCATCCGCTATTCTATCCCTTTGTGACAATTTTGATTTAATAAAGTTGTTGTTTTGTGGTCTTCAGTCCTGAAACTGGGTTGATGCAGCTGTCCATGCTACTCTATCCTGTGCAAGCTTCTTCATCTCCCAGTACTTACTGCAACCTACATCCTTCTAAATCTGCTTAGTGTATTCATCTCGTGGTCTCCCTCTACGATTTTTACCCTCCACGCTGCCCTCCAATGCTAAATTTGTGAGCCCTTGATGCCTCAGAACATGTCCTACCAACCGGTCCCTTCTTCTTGTCAAGTTGTGCCACGAACTCCTCTTCTCCCCAATTCTTAATAAAGTTATATAATTTAAAACCGCCTCTGTCCTCAGCGACTTCATACAAAAGTCCTATTGCATACGGTCTGCTGCAGCCGCCTGGTATTCTTGCAGATACTAGTGCGTGAAAATGCGTGGAGAATGTGGCCGCAAATCAGAAAAACAAACATGGAATCCTGTTGCGATGGCACTGGCTACAGTATCCGCTAAAGTATGGCAAATTGGTCACTGTGTAAGGGTTCAGAAAAATGTATGCAGTTCCAATATAGCATTTTCTCCATTACGTAAAAATATTAGATATTATACCTTATAAATGTGTTTTATCTTCGTTACACGCTGTGTGGTTCTTTAGTGGATACGTGAGCGACAAACAGACGCCGTTCATTAGCAGAGGATTCAGATATTAATTTATTCTACATCTAATATGAAATAGTAAAAATTTTTTTGCTGAAGATTGCAGCGTCAGTTGCTAACAGTAGATTTGAATATAGAAATATATACAGATACAAAAGATTTATAAAACTGTCACTCTACAGCACAATATCTATGTAGAAGGTGTCGAACCCTGACCACAACGAAAGCATGTTGATGTTATTCAGCTGGCAAACACACACAAAAGGAGTCAATACATGGATATTCGAACGTAAGTACATGCGCCACAGGAGCTCCGGAAAAGGGGATGCTTGTACTCGTATTTGATTGGCAGCGGCGCCATCGTTAGGACAGTGCCCTCGTGGCGGCTGTAGGAAACGCGGAGGCGCAATTGGCGGCTTGCGTGTTTTAAATTGCAGCTAATATGTAGATTCAAAATTTGTCAGTTGAAAGGTTCAATCTGCAGTATCGATAGCTGCGATACTGTGCCTGCCACGAGAAGAAACGCAGGTTCGCTTCAAAGTTACTGCTGGCCGCCACGAGAGCGCCCCGCCACGCGGCAGCCAATAGAAGAAGAGCACCGAGTCTTCCTGCAGAGAAGACGACGAGCCATACAGCGGACGTACACCAGCTAGCCAGCGGAGAAGAACAGATTATCTATGAATATTATATACTGTACTTTGCTTCGCTCAACATATCAGAAGTTATGTAATCTGTCTATTTCTCTTAATACAAGTTATTCCTAACTGTTTACTTTGTGTTGCACATCCTCACATCCTGGAAAACTTCCTCGAATTGAACCAACACTTTTGCTCTGCTTATCCACTAAGGATACAGCACTATCAATTACCGTGGTTTGGTTCTACCAGTCAGTCATGGTTCCGTGAAAACTGAATTTCTCTCCTTCCTTCAACCCTTTCTATGTGACCCTAGTAGCCACCCTACAGTCTCAATATTGGCTCTTAACCCTTTCATACCAGAATTTTTTCTGCAGGAACAAAAATCTTTCTTCACATGGTAATGCTCTTAGGTGACTTTTTTTATTGATTTTAGATGCACAATTTATGCAAAAATAAGTACTCTTCCTGAATGAGATTTTCACTCTGCAGCGGAGTGTGCGCTGATATGAAACTTCCTGGCCGATTAAAACTGTGTGTTAGACCGAGACTCGAACTCGGGTCCCGAGTTCGAATCTCGGTCGGGCACACAGTTTTAATCGGCCAGGAAGTTTCATAAGTACTCTTTTTCGAAACATACTTCGTACACTTCGCATATTTTATGGACTAAAATAACTAAATATGAAGTATTCTCTATTGTAATAAATAGTAAAAAGACCATTCAGTAACTTCAATGCAAAATAACAATATTCAGTTATACAGTGGAATATAGTGAACCAACTACATCCACGTATTCTCTGGTCACGAGCTGCTGCACACTACTACATTGACTTGCTGATATTTCCATAGTGATGCCCAACAGTTGGCATCAGCTGCAAAGGATGAATACACTGAACATTCACAAATGTTTATCTCAGATTGGGAAAAATGCTTCTGTTGCAACCAATACAAAGTCAAAGTCAATGTACACGATTGCAGCCAGAGGGTCTGAGAAGGTTAAACAAAACTGTTGTGTACATAGTTCCGCGTAGTCAGCGCGTACACAACTTTCTCACTAGAGCGCGCCCCGTTAATCACAACAGCGCAGGCGCAGCGCTCGTCCATCTCCGCACTACGAGATGGCGCTGTCTTAGAGACCGACCAAATTCTGCCTCTGCCGATGCGCGTATTAATATGTCACGTAGCCAATGAGATTGCTGCTAACATGGAACCTTTTCTCCTCGCGGATCACACTCGCGCAATGATACCTGAACGCTCGAGGTATTATAACGAGTGTACAGCCCTCCGATTAGTCGGTCTGTATTAGTCTGCATTAGTCTGTACCAATCTATAGTCAAGTTTCAGTCTATGGCTAATAAGATTATCATATTCCTGTACATAGCCGTGAAGAGAAATGTATAGACACTTTGTCAAGTATCAGAGATATGTGAGAATAAGATTAATGTACCAAGACCAAAAGGAACTTCAGATTGTCATTTGTAAACAGCATCCAGAATCAAGTTACGTAATATCTATGCTTTTTATTATTTTAATAAATGTGTGTGAAAATTAACCAAGTTCTGTTTAAAGTTGGTCACTGTCAATCAGCTACTCTAAGCGTGCAAGTGGCATTTCTATCGTCTGACCTAACGGCGGAAGATAAACACGCCACGATACGACCAGGAGACATATTGCTGACACTCGCTTACTTCGTTAGAGCGACAAGTGAAATAATCTGATGGTGTGTGTACCGAAGGTCTTACAGTACGCACACCACAATAACAGTTTGACGAACATTGCTTTAAGGGGTCTGTTTTTAGCGATACGGAACCGCGCTTGTTCCCGTTGAACTATTTCTCTTCCTAAATCCCCACCCCACTTCCTCCGTTGCTCCTTCGACGTAACAACAGCACTGGCGATAAGCTTCAGCCGTGCCTCTCGGCGGGCGCTGTATAACCGAGCTTAATCCCAGCGGGCCCGAAGAACTTGCGGGCCAACACTGCACCACGGCAGCGCCTGCGCCCTGTTGCCGGCGAGCACACAGCACCGCACGGCACAGAGCAGGGCCGCCGGGCGGTATCTTTTATCCGGCGCGCAGGCATTGTTTCTGGGGAGTGGCGCCGCAGCAGGGCAGCGCAGGCAGCGGCTATCAGCGGCCGGCCGGCGCCTTTGTCAGCCGCCATTGTGGCTTATTGCGGGCCCGGAATCGACACTGCCCGATAGTGGCCGGCCGCGTCTCCCGGGCCGGCCTTCCTGATTCCCGCATTCTGCGCCGCACAATGGCGGCCGTGTCGCCAGGTCCCCCACGGCAGCCTCGCCGCGCCGCTGCCTTCCTGCCGGCTTCCACCGGCCCCACACACGTCGCTTGTCTTCATTGCGCGCCCCTCTCCACCAGGACGCACGATTATTCTCCTGCGCTGGACACAGCGCCAGTTTCAGCTCCGTTCCTCGCCGGAAGTCACTTACAGCCCAGTCAACAGAGACCAAAGGCAAAATGCGAGGGGCGTTCAATGAGTACCGCAACAAATTCTTACTCTCGACCAATTTCTCATGAAAAAAACCAGAATTTTTTTTTAACGCATCGTGAGGTACTCCCGCTTCAGCTCCTATAGTTTCATGGCCGATAGATTTTCTTTAACGGTAGGCCAGAGCATTGTGTATATTAATAACACTATTGACCATTAAAATTGCTACACCACGAAGATAACGTGCTAAAGCAACACCGACTCAAAGGAAAGCTACGGCGCTTGTCCGTGACGTCACGTCAGCTAGACACGGTGAACGCCAGGTCTGTTGCAGGCATACTCATAATGGTATCATCTTTGGCTATTGTTGGACTTAGAATTTTTCTCCGTCTATTATTTTACTTGTCTGTTTGTTGCTGGAAAACTCACTTCCGGCAATGTTATTCTTATGTAGATTACGGCGCTGATAAGCCATCACTCCAGAAAACTAACTTCCGGCTTTTAATGAGCTCCGATAAGGACTTCCTGTATAGCTTTATATATTGTCCTTAAGTTAGCTCTTAAAAAATTATTTTCTGGTTGGGGTAAGTTTCGATAGCAAAATGGACCAAGTAAATATAGTTACTTGAATGTAAAATTTCCGAAGCTTGCGATGGGGCAAAGCATCTTCTCATATTGATCTACGTTTGTTTGGACAGGATTCAGTAATACAGATGATCTTCATTTGTAACTTTACGATAGTAAGACAATCTTTCTTCTAAATAAAACTGCAGAATCCAAAACAATACCAAACAGTTTGTCCAAAAATAAGAGATATATAGTGATGAGCACGCCCAGGCGTTTCGACCTGCAACAGACATGGCGTTCGCCGTGCCTAGCTGACGTGACGTCACCAACAAGCGCCGAGGCCTTCCTTTGAGTCGGTGTTGGCTAAAGACGCGAAATTTAACCGACAGGAAGGAGATGCTGTGATATGCAAATGATTAGCTTTTCAGAGCATTGACACAAGGTTGGCGCCGGTGACGACACCTACAACGTGCTGCCATGAGGAACGTTTCCAACCGATTTCTCATACGCAAACAGCAGTTGACCGGCGTTGCCTGGTGAAACGTTGTTGTGATACCTCGTGTAAGGGGGAGAAATGCGTACCATCACGTTTCCGACTTTGATAAAGGTCGGATTGTAGCCTATCGCGATTGCGGTTTATCGTATCGCGACATTGCTACTCGCGTTGGTCGAGATCCAACGACTGTTAGCAAAATATGGAATCGCTGGGTTCAGGAGGGTAATACGGAACGCCGTGTTCGATCCCAACGGCGTCGTATCACTAGCAGTCGAGATGACAGGCATCTTATTCGCATGGCTGTAAAGGATCGTGCTGCCACGTCTCGATCCCTGAGTCAACAGATGGGACGTTTGCAAGACAACAACCATTTGCACGAACAGTTCGACGACGTTTGCAGCAGCGTGGACTATCAGCTCGGAGACCATGGCTGTGGTTACCCCTGACGCTGCATCACAGACAGGAGCGCCTGCGATGGTGTACTCGACAACGTACCTGGGTGCACGAATGGCAAAACGTCCTTTTTTCGTATAACTTCAGGTTCTGTCTACAGCATCATGATGGTCGCATCCGTGTTTGGCGACATCGCGGTGAACGCACGTTGGAAGCGTGTATTCGTCATCGCCATACTGGCGTATCACCCGGCGTGATGGTATGGGGTGCCATTGGTTACACGTCTCGGTCACCTCTTGTTCGCACTGACGGCACTTTGAACAGTGGAAATTTACATTTCAGTGTTACTACCCGTGGCTCTACCCTTCATTCGATCTCTGCGAAACCCTACATTTTAGCAGGATAATGCACGACCGCATGTTGCAAGTGCTGTACGGGCCACACTGGATACGGAAAATGTTCGACTACTGCCCTGGCCAGCACATTCTCCAGATCTCTCACCAATTGAAAACATCTGGTCAATGGTGGCCGAGCAACTGGCTCCTCGCAATAGGTCAGTCACTACTCTTGATGAACTGTAGTATCGTGTTGAAACTGCATGGGCAGCTGTACCTCTACACGCCATCCAAGCTCCGTTTGACACAAGGCCCAGGCGTGTCAACGCCGCTATTACGATCAGGGATGGTTGTTCTGAGTATTGATTTCTCAGGATCTATGCACCCAAATTGCGCGAAAATGTAATCACATGTCAGTTCTAGTATAGTATATTTGTCCAAGGAATACCCGTTTATCATCTGCATTTCTTCTTGGTGTAACTATTTTAATGGCTATTAGTGTAGGCTGCACAATACATTGTACTTAGCCATATTTGTAATTTTTCTTTTAAGAATGGTCAGTTTCCTGAACGATTAAGGTACTCAGTGGTAAAGCTGCTTTATAAAAAGGGAGAAAAAACGATAATGTATACAAGTTTAGAAATAATTCTATGCCATCAGAGTTTGTTAAAGTTATGAAAAGGCTGTGTATGCAATCATAATTGATCATTTTGTATCTCATAATTTGTTATCAAATGTTCAGTTCAGTTTTAGAACTTGTTTAACAACTGAAAATGCTGCATTCTCTTTTCTCTGTGAGGTGCTGGATGGCTTAAACAAAGGGTTTCAAACTCTAGACATGTATTTTGATTTAACTAAGGCATTTGATTGTGTTGACCACAAAATATTGCTCCAGAAGTTGTACCATTATGGAATACGGGGCGTAACTTACAACTCGTTCACCTCTTACTTTAGCAAAAGCCAGCTGCGGTGGCCGAACGGTTCTAAGCGAGCGCTTCAGTCCAAAACCGCGCGACTGCTACGGTCGCAGGTTCGCATTCTGCCTTGGGCATGGATGTGTGTAATGTGCTTAGGTTAGTTCGGTTTAGGTAGTTGTAGGTTCTAGGGGACTGATGACCTCAGATGTTAAGACCCATAGTGCTCAGATCCATTTGAACCAGCCTTTAGCAAAAGACAGCAAAATGTTGTTATTCATAGGAGTGAGATTGACTATGATTTGGGGTCTGAGTGGGATACGGTCAAATGGGTGCTGTCCCAGTGACAGTGTTGGGGTCAATGCTGTTCCTCATTAAAATAAATGATATGCCCTCTAGTATTACGGGTAACTAAAATATTTCTGTAGGTTGATGACACTAGCTTGTTAGTAAAAGATGTGTGTGCAACATTGGCTCTGTTTCAAACAGTTCAGTTCATGACGTAAGTTCACAGCTTGTAGAAAATAAATTAAAGCTAAATCACAGTACGACTCAGTGTTTATAGTTTCTAACATACAATTCTACAAAACCTGACGTTTTAATTTCACAGAATGAGCATATGATTAGTGAAACTGAACAGTTCAGATTTCTAGGTTATCAGATAGATAGTAAACTGTCGTGCAAAGCCCACGTTCAAGATGCAGTTCAAATACTGAATGCTGATATTTTTACTGTTCGAACAGTATCTGAATTGCGACACGAAAGTTAGTTTACTTTGCTCATTTTCATTCGCTTATGTTGTATGGCACTGTATTTTGGGGTAACTAATCCCATTCAAAATGGATATTTTTGGCTCAGAAACGCAGCGTGGGCAATTAGGGCAATAAGTGACGCGAGTTCGCGAACCTCTTGTCGACCCCTGTTCACTAGTCTGGCCTTTTGGTATTGCCCCCCCCTCCCCCCTATCTCTCTCTCTCTCTCTCTCTCTCTCTCTCTCTCTCTCTCTCTCTCTCTCTCTCTCTCTCTCATATATATATATATATATATATATATATATATATATATATATATATATATACTTTACTGTCTTTTCTTGTTAATATCAGCTCGTTCCCAAAAATTAGCAGCTTTCCCTCAGTTAATACTCGGCAGAAATCCAATCAACATTTGGCTCACACTTCCGCAACTCTTGTGCAGAAAGGTGTGAAGGATACTGCTGCATTCATTTTCAATAAGCTACAACAAGAATTCAAAAATCTTAGCAGTAATCCACTAGCATTCAAATCTAAACTGAAGAGTTTCCTGAGGTGTCACTCCTCCTATTCAGTTGAGGAGTTCCTTGTAAAATTGAGCTGATTCTTATGTTATATTGTTCATTCCGTTTACTTAAACTTATGGCTTGACCTTTTTTGGCTTCATAAACATTTTACTTTATCTGTTATTGCTTTCGGGTTGTAATTTCATGTACTGACACGTTCCAGGACCTTGGAGATTTGCTCCTCAATTTGGTTCTACGGAACTAGACGTGTAAATAAAATAAATAAATAAATCTGAGTCGTTGTACGAGGCGTCTGTCATTATCGCAACAAGGTCGCGCAAACAAGTCTGATCTGCGTGCTAGCTGTGCGACTCCTGTAATGTTGGAAAGTGCGGAAACTCTCATTCGAGATGATCGATGGATCACAAACACCTCGTTTCTCAACTGGACTTATATGTTGATAGTGCTGACACACTTGTCCACCAGTTGGGATACTCAAAGGTGTGGGCCCTCTGAGAAAAAAAAAATGTTCCTGACAGCAACTTAATAGAAAACCAAAGTAACAAGTGTTTTGAAGAAAGCGTGAAAGCCGTCTGATGAACTGTATCAGTTCGAAGTCGGTAACGGTACGTTTTGAATACAGTAACCTAAAACTAATTTGTCGCTGGATGTCCCTGTACGCCATCAATAACTTGACGAATTTTTCAACTGCAAAGAGTTGCTGTAAGTTGTCATAAACAACTTTAAAATACCTGTACATAATCTGAAGATCGAAAACAGTCGTCAATATACATTTATCGGCAGCTTAAACATGATATTTTTCTAATACGAGCTGCATGATACCATATGCATAAAATATTTTGATTAACGTTTGTATTTTATTCCCTGAGGAAAATGTAGTTTTCTGAACCTTTAGAGAAAGTCTTTCATATTAAAAATGTGAGTTATAAGAAGGTAGCAAGGATAAAAGTCTCTCTAAGCACTGTCCTCATCTGCTAGATAAGTAACTTGCATAGCAAGAGCACATCTGTAACCTGTAATCTCAGTCGCAGCCCTAGTAATCAGTCCGGTGACTGGTGGTTAAAGTCTGAGTTATCTTGCCCAGGCGAACGGTCCGACGAGCCAACACTTCTATTCTGCTGACTGATGGGCCTGGTATTTTACACTTCTATTCGTGTAGACGCCGTGTGCAGCTAACATGGCTCATCTTTACTACATTGTTATTAACTCGTTTCCTTGTCCGTCTGTCCGTTCGATACAAACTTTGTGATTAATTTTAAACTAAAATTCCGATGAGCTAGAGACGTGAAATTTTAAATATACCTCACAACTGGTTCACAGTGCTATATTAAGTAGCTTACTTGTCGGTCTTAGGGGCGAGGCTGTGGGTGAAAAAGTTTGGTAACGCCTGACGTCTTGGTTGCTGTACATGAAGGGCATGCTGTGTGGGTAGTATTGGAAGGCGTTTCGCGGGGGGGAGGGGGGGGCGAGGGCATACCTCTAGGGCTGAACAGATAGAAGCAGATAGAGTGAAGTTTCATGGGATATACATGAAGGGCTGAGCAGACGGAAAGGGAGGAGAAGATGGATAGTGAGAGGGGCAGCATCAGATCGACAGAAACAAGTGAGTTGAGGAAATTAACAGATAGAGATGGAAGAGATGGACAGAGACACAGGGAGCAGATTGACAGAGAGAAAGTAGAGAACGAGATGGACAGAGCGAGTGGAAGGAGAAGATGGACAGAGAGATGGGGGAGGTGCAAATATCTGGGGAGAGGGCAGGAACATAAGCCCTGACAGGGGGAAGATGCCAGGGACAAGAGAGAGGCAAAGA
This sequence comes from Schistocerca americana, assembly GCF_021461395.2. Lineage (NCBI taxonomy): Eukaryota > Metazoa > Arthropoda > Insecta > Orthoptera > Acrididae > Schistocerca > Schistocerca americana. The sequence continues at coordinate 124,099,592 of NC_060124.1, forward strand.
GTCTAAAATTAATTTAGCTTGCTTCTTTATCTTAGGAAAAATGCAGATAGATATTTCAGATATTATAAGGTGAAAAGTCACTGAAATAAACCTGAAAATTAACACATGTCTCTCTTTTAATCTCATCAATGTATCTAAAATCCACAGAAAAATTTAGTACACACGAGACTAAAACGCGTAAAATAATTGTTCAAATCAAAATAAATTTTTAATAAACCACATTTATAACACAGATTAAAAAGTATGAAATAATGCCCCCCTAGGCAATGCAGACTGCTAACTCTACGGTGATTTTGAGAGTGTCAATTGTTAATATCTGTGAAAAATACTTGTTACGTTTAAACTGAAAACATAGGGCGCATCCAATCCATTATTGATACATCAACAGTTCGCCTCCTTTTCTGTTATCTATTGCTTGTGTTCCAAATTTTTCTTTTTGAATCTCGCAAGTCTTTTTATAGCTACTAAAGATTCACAATCATATACTTTCAGGACTTTATGTGCGGCAGTTAAAAATCTTTAGTGGTTAGGTGAAACTGTTTTATACTTTTCATCTGATTTAATAATGTGCTATATTTAAAAAAATGATTTAAGTGGTTATATTAAGTTCAGACGACTTCGTCTTGTCTATACCTGTTTGGTTACATCTAAGATGGAACATTGAGGAATCCAATGAAATTGCGTTGTTGGTTACAGAACGTTGGCGTAATATTCTACTATATGTCTTCTAGCACTCTTTGCTATGAAGGTTAATTATGTTCGTTCCGATAGAGATTCTGTTCCATATTATAAAACGAGTCTGTCTTCACTTAAGCCATCAGTGGATGCAGGTCACGGTTCACATCATTTTCTCGTTTGTTTAATATCATTAGGAGGATTTGAATCTATACGTGGTTCTTTTCCTCTGTTTTTGGTAGTATGTGGAACTGTATTACCAAGTGTTCGATTACCATGTGTTCTATTACCAGGTGATCCCTTGTAGAATTTACCGTATATCATGTTACGCTTGTTTATTGAAAAGTAACCCGAAGTTATTTCAAAATTCGCTTCTGATGCTCATTTGCCATGTGCACACTTATCCTTTGTCTAAGTTCGTAGCTGATCCGTGCACAATTCACTGAGACCGTTCTATCTGCTATAATCATAAACCGCCATCCGCAAGCAAGGTATTTTATTTCTTTGCTTGCATATTACAGCGCATTTAAGGTAGGCATGAGCTGGCAAGAACGTCGAGACACTTAATTGCCTGCCTGTATATGTTAAGATGGCTGTCCTGATTGATACTCAAGGCGGGTAAATGTGAGGCCATACGAAGTACAGTCCGTATTTGTATCGCACGCGTTCTCTCTATCACGCTTTTAGACGTGTTAATCAATCGTCTTGGTCATATTTTTGCATTACTGAAAGACATGCACTGAGCGAGGTGGCGCATTGGCTAGAAAACGGGACTCACGATTCAAATCCCCGTACAGGTATCCTTATGTAGGTCTTCCGTGATATCCCTAAATCGCCCACGGCAAAAGCTGGGATATTTCCTTCGAAAAAAGGCAGAGCTGATTTCCTTCTCCTTTCTATCGCAATTCAACTTGTGCTCCGTCTCTAATGACCACGCTGTCGACGGAGTGTTACACTCTAACATATTTTCCTCCCATTTTAAACAAATGTGCAATATCCTCCTCATATTTTCCGTTGCGCCCTGCAAGTCCTGTCTACTAACGAATATTTTCAGTAGAATTCATACTGCACAGTTGTTCATTCACGAGTCAGAATTATGTTCAAGAAAGGGAATATTTTTTAGGTAAAAATAATGAAGTCAACCAGTTACCATGTCAAACCTAAAATTTTCGCGGCTGAAGTAATTTAAAAATGCAGAAACGTTGAGGTGGTTGTTTTACTACTTCAGATGATGTATTTAGTCCCTTTCCGGGTCAGTGCAACACACGGAAACAACACACAGAACGTTCATAGAAGCTTGTGAAACTGTCAGAAAAGACCTTCTTTGGGATGTTGCTCATCTTATGAGTCCCATTAGTTTGAACGTCGGTTATGTTTTTCAGGCGTTGAAACTTCATCCGAATTTGTCGTTTTGTGGTAGAATCGTAGTGATAACACCGTCTTGTCACCCGGGATGATTTTTCCGAGAACAGATTTGTCGGCGTTTTGCATTTCAGTCTGCCAGCAACAGGCGTAAAAGCATCTGTGTTATTTTCAGCAGTCAAGGTGGGCGAGATAAACTTTACACACACTTTTTTCTTCTCCATAACATTCTGTTGAGTGTCTTGAACACTTAATTTAGAGATATTGCACCACTGCAATCTGTAACACAACAAAACTGTCACATTACGGCTACACGTCCACTACTTAACCTGTCTGGTCAAATGCACATCTTTTAACACTTTCGAGACGGAGCTGAGTCTTACAGGCAGACGTTTCAACTAATTACTGCTTCACCACTGACCCTAATCGCACCAAACATTGAACATAGTATCCACATATACTACTGAACGTACCTGCAAAATTATATCATTATACAATACATAGTTCAGCAGATATGACGTGTAAGTCTAGGGAATAGTGATCGAGTGACACCTGGGCCCAACTCTGAAGTGGCAATCTACTATCGTAACCTGATTTCCCAGAAACTTCGATCAGTGGAAGAAGGGTCAAAACAAGCTATAAAGTGTCTCGGCTTATCCTTAGATACTTGCTCGTCTCTGAGAAAACGATTGTCAAAGTTTTCCTATGTGCCTTTTGATGAGTAAATAGTTCCAGCGAAGCGATGGCGCTAGAGCTAGAGTCGTGCTTTGACACTGTGGTGCCGCATACTCGAAAACCCGACTATTATTTTTACTTTTTTTCATTTTTCTACCCACATCCGTGTAAGATTACTACGATTTTCTACCAATATCTTCTGAAATAACATTGTAGTGTACACGGTAGTGATTCATTATCAATTGCAAGCACTATTTTTCCGCTAAATTATTGTTAAGGCATGAAATCTTCAGTTTTAACGACATATCCATACGAATGAATTTGCTTCTGGCAAACCTGTCTTTGCTCGATGCTCGTGGTGTATGGAATCTTTCTGTTTCGAATGTACGATCGGTATCATCCAAGAGAATCCACCAAATCTTCCTGAAGAGTAAACATGAAAACAAAATATAAGCACTAATATAAATATTGATCTATGAATAAAGCACAAGGAATAAGAGAATTTAAGACTGTAGCCCCAGAAAATACCAAACACACATATTTTATGTAATAAACGTATGAAATTTACTGTGAAACCCAGTTGCAAGTTTGCAGTTGATATAACGATCTTGCATCCCCTAACTTGATAAGAAAAAAATCGTGTGCGTTACCTTCTACAGACATGAGCAGGTAAAGGAAAACAAATAAGTAAATAAACGAAACCAGGAATCTTGTTTCGTACACGGAGTGCGAAAGTGAAAAGCCGGCATGTTAGCCAATAAGACACTATTTCGGCTGACATTATAGCGCGGTAAAAGGCCTCTACAGCAGAGGGTGTATTAAAGAGAATCATCCGATTTGGTACTTCTATAATTCTGAAACTAATAAACATATACAATGATTTTTGTTTTTTGATGAACGGGAAACTCAAAAGGTTTTTTTCATGCCTTTTCATAGGTGTTCAATACCCCTTCCCTGAGATGCATGGCGTATGTCAATGCAGTATTCAAATTGTTCCACACTGCAGCGAACATGTCTTGAGTTAACAGCTTCCACAGCTGCTGTTACGCGATGTCTCAGTTCATTCATTCATTGTTGGTAACGGAGGCATATAAACAGTCTTTTATAAACCCCACAAGAAATAATCATATTCAGTCAGCTGCGGTGACCTTGGAGGCCAGTAACATCTACAGACAAAGTAACCTCTGGCGTGCCACAGGGGAGTGTTATGGGACCATTGCTTTTCACAATATATATAAATGACTTAGTAGATAGTGTCGGAAGTTCCATGCGGCTTTTCGCGGATGATACTGTAGTATACAGAGAAGTTGCTGCATTAGAAAATTGTAGTGAAATACAGGAAGATCTGCAGCGGATAGGCACTTGGTGCAGGGAGTGGCAACTGACCCTTAACATAGACAAATGTAATGTATTGCGAATACATAGAAAGATGGATCCTTTATTGTGTGATTATATGATAGCGGAACAAACACTGGTAGCAGTTACTTCTGTAAAATATCTGGGAGTATGCGTACGGAACGATTTGAAGTGGAATGATCATATAAAACTAATTGTTGGTAAGGCGGGTACCAGGTTGAGATTCATTGGGAGAGTGCTTAGAAAATGTAGTCCATCAACAAAGGAGGTGGCTTACAAAACACTCGTTCGACCTATACTTGAGTATTGCTCATCAGTGTGGGATCCGTACCAGGTCGGGTTGACGGAGGAGATAGAGAAGATCCAAAGAAGAGCGGTGCGTTTCGTCACTGGGTTATTTGGTAACCGTGATAGCGTTACGGAGATGTTTAATAAACTCAAGTGGCAGACTCTGCAAGAGAGGCGCTCTGCATCGCGGTGTAGCTTGCTCGCCGGGTTTCGAGAGGGTGCGTTTCTGGATGAGGTATCGAATATATTGCTTCCCCCTACTTATACTTCCCGAGGAGATCACGAATGTAAAATTAGAGAGATTAGAGCGCGCACGGAGGCTTTCAGACAGTCGTTCTTCCCGCGAACCATACGCGACTGGAACAGGAAAGGGAGGTAATGACAGTGGCACGTAAAGTGCCCTCCGCCACACACCGTTGGGTGGCTTGCGGAGTATCAATGTAGATGTAGATGTAGATGTAATGTAAGGCTGAAGCATTTGGTCCAGTGCGACCGATCCATCGTTCGGTAATCCATTTATTTAAAAATTTCTGCACTTCCAGATGTCAGTGCGGCGGTGCCCACCCTGTTGGTAAATGAAGTCGTTCGAATCAGTCTCCATTTGCGGGAAAAGAAAGTTCTCAAGCATATCGAGATATGTGATTCCTATAACAGTGTTCTCGGCAAGGAAAAATGGACCATACCCCTTTTCCCGTGAAGCTGCACAAATCACATTAATTTTTGGAGAGCCCCCTCATGTTGTGCAACTGAATGTGGTTGTTCCGTATCCCATATTCTCACATTATTACGGTTCAGCTTTCCATTTAAAGGGAATGTTGCCTCGTCACTAAACACTAAGCATGCAAGAAAACTGTCAGCTTTCATCTTGCCAAGAACAAAGTTACAGACCTCCAGACGTTGTTGTTTGCCACCTTCGTGAAGAGCTTGCAGTAGCTGAATTTTGTATGGTTTCATGTGTAAACGTCGAAGCAACACATGCCAGACGGACATCTGGGGCATGTTGAGCTGTCGAGTTGCACGGCGAACGGATTTCTGCGCACTCCTTGTGAAACTTTGGTGGCCACTCGGAGACGTGGCGGCAATTTGCTTTTACACAAACTACCTGTTTCACGGAATTGTTCATGCCATCGTCTAGTGCTCTGTGCTGCAGGAGGGTCCACATCATACCTAGCACGAAAGTCACGCTGAACAGTTATTACTAACCCGCATTGCGCAAAACGTAGAACACAAAACACAAAACCATGTAACACTCGGCAGTTTGCTCTTTCCAACAGTGTGTTGTTCAAGCACGTATCTCAGATAATATAATAGTTATGATTTTTTTTTAAATCGGATGATTCTTTGTGTACACCCTGCACTTCGACAAATTTTGACTGTCGTTTTGACAGAAGCGGTCGAGAAACTACAGACAAACCAACGCACGCGTTCGATTATTTTGATTGTTCTTCCACTGAGCAAAGTCTATGGGATATCGGGTTATGGTGCTTGTTTTCTCCCCGTTTGTAGAGGTTTTTGACAATGGTTCGATTTTCCGTCCGTCGTGTAATTATGTACTGTGTTTGTTTAGACCACATGACACAACCATCAGTGAACATCCCGTATCGAGCACGTGGAGAAAAGGAGGATTTCGCACTCAACTGTCGGTGACAGTTAGGGACGGTACGGAGCAAACGTAATTTCAGCACCCGCGGAGACCGAAGGAGGAGTGCGCGGCGGGGACTGCAGGTAATTGCCATTCGGGCGGCACCTGCGACGCTGGGATCACGTTATGGGGTGCTGTGCGCCGCGGGGCAGGCAGATGGAGCACCACTGATTACTGCGCCCTTCCACGCGCCACGTATTGCGTTGCGTTGCGTTGTGTGCGCTGGTCCCGCGCTGTCGGCTCTGACAGCTTCGGGACGCTGCGGCACGAGCGACGCATGTGCGTCTGCCTTTGTCATCCCGCCGCAACTGAGCAATTGGTTCGCCTGCAAACCGCTGTTGTCTCCGTGGCTTCACTTGACGTTCTGACAGCATAAATCTGCTACGCATCTCTGGATTTGTGTCAACGTTTATATTATAATCTAGTTTTCCATTCCCCGTGGGTTAAAGGAAAAGCTCATTTACCTCTCATCCTACAGCTTGTACCTCCGTAACTACGACTCGAGCGATGTACTTTCACAGTTAGTGCCACGCGATGCCAGTTTCCGCGCATTAACCGACTGCAGTGTTTGGCAACAACGTTCTCTTATAGAGGTAAATCCTCTGATATACTCACGTTTGTGTAACCTTACTTGATTCACAACTGTCATAGACTCGTTCTTGTTAAACATTTAGCGACGGTTATTCTAGTAAAATAACATCTTTAATGGCATTAATTTTAGCTTTAAAGACGTCATTTTTTCGATAAAACTATGACTGGTACATGACCGCTTCAGGCATTACTGCAGGTGAATAATGGCTTATGCCTGTTATCAAGCGAAAACATCCGAAACGTAGCAATTAATAAGGCGTTGAAGGGTTTTTATTTACGCATCAAAGGCCCAGTAGCGAGATACTTGTAATTAGATCCATTAACGGTAGCACGTTAGATGTTCATTTTTTACATGTCCCAAGGAAAACAACAAAGATTACAGTAGAAAGCTAAATATTCCAATAATATACGTCGAATGGAAAAGAACATTTAACGATGACTTGTTCACAATCTTCGATGGAACGAATACAAACATAAAATCTTAAACTGTGAATTTAAGATGCTTACTCTCTTATTCGTATCTACCAAACCAGAGGTGCTTGTATAACAACGGCAATCGGACCAATGTTTATACTGCACAGCTTACAGTGGACATCTTATTCCCAAGGAACAAGCACCTGAAGACTAAAAATGGGACCGTGTGGCTACCGGTATATCCCCTATCAAAACCACCATACTTGCCATAAAAAATCTTCACCCTCGGCTCTAATAGATATGTAAAAGGAACCGAAAGGAGACACTAGCTTCTTAGTAGTGAAAGGTTGATTGTCGCTGGTACAAGGCACAGCAAAAGTCCCTAACGTTTCTACTCGCGCGTTCATTCTTATTTCAGCTTGTTACTACTTTTCTGAGGCAACCATTCCCTCTATCGATCTTTGCTAACAACTAGGTTCGAATATTAATGACTCCTCAATCCCGTCCACGAACACTGAAACATTTAACCGATATATCTAACTACTTTCGGCACATGCCCATCTACCGTCCAACCTCATCTGACCCCCAGACACAGCTCCCCACTACTCCTGGCCTTCCGCGCCACCCGTAACGATAGGCGCACCAAACCCACATACTCGATCACTGGGGGCTCCCATGGCGGCAGTGCTGCTGTGCTAGGCCGCTGCGTGCAAGGTACAGATATCGATACTCAAGTAATAACTATACGTGTAACCTTACACTCCTCATGAAAACTTTAAATTAAGGAATTAATGACAGTTTTGCAAATATAATACATGGAGTTCGTACGGCGCTTCAAACAGAATTTGTGCCAAGAACACGCAAGGGCAGTATGATGACTAGCTGCTAAGAGGATGTAATGCTAATCAAAAACATGATGTAGTGAATAAAGGAAGGAGTCATACCACTGCCTTGCAAAGAAACTTGCGCAAGAAGGCCGAAACGGGGACGACAGTTCGACAGAAACGAAGTTTTGACTGTACAGTTAGTCCCTTATTCATTATAGCTGTGGTAATTGTTAATTTTTGCTATTTTGTTTTATATATTTTGACTCACATTATTTTAAGCTCATTTTCCAGCTTACTTTCAAATATGTACTGTTAAGTTTTTCATTTCTTTGCTCAAGTTTATCCGCACAATAGTCGGACTTTACAATCGCATCCGAAAAATTTGCTGCCTAAGGTATATCCCATTCAAATGGTTCAAATGGCTCTGAGCACTATGGGACTCAACTGCTGTGGTCATCAGTCCCCTAGAACTTAGAACTAATTAAACCTAACTAACCTAAGGACATCACACACATCCATGCCCGAGGCAGGATTCGAACCTGCGACCGTAGCAGCAGCGCGGCTCCGGACTGGAGCGCCTAGAACCGCACGACCACCGCGGCCGGCTATATCCCATTAATACTAATTCCATCTTCCTTTCTCCATTTCACTTTTCTGAATATTTACTCCAGGACTGCTGAGCATTGTTTTGCTTATAAGGATTTTCTTTCCAGATTCTTATTTACTTTATGAATTTGTAATTACACTGATGTAGCCTGATGCCGGCTGTAGCACTGTCTTTTACATTCTTCTGTATCTTGTTTCTGAATAGCTGTAATGCAAGTATTTTGGACACCGTGCCAAAGCCTTTTTTTTTCAGAACCCAGACAATGAGATAGTTCATAGTCCTTCCCAATCCTATACTTTCATCCATAGCGTTCGAACAGTCCCTTATGCTAGATTTCCTCCTGAAGTTCGCTGTTTTCATTCAGTAGTTAAAATATAAAGCCCTTGTTTTTTTCTGCATCCGAGTCCAGTGTGCTAACCACTGTAACACTTCGCTCGGTGGATCTTCATAGGAATACGCTCTGCCAACAATTACGCAAGTTGCCACAAGCCATCGCCGGTTCCCCTTCATCGCCCCTTTCTTAACCAGTAAACAAATAACTCTTTGAAAAATCGAAGTGCTATATGCAAAACAGCTTCAGACGCCTGATTGCAAACGAAGTAATTTGTTAAATGTTCGATTTTCAGGTCGTAAGCGGGAAAAGTTTATGGAAAGGTTAGACACTAGACTAATAGGATGTTGGGAGGGCTATGAGCTCTCTTTACGAAACATTAGATTAACATAGTGCGGGTAATTTGTACTCCATTTTAAGCAGAAGATGATTTTAGACGCGTCTCAATCTTTATGACGACATATCCCCTGAAGTATTTGTCGTATATGATATAATTTTGTACTCTTAGTTGCATTCAGCGATATGTGTACATACTGTCTGCAAAGTTTGCTGCGAATAAAGTTAGTGAAGCAGATATAATAAATTAAAACAAACAGCTATAATGTAGTGGGGGTGTCAGCGAAATAAAGTTTCATCAGTAATCCTTATATTCACTCACGCTGTCTCAAGACAAAAACACTGTTACCAATTGCAATACTTGTCCTACTGTGTAATCAAACTTTTAATTCTATCACTTGAGCCTTGTCCCGCAGTTACGCAGGGCAGCCAACGTTTATCGGATTTGGCATGTTAAGGTTTAAGGGGTGGCCAGATGCCCCTCCTGCCGCCATCCCGTACCCCCCAGAACGAAATTAGCGTACCCCAACTGTCTGCGTCAAGTGTAATCCATGGAATAGTGCGAATGTGTTCAGATGTCTGCGAGCCGTGTAACTGAGGCGGAACATGGGGACCAGCCCGGTATTCACCTAGCGGGATGTGGAAAACCGCCTAAAACCACTACCACGCTGGCTAGCACATCGGCCCTCGTCGTTCATCCGCCAGCCGGATTCGATCCGGGGCCGGCGTCCCCACCTAAGTCGAGGGAGCAGCGCGTTAGCGCTCTCGGCCACCCTGGCGGATGTTTCAAACTTTTAATATCGATGCTATACTCATCTAGTATTCAAGAATGAGAGTACCTGGCGATTTCCAACAAACATTTCACACAATTTCAAGCCTTTACGAAACTTCTCCTCGCTGACACCCTCCAAAAATATAGAAATGTAGAGGAAGGCAGAGATTTGAATACATCCAGGAATAACTGAGGACATCGGTTACAAGTGCTACTCTGAGATGAGGAGGATGGCACAGGAGAGAAATGCGTGGTAGGCTTTATCAAATCAGTCAGAAGACTGATGACTCAAATAAATAAGTAGTTAGGTTATGCCCCTCCAAGAGCAAGTTATGAAATCATTCGAAATTTTTGAAGTAGGTCAGTAACTATGTTAAATACTGAAGATCAAATTTTACTTGCCCCTGGAAGCCGTTAGATAGGCGACCTTGGAACTGACACAGAGTTCCGGAGAAACGGTTTAGTAATATAATTATCTCTAACTGGATTACACATATCAAGTGGCATCATTTTCAGAATTCCATCAACACCTTCGTAAGGCTTCAAAGCAGAAGCAAAGACTATCTGTTGAATAAATATACGATAATGATCAAAAAATGATAACAGACAGATCCCCTTAGAGCCACCCCGAGTGATAATGCCTTCCCAAACTCTGGTTTCGGAGTGAGACTGCTCTGGCCCTCCCACCTCTACGAAGAATTTCACCTTAGCGCTAACTAGCTGGAGCACACGATTCGTGATTTCGGCTGGCAGCTTACGTCCTATTTGCTAGCAAAGGCCTGTAATAAGGTATTTATGCAATTTTTCTGTTTAGTCATCATGATCCATTTCACTAGTGGTATTAGTAGGAAATTACAGTATGGATGGAGCATGGGTCGGTTCTGACGTCACCCTCAAGCTGATATTTCAATGCTTCGCAGATAAAGTAGTACTCTTTTCCAGCCACAAATTTCCATATGTGTCAAAGCCTACTGCGGCATTAGCTATGTTTTCTGTCCTCGCTTTCTTCCTATGAGCTGGTGACACGGAAGTTACTTGCAACCGGGCCCGCATCTCGTGGTCGTGCGGTAGCGTTCTCGCTTCCCACGCCCGGGTTCCCTGGTTCGATTCCCGGCGGGGTCAGGGATTTTCTCTGCCTCGTGATGGCTGGGTGTTGTGTGCTGTCCTTAGGTTAGTTAGGTTTAAGTAGTTCTAAGTTCTAGGGGACTTATGACCACAGCAGTTGAGTCCCATAGTGCTCAGAGCCATTTGAACCATTTTTTTTTTGCAACCGGTTTTATCTCTGACGACGATGTTGGCGGAAGATATTCAAATAGCAAGACTAACACCTAAAATGACGCAGCTAGCATGATTTTCAACAAATTTATAACAAGGGAACCTCCCCAATGTACCCCCTCAGATTTAGTTATAAGTTAGCACAGTGGATAGCCCTTGAAAAACTGAACACAGATGAATTGAGAAAACAGGAAGAAATTGTGTGGAACTATGAAAAAAATAAGCAAAGTATACAAACTGAGTAGTCCATGGGCAACATAGGCAACATCAAGGACAACGTAAACTCAGGTGTGCCGTGGTCCCGTGGTTAGCGTGAGCAGCTGTGGGAAGAGAGGTGCTTGGTTAAAATCTTCCCTCGAATGAAAATTTTATTTTCGCAAAGTTATGATCTGTCCGTTCGTTCATTGACGTCTCTGTTCATTGTTATAAGTTTAGTGTCCGTGTTTTGCGACAGCACCGCAAAACCGTGCGATTAGTAGACGAAAGGACGTGCCTCTGTAATGGGAACCGAAAACATTTGATTGCAACGTCATAGGTCAACCGATTCCTCCACAGGAAAACACGTCTGATATATTCTGTACGACACTGGTGACAGCATGTGCGTCACATGACATTAATATGTTGTCGACCCACCTAACTTGTACACTTGGCGAATGGGTAAATACATTCTTCTACCTTGTCAGATTTAGGTTTTCTTGTGGATGTGATAATCACTCCCAAAAAACTAAATTTTTCACTCGAGGGTAGACTTAAACCAAGGACCTCTCGTTCCGCAGCTGCTCACGCTAACCACTGGACCACGGCGCTCCTGAGGTAAAGCTATCCTTGAAGTTGCCTATCTTCGGTATGGACTACTCAGTTTGTATATTTTGCTTATTTTTTTTCATAGTTCCACACAACTTCTTCCTATTTTGTCAATTGTTCTGTCTTCAGTTTTTCAAGGCCTATCCATTGTGCCAACTTATTACTAAATCTGAGGGGGGTGCGATGGGGAGATTCCCTTGTAAGTATTTTAATACTTATACGAACATATAATTATTTATTTAAAAAATAACATAACAAAAATTTGTTAAATACTGCAGCTGCTTATTGCCATTTTTTGTAGGTGGTGTTGGGCAGCTTTTATAAAGATTAGGAACTGCATCATGCAGGACACAGCAGCAATTATCTTTCATTGCGTATACGTGTGTTCTAGACAGTGTCATTGTTAGTGAACGAATTTTAAAGAGCAAATTATGGTCAGAAAAGGGAGAAAAAGGTCCTGAAAATGCATACAAGATGTCCAAGAAAAACTGTGATGAAAATAGTTTATTTCAGTTTAAACCAGTTACGATAACTTTCTTTATCCCAGTTAGAGGGTCCTGTTACACTGGATTACACATATCATTTCAGTGTTTTTGACACTAAGTCGCTGGGGCTTTGAGGTCAATAGCTCCTTATATAAGGAGAAACTCTGCTCGACATCTGCCGAAACCAATGGAGCATATCTTCTCAGCAACTGTAAAGGAAGTTAAGTCAAAGTTGCAAACGTTTCCACATTTGGATTGTTCCTCAAATTAATTCAAATTTGTCTTTAGCAAATCCATAAACGATGATCCTAACACTCATCAACTTCTTCCACTGCTGCTCCCTCTCCATACCTTCACTTTCGAAATTATCCGAATCACATCAGGCTAATACTTGTAACCATACATTGCAAAAAGTTCTAACTCTAGGTCTTTATTGTTCACTAATTGTTGGACGTGACTGACAGCTGTGTGTCTATTGCGACTAGATCACATACGAGAAATCTATTTTATTACAGCTTTTGCACAAGAATGCTGCTTTTCTAAGTGGATAGTGATAGTGATAGTAAACTGTGGAAGATGGAGCCCTGTCATTTCTTGATACAAAATTTAGTGACTTGGAGCCTTTACTAGAATCTGCTTCAGAGCAGCAGTGAAGTCATTTACCCTGCAGTAATTCTCCCTAATACTTTTGTAAACACGGTGCAGACAGTGTGCAATACTTGTCATGTGGTTGGGGTTGGGATACCTGCCCTTCAGTTGTTGGAAAAGCGAAAGCATTTAGCGTGATTGATAACTCACCACAAGCATGTATTGTGTGCCCACTGGCCACAGGTTCATGCATGAGGCATTGACTGACTGTATTATCATGCAGAAATTTGTCTTCTACAGCTGATAAATTAAAGAAACATAGGTTTTACCCATTCAGAGAAAAATGAAACAGCCAACACATCCAAAACAAATGCAGCTCATCAGTAGTTTCATCTAAAACGAATTAAAGTTCATATTTGCCGACCACCTCTTATTTTCTGTAAGAGGTTCTCATAAATTGGCTGTTTGTAACTTTTTCTTGGAGTGCTGTCATCCGGTATAAACTTTGTATGTACTTCTCGAGAAATGATTTTAATGCAGGATCATTTACCCTGAAGACTGGAAATCTTGACTGGACTAACGCCATAGTAAGATCCGCACTAAACTCACTGAATGACCGCTCCTTTTCAGACCCAGAAGCGAAGGCGTGTATCGGGATAGTTTTCTTAGCTTTGGACTTGTGAAGTTCAATGTTCATAAATGGTTGGTTTTCTGGATGTGCTGGTTTATTTTGTTTCTTTGGTGTTTTTCATCGGCTGCAATGTTCACTTCGCAGGTTCTATATAGCAGAATAACGCCATAAATTTCAATAAACTGAGACTTGAATTCTTCTGAAAGTGCATACAAGTTCTCGTTCTCTACTTTCGGCATGATGGTGCTGTGATAAATTCATTCTGATAAAACACTAACACAGGCAATAAGACAGTACAAATTCGTCAGACAAGAACCGTTAAATTTTAGCCAGCATGAAATCAATTTAGGTTTCAGCTGTCGCAGCCTCATTATTTAAATTGTATTTTATCTCACAACTGCAGGTTGACCATTGTTGCTGTAACTGAATACTGTTTCTGAGGTTGGCCATTGTTGCTGGGGGTATAAATAATTGCTGGTACTTTCCGTAAACAGTATTTTGATACTTATGGACTGTTCTTCACTTCTGATTAAACGAGTGGTAAAATCCTGTGCGAGAAGAGAAAAAAAAAGTCTTATCCTTTAGAAACACAGATAACAATGGCTGGACAGTTGCTTAAGGACGGAAAAGAACGGAAAAGGAGCTGATAATTGTAAAAATATCACAAAAAATGCAAAAAGGTGCAACACTCACAAGAAGATGCAAAGAGGGGCAACAAACTGCTCTTATTTTGCTTCATTTCATGTCCTATACTTCCGTAGAGGTGCTGCACCTTATAATCCTTTCATTACTTATAATGCAAAAAAATATTCTTGTAAAAGATGTATTTCACAGTAGGAATAACTAATAAGGCTCTTTAAATGCTACATTTTGGTATAAATTGTGGTATCATAGTCACGCACTTCTATCTTCCAGCACACAGCATGTCGGAACTTTTCTGGCTAACAAAATATGAGACACCTTGTATCACTCAAAAATATCTTGAAACCATCATAGGAGTCGAATCTACATAAATTATTCTCTCGTTAGATAGCGATAATTATACAAATAAATTTGTTATACTATCATCTACACTGAAGCGTCAAAGAAACTTGTATATGCATGCCTATTCAAATACAGAGGTATGTAAAGAGACCGAATGCGGTGCTGCGGTCAGAAACGTCTATAAAAGACAAGAAGTGTCTGGCGCAGTCGTCAGGTTGGCTTCTGCTTCTACAATGGCATGTTATCAAGATTTAAGTGAGTTTGACCGTGGCGTTATAGTCGGCGCACAAGCGCTGGGACACAGCATCCCCGAGATAGCGATGAAGTGCCGACCTTCCAGTACGACTATTTCAGGAGTGTACCGTGAACATCAGGAATCCCGTAAAACATCAAATCTTAGACATCGCTGCGGCCGGAAAAAGAAGAACGGGACCAACGACCACTGAAGAGAATCGTTCAACGTGACAGAGGTGCAACCCTTCCGCAAATTGCTGCAGATTTCAGTGCTAGGCCTTCAACAAGTAGCAGCGTGCGAACCATTCAATGAAACATCATCGATTTGGGCTTTCGGAACCGAAGTCCCGCTCGTGTTCTCTTGATGACTGCACGACACAAAGCTTTACGCCTCGCCTGGGCCAGTCACCTCCAGCATTGTACTGTTGATGACTGGAAACATGTTGCCTGGTCGGACGAGTCTCGTTTCAAATTGAATAGAGCGGATGGACATGTATGGGTATGGAGACAATCTCATGAATCCATAGACGCAGCATGACAGCAGGGGACTGTTGAAGCTGGTGGAGGCTCTGTAATGGTGTGGGAGTGTGCGGTTGGAGTGATACGGGACCCCTGATACGTGTAGATACGACTCTGACACGTGACACGTACGTAAGCATCCTGTCCGATCACATATCCATGGTGCATTCCGACGGACTTGAACAATTACAGCAGGACAATGCATACCCCACATGTCCAGAGTTGCTAGAGAGTGGCTGAAGGAACACCCTTCTGAGTTTAAACAATTCCGCTGGCCACCAGACTCTCGACACATGAACATTATTTAGCATATCTGGGATGCCTTCCGCATGCTGTTCAGAAGAGATTTCCACCCCCTAGTACTCCTACGGATTTATCAATAAGGAAACTGGTTATGGTTGCAGGCAGAGGGTAGTTTTTTTATAATTTTAACTCTTCATTCGTCAGCGTTCCTGTGGTCCCAATAAAAATGATCTTTTTTTTACAGTCAGAGGTTTTTTTATAGTTTCAAAGCCTATAAAATAAATTAAAACATGCAAGTGTGATTGCATTTCAATTATGAATGTAGGTTGTATAAACACTGCTCTTTTACGAAGGTAATCCCAAAATTAAAGTCCTCTATTTTTTATAAGTACACAACTCAGTTTGTGTGGCAGTTGGTCACACTGTTAGGAAGAGTGCTTCACGTGCTGGGTGTAAACATGAGCACGCCGCGCTCTGGCTCTCAGTCTTGGCTTAGCAGCCGTTGAGAATGGAGCTCCTCTTCGATATTGCCGCCAAGTGCCAATTGCGACCAGTTGCTCGGTTTTTGAACGCAAAGGACACTGCGCCGATTGAAATCCATCGCCAGTCGACGGAAGTGTATGGTGAGTCGTGCATGGATGTCAAAAATGTTCGTATGTGGTGTAGAGAGCTTGCAGCTGGTCGGACCGAAATTCACGACGAACAAAGGAGTGGGAGACCGTCAGTTTGAGGAGACAGTGTTGAAGGTTGAGCAAAGCATGCGTGAAGATCGGTGGATCATCCTGGATGATCTCTGCAGGTTGGTTCCTGAGGTTTCCCGAAGCACCGCTCACAGAATTTTAACGGAAACATTGAACTACCGGAAGGTGTGCGCAAGATGGTGCCACGCATGCTGACTGAAGACCACATGCGGCAACGAGTTGATGCTTCCCCCCGCATTTCTTCACTGCCTTGCAGCCGAACAGGACAACTTACAAAAACTGCCACAGCGTCTCAAAAAATGCATCGACAGAAATGGTGATTACGTCAAAAAATAGCTTAATGTTCAAGCTGTAAACTGATGTAAACCATTGTAGAAATAAACAGGTGTACGTGCTTATAAAAGAAATAGGAGACCTTAGTTTTGGGATTGCCTTCGTATGTTGTCATCTGGATAATGTTATTGTCTAATGAAAGTATAATTAATGTCATGTCTAGTTCAATCAATGTTTTATCGAAATTTTAGAGCAATGCAACGTCAGAATCTAGCGATATTAAAAATGTTTGGAACATATAGAGCCTGTAACATAAAGTCTTCGTGGTTTCGTAGTAGTAGTAGACAAGGTACAAGAGTTATCCCAAGCATGTTGATAGTTTACATTGGAAGAAAGAAGTACGTAACTATAGTACTAAATCGGAGATTTTCAAGAGTTTGATCAGTCATTGCAATTGCAGTATATAAGTACCCTACTTACGTAATGAAACGGCACCGTATATAGCAGGTGATAATTCAATGAAAATAGTTTTATGAGGCACAATGCTCAGTCAGTTTACTCACTTTACATGTTGTAGTTGTCCTGTGGTACAGATGGCCGGAATTGTGAATCAAGCCGAATTTTTAAAAAAAATTCATATGCGTGTTGCTCGATGCAGTTCCCGACCGTCAATTTAGAGCGTACGGAGAAAAAGGAAACAAATGTGGGACAGTGTATCAGAGAAGTTTCAACTCCTTACGCGAATACAATACAGGTTAATTCTCAAAAACGTGGATCAGGTTTTACATCATGTCGGAGCCTATTTTCCCCTTAGAACCCCCTCCTGAAACACATGGCACTGTCGCACAAAAGAAAGAATATTTTTATCAGTTGTATCGACATTATTAGGCTGCGTCGAAACGTTTTCTAAGATAAACTGTGGTGTTCCACGCAGCTTTGTCGTCGTCCGCTATCATAGACGCGCGGCTGTGCCGGATATTAAGGAAACCTGGAGCGGAAATTAAGGAAATTGTCCGAAAAGCCATTCGCGTGTGTATCACTAAGGTCGTGCGGGAGAGCAACACAGACAGGGACACTTAGGAGTAGTTTTTACACAATCAGCTCGGAATGAGAAAAGTTTGTGGGAGAGTTGGTTGAGCGCGGAAGGCGCTGCGAGCAGCCCCACGGCTCGCCCCCTTAAATGGTCTCAGACTGGCAACCTTCCCAGGGCACACGGCCCTGCGTGCGCCCTAGGCATGGGCTAAGAAAAGCGTGGCCGGTGATGTATGAATAATGAAGTTCGCCATTCAAGAATAATGAGTACGATTTGTTGGTCACCGTCCTAGGGACTCCAACCACCAGCAGCTGTGCAGATCGTTGTTTAGTTAAGTTCTCACTTTAACAAATTTAGTAGAAAGAGAAGAATGTGAGTGTTCCAGCTGTAGTGGAGTTAATTTTCACTAGTAGTTAACAGGAAATAAGAAACAACTACAACTATGGAGCTGCGTAGCCATTATTATATGGAACCAAACATTTCTCAATATATATGAACACTTTGTGATACTGATGCATGGAAACAAAGTATATCTAGATGAAATACTTTCGTATTATTAGCCGACTCGTGGGTAGTGTTTATAAAGGGACACCCTTCTCTAATTACTTTTCCTCAACAGAAGCAATCGATGCCAGAAATATTTTCGTATATCGAACAGGTGAAGATTATCTCAGCGCTTTTTCTAAAAAAACTTCATATGACTTTTTACACGATGTGATGTATTTCAAGCTAAAAATCTATAAAGAGAAATTACTTTAATTTCGTTGTTGAACCCACCAGGTTAGCTGAGAGCGCTAATGCGCTGCTTCCTGGACTTGGGTAGGCGCGCCGGCCCCGGATCAAATCCACCCGCCGGATTAACGACTTGGGCCAGTGTGCAGGCCAGCCTGGGTGTGGTTTTTAGGCGGTTTTCCCCATCCTGCTGGGTGAATACAGGACTGGCCCCATATCCCGGCTCAGTTACACGACTCGCAGACGTTTGTAACACGTTCGCACTGTTTCATAGTTTACACAAGATGCAGACAGCTGGATTACACTGATTCCGTCCTGGGGGGAGAGGGGTATGGGGTGGCAGCAGGAAGGGCATCTGACCACCCCTTTAAGTTAATCATGACAAATCTGTTGTAACCACGCCGACCCTGCGAAAGCTGCGGGACAAAGGCGCAAGTGAAAATGGAAGACTTAACCTTCGTTGTTACAAACGGTATGTACAGTTAAAATTATGTTTTAGAAACATTTAAAATTACGAAATAATTGGCACACCTAAAATTTCTGTAATTAATTACGCAACTTAATGCTATTGATTATGTTTCTTTCGGGCCTCATTTTAAAATAATAATATAAATTAATAGAAATTCATTTGTCAAGAAAGTTTTTAAACCCTTTGGAACATTGTTATTGCCGCAGAGTGAAGTAGTAGCGCACATGCCTCTGATGTGATCGGACGTATTTTTGTATTTTGGAAGAACAGTATAATTTCGGCTATGTTAATGTGAAATGCAAAAGACTTTGTGATACAGAAAAAATGTAAGAGAATAAATTATAGTGTAAACAAAATAACTGCACAGGCGTACCTCAATATTATTTAAGACGGTTGGAACCATGAGAACCTGAAGTGTCAAAAAAAAAAAAATTGCAGCATCAAGAATCAGCCTGTAGACATGAAGAACTGGAGCCAACTACGAGAAAAGAAGAAAAAATGTTTACTGTAAATCTCACTGTTCTTGTATTTTTGAAGAAAGAGACTTCACCATCGAAAGTTGTAGTCAAAACAACAACAAATTGTGTTCGAGGGGATTCTAACCCGTCGTCTAACGGGGCGTAAAAACGTACATGAACGAGGCGCTGGTAACGTCACAGCGTGGAATTTGACGTTCCACTACGCTGCAAAGTGTAAAGTAAAGAATATGCCATACCATATTTTAGCTTCGTAAAGAGGAGGGTGGCCAATGAAATGCGACTCCGTTTTACGTTACATGAAGGACATACAAACCGCCATATTGTATGGCGTTAAACATCGTATTTGTCGGCCGGTGTGGCCAAGCAGTTCTAGGCGCTTCAGTCTGGAACCACGCGACCGCTACGGTCGCAGGTTCGAATCCTGCCTCGGGCATGGATGTGTGTGATGTCCTTACGTTAGTTAGGTTTAAGTAGTTCTAAGTTCTAGGGGACTGATGACCTCAGATGTTAAGTCCCATAGTGCGCAGAGCCATTTGAACCATTTGCACATCGTATTTAGTGTTGTTTCTCATAGAGTACGTGGTATGAATAAAAGCTGTTTCAAAGCACCAGAAAACTGAGAATCCTTCGAAAATGCGTCGTTTTAGGTGCAATTTGTTGTAGTGAAATGACAGGAAGCTACATACATGTAGGCAAAGCTTGCCTGTAGTTGATGTTTTTAGTGTTACAACACTACAGCACAATGGGGATTATCAAAGCCACGCGGGTTTAGCCGAGCTGTCTGGGGCGCTGCAGTCTTGGACTGTGCGGCTGATCCCAGTGGAGGTTCGAGTCCTCCCTCGGGCATGGGTGTGTGTGTTTGTCCTTAGGATAATTTAGGTTAAGTGGTGTGTAAGCTTAGGGAGTGATGACCTTAGCAGTTAAGTCCCATAAGATTTCACACACATTTGAACATTAAGATTATCAAAAGCGCCTCTTTTTGGTACAGTTAGCTCGTCAAATATCAAATAACGACATTTATAGATACGGTATTTACACAGAATATAGGATATGGAGGTATTCTTATTGTTTCGAAGCTGTAGCACAGTTGATAGCGTCGTGCGCTCATAGTTGTGAAGAAAGATGTTCGAGGCTCGCGTCCACCTCCTTCCTCTTTTTTCCACCTTTTGTTGCCTTAAGAACAGTGGCTCTTTGTTACTGATTTAATAGAAGTATTATCTGTAAAACATTCTCGGTTTTCTTGCCGCATCAATTCGGGATCAAATCTCAAGCTTTGAACGATAGTCTCCATCGCCATCGTCAGGAGCAACTGACTGTCTTCACTGAAGCTGTGGTAGCCTTTCATAGCCCGTGGATGGCTTCTGATTGGTCGGCGATTACGTACGCCGTCGCAGACAGTGTCAATGTGTACGCTGGTGGCGACACCGCTTCCGTTGGAACGTAAACCTTGGAAGGAATGTCTCTGCTGCTTCTCTGCATCGAGCGCTCGTTTCCATGCACCGTTCAAATTGTATCCGCTATCACGGATAAAGTTCTTCTCGCTCATTTTTATTTCAACAGCCTCCTTAATAACTGAATCCCAGTATGTGGAAGCATGGAAAAGAATTTTTGTTTCATCGAGCAATATTTAATTTTTGTTCGAGAGACTGTGCTCCGGAATTGCCGATATCTCCAGTTCTCTATTTTTAATATGGCGTTGTTGTTATGCATAGCGGTCGGAAACGGTACGAATGATCTGATCTATATAATAGCTTGCACATTCACTGGAGATGATATAAATTCCAGGGACCCTTAGGCTGAGACTGTCCTTAACAGGGCGCATCATCTCCTTAATTTTATTAGGAGGACGAAAAATCGGTCTCATACCCCCGTCTGCCCAGGACTCTTCCTATTTTGCTGGATGTAGCTCCACAAAAATGAAGGACCGCAATCAGTGCTTCATCCTGTGAGTATGCAGCATTTTCACGTTTCCTTTTTTTGGAAAACGCTGCCTTTATATCGCGTGCACCACAGCCATTCTTTCGGAAGACGGCGATCGTCCAAGAAAGGTTACGACACACAAGGTACGAACTGGATTTTAATGCACGAAGTTTATGCAGTTGCCATATTTTGTTATCTACAGTTTGACTGGGAGTGTGTCGATATGACAACGGTCGCTCATCAAAGAGCTCATCTTAGCAATACATCGGCTAAACAAGCAAAGAAATTTGAGCGTCTTGCAGCTACGCAAAGGTCCGAGTCATTGTACGAAACAGCACGCACTGTCGTCAATTTGTCGGACAAGAACCTAGACCAAGGATCCATCTCGGCCGTTAATAAAGGTTTGAATTTTGCACCTACACCACGTACTATACCCATCGTGGATCTTATCACTGAAGTAGAAGAGGCGGTGCGGCATCTTGCACAGGACGACGCAGACGAAGTGAGACTTATTACCAGTCGCCTTTTGGCCTTAGCTAAGCCTCCCAGCTCTAATGTCAGTAGAGAGGAGGGGAAGGGGCTCCGTTTACTTCGAAAGGCTGAAGATCTTGTCGTATTACCAGCTGAAAAAGGAACTGCCACCGTCGTTTTTAATACTACCGAATATCATAGCAAAATGATATCACTGTTGGAGGACAGTACGTACAAATGTCTTAAACTGGACACAACTTCGACGTACAGTAGAAAATCCATGGAGTTACTGAAGAATTCCGGTCTGCCAGATGATGTTACGAAAAATCTCAGAGTCGGAGCTCCTAGACCTCCCAGGTTGTACGGACTACCGGAGATCCACGAGGATAGTATTCCCTCGAGACCATTTGTCAGTGCAATTGATTCTCCCACTTACAAGCTGGCCAGATACCTAACAAAGTTGATGACTCCTATAGTCGGCCGTTGTGAGCATCACATCAAAAACTCCCAGATGTTCATTGAGAAAATCAAACAGATTAGAGTTTGTCCAAATGACATTTTAGTCAGCCTGGATGTGGTATCGCTCTGCACAAAAGTTCCGGTGGAGGACACTTTGAAAATGGTGACAGATCTTTTTCCTCCTGAAACTGTAAAATTGTTCCGGCATGTGATGACTACAGCGTTCTCCAAAAAATGGAAACGTGAAAATGCGGCACAGTCACAGGATAAAACACAGTTTGCGGTTCTTCCATTTTGTGGCGTTACATCCAACAAAATAGGAAGAGTTCTGGGCAGACGGGGTGTAAAACCGATTTCTCATCCTCTTAAGAAAGTTAAGGACATGATGCGCCCTCTTAAGGTCAGTCTCGGCCTCAGGGACCCTGGAATTTATATTATCCTCTTTGAGTATGGAAGCAATTATATAGGTCAGACCATTCGTACCGTTTCCGACCGCTGTGCAGAACACCAACGCCACATTAAAAACAGAGAACTGGAGAAATCGGCAATTGCGGAGCACAGTCTCACGAACAAACATTAAATATTGTTCGATGAAACAAAAATTCTGTCCCGTGCCTCCACATACTGGGATTCTGTTGTTAAGGAGGCTGTTGAAATAAGAATGAGCGAGAAGAACTTTAACCTTGATAGCGGATACTATTTGAGCAGTGCATGAAAACGAGCGCTCGATGAAGAGAAGCAGCAGAGACGTTCCTTCCAAGATTACTTTCCAGCGGAAGCGGCGGCGCCACCAGCGCAGACATTGACAACGTCTGCGACAGTAGTACGTAATCGCCGACCAATCACAAGCTGACCAATCACAAGCAGTCCACTGTCTATAAATGGTATAAATGGCTACCACAGCAGCACTGGCGACAGTCAGTTGCTCCTGACGATGACAATGGGGGCTGTCGTCGAAAGCAAGAGATTTTATACCGAATTGACGCTGCAAGAAAACCAAGAGTGTTTTACACATAATTCCCCGCGTCGGAGGTTCGAGTCCTCCCTCGGGCATGGGTGTGTGCAGTCCTTAGTGTATATTAGTTTAAGTTAGATTAAGTAGGGACCGATGACCCTAGCAGTTTGGTCCCATAGGAACTTACCACCATTAACATTTACATGTAAGTTCCGTCGCGAAAGACTTCATTCTCAAAAGTATTATCTCTAAAATCAATGATATTTATTCTAAATAATGTATTTGATGCTTTCTCTTTGCAAAGGCCAAGACCAGAATGTTTCCCCAGTGGCTAGAAATCTCAACGTGACTGCCAATCTATATCTGAACGTTAACGTAAGTTGCACACTGGGAATTTTTGCTATAATGGAACTTTCTGTACGATATATGTACCCATCTATGTGCGTATGGACTGGTTCATGTTTGTATCTTGCCGATAAATATCTTTTCCAATGATAGTGAGCAGCTTCGAAAAAAATCTCGTCTTCCATTCCAATGAAATTACGAAACGAATGGCGATCTTGAAATGTAAGAAATGAAATCCGTTTGGCAGTATTCTGGTAGCCAACGCATCAGGTGTATGGATATAAAACTGACATCATCCGTCGGAGAGCACTAATAGCGCAAATCACGTCAACCAGATTGTCCACCGAGCGAGGTGGTGCAGTGGTTAGCACACTGGACTCGCATTCAGGAGGACGACGGTTCAAACCTGCGTCCGGCCATCCAAATTTAGACTTTCCGTGATTTCCATAAATCGCTTCAGGCAAAGTCCAGGATTTTTCCTTTGAAAGGACACTGCCGACATTCTTCCCTAATCCAATGGGACTGATGACCACGGTGTTTCGTCCACTCCGCCTGTCAACCACCCAACCAGATCGTCCCGTGTACCCACGACTCTGTCTGCCCTGATGTCTGATGTCCCGTCCGCGTCCAGGTCAACATTAACTGCCTCGTCCCGTGTGAGGACGGCACATATTTTCTGGCGAAATTGCCACGAGTCGGCTGATAAGATTTCATCAACGAAATTCGGCAAGAAAATCTGCCATTCCATGAACAGTTTATCTGTTCAATCATGATGTGTGCCACTTATTTGCTAACGTATTTCAACTTCGGATACCAAACATCGAAAGTAGGAAACTGTTATTTAGTGCTATCCTCTTCAGTAATTTTGCCTCCTGTTGAAGTGAACGAATATACTAGTACTTTCCGTAGATACGTTTGTCTGTTATTCAGTGAGATCTACGACAGTAGCTTTCGACGCTGTTTGGTTTGAATAAATAATTTCCGGGTTTATTACGATATGGTCATGTTGTGACATTGCCCAATACTACACCCACAGTTGTACTAAGTCAAAGCAGATGACACATACTCATACATTTATACATCTCAGGAGATTGGGTGGTGATGACTGTGGCAACCGCCGAAAGCAATAATGGTATGGACGACGTGTGCCACAAGGTTTATTTGTACACAGGCTTCCTCAATTTTCGTAAGTTTATTTAGTGTAATATGAACGTTCATTCAACAGAACAGTGCAAGTGATGAGCTTACATAAACGCTATCGGATGGGAGGAGTCACCAAATTCATCTGATATTATGAAACTGTGTTCCAATTAACTTTTACTAAAAATAATTAGAAATTCTAAAACGGTATACTAAAGGGCTGAATTAGACAGGGAGCGTCGTTTAGTGAACAGAAAGTTTTTGTAAAATTGGGTTTTCTGTGTAGTATGAAGTTTATCTACAATTATTTGTGCATACCCATTGAGGGCATGCTTTGGGTTATATTACGAGCAGTGTTGCATACCACAATATTAAGCTAGTCACAAAGATAAGTAAACCTTGGGATGAGAAGTTCCGCCTTATGCAAGACACCTTTCTTCTTTTGTTTCACCCATATATGTTTCAGCACTTTTGTGCTATCTTCAGTGGGTTCTATTTTTACTTTTAACTTACATTATGTTATTGTCCTCTTGTTTTGGTAGCTGTTATGCTATACAATAAACAACATGTCACAGTTTTGAAGTTGTGGTACGTTTTCTTGTTTTGTTGGCGAAATAAATAGGCTTACTTCTTTGCCTGCTTTCGCGTGGCAACGCAGTTTTTCGATTACTCAAAACATAGGCGGAGTTTTCGCTGCCATTACGTATTGTTATAAGTAAAAATAGAAACCACTGATGATAGCACAGAAGTGCTGGATCATGTATGGGTGAAACAAAAGAAAAAAGGTGTCTTGCATAAGGCGGAACTTCTCATCCCATTTTCTTAGCAAGCACGGAGACAACACGAAGAACTGCACCACAAGATGATAAGTAAACCTTTTAACTCATTTGTGTGACTTTGTTGCTAATTTGTCGGAGTGTTGTAGAGCCTTCGTTCTCCTGCCTGTCACCTGATCTTGTGGCGTAGCTGTGTAAAAGCGGCAGAGAGAAACTGTCTTAGTGGTGTACTGCACCAGAAGCCCTTTTCCGATCTTACAA
Source organism: Schistocerca americana (assembly GCF_021461395.2). NCBI lineage: Eukaryota > Metazoa > Arthropoda > Insecta > Orthoptera > Acrididae > Schistocerca > Schistocerca americana. The sequence continues at coordinate 124,125,245 of NC_060124.1, forward strand.
ACTCGGCCAACCGTAACAACAGTGGCAAGTTGTCCTCCACAGCTGTAGCGACGAGGCCTTTACAAAACTGGCGACGAGGGTTTACAAAACTCTCAATCCATACTATATGCAATATAGACTGTTCATTCCATTCAATGGGTCAAAAGACCTATACCGAGCGTAACAAGGTCAAGAGGGATTCTTATCTTTTCATAATGAATTTTGATCCCACTCCCGAACCTTTCCTTTATACACTTCACTGCTACTTGGATAATTGCTTACACCCAGCATAACAGGTTGAACACTACGGGAAGAAAATTACATCCTTGTTCTATAGCCATTTTAATATTGTCGCTTCGTTTTTCGCCTTCTATTCTTACTGCCGCCTCTTGGTCGTTGTACGCATTGAACGCTACGCGTCTTTCCATTTCTTTTTTAATGGGAATCTCCTATATACTGCTCAATTTTGAAATGGCTAAAGCTTTTTGTAGGTCGACAAATCTTATGAACGGGTCTCTATTTTGCTTAAGTGTTGCTTCCATTATCATGCGTAACGTGAGAACTGCCTCTCTCGTACCTTTACTCTCCCCCAACTTTCTCTGATCGTCATATAACAGACCCTCAGTTTTCATTCTTCTGCTTGTTAATCACGTCATCACATTTTTATAGAAAAAAAGGATGTTAATAATATAGACCCGAAAAGAAAAGCAGGGTTTAATGGCAACCGCACAATAAAGATGACGTTGTCCTCGTGGAACCTAATTGATATAGTCAATGAATCGGTCATCGAGGGAAACAGTGCAATAATTCCGCTGCTCTTGTATTATATGTGATGTAGCGACAGTCGGAATAAGATGTGAGACAGCTTACTGAGGCATACGGACAGTGAAGTTACCCTCTCTCTGCACACGAAGAGAAAAGGACACAAAGTCAAAAATATTGGTCTGATTTGTCCTCCAGAATGCTGTACACATAAGCACGGCCCGTAGTGCTGCTTTCAATATCGAACTAAGCTTTCGATGATTCTGCGAATAAAGAAACAGAGTCAATGTGTATTATCAGTTTTGGTTTATGGATACAGACCTGGATATTTTCATGAGAAAACCGGCTGAGAAGAGTATGTTGGAAAAATTCCGGTGAGGAATTACTGGAAGGTCCAGGAAAACATAAAAATGGATGGATTATGATTACAATTGAAAATTAATTGTTAATTGGCGGGTTGTCAGATGAAGAGATGGTATGCGGCCCAAAGACGTTGCTGGGTTCGAAAAGATAAGGTAAGACCGATATGATAGCTCAAAGGGAAATGGGTGGACAGCTCTAGAAAACATGAAGGTCGTAAACATTCGAAAGTCCAGAGAAGACCATTGTCTAGAAATACATGGAAAAATGGTGTTTATTCATTTATATAGCGTAAGTAACTCAAGGAATAAGCTGTTATAGATAGATATTTGGCCTATAAATTTAATTCTACCGCTGCTTTCTCCCATCTGTTGGGCGGCGTACATATCCTGTGGCTGAAGCATACTGGGCACATTTTGAGGAGACCCATGAATCGAGCGAATTTTACATTTTTTCATGTGACCGAAAGGGCCGATCAATCTGGCCGTGCCATCAATCAAAAAAACTGATATTCAGAGGGAGGAATGGCTGGAGAATACGGCGGACGGGTTAAGACTTACCATTTCAAAGTTTCCAAGTGCGTTTTGACAGGTTTTGCGACAACACTCGTGTTGTCATGCAGCAGAATGTATCGCTGAAGTATGGCCTTTTGTTTTTCAGTGGTCGGGTGAAATGCATCACTTAATTTCGATAACGATCTCCTGTGATTATTGTTTCATTGGGTTTCAGTACCTTCGAAAACTTTCATTCTTCCACTGCCATGCCGCTCCTTAAAATCTCCGTTGTGGAGGCATTCAAACCACCCTCTGCACATTCTTACATTAATGTGTGCCTCTCCATCGGTCTTACCCAACATTCTATAATCCTTATTCACAGATATCTTCACACTAAAGCAGCGAATGAAGAGAATTGGACTCATAAGTTGACATCTTCAGTCGAGAATACCTTTATGATGCAATCACAGATCGACAAATATTTTGATAGCATTATGTTCGAAATTGTCTGCGCTTATTGTCTGACACTCACGACCTACCACCTTTACCACCACAGGCCGTTACTGCCATCTACTGCAAAACGGGTAATATAACACAGCGATACGTACACAGGATGTAATATCTGAGCTTCGAAAGCCTTTACTGCTAAAGTGAAGCTATCAGCATTGTATACAGACCCGTATTCGGCAAGAATACTTCTAATTTCCGGCTTTCAGCATTTGTGCAAGTACGCAGTAATTCCAAGTAGAGACGTGCTTGACAAAGATCCGAGATACGCACTGCAGAGAACTGTACTACAAAATTAAGAGAACGTCTTTTCGTTGCAGATTATGTCGATGCTACAAATCAGATCAGTACTGGAAAGCGTAGATGCTACGAAAGAAAAATACAATGATAAAAATGATCCTAGAAATATGATAAAATTCTTCGTCTTCTTTCGGCTATCCTGACTTTTTCAGTGTACGTAGAGGGTTGGTGCATCTCATGAAAGAGTGACATCGTAATATTTCCTTCTTTATTTGTATCATCAGTCATAGGAGAATGGAGACAAATCGTAAAAAAAGCGAACCTGAGAGAAAAGCCTTGCAACAAGAGTCTATTCAATAGACTGAGAGCGGAAAAAAAAAGAAGGAAAAAGATTTAGGGAAGAGGATAGGGCAGATGGCGAGAGGGAGGAGAGGGGATGGGGGAAATAGAACCATGTATGCTATTTGTAAACAATGTGCATGTCATTTAATGTTCTTAAGACTAGGATGGTGTCACCTGACGGGTCATTGTGTAGATCAGCTAAAGCATAAGTATTACTGAATTAGGTCATTCGCAATCTGTCCAAATGTCGTAGGCGATTATTTCGTAGTGCGCTGCGCCAACAAGCCACACGGATACCAATTACGTTTCAGATATTTTACATAAATAAAACCACTACAAAAATATAAACATCACTATAAACAGCGTACATGGTTTTCACTCTCCCTTTGTGATAGTGACATTGTTAAGTACGTCAGGTGCTCCCATTTTGAATTACACTTAATTTTTATTAATTACTTTTTAGCCAACTTGCATTTATCCGCTGACAGCATTTTAACGTTAACTGTTATAAATGCTGTTATCATATTAGATGCAGATTTCATCATATTTTATACAGTATAATTTGCGTTCTGGCACATTTGCATATTTAACAAACTTAATCATTGCTGTAGCGGCAGGGACGTTGCGTCGGAATAATATGTTTTCATAGTTGTAAACATTCAAAATGCCGTATGCCAAAGTAGGCCTACTTATCTATACTTATGAGATACGGATGTTATTATAGGCTGTAAGAACTGACTGTTGATTTAAGTCTTATCTTCGTTAGTATTTGTCACGAATTCTTTCTCAAAGATTCACTGAATTTATTTGAACGACACAAATAAAATTATGTTCCACTGCATACGGAAATTAACAAGTCACAATAAACAATGTTCTTACATTCAAGCGTCTCAAGCCAAAGCTATTAGCGTAAACCCGCATTTTATTACTACCTCTCCGTTTTCTGAGATAATACCTACCCACCTGATCGACATTCACTCAGCCGTGATTTGACAGTTACCATTTGTAAGTCCTAGAAAATTCGTCAGGTACCAATTTGGTGCAAACCACAATTCCTTTTTTTTTCCTTTACTCGTTTGATTCACTTGAAACAAAATCTTCGAAACATATTTATCATTGAAACACGGATGGTTGGAAACATATCATTCTATCTCGTATACCCACAAATTATTAGTCAGGTTTGTACGAGTTGACTGATTTCAGTGTGACCCATTGATATTTGTGAACATTTTAATGAAGTTTCAAAGGTGGTATCACTTTGAAATTTGGCAAGATTTGGTTCGAAAGTTGTGCAATTTTTGTAAGATGGAGCTTCGTGATAGATAAATGCGTCAACGATGGAAAGCCTGAGAATACTGTTAAACCTAAGGTTTTTCCCCTTTCCTAATACTTCATTGGCACGAGCCTTTGGATGAATGTCCTACCATTGTCATGTGACGATAGTCGTGACATCACAGTGTCCAAGAAGCACCCGCCCGTAAGCTCGTAGATATTTATTTGCTCACTTGAACTCTGCAGGATGCTCGATAACCTTTCATTAGTTTATATCGTCGTGGCACAATGCATTTGTACATTACTGTTAATACTGTCTACCAGATCAGCAGCAGACGACTTGATCAGTTAGAGTCCTAACTCATTTTCATGGGGCCCACCTCAACTTAGTTCTACATCGTCGACGCCTGTTCCCTGATAATATTCTGCTTCATTCCTACCAAAAAATCGTTAGCTCAGTTATAATTTTCGTTGACATTTGTATTGATTCTACAGATACAGCGACAATTCACGACCTGCTTTGCAACTTTAGTTCTGACAATTTTCTCCTATGTTTTAATCCTGTGGTTTATTTAATTTCGTAGGCCACATCTACGTTCCGTAAGTCACATTATCCTGTGAGTCGGAAGGCACGCTGTTCACTACTGTTATTTCCCCCGTTTCCTGTTCCAGTCGCGAATGGTGAACGGAAACAACAGTTTGTTGGTAAACTCCCATGCGAGCCCGAACCTGAATTTACTATCTAGAAAGAAGCAATGTTTTGCTTGAATCTTCTAGGGACAGACGCTCCTGGTATTTAAATAACGTACCACACGGCGATGGACAACGTCGCTCTTGAAGCATCTGCCGCTGGAGATGGATGGGCATCTGCGTGACGCTTTCGCTCTTGCTCAACGAACGTGTGACGGTATTAGCTGTTGTTTTAGGATTTTCTGTATATTCTCTGTCAATCACATCAGGTATAGACATCAGACTGACGAGCAATATTAAAGTATAGAACTTCGTTGGATAACTAAACTTCATATTTCGTACTAAAATATGTAAATGACACACAAAGAAATCGATATAATGATCGTTTATTACAGCTACATTTATATCTATACATATCTTAACGATAGACACCTTCCTGTATACGAGTGTCGCTTCCCCTTTTTCTGTTCCACTCGTGAATGGTTCGCGGGAGAACATATACCTACCCATAGAATAGGAGATAGAGATACAGTAGAAGAAGAATGGGTAGCTATATCCGACCATCCGAAAAGCCCTTCAAGACCCAACGGTACCGACCGGCCCCCGTGTCATCCCTTGGAAGTCATCCTGGTGACTCCAAAGGGATGACACGGTGGTTGGTCGGTACCGTTGGGTCTTCAAGGCCTTATCTGTGAAGCACGCCGTGATGCGTCGCCTATCACGCAGAGGCTGCCACTGCAGTTGGCCGAGCATCTCCGTAAAGCTTTCGTGATTGCTAGTTGAACCTGAACGAAACGTGCTGCTCTTCTTTAAGAACTTTCAGCATGCAGCGCGTCAGCAATCGTAAGTAACGAAATAATTATAAAAATCCACCTAGATTGCACGAAGTACCTGGTGTTTACCTACTTTTCAGCGTGGGTAACCACGCCTTCTTCAGAACAATTTTATAAAACAGCTTGCCTAAATGGGCAGAGGCAAGACCCCATAAATTTTTTTTACAAATACGCATATGTACCAAGTCAATAATATTACTTATCTCTGTGTGTGCTGCCTCGCGCCAGCCAACGTACGATGGTCACAGGCTCTCCACCTTTGACTATGCCCATTTAGGCAAGCTGTTTTATAAAATTGTTCTGAAGAAGGCGTGGTTACCAATGCTGAAACATAGGTAAACACCAGATACTTTGTGCAATTGAGACGGATTTTCATAATTAATTCTGCTCTTCTTTGGATATTCTCAATTTCCTCTATCAGTCCTATCTGTTACAGATCCCATATTGCCGAGTAATATTCACATGTTGGTCGAAAGACGGTTTTGTAAGCTACTGCCTCTGATGATCCTCAAGATCCGCCCAATGAATCTCATTCTGGCATTTACCTTACCCACGATTAATTTTATGTGGTAGTTCCACTTTAAATCATTCTGTTAGCATATTCGTAGACGTTTTATGGAAGAACTGCTTCCAGAGATAGTCTTGCAATCGTGTAATCAGACGATGCAATCGGCCTTGCCGCAGTGGTAACACCGGTTCCCGTCAGATAACAGAAGTTAAGCGCTGTGCGGCTTGGCGATCACTTTGGTGTGTCATCGTCCGGGTTTGCCGAGTGCTCTTGGCAAGCGGTGTGCACTCAGCCATTGAGGAGCTACTTCATTGACAAGTAGTGGCACCTGTCACGAAAACTGCCAACGGCAGGGAGAACGGTGTGCTGACCGCATTCCCCTCCATATCAGCATCTGGTGACGCCCACGGAATGACACTGCGGCCGGTGGATACCGTTGGGTCTTCAAGGCCTTCTGGAATGGTCGGTTCTTTTTTGTAATCATACGGGAGTGAGTCTTTTATGTACACGGGATAGGTGCGTCCACCATTGTTACAGTTTTATAGCACTGTGACATCTTTGTATACATCATCATCTTAACCCACATGGAACTTCTGACTTTGTCTCCTAGATCATTTACATACACTGTGAAAAGTAACGGTCCTATAACACTCTCATGGGGGTAGGTTACGCCTGAAGATTTCTCCATTGAGAATGACATCCTGTGTTCCGTTTGCTAGAAACTCTTCAGTCCAATCGTACATTTGGTCTGATATTAAGTACGCTCGTATTTTATTCATTATTTAAAAGTAAGATAGCCCTTGCTACAAAATGATGAAATTTAACCAGATGTAATGGGCCCATTATCGAACTCTTTAATTTTTTTTCCCCTCCTGTACTCTTTTTTTCCTGGTCAGGATGTGCTACTGCCTGCTTTCGCTTCCGTTCGTAATGGGTTGAACACGAATTACTGCCAACCAACTGAATAAAAATAAATGGCTGGCAGAGGGGCGGGGGCGTATTTAAAATTATTGTTTTTGTGCGCGTCATTTATTGGGCACCCAACTGCGAATCGCTGCTGAAATCATCGAATCAGCGCGGCGCGGCGCTGGCACGCCCGGCCCTTTGCAGCGTAATTAGTTAGATGGCACCGTAATTGCCGTAACGCGGTTTCCGAAACTGTGCCCATACATTTTAGATTCACCCTCGATTAATTTCGGCGCACGCGACAAAAACGCGAGACTAACAATTTGCGATACCGTTTCGCTTTTGGCCTTTCTTTACGGCAGACATTAGCTGTTCTCAGTATTGTATGCCACTCGTTGAAAATGTTAAAAGCAGTTGGAGAACGTAGGTATCTGATTAATGGTCAAAATTAATGTTCGCAAGAGCTACTGCAAAGGTATAAGATCGAGCCAAGCAACGTTGGGCGTCGTCTGTTGGTATAACAGAACACGAGGAATTTTAAAGTCACATCTCATTTGTTATAAGATCGTTGTGAATCGTGAAGTGCACGAACAGGTGCTTGCGAGAGAGATAGAGAGGAGAAAAAAGCAAGGGGTCGGGGGACGTAAATCAGAATAGTATCGCATCGGTCCTCTGCTTTAACTAAGGTGACTGTGGTGCAAAAGTAATATGTAGAGTAGCTTTTAGTCGATTTCCCGCGCCTCCAACAGGTATCAGATTTTCGTCATCGCTTTGGAAGACCAAAATACCTGAAGTTAAGAAAATTAATAGCCAGCTAGCAATGACTGTTCTATGTCTACCGCATTCAAATGCAGAAGTGGAAAGAATATTCAGTTCTATGAACATTATAAAACCTAAACAACGTAACAGATTATCGTTGAAGACAATTAATGATTTGAATATATTGAGAGACAAGCTGAACAAACAAAATAAAGATTGTGCATCTTTTGACATACCGTCAGACGTATTGGAACGAACAAAAGTTACTCTTTTGCGACAAAACCAGTCGATCTGCAACATCATCTTTTGAGCGACGTTCAACCCTCTACATCAACTACAGTTCTGCCAGAGCATGAAACAGAAGAGTTATTCAATCTTCTAACTGACGACGATGAGTAGCTCACATACCGGTATGCATATATTTTGTAACCTAATTTGAGTTCTTGCTTTCTTTTGTGACAAATATAGTTGTATATTTCTAGCATATTTGACTACTGTGATTGAGACAAAAATTTATGTGTTGCGTCAGTTATGATAACATGTTTAATTAAACGTTAGCGTATTTTATACGTATGTTGTTGCAAGCGATGCGTCATTTAAATAAGACAATATAGAAATTACGTATGAGACCATTTTTATTAACATTTTATTACCCCCCCCCCCCCCCGTCCACTGGCTTATTGCACCATTCACAGCACGAAATTTTCAGTACACCCCCAGTAAAATGAGTTTTTGCGACTTTCTAGCCACTTTTGATATTGAATCTAGCGACTCGGTTTTTTTAGAGTTGGCAACACTTTGGCATAGCATCTTTGATGTTTGTATACCATGTATAGTACAACAAAAGTTACAGTTTCTAACGACAGTCACAATATTTCCAAGAGGGGTTTGGGTTCGCGCAATATTTTGGTGCATTTCAGCTACTAGAAAGTTTTATTACTGAAACCTTGTACATGCTTCTACGGCAGTCCGCATGTCTCCGGCGATATTCGTGCCTGAAACATACCGCTCGCCGCATCATGCGCTGCCATATTTCATTATGACAAGTGACATGAAGGAGAAATCCCTCCACAGACCCACTCCTTTCTTATACCAATAAACTGTTCCGTACTCACAAGAGTCACCGATTGTCACGGTGGAGCAGCGCTTAGCGGAATGTTCATCAAATATTCCTGCCTTCCCATTTAAAATCTACTTCGTTGCCTGTAATCTATGGGAAGGTCTCGACTAGAGACGCGTTACGCTATACCATATCTCTCTGCAGAAATTATCAGTTACTGATACCCTCGCGCTTACAGCGTGTTCGAGGAGAAATGGTCAGTTTTCAGGGATGTGACAGTAACGACCATCCGAAGAAAATAATTCTAGTAAGCATGTACTTTAAAATGCATATCTTAAGACCTACGAGCAGTTCTTCATCTTCGATGTTGTAAAACAAAACTCTTGTAGCTCTTTAGTTTCCATATAATGGGGAAAAATGTCTCGTTAACGTGGCCTCTAAAACGCACGCTTGGGGCCTATGAAAACTTGTTCAGCAGAAGAGATGTGTTCTACAGTAGCGAAAATGAAGACTGGTTCAAAGCTCTAAAGACATGAATTTTACGTTTACTTTTTTATTTCGAATGTTCGTTCCCTTCATAGTCCTGGATGTTGACCATTCCTCTTGGGACACCATTTAGGTTTATTTGTTCAGATCAAAATACAATACGGTCAAGGAGGAGAACGAAATCTGCTTGAATTACCAGAACTAGCCCTATCACCAGACGCTTGAATGTCATTTTCTGGCTGGACTGTCCCCAGGAATGAAACACAGGTCGTGTATTTGATACATGGCTCATTCCACCCAATATACGATAACTACAGCCACTCCAGACATATTGGACTTTTAATTTTGTCCGCAAGAAGAACACTGGATCATGAGCAAAGATGTCGCAGAAAATACGATGAGCAGCTACAAAGGTTTTTAATCGATTCTCTTGTTTGTATCGACGTGAAAAACAAGATGGAATTCAACGAAGAAACGTTACGCTTTTGCAGTGCTGATGGTCTTTATTGGATCAGAAAAAAGTACCCTCAGCCAGAAGAAAGAATTTTTATTTTAAGCAAGAAAGATTAAAAAGAAAACAGAGAAGGAAAGAGCATACAGCGTGTGAAACTAGCTATGTAAGGCTTTTTAGGAGAGAGACAGGATGGGCTGTAAGAGTAGACGGTGAAGGCAGATTTTATGTTATGTATGCGAGTTGAACCATTGACCTTGCCGTTGGTGGGGAGGCCTACGTGCCTCAGCGATACAGATAGCCGCACCGTAGGTGCAATCACTACGGACGGGTATCTGTTGAGAGGCCAGACAGATAAGTGATTCCTGAGAAGGGGCTACAGCCTTTTGAATAGTTGCAGGGTCAACAACCTTGATGACTGACTGATCTGGCTTCGTAACATCAACCAAAACAGCCTTGCTATGTTGTTATTGCGAACAGCTGAAAGCAAGGGGTAGCTACGGTCCTAAATTTTCCCGGCGGCATGAAGCTCTACGAAACTACAGTCGTAATTTTTACCGAGGGCATGAAGCTCTACTGTATAGTGAAGTGATGAAGACATCCTCTTGGCTAAAATGTTCCGGAAGGGGACTACTCAGGAGGATGGTGTTATCAGAAGGAAGAAACTGACTTCTACGGATCGTAGCGTGGAATATTTGATCCCTTAATGGAGCAGGTAGGTTGGAAAATTTAAAAAGGGAAATGGATAGTTGAAAGTTACATATAACGGAAGTTAGTGAAGTTCGGTGTAGGAGAAACAGGACTTCTGGTAAGGGTTATAAACAGCAAATCAAATATGGGTAATGCAGTAGTAGCTTTGATAGTGAATAAAAGAAATAGGAACGCGGATAAGCTGCTATAAACAGCGTAGTGAAAGCATTATGGTAGCCAAGATAGACATGAAGCCCCCCCCCCCCTCCCCCGCAGTAGTACAAGTTCATATGCCAACCAGTTCCACAGATGTGTGATGAGATAAAAGAAATTGTTCAGATAGTTAAGAGAGACGAAAATGTAATAGTCATGGGGGATTGGAATTCTATAGTAGGAAAAGGAACAGAAGGAAAAATAGTAGGGGAATATGGACTGGGGGAAAGGAATGAAAGAGGAAGCCGCCTTGTAGAGTTTGCGACAGCATAATTTAGTCATAGCTAACATTTGGTGTAAGAATCGTGAAAGGGAGCTGTTTACGTGGAAGAGATCTGGGTACACCGGTATGTTTCACGTGGATTATATAATGGTAAGGAATGAGGAGGTTCTACGCAGAATCGGAGAGGAAAGGAATATGTGGAAAACACTGATAAGGAGAAGGGACAGGATGATAGGACATCTGCTAAGACATGAGGGAATGACTTCCATGGGACTAGAGGGAGCTGTAGAGGGCAAAAACTGTAGAGGAAGACAGAGATTGGAATACGTCAAGCAAATAATTGAGGACGTAGGTTGCAAGTGCTACTCTGAGATGAAGAGGTTAGCACAGGAAAGGAATTCGTGGCGGGCCGCATCAAACCAGTCAGTAGACTGATGACCAAGGTTTCATAAACGGATTTTAAATTGTATGACATTTCCCAGGCAGATGTGGCCTCTGGCCACTGCTTATTGGTTATGAACTGTATATGATAACTGAAGGAACTGCAAAAAGTAGGAATTTAAGAAGATGGGACCCGAATAAACTGAAAGAATCAGAGGTTGTAGAGAGTTTCCGAGCGGGCATTAGGGAACGATTGAAAAGAATAGGAGAAAGAAATACAGTAGAAGAAGAATGGGTAGCTAAGAGAGATGAAATAGTGAAGGCAGCAGAGGATCAACTTGGTAAAAAGACGAAGGTGAAATCCTTAGGTAACAGAAGAGATTTTGGATTTAGTTGATGAAAGGAGAAAGTGTAAAAATGCTGTAAATGAAGCAGGCCAAAGAGAATACAAACCCTTAATAATGAGATTTGCAGGAAGTGCAAAATGGCTAAGCAGGAAGGCTAGAGGACAAATGTAACGATTTAGAAGCATATATAACTAGGGAGAGGTACGTGCCGCTTACAGGAAAATTAAAGAAGCCATTGGAGAAAAGAGAATCACCTGTATGAATATCACGGCCTCAGATGGAAAACCTGTACTTAGCAAAGAAATGAAAGCTAAAAGGTGGAAAGAGTATATAGAGAGTCTATGCAAGGGAGATGTACTTGAGTGCAATGTTATGGAAATGGAAGACGACGTAGATGAAGATGAGAAGGGACGTATGATACCGCGTGAAGAAGTTGACAGAGGACTGAAAGGCCTAAGTCGTAACAAGCCCCCAGTGTTAGACAACATTCCTTAGAACTACTGAAAGCCTTGGGAAAGCCAGCCCTAACAAAACTCTTCATACTGTTGAGCAAGATATGTGAGTCAGGCGAAATACCCTCGGACTTCAAGAATAATGTAATAATTCCATTCGCAAAGAAAGTAGATGCTGACAGGTGTGAAAATTACCTATCAACGTAATAAGTCACGGCTGTAAATAGTGACACTAATTCTTTAGAGAGGCATAGAAAATGTAGAAGCCGACCTCGGGGAAGATCAGTTCAGATTCCGGAGAAACGGGGATCAAGTGAGGCAATACTGACCGCTCGACGTCTCATAGAGGACAGATTAAGGAAATGCAAATACACGTTTATAGTATTTGAACAGTTAAAGAAAGCTTTTGACAGTATTGACTGGAATACTTTCATTCAAATTCTAAAGGTGGCGGAGATAAAATACAAGGAGCGAAAGGGTACTTACAACTTGAACAGAAGTCAGACGGTAGTTATAAGAATCGACGGGCATGAAATGCAAACCTTGGTTGAGATAGGAGTATGACAGGGATGTAGCCTATCCCTGATGTTATTCAATCAGTACAATGAGCAAACAGTAAAGGAAACGAAGAAAAAATTTGGAGTAGGAATTGAAGTCCAGGCTGAAGAAATAAAAACTTTTAGGTTTGCCGATGACATTGCAATTCTGTCAGAGGCAGCAGAGGACTTGCAAGAGATGATGTACGGAATGAATAGTGTCTTAAAAGTAAAACAAAGACAACGGAATGTAGTCCAATTAAATCACGTGATGCTGAGGGAATTAGATTACGAAATGAGACACTTAAAGAAGTAGACGAGTTTTACTATTTGTGCAGCAGTCTAACTGATGTGGTCGAAGTAGCGAGGATATAAAATGTGGACTAACAATGGCAAGAATTCGTTTCTGAAGAAGATTAAGTCGTTAACATCAAATATTTGGAATAAGCGTCAGGAACTCTTTTTCTGAAAGTATTTGTATGGCGTGCAGCCATGTATGGAAGTGAAGCATGGACGATAAGCTGTTTAGACATGAGGAGAACAGAAGCTTTTGAAATGTGGTGCTACCGAAAAATAATGAAAGTTAGATGGGTAGATCACGTAACTAATTAGGCGGTACTGAATAGAACTGGAGAGAGAAGATGTTTGTGGCACAACCTGACTAGAAAAATGTATCATTTGGTAGGACAAATTCTGAGACATCAAGATATCACCAATTTATTACTTGTGGGAGCCTGGCGGGATGGGTTAAAAATCGTAGAGAGAGGCCGAGAGATAAATACAGTAAGCAGATTCAGAAGGATGTAGATTGCAGTAGGTACTGGAAGATGGTGAGGCTTGGGCAGGACAGTGTAGCATGAAGAGCTGCATTAAACCAGTCTCCGGACCGAAGACTACAACAGCAACGAGAGTTGCGAAGCATTCGTATGAGTGAATCACTCTACAGTCCATGTTTTCGTCTCTTAAGGTAGCCTGATCTTCGTCTGATTAATGAAAAGCTTGTGTTAAAGCGCTCCTTGGACTGCGGAGTCCAGCCGTCTAATCATATTTCTCGGCGTCGAGTTTCGAGTTCGGCTGGGCTGTGAGGGTTGCCGGATACACATATTCTATTCTACTTCTGCTCTTGCTGTCCTTGGTGCTGTGAACACCGTTCTGGATGCTGACGACGAGTGACGTATAGAAGTGTGTATTTCGTATTATTGAGAGGTTTCATTTCGGAGCTACATCGTCCAGGATTATTGGTGAGATCGTTGTCTGCTTGCGCTGCACTATATTACATTCTCTTTCAGTCGCATTTCGGCAACGTATTTTGCACTTGAGAACTCTTGCAGACGAGGATAACTCTTTGTCTGAATAGGCGAGATTGAATGTCCATGTTTCACTGAGTCATCCGCGAATGCCGTCATTCATATTACTTTTCCCCTCACTGAATAGTATTACGGGTGTGAGAAAGCATATGGGCTCAGATTTCTGTGGGTGTAGTTGTGATGTACCGTTCATCCGTGTGGTTCGTTAGTGGGTATTTATATGTTTCGCTCATGAGCTTTCGTGTATATTTTATGAACTATTTTTCTCACGAAGTCATTTTTCAATCTTACGTTCTTTAATGTTCATTTGCAGATGTGCTCCTGTTGATACAAGCTCAGTTTACGGCTGCAACATTTTTAACACACACTACTCTCCACAGAACTAACCTTTCATGAAATGCTTCCACCAGTCATATTATTTTTCAATTTATGTACGATTTCCAGGTAAATAAGGTCAGTGTAGGTCCAAGTGAATTTCGAAATACGTGCTCCATATAAAATCACTCAGCTATCTTCACTTACTGTTATTTTTATTTCGCGTATAGGAACCTTTTATACTGAGATGTTTCCCACACTACCTTGTGTTGTGGCTTTATATGTATGATTTTGTGTGTGTGTGTGTGTGTGTGTGTGTGTGTGTGTGTGTGTGTGTGTGTGTGTGTGTGTGCTTTCACACTATACGCTTCCGTTGTTATGGCAATGTGTTCCAGCTGCTGCAGATGCTGTATCGAAGGTGATTGTGTTAATCAAAGCTGCGGAGAAATATACGTCGGGACCCTGTTGCATAGCAATCAGATTTGCCTTCAGTTCTTAGAAACATTGGCAGAAAAAAAAAGATCCGTGAAATCACTTCTTTTCCGAAGAAAGCATCAGATTATTTAATTAGGACTGAATGCTGCCGTCGGAATTGTTCTCGAGCTGGTATTCATTAATAGATCACACTTGAGTATACGTCGTTTGTGGAAATAACACGTACCTTTTTGAAATGAACGAAGTTTCATTGCACATGAATCACATGAATCAGCGATTCTGTAATATATATATATATATATATATATATATATATATATATATATATATATATATATATATATATAACTTTCCTCCAAACTCTGGCAATGGCGTCGATTTATGCTACACAGTGGAGAGCAGACTCCTCTCTCATGAATTTATATCCTAACAAGAACAAATGCCTACTATCTAAGAATAATTATCTACGTACACTACGCCACAGATTCACAAAGAATATCTTTGTCCCGCTCTCTCGTACTATCACATTATTGACTAGCAATCTTATTACATGATACATCTTATGCAGCAGTGAAAAATTGGAAATTATGTTTTGAAACGCATCATTTTCTTTAAGACAAGTATTAGATGTGTGCATTCCCTAAAATATGAGGTCAAGTTGGTAACGTTTCCAGACGTAAGTCGTCTTAAACCTACGAGTGTAACCAGCAGCAGCAGCAGCAGATCACATAAATAGCTGAAAACCGGATATACCCGTGAGTCTACACACTGCCATAATCCTTCCGATCGGGATGCGAGGATGTTAGCGCCTGAGGACTGAATCAGCCTAGTAACTGCTAGCAAGTGGGATAACGAGCGATCATTTGGTGGCTGCAGGGACTTCGCTCATGGAGTCAGCGCCGTAGCCTTTCCGCTCGCTTCCTTTTCCATTTGAGTCGCGATGTAGGCAATAAAAAAACTACGGCCATCACCAGAAGCCCGTGGAGAGGCCGGCGAGGCGATAGAAAAAGGAGGGCGCGACCGTCGCCAGCGACACGCCAGCCTGGTCTGCGGAATAACACTTTTACTGCCTCCTCCGGGCCCGCGCTGCCCGTTACTCACCGGCCAAGTCAACAGCGACACAGTAACTCATACCGGCCGGCAAATCGTTATCTGGCTCCCGAGGAAAGCCACTCTTCCGGTGTCCGCGACTCTGCCCGACAGGCTGACGTTTTATATGAGGGTAGGGAGGCCGCGCATTGACTCGGAGGTCCTGCGTTCTTGAATGCGAGAGTACTAGTCCACGCGTGGCCATCGATGGCGATGTTTTCTCGAGGCTCGAGGTCGCGGTCCCGTTTTACTTCTTTTCTGGACTACAGGACTTTCTCGTCAAGGCAACAAACACGTCTTCTTTTCCAACGACACCGATTCCATGTAGGATTCTCTGTTCCGAGCCGTGAGAATGAACCGGACATGTGCAGAGACATTGATAAACATGTATGTAACTGATCTGATTCTTGAAGTTTTCCCGGCGTATTGAATGATAGATGAGATTTCGGGATTGCAGCCGGATAATGTAGACTTCTTGCCACGATATTTCGGCTAGCAATCGTCCAGCCATCTTCAGGTGAGTGTCCGTCACTGGAGACTGCAAGTCCCCGGAGTCACCTTTATAGCAAGAAATGGCGCGAAAACGCATGCGCATTGGCCTCCGTTACAGGAGCGTTCTCTATCGAAATCCCGGCCCTCTGAAGCTACTTTTCTATCTGTGGCGCGCAGGCGCATGCGTAAAGGTGAAAACTACATGTCCGCCCTCTGTCGGAATGCGCGCCTGCGTCGCTAAAAACAGACGTGAGATGTCGCCAGACGTGTCATTATGAATAAAAGGTCTTCTCTCAGAGGAAATTAGAGAGATCACCGGGTCCCAAGCCTTGTCCAGTTGAAAACCACCATCACGATTTATAAGATTTTGCGCTAGGCGTGTCTCCAGAGATTCTTTAATTACTGAATCCCAGAAAGTTTTCGATGGGGTCAAGATTTTCGTGGCAGAAAAATCCATAGCGTGTCCTGTGCTAATACAGTGCTCAGCTACGGCCGACTTACTGGGCTGCAAAAGGCGAGTGTGGCGTTCGTGTTTAATGTACTGTGCGTGTCGTCTGACCGATGTAAGCTTTGCCACACTGGCAAGGAATTTTATAGATCCCGGCCTTCCGCAGACCCAGATCGTCCTTTACTGAACCGAGAAGGGCACTTTAACTTGATGTTTCCTTAGGATCCTGTCTATTTTAGATGAAAGGTTGCCGACGTATGGAAGGAACGCCCTGGACTTGAATAGCTCCTTATCTTCTTGATTTTGTAGATGGTCACGTTTCTTTCTTCTTAGCGCTGTTCTAATCCGATGTAGAGAATAACCATTACCTCTGAACACCGACTCTAAATGTTCCAGCTTCTTTGTAAGGCTGTCTCCATCAGAAACTATAGAGGTGACTCCGGGAACTTGCAGTCTCCAGCGACGAACACTCACCTGAAGATGGCTGGACGATTGCCAGCCGAAATATCGTGGCAAGAAGTCAACATGATCCGGCTGCAGTCCCGAAATCTCATCGATCATGTATGAAACTGTATAACTTAAACTTCTGGTAGGTCCGCGTCGGCAGAGAAATGACACGGAATTGTCGCGACTATTTAGTTCCCTATATCCGCACTAGTCCCAGCAATAAGTTATCAACGTCAGTGGGCTTCTACTGCTAACACAAAGAGATGATAAGTAAATCGACAATGAATTTATTTTCAGTGTTCTGTTTCGATACGGTTCCCTCTTCATGTGACTGGAGTTGTAAAACTACGGTAGGATTCTCTAAACTTGCACAGTTTGGTTTAGACTATTGTAGTGGCTTTGGCCAGTTGAGGCCGTTCCTACATTACCTCTACGTTGTATGTGTCGCATACTTATGGGGCGTTACCTCGTAACGATCGCTTTTTTCTTTTACGTACGCGATCAGTGTCTTAGTAGATTCCTGTAAAAACCGGAAGCGGTGAACCGTCTAGAAGCTGAGTGAGTGTGAATAAAGGGCCAGGTAACCTACGGAACATTCTTGTTCTACATAGATATCCTATCTGTTACTTAAGAATTAATAGTATAACAGCAAAACTGAAGCAGACAATGTTTGATTCAGGTTTTATTCGAAAATTGTTCATCTGAAACTTGAAACAGAAGGATGTTGTAGTAAAAACAGATAAAACAATACAGATTTATTATATAGTGCCAGAGAACGCAATTTTCTCTAAAAAAAGGTAAAATAAGAAAACCGCAAACCAAAAATACGTCAAATCACGCTTCAATACTTCGTCGAATTTGTATAAAGCATGTATCTGAGATTCATAAATAACTTTCGTATTTACCAGAAATATTAGGAAACTCTTGTCCTTGATCATGATGAAGAACGTTCTACTCAGTAAAAAATAACTAATTCTATACACAGTGAAAAAATAAAGAAATTGCTACACCTGTCTAATACCATGTAGGGCCCTCGCGATCACGCAGAAGTACCGCAACACGACATGGGATGGATTCGGCTAATGTCTGAAGTAGTGCTGGAGGGACTGACACCATAAAACCTGCATGGCTGTCCATAAATCCGTAAGAGAAATAGGGGGTGGAGAACAGCACGTTGCAAGGCATCGCAGATGCTCAATAATGTTCATGTGTCGGGAATCTGGTGGCCAGAAGGGTGTTCCTGGAGCCACTTTGGAGCAATTCTGGACGTGTGGAGTGTCACATTGTCCTGCTGGAATTGCCAAAGCCCGTCTGAATGCACAATGGACGTGAATCAGACAGGATGGTAATCGGAGACAATGCTTGCGTACGTGTCATGTGTCCCATACCACTCCAACTGCACGCGCCCCATACCATTACAGAGCCTGCACCAGCTTGAATAGTCACCTGCTGACATGCAGAGACCATGGATTCATGACGTTTAACTCCATACCACTAAACGTTGTTCTGCTCGATACGCAACGTTTTTCCAGTCATCAACAGTCTAATGTCGATGCTGATGAGCCCAGACAAGGTGTAAAGCTTCGTGCCGCGCAGTCATCAAGGGTACGAAAGGCCATTTCGGGGATGTTTCGTTGATTGGTACGCACGCTGACACCTACTGAAGTCCAGCACTGAAATCTGCAGCAGTTTGAGGAAGGGTTGCACTTATGTCACGTTGAACGATTCTCTTCAGTCGTCATTGATCCCGTTCCTGCAGGACCTTTTTCCGGCCGCAGTGACGTCAGAGATTTGATGTTTTACCGCATTCCTGAAATTCATGGTACACTTGTGAAATGGTCGTACGGAAATATCCCCACTTCATCGCTACCTCGGAGACGCTGTGTACCATCGGACGTACGCCGACTATAGCATCAAGTTCAAACTCAGTTAAATCTTGATAACTTGCCACAATAGCAGCAGTAACCGATCTAACAACTGCGCTTGACAGTTTTTGTCTTATACAGGCGTTGCCAATTGCGGAACCGTATTCTGCCTATCTACATATCTCTGTATTTGAATACATATGCCTATACCAGTTTCTTTGGCACTTCGGTGTATTTTCAATGTTTGTGCACGTAAATTATACTTACATGAAAAGTAACTGTGTTGGTTATATAGAAGGGGAGAAGTTACGCAATTATCTAGTTTTTGTTACTTATGTAATTTATGTTCTATAAGGATATAAAATACACAATGAACTAACAATGAATGATGTACGGTTCTAATTATGTGCGAAAGAAACATCCAATCAAACAAAGTAACAAAAAGAATTCGTCGGCTCCCATTTTCTCTGTTACGCGTTCACTTACGCTTCTTTCCCTTCGAGTTCTACCAATACTACCCGTAACTCTACCATTTATTACGTCAATCATTTGCTGTACCAAAACCATCGAACCGTAATTTTGGTACTGCTCGACTTTACTTGTGACATTTATTTATTGGTCCAAATGGCTCTGAGCAATATGGGACTTAACTTCTGACGTCATCAGTCCCCTAGAACTTAGAACTACTTAAACCTAACTAACCCGAGGACATCACACACATTCATGCCCAAGGCAGGATTCGAACCTGCGGCCGTAGCGCTCGCGCGGTTCCAGACTGTAGCGCCTAGAAACGCTCGGCCACTCCGGCCGACATTTATTTGCTGACGCATGTATTTCTCGTGACAAGCTTACGGTCTTCAAGCCGTATCTTATATCTAAGCGGACTTCCTCTGTGAGTAAACATTAGAATTTATGTGGCATTTATTTTATTAGTACCGTAATAGCAATAACAAAAATAATAAGAATATGGAAAGTGAAAAATAATTGGATTACTAGAAATTATGAACTTTAAGCAATTTCCTCATTAAGTTCTTGTCTAACGTGAACGGTGATGTTTAACAGAAACGTGTGACAACATTACAGAAGAAATCAGTATGAGAAGGAGAAGGCTGGGTAGAAGAAAAGCGAGAAATAACAGGGTAAAATTAGTAAATGAAACAGAAAGAACAACACAATTGTAGAAAGCGATGCGATAAGGACAGCTGGTTTACACTGTGACAGAGATACTGATTCCCTGTGTGACAGAACGAAAATATTCTTGTAAGGCGGCAAAAACACCGTTATGCCTGTAGAAAGTTTTTTCTTTATTGAAACCACGACCGTTTTCACAACCATTCAGACGCATCCTCAGGTGGTCTAAACACATTTTTGTATTCGTTGTAGGGATTATTTTATTACCTCCGCACAAAATACTTATTTAATTTTATGCACACACTCTTATTTTTTCAATTTGATAATCGCCTGTAGCTTTAATTCATCTATGACGTGGGAGACGGGGAGAGGCTTCAGAACAGAGTAGTGATGCTATATACACACTTTACGTCAGTACCTAATGAACAGGATCATTCTACAGCATACAACAGTATTTACTACGCTAGTGTGAAAACAAATTGTAAAATTTCGCTATCTAACCCGTATTCAGATCACTTGAGAATGCTCCATTTTGGCTTGAAACCGTTCGTGGTTTTAGTAACGGAACGCCCTACAACAAGAGTGGAGTTTTTTACCTTCTTAAGAAATCGTAGATATCTGGCTACTGTTGCCCACAATTGAAAAAGTATTTGAAAGGAAAACAGCAATTCTATAACACGAGGGAAGCTTCGCCGATGATAAGAGCTAAAGGTTTGACGTCCTTTTGAATGAAGAGGGTGGTTTTGAATAAGACGTACATTACAAGGTAATTTCTTTCGCAGTCGTATGGATGAAATGAAGGAGAAATATTTAGTGTTAGGCAAAGGTATAAGAACGATGCTGGACGTATCCGATCTGGTATTGGACTTACTAAGTTAATTTGATATGTGAAGAGAGAATTCGGAGATAGTGGATTCCTCTCGGATCTCCTGCCACATCATAAAATCAACTTATCATATTTCAGTGGTCCACTTTACCAAGACGTTCAGGTAAGCCTTGCGAGGTAATGACAACGCCAGAGGCAGAGGGCGGCCTCACATGGGCGTTTCACTGTACATGGCGTGAGAAGTCGTCGGTGGTGTCTCTAGTGCAGTGCATACATATGGTACGGACAATAAACTGAATACGGGGAATGTCGTTCAAGGCCAGTCATTAACGGCTTTGTTCATTTACGTGGGCAATAACGTGAATTCAAGGAAGTTAACACTATCCTACTAGCCGGATGAATATGTTTAAAACAATATAGTCCAGATAATTTCGCGGTTTTCTTCAACTGAGCTGAACAACTTCATTTTTTAATGTTAATTGGTGCGCTTTCAAGAGCTGCAAGCCGATAAAGGCATATTATGTAAATACAGGAAGCGGATCAGCTATTTTTTTTACAAATGAATTGTTAAGTTTTTAATTTTTTACTGTTACCATAATTCACATCCTATTTTATTAATTCATAGAAATGCCAGGCAAATCTTCACTCTTTCAAAGCGTATGAAACATTGCACTTCATTGTTACGTTACTTCGAAAAAATATATCCATATTTGTATTCTGCAATACAACGGATGTCCGACGGCGAGAGCGAGAAACTACCGTATAGACAAAAAACGCGTACATTATGGCACGACACACGGCAACAGGAATATTATTGTCTCAGCAGTTATTGACCATTTCTTTCGCTACAGGCCTGTTACCTGTTTCTGTTGTCATTGCATTTAAATGGCACTTATCGATTCTCCCATTTCCTTAATAACACAATATTTCAAACCATTGCAAATTTTACAAATGAAAATTACTCCTTTTTTTTAAAAAAAAGGTTTATTTAATAACGAAAAATTTTACAACTGCTCTTATTCATAACTGATATTTCTGTTTTCTTAATGGATTTACAGTAAAATAAAACACACACACACACACACACACACACACACACACACACACACACACACACACACACATTTTATACCCGGAACCAAACAAATACCGAAAAGTACCGGTTGTTCAGAACCAAAATATCGGTTTTAACAGGTCGGCTTTTCCCATTCCTAAGGCACACGGCGTCGGCCATGAGGCTCTGGCCGCGCGGAGTGGCCGTGCGGTTTGAGGCGCCATGTCACGGATTGCGACGCCCCTCCTGGCTGAGGTTCGAGTCCTCCCTCGTGTGTGTGTGTGTGTGTGTGTGTGTGTGTGTGTGTGTGTGTGTGTGTGTGTGTGTTGTTCTTGGTATAAGTTAGTTTAAGTAGTGTGTAAGTCTAGGGACCATGACCTCAGCAGTTTGGTCCCTTAGGACTTCGCACACATTTGAACTTGATTCTCTGCTGTATCGGTCGGCAGTCTGATGGCAGTCAACTTGTAAAAGGCACTTACTGATGTTCGTGTAGCTATATGTGATCTGCAATACAGCTGAAAGTTTCGTAATGCTTCTCACACGCAAACAATAATGATTTCTCTCCAGTAGATAACTTATACTGGGCCGGCCGCGGCGTCCGAGCGGTTGTAGGCGCTTCAGTCTGGAACCGCGCGACTGCTACTGTCGCTGGTTCAAATCCTCCCTCGGACATGGATGTGTGCGATGTCCTTAGGTTAGGTAGTTTTAAGTAGTTCTACGTTCTAGGGGACTGATGACCTCATATGTTAAGTCCCATAGCGCTCAGAGCCATTTGAACCATAACTTATTCTGAACTAAAATATTAGCGTTAAACGGTAGCTACTGGCGCTGGATTATCCTGTGCTTTGTTAATGTTTCAATCATCTCACATTCTGCTGTCAACGCTGCAATGGTATGTATCTTTGACGTTTGTTTGCTAGATTAGTTTTCGAAAACGTTCTGCTTCTTGGCTGTGAGAACATTTTACTTGGGATATGCAATGGAGTGAGTAATGACAGGCATGTGCCTACCTCAGCATCTGTACATATGTAATTTTTTATTTCCTTTATGTGTTTTCCACTTGCTAACGACTCTATGCTACTGTATTTATGAATACACACTGTGTCACTATCTATGAAATATTCAACTACCATGAATATATAGAGACTGAAGCGACGAATGAAAATTTGTACCAAGGCCGGGATTCTAACCCGGGATTCCTGATCATCAGGGAGATGAGTTAACCACTGCACCAGCCTGGCACAGTAGTTTTGCACAACTGCACGGACTACCCTGGCGCACCTCCCCCCTCAATCCATATCTTGGGGTAGTGTAGCGCTGGGTTGTGTCATGCTGAACTACCTGGGCGTCCTTACGTCACTGGAACTTGTCAGAATAGGACCAGGACGAGCCAGTATAAATAATAGCCGCTCCGGACATACGGTATCTGTTGTCCTCTGATGCCTACACCGAGACGCCGCCACTCCTGCCATCGACCCAGTGTGTGTCAGCCTGTCTTATCTGCAACCGGTGACTCTCCAGTGGCCCTTGCACGAGTCCGCTCTCACAAAACGCCGGAAGTCTCCACCCTTGTAGCCATGCACTCGCCGAGTCCCTGACGCCCTACCTTTAAGTGCGCCCGCCCTTCTGGTCTGACGTCGATGCGGTGGCTGTCGCGCGTTTTGCTAGGCGACTTCTGCCCCTCGGGTTCATCGCACCCCATCGGGACGCCAGCTGCGTCACCTGCATCAATTCTGCTGTCTACAATATGGTGTTCGCACCACTGTGTCTATGACTCCAAGGAGCCGAGGAACTCGTTTTTCAAATCTGCTGCCCACCCAACCATCTTCAGACGACTTTCTGATACTTAATGGTGTCAATAACGCTCCGTGTGCGTGTGTGTGTGTGTGTGTGTGTGTGTGTGTGTGTGTGTGTGTGTGTGTGTGTGTGTTGACTACTCTCGAAGAACACACACAGTGTTCCAGTGGAGAATGTTGTGTATTCATTTCTTATTATTTCCTCCCTTCTGTTGCTCTATTTACGTGAAGAAATTTTCATCAATAAAGCCATTCCGCACGTGAGCGGGCCGGAGCTTGACCTTTCTTGGCTTTGCACGTTCCTTCTCGGAAGTACTCATGATATTTCATTTAGTAGTAAATTTGGGAAACATGGTCTAGAGGAATAACAGCGATCTGGTGGTACAACTCTTTGTCTTAGAGAATTTGGTTTTCATTTTTTGTGGTGACTAACACGCTGAAGCCCTTTAACTGCCTGGATCACAACTGTGTATGGCGCTCCGGCCCGCAGGAGATCGGGCAGAATTGCGCGGCCTCGCCCAACGACTCACTGCCATGTGTACGCAGACATTCTGTAACTGCCTATGAATATCTGCGATGCACTGGTTTTCCACAGAAAGAAGCCCAGTGACAGGTATCTGCTTGGAAAGCATCTTGTCACAGAAAGCTGCATATAGCGCCGCAACCTATCGGAACTTCGTGAAACTATAGGGGCTGAAGCGGAAATATTTGAGGATGTCCCACAACAAATTCTGCATTTTTCCAACAGAAACTGGCAAAGGAAAAATGTGTTGCATCACTTATGTAATGTCCTACATGGTGGAGAAATATGAGGTATGAAGCCAAGTTATATGCAGTGCGACTGCATTGCCATTGATATGCTGGACATTCACAGATTTCCCCTCTTCCCCGTCCTCAATGTAAGTCAGCATCTCACAATGGTGGGAAATTTTGCAGCCAGGGAAGAGTGCTACGGTACTCATTCTAGAGAACGGCTCGCGTGCCGAATTCTGGTGTATACATTCACCTGAACTACCACTGCCGTGACCATTTGAAACAATAGCTAAGATCAAGTACGAATGTTACGAAGCAAAAGCCTGTGAGTGGTCTGTTTACACGGTCGGCAACATAGTATACACCTGACGCGCCGATCCATTCGCTGGGCAGACAACAGTTCGTGGTTGTTATAGTTCGCGGTTGTAACTGTCACGAAGGAAACAGACACGATGTGCTCGCTACGGGCGGCCGATTCCTTGCGCCGGCGCGCGGGCAGTTTATCAATTTGGTGCACATGCATGCGGGCCGCGTAATCCGTCCCCCGCGGGGCCGCATATCTCTTCATTCCGCACGGCCGCCATAACTCTCCCCGGAGGCCGCCTTATTTCACGTCTCCGAATTCGCGCCTACAAATCTCCCGTCGGGCCGCCAGGGAAACACCCCCACATCCCTCACCCCCTTTCCCTACCTTTTCGCTTTTTGCATGGCGGCGCTCACGTAAAACGTCTGTGCCTTCCGTCAATCGCCCCCAAAGAGTTATTCCCCTCACACGCCCCGCATTCGCTTCAGCTCACCGGAAAAGCAATATCTGCAAACTCCGTCCTCGTGTGTCATGCTGCGCGGGAAAACACTGACGCCGCTATAGGCAATAGCTCTCGGGATGAGGACGGAAAACCTCCGAAGCGCATACATCTCTCCAGTTACTTATGATGCACAGTAAACGTAGGGGGCCTAATAGGTAAACTGTGTCCTAAACTGACTCCCCTCTCCTCCCTTATATCATGCACTCGGGTTCCATAAAAAAAATATTTAGTATTCGGAGTGTCGTGATGGAGTACAACCACTTAATTCGATCAAATGTTTGAGCAGAGCAAAACCAAGCCTCCCCAGACATTTCTTTACAGAAATTTCCGCCAACTCGTTTATTGGGTATTTATTTTAAATAATAATGATTTCGGCTTTATAGCGATTACCAAGTACATGATGAATTAATGTTAAAATATGTCTGCCCCCAGAAATTACAGAACGCATTTCTGTCCGAATTTTCCCAGCCAAACTACGAGTGAGAAATCGACAAATGAGGTATAAAATTGACCAGTGTGAGGTCTAAATTAGAGTAATGGTAGTTGTATGGTATTCTGCCTTACGGCAGGTCTTGTCATGGTTTAAGCCTCTTCAACATTTGTCTGTCCATA
Source organism: Schistocerca americana (assembly GCF_021461395.2). Taxonomy (NCBI): domain Eukaryota; kingdom Metazoa; phylum Arthropoda; class Insecta; order Orthoptera; family Acrididae; genus Schistocerca; species Schistocerca americana. Next base: position 124,151,112 of record NC_060124.1, read on the forward strand.
GCCAGTCTTTTCATTTCTGAATATTTGTCTCCTTTGGTATTGTCCGGCATTTGATATCTCCTTTTTCCTCTTCCCCTTTTTCCCGCCACCATTCCTTCTATTCCTTCCTTCGATAAACAAACAGTCCCTCCTCAAACAACGTCCACTCCAGTTCCGTTTTCTCTTTCTGATGACTTTCAGCATGTTTCTTTCTTCTCGAGCACATCTTAATACTTCTTCATTCCTTACTCGGTCTTCCCATTTCACTTTTTCCATTCTTCTCCATTTGTACATCTCTAGTGCCTCAAATCTTCTTTCATCCTTCTTCCTCATTGCCGAGGTCTCCGCACCATATAGTCATATAGTGCAACGCTCCAGATGTAACATTTGGCAAGTCGTTTACTCAGATCTTTGTTTAGTGGCCCACAAAGTAATTTCTGTTTCCTCTTGAATCCTTCTTTCGCCATTGCAATTCTTTTCTTAATTTCTGTTGTGAAATACATGTCATCCATTATTACACTTCCCAAGTAATTGAAGTTATTCACTTGCTCTATTTCCTCTCCCCTATTTTCATACATTTTCTCCCCTTTCCTTCAATTACCATTCTTCTAGTTTTCTTCTTGTTAATCATCATTCCATATTCTTCTAACATTTGTCCCATCTCTCTTGAACTCTGTGCCATCACAACCATGTCGTCCGCAAATCTTATACACTCCACACTCTGACCCCATATACAAATCCTCTCCTTCCATCAAAACATTCACTAATAATTTCCTCCAGATATACACCACTGGCCATTAAAATTGCTACACCAAGAAGAAATGCAGATGATAAACGGTCATTCATTGGACGAATATATTATACTAGAACTGACATGTGATTACATTTTCACGCAATTTGGGTGCATAGAACCTGAGAAATCAGTACCCAGAACAACCACCTCTGGCCGTAATAACGGCCTTAATACGCCTGGGCATTGAGTCAAACAGAGCTTGGATGGCGCGTACAGGTACAGCTGCCCATGCAGCTTCAACACGATACCAAAGTTCATCAAGAGTAGTGACTGGCGTACTGTGACGAGCCAGTTGCTCGGCCACCACTGACAGACTTTTTCAATTGGTGAGAGATCTGGAGAATTTTCTGTATCCAGAAACGCCCGTACAGGACCTGCAACATGCGGTCGTGCATTATCCTGCTGAAATGTAGGGTATCGCAGGAATCGAATGAAGGATGGAGCCACGGGTCGTAACACATCTGAAATGTAACGTCCACTGTTCAATGCGCCGTCAATGCGAACAAAAGGCGACAGAGACGTGTAACCAATGGCACCCCATACCATCACACCGGGTGATACACCAGTATGGCGATGACGAATACACGCTTCCAATGTGCGTTCACCGCGATTTCGCCAAACACGGATGCGACCATCATGATGCTGTAAACAGAACCTGGATTCATCCGAAAAAATGACATTTTGCCATTATTGCACCCAGGTTCGTCATTGAGTACACCATCGCAGGTGCTACTGTCTGTGATGCAGCGTCAAGGGTAACCGCAGCAATGGTCTCCGAGCTGATAGTCCATGCTGCTGTAAACGTCGTCGAACTGTTCGTGCAGATTGTTGTTGTCTTGCAAACGTCCCCACCTGTTGACTCAGGGATCGAGACGTGGCTGCACTATCCGTTACAGCCATGCGGATAAGACGCCTGTCATCTCGACTGCTAGTGATACGAGGCCGCTGGAATGCAGCACAGCGTTCCGTATTACCCTCCTGAACCCACCGATTCCGTATTCTGCTAACAGTCATTCTTTATCAAAGTCGGAAACGTGATGGTACGCATTTCTCCTCCTTACACGAGGCATCACAACAACGTTTCACCAGGCAACGCCGGTCAACTGCTGTTTGTGTATGAGAATTCGGTTGGAAACTTTCCCCATGTCAGCACGTTGTAGGTGTCTCCACCGGCGCCAACCTTGTGTGAATGCTTTGAAAAGCTAATCATTAGCATATCACAGCATCTTCTTCCTGTCGGTTAAATTTCGCGTCTGTAGAACGTCATCTTCATGGTGTAGCAATTTTAATGGCCAGTAGCGTATTTTTTGCTGCGCGGGGTAACCGCGCTGTCTAAGACGCCTTTTCACGCTCCTCGGTGCTCCCCCGTGGGAGGTTGAAGTCCTCCCTCGGGCATGGATGTGTGTGTTGTCCTTAGTGTAAGTTGGTTTAAGTTAGATTAAGTCGTGGGTAAGTTTAGGGACCGGTGACCTCAGCAGTTTGGTCTCAAAAGGCCTTTCCAGAAATTTACAAATTTTTTCCTCCTATTTCTTCGGAGGAGAGGTGGTATGGCGCCACTCCATCGATTGCCGTTCTGTTTCCGGTTCGAAGTTGATGCCAGACGCCGCGTCCAACGACTCACCCTGCTTTTGCTCACCGCCAGGTCTCCTTAGACATTCTGCAAGCGCATATGAACATCTGCGAGACTGGAGGACAGCTCTCTGCTTCTAGCGCACCACAGTTGGGCGCCATTTTGAGAGCTATAGCGCCGCCTATTATCGGAACTCCCTGAAACTGTAGGGCCTATGGGGCTCTTCCATGATGTCTCACAACAAATTCCGCAAGCGGAAAAATAAATGTTTTGCATTACTTTTTGAACGCCGTCCTATTTCCCATGTGGATAATACAGACCGTGCTGTCTGCTGTTATGTGGCACTGACGGATTTCTAACATATTTTACAGAGGATAATCCTTCAAAGAAGAGGAAAGAGAAAGCATATAGCGGAAGAGGTAACCCTTACAAGCGCTGGCGACATCAATTTTGATGCTCGTCTACTTTTACGGACAAAACAAGATGAATATATAGAAGTAGAATCAAACTGAAGCCGTAAATCAGAGAAGAGTTTCAATCTGCGCTGTCTGGTTAATGCTCCCTCTACGTTAGTAACGTATGAGCCTTCCAGCTGTTGCTGTTCTTTGTTCCTGATTTTAAATATTTAATTACCTAGTTCTGCGCAACTGTGTGAACCACATTTTTTGTTCCGATGATCGAACTGAAATTTTCAACGACTCTGCGAATATGTCTCTGACGCATAGTTATAGCAATATTAAATGTTGCTACCTATTCCCCCACATAGACATCGCGTACTGACCACGAGGAGAAAATTTGAGAAATTAGTGTCAGTACAGAGGATTACCGACAATCGTTCTCCTCACGCGCTATTCGCGAGCGCAACAGGGTTGGAGGGATCAGATAGTGGTACCGAAAGTACCCTCCGACACACACCATTAGGTAGCTTGCGGATTATAATGTAGATGTAGATGTTGATGTAGATGCACTGCATTGTTCTATGGCAATAGGTGTGAAAAAACTTCAACAATTATAGAGCCCTAAAACTTTTTCACTAGAACGCCGCACAAATACTAGAAATATGGTAGGGGTGAAAAAAAAATTGTTTATTTCTTCCCAGTGCTGTTGACAACATTGTTCCTGTTCAATAATGTTTCCCAACAGAAGAAGGTTAAACGAACAAAAAAAGAAATATAGTTGGAACTTTCGATCAGACAGAAGCATTTGACTTGATAGTTTACTTAAGCCCCTAATATCTCAGCGGCTACGGTTAATGATTTGCCTAGCAGTGGTAACTCCACCGGTAAAGTATTTAACCGCTTGACCTCGTACAGCAATAAAATCTCAAGGCCAAACTTCAGCAGACAGCACGGTTACATAATGGACCAAACAAACGTATAAATCCTCTAGCACTCTTTAAAATTCTAAGATTCTGACTTAGATGTAGAACATGATTTGGATCATTGTTCTAGAAAACAGCGATCAATAAATTAGAGTAAAAGTTTTTAAATAAAAACAGTTAGGATCGCAATAACCTATTAGAACTTTAAAATTCGTTGATCAAGTGAGGTTTCGATTGTGGTACAACCTTCATCAGGCAATTAAAACTCCTTGATGACGGTTCCAGAGAGTCACGAGAGGCTGCCAGCTATGTAGTGATGAATGTGTTAATCGGCACCTCGTTTGCTTTACATGATTCTGAGTAGCATTGAAAGACACGTCAAATGTTTCTCTATTCGATAATATTTTTTACTTTAAGACAAATGTATTCAAAAATACTTGACCATTTATTTTTCAAAACTATTTTTAGTCATAGCTCTTCTGCATTATTTCATGCAGGCCACCATGTCTCCCTCTGCTGTCCTGGGCCATTCATCTCACAGAACTTGCACCCTATGTCCCATGAAAGTCATTGCCTGGTGTCTTAAAGCATTTCACATACTCCTTTCCTCGTTGATTCTAAAGAGTAAATTCTCATTTCGTATCTAACCGGCCCACCCAATTTTGATATCATTTTATAGCAAACATCACAAACGTTCCGATTCTCTTCATTTTCTGTGTTCCTACAGTCCATGACTTACTTGCTTAAGCACCAAAAATTTGGTCAAAACAGAGTGCATAAAAGGGAAGCAACAACTCGGCTGATCGCCGAAAGCCTGTTATTAGAATCTCTCAGATTCGCTAGCTCACTTGAGGTGACTGCTGGGACAATGAATAAAATATGGCACAATGAATCGCCTTCTGTTTTATATTTATCAAATTGAAGGTTAATCCTAAAGGTAATGACGTTAATACGCAGCCGTCTTACTTAATTATTCCCACAGTACAGAAACACTTCAAAAGAGGATTTTATGTTTCAACCTATCAAGGATATCTGTATATTTATTTTGTCTTTCTTCCTATCATCTACTGTATCAGTGGATCAGAAGTTTTTACACCCTTGGAATATTAACAGGAACAGACGGAATAAATACCGAATTGCTTAAATATGGAAGTATTTCACGGAAGGAACGCACGCATTAACCCGAGTTGGACTGCGTATAAGGTGTCTGAGGGGTAGAAAGTCGACAAAATTGCCCCCTAAGTCCAGAAAGGCAACAGAAGTGACGCAAACAGCAGCAAAGGAATTATTCTCGATAACACGGGCTGTACGATCTATCGCACGGTCATAAAGAATTGACTGCCCCCTATCTCAGATTCAATTTTATGAGAACAAGTGGGTCCTATAAAAGGACCATCCTCGCTGATGGTACTTTTAGTATGAAACAACTTCCAGAAAAAAAAAATACAGCTGCAAATAATGTTTGTGGATTATGAAAAAGCTTTTGACAAAGCCAGTAGGCAGTTATTGTGGTAGATTGTGGAAGAAAGAGGCTTCCCAACTCATCTAATTAACTGTGTTAAAGCTCTTTACAAAGAGACTGAAATTGTAAAATGATAACCGACGATGACGATGCTTGAACAGTTAATTACAATACAGGGAGTTACACAAGGAAGTGACCCTTTTCAAATTAGTTCCGAATACTCCCCGCAAATTCTTTGCAACATCTACTGTTACATAGATGATCTAGTAAGAGCTTGAAAAGAAAGTACCTCCTACAGCATACAGATAACCTTCTGCACGCAGATGATCAAATAATAATCCAAAAAGGAAAATAATCATCTAAGAGCCTTCTGCAATCTTAACTTGTTGGCTTCTAAATATAGCATGGATATCTCCACTAATAAAAGGAAAGTTATGGCAGTCAAGGGGAAAATCACGTATCACATCTACAATAATAACCCACTTTCGGTCTCTGCACTATGACACAGGAAGAAATTTCGACAGTGAAATTGGTAACAAGATCCTAAAATGTGGCAGTCAGAAAAATAAAAAAAGCCTAGAAAGAGACACAGATGAAATTTTACCACCCAACAGCAGTATCTACTGTATCCTATGGATATGAAACCTGGGTTCCCACAGAAAAGGATATGAGCAGGATCCACGCCACGCAAATGAGATTTCTCTGTAGTGTTACAGGGTGCGCCAAAGAAGAACGATTCAGAAATGAAGACATTGGGAGTGAATTACAATTCAATTCAGTGCACAAGAAAATAGATTAGAAACAGATTTTGGAACATGTAGATAGAGTGCCTGACAGTAGAATAGTAGACTTCTAAAACTAATTCTTGACTACAAAGCGCGAGGAACAAGACAAAGGGGAGCACCACGAAGAGATGGCAGTGGAGGACCACGGAGGAGATAGCTAGACCTCGTTGACCGGCACAGATGAACTCACTTGATCCATGAAGAAGAACTTTAACAAACTACAAGTTCTGTCATTGATGACAATCTGCAGTGACGAAATGGAATTACTCTGGCACTGATTCTGTGTTTGGTCCGCAGCTCGTGGTCGTGCGGTAGCGTTCTCGCTTCCCACGCCCGGGTTCCCGGGTTCGATTCGCGGCGGGTTCAGGGATTTTCTCTGCCTAGTGATGACTGGGTGTGTTGTGATGTCCTTAGGTTAGTTAGGTTTAAGTAGTTCTAAGTTCTAGGGGACTGATGACCATAGATGTTAAGTCCCATAGTGCTCAGAGCCATTTGAACCATTTTTTGATTCTGTGTTTAGCAGAATTCTAAGAGAGTTACAGTGATCTCCTCTACTATTCTTCCGGCCCCTGAAATAAAAACTGTGGTTGCAAATGTTCTATAAATATACCAGTCATAAAGAAATGTGCCATTAAGACCTTATTAGCTCCGCTATGTACATAATCCATTTTTATATGGCCACGCGGTAAAGAAGGGCTTCCCTTTTTTCACAGTTTTTTCATCAATACTCATCCGAAAACAAATGTCACTTCCAACGCATAATGTGACGTCGGTCTCCAATTCTTCGATGCATCGGTGTACAGAAAAAGTGAGAACGCTCTAGAACACAGAGTGCACAGATAACATATAAACAAAAAGGGGTATATAGATGTTAACACGCACTGCCCAGCCCAAAAACAAGCGATACTCTGCACTCCTAATGAAGTCCGTCGACAACGATAATTGGTCCATACATAGGGCTTTCGGACGAAATTTCTTTAATTATGCTCATAAGAACCACACCCATTTAGTCAGGTTACCGCTCGTTTCTAGTGTTACTGATCGCATCGGCAGAATTCTATGGAAAAATGGTGTACAGACTACATTTTTCAGTCAAAACAAAACGAAAGACTTTTTCCAACCCTAAACGGACGTACCTAATTACTTCCAAGCAGCAGGCGTCTATGAAGCAACGCCTGTTGCCATGGCAGAGTTTATATAGGCGAAACGGGAAGGACTGTAAAGGAGCGTGTAGAAGAACACGAGCGCCACACGCGATTAGAACGAAGTATGAAGTCTGCCTTAGCGAAACATCAGGATAACAGGCGTCAAGTTGCAGATTTCACCAGACGTACGAGTGCTGGCCAACGAAACCAAAATGTGTAGAAGGAAAGTCCGAGAAGCGATTGTGATTTTAAAAAAAGAAGAAAGACACATAATAAAATACATCATATTTACGCCAGTGACTACAGCACTTTCTTTATTTCACGATTGCAATTTCGGGCCGGCCGCGGTGGTCGAGCGGTACTAGGCGCGTCAGTCCGGAACCGCGTGACTGCTACGGTCGCAGGTTCGAATCCTGCCTCGGGCATGGATGTGTGTGATGTCCTTAGGTTAGTTATGTTTAAGTGGTTGTAAGTTCTAGGGGACTGACGACCTCAGATGTTAAGTCCCATAGTGCTCAAAGCGATTTTTTTTTTTTCAATTTCGGCCTTAGGTCATTATCAAGTGAAGATGTTAGGCCATGTCAACCTAACAGACATAACATCTTCACATGATAATGGCCGAAGGCCGAAATTGCAATCGTGAAATAAAGAAAGTGTTACAGTCACTGGCGTAAATATGATGTATTTTATAAAGGTCTGAAAATGGTTCAAATGGCTCTGAACACTATGGGACTTAACTTCCGAAGTCATCAGTCCCCTAGAACTCAGAACTACTTAAACCTAACTAAACTAATGACGTAACACACATCCATGCCCGAGGCAGGATTCGAACCTGCGACCGTAGCGGTCGCGCGGTTCCAGACTGTAGTGCCTAGAACCGCTCGGCCATTATAAAGGCCTACATGACTGCGAATCCCAGGTATAAAAAGTTAAACACAAGTAACTTCAAAAAGGAAGGCGAGTGTAGACTGCCTGCCTCATAGCTTCCTGTTGCCAAGGAAGTAAATGCACGGTCACCACTTCTGTGGTGTGACAATATTTTTATGAACATGCCTCCTCTCGTGCTCCGCCTGCTTCGTTTTCTATCCGATGACGATGACCCACCAATAGTAGCTGCAAAAACTACGTCCGAAAACCCCACTTCTTCAGAACCAGCGCGGGATATCTCTCATGTGTAAGTGGACGTGACACTGGCCCTTGACAGCGTACAGCTAATCGTGAACACCAGAAGTTCATGAGAAGATCCCCGTAGTGGGGTCGAAATCTCGATCGTGTAAAGGAAATTACAGAGGAACATAACGAGGCCTAATATCGTAGAAAATTTAATCTTCAATTAAATTTCAGTAGTTGGGAATGAATGGGTTTTAAAAAAATCCACTACCCCGCTCCCCTCCCCACCTGTTTCACGGAGGTAGGTCGACAAATCCTAATTACTCTTACGATCTCGTTACAATGAACCTGCGAACAATCTGCTGCTGAGGTTACCCTGTTTTGACCCCTCTCCGTTTCCTTACTACATCAGCTTTAACCCTTTTGTACTCATTCCATGAGGATAGTATTCCATTTCAGCCGTTGTTCCAGGCATCGCACCTTACTCACACGTACCGCCATGAAATCGTCGAGAGAAGCGATAAACGAAGAGAGAAACTGCAGCGAAGCTCTCCGCTGCCATAGTTCCCAACGCCCGGGTTCTCCCTCCAACACATAGGTATTACTCTGCGTGCGGACTTTGCCCTAAGAGCTTTTCGCAATATGTGAGTGGTGATTTGTGCGCCGCCTGACTACCCGTATCGGTCATTGGTGGGCCCCCTCCCTCCCTCCCTCCCTGTTCCCTCCTATCCTCTTTCCTCTCCCACCTCACACTCCTCACTCCTCACTCTCCTCGTCCTCTTTCACAGCGCGCCTGAGCCGCGTGCGGCCGTATATCGAGGGGCGCCGATCCCCCTGCCACTTGTCATTGCGGGAATTATTGCTCCCATTTGACCAATTTGCTCTTAACACGAGCGCTCAGGCAAGGGGCTTACCCACGAGCTCCGGGGAGCCCCTCAGGCCTCTGGTACCCGCAGGCACCTGTAGTGAGCGGCGTACCGCTATGATCTCAACTTCCGAAGTCAGTGCCTCGGTGAAAGACGTCTCCCGATTCATTTTAATCTGACCCGTAACCGAACATATACTGAAAAAGAGAGTACCGTATATTTCAGCAGAAAACAGAAGCATAAAAAGAGGCACTCAAAATCCGGGTCGCCTTATACGACAGATATAAAACAAATTGAAATTTATATCAATTAAAACCATTATAAAATTGAAACTTCCTGGCAGATTAAAACTGCCAAGAAGTTTCATATCAGCGCAGATTCCGCTGCAGAGTGAAAATCTCATTCTGGAAATATCCCCCAGGCTGTGGCTAAGCTATGTCTCCGCAATATCGTTTCTGTCAGGAGTGCTAGTTCTGCAAGGTTCGCAGGAGAGCTTCTGTTAAGTTTGGAAGGTAGGAGACGAGGTGCTGGCAGAAGTAAAGCTGTGAGGAAGGGGCGTGAGTCGTGCTTGGGTAGCTCAGTTGGGCAATCGGCTTTCAGCCGTGTTACCGTGCGGACGGGCTCGGCGCGCCGGGCAGTGCTCCGCAGGTGGTGTTTACCCGCTAGCGCGCGGTCGCGTCGTTGTCTTGCCGTATAGTACCTGTACCGACCCGACATGGCGTTCTCATATCGAAAAGCTACAACCAAACTAACGTTCAACGCATCGTACACGAGACCGAAGGCCCATGAAATTGAACGGTTTCTACGAGACATCATGCACATCGAACCACAAGAACTGATAGGAATTCATCTGTCTATTGTAACCAGCACAGTGTACCTCAAACTGATTGACGAAGCGGCCTGCGACAGATTACTCCAACGATCTGCAAACGGCTTTCGCTTCTGTCACGCAGACGGTAACGTGAGTGTGGTAGGAGTTGACCATGCTGGTCTGGGGGTGCGTACCGTGCGCATCTTTGAACTACCGTTCGAAGTTCCTGCCAACCTAGTCGTTGATGCGCTGCGGCCATACGGCACAGTTCTGAGCCACACAGAGGAGAAATGGAACACATTCGAAACGTACCCTGTCCTTAACGGGGTACGACAAGTGCGCATAGAACTTAAGAAGCACGTTCCATCGTATGTTTTCGTTGGTGGCTGCCGCGCAATTGTTATATATGATGGACAACCGAGGACCTGCTCGGGCTGCGGCCAGGAGGGCCACGTTCGAACTGAGTGTCTGCAGCGCCGCCTCGTTCAGGTGCCCCGCAATGAACTTCCCAACGATCCACTATGACCTCTCTCCCGCTAACATATGTGGAGGCGGCACGACATGATGTGATGGATGATCAAAACCTGTTACCTCCTCAAGCCGCTGCCAGCTCCGTTGGAGAGTCACCGCCGTCGACGACGCCGCAGCCCAACGGTGCAGAGGTTCCTAAGCCTCCGCCCACCGCAGCGTCGTGGGCACCCAGCCACCGTCACTGTCGGGATCAGACACAGGGGTTCCTAGCGACCGAGACTGTGTCGAGCCCCGCCCTCCAGTGGATGTCGAATCTCGGACCCGAAAGCAAAAATCACCCAAGCGACACAAGAAGAAGCGATTGTCAGCTGACGAACAGGGCAGGAACGTGAAGCCGGCGGAAGACATCGACTTCGTTGACTCGCCCACAATTGCAACGGGCTCCAGTGGCATCATTCACCAGAAGGTGCCTGAAGACAAGGAACACTGCGTCGACTCCCAAAATGTGGGCTCCTGTGAAAGCGTCCAGCCCCCAATGATATCACAATCGTCTCTTGGTGATTGGGCAGACGATATGGAGGCAGATGATGCACAGCAAACATCGATATCTCCACCAGAGCCAATGGCTGACATGAGCCCGGAGGGCTCTGCCAGTCAGGGACTCCTACGGCACAGTAATGCACAGCATGCAGATGGATGGCTGTGTGGTGTGTGGTGTGTGAGATCACTGTGGGATTGCACCGGCACACTGCCTCCGCCACTTGATATGTCTCAGTCATACCGTCTACATCTACATCTACATTGATACTCCGCAAGCCACCCAACGGTGTGTGGCGGAGGGCACTTTACGTGCCACTGTCATTACCTCCCTTTCCTGTTCCAGTCGCGTATGGTTCGCGGGAAGAACGACTGTCTGAAAGCCTCCGTGCGCGCTCTAATCTCTCTAATTTTACATTCGTGATCTCCTCGGGGGAAGCAATATATTCGATACCTCATCCAGAAACGCACCCTCTCGAAACCTGGCGAGCAAGCTACACCGCGATGCAGAGCGCCTCTCTTGCAGAGTCTGCCACTTGAGTTTATTAAACATCTCCGTAACGCTATCACGGTGGGAACAGTCAACGCAAATGGTGTCCACTCCATTGTCAAGACCCACATGTTACACGACATGATCAGAGCGGCAGACTTGGACATTGCCCTTCTCCGGGAGGTCCGTCCCGAGCTGTGTTTAGACCTATATGGCTACACCACGTGCAGCCTACCCGTAGGTGATGGCGCAGGAGGAACGGCCATCCTTCTCCGAGATGGCATAGACGCGACGGACGCAACGTACTTGCCGAACGGGCGAGGCATCGCACTCACACTTGGCGCAGTGCGCCTCATTAACGTCTACGCTCCCTCCGGTAATTCGCACCGTGGTGACAGGCATGTCTTCTATTTGGAGGAGTTGGCCCCACTTTTGCAAGGAAATATGGACCATTACATAGTGGGCGGCGATTTTAACAGTGTTCTGCGGCCCGAGGACCAGATACCGCATTACGTCCCATGCCCGGCTCTACAAGCACTGATACGTGACCTCGCGCTCCACGACACATGGCTCTTACATCATGGGACACAGAGTGGATATACGCACTTTACCAGCCATTCTGCCAGTCGTCTGGACCGGATATACGTCTCGCGTACCCTCCGCACAACAACCCGTTATGCAGAACTCTGGCCGACGGCCTTCACGGACCATCTCGCGTACATCTGCACTGTCACCTTGCCCCGACAACTCACAAGACGCAGCAGGGGCCCGTGGACGCTGAACGTCTCCCTCCTTCGCGAGGAAGCGTGTCGGCGAGCAGTCACTGACACGTGGCGTCGATGTATCAGGCGCCTGCCTATGTATGCTTCCACGTTGCTGTGGTGGCTGGGATGTGTCAAACCTGCCCTCCGAAAGACCTTGATGGTCTACGGGCGTGACAGATCGAACTGGCAAAGGGCAACATCGGAATTTTACTATACAGCGTTAAGTGAGCTGGCGACGCAACCGCCGTCTCCCGAACGTCAGATGTCCGTACAACGCATCAAAGCTCGTCTACTTCGCATCAGGACAGAGCAGCTAGACGGTGTCCGCATCCGTGCGCGAGTGCAAGACTGTATCCCCAACGAAACAGCGTCAGTGTATCACATTGTGCGCGAGAGGCGCCACCACAAACGTCAGCTCATTACGGCGGTAAACACGGAGGACGGCGGGCGCGCAGTGACACAAACGGACATCGCGCACACGTTCGCCAGACACAATGGGACCTTGTACATGGAAGATCCGCGAAATGTACGTGATTATGACGAGCTGTTGCACGATTTTCCCGCCCCTCGGGACGTGGCACCCGATGATAGTCTGCTGTTGCCCCTTACACCCGACGAGCTGACATCGGCCTTGGCACGTGGAGCACCGAAAAAGTCGCCTGGACCGGACGGTTTACCCCTGGAATTCTACCGCACTTTTTACCACCTTATGGGTGACAAGTGGCTCCAAATGTTTCAAGACCTGATCCGCCCTGATTTCACTGTCCCCACAGAATTCACAGAAGGCATCTTGATCCCAGTTCCGAAACCGAATGGTGGTTGTAGGTGGCAGGATTTTCGCCCACTCACACTCCTCAACAACGACTACAAGATCTTCGCCCGTATCCTCCGCGTGCGTCTCCACACCGCTATCGGGAAAGCCATCCACACCGATCAGACATGTTTAGGTGGTATCAGCAACATTCATACGGCGTTAGGAGCATACCGCGACGTAATTGCTTTGACGGCGGGCTGCAAAATACGAAGCGCCCTTGTCGCCGTAGATTTTGACCACGCATTCGACCGCGTCCATCACGGCTTCTTACGCGCAGTTTTGCAACACATGGGCCTCTCTCCGGAGTCTGCACAGGTGGTCCTTCGACTGGTCCACGGAGCGCGCTCCCGCATGATGGTCAACGGTTATCAGTCTGGTCACATTGTTGTTGGACGGTCAGTGCGACAAGGGTGCCCCTGTCGGGCATATTATTTGCTGCAGCGCTTGAACCAGCTTTACATGGTCTACGGCAGCGATTAACTGGTATCTCCTTGCAGGACGTGACCTTCTGTTGTGGTGCACTCGCCGATGACGTGGTGTTCCTGGCCAGATCAGAGGATGAAATGCATATGGCGCTACAGTAGCTACGCCAGTACGGGGCGGTCGCTGGGAGCGTCATCAACGTGAAGAACACAAAATACATGGATGTCGGAGGGGGGATTTCCCATGCAACGGCGGTGCCCTTTGACAAGGTGCCCGTACTCAAGTGTTTAGGAGTGCAATTCTATAGCAATGTCCGCCGCACGGCGGCGGCTACGTACCGCCGGCTCCTACACCAGACACGTGCTCTGCTGCAGGACAACAAACTGCGTCGCTTGGATATGCTCCTCAGAACACGTTATGTCAACACCTATCTTGTCTCAAAACTGAACTATTTTGCGCATATCCTTCCCTTGACAGCTACGATGGCCGACAGATTTCAAGCAGCATATGGACATTTCGTAAGCACCGGTCTGGTTTTTAAAGTCCGATACGCCACCCTGACACTGCCGCAGCGGGCGGGCGGTATCGCTTTAATTCACGTATATAACCGTGCGCGATCGCTTTATCTCAACACTATGCGTCGCACGTGGACCTCTGCCCACGCCACTCTGACGGGCACCCTGATAGCGGAAGTGGCACCACACTCTCTGCATCCCCCGGTTTCTGTAGGACACATTTCACCGGCACTCACCCACATCAGAGACTTCTTTATTGACTTCAGCTACTTATGGTCAGAACTTCCGACGACACGGAAGCCCAGCACAAATGACTATTATCGCCTCAATCAGCAGCGGCAACCTGTAAATACGGTCACCCACAGACATCCTGAAGTTGCCTTGAACACGGTGTGGCGAGCGGTACACACGCCTTTTCTACCTACGACGGTGCGTTCATTGTGGTACGTGGTTGTGAATGGGAAGTTCGCTACTCGTCAGAGGTTACATTCCATACATCTGACGGACGACCCCTTGTGTCCAACATGCTCAGTCGCTGACTCGGATGCACACCGTCTGACGTGTGCCGCGACCAGCGAGTGCTGGCTACTGACGCAGCGCATGCTGGCATTACTCTTGCGGCGATTGCCGGAGTGTATCTCCCCTAATGACGTATTGCGCCCCGACGTCGTGTACTTTCCACCAACCAGAACGAACGCCGTTAACTGGCTAAAAGGCATGGCCGTTTACTACATATTTTGCGATGCTCCCAAAGGCACACTCGACTTTTGGTCCCTATTGATTTCAGCCGCCACCCGAAGTACAGAACTCTTATCGGAAATTATTTAGGTTCATTATTTGCGGATCCTCCTGCTCACTGGGGCGTTCCGGGTATGGGACGCTGAAAATGAAGAAGAATCCTGGAGCATATTGATCCTCTACGGACGGAATAGGAGGGAACCCCTCCCAACAGACGAGAAGACGACTCGGACGCTCGGCTACGGCCGTTGTAGGATCTTTCTTTGTAATGAAACAAAAATAAGTCTATAATACAAAAGAATGTTATAAAACTTAAAAAAATAAATAAGTAAAAAGAACAACATCGACAAACCCACTCCATCCTCTTCCTGATCCTTCGATCCTCGAACTCGAACACGTTGCTTGGGCGTGGCGGCGGGATGGCCAGGCTTCGGGTGTCGACCCCTGCCCTACCCGTCGTCCTGCTCCTACAGCGGTTCATTAGTAAAAAAAAAAAAAAAAAAATAGTTGGTAGAGCACTTGCCCGCGAAAGGTGAAGGTGCCGAGTTCGAGTCTCGGTCCGGCACACAATTTTAATCTGCCAGGAAGTTTCATAATAGCGCACACTCCGCTGCAGAGTGAAAATCTCCTTCATTATAAAATTGTATATCAGGCACCTAAATGTAAAACGCTGCAAAATCGTCTTCTAATGAAAGTAGCTCTTCAAGTATATCCTCAGTTTCGTTGTTGAGAAACTCGTCATATGGGTCGATTCTGACTTTTGAATCGATTTCCGCTTCGCCATCAGTATCCCATAACAATCGTCCTCAGCGCCATACACAGGATATGAAATCCCGAGCTTCTTGAAGGATCTGGTCACTCTTTTCACTTTCACTTTTTCCCGTGACTTGATAACGAAATCACGCAAAACATCAAATGAAGCAGCCTGCATAGCTCCACATTTCTTAAGCCACTTTTCGTCACTCGTCATCCAACTGCTTCACTCTTCACGCATATGGTCTCCGAATGGTTCATTGAAAGCGACGTATAAACATTGTAGCATCGACGTCAGACCACACGGTATAACAACAATCTTAGTATTGCTTCGTGCTATGTGATTTTTCGTATTCTCATTAATGTGACCGTGAAACATGTCCCACACCAAAAAACTTATTTTATTGCGTAGAGCACCTGGTCGCTGCTGCCACACATTTTCTTTTCACAGTTTTGCACCTTTCTCGTCCACCCATCCCTTTTCGTGAAAATGTGCAAAATGCTTGGTGGAAATTTTTATTTTAGGAATGGTTCTCTGCTTGAAAATGACTTTGTTCCATCTGCCACACATGGTAATTCAACTATACTCTTTTCATGGCCTCTGCTTCTGCCTCGATCAGTTTTTGCGCCTTTCGTTTCCACAGTTCTATTGTTAATCACACCGAAGTTTATCGATGTCCCATCCATATTTGCAATGTGAGATAGCGGAAAATTATATTTTTAACACATACGAATAACAAACTTACGAAAACTTGTAACTTCATGGTCAAGATGATTCGATAATTTCTGCCGTACTACCATATTTTTTTTCTGTGCATGAAACGATTGCACCAACCTACTGTTGCTTTAAATTATTTGCCGTGCTCTGGAGTGACTCGTGCCCACTTCAATTCATAGCCCCTAATCATATTTCTTATAATAACATAACAATTATGCAACGCTTTTTTCTCAGAACACATTTTCTTTGGCATTTTTTTTAACAGCTTCATTCTTTCGCTAGTCTCTTTCCATCCTGTTTCTTACATCGAAAGACCTTTCTGCAGCACAGTTGTTCAATTGCTTAGCCTGTTTTATGACCTTTAATTTGAATTTTGCTTCATATTTCCTTCTTTTTGCACCCACTTAACAAATCTTACGCCAATTACACTGACAGTAAAAACCGTTTCAAACACAACACGACTTACAACAATATTTCTTAGTTGTACGTATGAGTTCGTTATTTGCCACGTATTCCTACCGGCACAACCGTAACAATGCAGGAGGAGGCTTTTGCTTTATGACATGTGCAACCGTACGACTTGTTTAGCAGTACAGAGCGGGTATGTTCACAAAATTGGGTAGCCATACAACGCTTTTATAAATACTCAATGTCATCTCCCAACACAGTGTGCTATTATTACTCAGATGATCATTGTTCTGAACTAAATTTACAGGCCGTTGATAATTTGGGGATCGTCCTATAGGACGCGCATACGATAATTTCTCTCTCATCTTACTTGAAGATTGTTTTATCCGCCGAAATATGCTGTGGTAACAGCATTTCGGAAGTGGAGTAAATGTGTTTTACTTAATTTCCTTGTTAATTGTAAAGAGGCAAGGATATTATCCCAAATCATTTCATTCTGTCTGAGCGTGTAATGAAAACCAGAGGTGTGTTAGAATTTCTGAAATCGAATATAAGTGGTGCGTCTCAATTACTTATTGAGGCCCTTGAATATGACTAAACTGTTTGCCAAATTCAGTCTTTTCTATCCACAGGTTTGTCAAACAAGTCCTTACAAGTAAAAATAAAGTTTATCAATTTTTCTTCATTTTTGAAGCACACGTTGTTCTTATTGTGAGGTGTTTTGAAGCTAGTGGAAATGGCTACCGACACAAACAAAGCGATTCTTTCATTGACTTTAATACTGTGTATAAGGGAGGAAAAGGAAACAACACGCTGGTCCACGGAATTGTTGAAACTGACAGAGAGTTGTACACGCCAAAGTAACTTATTCAAGTTACTTCGCCTTCACACTGAAAAACAAGACACAATTAAGCGAACATATACAGGGCATAGGCGAAATAATACGAACGCCAGTACTTACTTGGGAATGGTTTATTAATAAGATTCTTCGTGGAATACTGGAATATAATGATTGCACAGTCTCCACTGGAGTGTTAAGCCACTCTTCGGTCAGAACCTCTTCTAACTCCTGTAGTGACGAGGGAGGCGGAAACTGCTCCGGAGTCTGGGCTCCAATACCGTCCACAAGGGTTCGATAACGTTAAAGTCCGGGACTGCGCTGGCCAGGGAAGATACTGCATTTCCGTTGCATGCTCATCATACCACGATTGCGCAGTCCTGGCTGTGTGAATGGGTGCATCATCGTTCTGAAATACGGCATCACTGTTGGGGAACAATATTTGAATCATGGGGTGCACTACATATGTTTTTGAATAGGGCCGGCCTTTAGCAAAACACAATTTTTTTAAACCCAAACATGTTTCACTGCAGTTGCAGCATCTTCAGTGGGAATTTATTTTATGACTGTTAAAGATAAAGAATGTCCTTCACTGTTAGTTACATGTATACAATCAGTTTTTAAATCGTAATTACAGATATTAGAAAAAAACACATAAAATTATGAATTCCTGCCTTTTTACCACATAGTATGGTTTTTCTGATGTATTATGTTCCTAAAGTGACTGTTCTATTCCACACTTTGTCTTCTGCAACCACTTACACCTTAAATTTTGCTTAAGCCAATATTTCGATTTGTAAATTTTTATTTCTATGCCGTGTGTGTGTGTGTGTGTGTGTGTGTGTGTGTGTATTTACATTATGTTTCACTTTTTCTTTTTCCTCATCTTCATCATTGTGAAACACTATATATTGAGCGGTCACTGTCATTGTTTACCAGCTGTAAAAACAAACATGGCGGACAGTGGAACAGTTGAAGGTGTAAAAACAACATGGCTGACAATAGAACAGTTGAAGGTGTTCCTGGGGGTTGTTCTGAATCTTTCAGAGGTGTCTGGGCATTTTGTGTGTGTGTGTGTGTGTGTGTGTGTGTGTGTGTGTGTGTGTGTGTGGGCGCGCATTCACTCTTTCTCTCCCCCTCCCTCCCACCCCCCCCCCTCTCTCTCACTCTCTCTCTCTCTCTCTCACACACACACACACACACACACACACACACACACACAGAAAATGCACAGACACCTCTGAAAGATTCAGAACAACTGCCAGGAACACCTTCAACTGTTTCACTGTCAGACATCTTGTTTTTACACCTTCAACTGTTCCACTGTCCGCCATGTTTGGTTTTACAGCTAGTGAAACAGTGACAGCTCAATATATAAGAAACGTGAGTGAAACATAATGTAAATAGACAGACACACACACACACACACACACACACACACACACACACACACACACACACAGAATTAATTAATTTCAGGCATAGAAATAACAATTTTCAAATCGTAATCTTGGCTTAAACAATTCATCTACTTTTAGGTGTAAGTGGTTGCAGATGACAAACTGTGGAACAAAACAGTCACTGTAGAAACACAATACATCAGGAAAACCACAACATGTGGGAAAAAGGTATGAATTCATAATTTTGTGTGTTTTTTAAAATATCTGTAATTACGATTTAAATGCTAATAGTTACATGTATACAAACAGTAAATAACATTCTTTAAGTTTAACAGCCATAAAATAAAAGCCCACTTAAGATGCTGCAACTGCAGTGAAACATGTTTGGGTTAAAAAATAAAATTGTGTTTTGCTAGAGGCGCACCCTAACCAAAAACGTATGTATTGTTAAAGCAAACGCGGAAAAAAAGAGCTTCAACCCCAAGATGATCATGGGATGCACCTGATCACCTAAAATATTCACATTATCGTTGGTGCAACACGGCGTTTGAGGGTAATGATGGGACCAGCAGAATACCATGATACGACTGCCCACATCATCACACATCCAGGTCCATGCTTAACCATTGGAATCAAGAAATCAGGGTTGTAGGCTTCTTTTGGCGTTGTCCAGACGTAAACCATGCCCAATGGAAATAACCAAAACGTTGACTCGTCGGACCATTTGATGTGTTTCCACCGATCAGCCGTCCAGGATTCATGGTCCTGACTCAATGTTTTACGCTTCTCTGCGTTGGTTGTCGTCACTAATAGTTTCGGTATAGGAGCTCGTCCATGAAAATTCGCTTTATGGACTCCTCGGCGGACAGCTTCGATGGATAAGGGGCCTCTAAGATGACTATTGAGTTCTGCAGTCGCTTTAGCCGCCGTAGTTCTGCGTTGTTTTGACACAATTCGTGTTAGCATAAGACGATCTCTGTCAATTAGTTTTGATTTGCGCCCACTATTACGACTTCACGATGATGTCCTTCAATGTTTTGTGTGGGCTGTCATGACTGTTACAACAGTTGGTCTTCAATAAGTTGGCTTTCTATGTTATCACGCTCCAGCAAATCGGGCCCCCAACAATATGCTCTGTGTGGAACTCTGTTAGGTCTTTCATTGCACGTCGACCTCGGCACCTGAATGAAAATACGAAGTGTGCACTACTCGTAATCAACCTGCACTGATTCCTAGTACATACTGATCACACGTAGTTCAGCGCGACACGTGCCTTACCTGCGTTGTTGACCATCGAACACAACCATCCCATTATTACTAGCACTGTTCACATTATTTCGCCAGTCCCATGTATTTTCTGATACTTGTTCTCTAATGAGATTTCATTAAAGTACGATAAAGCCTTGGACCACATATATCGTCAATGGAAGAACTGAAAAGCTTCGACTTCTTTTTACTGTATTGTACTCTCCCTAATATGTTACCTGTAGAATTTTGATTATTCTCCATAACCTCATATTGCTTAATATATGGCTGGGAAATATCCAACACGTTTACCATTCTCGTAAATGCCAGTGCTGTTCCCTTTTTATCCTTCATCGCAGTTACTATACTTGCTGAAACACACGATTCAGTGAGATAAATTGTAAAAAAAATCTCATTTTCGCTAAACTATTGCAGCGAATCGTGTACGTCAACAATATCCGCCATCTATTCAAATATACCGTTATTCAAAATATCCCTCGAACACATCAAACAGAATCTTTATTTGACAAACACGTCTAACACTGTCATACACGATAAAATAATGACAAACATAGCTGAGCCGTGCACGGCTCGCGTTTGTCCCATTTATTGTTTGTCATCTTCTATTACGGTACTGCTGTCTCGTTTTCTTATTTCATTTACTGGCGTCACTAACTTCCTGCCTTACTTCCCCCAAAGAGCGGCAACATCAGCGCGTATCGGTAAGTGCACTGTCGTACCATCTCTGGAGCGACCGATAGTTGTTCCGGGTCGTCGTGTATCTGGCAGTCAATTCGGAAAGAACCAGCACGTGCAGTCGGGACGCAGCAGCACTGAAGTCGGGGACGGAGTGCAGGTGAGGCACCGACAGCCAGTGCTCGCCGATCGCTGCCGACACACATGAACTGTCCGACGGAGGGAGACTGGAGCGGGACGACCGTTGGTTGGTCGTCGGGTTGGTCGTCTAATCGGCCGACGTATATTTGGTCCTTTCACCGTTTCCAGGCCTGGGAATTCGGTCAGTTAGCGTGGGGCAGCGAGGAATTCTCTGCGGGACGTGGTTTGGCTGGGGCCGCTGGCGGTGTCTACATGGTGTCGGAATGTGTGGGGCTACGAGGTCCGTGGCTCATCGACCCTGGCCACGAAAGTTGAGTTTTGATTTAATCTACCAACAAGTCAAGACTGTTCACATTGTGTCGTTTGGAGTCCGTTGTCGGCTTTTGGGATATTCCCGCGAGCAACAACGTTTTCAGGCTGGAAAATACTAGCCACCCTCTGGTGGAGTTTCAATGTATTTGGTAATTTGAATTGAAGTGCACCAATGGAAACATGAGCCTTGTGGCCGTTAACGTTCCGGTTACCTGCCCTGGCCGTTGACGTGAATTTCAGGCAGTGTAGTTTCCTCATCGTGTTGTTGCTGTCGAGCACGGTGGGTAGTTTGACAGCTCCATGTATGACTGGTCGTGGGTGCCAATACCTTCTACACTGTTCCGCTGAACTCCCTGTTGTGCCCTGATCAGATGTGCTCACTGCCGCCGTTGGATAAGCAGCTGCAGCAGCAAGTCGTATACTCCTAGCTCACTCATTTGTTACATAGTTTAATTCTTAATTTCTTTGCGTGTTTTTGGTACTTGAATTGTTTAATTTATAAATTTCGGGCGTATTATAGTATTTGAGAGTTGTAGCATCGCGTTTTAGTACCTGAATAGTGTAAAATCGCGTAGTCTCCTTCCGCCGCCGAACAGTGTGTCAGCAGTGCGCAAGTAGCAGCATTACTGCATTTACTAGGCAATCTTATACTTTAATAACCGTTTAAATTTTGTGTCGATTTGTTTGCGCTCTCTGTAGATCAGTTCAGACGTTCTTTGCACAACAGTTTTTAGCATGGATAGGGACTGCAACTGCTGTGTTCGGATGCAGGCTGAGTTGGCATCGCTTCGCTCCCAGCTTCAGGCAGTGTTGGCTTCGGTCACACAGCTTGAGGCTGTTGCCAATGGGCATCACTGTGGGGGTCCGGATGGGGGTTTGTCAGGGACAGCCAGCTCGTCCCACGCATCCCCCGATCGGACTACGACTGTGGTTGCCCGGGATACTGCCCGCATTGAGGCTGATCCCTCACCTGTGGTAGAGGGGGAGATCGTCTCAAGGTGTGGCAGGGAGCGAAAGACATTCCGGAGGGCTGAACAGAAGGCCTCTCCAGTTTGTCTGACGAACCGGTTTCAGGCTCTGTCTCAGGCTGATACTGATCTTCGGCCTGACATGGCTGCTTGTCCTGTTCCAGAGGTTGCCCCTCAGTCTGCAAGATCCGGGCGGTCGCAGAGGGTGGGTTTACTGGTAGTTGGGAGCTCCAACGTCAGGCGCGTAATGGGGCCCCTTAGAGATATGGCAGCAAGAGAGGGGAAGAAAACCAATGTGCACTCCCTGTGCATACCGGGGGGAGTCATTCCAGATGTGGAAAGGGTCCTTCCGGATGCCATGAAGGGTACAGGGTGCACCCATCTGCAGGTGGTCGCTCATGTCGGCACCAATGATGTGTGTCGCTATGGATCGGAGGAAATCCTCTCTGGCTTCCGGCGGCTATCTGATTTGGTGAAGACTGCCAGTCTCGCTAGCAGGATGAAAGCAGAGCTCACCATCTGCAGCATCGTTGACAGGACTGACTGCGGACCTTTGGTACAGAGCCGAGTGGAGGGTCTGAATCAGAGGCTGAGACGGTTCTACGACCGTGTGGGCTGCAGATTCCTCGACTTGCGCCATAGGGTGCTGGGGTTTCGAGTTCCGCTGGATAGGTCAGGAGTCCACTACACGCAACAAGCGGCTACACGTGTAGCAGGGGTTGTGTGGCGTGGGCTGGGCGGTTTTTTACTTTAGATGGCCTTGGGAAAGTACAGAAAGGGCAACAGCCTCAACGGGTGCGGGGCAAAGTCAGGACATGCGGGGACCAAGCAGCAATCGGTATTGTAATTGTAAACTGTCGAAGCTGCGTTGGTAAAGTAACGAAACTTCAAGCGCTGATAGAAAGCACCGAAGCTGAAATCGTTATAGGTACAGAAAGCTAGCTGAAGCCAGAGATAAATTCTGCCGAAATTTTTACAAAGGTACAGACGGTGTTTAGAAACGATAGATTCCATGCAACCTGTGGTGGAGTGTTCGTCGCTGTTAGTAGTAGTTTATCCTGTAGTGAAGTAGAAGTGGATAGTTCCTGTGAATTATTATGGGTGGAGGTTACACTCAACAACCGAGCTAGGTTAATAATTGGCTCCTTTTACCGACCTCCCGACTAAGCAGCATTAGTGGCAGAACAACTGAGAGAAAATTTGGAATACATTTCACATAAATTTTCTCAGCATGTTATAGTCTTAGGTGGAGATTTCAATTTACCAGATATAGACTGGGACACTCAGATGTTTAGGACGGGTAGTAGGGACAGAGCATCGAGTGACATTATACTGAGTCCACTATCCGAAAATTACCTCGAGCAATTAAACAGAGAACCGACTCGTGGTGATAACATCTTGGACCTACTGATAACATACCCGAACTTTTCGACTCTGTATGTGCAGAACAGGGAATCAGTGATCATAAGGCCGTTGCAGCATCCCTGAATATGGAAATTAATAGGAATATTAAAAAATGGAGGAAGGTTTATCTGTTTAGCAAGAGTAATAGAAGGCAGATTTCAGACTACCTCACAGATCAAAACGAAAATTTCTTTTTCGACACTGACAATGTTGAGTGTTTATGGAAAAAGTTCAAGGCAATCGTAAAACGCGTTTTAGACAGGTACGTGCCGAGTAAAACTGTGAGGGACAGGAAAAACCCACCGTGGTACAACAACAAAGTTAGGAAACTACTGCGAAAGCAAAGAGAGCTTCACTCCAAGTTTAAACGCAGCCAAAACCTCTCAGACAAACAGAAGCTAAATGATGTCAAAGTTAGCGTAAGGAGGGCTATGCGTGAAGCGTTCAGTGAATTCGAAAGTAAAATTCTATGTACCGACTTGACAGAAAATCCTCGGAAGTTCTGGTCTTATGTTAAATCAGTAAGTGGTTCGAAACAGCATATCCAGACACTCCGGGATGATGATGGCATTGAAACAGAGGATGACACGCGTAAAGCTGAAATACTAAACACCTTTTTCCAAAGCTGTTTCACAGAGGAAGACCGCACTGCAGTTCCTTCTCTAAATCCTCGCACAATCGAAAAAATGGCTGACATCGAAATAAGTGTCCAAGGAATAGAAAAGCAACTGGAATCACTCAACAGATGAAAGTCCACTGGACCTGACGGGATACCAATTCGATTCTACACAGAGTACGCGAAAGAACTTCCCCCCTTCTAACAGCCGTGTACCGCAAGTCTCTAGAGGAACGGAAGGTTCCAAATGATTGGAAAAGAGCACAGGTAGTCCGTCTTTAAGAAGGGTCGTCGAGTAGATGCGCAAAACTATAGACCTATATCTCTGACGTCGATCTGTTGTAGAATTTTAGAACATGTTTTTTGCTTGAGTATCATGTCGTTTTTGGAAACCCAGAATCTACTCTGTAGGAATCAACATGGATTCCGGAAACAACGATCGTGTGAGACCCAACTCTCTTTATTTGTTCATGAGACCCACAGAATATTAGATACAGGCTCCCAGGTAGATGCTATTTTTCTTGACTTCCGGAAGGCGTTCGATACAGTTCCGCACTGTCGCCTGATAAAGTAAGAGCCTACGGAATATCAGACCAGCTGTGTGGCTGGATTGAAGAGTTTTTAGCAGACAGAACACAGCATGTTGTTATCAATGGAGAGACGTCTACAGAGGTTAAAGTAACCTCTGGCGTGCCACAGGGGAGTGTTATGGGACCATTGCTTTTCACAATATATATATAAATGACCTAGTAGACAGTGTCGGAAGTTCCATGAGGCTATTCGCGGATGATGCTGTAGTATACAGAGAAGTTGCAGCATTAGAAAATTGTAGCGAAATGTAGGAAGATCTGCAGCGGATAGGCACTTGGTGCAGGGAATGGCAACTGACCCTTGACATAGACAAATGTAATGTATTGCGAATACATAGAAAGAAGGATCCTTTATTGTATGATTATATGATAGCGGAACAAACACTGGTAGCAGTTACTACTGTAAAATATCTGGGAGTATGCGTGCGGAACGATTTGAAGTGGAATGATTATATAAAATTAATTGTTGGTAAGGCGGGTGCCAGGTTGAGATTCATTGGGAGAGTCCTTAGAAAATGTAGTCCATCAAGAAAGGAGGTGGCTTACAAAACACTCGTTCGACCTAAACTTGAGTATTGCTCATCAGTGTGGGATCCGTACCAGATCGGTCTGACGGAGGAGATAGAGAAGATCCAAAGAAGAGCGGCGCGTTTCGTCACAGGGTTATTTGGTAACCGTGATAGCGTTACGGAGATGTTTAATAAACTCAAGTGGCAGACTCTGCAAGAGAGGCGCTCTGCATCGCGGTGTAACTTGCTGTCCAGGTTTCGAGAGGGTGCGTTTCTGGATGAGGTATCGAATATATTGCTTCCCCCTACTTATACCTCCAGAGGAGATCACGAATGTAAAATTAGAGAGATTAGAGCGCGCACGGAGGCTTTCAGACAGTCGTTCTTCCCGCGAACCATACGCGACTGGAACAGGAAAGGGAAGTAATGACAGTGGCACGTAAAGTGCCCTCTGCCACAAACCGTTGGGTGGCTTGCGGAGTATAAATGTAGATGTAGATGAAGATGAAGTGGGAGTTATCTTGTCGGTGGCTCTGTTGACTGTCGTTCGGTTGGGTTGTCGTCGGATCGTGAATGGTTGACCCGACTGCCTGTCTCACCCAAGCGCGCGTTCGTGTTTCACTTCCAGGCCGACCCTCGAGCATCTGAGCGCCCTTGGGTGTACTGCCTTTTTTTATTCTTGTTGTTTGTACCTGTATGGCTTCTAGCCGTTTTTTTTTAAATAAGGTTGTTTTTCCATTAAGGCGTAAGATTCTTTAGGCCTTCAGCCTAATTTAAAGAATTGTTTTAAGATAAGGCTTTGCCTTTTTAATTTATGTTTTTGTTGAGTTTTGTCTAATTAAGAACTGCTTTACGTAAGGCTTTTTTTAAAATTAATGTTGTGTAGCCTTAAGTGTTGGGCTTTCAGCCGCTTTGATTTCAAATTGTTTGCTCTGAAAATCTCAGATTCTTTGGGCCTTCAGCTTAAATAAAGAACTGTTGTAGTATAAGGTTTGCGTTTCAAATTTCTGATTATGCTTGCCTTTTAAGTTTTTGGCCTTCAGCCGTTTTTTTTATTAAAGTGGCTTTGTGGCGGTAATTAAGTCCCAAAGATTAAAACTGTGTGTTTAAAAAAAATTGGTTGGGCTCTTGTAATGTTTGATCAAATAATAAAGTTGTATTTTCGAGTGTACCTGACAGCCCCTTATGTTGGCTCCTTTCCACAATTTACACTATCTGTCCAGTCCTGCGGATTTAGCAGGGCTTCTCACTAATAAAGTTTGACAAATTGTTTGATCGTATATGGGGGTGCGAAAGAGAAAAGACACAGTGCTGTTGAATGTACCTTGAAGCGCCAAAAAGAAACTGGTATAGGCATGCGGATTCAAATACAGAGATATGTGAACAGGCGGAATACGGCGCTGCAGTCGGTAACGCCTGTGTAAGACAACAACTGTCTGGCGCAGTTGTTAGAGCGCTTACTGCTGCTACAATCGCAGGTTATCAAGATTTAAGTGAGTTTGAACGTGGTGTTATAGTTGGTGTACACATCGCTGCGGCCGGAAAAAGATCCTGCGAGAACTGGACCAACAGCGACTGAAGAGGATCGTTCAACATCACAGATCTGAAATCCTTCCGCAAATCGCTGCATGTTTCAGTGCTGGGCCATCACGAAGGGTCAGAGTGCGAAGCATTCAACGAAACATCATCGATATGGGCTTTCGGAGCCGAAACCCCACTCGTGTATCCACGATGACTGCACGACAAGAAGCATTACGACTTGCCGGGCCCGTTAGCACCGACACTGGACTGTTGATGACTGGAGATATGTTGCCTGGTCGGACGAGTCTCGTTTCAAATTGTATCGAGGGGATAGACGTGTACGGATATGGAGACAACCTCATGAACCCATGGACCCTGCATGTCAGCAGGGAACTGTTCAGTCTGGTGGAGCCTCTGTAATGGTGTGGGCGTGTGTAGTTGGAGCGGTATGGGAACCATGATACGTCTAGATACGCCTCTGACAGGTAAGCATCCTGTCTGATTACCTGCATCAATTCATGTCCATTGCGCACTTACGCAGACTTGGACAATTCCAACAGGACAGTGCTACACCCCAAACTTCCAGAATAGATAAAAATAGGCTCCAGGAGCTCTCTTCTGAATTTAAACACTTCCGGTGGCCACCAAACTCCTCAGACACGAACATTATTGAGCATATCTGGGATTCCCTGCAACGTGTTGTTTAGAAGAGATCTCCAACCCCTCGTGCTCTTACGGATTTATGGACGGCCCTACAGGATTCATGCTGTCATATCCCTCCAGCACTACTTCAGACATTTGTCGAATCCATGCCACGTAGTGTTGCGGCATTTCTACGTGCTCGCGGGGACCCTAAAAAATATTAGACAGGTGTACCAGTTTCTTTGGCTTCAGTGTGTCTCACCGTCTACATCTACCTCTCTACTCTGCAAGCCACCTTAAGATGTGTGGCTGAGAGAATTTCTCGTGTATCTCACATTTTTCCTATTCCCTTTGTGAATGATGCCTGTCATTAAGCCTCCAAAAGGACATTAACTTCGCTCATCGTCCTTGTCATTTCATGACATGGTATGTTCCTTGACTATTCTTGGAATGTACGCTCTTGTACATTGTTCGAAGTATACAGGTGTCCAAAATTTGAGCAACAAACGGAACTTCGCCAGACTGCGTTTATTTTGCCACAAAATATTATAAGCAGGTGTTAGTAAGGTAGAAACAATGCAAAGAAGAAGGACCTTCAACAACTGCAACATACGTAACGACAGATAAAAATGTTCTTCGTTTTTTTTTTCCAATTGAACGTGATGGCACACACATTCCGACAATTAGTTAATGTGTTCAGCATGGAGTGTGACCACCTCTGGCAACAACACTGTCCTGACAACGAGTGGCATACTGTGAATGATGCCATCACTTTTATGTTGAGGCAATGACGCCCACTCTTCCTGTAGAGCTGCCCACAAGTCTGGAAGAGTGCTCGGTGGATGCTGAAGCAATGCAGTCCGTCTCCCTATTGCATCCCAGACATGGTCTATGGAATTCAAATCGGAAGAGCGAGCAGGTCACACCATGCGTGCAATAACCTCCGTCCCCAAGAGAACATCAGCCAACTGTGCTCTATGAGGTCTAACATTATCATCCATGTCTACGAAGTCTGGGCCCACAGCACCTCTCAACAACAGCACATGAGATCCCAAGATCTCGTCACGATACCTGACAGAAGTTAAACCTTGCCTTTTCAGCTGTACAAGTTCATGAAGAGGTGTTCGAGTGGTCAACATACTCCCTGCCAACATCCATAGGGATCGCCCCCAATATCGATCTCTTTCCACGAAACCGTTTTCCACGTCCAGATGCCAATCTGCCGTGAATCACTCTAGAGTCCAAATCGGAACTCATCTGTGAAATGAACATTGGCCCAATTTTCGACTGGCCAGGTGGCATGTTGACAACTCCAATCTAGAGGTTCATTTCTGTTAAGACATGTCAGAGGTACACATACAGCAGACCTCCGACAGTAGAGGCCACTCTTTCGGAACATTCTGTACGTCGTTCGCTTCAATACAAGTCCAGTGGATGCTGCGAGGTCAGAAGCCAGTTGCCGTGTACTACTACGGCAGGACTATCGTACCCTTACACCTAACTAACGGTCCTCTCTTTCCGATACAACACGTGTTCGGCTCTGCCGTGGTCTTCGGGATACAATTTCTGTCTCTATAAACTGTCACCATATCCGAAAAGCAACAGAACAATTCACATTAAGCCATGAGGTCGCATCAGATTGAGATTGCTTTCATTATTGCTATGGCCCTTCACAGCAAAGAGTCCGGTAGGAGTCTTCTCTGTGCCATACTGAAACACCTGTGAATGTGTACACAGCGATTGAGCATGTGGGACTCCCGGCAAGCACAAATCCGTTTCGTAGGCGCCCTGAAGTTATCGTTGGTATGGTTGTCCGTTGACCGGAATGCCGTCTTGCGTGCAGAATACGATCGAACGGACCTCTATTGTGGGGAAACAGCAGTTTGTAGCATTAATTCTGGACAACAGTGTATACAGGGTGGTCTATTGATCGTGACCGGGGCAAATATCTCACGAAAAAACAACGCAGAACGTGTCTACCTTGAAGGGTGAAACCAGATGGCGCTATGGTTGGCCCGCTAGATGGTGCTGCCATAGGTCAAACGGATATCAACTGCGTTTATTTAAATAGGAACCCCAATTTTTTATTACCTATTCGTGTAGTACGTAAAGAAATATGAATGTTTTAGTTGGACCACTTCTTTTGCTTTGTGATAGATGGCGCTGTAATAGTCACAAACGATCGAATATGCAATAAAAAGTGGAGGTTCCTATTAAAAAAACTCCGTTTATATCCGTTAGACCTATGGCAGCACCATCTAGCGGGCCAACCATAGCGCCATCTGGTTTCTCCCTTCTAGCTAGACGAGTTTCGTTCTTTGTAGTATTTTCGTTTGAGGCTTATTTCGTGAGATATTTGGCCCGGTCACTATCAATGGACCACCCTGTGTATTAATAAGGTTAGAAGAAAAAGAGGAGAAAATGTCAATGCATGGGTTAGGTTATAGGAAATGAGATAACATACAGGTTGTTTCAAAGACTTTGCCTGAAACGTCTAGGGTGAAATATAACGTCATGGGGCAAATTTTTTTTATAGATAATCTGAACCACCTTGTATAGTCCACGGTTCGTTGACGATAAAATCACAGCAACCGAGGAGAAACAAACAAGTTATACCAGGGAGCTATAATTAAAGTGCAACTACTCACGGTGGTCCAGTATGGACTGTAATTACCATATGGTAGCGAACGTGGGATATATTATAGCCGGCCGGGGTGGCCGAGCGGTTCTAGGCGCTACAGTCTGGAACCGCGCGACCGCTACGGCCGCAGGTTTGAATCCTGCCTCGGGCATGGATGTGTGTGAAATCCTTAGGTTAGTTAGGTTTAAGTAGTTCTATGTTCTATGGAACTGATGACCTCAGATGTTGAATCCCATAGTGCTCAGAGCCATTTGAACCAATATATTATAATTTGTGCCGACAAGAAAACGATCTAATAATAAAAACGTGGTAAAAACATCTTGGCGCGTTCCTTGGCAACACAGTGCCTTCACTGATCGCTATTGTCTCCCAGATTTCAGCCAGTACCGTGCGCTGGGCGGCGTCGCCCACAAGACTGTGCCTTCTAAATACTTCGGCCGCATCACCAGCCCAGCAGAAAGCAACGTGGGCGGCACGGCTGTCTATCGTTCGTACGTCTCGTCCGCCCTACTGTCGGCGGCGCGGGAGCGTTTGGTGTGACGGGAGGCACTCTTCCGTTATGTTCCGAGTTGCGCCAGGTTACACGCCTACCTCGGCGACTTTCTTTGAAGATATTTTTCATTACGTGCCTTTATCGGTCTCTATTAATAAGCACCCGCTCGTGTAACCACGGGTATACACTAGGGGACAAAGGAGTCGCCGATCGCTACTTAACATGGACGTCGGCTTACCCCCTACTGGTGTGGCACACAGGCTGTCTGGTAGTGATTTTTGGGCTAATTCTATCGTAGGTGAATGGTGTACGGAAGAAAGAGGCTTAACGAAGAGGTCATTAGAGACTGAGAAACGATGGGAAAGGAAATTTGCACTTCCCTTCTCAGGGAATTATCCCGGCATTTGCCTTAAGCGATTTAGGGAAATCAACGAAAACGTAAATGTGAATGGCGGGATGTGGATTCGAACAGCCGTCCTTCCAAATGCGAGTCTACTGCCTCACCACTGCGCTACCTCGTTGCGTTGTGTTTGTTGCGGTTATTCACGATCTGTGCTTCATCATACCGTAAACAAAAAACCACAATGGAATTTCCGTTATCGCTGACAGTTGGCGTGAATGACATTCTACATTTCTTATTCAGAGGTGTGGTCACGTTGGGGTGTTAAGAAGGACACGCGCGATGAATACTGCAAATCAGGAAATTCTGAGGAGAACCGCCCAGGCACAATGCTTCGCAACCACCACCACGTTTGGCAGCGGCCTTCCACTTATATTCACTACTGAGACAAGGGAGTCGGTGAACATTGACTTAACATATCCGTTGCGGGCAAGCGGTACGTAATGTGAGCGGCTACCAAGGCAGTATTGGCATTATAAGTAAATTGTATATAGTACTAAAGTAACAGTATCCAATCACTTATTTGTGGAATGTGGCTTCATTGAAAAGAACCAGCAATGATAGCCGGCCGGGGTGACCGAGCAGTTCTAGGCGCTACAGTCTGGAACCGCGCGATCGCTACGGTCGCAGGTTCGAATCCTGCCTCTGGCATGGATGTGTGGGATGTCCTTAGGTTAGTTAGGTTTACATAGTTCTAACTTCTAGGGGACTGATGCCCTTAGCAGTTAAGTCCCGTAGTGCTCAGAGCCATTTGAACCAACCAGCAATGATAACTATGTAACTATGTGTAATTTCAAGACATCAAGCAATATCATCATCATTGTTGAAGATTCCTGCAAGTTAAGTCCCCGACAGAACTGTGAAATACCTGGTCTCAGTTGAAAACATTCGTTGTTTAAGAAAGTACTTGTAGCATTTCAGTATATGGCTGGCCATAATTATCAAAATTCCTAATACGTATTTAAAATATGTAATGTTACGATTCATTGTGTGAGGACTGCTTTGGGCAACGTAGCCGTAATTCTACCACATTAATTCTTTGAGAACGCAGCTGTAGAAACATTGCCTCGCGGCGCAGAAGAGAATCGACAACAAACTGAAAGGAAACGGGAGACAAGGTTAACAATGCTGCATTTCGCAATGTCTGAAAAGTATTATACAACTGTATAATACTATTCAGACAATGCGGAATACGAACACTACAAACCTATATCACATGGCCAGCAAGGCAAAGTCGACGAGAATAACATTCTCTCTCCCTGTGCGGGAATCACATAAAAGCCTAGGACGTGGATACTGTGACGTGTGGGTGTTTGGTTCGGGCCGGGAGGCGTGCACGGATAACCGAAGTTGTTTAGCCGATCGCTCGCGATACTCACGGACTCTGGGTTCCAGTGTAGCTTCGGCAAATATTTTCGTGTCACTAATCTTTTGCACAGCTGGTGTACAATCACATACGTATTTCGAGAATATATTTCTGCCAGGAAAAGGAGGTTAGCCGAGAAGTAAACATTCTTAGCGATCTTGGTGTATTACTTTGACCAATGGCATGAAAATGAAAAAAATTAAGAAGAGTTGCGCACACCAGATGACCTGTCTGATGTTGCTCATCATGGACCTGCATTTTCATCTGAGACAACGGCTCTGAGCACTATGGGACTCAACTGCTGAGGTCATTAGTCCCCTAGAACTTAGAACTAGTTAAACCTAACTAACCTAAGGACGTCACAAACATCCATGCCCGAGGCAGGATTCGAGCCTGCGACCGTAGCGGTCTTGCGGTTCCAGACTGCAGCGCCTTTAACCGCACGGCCACTTCGGCCGGCTCATCTGAGACAGCCACATGTGTCGTAGAAAACTTGTCGCCATTCATCGGCTGACGAGCTGCCTTATTCAGTCACACGCAGCTCATATAGGTGCTGAGCTGTTGGCCCGGGGATCTAAAGGAGGTCGCAACCCGCGCTAAGAAAAGATGTTTAATTAAGTCTACATGCTGGGACAACGATGATTCTTTATCAGAGGCAACATCACACTCCACTTCCTCACAAACATTTCTGAAGAGTCATACAACTACATACAGATAATAATTAATGCACTATTTATCGTCCTCAAAAAAAGAAAAAAAAAGCAACTCTGAGGGGCACTAGGCAATGTTTAATTTTCTCGCTCAAGTGGAAATTAAAATAATAAAAGTATTTCGTTAATGTTCACTCATGACCCAAAACATTATTAACACCTACTTAATAGTGTGCTGTCCCGCTTTTGGATCTCAATACACCTGTGATTCTGAGAGACATGAATGCTACAAGATCTGGGCAGGTTTCAGGACGACATGTCAAGCACTTCCCGTGAATTAGGGGTAGCCGATTTGTGGACGCGGAGCTGTAGTCCCAAATGTGTCCCATCGGTTTCAGATCAGGCAAATCTAGTGGCTAAGACATCAATGTGAGGCGATAGTTTTGATCCACGTTCCAGTCGTGACAATCCCATCCCCACCGTAACAGCAACTCACGATGTCGTTGCATCAACATCGGAATAGTGAACATGTAGAGGTCTTCTGTTGCAGAGCTCCATGTTCAAAAAATGTACGATGAACGAGGCGCTCCGCAAAGTGCTTGTGGTTTGTCGTCAGATCTGCCATATATCACCACCTTTGTGCTGCACAGAATACGAAAGCCACCGACTATCGATTTCTGTGGTGAGGCGTGGTCGTAGAACACCTTTTCGCCTACGTCATAATTCTTAAATCACTTTCGATTAATGCTTACCACAGTGACATGCAAACAGTCGATCATTTTCATAGTTTTCGAAATACTCACTCGCTGGTGCCAAGACTTAAAAATCTGTCCATTGTCAGAGTCGTTCATGTAAGTGGTTTTCTTTGTTTGCAGCTCGTACCGTCGCTGGATGGCTTCCTCAGTCGCCTCTGCTCCAGCTACATAGTTTTCTAACCGCGTTATTTTCTCACATCGCCATCTGGCTGCAGTCACTATCACTAGTAATATTTTGGTTCATCAGTGTGTGGTTCTCAATTATGTGATCACCGTTAGTTTACCTTCGACGGTATGGGTCCTCCAATCGTTAAAAATTGCTGGTAGCTCGGGAAGACCACCATACAATTCGCGCACATGGTGTGGTCAGCAGAATATACCTCTGCAAATGACAGTGGAAGAGAGTACAGGCACGAGAGAGTATTTAAGGAAAGTTGTGGCTCGGGGTGAATCTTCCCTTCTTTATCTGCTCTACGCTGTCGATATACCCAAACCACCCCCACTACCCACCTCCTTCAGTATGCTGATGACACCTGTACAATAAATTCGAGAAATCCCAACAATCCGTCCAAATCCCTCTGAATCAGTTTATCTCCTGGTGGAACTTGATCAACTGCTCCTAAACGCAGTCAATAATTATAGAACAACCACCCACACCTTCCGTCACCAGGACTTCTACCTCATCATTTATAACCATCCTATCCAGTTAACTAAAACAATAAAAGAGCATGGACTAACCCTTGATCGGCAACTAACGTAGAAACCTCATGTACTAACCATTCAACAGAAAGCCTACAATAGAGTAAAACTACTAAAAACACTAACAGATCGCACTTGAGGATTACACCCCTCCAATATTCTCCACAACTACAAAAACCTGTCCTATACACATGCAGCTTAGGTCTCCACCCCACCAGAGTTCTATAAGCCACTCCAAATCCCTGACCGCAATGCACTCCATGTCACTTGCCGCATCCGTATATCTTTCTCCACACTGATCCACTAAAGTCTCATCAAACTCCCATCCCACTACACCCACACTGAACACCACCACAACTCCCATATTATCGCAAATTAGATTCCAATTACAACAATGCCTCTCCTCTGATCACCAGCTCTTACACCTACGCACACTCCATCTCTTACCCCAACGCAAATTCAACCAACGTCCCCTCACGGACAATGAGATCTGCCCTGATATCCACCCCTTTTACTAACTTTAACTCTTCCCCACCTACTGGACTCCACTTAGGACTCCTCTCTCCTTTTCCCTCTCCGTCTATCCCCATCTCTAACTTCTTCCAACCACTGCCTTACCCACACAACAGACTACTGCTCGCCCTTTGTCTCTCTCACGGACTGTATTTCCTAACCTTCCTCTCATCTCCATAGGTTTGAGGAGGAGGAGGTTAGTGTTCAATATCTCGTCGACAACGAGGTCGTTAGAGTCGGAGCACGATTCGGAATAGGGAATGAAAGCGCCTTTACCCTTTTGAAGGAACCATCCCATAATTCGCCTTAAGCGATCTAGGGAAAAACAGAAAACCTAAATCAAGACGGCCAGATGCGGATTTGAACCATGGTCCCCCCAGATTGCGCCGCGCGGCCGCTACGGTCGCAGGTTCGAATCCTGCCCCGAGCAAGGATGTGTGTGGTGTCCTTAGGTTAGTTAGGTTTAACTAGTTCTTAGTTCTATGGGACTGATGACCTCAGAAGTTAAGTCTCATAGTGCTCAGAGCCATTTGAACCACTGAAAAAACTACGCTCGGTATTTCCATAGTTTTACTACTTAACTGATCCCTATGTTTCCACCACATCCCTCAACCCTACGGAACTACTCTCTGCTTCGGCAGTACTTCTCATCTTAAAGCAGGTCTTTAGATTTTAAGTGAAAGTGCAGTACTTCAGTGTTTTATCACAAGAATTTCATATTCCTGCGATGTGATTTCAAAATATTTTTTTTAAATGTCGGCCTTTGATTTTTAATTTAAAATAGAAAAACAGCCTGATATTTATTTTCGATTTATCATTATAAATGTTTTTTAATTTGCATTGCTGAAGAGAGGAGAACTGTACCGCGGACAGCCCATCCTCAGCCCATATGGGGCAAGGGGAACGAAATAACAACTAAAAACAGTGTTAAACGGCAACGAAATAGTCTTTCAGCAGTGTTTCGACGCCGAATTTGTGTTGGTATGTGCAGCGGTATCATCCGCACAGAGTGCTTTTCGCAGAAGTAGTAAATTGAAAGAGACGTAAATATGGTAGTGTTGAGGGTTTACCTCATCAGTGAAAGTTCCTCATATGGTATAGTCAACAGTTAAGTAACTGCGAATCTTCTCAGAAATCACTCTTTTAGTTTAGTTGCGCTTGGATGTTTACTAAAATGTATTACGTGAAGCGTAGGCTCGCGATATGTACTGTATTCTACCTTTAAATTCATTGTAAACTAAATGCAGCTACAACACATTCGTCACATTTTGAATTTTTTTTTTATCAGTCTTCTGACTGGTTTGATGCGGCCCGCCACAAATTCCTTTCCTATGCTAACCCTTTCATCTCAAAGTAGTACTTGCAGCCTACGTCCTCAATTATTTGCTGGATGTATTGAATCTCTGTCTTCCTCTACAGTTTTTGCCCTCTACAATTCCCTCCAGTATCACGGAAGTTGTTCCCTGATTTCTTTACAGATGTCCTATCATCCTGACCCTTCTCCTTACCAGTGTATTTCACGTATTCCTTTGCTCCCCGATTCTGTGTAGAACCTCCTCATGCCTTACCTTATCAGTCTACCTAATTTTCAGCATTCATATGTAGCACCGCATCTCAAATGCTTCAATTCTCTTCTGTTCTGGTTTTCTGACAGTCCATGTTTCACTACCATACAATGCTGTACTCTAGACGTACATTTCAGAAATGTCTTCCTCAAATTAAGGCCGATGTTTGATATTAGTAAACTTCACATGGCCAGGAATGCCTCTTTTGCCATTGCTAGTCTGATTTTGATGTCCTCCTTGCAACGTCAGAATTGCCTCTCTCGTGCCTTTACCTTTCCTAGCGCATCCTCAGTTTTCTTTTCCATTCTTCCGTATATTAATCTTGCACCCACTTGAATGGATGAGCTGTTAAGCTGATTGTGGGATAATTCTCGCACTTGTCAGCTCTTGCCGTCTCCGGAATTGTGTGGATGATGCTATTCCGAAAGTCAGATGGTATATCGCCAGACACATGTATTCTACACACCAACGTGAATAGTCGTTTTGTTGCCACTTCCCCCAATGATTTTAGAAATTCTGATGGAATGTTTTCTATCCCTTCTGCCTTGTTTTATCTTAGGTCCTTCGAAGCTCTTTTACATTCTGATTCTAATACTGGATCTCCTATCTCTTCGAAATCGACTCTTGTTTCTTCTTCTATCACACCTGACAAATCTTTCTCCTCATAGAGGGTTTCAATGTATTCTTTCCACCTATCCTGTCCATTTAGCATTGGAAATCCCGTTGCACTCTTAATGTTATCACCCTTCCTTGTAATGTGACGGAAGGTTGTTTTGACTTTCCTGTATGCTGCGTCAGTCCTTCGAACAATCAACTCTTTTTCGATGTCTTCAAGTTTATCCTACAGCCATACAGTCTTATCTTCCCTTTATTTCCTATTTATTTCAATCCTCAGCAACTTGTATTTCCCTATTTCTGAGTTTCCCGGTGCATTTTTGTACTTCCTCCTTTCATCGAGCAGTCGAAGTGTATCTTCTGTTACCGATGGTTTCTTTGCAGTAACCTTCTTTGTACCTATATTTTCGTTCCCAACTTCTGTGCTGGCTCTTTTTAGGGATGCCCATTCCTCTTCAACTGCACTGCCAACTGAGCTTTTCCTTATCGCTGTATCTATGGTCTTAGAGAACTGTAACCGTACCTCGTCATTCCTAAGTACTTCCGTATCCCAGTTCTCTGCGCATTGATTCTTCCTGACTAATGTCTTAAACTTTAGCCTACACCACATCACTACTACATTGTGATCTGAGTCTATGTCTGCTCCTGGGTACACCTCACAATCCAGTATCTGATTTCGGCATCTCTGTCTGAGCATGATGTATCTAACCGAAATCTTCCCGTATTACCCGGCCTTTTCCAAGTATACCACCTCCTCTTGTCATTCTAAACAGAGTATTCCCTATTACTAGCTGAAACTTGGGACAAGGAATGAGAGAGGAGGAAGGCTACGAATAATTGAGTTCTGTAACAAGCCCATAATCTCCTGTAACCTTCTATTTTGCTCTTTCCACTACAACTGCATTCCAGCCTCTCATTACTATTAGATTCTTATATCCTTTGACATACTGTATTATCCATTCAGTATTCTCATATACTTTCTGTATCTCTCTATCACGTTCAAACTTCTGACATACCACGCCCCGACTCGTAGAATGTTATCTTTCCGTTGATTATTTAATCTTTTTCTCATGGTAACCTCCCCCTTGGCAATCCCCTCCCGGAGATCCGAATGGGGGACTATTCCGAAATCTTTTCCCAATGGAGAGATCATCTTTACACTTTTTCTATTACAGCCAACATGTCCTATGGTTACACGTTACGTTTATCTAATGCAGTGGTTTCCATTGCCTTCTGCGTCCTCATTGCGTTGATCTTTGCTGATTCTTCCGCCTTTAGGAGTAGTTTCCCACTCCTAGAACAATAGTGTGTCCTGAACCTCTGTCTGATCCTCCGCTCTCTTTGACAAGGCTATGGCAGAATGAGGGTTACTTGACTATAACCAGAACATCGTTTCTTATTCAAAGGCATTTTGATTTTCTACACGTATCTCACTACTCGAGACCTTCCTCTCCATGCTTGGTCATGACTGCAGTGACATTATGTGCAGATACAGTCGCTTGTAGATTCAGTCGTTTGTAGAATGAATTTGCAAATAGTGAATAATAATGTATTTTGCGGATGTTTGCGTAGAGTAAATCTGCCAAGACCCATTTTATTGATTTGATGACTGAACAGATTAACTGGGAGACGATACGGTACTTTTGCAAGAGACACTTTTTTGCGCATTCACCAGAGAAATAACGAAATTGGAGGCATTATAAAATTGTATGCGAGAGCTGGCACAGCTCAGCTGGGCGCTAAAGGATGAAACTGATCCCAGTTACAGAACTTTAATAACACGCTGGGTCGATTGTAGGAATAAAAGGGGAAGTGTGGAAAATCAATTATTTTGTGCAATGGGTTTATACAAGGCGGTCAGAAACAGTCTGAACAGGTTGTAAGAGTGTTGCAGGCTACGTTGCGCTGAGGAATAACTATTAAGGAAAAAGTTCCATATGTTGCGCGGTTTCCGTGTTAATTAGCATTGAAGTTAGTCAATCAGACTGCTGCGGTGCAGAATCAAGCGGCTTACCAATTGGAATTAATGTCAGTTGTTCTCATAGCGTAGGTGACAAGGGCGCGAGACTGTGCATCCTTGGTTCGGGTTCGATCCTTACCAGTTCGATCTTTATATCGATCTCTTGTTCGTTTTTAGGAAACCAAACGGAGAACGCGTTTGGCGCCTCCGTCTCTGGCGGGCCGCTTGAATCTGAGCGAGCAACGACTAACTTCAATATTAATTAACCGGAAACGGTGAAACGTAGGGAATTTTTTTTCTTAACAATTATTTCTCAGCACAACCTACTCTGATATATCCTTTCCAGCTTTTCAGTCTGTTCCTCAGCACCTTGTATAGAAAGGCAGACAGATGCAGAAAGCAAGGACTAGCTCACGATGTGTAAGAAATTGCAAGGTCTGACGGATATGTGGTGGAAAGTCAGCCAGTACTGGAAAAGGAGCTGATAGGTGGGTAAAGTTTCTGCATTTGGAACCTGTTTGTAATTCTAGTCTGAACTTTTCTAGGTTTCCGTTTGACACTTAGTGAATGGGTTTTCCAGGTTAGTTTCATTGAAAAGCTACAATTAGTACGTTGGGACTGGCAGTCGTTAATGTTAGACGGAAGTCTAAGACACAGAATTGTGTTACGTTGATTCTGTATGATAGCCTGATAGGTTAGAAACAGCTGATCGGCGCCTTTTATTACTACTACTTTGTTGGAGTACATCATTTGACTTACGTTTTCATCTCCGTGTCATAGACGTCAAGTGCTCGTAATACCGAACTATCATGGAAATGATATCTATATCTACATCTGTGTTTTCAATATGTTTACGTATCAATCGTCATTTGTGACTGCTGTTTCTGCCAAGAACGACAACAAGCTGTCTATCTGAGAGAACCGTGCTCGAGAATTTGGCATACTCAAGCGGAACCAGCAGCGAAAATTTCGGACAGCAGTTTCGGACACACTTTACTGTTCACGAACCTCAGCGTTCTCATGAACTATCAACATTGCGGAACAGCTCCCCGCTTACACGGCGAGGTGCGTATCATCTCTTATCTCGTCTCTAAATCGGCAAGCCGGCAGTCGAAATCTCTCTCTCTCACTCTTATCTCGTCTCTAAATCGGCAAGCCGGCAGTCGAAATATCTCTCTCTCTCTCTCTCTCTCTCTCTCTCTCTCTCTCTCTCTCTCTCTCTCTCTCTGTCTCTCTCTCTCTCTCTCACACACACACACAGACACACACACACACACACACACACACACACACACACACACACCAGAGTACGCAGAGGCCCTGTAAACTGCGGCTGGCGAACACGTTGGCGAGGCGCGTTTAAAAACCGCCCTGAAATATTGGACGCGGCGGGTGTGGGGGGGCTGAGCCATGCGGGCAATTTTTAGATTGGCCGCGGGCGATATGGCGCGCCCATCTGCGGCCTCCCGCCTCTTAAACGGGAGCAAAAGAGGGGAAAAGGCGAGCTACTGCAGCTGCGGCTGCGCGCCTATCAAATATTTAAGGGGGGTGCGAAGCCAACCCGCGGGGCCCGGCGGACCGTATCCAGAGCCGGGACACTCGCTAAGATGCTGCCCGGCTTTCTGTTGGAATGCTGCTGGGGTGTATCGTTACCATGTCGGGAGTCTACCAGAACAGCGGTACGCTGGCGTTGTCATTGACTTGGTGATAATGATGGTGTCCTATGTCGCTAAATCACGAGATCATCAGCGCCCTTGTTTCGAATAAATACGAATAAAGATTTATCCTCACAGATATTGCAAAAAAAACCTTACATCGTGAGAGTTATAAAGGAACATCAATAAAATTCGGACAGAACACAGTAGAATCTGTTACATATATAAATCAGAGTGTATGTGTTTATGTCTGAGATCTCCTCTCAAACACCTGGATCGATTTCAACCAAATTTATCACAGAAACATCAGGCCTGACGAGTATCAGATAGATCCAACAGAAATACGCAAGCAAAAAACAGTATTTTTCCAATGCCTGGAGTTTAGTCTGCCTTGCATAACAGGCATGTTGTGCTGGAACAGTATCAGTCTGCCAAATCATCCTGCTTTGCAGGGCAGCCTACATGTCAGGGACAAGAAACTGTTTTCTGGGCCCCTACACGTAGGCTGCCATGCATGACAGGAGTGTTGTGTTGAATAACATCAAAGAAAATTTCACAAGCCAAGATCTCTAAAAACACACTATATTGGATTACCAGTTTCAACACTGCTATGCTGTCTTCATTGGATTTTATGGTTTTGGCGGCACTGTTCTGTCAAAACTG
Organism: Schistocerca americana; assembly: GCF_021461395.2. Taxonomy (NCBI): domain Eukaryota; kingdom Metazoa; phylum Arthropoda; class Insecta; order Orthoptera; family Acrididae; genus Schistocerca; species Schistocerca americana. Next base: position 124,192,442 of record NC_060124.1, read on the forward strand.
TTCATCCACTAAATGCTTTATTATCTATCTTGGCTTGTGAAGTTTCCTTTAGTTACCGTACATTTCAGGTCCTCCACAGACAGAGATCAGAAATATATAATGATGTGTTGGAGTAGTATCAGTCTCCTTTATCGACCTGCTTTCTGTGGCAGCCTTTACACAGGGGCAAATAAGTGTCCTTCAAATCCCTGATGTGTAGCCTGCCTTGTATGACAGGTAGTATTGGTCTGCTTTATTTAACAAACTGATGTGTTCCACATCTGTGACTCAGTAGGGTTCCTCGTGACATTATAAGAAAGCCATGTGTAACTGGTCAGTGTCCACTGTAAGCCTTAAGTGCTAGTTCTGCAGTTCATCATGTTCAGAAAGAAGTAAGTCACAGAGACTTTGAAGTTTTCACTGAACACAGCTTATTGTTCCTCATTTCCAGGCAACTAACACATGGTATTCGGAGCCACAAAAGTGATAACAGCCTGCACGGTGCTAAACAGCTATCAATAAATCGAAGGCACATTGACTTAAAGCCATATCTCTTAACACATCACATAAGTCGTGTCAATCATGTCTCATGCCTCCAATGAACAGTAGTTGACAACGGTTGACTGACAGACAATGAACAGAAAGCAAACTGATCCTCTCTGCGTATTGGTAACATATATGTGGCCGAGATGTACTTACGTGCAGCATAAGGACAGAAACTTCAATGTTTTACAGAGGGGTACATCACGAGTGGTTTATCAGACTCTGGATACAGAGGGGTTTGAAAGAGATATGTCAAAATAGTGCACATAATCACATAACTTACATAGGAGTTTCCTCTCTGTTTAAAGTATGCCTTGCTGATATTTGGATACAACACACCATGCATGGTGCTTAAGTTTTAAGAGGAAGAATGACTGACAATCACATATCAATGACAACAGTAAAGCTAGGTGAAACTTGAAACTATTGAAGGTGAAACAGCTATAGAAAGAATGTTGACGACATGCATAGATGATTTTTCTGGCAATATCAATTCTGTTTGCCTACGACTAAGTAGGAACAAATAAAGTTTCCACTTATAACAATCATCGCACAGGAAATGGACAAATATGTAGGCCTCCTACATGTTAAAGAGAAAGATACGCAACATAAGGGGCCCCCTGGTAGCCCACCAATAGCTCACATTCTGAATTCCACTGGTAGTCTACGTGGTGGACTCTCCTGGTAACCCACGTGGTGGAATATCACTAATCTATATCATGGCACCTATTATTTAGGATGGTGTAATACGGAATTATCACATTATCATATTTCTGGAGCTGCACCGCTTGGATGACAACTCCCTGGTTGTTGATATTGTTAAGAATTAGCCACAAAAGATGATGCTATACATCGTCAGTGGCTCCTGGTAGAGTTGAATTTGGACACTTCATTTTTGTCAGTTTTGCATTGGAAGTGATATCTCTGTCCACCCTCACCAATATTCCGTTGACTGACATTTACACTCTTACAACCTTACAACCAAGCAAAATATTAGAGCTACATATATTTTACGTAGCTATAAAAAGTTTAACTTTTTAGCAGCTTACGGGTGAGTTTATTGGAGACTGGAAGGAACGTGTAATATTTGAAACTAAAGACCCCAAGTTTTGGATGCCTGGAAGGGAAGGCATTCCTGATCACTCACAGAATCTTAACGCCTCTCTGAGTCGATGGTGGGGATGAAAGCAAATTCCCAGAACCGATATATAGTTTCCTCGTTTTAAATATGAGTGAAGTATACGCACTGCGACAGTCAAAACTGTTGTAACTGTGTTAATGGCTAGTTGATACCTTCCAACAAAAGCACAGAGCAAATTTTAATACGTTTTAGAATGAATGTCCCTTGTAAAAGTTGTACATAACAAATTGGAAGAACTCAGTACCTGACGTACAATTCCTGACAACAAGCTCTCATCAAGCTTTTATTGGTAATGTAACTATAACTTCAGGCTAATTAGGACTGGGGGGCTAGGGTAAGGAGACGAGGAGATATTCGTTCTTCGCTGTCGATAGAATCCACCACTGAACGGATGTAGTGACGAGGGGTGGCTTTATAAGCACTGTTAGTAAGGTTAACTCGAATTCTGACTTACGAGGTAGGCGTTCACTTTCTCATCCGCTTATTTCATCATCATATTATGTATTAACATTGCATTTCCTTAAAGACTTCTGTAATAACTTTTCTGCTCATCTGGGTAGTAGTTGTTCTCTTACTTCAGCTCTCGTTTACTATATATATGTAACGAAACGTTTAACATCAACAGCTCGTTTGAACGGAACTGAGGAATCAAAATTTCATATCCTATTATTGCCAAACAGAGATTCTCTACTTCTACTCGTATTTGGTAATATACAAATAGTTCATTACAACCACATAAGCGTCGATGTCTGCATGTGGATAATCTCTGTGAACCAGAACTCCACCGATAATCTTGCAGAGATTATTCAAGGACATCCTCTGAGTATTTTGCTATACGTGACTCATGGTTACGTGCACCTCGTTATAGCGTAAGACTGTAATTATGACTAATTCGGTTTCTTATAGCAATCACCACTGTCTCTGGGAAAACAGCTTTACAACAGTGAAGAAGCCTGTAATATGCAATAACCAAAACGTACAACACACAACGCAGAGTAATGCGACAACCCTCAAAAGAGACACTACACTTTCCACATTACGTTCAATCTGTTCTGTCAGCGTACAGTATAACCAATAAATATGCAGAAGCGTCCCCTTACAGGAACTGTTCAAAATTTCGAACACCATCATCTCGTCAGAGAGTACAGCAATGGACCAGTGACTGCCTCACACACTCAAGAAATCCGTAAGTCAGGCGTACTACTTTCGCGGCTGCGATAATCTTAGAAACCACATCCATGTGACTATCAATCGGACTCTCGTAAGCAAGCGAATGGAACAAGCCTGCTTTCAAACAAGACGCAGCAGTTACCATCAACGTTTACATTGTTTAGTAGTAGTTGTAATGTAATACAGACCTAGTTGGTGCAAGAAACCAAACGAAATGCAACTATGTAGCGATTCACCATAGATATTACACGTCTAGATCCATAGGACTAAATAGAGGAGCAAATCTCTGAAGTCATGGAACGTGTCAGTACATTAAATTACAACGTAAAGGCAATAATAGACAAAATAAAACGTTTATGACCCAAAAAAGACAATCCATAAGTTTATCTAAACACAATCAACAATATAACACAGGATCAGCTTAATTTTGCAAGAAAACCCTCGACAGTATAGGAGTGACCCATGAGAAAAGTCTTCAGTTTGGATTTGAAAGCGCGTGGATTACGGCTAAGAGTTTTTAATTCTTGTGTTAGCTTATTGAGAATGGATGCAGCCCTGTACTGCACGCCTTTCTGGACAAGATTCAAGGAGGTGAGATTCAAATGCAGATTGGGTGTCTGCCTAGTACTAACTGAGTGGAAGTTGCTGATTCTTGGGAATAAGTTGATATTGTTAATAAGAAACGACAGCAAAGGATATGTATATTGAGAGGCCAATATCAGAATACCCAGTTTAGTGACCAGGAGTCGACAAGAGGTTCGCGATCTTACACCACTTATTGCCCCAACTGCCGAATTTTGAGCCAGATATATCCATTAGGAATGGCAAGAATTACCCCAAAATATAATACCATATGAGATAAGCGAATGAAAATAAGCAAAGTAGACTACATTTTATGTAGAACTATCACTTACTTCAGATACCGATCGAATAGTGAAAATATATTTGTACTCCCACTACCTGGTGATGAAATTTAAGCTAAATCATTGCACAAAACTATCACCTAATTAAACCACTTTGGTCGTGTAGAAGTATGCTTTAGCTCCTGTATTGTGAAACCTAATATTTCGTCAGTTTTCAAAAATTGTTCAAAAGGCTCTAAGCACTATTAGACTTAACATCTGAGTTTATCAGTCCCCAAGACATAACTACTTAAACCTAACTAACCTAAGGACATGACACACATCCATGCCCGAGACAGGATTCGAACCTGCGACCGTAGCAGCAGCGCGGCTCCGGACTGAAGCGCCTACAACCGCTCGGCCACAGTGTCTGGCCATCAGTTTTCGCCATACTATGTTATATATTTCGAATCAAAGCTTAAAAAACGAGCGTGGCAGTTAAATGATCCTGTGTTTCCTTATAAATTTTGCCATTAATATTATTTTCTGCATCAGGCAGTGTTATGCCATTATGATGAACACATATCAAATGCAACTGGTGTCTACAGAGACATTTCCTCCGTCCCTGTGTGAACGTGCTAGGAGAAAAGCAAATGGAGAGGTTGGGTACGTGAATGGACGGATGAAGTGAACCTTGGAGGCGATATTCAGAGCCGCCTCTGGGTGCCACGTTTGGGGGCCCTTTCACCATTCATCAAATGTCAAAAGCGACGTCTGCGAAAATAAACGCCGAATGGACGGAATGTAAAAATGTATACGAATACGTAAGAGACTTTCAGGAACGTATAGAGGAAGGGGAGAGGGGTGAGTGTTGCCCCCGATTTGTAGCCGAGAATTCATTCGACTGTTTTCTTTCGTCAATCGTCTGTGTCAGCTCCAGCCCCAGAGTACACTGAAGGCCGTCACGTGTACGTCATTATGCGGAATATTTTGTGTTGTGTATTTTTCCGTCGGCTTCAAAGACGGTAGAGAGCTGAGAGAAGGAACACAGCGCTTTCTAACGAGACGTCGGCAGTTGTTTTCTTTTCATTCTGAGCACCGGCCTTCTGTGGCACCTAAAGCAGCTACTTGTTGGAAGGACTGGAAAAACAATGTTTGCGAATGTACTGCTATTTTTACATAAAATTCTACCACTTCCTATTGGTGAAAGCTGTTATATGCAGTAACATAGGCTTACTAGATATACTACAAATTTAGTACTTATATGTAAACCAAATAGTAATCTACAGAAATTACTGTTTGGTGTTGGAGCTCTTGTAGTAGCCGTATTTACTGTCTATATTACAGGAACTCACATCGGCCTATTATGCAAACAACTGTTCTTCATAAATGCCGAAACATGTTTCTGCACCTTGGTGCAATTATCTCAATTTTGTTGCGAGGTAATATTTATCTATGATGTAATATGTTAAATCTCCAATCAAACTCGCAGTAAAATCATTTAGCTACGGTTGACAAACTATCGGTACAAAATAATTTAAAGAGGTCCTCCTTTTTCTTCTTCTTCCTCTTTTTTTCTTTTTTACTTCATGTTTTAGGCAAATTCCCTCTTCCAGTAACCCATTTACTACACTGTCTTCCTACATTCCTTCCCCCAGTGCATTTGAAATTTATATCCTTTCTCTGAAGTCTTCTTCGTTACATTCGGTATACAAGCTCTTCCCATTTTCTCCTATTTTCCTTTATTTCTTTGTATATTCCACATATTTCCAAATTTTTCCTCATATTCCTTACTTATGAAAGCATGAGTGACAACAAGACACCCACGAAGCAGAGCAGAGGCTCAAGAAATGAGATTTCGAAGAAGAGTACTAGGGTTGATATGAGAAGATGGTAGAGAGAGTCCTACAGAACACAATGACGAACAAAATAATGTTATAACCACAACAGACATAATCTGTTTTAGGACTAACATAACCAAAGGAACGTTTTTGAGACTTTATTTACAACAGATGTTTGCATAACGTGCGCAATTGATTTCCAACTAATTTCTAAGTCCGAAAATCAATAACCACTGATAAATGTGCAAGACTATGGCCAGTCTTATGTACCGACATAAAACTACTTTTATTTTATATTGCTAAGAAATGGAGGTGCTGTACTGACATCATATACCCCAAAAAATTGTTTTAAACTACTCGCTGCCTTCGCCTTCACGATGGCCAATTCCCCATCTACTACCGTTCCACCGAATTACCTAACAGTATCTCAGACAACATAAAAAACCCATTTATTACCACAGAACGGAAGGCCCACAAAAGAAATATGTAATACACAATAACTGGCCGAATATTGAGACTGCATAATTCCATCATTCTGTATACCAACAAAGCGCTGATCTGACATCTCTTTTCCTATTTTAATGTCGCTAGATTTACGTTGCGTGATACTCTTATCTTTTCGTTCGAATCCTTAACTTCACGCATCCCGCCCATCTTCCCAAGCGAATCATGTATGAACTTATAAATTCCTTTCTGCTGCCCTCTCATAACGAACTACAGGACACCAAGCACACATCCTGATTTGCAGCCCTTGTAATCTGCCATGTTTCTGCCACCACACTCTCTCCAAGCTCTTCAAATACTGCTTAAAGGAAACTTTAAGCATCTCCTCCTATGTGAACATGAAATCAGCTCAGAGACCCATCCGTCTTTCCAGTTTCTACAGAATACTTCTTTTCATCTCAAGATACTTGATCTCCTTGTAAGGTGTCAGGCAAATCCAACACCTTCCATGAAAACCCTGACATGATAAGCAAATCCAGTAGTATGTCACATAGCTCCGAATAAATCGTAACATTAAATTTAAGTAATATGAGTAACGAGTGAGCAAATGGAATACCACAGACTAACACAAGAATGCCTAAATGCATGTCATACCTTCCCACCGTGAGACAGACGCAGTTCCGAGGGGAGAAACGAGAACAGAAGCCGAGAGCAGAACCGTGTTAAGATAGGAGGCCCTACGATAAGGGACGGACACCCAGGTCGCCAGCTAACCGCTAGGACCACCCCGCAGCCCATGTTAAAAGCTAGAGCCCTCCAGAAGAACAGTATAGACCTTACAGTAACACAAAAAGGGCTACCCCAGCCGCAAGTTTTAGCGTGAGACTTTTTCGCGTCTCTGTTACGTTGCAAACTTTAGAAACATTGCCCCACCACGAAATGTATAACGTTTCTCATTGGATAGACAGAATTTTTGTAGTCGGAGCTTAAGGTTAACATTGAGACCCTGATTGGTCAGATGAAAACACAGCGGGATGGTGTTTTTTAAACCAACTTCGGTAAATTGTAGTAAGGAGAAGTTAGGAGAGAGTGGCTACCGAGACGGCGAGGTGAGCGGAGCTGTGCTGCCTGCCGCCCCCTGACGAACACCGACAAGGCAATGAACGCACGCGATGCCGCATAACAGCGCATAAAGCTTCACTCAGAACTGCAGAAGTCTCATCTGTTACACCCCCTTTTTGCGTAATACTAGTGTCGATCGTCAATTAAAGCTCATGGTGTTCACATTTGCCACTTGAAGTCAAAATCTGAAACGCGATGATTTTTCTGTTATATAGTTATTGAGAAGCCACATCAGCCACTGTAATTTACGACAAGTTAGATAAGTAATTAAAGATAATTGAGGGCCACTGTAGACCATTTTGATAGTTTTCTCTCTTGTGAAACTTAATTTAAACCTAGATTATAGATGTGATATGGCATAGGTCATCCTTCGATCCATTGTATAACTTGGAAACCCATTCAGGGAATATTCGTTCACATTTTTGTTGAACGCAGTTGGTTTTTACCATCCTGTATTAAAACATTTCCTTTTATCAATAGTGCAATTTATAAACAATGTTTTGTGAGTAGAATAAAATTTCCAATGGTAAACTTAACTGCTTTTTCGACGTTATTTTACCAGCTAACTAAAAACAGGAAAGCCTTGAACCCCTTCCACTAAATTTAGTTAGTATTAAGATTCTTTTACAGGGAGTGCAGTGGAGCTGACGCTGAAATCATTGAGTATTTGGTTACATCGTCGCTAGTCTCACTGAACTCTTCTGAACTCTACATGTCATGTGTGGTCTGACGTCTCCTTACCAGCAACAGGTCCCAGGTTCAAACTAGTCAATTCCCTAAAAAACACGCTCAGAGCGTCGTTGCGCGAAAGTGGTAGGGAGACACGATATAAAACAAACAGAAACCACGCAGAATGTTAAATCCTTCCTTTCTAACAGCTTGTTCAAACTTCTCTTCGCCATCATTTGACTTTATTTCCTATCCAAAACACTCTCTCACCAAAAATCAAATCAATCCGTTTCATCAAACGAGCAGAAACTTTATCGAAATAAATCAAGAAATCTCGCTTCTCACACATGTATATTCTCTGATAGATTCAAAACCATGCAGCAGTAGAAGTACGAACATTTACGAAAATCAGTTGATGCCATTAATACACACATCAAAAAAAACTTTTGCATCAGCCCGTTTCCCAGAACTCCTGAAGATAAACGTTGACTGTGGATATTGTATCACAGACACAGTTCCTTTGACTATTCAGAGATGTCACTAAAACTACCCAAAGATGTAAACAACCATGCATGAGCAGCGCCTATTAGACGGACGGGTTCCGACAGCCAATCAGTTCCAGTCATTCCTCCAAGAAGGAAGTACATGGCTCGTGTTGTCTGCACTTCAACCGTGCCTAGACGGTCAATACCGCGGTTCGATCGTGTCCCCATTGTTAATTTGTGCCAGCAAGGGATCTCAACAAGTGAAGTGTCCAGACGTCTCGGAGTGAACCAAACGGATGTTGTTCGGACATGGAGGAGATACAGAGACACAGGAACAGTCAATGCAATACCTCGCTCATGCTGCCCAAATGTTACTATTGCTGTGGATGACCGATACCTATGGATTATGACTCGGAGGAACCCTGATAGCAGCTCCACCATGTTTAATAATGCTTTTCGTGCAGCCACAGGACGTCGTGTTACGACTCAAACTGTGTGCAACAGGCTGCATGATGCGCAACTTCTGTCCCGGAGTCCATGGGGATGTCCATCTTTGCAGCCACGACACCATGTAGCCAGTACAGATGGGCCCAACAACATGCCGAATGGACCGCTCAGGATTGGCATCAGGTTCTCTCCACCGATGAGTGTCGCATAGGCCTTCAACCAGACAATCGTGGAGACGTGTTCGGAGGCAACCCAGTCAGTCTCAACGCCTTAGGCACACTGTCCAGCGAGTGCAGCAAGGTGGAGGTTCCCTGCTGTTTTGGGGTGGCATTATGTGGGGCCGACGTATGCCGCTGGTGGTCATGGAAGGCGACGTAACGGCTATACGATATGTGAGTGCCATACTCCGACCTATAGTGCAACCATATCGGCAGCATATTGGCGAGTTATTCGATTCATAGACGAGAATTCGTGCCTATAAAGTGCACGTCTTGCGAAAGACTTCCTTCAGGATAACGACATCGCTCGAATAGAGTGGCCAGCATGTTCTCCAGACATGAATGCTCTCGAGCATGCCTGAGATAGATTGAAAAGGGCTGTTTATGGACGACAGGAGCCACCTACCACTCTGAGGGATCTACTCCGAATCGCCTTTGAGGAGTGGGCAATCTGGATCAATAGAGCCTCGATGAACTTGTGGATAGTATGCCATGACGAATACAGGCACGCGTCAGTGCAAGAGTACGTGCTTCTGGGTATTAGAGGTACCGGTGTGTACAGCAGTCTGGACCACCACCTCTGAAGATCTCGCTGTTAGGTGGTATAACATGCAATGTGTGGTTGTCATGAGCAATGAAAAGGGCGGAAATGATGTTGATGTTGATCTCTATTCCAGTGTTCGGTACAAGTTGTGGAACTCTAGGAACCGAGGTGATGCTAAACCTTTTTGTTGTGTGTGTATTTATATATTTAATTGTCAAGCAAATTGGCGTTTCATATTAACAAAAATCTGTGTGTACCAATTGTATTTCAATTTTTCAGTGATGTGTAATTTCACATCCTTCTTATAAAGTTTTCTTTGAGGCTGATAAGTAATGCGGAATTTTTCAACGGCTGAGCTACCATCCCAGCTATATCACCCCTTTTTTGGCGGGCTTGCCGTTGGCGAGCAAACGCCTTACTGCAAGGCACCAATTTCTCTATGCAACACCCTTATTTATTATTGTTAAACCTGTTTTATTTATGTTAAGTCTCTTTGACCGATTAGTGTAAGCGTTTGTTTCATCTGATGACACATCTTATGGAAGCACAAGGCGACGGGGATGGAATCATAGTAAAGAAAAAGAGATATTACTTCAGGTACAAAACAGTAAGTTTTAATATTAACAAATCAGTAACATATACACAAGAACAGAGAGACATCAGAACACTGTGATAGGATCCATTCCTCTCCTGTACATACGAAGAGAAACATGAGCGTCCAGGAGACAGGTAATTGAGAAGCATCATTTTGATCAGCCTTCAGCAAGAGATGACGACAGTGAAGTGGTCGAGTAGCTTTCCAGCTCTCATCACGTAGGTCTGTTCGACGGGTCTCTCCGGATGTGGAAATCCCTCATATTAACGAATGCAGTTTACTTCCAGAGTCTCTCCGCTACCTGTGAGATGAAACTGGAGATGGTGATGCAGTGAAATTCGTGTAATTAAGTACCCTATTTCCGCATTTTCGAGAAGATGCACACTTTTAGGTAAATCAACTTCTAATTGTGTGAAATAGTCGACAAGTATAACGCTCACATCCGGTACTGAAAAAAACAATATCCAGTACTTGTGATCGATAAAGTAGAAGCTAATGAGTGCTGTCTCAGCATGGACCACATCGATGTTTTTATCATTTTTAAGACGATGTAAGATACCCAATCTCAGCCACATAAGTTATCTGTGGTGTTACTGTAACGTCTGGTAGAGAACTTACATTTACGTGATCAGAAACCGTACGCCGGAAACCGCATTTACTTATCGAAGACAACCGCTATTGTGGCGAGACGTATGGAGATATTAAATACGTGGCACATAATCGAGCGTTGACGAGATGCGGACAACAATGCCGCGAGAACACTGTCTGTTGGGTAAGTGCTTACATTTGCTCTATAAATCTACATTGTTAACAATACTTTTTCCTTTTTGGACAGCAGGGTACTAGTGAGAACCGCTTAAGGAATTAACCTCCAGCTGACATGTCACTCAGCGTGGTTTGCTATTCACACTATGGACATCAAGAGACGTGTACGTCCATGGTTTAGACTGAGTACAGTCTATAAATGCGCGACCTCCATACTCTGAAATGGATGTCGTACTTAATCAGTTGGCACCTAGTCCTTAGCAAAGCCACACCACCGTGCCTCTGAAGCGTTGAGGTCGTATATCGTACAACGAACTGATTTTATTGTTGTATAACTGACAAACAAGTTTAGTAGGAGTGTGTGTTAACAGCGATCATGCTGTAATTAAACTTGTGTGAAGGAAGTTAGATCCACTCATTTACTGCAGCAATATCACCACTATGTCATTTTCAAGAAAAAGTAATTTGAAAGTAATTTGTGTCATTGGACAATAGACGGTTATTAGTGGACATGACTTCGTACAAATATTCTGTACAGGGTTTGTTTCCAGTGCTTTGAAACCTGGCACTATTGTTAACACTGGTGGACAGCCCTGTCCTGTAAGGTTTATCATAGTGCTATCCTAAACAAAACTGATTCAACGGACTTATGTCTAGGGAGAATGCTTCTCTAAAATTAGGTCGGAGAAGCTTAGGGTTTTAACATGCGAACTGAGGAAGGATGGAGAAGCATTTCAACCATGCTGTTGCAAAGGGATCACACGAGCATTTGCCTTAGATGATTTAGGGAAATCACGGAAAACCCGAATCTAGATGGGAAAATGATGAGTTGCACAACAGTGCTTCCGAGTACATGTGCCGTACCTGGCTCTGTGAAACAGAGATAAGGGCAAAACGTAGTTTCCTAGTGCGAGGCACTGGTGATTTCTCACATGAGTGCCTAGCGAGAGGTGAGACTACTGCCAGAAACAGCTGCACATGTCAGTTTAAGGGATGGAAAGACTTATTGTACCGCATCTAATACTTTATTTACCAGATGCAACAGACAGTTCTCGTTGACATTTAACACCGTAACTTTGATATGTTTTTCAACATTTTTCTTAAATATCCTATAGTTTCAAATACTCAAAATTAAATGCAAAACATTCATTTTTCTGTAAATCCGATATTTCACCTTTGAGTAAAACAAACAGTTTTCAAATAACTTACGAGAATGCCGCCGGGTGATGTCGTCGACAACTGACGATATTTCGACAGGACCTCGCCGTGTCATATTGAAGAAAAAACTGCAGCAAGTAATAAGTTCGCAAGTGAATTTAAAACCTCGGTTTGCAGAGCAATTCCGGAAGCGACACACACACACACACACACACACACACACACACACACACACACACACACACACACACACACAAAAGCGCAATCAAACTTTAAACTCTAGTGCCACTACACGACCAAATGATGACCGATATCAGAGCTTTTCATACGTGAAAATTACTAAACAGTGGATGAGACAGAATTAATTCTGTTTCTTTGTTTTGGACAAGGGAGAGAGCAGCATTCCACTCAGAATTTAACCAAAAATATCTAACTTCGATTAAAAGGTTAGTTGCTAATGTAATCTCAACTGCTTCCCTAATAACACATCCTCCTGAGCAACGCGTCGAGAAGTGCAAGGCAGGCATCCTTTTCCAAAACCATCGTGAAACGACTATTCGGAGGGATTGAAGTCAGTTGTACAAAACATTGATTCACAGCGTCCACGTCATTTCACACCCTGAGAGTTTGTCTGCTGAGTCAACCCCTCTGGAAGTAACCTTCCGTCAGAGGATACATTGAAAGACAGGTCAGATGTCCGTTGCGCTGTCGACCAGCTGTGCACTGGGTGAGTTAATGATATAACAGAGTTGGCATCAAGGTCTACGACTTTATACCTTATGCAAGGAGCATTTCCAACAAGACTGGCTGTGTTTTGCGGAAAAATTATGTAAAAATACTTTTACGACCTCCTTGTAAGATTAGAGTCGTTTTAGGTTCGTTTAAGGATGATCTTGGGTTGCCTCAAAGCTGTAGCATCTCATGAATTGGTCAGACTGTCAGGACCGTGGCAGACCGGTACAAGCGTCACACCCGATTACAACAGCCGAGAAAATCAGCTATTCCAGAACATTATCTTGGCAGTGGTCATCCTATGGAATACAACGCTACGAAGGTTCTGGCATTCTCTTCCAGCTGTTGAGATAATGTTATCAAGGAAGCAGATGAGATTAAGTTAGCAAGTAACCTTTTCAACAGAGGTGGAGGTTTCTTCTTAAATTCTGGGTGGACTTCTGCTCTCTCCCTTGTCAAAACCAGAGGAACAGAGTTAATGCTAACTCAACTGTTGTTAAGTAACTTTCACTATTGGTAAGTTCTGACGTCGGCACATCACTGGTGAGGCGACGCTAGTGTTTACTGTGAGTGTGTGTGTGTGTGTGTGTGTGTGTGTGTGTGTGTGTGTGTGTGTGTGTCTGCGATATATTTCCAGAACTGTTCTGCAAACCGATGTTTTAAGTTCATTTGCTCAATGGCTGCTTTTTCGAAAGTTATTTGAACATTGTATATGCCGGAAAAAGCTGATTTCAGAAACAAAATATGTTTTAGCATATGTTACATTTTGCAAAAGAATCTTTAACAAATTTTGTGATTTATACACTCCTGGAAATGGAAAAAAGAACACATTGACACCGGTGTGTCAGACCCACCATACTTGCTCCGGACACTGCGAGAGGGCTGTACAAGCAATGATCACACGCACGGCACAGCGGACACACCAGGAACCGCGGTGTTGGCCGTTGAATGGCGCTAGCTGCGCAGCATTTATGCACCGCCGCCGTCAGTGTCAGCCAGTTTGCCGTGGCATACGGAGCTCCATCGCAGTCTTTAACACTGGTAGCATGCCGCGACAGCGTGGACGTGAACCGTATGTGCAGTTGACGGACTTTTGAGCGAGGGCGTATAGTGGGCATGCGGGAGGCCGGGTGGACGTACCGCCGAATTGCTCAACACGTGGGGCGTGAGGTATCCACAGTACATCGATGTTGTCGCCAGTGGTCGGCGGAAGGTGCACGTGCCCGTCGACCTGGGACCGGACCGCAGCGACGCACGGATGCACGCCAAGACCGTAGGATCCTTTCGCAGTGCCGTAGGGGACCGCACCGCCACTTCCCAGCAAATTAGGGACACTGTTGCTCCTGGGGTATCGGCGAGGACCATTCGCAACCGTCTCCATGAAGCTGGGCTACGGTCCCGCACACCGTTAGGCCGTCTTCACGCCGCAACATCGTGCAGCCCGCCTCCAGTGGTGTCGCGACAGGCGTGAATGGAGGGACGAATGGAGACGTGTCGTCTTCAGCGATGAGAGTCGCTTCTGCCTTGGTGCCAATGATGGTCGTATGCGTGTTTGGCGCCGTGCAGGTGAGCGCCACAATCAGGACTGCATACGACCGAGGCACACAGGGCCAACACCCGGCCTCATGGTGTGGGGAGCGATCTCCTACACTGGCCGTACACCACTGGTGATCGACGAGGGGACACTGAATAGTGCACGGTACATCCAAACCGTCATCGAACCCATCGTTCTACCATTCCTAGACCGGCAAGGGATCTTGCTGTTCCAACAGGACAATGCACGTCCGCATGTATCCCGTGCCACCCAACGTGCTCTAGAAGGTGTAAGTCAACTACCCTGGCCAGCAAGATCTCCGGATCTGTCCCCCATTGAGCATGTTTGGGACTGGATGAAGCGTCGTCTCACGCGGTCTGCACGTCCAGCACGAACGCTGGTCCAACTGAGGCGCCAGGTGGAAATGGCATGGCAAGCCGTTCCACAGGACTACATCCAGCATCTCTACGATCGTCTCCATGGGAGAATAGCAGCCTGCATTGCTGCGAAAGATGGATATACACTGTACTAGTGCCGACATTGTGCATGCTCTGTTGCCTGTGTCTATGTGCCTGTGGTTCTGTCAGTGTGATCATGTGATGTATCTGACCCCAGGAATGTGTCAATAAAGTTTCCCCTTCCTGGGACAATGAATTCACGGTGTTCTTATTTCAATTTCCAGGAGTGTATATAAGTTACTATTAACTGGGCTATGTCGGCAAAGATGTTTTCGATTTTCTTTCCATATTTGTCAGGGAGTAAACAGTGTGACAACGCCTGTGGTCGTTGCTTTGTTTTGTCTCAGTATGGTCACCTGGCCGTCCAGTATCAGCCACCATACTCGTGCTACACGAGGGCGAGTCGCATTTTAAGCGACAGTATGAGCGATCAAATGACGTCAACAAATTGCCCCGAAATCGTCTTCGGTTAATCGCAGCATTATCGTAACGTCTGTAGCCAAAGGAAAATTGTCGCAGACACCAACACAGTCGTCTCAACATCGCCAGCAACCCCTAAGATTCTTCAAATCGGATTAGCTTAGGGCTCTTGTAAGGCGAGAATTTAATTGAAAACTGATAAATGAATAGTAATGGAAACCATGTAAAATTGCAACTCTTAGATCTTGACGTTAAACTCAATTATTATCTTGACTAGGGTTCTGCACCTTCCCTAATGCAGTGAGTTTTTTCTTTTCAATAACAAAACAAGTATGTTTCAAAATTATGCTAGTTTTCTTTGAGACCGATCTAAATCATTTATTAGTACTATCCTTATTAGTGACTAATTTTGTTCAATATATCAACCAAAGACATAGCAAATCGATATAAACTGAATGAAAGTGTTATTCGAGTAATAGTATAGTAACTTAAATTCAGTAATACTGGTCATCTATTTCATGACTGACTATGTGAAAATATTTTTGTGCCTTGCATTGTGTTTCGTGTTTACCGTTGGATCTTTGTGGAATAGTGATTATTATTATTTCATTCAAAGAGTCCCAAATTACTTAAAACTGTGAAACTCTGCAGTCTTAAATTCAGGATTTGATGAGATTGTCTGTGTAAGAAAACAACTCCCAGATCAACGGCGAGCTTACGGTAGTTTGTAAGGACGACGATCGGCGACTTGTAAGTAACGATAAAAATGTATCAGTTGCCACCCTGTTAAAAATGCACATTATACTGACTTTTAAATCATTTTCTTGAAAGGAAAAGGCCTGACTATAGTTTTGCCTTTCCTTGACAGACAGAGGTTAGGGGAGACGTCTGCTTGCCCCGGGGATGACGCCCTTGTCCGAGATGACGCGATTTTGAATTTCATATAGAGAACTCAAACCCCATTTCACAAATTCTGTGACGATTATTAGCATTTTTTCATATTATTACATTTCTTTAATAATTTAAAACTCTGGTTAATTTTCGTCGCTGTTACTTTTTCAGGTGTGTCTCTTGGTTTTGCTTGTGAACTATGTCGTTCTGATTAGTTGTGTAACAATTACTGTTCAGACAGCCAACTAATTAATGAACACACCTTTATTCACTTGCACTTTTGACCGAATTTAGAAGTAACATAATTGATTTTCTGTAGTTTGCTCAAAATTTAATGTATTTTTCTGTCTTTGTTGTGCATGATTTGGACTACTATATGACGATTATTTAATATTTGAGGAAATGAAGATGGTGTGAGTTGTTGGTCTGAGTAGCTTGTTGTGCACTTTCCTGGCTAATAAGTTATAATTTCGGAAACGATTCTTTTAATTTTCTGATCATAGCACTATTGTTATCTGCATAGGTGATTGGAGGTGGGAAAAATAGTAGGAGCTCTGGTTAAAATTACTGCACTTCACTATGACTACAGCCGCTCTTTTGACAGTACCAGTAAGTTGGTGCTCACAAGGGAACCTCCCCATCGCTTCCCCTCAGATTTAGTTATAAGTTGGCACAGTGAATAGGCCTTGAAAAACTGGACACAGATCAATCGAGAAACAGGAATAAGTTGTGTGGAACTATGAAAATAATAAGCTAAATATACAAACTGAGTAGTCCATGCGAAAGATAGGCTACATCAAGGATAGTGTAAGGTCTGCAGCGCCGTGGTCCCGTGGTTAGCGTGAGCAGCTGTGGAACAAGAGGTCCTTGGTTCACGTCTTCCCTCGAGTGAAAAGTTTAATTTTTTATTTTCATACAATTATCAAAGTTCAGGCACTCACACATAATCAACTTTGCTCTCCAGAATTCCAGGACATGTTCAGATTTGCTTGGACATATGCAGGATTTGACGGTATACACACGGAAAAATTTGGAAACGTTAAAATCATATGTTTTGACAGAGCACAGGGAAAACTGTGAGACTGTGAAACTGTTGCATTCATTTGTTGCAGTTTATATGACAAACTCTTATGTTTTCATCACTTTTTTGGGAGTGATTATCACATCCACAAGAAAACCTAAATCGGGCAAGATGGAAAAATCTTTTTACCCATTCGCCAAGTGTACAAGTTAGGTTGGTCGACAACGTATTCCTGTCATGTGACGCACATGCCGTCACCAGTGTCGTATAGAATAAGTCAGGTGTGTTTTCCTGTGGAGGAATCGGTTGACCTATGACGTTGCGATCAAATGTTTTCGGTTTCCATTGAAGAGGCACGTCCTTTCGTCTACTGATCGCACGGTTTTGCGGTGCGGTCGCAAAACACAGACACTTAACTTATTACAGTGAACAGAGACGTCAATGAACGAACGGACAGATCATAAATTTGCCAAAATAAAGAACCTAAACTTTTCACTCGATGGAAGACTTGAACCAAGGACCTCTCGTTCCGCAGCTGCTCACGCTAACCACGGGACCACGGCGTTCCTGATCTCAAATAATCCTTGCTGTTGCACATGGACTACTCAGTTTGTATATTTTGCTGATTTTTTTCCATAGTTCCACGCAACTTATTCCTGTATTCTCGATTGATCTGTGTCCTGTTTTTCAAGGCCTATCCGCTGTGCCAACTTATAACTAAATCTGAGGGGGGGGGGGCGACGGGGAGGTTCCCTTGTTAAAATACATCTATGTCCCTTTGTCGTCCACGTATTAAATACTCCCCCTTCCCTTCTGGAAACATATTGGGCACTTCCAGTTCAACCACCACAAGCAGTCAGAGTAGCTTTTTTTTTTCTTTTTTTTTGTGGCACTCCCGGTGCTAGGGCGCATCTCTGCGTGGCATGTGTATGCGATGCCCGGACGCTGGGGAGGGAGTGGGGAAAGGGGGGGGGGGGACGTCTGCGGCTGACGGACGGTGGGCCGCGGCAGGCAGGCTGAGTGATCGCCGCCCCTCCAGCCAGCAGCAACCACCCACCCTCCGTCATGCCGCCGAGTCTCAGGGGAGGCACGCCACCCGCTTCTCACACCTGTCGCTTCAACAGCGTACGCTTTAGCAGCTCACCCGAACGACGGCCTGCGGTTCTCTGCGACGAATAACAAATCCAAGCGACTCCAGTAATCATATACCATCGCTACCTTTGTGTGTCGGCGTTTTATCAGGAACACCACTTTTCTTTCGGAATATTTCTATTGAAAAAATGCTAAATTCCTAGTGGAATGTAGTGGAATAATCCCGGTTCAGCTCCAATTGTTGTTGTTGCGGTCTTCAGTCCAGAGGTTTGATGCAGCTCTCCATGCTACTCTATCCTGTGGAAGCTTCATCTTCTCCCAGTACCTACTGCAACCTATATCCTTCTGAATCTGTTCAGTGTATTCATCTCTTTGTCTCCCTTACGACTTTTGTCCACCATGCTGCCCTCCAATATTAAACTGGTGATCCATTGATGCCTCAGAACATGTCCTACTAATCGATCCCTTCTTCTAGTCACGTTGTGCCACAAACGTCTCTTCTCCCCAATCGTATTCAATACCTCCTCATTAGTTATGTGATCTACCCATCTAAGCTTCAGCATTCTTCTGTAGCACCACATTTCGAAAGCTTCTATTCTCTTCTTGTCCAAACTAGTTATCGTCCACGTTTCACTTCCATACATGGCTACACTCCATACAAATGCTTTCAGAAAAGACTTCCTGACATTTAAATCTATACTCGATGTTAACAAATTTTTCTTCTCCACAAACGCTTTCCTTGCCATCGCCAGTCTACATTTTATATCCTCTCTACTTCGACCATCATCAGTTATTTTGCTCCCCAAATAGCAGAACTCATTTCCTAATTGTCTCATTTCCTAATCTAATTCCCTCAGCATCACCTGATTTAAATCGGCTACAATCCATTATCCTCGTTTTGCTTCTGTTGATGTTCACCTTATATCCTCCTTTCAGGACACTGTCCATTCCGTTCAGCTCCCATAGCTTCATGAATTTACAGTAGATGGCGGTCCTACACTTAGCCTTAAATGGCATTTGTAATGGAGGAGCGTTCCAAGCAGAGAGCTGTCATTGAGTAAGAGCATCGCAGGTATCCATAGGTGTTTGCAGAAAGTCTACGGAGACCTGGCAGTGAACAAAAGCACGGTGGGCTCTTGGGTTAGGTGTCGTCATCGCACCAAGGTTGCGAATTCGTGTCTGATCTCCTAAGCCGGCAATATTGGAAAGTGGACACACTAATTCGAGCTGGCCGTTGTGGCCGAGCGGTTCTAGGCGCTTCATTCCGGAACGGCGCTGCTGCTACGGTCGCAGGTTGGAATCCTGCCTCGGACATGGATGTGTGTGATGTTCTAAGGTTAGTTACGTTTAAGTAGTTTCTAATTCTAGGGGACTGATGGCCTCAGATGTTAAGTACCATAGTGCCTTGAGACATCTGAACCATCTGAACTCTCATTCGAGGTGATCAACGAAGTCAAACAGCTCGGTGCGCAACTGTGCATCTCTGTTGTCAGGCACTTTCGTTTATCAGTTGGGGTACACAAAAATTTGTGCTCTCATGGTTCCTGGCCACGTGACAGGTGATCATAAAGAGCAACAAAGGACCATCTGCACAGCATTACGCGCACATTACGAGGCTGATCGTGACAATTTATTGGAACGTCGTCACAACTGATGAAACAGGGGTTCATCACATCGAACTGGAAGCAAAGTAGCAATCCATGGCCACACCATCTCTCCTACAAAGATAATGTTAAAAGCCCCACACTTAGCTGGTCATGTCGACGGTCTTCTGTGACCCTGAAGTGGGGTATTGTGAGTGATGGCCTCCGTCATGGTACAACAATGAGCTCAGAATTGCATTGTGCTAGCCTCAGGAATAGAAGAGGCTTCAGTGATTCCTCTTCATGACGGCGTAAGGCCACATACATCGGGCAGTTCTTGGTCACCCACCCTACAGCTTGACTTGCATCAGTTTAGCCCAATGAAGGATGTAGTATGCGGGGTGCACTACATGGCTTTTGGGGAGGCTACTGATGCAGAAGATGTTGGCTCCGACGTCGACTAGTAGAGTGATACCATGCAGACATACAGGCTATCCCAGGAAGGTGTATAAGGCTGCCGCATTGAACAGAAATTATGTTGAAAAATAGGATTTTGAACACAAGAGAGACGTGAATAATGTGGTGTATTGGAATCCCGAATAAAGTCAACCTGTTTTCAGAAAAAAATGTGTTGCATTGCTAACTGAGCGTCCCTCATAATTCGGTTAACTTTTTTCTGGAAATAACAGTATCAGAGCTAGCACGCAGTATAACTTGGCTCGTAGTTGCGCAGGGGGGGGGGGGGAGCACGGTAAAGATGAGGACTCCATTGTTAAAGAACACCATGTGTATGAAGAGGTGGTGTATGACAGCTGAAGCCTATGTGCAAACATATGTCTCGCTTGACACTTCCAATATAAATGATTTCTTAGACAAACCATCGCAATGATTTCACTTTGTGCCTCCTAAAACGATAGGTTCCACTGGATCTACCATGACATCACTGATCCGTGACGCCATACTGCAGTAAAAAGGGAACCACGTGCTCTAGGCGGATGCAGCACTACTCAAGGAAAAATTTATGACATTTTATCAAATAATCCTGTTTTTGTCATTAAGGTAAGGCATGTTGCAGTTAATATAAACATCAACAGTAACAATTTGTAAATATTGAATAATGTTACATTAAGTTTTACTAATGAATACTTACATGGGTGTTGATGTCTATAATTGAAACTAGTGTACCATGAATCACATCCGATTTTGAGGTTGTATGTGTTACGAATGTCTTAAAAAAACAGAAAAACATTACTGATTAACTTTATAAATGAGTGATCTTATTGTGAAATACTCTTACATATGATTTTCTTTTTTCTAAATTATTGAAATGATTACAATATAAACTCAAGAGAAGCTACAATGAGCAGGAAACAGATATATGTGAGCATAACAACAATCCACATTCCAAAAACTGCCAAGGCCTATAAGAACATGGTATTCGTTGACAAAGAAGACATGTTGAAGGGAACAAAAGGCACTGAAGGCAAAGACGGAAAATGTATCACAGAATATTCTGGTACCGAGTTAATATCAATATTGTGAACAAAAAATGGTTCAAATGGCTCTGAGCACTATGGGACTTAACATCTATGGTCATCAGTCCCCTAGAACTTAGAACTACTTAAACCTAACTAACCTAAGGACTTCACACACATCCATGCCCGAGGCAAGATTCGAACCTGCGACCGTAGCAGTCGCGCGGTTCCGGACTATAGCTCCTAGAACCGCTCGTCCACCGCGGCCGGCAAAGCAATATCCAATTCCTCTTCCCCCCTGTCTCCGCTCAGCCGTGCCCATCCTCTCCCATAGCGCCCGGAACACATTCTCTTACTACCTACACAACGCTACGGTATTGCAGGGCAGCCGAGATGTCGTGTGTTACCAAACCTGTTCATCCCCCAATCCGACTCCAGTGGGAACGAGAGAGACGAGAAAGCGAGTTAGCAGTAGATATTTGTCCAGTTCTGATCTGTGTTTAAAATTTCAAGTTTCTAGCTCATTGGGAAGTTAGTCTAAAGTCAAATGCAAAATTTGTTGTGAACAGAAAGACACAAAGCGACCTAATAAAATCATTGTGAAAGGGGGGCAATGATGTGGCAGTACGTGCCATACTTCATCGCACGTGTCATGATGGAATGCTCTTACATAGACCAGATAGCTATTCCCGTCTGCCGTCGTTTAAGCCGTGAGGAAGTACCGACGCGCCTGCTGACAGCCGAGTCATTAGGCACGGCCGGGATTAGGAAGCACGCCGAAGGGAGCGCGCTGCAAGGCGCTTCGAGCGGAATGTGTTCCGAGGGCGGCCCACAAACAGCAGTAAATCCTGGCGAGGGAGTCTGCGGGCACGGCGCAAAGCCGCGCGGTCGCCCGGTTTGAAGGCCGGGCCGGTCTTGTGTCCGGAGGTCCCCGGCCCTCCGCTCGCTGTACCAGCCTGGCCCGCTGAGCCCCGTAATCCCGGCGAGCCGCGCCGAGGCGCGCTGAGTGATTGCCTCACCGCCGCGCCGCTTGTTCCGCGCTCGTTTGTCCGATCCCCCTCTTAACTAGAAGAAAGTAAGGCCGCGCCTGCAATTTCTCAGCCGTGTCCCGCCGCTTATGGGCAGACGGCGACGCCGAAAGCGCTGGACTACACGGCTCCTGTGAGCTACTGCGCCCCGTGCTTCCGCCGAATAACTTCTTGTACTCTTCCTGGATTGATCCGCTAAGTGGTGGTATAGCGATACGATTGTATAGAAAGCCCCGATGGCCTTCTCGCTAAATTTGCTACACGCGTTACTGGAAGAGAAACGAAACAACGAACGTTATTTCTGAAAATCAACTGTATGAGGTGTGTGAGAAAAGCTGTAAGACTACGAAGGATCTGGCAACGCTTTGTCCGTCTGCTTGCGTGACCGTGAGACACAACACTGCGAACTATATGGCAACTTTGTCCCGTTATACATGTGTAGATCGGTGTGTTCATCCCTTCCAGATGCTAAGACTCAGTTTCAGCTATGTACAGCCATCACGCGATTTTTGAAACCAAGATCAGTGAAGTTGTGTGTTACGAAAATGGAACAGTGGATTTTAAAGCAACGTTATACCTTGACGTTTTGAGCTAAACTTGGAGACTCCGTCTGTGGGAAACATTCCGTATCAAGAGCACAAGTTTATCGCTGGCAAAAACCACTGCTGGAAGGCCGAGAATTCGCTGAAGACGAATCTCGCTCAGTGAGACCAACTTCAAAAACTGACGAAATCGTCGAACGTGTGCGTGCTCTTAAGAGATAAGTGGTTTAACAGTAACGACGACGGTTCTAGGCGCTTCAGTCCGGAACCACGCGGCTGCTACGGTCGCAAGTTCGAATCCTGCCTAGGTCATGGATGTCATTACGTTAGTTAGGTTTAGTAAGTTCGAAGTCTAGGGGACTGAAGACCTCAGATGTTAAGTCCCATAGTGCTTAGAGCCATTTGAACTAGTAACGACGATCTACGACCTCTTAAATTTAAACACATTCACCGAATATCAAATTTTAACTGAAGTATAGCACATACGAAAGGACTGTGCCCAAATGGTGCCGAAAAACATCAAAAACCCCACGTCACACGTCCACTTCTATCACGCAATTTTTGACCTCAAAAGCCCCCCCCCCCCCCCCCCCCTCCGCCCGTCTCACCCTTTTCACCTGATCCGAATCCTTCCAACTTTTCCCATTTTCCGAATTGAAAAATGCCTTAACAGAACTTCGTTTTGGTACTCTGGTGAACATCCAAAAGAATATGACCGACATGTTAGAGGTCCAATCAGCTGAAAGCTTCCTGAACTGCTACCAAGACAACATAGGCTCTGCCAATGTATAGCTGCCGAAATTAAATACTCAGAAGGGGGCAACGTTGTTGTGTGAAAAAAAATTAAAAACTTCGCTCGATAAAGGATCAGTCTCATTACAATTCTCGAACACCATGTATAGCAGGCCATTGTTATAGAGCGAGTCTTACTACACTGTCGGTACACGAGTTCTGAGACTGACTTCATTCCTGGCATATAAGCGGCACCAGGGCAGTAGCTACGGTGGCAACTTTTAACAACTGTAAACAAGAGCTTGTAACACCATAGCTCTAATGTTGTACGGATTTATTTTGCCTTTTCCTTTGGTTTAATGTTATAACATTGAGTATCTGTAAATGTGTCTGAATCGGTAACATAAAATTGTATACTCCTTTCTTTGTTAAACCTTTGATGTCGTGGTTTGATTCTATGAAATGTAGTGTATCTGTCATTTAAAGTCTTTGTCCCATTTGGAGGGAACAAAACTTACTATATATAATCGTAATTTCTGTGTGAATAATTTTTTGTAGAAATGTCAATACGTGCAACTGTTCTGTGTTATTTAATGCGTTTGGTTGCTGTTATGTAAATTGCTGACCTTCACTTAGGATTCTTAGTTAGTAAAAAGTGTAGTGGTTCCCCTCGGGAACGGAACTATGTAGCGCACGCATTTTGTGGTTGGCCTAGGTAGAAAAGGCGGAATTGAAAGTCAGTCGGGGACGAGCTACCAAACTGTGCACTACCATGTAAAAGTTGTGTTGGTTCGGAGTGAGGTTTTTCTGCCATTGTCCAATGCCGCGAATTGATGGATAAATAGCTGGAACGTTTCTGGAATTGGTATCCATCATCGCCACCAAGAAGGGAAAAAGTCCAGCAATTCTGCTTACAAATCCACCTACCTACATGCAGTTGCCACCACATTGCACAATCACTGTAACGGAATGCTATAATAATGTACAGTGAAGGATCAGCTTATTGGATGTGTTAGTGTGCTCAAATATAAGGTAACGTATAACTGAATTTATGTACCTATGAAAGCCTCAGAACATTAAATAATGTTGTTTAATCTTTGGTAAGAAGGGAGTGTTCAGATTTACTGTGGATTTAGTGAAATTGTGGGAGGTAGTAAATGTAGTCTTGTGAAAGCCTCTCAGGGATGGAAACAGTCTCATTTAAAATTTTATGGAGTTTCAAAGTCACCTATTTAATCATTTACTTGAAACTAGAAGACTGTGGTAATAAAGACAATTTGTAGTTTCTTTTAAAGATTAAAAGCTGTTAAAACTGAGGCTTATAAAGTGTTGCTTAGTTAATGATCATAGTGCTGCCTGTAGTAAATTTTAAAAGGTGATTCAGTTTCTTGTAAATTTGTCAACGCTGTGTGTCACTGTAGTAAAAGTCGTGAACTGCATTTATGGGAAGTTATACAGGGTGTTACAAAAAGGTACGGCCAAACTTTCAGGAAACATTCCTCACACACAAAGAAAGAAAATATGTTATGTGGACATGTGTCCGGAAATGCTTACTTTCCATGTTAGAGCTCATTTTATTACTTCTCTTCAAATCACATTAATCATGGAATGGAAACACACAGCAACAGAACGTACCAGCGTGACTTCAAACACTTTGTTACAGGAAATGTTCAAAATGTCCTCCGTTAGCGAGGATACATTCATCCAGCCTCCGTCGCATGGAATCCCTGATGAGCTGATGCAGCCCTGGAGAATGGCGTATTGTATCACAGCCGTCCGCAATACGAGCACGATGAGTCTCTACATTTGGTATCGGGGTTGCGTAGTCAAGAGGGTTGAGGTCACGAGAGCGTGGAGGCCATGGAATTGCTCCGCCTCTACCAATCCATCGGTCACCGAATCTGTTGTTGAGAGGCGTACGAACACTTCGACTGAAATGTGCGGGAGCTCCATCGTGCATGAACCACATGTTGTGTCGCACTTCTAAAGGCACATGTTCTAGCAGCACAGGTAGAGTATCCCGTATGAAATCATGGCGGTGAATCCAGGAAGTACAGTACATACTGACGAAACTAAAATGAGCTCTAACATGGAAATTAAGCGTTTCCGGGCACATGTCCACATAACATCTTTTCTTTATTTGTGTGTGAGGAATGTTTCCTGAAAGTTTGGCCGTACCTTTTTGTAACACCCTGTATACTCATGCTTGCTAAGCAAATGTTTCTTTTGGGTGTTGAAAGTGCATATTAACAGTGTAATAAAATCCACAGGTTATCCTTTTCCAGTATTTATGAAAACAATAATTTCTTTATTCAAACGACACTGAGAAGTAACCTGTCACTGAATTCCATTTAAGTTTCATTCTAAACAGAATAGTATTTAGTTGAGAGATACTTAACCTGTGACCAGTTCATAATTTTGCAGTGAACTACATTTACAATTTCATGCCAGCTAGGAAAAATGTTTGAACAATAATACTGAACCTAGGTCCAATTAATGATTCTTCAGTGAATGTTAATAGTAATGTTATAAAGACCATTCAGTTTGAACAAGCCCTGAAAGTAATAGTCAGTGGTTAGCACACTGGACTCGCATTCGGGAGGACGACGGTTCAATCCCGCGTCCAGCCATCCTGATTTAGGTTTTCCGTGATTTCCCTAAATCGCTATAGGCAAATGCCGGGATGGTTCCTTTGAAAGCGCACGGCCGACTTCCTTCCGCGTCCTTCCCTAATCCGATGAGACCGATGACCTCGCTGTTTGGTCTCTTCCCCCAAACAATCCAATCCAATCCAAAGTAATAATGTGTTTCGGTATGTGTTATATTTTTGCAAATAATTTGTGCTGCTCTATCTGTTAGCTTCAATCTTACTATAAACATATGTATGTGTCAGAGTTCGTTGCACTCGCGTGCTGCAAAATATAGGCTGTGTTTGTCCGTTGAAGTTATTCATACCTACTTTTTTAAACAAGAACGTTAATCTTTCTCTTGCCTAATTAGGCTGGCGACAGTTTTCCTTATTCTTTAAACGGTGTAGCTAGGTAAAACATTGTTTTTGTACTGATTAAATATTTACGGAATTCTTTCATTTCCGATAAGCCACCTCCGTTAGGTACAACACGGTCAACCCAACAAAATTCCTCTCAGAAGGTAACACTGCTCTGTTGCTTTATACCATAATTGCTTTAACAACATAGTTTTATTTCACGACCTGTCTTCAACTTTAAGGTTACGGTATAGCAGTAGCAGACAGGAGTGTCATACGTGGCTTTTCCGTGACAGGACTATTTGTTGTGTTGGGACATTGTTGTTGTTGTTCTTGTTCTGGTCTTCAGTCCTGAGACTGGTTTGATGCAGCTCTCCATGTTACTCTATCCTGTGCAAGCTTCTTCATCTCCCAATACCTACTGCAACCTACATCCTTCTGAATCTGCTTGGTGTATTCATCTGTAGGTCTCCCTCTACGATTTTTACCCTCCACGCTGACCTCCAATGCTAAATAGGTGATCCCTTGATGCCTCAGAACATGTCCAACTAACCGGTCCCTTCGTTTGTCAAGTTGTGCCACATACTCCTCTTCTCCCCAATTCAATTCAATACTTCATCATTAATTACATGATCTACCCATCTAATCTTCAGCATTCTTCTGTAGCACCACATTTCGAAAGCTTCTATTCTCTTCTTGTCCAAACTATTTATCGTCCACGTTTAACTTCCAAACATGGCTACACTCCATACAATTACTTTCAGAAACGACTTCCTGACACTTAAATCTATACTCGAAGTTAACAAATTTCTCTTATCCAGATACGTTTTCCTTGCCATTGCCGGTCTACATTTGATATCCTCTCTACTTCGACCATCATCAGTTATTTTGCTACCCAAATAGCAAAACTCCTTTACTACTTTAAGTGTCTCATTTCCTAATCTAATTCCCTCAGCATCATCCGACATAATTTGACTACATTCCATTATCCTCGTTTTGTTTTTTTTATGTTCATCTTATACCATTCTTTCAAGACACTGTCCATTCCGTTCTACTGCTCATCCAAGTCCTTTGCTGTCTCTGACAGAATTACAATGTCATCGGCGTACCTCAAAGTTTTTATTTCTTCTCCGTGGATTTTAGTACCTACTCCGAACTTTTCTTTTGTTTCCTTCACTGCTTGCTCAATATACAGATTGTATAACATCGCGGAGAGGCTACAACCCTGTCTCACTCCCTTCCCAACCACTGCTTCCCTTTCGTGCCCCTCGACTCTTATAACTGCCATTTAGTTTCTGTACAAATTGTAAATAGCCTTCGCTCCCTGTATTTTACCCCTGCCACCTTTAGAATTAGAAAGAGAGTATTCCAGTCAACATTGTCAAAAGCTTTCTCTAAGTCTACAAATGCTAGAAACGTAGGTTTGCCTTTCCTTGCCCAAGGTAAGTCGTAGGGCCAGTATTGGCTCACGTGTTCCAATGTTTCTACGGAATTCAAACTGATCTTCCCCGAGGTCAGCTTCTACTAGTGTTTCCATTCGTCTGTAAAGAATTCGCGTTAGTATTTTGCAGCCGTGAGATATTTAACTGATAGTTCAGTAATTTTCACATCTGTGAACATCTGCTTCTTTGGGATTGGAATTATTATATTCTTCTTGAAGTCTGAGGATATTTCGCTTGTCTCATACATCTTGCTCACCAGATGGTAGAGTTTTGTCAGGACTGGATCTCCCAAGGCTGTCAGTAGTTCTAATGGAATGTTTTCTACTCCCGGGACCTTGTTTCGACTCAGGTCTTTCAGTGCTCTGTCAAACTCTTCACTCAGTATCATATCTCCCATTTCATCTTCGTATACATTCTCTTCCATTTCCATAATATTGTCCTCAAGTACATCGCCCTTGTATAGACCCTCTATATACTACTTCTACCTTTCTGCTTTCCCTTCTTTCCTTAGAACTGGGTTTCCATTTGAGCTCTTGATATTCATACAAGTGGTTCTCGCTTCTCCAAAGGTCTCTTTAATTTTTCTGTAGGCAGTATCTATCTTATCCCTAGTGAGATAAGCCTCTATATCCTTACATTTGTCCTCTAGCCATCCCTGCTTAGCCATTTTGCACTTCCTTTCGATCTCATTTTTGAGACGTTTGTATTCCTTTTTGCCTGCTTAATTTACTGCATTTTTATATTTTCTCCTTTCATCAATTAAATTCAATATTTCTTCTGTTACCCAAGGAGTTCTACTAGCCCTCATCTTTTTACCTACTGGATCCTCTGCTACCTTCACTACTTCATCCCTCATAGCTACCCATTCTTCTACTACTGTATATCTTTCTCCCATTCCTGTCAATTGTTCTCTTATGCTATCCCTGAAACTCTGTAC
This sequence comes from Schistocerca americana, assembly GCF_021461395.2. Lineage (NCBI taxonomy): Eukaryota > Metazoa > Arthropoda > Insecta > Orthoptera > Acrididae > Schistocerca > Schistocerca americana. Next base: position 124,221,278 of record NC_060124.1, read on the forward strand.
AACCTCTGGTTCTTTCAGTTTATCCAGGTCCCATCTCCTTAAATTTCCACCTTTTTGCAGTTTCTTCAGTTTTAATCTACAGTTCATAACCAATAGATTGTGGTCAGAGTCCATATCTGCCCCTGGAAATGTCCTACAATTTAAAACCTGGCTCTTAAATCTCTGTCTGACCATTATATAATCTATCTGAAATCTGTCAGTATCTCCAGGCTTCTTCCATGTATACAACCTTCTTTCATTATTCTTAAGCCAAGTGTTGGCTATGATTAAGTTTTGCTCTGTGCAAAATTCTACCAATCGGCTTCCTCTTTCATTTCTTAGCCCCAATCCATATTAACCTACTACGTTTCCTTCTCTCTCTTTTCCTACTACCGAATTCCAGTCGCCCATGGCTATTAAATTTTCGTCTCCCTTCACTATCTGATTAATTTCTTTTATTTCATCATACATTTCTTCAATTTCTTCGTCATCTGCAGAGCTAGCTGGCATATAAACTTGTACTACTGTAGTAGGCGTGGGCTTCGTGTCTATCTTGGCCACAATAAAGCGTTCACTATGCTGTTTGTAGTAGCTTACCCGCATTCCTATTTTTTTGTTCATTATTAAACCTACTCCTGCATTACCCCTATTTGACTTTGTATTTATAACCCTGTATTCGCCTGACCAAAAGTCTTGTTCCTCCTGCCACCGAACTTCACTAATTCCCACTATATCTAATTTTAATCCATCCATTTCCCTTTTTAAATTTTCTAACCTCCCTGCCCGATTAAGGGATCTGACATTCCACCCTCCGATCCATAGAACGCCAGTTTTCTTTCTCCTGATAACGACGTCCTCTTGAGTGGTCCCCGTCCGGAGATCCGAATGGGGGACTATTTTACCTCCGGAATATTTTACCTTAGAGGACGCCATCATCATAAACCTTACAGTAAAGCTGCATGCCCTGGGGCATAGTGCGTAATAAGCCAAACTTGGTATTTGATTACATAAGCTACGTAAATGCTGTTGCAGTGTTATAAGCTGTGCGTTCCATCATTCACATGTCAACGGGCACTGTTCAGTGGACGCTCGGCCGTAGTACGGCAACATCGTTGTGTCATAAATCGTGATGGAGGAAACGTCTGTACATCTGGTATCCAAGAAATTCTCCAGACCTTTTCGAAGAAGAGAAAAGTGTGTGCAAAGATTACCCTTAGACGAGGACTCCAGTGCAGAAAACGGCGCATGGGAGCCTGTCACACCTTGACTGAAATGGAAAACGCATAGAATTCTGTATTTTTTTAAAGGACCATCGCCGATGACGAGACTTGCTATATAATATGAATCTACCAAAAGACGGCAACATACGGAATGGTTCACTGATGGTTTGCGAAGACCGAAGGAGGTGCGACGAATGTGACGCCAGAGTTGAATAACACCCCAAAGAAGGACGTGTATGACAGTTTCATACGGTTTTATGCGCGTCCTATGTGTTGATCGTGGGGAGGCGTTATGAAGAACACCTGAAGATATAAGGGACTGTCTAAATTTTCTTTATTTTTTATGAAACTGCTCCCGAAAATCTGTTACGACATGGTATTTCGCCATTATCAAGTACCTATGAAACATAAAATTTTAAAAATTCAAGGTGTGCAGATACGTCTGAGGCAATGCACGGTGTACTTCAAATATTCGAAGATTGCTGTAAGCTCTGTTTCATTCGTTCTTACTTCCTTTTTTTGGATGGGGGGGGGGGGGGGAGGGGGGCGGGTAGATACTTAGTCATCAATCTCTTGTCTGCTTTAATGTAGCATGCCGTGATATTCTGTTCCTTGATAAACATTGGCAATCAACATCGTCAATTGTTAGTTGCATACACGGTCAAATAACACCGAAGTGACCGCCTGTCAAAAGCCTGAATCACCACCTTTTGATCATGGACCGCTGCGAGACGTACAGGAAGGAAATCAGTGAGGTTCAACAAGGTACGGACAGGAAAGTGGAGCCACACCGACTCCGGTGGCCTTGCCATCTGCGATAGGTTTCCGGAAGCCGTGTTACAAACCGCCAGGTCGATGCGGTCCCACAAATTCTCGATCGGGTTTAAATACGGGAAGTCTGATGGCCGAGGGAGTATGCTAATCTCATCCTGATGCTCTGTGAACCGTGCAATTGTGTTATGTGTTGCATTGTCCTGCCGGTGGATGCCATCGTGCCAAGTAAAAAGCAGACTGCGTGTAGGAGTAGACGTGGTTACTAAAGATAGATGCACACTTATGTTGAGCCATTGTGTCTTCCAAAATGACGACATTAAACAGGGAACATCGTGGAAATATTCCCCACACCATGACGTCCGCTACACCGACTTGCACGCTTCCGGTCGTTGCAAGCTGTAGATGCCAATGGTCATATTTTCGACGAAGCATAAAACGCCACCTGTCGCGACTCAGTGGACGTGCAGTTTCAGTATAGGCGTACAGATTCCACCCTCCGTCGCCGATGAACAGATCTTCCTCCTGTCGAGGACCACACAGCTACGTTTGCTGAATGGTCGTTAAGGAAACGCTTTTGGTAGCCCGTTGGCTCATCTGAGCAGTCTGTTGCTCAACAGTTGTACACATTTCTTCAGCCGCCATCTCTTGTCCTTGGTACAACGCATTTGTCTCCGAGCCGGTTTTGTATAGTGCCTTTTTGCCATGCATGGTATTCTTTAATGACGGCGGCACGCGAACAGTTTTCTAACGGGTTTGAAACAGGGAAATGCTTCCACCTTTGGTCCAAAAGCCAATGATCATGATCTTTTAGACGTGGGATAAATCACTCCGTTTCTGGATAAGTCAATGGCTGCACAATTTTCAGTGTTCCCCGACTCGCTCCATATATCCTCCACTTCTAGTGCAGCCACCTGCCGTCTGTGAGTGGTTATTGCACGTTGACGTCGAACATTGGGGATGGTCACATTAGTGTGAGTGGACTATATATTTCTGTCTTCACAGCGAGAGAGGTAGCACACTGGTAAGACGAGGGTCTCTTATTCCGGAGGATGGTGCCATAAACCCTGTCCGGCCATCTAGATGTAGGTTTACTGTGACTTCCCTAAATAAATTAACGTACGTGCCGGAATCTTCCTTTTAAACAGGCACAGCTATTTTCTCTTTTATTTCCCGTATAGGAAATTAGTTCAATCTCTGAAGATATCGTCATCGGCGGGATATTAATAACTGAACTACAAGAGGTGATCAAAAAGTCGCCGTTTGAGGGCGTTCCTACAAGGTTTATGCAATGTAGCGCCAATCCGATGCAGGTTTATAAGCACCGCCATGTAGACGCGGGATTTGTGGGGCATCCTTCTGTTTCTGACGCACGTACAGGAAAGGAGAAGTATGGTGACATTATTACCAAAAAAAGTGTGAAATCTTATGGGACTTAACTGCTAAGGTCATCAGTCCCTAAGCTTACACACTACTTGACCTAAATTAGCCTAAGGACAAACACACACACACACACACACACACACACACACACACACACACACACACACACCCACACCCATGCGCGAGGGAGGACTCGAACCTCCGCCGGGATCAGCCGCACAGTCCATGACTGCAGCGCCTTACACCGCCCGACTAATCCTGAGTGGCTGACATATTACCAAATCCGTTCAAACAAGACCAAAGGGCTGTTATCCTTTTCGGCTGTCGAAGGATAAACACAAGGACAGCACAACTACTGACATCTTATTTGCCATCCCCATTAAGCAGATTAGGTTCGGTTTCTATGGGCACCTCTTTAATAATCATTACGGAACACTGAATTTTCACTGTCTTTTGCTGTGTTTTCGAAGACTGAACTTATGGTACATTTACACCTGTTTCAGATGAATAACTGATACTGATTTCATGGTCAGTCATCGACCACTCACCTCTGTAAAATGTTTGCTATTGTTTTTAACTATGGAATACTTTGTTAAGACAAGATTTAACTGTTCTTCCTTTCTAAAGCGTGCTTTCAGAGCCGTATCTTCCTTTCAGTCTACTGAGTTAAATATGATATTACCCGCTGATATAAATATGATATAAGTTGATACAGGGTGTTTCAAAAATGACCGGTATATTTGAAACGGCAATAAAAACTAAACGAGCAGCGATAGAAATACACCGTTTGTTGCAATATGCTTGGGACAACAGTACATTTTCAGGCAGACAAACTTTCGATATTACAGTAGTTACAATTTTCACAACAGATGGCGCTGCGGTCTGGGAAACTCTATAGTACGATATTTTCCACATATCCACCATGCGTAGCAATAATATGGCGTAGTCTCTGAATGAAATTACCCGAAACATTTGACAACGTGTCTCGCGGAATGGCTTCACATGCAGATGAGATGTACTTCTTCAGCTGTTCAATTGTTTCTGGATTCTGGCGGTACACCTGGTCTTTCAAGCGTCCCCACAGAAAGAAGTCACAGGGGTTCATGTCTGGCGAATAGGGAGGCCAATCCACGCCGCCTCCTGTATGTTTCGGATAGCCCAAAGCAATCACACGATCATCGAAATATTCATTCAGGAAATTAAAGACGTCGGCCGTGCGATGTGGCCGGGCACCATCTTGCATAAACCACGAGGTGTTCGCAGTGTCGTCTAAGGCAGTTTGTACCGCCACAAATTCACGAAGAATGTCCAGATAGCGTGATGCAGTTTCGGATCTGAAAAATGGGCCAATGATTCCTTTGGAAGAAATGGCGGCCCAGACCAGTACTTTTTGAGGATGCAGGGACGATGGGACTGCAACATGGGGCTTTTCGGTTCCCCATATGCGCCAGTTCTGTTTATTGACGAAGCCGTCCAGGTAAAAATAAGCTTCGTCAGTAAACCAAATGCGGCCCACATGCATATCGCCGTCATCAATCCTGTGCACTATATCGTTAGCGAATGTCTCTCGTGCAGCAATGGTAGCGGCGCTGAGGGGTTGCTGCATTTGAATTTTGTATGGATAGAGGTGTAACCTCTGGCGCATGAGACGATACGTGGACGTTGGCGTCATTTGGACCGCAGCTGCAACACGGCGAACGGAAACCCGAGGCCGCTGTTGGATCACCTGCTGCACTAGCTGCGCGTTGCCCTCTGTGGTTGCCGTACGCGGTCGCCCTACCTTTCCAGCACGTTCATCCGTCACGTTCCCAGTCCGTTGAAATTTTTCAAACAGATCCTTTATTGTATCGCTTTTCGGTCCTTTGGTTACATTAAACCTCCGTTGAAAACTTCGTCTTGTTGCAACAACACTGTGTTCTAGGCGGTGGAATTCCAACACCAGAAAAATCCTCTGTTCTAAGGAATAAACCATGTTGTCTACAGCACACTTGCACGTTGTGAACAGCACACGCTTACAGCAGAAGGACGACGTACAGAATGGTGCACCCACGGACTGCGTTGTCTTCTATATCTCTCACATCACTTGCAGCGCCATCTGTTGTTGAAAATTGTAACTACTGTAATTTCGAAAGTTTGTCTGCCTGAAAATGTACTGTTGTCCCAAGCATATTGCAACAAACGGTGTATTTCTATTGCTGCTCGTTTAGTTTTTATTGCCGTTTCAGATATACCGATCATTTTTGAAACACTCTGTATAAAGACATAGTTCATCTACATCTAGATTGGCATACCTACTTAGCAAGCTACCCACGGTGCGTGGCCGAAGGTACCCTGTACCAGTACTAGTTATTCCCTTTCCAGTTCCTCTCACAAACAGAGCGTGGGAAAAACCACTATCCATATTCCTTTGCAAGGTAGTAAAGGTGAAAGTGCTGAAATATGGTTAGAAAGTATTCAATGAAGAGATTAACCTAAATTTGGTGTTCATAAAACAGATGTGTGAATTTAGTTACCTAGGAAGCAACATAACACATTATTCATGTTGTAAGGAAGATATCTGAGGGTGACTTGCGTGGACGGGATAAAAATGTTCAACAAAAGAACGTCTACCCCATCAAGCATTTACATGAATCTGAGGAACTTTGTTTTGCAAGCTATTTCCGTTTGTTGATGGATTACATTTCCTGAGGATTCTTCAAATGAATCGCAGTCCAGCATCTGCCTAACCGCGATTAATTTTATGTCGTCATATCACTTCAGATAACTTAAGCATACTACTAGATTTTTATATATGTTATGCAAGTAACTGTAGAACAATCAATGGAAGCAGTCATCCAATCATACAATAAAGCGTCTTTACTTCTGCGCATTCGCAATACATTTGTTTACGCTGAGGGTCAGTTGCCATCCCTGCACCAACCGTCGATCCTGTGCAGATCTTCCTGCTGTTCACTTCAGTTTTCTAGCGTTGTAACGTATATGTATACAACAGTATCACCTGCGAAAAACTTCCTAGAAATTTCGACGCTATCTACGAAGTCATTTATATATACCGTGAAAAGCAACTGCCCTATAGCACCCATACGGGGCGCTCTCGAAGTTACTTTTACTTCTGAAGATTTCTCTCCTTTCAGATTGACATACTGTGTCTGTGTGCTAGAAATTTTCAGTCTCATCAAGCAGTCGGGCTGGTAGTCCGTACCGCCGTAATTTTTTCACTAGGCGTCAGTGTGGAATTGCATCCAGCGCCTTCCGGTAGTCCTTTAGCGCTTGCATCTGTTCGTTTCTGGGTCTCGTGGATGAAGAGAGAGCTTACAGAAAATCATTGTTTCTGGAACCCATATTGGATCCCACACAGGAGTTTTTCGGTCTTCGTGAATCTCACAATACGCGAGCATAAAATACGTTCCAAAATTCTATAACAGACCAATGCCACTGACATAAGCTTCTACAACAGACAGAGATCACTAATACACTGAAGCGACCAAGACACTGGTATAGGCATGCATATTGAAATACAGAGGTATGTAAACAGGCAGAATACGGCGCTGCCATCGGCAACGCCTATATGGAAGGCAAGTGTCTACTGCAGTTGCTATATCGGTTACTGCTGCTACAATGGTAGGTTATCAAGAGTTGAGTTTCAAAGTGGAGTTACAATCGGCGCTTCAGCGATAGGACACAACATCCCGGAAGCAGCGATGAAGTTGGGATTTTCCCCAATGACAATTTCACGAGTATGCCGTGAATATCAAGAATCCGATAAAACATCAAATCTCCGACGTCGCTGCTGCCGGAAAAATGAGCCTGCAAGAACGGGACTAACGACGACTGAAGGGAACAGCTCAACGTGACTGAAGCGCGACCGTTCCGCAGATTGCTGCCGATTTCAGTGCTGTGCCATCGGAAAGTGTCAGCATGCGAACCATTCAACGAAACATCATCGATATGGGCTTTCGTACCCGAAGGCTCACTCGTGCACCCTTGATGACTGCACGACACAAAGCTTTAAGCCTCGCCTGAGCCTGTCAACACCGACATTGGACTGTTGATAACTGGAAACATGTTGCCTGGTCGGACGAGTCTCGTTTCAAATTGTATCGAGCGGTTGGACGGGTACGGCTATGGAGATAGTCTCATGAATCCATGGGTCCTGCGTGTCAGCAGGGGACTGTTCAAGGTGGTGAAGGCCCTGTAATGGTGTGGGGCGTGTGCCGTTGGAGCGATATGGTACTCTTGATACGTCTAGATACGACTCTGACATTTAACACGTACATAAACATCCTGTCTCATCACCTGCATTCGTTCAGTCCATTGTGCCTTCCGATGAACTGGGCAGTTCCATCATAACAATGCGACACCCCACACGTCCAAAATTGCTACAAGAGGGGCTCCGGAAACACTCTTCTGAGTGTAAACACTTCCGCTGGCCACCGAACTCCCAACACATAAGCATTGTTGATCATTTCTGGGATGCTTTGCAACGTGATGTTCAGAAGATATCTCCACCCCTCGTATTCTTACTGATTTAAGGACAGCTCTGCAGGATTCATGGTGTCAGTTCCTTCCATCATTACTTCAGACATTGGTCGAGTCCATGCCACGTCCTGTCGCGGCACTTCTGCGTGCTCGCAGGGCCCCTTTTGAATGTAGAAGCTTACAGTTGTGTGTGTCTGCTCAACTATCCTTCTTCAAAACGTTAATGAAATTTGCTTTTTCCAACTGTTAGGGAACTTTCACTCCTCTAGAGACCTGTGGTATGAAAAGCACTTGTGGACAATAACTGAATTAATTTTGTATACATGGACAATAACTGAATTAATTTTGTATGCCAAAAACTTTATTTTCGAGTCCAATGTTATATTACCTGTAAGTCATTTGAGAGGAAATCATCTGAGCTGAACTATGGGAGTAGAGCTGTGTGGAAGTGGATTATAGTTTAAATAAGCGTCAGACACTATACTGTGACAGAAAGGTATGCAGGAGGGCGTCTGCGAAATTTGGAAGGTAGAAGAGCACTGGTGAAAGGGAAGCCACGGATGTGGATTGCGACTCGATAACCCAGTAGGTAAGAACGTTGTCTGCGAAAAGCAAGGTCCCAGGTTCGAATCTTAGCCCTACACATAGTCTTAATCTGCCAGGATGTTTCAAAAACAGCGCAAACTCCACTGCCGAGAAAAAAAATGGTTCAAATGGCTCTGAGCACTATGGGACTCAACTGCTGAGGTCATTAGTCCCCTAGAACTTAGAACTGGTTAAACCTAACTAACCTAAGGACATCACAAACATCCATGCCCGAGGCAGGATTCGAACCTGCGACCGTAGCGCGCTTGCGGTTCCAGACTGCAGCGCCTTTAACCGCACGGCCACTTCGGCCGGCCACTGCAGAGAGAAATTACATTCTGCATGCTGTGACGGACTACTTCCGTCTTGTAGGTCGACGTGTGCCCTACTTGTTAAGATGCTGAAACAGACTAAGTGCACGGACTGAAGTTGTAAAGTTTATACTGAATGGACCAGCTATAGCAGTGTTCTGGGGACGTATAGATACGGGAGGAAGCTGCCCGATCCTACAAAAACTGATGCAGGAACGGGGTGAGAAGGGGGAGGTGGGGCGGAGAAGTACTGGGGAGAGGAATACACAGGACACTCTGCGAGCGCCGTAAACTCAACGAAGAAACATTTCACACTCAAGTAGCTCCATCAGTGTAATGTCGGCCCACGAGTGCTTAAGTGAGTGCCTTAATTAAAGTTGCTTGGGAACCGAAGTACACCGAGGCATGAAATTTCCACCAGTGGACGTGAAAGAGCTCCTCGTCTTAAATTGGGTAGTGTGCTCCGATCTTTCTTTGTGGAAACCCAGTTACTCCTTTACTACTGAATTCATATCCTAACCAGCCTTCACTTTGCGAATGAATAGTCACTGGAGTGAGATATTAATTTACGATTATAGTTTTCGTGGAAGGGGATTTGTAATCTGTTTCATAAATAACATTGCTATTCCGTAATATATTACAGCCTTTGAGGGCGGATTGACATTTCTCAATCATAAATTTCTTTCTGACGTACTTATATAGTTCATTATTATTATTTCACTGATGTGTATGTTCCAACAGTTTGCCATGTATCAATCGTCTGTATCTGCTGATACATTTTCTCGGGCACAAATATTTAAAGCCCTCTGAAATTTCTTTTCCTCTACGATTGTTTAAAAACATTTTTATATCTTGTTTTTATTCTAAAAAGTGTCCTAATGTGTGCAGGAGATATTGGACTTAACAGGAATTGTTTTCATCTGAAACGCATTCCTTATTTTGTTAGTGTTTAAGTTTACTTCGTTCTCTTGAGCCTATGCCTCCGATGTATCAAATGCATTCTGAAGAAGGTATACCGCGACGGTAGGAAACGTACTACACGTCATGAGAATGGTATATTCGCGAACTGAGTTAACGTACATTAGCGTTCGTAGGAAATCATACCTCCTCCTTTCAAGCATCCACATGAAATCGAAAGAGAAAAAATGCAGAGACTGATGAAAGACCCTAGGTTCTTTTGGTAAGTGAATGGAAACAAATCTCTTTGCGTCCATTAAATATAAATTCATGAGCTTTGAAAAGCAGGTTCTTCTCCATTCGTCAATGCTTCAACTTCTTCCTTTATTTTTTCCTTGAGGAAAGCATCTTCAACTTGAAGCAGGCTAGAATCTACACCACTTACCCACAATTTTAAACACAATACAGCCCAGACATATTTCGGCATTTTCCGTCCGTTTCCGTCTAAATGCTTCATTTACTTGGCAGAACTGCGTCTCTATTTTCACCTGATTTCAGACTAATACTTCTAGTCTTGTTCCTATCGCTTTACGTATTTTCTCTAATAACACTCACATTTTCTGAAATATCTGGTTTGTTTTCCGTTTCGCCAGACCAAATTCGTGTTTTCAATATCTTGCACGTATATTACGATTTATTCTTCATTTCTACAACTTCAGCGTTTACTGTGTATTCACGTATTGTGCAGCGTAGGTTGATAGTAACAGATGCGTTACATTTGTACGAAGGTTAATTTTTGTCACTGCGTGGCTTCCATTCTACATGTAGCTTCCATTACATTTCGAAGTTCCCTTACCAACACTAATACTTGACGTGTATCACTGCGATTAGCAGGTGGGCTTCAGTCATCTCGTCCTTGACACCAGCTGTAGAACTCTAGCCATGAATCAGAGCTCTTATGTACTGACATTCCGTCATCAGATTAAACGATCTATATTAGCTGCGGAAACACTTTGTGTTTTTAAACTTATATCTTATGAATTTTGTATTCCCGTACTTCCCACGATTTCTGTTTTTGTATTTCTTTTCTGGATTAATATCCTTTTATTCGTCGAAGCGTTTAGAAAAACACTGGCTTCGAAAATCTTCAAGTATGAGAATGACATACCTGTATGTCTTCACTTGCAGCTGAGAGATAACTTTCAGACCTGTTCTTTGCGGTCAATAACGGTGACCAACAGGTTATAAAATTTTAATCTTGCGTGACACGACTACTAAAAAAAGATTTGCTGCACAAAATACCTTTGATGTAGAGGAGGAGCTCTGTGTGGACAATAATTTGCATGAAACGTATGGTGTTTACCACTGTTAAAGTACATGTAGCCATTCGGATACTGGAAGGCCATAAATAGAAATAAAACGCTATGTCTTGTGTGATATACTAGTTTTCCGCATACAGGGAGCGTAGCAAATTTAAAACTCATGTAAATGGTTGGTGAACAAGTACCAGAGTGAGTGTGAGCTGATAATTGACTTATCTCTTTGCAGTCGCTAAATCAGCGCAACACCCCAACTGCGAGGTTACATTAAATTTTGTTTCTTAGCAAACGAGTCCGTGTAGAAATTCCCCTCTCTGTCTCCCTCGTGATCAAGATGAGACTAATGAAAAATTTTGATGTTATGTAGCACGCTCGATTGGACGGCTTACCTTCAGTTTGGGAGGTATTATCTTTGTACCTTTAAGGTGATAAGTGTGTGTACGAGGGTATCTTGCTGATGATGAGAGGCAGAGGGTAAGAAAAGGAGGCGCGAGTCTAGCACGCTGCTGGCCCACATTCTGATCCTGATATAAGTAGGTACCAACTAATATTATCACAAACCCTGACTCTGCAAGAGCTGTAACCCAGGACAATCAGAAACCTTAATTTATGATCTGTTGTCTACTTACTTGCCAGTCATCGGCGATGGAAACATCTTGTAACTCCTAAGATTCTAACGGCCTGCGCTCGGACCGAATACCTATGCACTGGTTTCGATGGCGACTTTTGCTGACGGGATGTGTAGGGACAGTGTCATCGACTTTCATTAAATATTTCCCACTAAGGTCCTTCGAATAACTACCTTCGCCGCAATTCCCGTTTTATGCGTTAAAGCGTTCAACTGACGCGCTCATGTTGGAGAAAATCCCTGTGATGTAATGTTGAATGTCTCATTTTTTCAGTGTCGACTGCAATCACCTGTCTGCATGTCATCGAAGGCTTTAGACCAGAGTTGTCCAAACTTTTTATCTGAGCCACATTGGAAGACGAGTACTTTTGGGCCACACACAATGTAAACACTAACAATAACAAAAAATGGTTGTAATGGCTCTGAGCACTATGGGACTTAACTGCTAAGGTCATCAGTCCCCTAGAACTTAGAACTACTTAAACCTAACTAACCTAAGGACATCACACACATCCATGCCCGAGGCAGGATTCGAACCTGCGACCGTAACGGTCACGCGGTTCCAGACTGTAGCGCCTAGAACCGCTCGGCCACCCCTGCCAGCACTAACAATGATAGTTCGAGAAAAAAAAAAATACGGCGAGATGGGTCGATAAAAGAAGAGCGTCGTGTGGCGGAAGTTTCAAATGGAAGATATTCAATTTATGATAAATTCATATAAAAACAATTTTATCTGGTGTTGTGACAGATGCTCACTTCTCGGGCATCGATGAAACTCCCTTTGAGAAGCATGCAATCTGCGGTTTGTACACCGCTGGTTAAGGCAGAGGACACTCTGTTTATTTAACCTAAAGTGTAACGTAGTAGAACTTAAGACTGATAGCATAATTGACACTTTCGGCCTCGACATAAAATCGCTTGAAATTACTTTCCATAGAAGTGTTTTTACGTGTATCTTCTTCTCCTTCCTTGCCTTCTCCGGTTTCTCTACGCAGTCGGCACTGTTGCACGCATTACTGCAATGGTAGCGATAATGACCGGACTGCCCAAGTGACGCCACCACTCCTGCCGTCAGAAACTCTGTACCGCATCTGTCTGCATCTAGAGTAAATCTCATATTCAAATGTGAGGACGTTTTCAAAACTTTGGCGTACAGTGTATCTGAGGCAGAACTTGGTTACCAGCCCACGTTTTATCTATTTGCGTGGGAAACCACCTAAAAACCACATCCAGACTGGCAGGCTCACCGGCTCTCGTCTTGCAGCCGCGAAATGGATTCGGTCCGTGGCAGGCTAGCCGTCCAGTGTGCGCAGTTACTGGCATTTGGTTTCCTTTTGAGAGATTCTGGCTAACATAACATTAATTGTAACTCAGAACCACCTCTTGTCTGAAGTGAGTACGTTTTCTGGACAATAACTACCATGTACTAATCCGACCCACGCAGATTCGACGGCACTGGTAATTTAATGAAACTATAACTAAAAAAATTTTCACGCAATTGTCAAAGTAAGAAGTGAAAAGTGAAAATACATCTATTCGGCTCCACCTCAAAGATGTTGCTTCAGTAATATTAATTAATTATAGCGCAGATAAATTTTAACATTCTTTATATTGAGAAATCCTTACTCCACATTTGCACTCTACTAATTACATTCAATCTTTTTAAATACATATCATCGAATTTCGATTCAAGTTTTAATATTTCATGTTTTGTGTGTTTTTGGCCCTTGTATTAGTCATTCAACATATTACAAACTTGATATGCCATCGAACAGATTCGGAACTCAGTGGCATGCAGTTCGGATCCCTAAGCCTTGTTCAAAATTAACGTTTCGAAAAATCTGAAATTCTGTATCAGATAACAGCTTGTGTGAAAGGTAAGAATCGATTGACGTAACAAACTTGATGTCCCCACGTCATTTCTACAGCATACGTTGGGTGGGTAGTTATTAGCAGAGTGTCTGGCGCAGACAGATGTTAGTTGGCTTAGACGGTATTGTATTTTCAGTTCGGATTAGTTGCATGGTGGCAACATTGATCCCCGCCATACAGGAGGGCATCGGATGCGTCCTTATGAAGTTTTTATTTCTTACTGAAACGTCAGATGTGTTCTTATTTGTGCAGAATGCTGATAGTAAAATAAAACATCATTTAATCTTCTTCTTAGTTATTGAGACCTCAGATATATGGGAAGGTGGCTAGCAGGGCACTCTTAAGCCACGATTGGTACGAAACTTTGGTTGTTGTTTTGAAATAAGGTATAGCGCCATGAAAACTTAATTTGAACATTTGTTTTGATGTAACTGGTGAAATTTTTTTTACCCAAAACGGCACCTAGAAAGAAAAGGTTTTTTCAGATTTAATTCGAGATATTGGTAAAAATGACAGGTAATATGGTCCATAAAAATATAGTCTAGGTTTTTAAATAAAAATGGTGTTTTTCTGCTTCTCAAAGAAATGTAATCTAATTGTGTATTGAAAGTACAGTACAATAACTCACAATAGAAATGTAAATTTTACCATGGAAAAGATTATTTTGGTTGTTTAAACGATGCAGATTGCCTAAAGAATACTTGTCTAATTTCCGAAGTTGAAAGTAAGAAAAAGCTGTTTTTTTGGTAATCCAATGAATCCTCGAAGTCTACACAACGTTTAGTGCCGAGCCTTCACACCGAATCCTATTTTCGTCAAAAAATTCGTCATGCACAATGTTGGTTTGAAAGAAAACCTTCTGAGGGGTGTCATATGTGTCTCCCGATTCCCTAAAACAGCTCTTAATGTCATTTGCGCCGTTGTTTTACGAACATTAAAACGTTCTCCAGCATCCCTTTCTCTCATTTCACCTTCCAAAACACTTGCGAACCGTTTCTTTCGTTGCAGCCGCGGACCACTGCCCTTTTCTCTCATTCATAGGCCTCTTTACTGAACCATGGCTTCGTGCCCTAAAAACAGAGTTACTTGGATGTGTCATAACACCCGACTTTGATATGGACGTGCTATCCGGCTGTGGTAGGGCCTTGCTAGCCAATTGACGTTGTTCATTAAAACGTGGCGGAAACGGAAACTGGATTACTTAAGGCGGATTTCGTTCTTGCATTACAATCTACGACGGACTACCTAAATACACTCCTGGAAATGGAAAAAAGAACACATTGACACCGGTGTGTCAGACCCACCATACTTGCTCCGGACACTGCGAGAGGGCTGTACAAGCAATTATCACACGCACGGCACAGCGGACACACCAGGAACCGCGGTGCTGGCCGTCGAATGGCGCTAGCTGCGCAGCATTTGTGCTCCGCCGCCGTCAGTGTCAGCCAGTTTGCCGTGGCATACGGAGCTCCATCGCAGTCTTTAACACTGGTAGCATGCCGCGACAGCGTGGACGTGAACCGTATGTGCAGTTGACGGACTTTGAGCGAGGGCGTATAGTGGGCATGCGGGAGGCCGGGTGGACGTACCGCCGAATTGCTCAACACGTGGGGCGTGAGGTCTCCACAGTACATCGATGTTGTCGCCAGTGGTCGGCGGAAGGTGCACGTGCCCGTCGACCTGGGACCGGACCGCAGCGACGCACGGATGCACGCCAAGACCGTAGGATCCTACGCAGTGCCGTAGGGGACCGCACCGCCACTTCCCAGCAAAGTAGGGACACTGTTGCTCCTGGGGTATCGGCGAGGACCATTCGCAACCGTCTCCATGAAGCTGGGCTACGGTCCCGCACACCGTTAGGCCGTCTTCCGCTCACGCCCCAACATCGTGCAGCCCGCCTCCAGTGGTGTCGCGACAGGCGTGAATGGAGGGACGAATGGAGACGTGTCGTCTTCAGCGATGAGAGTCGCTTCTGCCTTGGTGCCAATGATGGTCGTATGCGTGTTTGGCGCCGTGCAGGTGAGCGCCACAATCAGGACTGCATACGACCGAGGCACACAGGGCCAACACCCGGCATCATGGTGTGGGGAGCGATCTCCTACACTGGCCGTACACCACTGGTGATCGTCGAGGGGACATTGAATAGTGCACGGTACATCCAAACCGTCATCGAACCCATCGTTCTACCATTCCTAGACCGGCAAGGGAACTTGCTGTTCCAACAAGACAATGTACGTCCGCATGTATACCGTGCCACCCAACGTGCTCTAGAAGGTGTAAGTTAACTACCCTGGCCAGCAAGATCTCCGGATCTGTCCCCCATTGAGCATGTTTGGGACTGGATGAAGCGTTGTCTCACGCGGTCTGCACGTCCAACACGAACGCTGGTCCAACTGAGGCGCCAGGTGGAAATGGCATGGCAAGCCGTTCCACAGGACTACATCCAGCATCTCTACGATCGTCTCCATGGGAGAATAGCAGCCTGCATTGCTGCGAAAGGTGGATATACACTGTACTAGTGCCGACATTGTGCATGCTCTGTTGCCTGTGTCTATGTGCCTGTGGTTCTGTCAGTGTGATCATGTGATGTATCTGACCCCAGGAATGTGTCAATAAAGTTTCCCCTTCCTGGGACAATGAATTCACGGTGTTCTTATTTCAATTTCCAGGAGTGTATTAACATGAGGAGCGTCCAATAAGTGAAGCAACATTATCTCTGCCAGCGGGTACGTTCTGTTAAGGATTCCAATACAGCATATAATTACCCACTCTTTTGGCTAAAAAACCCATATTTTTTTCAACACCGTTCAATGCAACGTCCTTACGCCACCTTACTTGCATGGTCTGAGCGTCTGCATGGTACCACTCCACTAGTCTACGTCGTAGCCAACGACTTAATAAATCTGTATCCTCCCCATCATCAGCGTTCTGCTTCCCGTTGAGTGGATCCTCCATTGAAGCCACGTCCCCTGCGAGCTAGGCGTATATGGTAGCCATTACACCAAGATCATGCCATAGCTAATACAACTGGATCGACTACCCTAGTCCGATGCCCTCCCCAACACAAGCTTCAGTTCACACCTTCAGCCCTTTCCCCCTTCAAAAATCTTGTCCATGCAACTGTGTTAACCGTATTGTTGCGGTGGTGTAATGGCTTGCACATTTGCCCAGTTTGTAGGAGACTGAGGGTCAAGTCCCAACTGTAGCACAAATTTTAATTTATTTCTTCAGCTTCCAACATTATCGAAGGTAAACACTGTGTCCGTATGGCGCTGTGGCTAACCCATGGAATGCTACTCTACAATTTTTGACGATCAGTGCTACCCATTCGTCGATTCGACGAACACCACCACTTTTCATGTGTATAATCAACTATAACAGCAGTTTATGTAGGTTTGAGCCTTGGAATTTATGTAATACTCGTTTACAATCAATAACATATCAAAATTTCAAAATAAGTAGGGTTCAAATGCCGACTAGTATGGGGATATAGGTAAAGAT
This sequence comes from Schistocerca americana, assembly GCF_021461395.2. Classification (NCBI taxonomy): domain Eukaryota; kingdom Metazoa; phylum Arthropoda; class Insecta; order Orthoptera; family Acrididae; genus Schistocerca; species Schistocerca americana. The sequence continues at coordinate 124,238,223 of NC_060124.1, forward strand.
CTATTTCAGAAGTAGGTTTGGTGCGATGTTTATTAATGTAAGAGCAAACAAATTCTTTCTGTCTGTAGGGCAACAATCACTTGAAAATATGTAAGAAAAGAACAATATAACTATGTAACAACAAGCATTACAATAGATTCCACTGTAACAATCAGAGTAATACTGTAAGAACAAAAGTAACATTACAGTATAGAGATTTAAAAACAAAAAGAAATACCTATTCTTCAGGGGCTCTTCACCATGCATATTCGTGAATTGGTAAATAAAGTAAATAAAGTGCCAAGGTTACGTAGACTACTAATCACTCGAAGCATAGCTGAGCGCACACGACGCTAGGCAGCGGTACTGTGGCTCAGTACAGTAAACATCCTTGCACGTTCGTCGCATCGACGAAGGGTACCATTCCGGGGTTAATGCAGCTGCCTAGCAAGCAGAAGATCCAGGATTCTTATACTGGTCTGGCATATATTTTTGCTCGTCGCCGTTGATGCCGCTAAAGTTCCGATGCAGCTGATTTCCTTTCCTCTCTGCGTTCTCCACCTTCAGGTTTCACAGAAATTAAAAAAGTCATGATAATCACATTTGAATCTGAAAATCGATCAAAGTATAACCGGTTTACGTTACGTTTTGAAACGGAGTATAGGAGAGACAGACCGCCATAATCAAAGCACTGTCACGTATGGGTAGTTCAGCCAGTAGGATCCTTGGTAGCAAAAGTCAGTCTTCTAAGCTCGATCCCTAGTCCAGCATACAGATTTAATCAGACATGAAATCTGAGGCTCTGTTCTCCCAACTTTCCATGCTCAGCTTGGCTGTGTGTCGTAAGAGGCGTAGTGCCCTCCACAGGTCCGGCTACTTGGTGTCGCCGTCCTCTTACGCAACGTAGTATCGGTTGCATAACTGCGAAGCTCCACCAGTGGGAGGGATGCTGCACTCCCGGTGCGGTTTTATTGGCGCCGTGTTTACCCGCGCCCTCGCAAGCCGGGCCGGCTGAGCTTCTTGCTGCTCGGCTTATTGTGTATACAGGCGGTGCGGCCGGCCTCCTAACTTATTTACTGAAGCAATTTCTGGCAGACCGGTGGAGCCGGCGGCCGCAATCGATTATCGACACTTGAGCGCTCCCCGGCGCCTGGGGGCTGGGTGGGGGTGGGATGAAGCGAGAGGCAGAGCCGACAAAACGCCGGCCGGCGATGGGACGCCTCTCCGCCTATGTCTCCGTTTAATTAAAGTGTACCCAATTTCTGCTAAAGGCTAGAGTTTCGCCGAGGAAGGGAGCAGAGATCCGCGGCCGCCCACGTGGGCCCGTAGTTGCTCTCCGGTACCTTCCCTCTTTCTTTTGTGTTGCTCGTGTTTATGTTTTGTCACTGGTGTCTCATATTCTACATTATCTCAGTTGCTTCTCCACACTGCTGAAGACGCGGCGTCAAATATAGACCAGTAGCTGACACATGAGTAGCTTGTACGGTAGAGCAGATGAGATTTCTAGGTGGGAGGAGCTTTCTTGCCTGGCTAGATCCTCTTAGTGCGCTGCGGGCTATTCAGCAAATGATGTACCCAGCAGCTAACGCTTTTTGAAAAGGCAGGGAAAAAATGTGGTATACTGCTGGAACTTGATACATTTGAATCGAAGGAGACGACGCAGGTGACAAAGGAAGCAGCCTGCCAGGAAAACATCGCAGTTCACTGTCACATATCGCCCCGCCCCAGGCTGTGGTGTCAAGGATGACAAAGAAGGTGGAGGCTGAAAGAGGAAGGATACGGAAGGAGGTAACAAACAACAAGTTGCCGTCATTGAAGCTGAGTCCAACCATTGTGCACTTCCTACCACTCTCGAAGGAGGGGCGAAGTTGCTCTCATCCACCCACGTATCGAGCACAGCTCAGAGACACGGGACTCCTCCATTCGACAAGTTCCAATGGATTGCGGTATTTTTAGAGTAACACGGAACATCATAATGTCATGTCTTTTACTTTAAATGTGTCGTTAATATCCAAATTAAAATTAAGAGAACATCCAAGGAATACACAAGGTCCATCTATGAGGGCGTCGGCTGCCACACTCTTCACTGGAATGCGGTCCTCCTTGTTTCCTGATGTTGCAGTAAGTTCAATGTTTTCTATATTTTTGTGAACTGTTGTGCGACGACGATGTCGATATCTCCTGTAAGGCATGTTGACGGCGTTCAATGTAGTTGCCTGTGCAGCAGCAAGACACAGACTGAGCGTAGCGCGAGTGCGCGCTCGCTTATATACTGTGAGTGGACTTGGCGTTTTCACAGTGGCCAGCGGGAGCTTGCAAAAATGTAGAACACCCAGTGTGCGCGTCCGGGATAACGCTCCCGCTGGCCCCTGCGAAAACGCAAACATTGAACTTACAACAACATCAGGAGACAAGAAGAACCGCATTCAAGTGAAGAGTGTTGCAGCCCACGCCCTCATAGATGGACCTTGTGTATTCCTTGGATGTTCTCTTAATTTTAGCTTGGATATTAACGACACATTCTCGCATGGAAATGGATGGTTCACTGTTGCCATAGTGAGAGGTGGTAGTGGAGTATCTAGTGTACCTGGACTTGAAAGTTTTAATGATAGAGATGTAATTGCCTATTGTGCCTACCATATGTTTGAAATTGCTAATGAAGACTTTGGTAAATCTGCTTATGATTCTACCTCTCCACTTGTATTGTATACACGTAACAAAAGAAACTCAATCCTAATGAATCTGTATTTATTTGGATTAAAGGTGTATGTGAATATGTAAAATTTGTATCTTATTGTACTGTATATTTCCTTACAGGCGTTCCAAAGTTCATAGTTTAGGTGACAAGGAGAGTATTAGAAGCAAGTGGTATAAATTTTGAGTGACGTCAGAATTTCTCCCCATTTTGACTGGATGGAGGTTGTAAGTTGTGCATTATGGCTAGTTATTTATTTATTTATTTAATGTTTACTGGCTTTCGAGACGTGCCCATGCACCCATCCCAAAAGTGGAAAGTAGATAGAACAACGTGATTCGACAAATCAGAATAGTCATAACGGTTAAGCTGTACCTTGGTACGAAGTTACATAGGCTTAAACTCCTCATCTGACGCCATACAGGCGATTTACGTGTCAGTTCCGAAGAGGACGAAGATAAGAACAACACAACATCCAATGCCGGAACGGATAAAATCTCTGATCTGGCACAGAAGCGAACCCGGGCCCTTTCTGTTAGCAATGTTCTGCGCTGACTCCGTAGATGTCTTTTTTTATAACTGAAAAATAAAGGTTCGATCGAACATGACCTTTTTTTTCCTTTTCTTTTTGTCTCTGTGAGTTTGAGAGGCGCCGGCGGGGTGCGCGGGGGGGGGGGGCGGGGGGGGGGGGGGGGAGAGAAGAGTGGTGGGCAGGTTCGGATCTTGAGGTATGGCAACAGTATCCGTGGCATCCCCGACTGCCAGAATTGACTTTGGGAACGAAGCAAGCATAAACTGCATTGAAAATTAATATTTTAGTTTGATTTTTTGCCTCCTTAATATATTTTTTAAGCGGAATGATAAGTAGACAGTTAAAAGGAAAGACTAACAAATAAACAAAAGTAACCTTTTCAGGGGAGGAGAACGGCTGTGGAGCTTAGCAGCTCCTGCGGCGTCGGGCATCAGGCGCTGGACCTGTCGCGTACATCTTCACGGAAAGATATAGTAGTTCCCCGTAGGGTGGTCCGGCATGTTCGAAGTTTTCAGTTGGTGGACGGATGTCGTCTCCTACCCGGAAGAATCCAGCTCCAAGGAGGGTCGCGGAAGGTACCGCCTAGCTAATCTGAAAATAGTTGTTGGTACTTCGGATTGCTAAGAATTTTGGTATGCCTTTCTTGCAATTAATTCCAGAAGCCCAAGAGGTGTCATTCCGAAATGGGTAATAAGCCGCGGGACCTATGATGCATACGACGGCGTTGGCTTTCGTACGAGGTTAGGAAGTATCGTCCGGGAAAAGGAAGGCTTGTGGAGCAATGTGGGCCAGCGCCACTCGTATAAAGAAGGCCACGATTTGTCGAACCAGGTGCCTGGCAATGTCCGCCTCTCCATAGCAAAGACGATGCGTGTCCGTGTCCAGTGATCCGTAGGCGGTGCAGTTGGTGGAGTTTGTCATGTCTATCCATTCAAGTCTTCATCGTGTCACATGCTTGCAGTTGACCGTTACATACCACGTGACTGAAGATCAGTATCCATCAGGGCTGTGCTTATAGTTTTCCACACGACCTTCCGTCATCTGACGTATGAATGTCTCGACTCTATGGCGTTCGCAGGTCGACCCCTTTGCAGGACACGATAAACTTACCGCGTCGTCATATACGCGTTGCCGCTACGGCGACTCAAACATAACTAAATTCTTCTTAAAGTGGCTTAGATGTTATAGAGATGATGTAACATCTCGCGCCGTCACCGGGGATCCGAGAGCAGGTGGCAGGAGCAGGCCCGTCAGGCTCTGTTGGCGAGTCCTCCACAGCTTCATACATATAACTACAGTACTCTCAGAAATACTGGTAAGTGCCCAGCATTTTAATTATTGTGTGTTAGGCCCATTGTCTTTATAATGAATTTTAATAACTGTAACTACATGTGACACTGTGCTAAGAGAGGGAAGTCATCTCTCTGTTTAGCGCCCAACATTAAATCCATGCATATATGAAGTTTTACTGGCTACAGTTAAAAATAACACTATTTAGATACATCGTCTTACGACTTACTTGCCAGTTTTGTGCCTAACCTCTGTTCCAGGTTTCGTTAACAGTCTCTTGCCATCATCATATGATCGGCTGTATACGGAATCACTTTGAAGTAATTACGAACTAGCATCAAATATTTAGTCCTGCTAAAGATGACTGCGGGAATGAAAAATAAATGATCCAGTACTGAGACATACCATCGCTTTCGAAGATGTACGGTCAGCTTGTCTGACTGGCATGCAAAAATCACGGTTTAATTACGGCCACTACCAGGCATTTTTTCGTGAATGGTAAGTGAATGTAGTCTTGTGAGTATTTATTTAAATTAAAGATGTAAGCTCGAAGCTTCGGAGAATGATCAGATTCTTGGAGAGCGATTCGCTGACCATAAGCCCCACCATACTGCGCTTAGATGTGGCCATTGGATGCGGATGACCTGCCGGACGGTCTACATGGCGTGGTCTCCATGGATTATTCGCGAAGTTTCCTCCTTTACTGAAACCTCAACACACATGTCCAGTGTCAAGTGTAGACTATTCCTTGAAACTAGAATAGTTTAAGAAGGGTTAAAACTACATTCCTGACAATATTTTAAACTGATTTCTACTCCAGACTTGGCCTCATTTTTATTAATAGTGAAAATCTTCCCGTGCATTGGACGAGATATTTATATACGACGATACACTCACTTGAAGGTATCATATCGTTAAACGTGATGTCGGGAAATAAAGAAAAAACGGATACTGATGCGTCAGCAACAAATACGTAATTTACGTCTTACAAAGAAGTAACAAGATAATGTCCTTCAACAAACCATTGGAAAAATAGTATAAAACGGTTAACGTCAATAAGTGTTTTATATAATACTGTATGAAACAGTCAATGAACTATCAAAATCATGCCATAGGAGTCAACACAGTGGATTCCCTTCGACATTCTAACATGAGAAACGACGTTAATCATCTATCAATCAGGCGTCAGAACGCGTCACACTGTGTGAGTGAAAGCATACCTAGTGTAGTTAGAGCGGTAGCAAGGTCCCAATCTAATAGACAACAGAACACGAGTAGGTCACGCATATTAGCAAGCATATCAATCTAGAGAGGAAATGGCGAATCGCCTACTGCCATCATTGTGTGGATGAATAAGCAGATGCACACCACTTAATTGTGCGACACAGGAAATTCACTTTTCTCCAAACGAAGTTATATATGTCAAAGAAATCTGAGTATCCATCAAGCAATGCTTGACTCTGTTGGTGCACGTGTGATGTGATTGTGTGTGTGTGTGTGTGTGTGTGTGTGTGTGTGTGTGTGTGTGTGTGTGGGGGGGGGGGGGGGGGAGAAAGAGCTTGACTTCAAGGTATAATTTAAGTTAGTTAATGTATACATGTTATCATACAACATTCAGTGAGATAAATTCTTTGGTTTTTACTTTAATAGGAAGGCAACAAGGAAACAAAATTTCGTCTCCATGATATACTTCTCGTTACCTCGGAGTGCCTCAGAGTCCGCCGTCTTTGTATTCACACAGGAAACCTGCTGCAACACAGCAGCACTGATTTCGCTTGTATGAAACGACATGCTATCCATTTTAAGAAGAAACGATATGGAGACGACAAACACGGAAAACACCGTAAATACAGAAGCCAAGTCATTCGAACAGTCTTGTAAGGACTGGGTTACGAACCTGGAAGCTTGTATTTCGCGGGCAATGCTTTTATCTGTATTTATAGCTTCAATTCTTTCAGAACCTCTCTCGTACTTTGGAAGGCAAGGCATCTGGTTACAATCTTGATCACTCTCGCAAACAGCTGCACTATCTGGGAACAGCTGTATGCCAAATCGCACCTCCTAAAAGAGTTAGTCCAGAAATGTAATCGAGAGAACTATTGTGAAAGCTGGAAAGCGGTGGAGAGGTACTGCAGAAGTGAACCAGAGAGGAGAAGTGGTGAGATGTACTTGGGGAGCCTGGGCAATGAGAGCGTTGCTGGAAAGGCCAAAGTTCCAGGTCTGAAACCCTGTAACACACAGTTATCATTTGGAAAGAATTGCAGTCATTATTTGCTTGCGTGCAGGTATCTAATTTGTTGATTTTGGTGGTGAAAACACAGATCTCGTTTCTTATAATTTCACAATATCACGTAGACTAATACTGTGGGGTGTCTGTGATATTAGGCATTCATTGCATAAAATGAGTATTTTACGTGATATGTTAATCAAGCAAGTTGTACACAGCAGGACACAGTAACAAGTAAGTCACATCACATTTCCTCCGATATGAAATTCGAGCTTATAATGCTGGAGTTTTGAAACAACTTTAGCAGATATAAAGATAGCACTAAGCATAAAAACTATCGCCAATATTAGTAAATTAACCTGACTCCGATACCATGAGAAGCGAACCACGCAGCGATAGAACTCTTTAGACCAATCTCGTGATTAATTAAACTGGGACAATACCGTAATAATGTTTTCGTGTGACATCATCCTCTATTTCATAATTTCCGAATAGATAATATTGCTCTATGTGAGATGGATGCAGAAGGGTGTAGGTGTGTTAATGCGTCTCTTACAATCAGTTTAAACCTGTATTAAGTTTTAAATAAATATACTAGATATTCATACAGTCATTACCATCTGCATGGGAATACCATTATATTTTAATCGAGAGGAGGTACAAGCTGGCTGTAGCAAGTACAGGCCACGAACGAAGTTATTGGGCGGAGCAATGAGTGTGAACTGCAATTTTGTCTAGGATTTTGAGAATGATTGTGACATAGTTTAATCTCAGTGTCTTGTGTAGCTCTTAAGAAACAAGCCAGTGACCTAACCTATTTTAGTACGCGGAAGAATATACAGAATGAGACTTAACTCCACCGAGAAGCTTTCAGAGGTAGTATGGAACAAAACAAGGAGCACTTGTTCATCTTAACAGCCGAGGGACATATCTCTTCTACTGAAAGCTTTTTCGGTTTTTGTATGTTGGAAGGTGGTAGTACATACCACAACAAGAGCAAAATGTCTTCTAAACATGGCCTCGAACAGGTATACCTTAAAGAAACGAGGACTTGTTCACTTGTGAATAACGATCCCTTCTACTGAATTTTCTACTGAACAAGCGCTTTCAAGTCTTAACATATGTACTTTAGAGCCCATATTTACTAAACTTTTTCCTTTCTTTGGCCCCTATTACCACGTCTGAATGTTTGTCACTGGAGTTCACCTTCTATACAACATTGCTACAGTTTTGTTAGACTTTACCAAAGCACAGGGAAATTAGGAATTGAAAAATGACTCCAACAAGGGGCTACCATACGACCAGATCTAGTCTCAGAATGTCTAGAGATAGTATTCAGATCCTTAACACGGAAAAAAGTGAAAGAAGGCATTTTAATGGGATTAGCCATGTACGTGTTATGAACGACATTGTAGTTATTTAAATGCAACGCAAATAAATGTAAAAAATGAGTGGAACACATCAACAGAGCAAAGTAGAACGTATTTCTTAAAATAATAATGTCCATGAAATATGAGTAAACACATCGACAAGAGAAGTCTACACGTTAACTATTTCATAGGACCTATTGACTGGATTTTTTTTCTTTTTCTTTAGGAATGTTGAACTCTAAACAGAAGAGTGTTAATGGAATGATGTGCTTTCGCTTTTCATAAACAAAACACGATTTTCAAAACAATATCGCCCACGGGCCTCAGAAGGAATGCGTGTTACCTGTTTTGAATTACGGCAGTGAGACATGGACTTTACCGGCGAAAACAAGCGGAAATTGGAGAGATGCGCACTGGAGGTTACTAGGAGAGCCTGACAGCTGACGATTTAGGTAAGTTGGATCGATGGCGTGACGAAATATGGCCGTATGCAGCTGAAGACTGTATTGCTTGGAGAAGTGTGGAGCACGCATTCGTCTGGTAGTGGACGTCATACGGATGATGATGATGTTGATGACGACGAAAATATGATAAAAATCGCAAAGCTAAACGGTTAGCATGTACCTGTGTCTCCACTGACAGTGCCTCTCTCATACCGAGAAGCTGTGAACTTTACTGGGACGTGAAAGTAACTAACTACAAAAATTCTCCGTTTTCTATTTACAGCTCTTTATTAGGTTATGAGATGTCTTAAGTGATCTTTTTTTACTTTGCGTATAAGACAGTAAATAAAACCACCCCAAAGGTAAATGTAACCGCAGGCCGCTAGGCGCTTCAGTCTGGAACCGCGCGACCGCTACGGTCGCAGGTTCGAACCCTGCCTCGTGCATGGATGCGTGAAATGTCCTTATGTTAGCTAGGCTGAAGTAGTTCTAACTTCTAGGGGACTGACGATCTAAAATGTTAAGTCCCATAGTGCTCAGAGTCATTTGAACCATTTGAGTAAATGTAACCACTAAGAACTCCGCCGAAGTCCTATTATGAAAGGCATATATTTTACTGTCGGGACGTAAATTTTTGTATGAACTGTACCACAAAAAATGACTCTGTTCACTGACATTGTAAACATTCGTAGCAGGCAGCCTTACGAAATGCATACTAACACTGCCCGATGCTGAAAGGAGCTGGAGATATGTTGATGCTGATGCTGATAAAGCGAGTGACGGGTGGCACGGGTTTGGAATGGAGTGGAGTGGGATGGGGAGAGTGGAGCAGAGGAGGGGGGGGGGAGGAGGAGCGTCCACGTCCAGCGGCGCTGGCGTCAGTCATATAGAGAGACTGACAGCTGGCCGGCCGAGCGCCCAAATTAGCGCATTCCGACGGAGACGGCCAAGATGGCGGCGCAGGTGGGCGGCTTCCGGCCCCGCGGCTTAACACCAGCTGCTGCCTCTGCTGCCGCTGTTGCTACTGCGTTCAGCGTGCCGCCGCTAGCAGAGCTACTGGCTGTCTCTGCAGGCATTTATCGCGGGTCACTGAGGCGTGGACAACAGCGTCATCGTCATCAACTCCTGTGTCGTGCTGAGTGCTGCGAGTGTCTACCGACGTACACTACTGGCCATGCAAATTGCTAAAACAACGATCTGAAATGCCACAAACATCGTATTCACATTAATTCAGCGTTTACGTAATGGACTGAAGAATACCGCTAGATTATTCAGTTAATACTGGTTCTCCATATTTTATAAGTTGGCTATTGCAGGGTCTCATGGGGCGCATAACCATTATCTATTCGTAAGATAGTGCGTTATGCGTGACGAAGTCGTTGTTGCTACTGGAAAGGAGTACAGCATTTACCGGAACAGCATACTCCTTCCATTTTCTTTGAATCCATAGTCATCCGTGACAACTTGAACAGAATACTACAGTGCGCCACAATCATCACAGTATATCCTACTCACGGTTCCACTTGTAAACTATGGACTGTTCTGAGAAAAGCTTTGACAGACCACCTCCAATAGAACCAAATCCACTAGAGTAAGATAACGCGGGACTGCTTCTTTACTCCTAATGTGGCAGTTACGCTCCATTTCATTACGTATCTTGTTATATTTTATCACACAATGTATAGAGGCTCGTGCCACTGCGAGTTAGCGAGCAGGCATAACAGATAGAGTACCCCGTCCCACAAATGATACATGGTCGGAGAGCGTGAGATCGATGCCGAGTTATGCTGAAGCATTCACCATGAAACAGGTTGTAAGGTCCCTATTAAAAAAAAATTATCTATGAATGAAAATACCGAATATTCCTCCTTCCTTTGACGACTATTGGGAATGGTCTTGCCGCAGTGGATACACCGGTTCCCGTGAGATCACCGAAGTTAAGCGCTGTCGGGCGTGGCCGGCACTTGGAAGGGTGACCATCCAGCCGTCATATTCTGTTGCCATTTTGCTTGGTGCACTCAACCTTGTGATGCCAATTGAGGAGCTACTCGACCGAATAGTAGCAGCTCCGGTCAAAGAAAACCATAACGACCAGGAGAGCGGTGTGCCCCACACGCCCCTCCTATCCGCATCCTCAACTGAGGATGACACGGCGGTCAGATGGTCCTGATGGGCCACTTGTCGCCCGAAAACGGAATGCTTTGACGACTACTCATGGTTTGCCACTTAACGTATGAAGGGACTGATGACCCTGCAGTTTTGTCGATTTCACTCCACACCAACCAACCAAGCAACCAACCAAAATGCTTCTTTGCGTGAGTTTGGGATGATATATTCAACTGCTGAGTAATACTGACTATTGGCTGACTGTGTGCTGACGGCCGTGCGGTTCTAGGCACTCCAGTCCGGAACCACCCGACTGCTACGGTCGCAGGTTCGAATTCTGCCTCGGGCATGGATGTGTGTGATGTCCTTAGGTTGGTTAGGTTTACGTAATTCTAAGTTCTAGGGGACTGATGACCTCAGACGTTAAGTCCCATAGTGCTCAGAGCCTTTTTTTTTTTTTTTTTTTTGACTGTGTGTTGCACATGTGAACAGTGTCGTCAGACAAAAATTAGTGAAATACTGTATATGAAATAAGATGACTAATTTAATTAAATACCAAAACCAACTAATTCTGTACTTCGTGAAAACTATTCAATTGATACTCAATACTGATTTATATGACAGTTGCGTGACATGAAGTTCCATTTCTGACTTAAAAAAGTCAACAAAAATAAAATTCTACATTTACTGTAAATTAATCTGCTTGCTCAGCACAACATCGGATAGTTCTGACTCAAGCTGTTTCCTCATAAGAATACAAAGTAAGGTCTGACCTGAAAACAAAGTAACTTACCTTATGCTCAGTGTGCTGTTTTGTGTCTGGTGTACTGGTGTTCTCGGAAGCAAATAGAAATCAGCAGATGCAGCAATAACGAAAAAATTTAGTCACTATAAAATTTGGTGCTTCCTTGTCAGAAAGAATCTGTGGCTTCGTGTAGCCAAGGTGCAATGCTGCACGACAAAATATTCAAAACTTTACTAAGAATGATGAAGGGTTTTACGTTAAAGAAAGTCACTCTTAAAGAATTAAATTCTGATTATTGTCGAAAGACCCTAACAATTACGAAATTCTCTCAATACAAAAATTACAGACATTCCAACCAATTCCGTTGTTTGTGACATAGCGGAAACAAAGAGATGAACTTTACTAACAAATTTGTTTGCGTGACCATCATCCGTTGCGAGCAAAGAAATATTCGTTCCGTAAAATAAGCCATCTTTTCTTGCTGCAATGTATTTTATGTCTCCGCGACGCGTTACGCCTTTTACTTTAAGGCATCTTCAGTGGAATCTACAATAATACAGCTTTGTTTTGATATGCGATATTTGTCCATTATAAAACAGTTCACTACCTGTTTTTTTACGTAAATAAGAGATCAGTTATAGGTTTTTTCGTTTTTGCTTGGTATCTGCTTTTCCTCTCATCTGGTCACATGTGGAGGTCGCACTATAACTTCACTTACGAAGCGTAAGTACGTGAGACTTTAAACCACAGTTTTCCATAAAATATCCACAACTAGGGAGAGAAGACTAATAGTGATGCACAGCAATTATGGAAAACAATATGAAAATTGCGAAGAAAAAGTTAGTAACATACAAACATGCTTATGTTTCGTAAGTGGAGTTATAGTGCGACCTCCAACAAGTATGAGAGGGAAGTCAGATGCCAACGAAAAGTGCGAAGAACTCTAAGTCATCACTTATTTACGTAAAAAACAAGGCATGATCTGTCTTACAATCTAAAAATATCGCATATCAAAACAAAACTGTATCTTTCTAGATTCCACTAAAGAAGCCTTAAAGTAAAAGGTGAAACGCCTCTGGAAGTAATAAAATACATTGCTGCAAGAAAAGGCAGTTTTTTTTATCTACAAAACGGATATGAATGTCTTTAGTTATCTGAGGGATAAGGATTTCCTTCAATTATTAGTTCTATCAGACAAACATTTCTTTTTTGAGCATGCGTTGGTTACCTTGAAAAGTTCCTCCAAAGAAAAATCTTCTCCATTAATAGAATCACGAACATATGTTTACAAAGAACTTTTCGCCTCATTAGTAAAATACTCCAAATAATCTCTCTTACCTTCACAAATATCAAATATCATTGTGTAAAAACTCAGCTGCTTGATATTTTGCCTGAAATAAGAAGTCCCCAGCGCTGCACAAGTGACAGGCGAACAAGTGCACCACAGATAAACACAGGGTCAAGGAACTTATCCACTACCCGTGTAGCGCGCTCATTCATCTTTGTCCCAGTACAATAAAAGTGAATTACTTACAATGGCAGAAAACGTGTGAAAACCTTACACGTGATTAACCTGTCCGCATTGGCGCCACCACGTAACTTTAGTTATTTACTTTTACTGTTTAATTTTTTGTGCAGAGTTCCAGCTAAGCCGATGACCATATCCCCACTACTTGCATTTTAATTACGATTTCAGTAACTCTAATTTCAGACTCCAAAATTACTCGTGGAATGAACCTACCAATCACGAGTGCGCTATCAGCTAGCAGGCGCCAAACTGTTGGGTAGCTCATTGCAGAGTCTGCGTCAAATGTTCGGAGGAGCGGTAAAGAATGCAGAGGCTGTTATTTAGTACCTAGGTGGACTGTTAGCTAAAAGTGCCTCGGAAACAGTCTTTTGCAGTTACTACATGTCGATGAACTCGTGTGATGATAGACATTACATATTATTAGGGTGATCGATAAGTGAAAATTAACTTCCCCGAAATCTTATCCAGACTTCGATACTAGACTGGCTCTTAAAAAACAGCTTATCCCTCTTCCTGATTTTGAGAAAAAAATAATAAAATTCATATGGCATTCCAATATTTTGAACTTTGTCATAGTACTCAATATTTCCGCATGCTACTAACTGTTTAATAATTTTAAGTTAAAACCTGTGACCTCCGGAGAAGTCCAGAGGGGACAAAGACACAGTTACACGAAGTGCTCGGTAAGCATACGTCCCCGACTCGCGCTGTGACACTATTTAGGGAAAACGTAGGAGTTTCTCTCACGAAAATTCAACGTAGCCCTCTACATGCAACAATTCGCAAAGAACACCTAGCAATACTCGCGTGTCCGACGCTGTAATGTGTCACGGCTGGCATATTTCATATCTCACTCTATATAGTTAATTAATTAAGAAGGCCTAGGAACCGAACCCCAGAGATGAATCGATATGTGACTAATTTTAACATTTTTACATTTGATGTAGCCTATGTGTCATTTTAGTAGCTATCTGTAACCGTTTATCTAACTGATACTTTAACAATCGCCTTGTACTGGCATCTGCCAAGTGATCGTTCCTCCTGTATTTAGTCCACTTTGCTCTGGTTCATCTCGCCACTTCTATATCTGCATTAAAGTTTCAACGCGTTTCGTTTACTCAACGTTTATTCTACCTTACCGGAAATTATGAAATTGAAACAGGAGTACCGACTCTGCTTTTCTGGGAATTCCTGTGTTTCCACCTAGGTTTGCAGGTACCGTACAGTGAACTACAGAGGGTACTTTGTACCAGTAACAGTAATTTTCTACACTTACTGAAATGGACCTGCTTCAGCCCCGTTTCGCTTAAATATCATTTGTAACACCTGGCTTACTCTGAGGGAGTCTACAGGCCTTGTCCTCTGTTATTGTTTGTTACTATATTTCCTACCAGAAACTTATTTTACCATTTTTCCATAATTCGCGCTGTATAATCTCTGCTAGGTGTGGTGTAAATGTAACTAGATGTAGTAGTAGTGTTCAGGGTACTCTTTGTTATATTGGAACAAATAAGCCCTCGGTCACAAATATTAAGTCAAAACTCTTGTTGCAATCCTTGTTCTCTAAAGTACGAGCAGCCCTTAGCGGCTCGCCATCTTACTTACAACTATTCATGACGTCGCCTTTCCGGCTTAGATCTTTTTTTAATATGTGACTTGTAAATACTGCATCTCTTTCCAGTCAGTACAAACTTTAATTTTGTTAATGTATTATATACTTAATATGTTTTAGAACAGTTAGTGTAATTCTGAAGACGACGCTCATAGTAGCGTGGAAACCTGGTCAATTTTGACTTAATATTTGTGACCGAGGGCTTATTTGTTCTAATATAATTCTGACACCGTCACTGAACCTTAGCAGCTATGTTCAAAGTTTTACTCTTTGTTACTTCTCTTTGCAGGTCTCGGGAACTTTCCGTTGAATCTTGCCCAGACGTGGCATGTAGCCTGAAGACGAAAGACGTACCGCCTTGTTCTCAGCGTTTTCGATTGCTCAAGCAAGCCACCTGGCGAAGTCGTGGAACTTTTTCACCAAACTCTTATCAGAATTTCGTCCAGGAGTACCGTCCAGTAAACTATTGTGGACTCTCGCCTCTTTTAGCTGTTTCCCGATTGTGCAAACGCCTTGGCCTCTTCAACGTCTTTTCCGATTGGTCCGCCACCAACCACTCGTGTGCCGGACGACGGTGGCTAAAGAGGTTATCTAGGAGAGTTTGAGAAGACGCCGTTCCTGGTGTTGTCGTGATGAGTGGATCGCGCTCGCCCGAGTATGCTTAGTATAGCATTTGCTTTTAGATGTAGATAATCATCCGACTGCTTAAATTAACAACCGAGATAATTAATGCTCTTTCCTAGTATATACAGTAAATATTTTACATACGTTAGTTGTCTCTTTTTTGATATAAATTACCTGATCTCTGCATAAAACTATCATCCCAATAATGAATAATTACTTTTCTCGTTGACTGAACTGAATACCTGGCTATATACCCAAATTTTCGTGTGCCAAATTTCACCAGCCTTAATATGATTTCGACTGTTTGATCGATTGTGACTGGTTGACTTTAAAGTTAGTGTACACCCACAATAGGACCACACAATCGGAGGAGGAGGAGGAGGAGGAGGAGGAGGAGGAGGAGGAGATTAGTGTTTAACGTCCCGTCGACAACGAGGTCATTAGAGACGGAGCGCAAGCTCGGGTGAGGGAAGGATGGGGAAGGAAATCGGCCGTGCCCTTTCAAAGGAACCATCCCGGCATTTGCCTGAAGCGATTTAGGGAAATCACGGAAAACCTAAATCAGGATGGCCGGAGACGGGATTGAACCGTCGTCCTCCCGAATGCGAGTCCAGTGTGCTAACCACAGCCCCACCTCGCTCAGTACCACACAATCGTATCGTACTCAATTTCCCGGTGAAAATGAGTATTCAGAAGTCAGACAACGTGTTGTTAGATTGGGATTTATTGGAATTATTAGACCTTTAAGCAGCTTGTTAGTTTGAGATTCCCGTTTCCTTTGAGAGCAGTCTATAATCGTAGTGCAGACTGGAAAAAAATCATATCCAATATCTTCCAGTGGCTTTTATTCTTACTTTCACTAGTGTGAACGTTATTCATTGCGATGTTCAGATATTATTGCGTTTCCAAGAGTGTACATATTCGATCACGTTTAAACGAGGATCCTTTGCTGAAATCAAATGCAAAGAATTTTTTAAGAGATATTCAACCTTTTCTTAAGAATACACATCAGTGAGACTGATCTTGGAATGAGAAATGTGAGTCGAGAGGTAAACCTGTCTAGCTAATAAGTGCACCTTTAATGGAATTTAATACACTCTTCTTTCTCCCTGCATTGGCGTTCTACAGTTTTCCGTAACACCTGTGAAATCACAAATGGAAAGAACGCTGATTCAGAACTGAGTAACGAACAGCTAATAAAGCACATATACCAGGATCGTCGCCCTGGGATCTCTATACTAATTTCCGGTGCGCTTTTTTTCCCAACTAATTCATTATATCAAGTGCCAGCTAACTTTTATAGAGACTTCACATAATACCTGTACTGGCACATGCTGCTATAAAAAGTAGCAAGACCGATGAAAAATGTGCGTGTGAAAACGTGACTTTAATAAGTAGTAGCGTGAAACGTATTTTCTTTGTTCGGGTTTGTTGGAATTCATGTGAAGACATAAGAAAAAAGTGCGTGCATAGCGCAGAAAGCGCCGACGGGTGTGTAATTTGGGCTAGCCAGTCGGGAGTCATTTGTTCTCTGCTGTCGTGCTTTGAGATGCTGTGAACTCCAATGAACAGAGAGGCTTGGCGGCAATGGTGGAACACTAAAGAAAAATAAATGTGGTTATATACACTCTATGCTATACTACTTCGAGTTAAGTACGAACGCATGGTTTTGGTGAAGCATTGAAGCATTATGTATGAACATGTTGCCTGAAGAGCTCTGTTAACTGTTGGTTGCTGTGAACTGAGAACTTATTTGAGTATAGAAGAATTACAGAGACCTGGATTTCGTAATGACTTGTTCAGATGTAGAAGCTCCCTCATGGCCCTCACCCCTCTGCCATCGGAAAAGGACTCAGTGGTCAAATACGTGGCACTGCGTAGCAGGACCACAACATCAAGGGAGAACGAGACGGCGACCGGAAAAATCGGAAATGAAGGTAACTTATTACAAGGAACGAGTAAAAACTTGGCACCTCGCAATACATCGATCACTTAAAATCAACCTATAACAAGAAAAACATCTCACATTGCATACGGTGGAACTGTGATATAGAAAGGCTTCGCCTGTTATTAATAAGAATTATAATAGCTCAAAAAAAATTAAAATTGAAAAGAAGTCTAAACCGAAAAGTAAGAACTCAAAAACGGACAGGAATTAGGAGTAGAAACTGAAGTGTTTAAACAAGATACGGACAACTTTTACCATCCGCGAACTGAATGACGCAAAATCCACAGTGTGTGTGTGTCTCAGCTAGCGCCTTATTCATTATCATCATTATCCCGACGAGAGACACGCGATCAAGGCAGAGGAACCATCACACAGTCTTCCACGAATCACTTTGTAAATTTACCCAACAATGATTCGCGATTACAAAGTCGGATTTTTTGCGAAAGTTTCCTATTAAAATTTCCTGGGCATTTCTGCTGCTGCAGAAGACCTGCACTTTTCTACAACTCTTGCAGCTAGTCGAAGTCTTCAGATCGCCTTTTTTACCACTAATTTTACGTGTTCGTTTCATTTCATATCAATCCTTTGTAATTTCCAAACAAAAACTTAAATAGACAATGGGATAGGCTAAATATGTTTGCTTTTACTTTGTGATCCGGTATTGTCGGGTACTCGCTAGTTGTTTTTGGCATAATCTTGTCTTTATCTAGATGTAAACAAACCTACTGTTCACGTACCATTAAGAAATTCTGTCGTCGTTCAGTATTTTTCTTTGAAGTGTCCAACGACCACACATTATGGTAGACAGCAGCTGACTTTATCGGATACAACGTTTATGAACAGAAAGAGTATTCGTTTCTTCATTACGATAATTTACTTTAGGTGTCAAAGTTATTTTTACATTGAGAAACCGGGTTTTATTAAATTAAAAACATTTGTCACACTCCGTGTAACACAAACGTAGCTCACAATTTACTGACTTCCCTAGAAGAGTTTAGAACATGTAAAATAACTGTACAGAGTACTTTAGTAGGTTGTAAGAAAGCTGGTAGAAAGTGCTACACTGTCGCAAAGTTTCTGTAACGGAAATGCCTCTATTTCAGTATGAGGATCAACTATATAATGAGGAGCAAGTGTGTTGTCATCAGGTCTTCTGATATTGTCATTTCACAACGCGGACTCTATGCGATCTTTATAGTGCCCAAAACCACTTTAAGACGTCTTATATCGTACATATGGGTGTGATTCTTAATCCGAGAGTATGTTGTTGAAAGGAAGGAAGGAGGATTGGGTTTAACGTCCCGTCGACATCGAGGTCATTACAGTCGGAGTCCAAGTTAGGTTTGTGTCAAAGATGGGGAAGAAAATTGGCCGCGCGCTTTTCAAGGGAACCATCCCGGCATTCAGCTGGAGAAATTTAGGGAAATCACGGAAAACCTAAATGGGGGTGGCCAGATACGGTATTGAACCGGCGTCCAACCACTGCGCCATTTCGCTCTGTCTGTTGATGATTCTTCAGCGTTATGATATCATGGAATACATACGAGAAGTTATCTACAGAGTGTTATATATTGAGGAATAGTGTTATTGTGCGACAGCAGCTCTGCGTTTGTCAAATGCCAATTTTATTATTATTTCACTTAGAGTGACAATCATGACACAATTTTGCTGTAAGCCTTCCGAACAAACAGGTTCATAAGTCCGTCTCACGTGAGATGTGAGAGATTTATGGGACTGGAATATGGATATGTACGTTATCAGATAGGTGAAAATGTATCATGTTGAATGTGTGATCGGAAAGCTGAACAACGAACTACAATCGCACCACAAAGTATTGGCACAGTTACATTTTAGCTGTTGTAGGTTAAACGAAACACATATTTCAGAACAGAACTCAGACACGTGCTACCTTACATTACATAGGTTACAAATGTGTCCGAATCACCTGTCCGTAAAGTAACGTACAGTGTAATGAAAATAAACATTGCTCTTCTGCATCAAAAAAAGTATTGGCACACGCGTATGAATCGGACAGTGTGTTCGTTTTCTTCATTAATGTTCACCTTCTAATAGCTAGTGTGCATCCCTTTATCATCTATAACAGCACGTAAGCGCCTAGGGATGCTTTGTATTAAATTCTGGGTGATATCAGGGGTAATTTTCGACCATTCTTCCAGGAGCACTTTCTCCAAGTCGTTTTTACCGGACAGACGCCTTTTTCTGACTTGTGTGTCAAGATGAGCCCACACGTTCTCAAAGTAGTTCAAAACAGGGCTGTGAGGTGGTGTTAGAATCCTACTGGGGGCATTGTACAGTAACCACTCCCGGGTTTTCATGGCGGTATGTTTTGCATCGTTGTCTTGCTGGAAATGAAACACCCCAGTAAGGCCAAATGTCTGTGCACTAGCGTGTAAATTACCTCGCAACACGTCGATGTATCTCATATGATCCATTGTACCGTGGATTACAGCTACATTTTTAACGCCGGACGCCGCCTTACAGCCCCAGACCATGATACCGCCCCGACCGTGTTTGACTGTGGGATGCATGTGTGTGATGTCGAGGTGCCCGTATTCGGGTTGTGCCAAACTTACTTTCTTGCATCAAATCCGAACACACTGAACGTCGCTAAATATCGCAGTGTTCCAAAACTCCATCGGCTTGCTGATGTACTCCTTGGCAAACTATGCGTCTCTGCCGGTTAATTTCCGATATGCATAGCATTTTCCTGGCAGAACGTCCATGCATGTCATCCTCATCCAACACATTACGTATAGTTTGAACAATAACCGTCTTGTCGGACGTTGTCTGAACAACCTCAGCAATAGTTGCTGCACTTCTAGCAAGTTCGGCCGGCAGGTGTTGCCGAGCGGTTCTAGGCGCTTCAGTCTGGAACCCGCGCGACCGCTACGGTCGCAGGTTCGAATCCTGCCTCGGGCATGGATGTGTGTGATGTCCTTAGGTTGGTCAGGTTTAAGTAGTTCTAAGTTCTAGGGGACTGATCACCTCAGATGTTAAGTCCCATAGTGCTCAGAGCCATTTGAACCATTTTTTTGTAGCAGGTTCCTTCCGAGCAAGTGCGATGATATGGCGACGCTCTCGGGCTGAGAGCACTTTTGGACGTCCAGGACGACACTTATTCACTGTTGTTCCAGTCTCTTTATATTTATGAATGATGGCTCGTACCGTGGTGTAGCTGACAGACACCTCTGCTCCGATATGTCGATAGCTTCTCCCTTGTGAATGGAGCAATACCCCTCTCTCACACAACGCCACTCAATGTTCCTTCTTCTTCGGCCCCATACTGGCCACTATCGCGCAATACAGCAACAGACTAGCGACTGGGCCGTCAACAACACGCACTGTCTATTGCGTCAGCAGATGGTGTTGCCGTACCTGAAAACCCAGCAGTACACCGAGAAGCCACGCTCTGTGCCAATACTTTTTGTGTGCGGGAGAGATACATGTTTGCCGTTAACACTGCATTTCTTTTTTAATGGTAAGCACTATGGGCAGAATTGTAATGTCTGGAATGTGAGGTAGCACGTAGACGACAGAGGGATAGAGAAACAATTAAAATCGCTCAAAAGAGGAAAGGCCGCTGGACCTGATGGGATACCAGTTCGATTTTACACAGAGTACGCGAAGGAACTTGCCCCCTTCTTGCAGCGGTGTACCGTAGGTCTCTAGAAGAGCGTAGCGTTCCAAAGGATTGGAAAAGGGCACAGGTCATCAGCGTTTTCAAGAAGGGACGTCGAACAAATGTGCAAAACTATAGACCTATGTCTCTAACGTCGATCAGTTGTACAATTTTGGAACACGTATTATGTTCGAGTATAATGACTTTTCTGGAGACTAGAAATCTACTCTGTAGGAATCAGCATGGGTTTCGAAAAAGACCGTCGTGTGAAACCCAGTTCCAGCTATTCGTCCACGAGACTCAGAGGGCCATAAACACGGGTTCCCAGGTAGATGCCGTGTTTCTTGACTTCCGCAAGGCGTTCAATACAGTTCCCCACAATCGTTTAATGAACAAAGTAAGAGCATATGGACTATCAGACCAATTGTGTGATTGGATTGAAGAGTTCCTAGATAACAGAACGCAGCATGTCATTCTCAATGGAGAGAAGTCTTCCGAAGTAAGAGTGATTTCAGGTGTGCCGCAGGGGTGTGTCATAGGACCGTTGCTATTCACAATATACATAAATGACCTTGTGGACGACATCGGAAGTTCACTGAGGCTTTTTGCGGATGATGCTGTAGTATATCGAGCGGTTGTAACATTGGAAAATTGTACTGAAATGCAGGTGGATCTGCAGCGAATCGACGCATGGTGCAGGGAATGGCAATTGAATTTCAATGTAGACAAGTGTAATGTGCTGCGAATACATAGAAAGATAGATCCCTTATCATTTAGCTACAATATAGCAGGTCAGCAACTGGAAGCAGTTAATACCATACATTATCTGGGAGTACGCATTAGGAGTGATTTAAAATGGAATGATCATATAAAGTTGATCGTTGGTAAAGCAGATACCAGACTGATATTCATTGGAAGAATCCTAAGGAAACGCAATCCGAAAACAAAGGAAGTACGTTACAGTACGCTTGTTCGCACATTGCTTGAATACTGCTCAGCAGTGTGGGATCCGTACCAGATAGGGGTGATAGAAGAGATAGAGAAGATCCAACGGAGAGCAGCGCGCTTCGTTATAGGATCATTTAGTAATCGCGAAAGCGTTACGGAGATGATAGATAAAATCCAGTGGAAGACTCTGCAGGAGAGACGCTTAGTAGCTCGGTACGGGCTTTTGTTCAAGTTTCGATAACATACCTTCACGGAAGAGCCAAGCAGTATATTGTTCCCTCCTACGTATACCTCGCGAGGAGACCATGAGGATAAAATCAGAGAGATTAAAGGCCACACAGAAGCATACCGACAATCCTTCTTTCCACGAACAATACGAGACTGGAATAGAAGGGAGAACCGCTAGAAGTACTCAAGGTACCCTCCGCCACACACCGTCAGGTGGCTTGCGGAGTATGGATGTAGATGTAGATGTCCTGTGTACCGGAAGGTGCGGCGTTTGTAACCGGCAACGATAAATACGCAAGTGTGCCAACACTTTTTGATGCGATTGTACTTTAACATGTGATGTTGAGGTGCGTATTCGGTTTACGCCAAACTTCACGGGTAAAAAGTACCGACGTTACACGATGACGAATCTTGTCCTATCAGTTTCCAGAAATTTCGCGAATAGTTCAGTCTTAAACCGAGTGTAAGAGGTCTCACACTTTTCACTCAAGATGCCCTCCCGCCGAGGGAGTGTGTATGTGTGTGTCGAAAGGCGCTATTTCTGTTGCAGGAAGTGGTGAATGTCACGTTAAAAGTGGAGACGGTCCTTTTTGACAAGTTTATTTCAGAGAGAGGGACCGTACCTCCGGTCGCACTGTTGTAACACTCGACGTCTGAGTGCCTAAATAAAACTCGTAACTAATGAGCAACCTTCGAAAAACTCTGCGACGCCTCTGTCTACAATTGCAGTTGAAAAACTCTCTCGTCCTGCGAAACTAATTTCACGTATCAACTATCAAGCCGCAGCTGCAGCGCACAAGATATATTAGCTTCCAGAAACGAAAACACGTCATGTCCGTGAAGTAGCAGACAGAAACTCATTATTTTACAATCCCTTTCTTATGCTAGTGGAAGCGCACATGTGAAAAGCGATGATCGGAAGTGAAGAATATACTTTGCTGTGCGGTATCTTACTCTGTGTGTTGCCAGATACGTCGTAAGGGCTTACAGAATTGTGGCAGTGCTATTATCTGTGAGATCCAGATATTAATTAGGAGAAAACTTACGAAGCCCTGAAACAGTAGAGAACAAAAATTAAATTTTTATTCATGTCAGTTATCCTCCTGATGCGGTAGATGATACGCTAACTGGGCCCAACGACCCGATACTGTGTGAACAAAATCCAGTAGCACTAATTCATTGTGGTAATAACTGATTGAGTAGGCCCGATTTTGATATAACAACGTATTTTTATTATTATAATACGTTTTTAAACGTTCATATAAGACATTACTAATAAATGAAGAAACATTTTTGTGTAAAAGCAGTATTAAACGTGTTTGCAAAACTGAAGCCACAAGTTTCACGCGGGTAATCACTACTATCCACTTCTTCAGTTGATTTACCATTACAGTTAGTTGATGCAAATTTCCGTTTTAGTCGCTTTTTAACCGTTTTTCGGTGATAACCCTCAACGCGTATCACCAGAACTCAAAACTGTGTCGATGCACAGTGTCTCGTCACCACAGTACACCCGCACCAAGTCAAAATTTTGTTAATGAGATTTCTGGTTATGGATTAACCTGAAACACGTTGAGACGCAAATTTTATTAAAGAGATAAGAAAGTTATCAATTCGGAAAATTACATTAGCTGATGATAATGACCACCCACTCTTACAACGATTTATGTTGTTTACAGACACAAACTATATATAAGTGAACATTTTGACTTGGAAACGGGTTTAAAATTGTTCCAGCATAGATCGTAGAAGTGTTAGACCTGTTAGAAGCAAAGATAACCTTATGGCACCTTTACGTTCGCTATGACTTCAGTGCTGCAACCACGTGACTATTTGTAGTTTATAATCCAAAGCAAGACTGTTTTTTACACAGAGGGTCCACTGCGCTTCCAGGATTACTCCATCAAGAACGGGAGGAGTTTAACGAAGTTTTTGGATCGTGTTGAAACAAAAACAGTTTAGCTCAGTAAAGTAGTAGCTCGACTTACTGTGAGGTTTACACGTGAATACACGAATGTGTCCGAAACAGAAGTTTTTATCAACTTCATTTGGTACCGTACTAACGTGTCAACGATTTCCGAGTGTCGAGCAATACCCTGAAAGGTCTCTGTTGGATTCCTTTCATGTTTAATTCCTTAAATCTGTTGTCATTTACGGCATAAATTCCTCTTCTAAATTTACTGTGGCGTTTCTGACTATCTGGGAGGAGACTGAGTAGTGGAACGTGTTACTTTTCCACATAAACAAGAACGATCTGTCACACTACTACACTTTAAAACACAGTTTATATGTAATTTATGTCACACAGTCTCATACGGAACCTGCATCAGCTTTCTTTTATATACTGTATATGAGAAGATACTGTCATCCCCACTTCCCTTCTGTGTGAGAGGATGAATGAGCAAATGTGTTTCTAGTTGCATGCTTGAGGGTAGCAGACAAGCCTGTCTGCTAGAGAACAGTAGGACCAACGTCGGAACAGGTAGCTACGCTTTCTAAAAGGAAAGAGGTTTCTATCCTTAGTATGGTCCTGCCCGTCCCTTGTCATGTTGGTATAGGAAGCTGCCTCTCTGGTCACTTCCGTTTGTATTTGTGAGGCACCCCTCAGGTTGGAACCAGGGCAGTCTGTCCGTGGCGAGCGTCTAAAGTGGTAAGGTTTCCGGCTAAGCGCGTGTCTGCTAAGTCCGTAGGACAATGGATTTCTTAAGTTCAGCCTAACTGAAAATTTAATCACTTTTATTTCAGGTTTAGCTCTAAAATATCTAATGTTATCTTAAATTGCAACGCAGTATATTTCGAGTGTGAAGTTCAGAATATTTTCCAGTAGTTGCTTTGTCACTTCTTTGTGAGTAAAGTGGAACCACGTGTTGATCAGTAAACCTAACTAAGATCATCAATCTTAAATGCGAGTGTGCGTGAGATTATAACATCTCGTCTTGACAATATTTTTCAATATAGCAACTTTTCTTTATGTTCAACCCACGTGGGGTGTACTTTGTGAGACCACTACCACGTGCTTATATAATTGTTTCACCCATCAGGTTAATAGTAAGACGTTAGTAACCAGTTCGAGGTTTTTCTTTTGTAAATTGCTTTTCGATCTAATTTATTTTAATTATCAAAATTATTGTGGAGTTACACGCTTTGTGTAGAGCAAGTTGACCACGTGAAGCATGTGGTGTAATCATCGAAGTAGCCCTCAGCTATTCTTTTTGCGAAGATTTCACAGAGAGTGAGTGTGAATTTACTATACCAGTGTGTGGTAATTACATGACGGACAGGATTGTGCTGCGAGTGTAACCTCTTTGGGTGAAAATTGAATCGGTTGGTTGTGGTTAATTTCCTCTTGCATATGTTTCAACGTTCTTCATGTGTTATTTTATGAATGCGGTGTTGTATGCAGTCTCCCAATCTTGGCTCCATATTTGATGTGTTCCGTAAGATTACAAACTCACATTTTCACAATCCTAAATAAGGCACCAGTTTAGTTTAATATGCTGAAATTTCAATGATCAATGTTAAAATAAATTTCCAAATATAAATTGATTTATATCTTTTTATTTAAATTCTCTCATATATATATATATATATATATATATATAATCTCACCGGTTGTCATATTACTAATAAAAGATTATAATTCATATTAGTCTGGTTGGAATTTGGTAAGCTAGACTGGATACCTGGTGAAACAGTTTCTCAGTAATGCAAGGTTAACTTCCCCAGACAGCTCACAGCTTTTAACCCGCTTTTATTGTCTATCAGTACCGCTTTCATAGAAAAATAAAGTAACAACGTTACAACCCAATCTACATACACAAATAATCTGACGGAAAACGTGAGCAGCAATCTACTACTGTCGGCTGAAGACGCTGTAGCGTGAGGGAAAGTGTTGTCATTGAGTAACTAACTGTACGGCGATACAAGAGAGGAGCGCTTGGTAGCTTTTTCTAAATATTGGGAAAAGCAAGTTAAAGTACGTGAATAGGAAAAGCAATCCTGTAATGTTGGAATACATTATTAATGTCGTGCTGCTTAACACAGTCACACCGATTTAGTATCTAGACGTAACGTTTCCAAGTGACATCAAGTGGGATGAACACGCAAGGCTGGGGTGTAGAGAAGCCGACTGGTTGACTGTGAAAGTGTAGATCACCTATTAAGGAGACTGCGTACGGAACACTTCTTCGACCCGTACCGGAGAACTGCTCGAGTATTTAGAATATCAATTACGTCAGATTAAAGGAAGATCTCGAAGTAATTTAAAGGCCTTCAGAAATGTTTCTTATCTGTTCTTTCAACCAGCACGCTACTGCTAATGAAATGCTGCGTAATATCAAATTTAAATCCCATGGGAAAGAAGACGTGCTTGTCACGAGACATTATTGAAGAAGTTTAGAGGAACGGCATTTGTGACAAGCTACAGGTGATCCCACTGCCACAAAAATTTTTTGTTCTTTTTATCTCGTGTAAGGACAGCGAATACGAGAGAAATCAAAAGCGTATATACAGTCGTTTCTCCCTCGCTCAGATTACGAGTTTCACAGGAGAAGTAATGACTAGTGGTGGTACAACATGCGCTCGAAGATGAAGACTGTTGCAGCTTACAGTCTACATACGAGATGATTAGGGCTTTTAGTGCGATTTTTTTGAACATGAATTATACTTCCTCACGATTCTTCCAATAAATCTGAATCTTTCATCTGCCATTATGACGACTAGACGTATGTGGTCGTTAAAACCCAAATGAGTCGAGACAGATGGGGCTAGACACTGGATGGTTGTGAGTGGTTATAGCGTTACTTCAAACGGTTAAGTGAAATGATATCCAACCCTTTCAGCTATTTAAACCCATTAGAATACGTTTTTTAAATTTTGACATGTGGTTGCAAATCTCTATGTACGATGCTGATTGAGATCCAGACTCACTTCATTTCGTAAAAATTTTGTAACAATCTGACATCTAAGGCAGAGGCCAACAGCCTCGTTGGGCGACATACAACCGTCAGCTCATATCTGTATGAACTCCACTTCATTCCGAACGATATAAAAATTATTATGTTCCTGGGAACTCATGAGCCGGCCGTTGTGGCCAAGCGGCTCTAGGGGCTTCAGTCTGGAACCTCACGACCGCTACGGCCGCAGGTTCGAATCCTGCCTCAGGCATGGATGTGCGTGATGTACTTAGGTTAGTTAGGCTGAAGTAGTTCGAAGTTGTCGGAGGACTGATGACCTCAAATATCAAGTCCCATAGTGGTCAGAGCCATTTGAACCATTTGGACCTCATGATTTGCCACGACAGCTTTACCAGAAGTGCCAGTTTTGTGACAACAAATTACTCCCAGGGATTAATGTTGAGAATGAACTTTGTTTGACTAGACCTGCTAATTTTTATAAATATGTGGCACAGAAATCACGGTCGTTACTAGAACCCTTTTTCTGTCTTTTATTGCATCTCTTACCTGTGGCAATGATGTATTAGCGTGAAAAACGGGAAGTTAGCACTCGTTTCAGAGAGTCCGTTGAACTGTAGGTCCTCCTATAACTAACTGCTTGGATAAGTCAGTTCAGAGGGTCGGCAGGTGACTAGGGCGTACAAGACTAGCAAACCACTACTGCGCTGAAACTAAGCTTCGGGGTTGCTATCAGCTGTAAAGGGTTATCTTTTGTTCATTACCCGAAGTTGCGAAACTACATCAAAGTAAGACTGAACTAAACATTTTCCGATAACAGTTATAGCTATTAATCTTACATTTCATTAGCTCGTTTCTAGTTTGTGAATTCTGACAGCCTTAAATAGCATTTTACAAATTTACAACCTGTTTAGGTTTTTACGAATTTATAACCTGTGTCCCTCTTCACTCCTTGAACGCTAAAATTAACGTACGTGTTTCATTTTGGTTTGTAATTAGTAACAAGTAATAACCAAAAAGCACTAGCAGACATAATCGGTACTTGTATGTGCCTGCATCAAAGGCTTTCGTGGGAAAGTCAAGGAACACACGTAGCTAGGCTCTGTTGTCTGCTGCCTCTAGTGTATCACGAACAAATCGACCGAATTGCGTTTCACAGAATCAATGCTTGTGCAGACCACATAGTTTCCTAAGTAGGTTATGACTTATCTGTTGGCTAAATATGTGATTTATTTAATTTAAAACACATGTTCCGGTATCACATGATCCCAAATTCCTTAAATAACATAAAATAATTCACATTATTTCACTTATTAACATACAAATTATAGAGATCTGTCTATATTTTCCATGTAGTGCTACGTGTCTTAAAAGCATTGACATCACGCACAGTAAAAAAAAACAAGCAATCGTCAAAAATAGGGTACTTGGGACGAGATTAGATTTGAATTCAATGCTATGCTCTGTCGATCCGGGACGGCAGCGATGGCCTGTTGGGAAGTTACAAAACTCACCATTTTACCTGTAACATGGTACAGCGATAGTAATTACACTAAAGAGCCAAAGAAACTGATACACCTCCCCAATATCATGTTGGACCCCTTGGGAGCACGCGTAAGTGCCGTAACGTGACGTGGCAAGAACTCAATCTCTGAAGTAGTGCTGGAGCGAACTGACACCATGAATCCTGCAGGACTGTCCATAAATCCATAGGAGAACAAGCAGATGGAGATCTCTTCTGAACAGCACGTTGCAAGGTGTCCCAGACATGCTCAATGACGTTCGTGTCTGAAGAGTATTTCTGGAGCCACTCTGTTGCAATTCTGGACGTATGCGGTGTCGCATTGTCCTGCTGCAATTGCCCACGTCCGTCGGAATGCACAACGGGAAAAAGTGGATGCAGGTGATCAGACAGGATGCTTAAGTACGTATCACCTGTCAGAGTCGTTTCTAGACGTATCGGGGGTCCCATATCCCTCCAGCTGTACACTCCCCACACCATTAAAGAGCCTCCACCAGCTTGAACAGACCCCTGCTGACATGGGGGTCCATGGATTCATGAGGTTGTCTCCATACCCGTACACGCCGACCCGTTCGATACATTTTGAAACGGTGACTCTTGAAATGGTCATCAGGGAAAATCCCCACGTCATCTACTTCAGAGAAGCTGTGCCCTATCGCTCTTGCACCGACTATAACACCACGCTCAAAGTCATTCAAGTCTTTGTAACCTGCCATTGAAGAAGCAGTAACCGATCTAACAACTGCGCCAGATACTTCTTGTCTTATACAAGCCGACCGTAGCTCCGTATTCTGCTTGTTTACAAGTCTCTGTATTTGAACATGCTTGCCTATATCAGGTTCTTTGACGCTCCAGTGCAGTTGTGCTGTTTAAATCTCTCTCGGAATTCTTTACACTGACTCTGCGCTGCCATTCACCTACCAAATATTCTAACACTTTGTTTCGTATGCAGCAGCGCAAACCACCACACTGCTGTCTGCTAAAAGACCGTTGAATATCTGTATTTTTACCAACATCTACATCATACTCTGCTGTGAAAGAAAGGACTTCTGGTACCATTAAATGATCACCCCCTTTTCCCTGTTCCACTTGTTGAGAATGGCTAGTGGGAAGAATCGTTGTGGAAAGCCTCTGTATTAGCTCTAATCTCTACAATTTTCTCATCGTGCTCGCTTCGTTTGATGTATGTGGCAGGCAGTAACATGTTATCCGATCATTTCTGGAAAATGCTCTCTCGAAACTTCAATAGTAAACCATTCCGTCACGCACTATGTCTTTCCAGTAGCGTCTACCGCTGGATTTTGTTGCGCATAGCTTGTTGGCATCTCTGCAACGCTCTCTCGCGGACTAAACGATCTTGTGACAAAACGCACCGCTCTTCTTTGGATCTTCTCTACCTCTTCTATCAGTCGTAACTGGTAAGAATGCCATATTGATGAACAGTACTCAAGATTCGGTAGAAGCCATTTCCTTCATGGATGAGTTAAATTTTCTTAAGATGCTCTCTGTGGATCTGAGTCTGGCATACGCTTTCCCTGCTATTTCATTTATGTGATAATTTCGCTTAAGGTCGCTGTGGTTAGATACTTCTACAGATTGTACGGTAACTACAGTTTTCGACAACTTGTCATCAGTAGTGCTATTTTACAGTAGGGAATTTCTATTCCTGTGTATGCACAATAAGTTACATTTATGTACGTGCAGAGTCAGCAGGCAGAGCCTGCACCATTCATCAATCCTGTGCGTATCATTCTGCAAATCGATACTGTCTTCTGGGAATAAAGTCATTGAACGTATCTATCATTAGGTTCCTTAGGCTAGTTTTCGCTTTCTTCAGCTTTCGTTTGTCAGCTAGGTCATTGCAATATCTAAAATACAGTCTACAGTGTTACGATTTTTGCATTCCTTGGGATTTGACAATTACAATATTAATTGCTAAATCATCCTACCGGGCTTCCTGATTGAGTTCTTATAACTCCCCTATAAACTTTTATAATACATAAACCAAACACATGAGTGGAGCATACTTCATCTGAGGTATTAACACTTCACCGTCCGCACGTCTTGTACAAATTTATGCGCTTGGCGCCGGCAGCGCTAATTCGTATTACTTGGCTTGTCGCCGGCCGCTTGTCACCTTTCCGTTGATGACAAGCTTCAACTACATTGACTTCTATTTTGCCGTATCGTTCCACAAACTCTAATTTTATTTTCAAGTAACTTCTCTGCAAGTTCTACACTGTTATAATAATTATCCATGTGGAGGTGATGCTACTTTCCATAAGAAGGTGCCATTAGTTCCATCACTGTTTTTTCTAAAGGCTGTCCAGCGCCGGAATATATCTTGAATGAGGAAATGTATTCCATACTCGAATCACACAGCATCCGAATGAGTATGCCATATTTCGTCATTTTCGACGGATTGTAAACTTCAAAATTTAACTGTTCACGCCATTCCTTGATCAATTGAGATGTTTTCATTTAGACTAAACGTTTCTTCAAGCGTTTCGGAAAAAGTAATCAATCACGAATTGCACTTTGAAAAACCGGTCGGCATTATCCGGATTATTGTTGCCGTCGGAAAAATGTAAAAATGAAAATATTTGTCTGAATCTGTTGCGGGACATCGTTTTGCGAAATATCGGTGTGTCTATCAACGCATTCGTTGTCCAATAATCATAGATCCTTGCTTTTTTTTTTTTTGCAGTTCCCATAAGAATAGCAATGGCCAAGGAGTGCTTCGCCGAAAGCTCGTGTAGTTTTAATCACTTGACACAGGGGGAAAACAAGGTGAAGACACAATTATGAATACGATTTTGAAACATATATTGTGTTCGATCATCAAGAATTACCTCGAAGGAAACGGTCTATTGACACACAGTCAACACAGATTTAGAAAACACAGTTCTCGTGAAATCCAATACGCTCGTTACTCACACGATGTGTTGAATGAATGCTGTTGACAATGGGTTTCAAATTGATTCCATATTTCTAGATTTCCAGAAAGCTTTTGACGCTGGTTGGTTGGTTGTTTCGGGGAAGGAGACCAGACAGCGAGGTCATCGGTCTCATCGGATTAGGGAAGGACTAGGAAGTAAGTCGGCCGTGCCCTTTGAAAGGAACCTTCCCGGCATTTGCCTGGAGCGATTTAGGGAAATCACGGAAAACCTAAATCAGGATGGCCGGACGCGGGATTGAACCGTCGTCCTCCCGAATACGAGTCCAGTGTCTAACCACTGCGCCACCTCGCTCGGTTTTTGACACTGGACCACACAAGCGTCTTGCAGTGAAAATGCGTGCTTATGGAATATCGTCTCTGTTATGTGTTTGGATTCGTGATATCCTATCAGAGAGGTCACAGTTCGTAGTAACTGACGGAAAGTCGTCGAGTAAAACAGAAGTGATTTCTGGCGTTGTCGAAGGTGGTGTTATGGGCCCTTTGCTGCTCCTCATCAATATAAACGAATTAGGAGGCAATCTGAGCAGCTGTCTTAGGTTGTTTGCAGATGATGATGTCGTTTATCGACTAGTGAGGTCATCAGAAGATCCAAACAATCTGCAAAATGATACAGAAAAGTCTATCTGTATATTGTGACAATAGGAAATTGACCCTAAATAACGGAAAGTGTGAGGTCATCCACATTAGTGCTAAAAGGAACCTGTTGAACTTCAGTTACACGATAAATCAATAAAATGTAAAGGCTGTCAGTTCAACATAGGAATTGCAATTAGGAAAAACAGAAATTGGAAGGAGCACATAGTAAATGTTGTGGCGAAGGCTAACCAGAGACTGCGTTTTATTAGCAAGACACTACATTATACTTGTTGTCCTCTTTTAGAATACTTACCAGATAGGATTGACGGAGCACCTCGTGAAAGTTCAAATAAGGGCAGCAAGTGCCGGCCGCGGTGGCCGAGCGGTTCTAGGCACTTAAGTCCAGAATCGCGCGACTGCTACGGTCGGAGGTTCGAATCCTGCCTCGGGCATGGATGTGTGTGATGTCCTTAGGCTAGTTAGATTTAAGTAGTTGTAAGTTGTAGGGGACTGATGACCTCAGATTGTAAGTCCCATAGTGCTCAGAGCCATTTGAACCATTTGGGCAACATGTTTTGCATTATCGCGTAATAGGGGAGATAGTGTAGGATTTGGGGTGGACATCATTAAAACAAAGGCGTTTTTCTTTGCGACGAACTCTTCTCACGAAATTTCCATCACCAGCTTTATCCTCAGAATGCGAAATTGTTTTGTTGACGCCGACCTACATTGAGAGAAACGATCACCATACTAAAATAAGGGAATTCAGAGCTCGCACGGGAAGATATAGGTGTTAGTTTTTCCGCGCGCTGTACGAGATTGGAATAATAGATAATTATTGTGAAGGTGGTTCGATGAATCCTCTGCCAGGCTCTTAAATGTGATTTGCACAGTGTCCCTGTAGCTGCAGATGACGGATCACATCTAAATTAATTTCTTTAGTTCTATAGACTTAGCACCAGCATAGAGCGGAGGCGGACCAGATGTTTCTCTCCAAGAAAAAGGCGATGGCAGCGAGACAAAAGGTAAGACTTTTATTAATTTTCTTGGGAAGTTTGTCTACCCTGGTGTAGAATGGGAATCCAGAGCCCCAGCAAGAGGATAATGAGATCCCTTGGATTAACTCTTGACCCACGTTCAAATTATGCACACTACATACACTATGTATCACAAATCACAAACACAAGAATGTAGTAGCTACTGGAAGACAATTACTATGTTTGTTTCTTTTCCCAAGATCTTCTCTAAAGTGAACGTAGGAATTCACACTAGACACTTCTGTTTTTTTTTTTCGTTTAGCTCTCATTTCCGATAAGGAAAAATATTTGTTTCCTCTAAATCTGGAAACAAAGGAACTTCTAATTGCAGCACTTTCAAGCCGTATATGATGCTTCCTAACGAATGTTACACACGGAATGTACAATACAGAGAATTTGCTCGTTGTTCAGAAAAGTTAATTTATACCTAATACTGTCAGTCCACATTAAATTTACTTGTGTTCATGGCAATATACAGAGCCCGTTAGATTACGAGTTTCTAGCAAGAAGCTTCGTACACATAGTTGTGAGTCACAGCTTTTTGACAAGTGTGCGCTTACTATCTAGCATGTGCTAATACCTGTAGTTACGGCTCCAGCTGAGAGATGTCGCTATCATACAGGCAATGAAATTTTAAGGTGTCGAAACAATGAATCTTCGTTAATAATTTTTATCTTTCGCTAACATCACGTCTTCTGTTACTTGTCGCTGATTTTGTGTGTTTAATTTTGGAGCGAATGGAAGTATAAATGAGTATGAATGTGATATATTAATTCTGACATGTCTATTAACTGAGTAAGTGGTTGCATGAGTATTGTGACAGGAAAGTGTGCGAGTCATATGCTCAGGGGAAAATTGGGTAGTATAATTCGCCAGTTTTAGGACTTGGGAAATGAATAATATACTCCAAAACTTCAATCAGGAAAAGACGGGATAATTTTAGTGTTTGTGGCTTTCCTAAAACTGTTCATGTAATAAAATGCTCCGAAACAATATTATGTTGCAATTGGCCATGTAAGAGACTTGAGACAATGCGATTAAATAATAATAGCCGATTGGCTATAAACTTACCTCAGCCAGTCAGAAGAGAGGGAATTCGCACGTATGTTATAGGCTACACAATTGCTTTGTGGAGTTTAGGATTCACTCAGAACTCAGCCACCATCATGATGCGACGCATTTATATATGTGCTCTGAAAATATTAGTTTGCGCAGTTATGATCAAAAATCTATCGTGGGATGTCGGAAAGTAACTGTGGACGGACGGTAAAGACGTAAGTGGGAATTCTGTATGTTCTATTTGAACTAGCTTATTTTACAAGTCGTAACCGCGAACTTAACATTTGAAGAGACCAATTTGTGTAATATAAAGTGAGTATCCGGTTTCATAGTTCACCCGGTTGTCCGTGCGGTCTAACGCACGGCTTTACGGGCGGGAAGGAGCGCCTGGTCCCCGGCACGAATCCGCCCGGCGGATTTGTGTCGAGGTCCGGTGAACAGGGCAGTCTGTGGATGGTTTTTAGGCGGTTTTCCATCTGCCTCGGCGAATGCGGGCTGGTTCGCCTTATTCCGCCTCAATTACACTATGTAGACGATTGCTGCCCAGACAAGTTCTCCACGTACACCACCGTTACTCTAGCACGCAAAGATAGGAGTTACACTCGTTTGGTGTGAGACATTCCCTGGGAGGTTCACCGGGACCGAACTGCACAATAACCCTGGGTTCGGTGTAGGGCGGCGGAGGGGTGAAGCGGACTGCGGTAGTCGTCGTGGGGTTGTGGACCACTACAGCTGCGGCGGGGACGGAGCCTCTCCGTCGTTTCTAGGTCCCCGGTTAACATACAATACAGTACAATACAATCCTGTTTCATAGACATCGGTATATAAATTTTCCGGTAGCAAGTAAGTGAATGTCATAAGCTGGCTATTGACAGTGACTGTATTTAATTTCTTTGCAGTCATCAACCTGACTGGTTTGATGCGGCCCACCACAATTTCCCCTCCTGTGCTAACATTTGCATCTCAGAATAGCAATTGCAACCAACTTAATTATCTAATGGATGCGTTCAAGTCTCTGTCTTTATATATAATTTTTCCCTCTACAGTTTCCCCTGGTATCATGGAAGTTATTTCCTGTCGTATTACCCTGCCCCTCCTTGTCAGTGTTTTCCATGCATCCATTTTCTTGCAAATTCTTCAGAGAACTCATTCCTTACCCTTTCAGCCCCCTAATTTTCAACATACGTCTGTAACATCACACCTAAACTGCTTCTCACATTAGGGAAGCCTTTCGAATACAAATTTCGATATATTGTCCCTTTTTGTTCTGATTTTCCCATAGTCCATGTTTTATTACAATTCAATGTTGTGCTCGAAACTTACTTTCTCAGAAAATTCTTCATCAAATTGAGGCCTACGTTTATACGAGTAAACTTCTTTTGGCCAGGAATATCCTATTTGCCAGTGCTAGTCTGCTTTTGATGTCCTCCTTGCTCCATCCGTCATTCGATATTTTGTTGCCCAGGTAGTAGAATTTGTTGACTTCATCTACTTCGTGACCATTAACCCTGATGTTACGTTTATCGACGTTCTAATTTCTTCTAGTTCTGATTCATTTCTTCTTTCATCGATTTCCTCTCAATCTGTAATCTATTCTCATTAGAATGTTCGTTCCGTTCAACAGATCGTTTAGTTTCCATCACTGCTTCTTCGATGTATAGACTGAACAGTAGAGGGGAAAGACTGCGCCCCTGTCTTAATCAGAGCACTCCGTTCTTGTCTGGTTCGTATGAGCGTCGAAAACTTAACCTCCGGCTAACACGAACTTGGCGCTTAACTTGCACCGGAAGGGACAATATATCGAAATTTGTATTCGAAAGGCTTCCCTAATGTGATAGCAGGTAAAACCTGAAGCAAGGAAAACGTTTTATGGAGCCTTTTACTGCAGTTAGTGCTGCTAGGTTGGTTGGTTGGTTTGGGGAAGGAGACCTTACAGCGTGGTCATCGATCTCATCGTAATAGGGAAGGATGGGGAAGGAAGTCGGCCGTGCCCTTTCAGAGGAACCATCCCGGCATTTGCCTGGAGTGATTTAGGGAAATCACGGAAAACCTAAACCAGGATGGCCGGACGCGGGATTGAACCGTCGTCCTTCCGAATGCGAGTTCAGTGGCTGCTAGGTTTGCTACATATTTTGTGGCCGAGTAACATTAATAGTTTTCTTCACGAATGGCGTGCGCGCTGCACAAGTAGACGAGATCATCGAAAGGCGAGTGTTGCGTTTTTCTGGGGAGAAACACGATACCACGCAGCCACAATGTTGGTAGTGCACTGGGCACATTTGACAATTTATTGTTTGTAGCCCGCCTTTATTGGTTACCCAGAATGTACATTACGATGTCAGTGTCATTGGGTACCATGCTCTGAAGATGATCGTTCAACAAGTGAAACCGTTATGTAACTGCTTCTTTGTACTGCGATTAAGATAAATTTATAGTGAACTATTTTCGATTTTCTATCAACTACCTATGTCATATCTTACTACCAATTTCAGTTGAGAAACTACCGTGGCCTACCTTAGAATAAAATCAATTACTGCAGACTGCCTTGGTTTTCCAAGTAGCTTTGGTCAGTTAAGGTCGTAAATGCGTTACCCGTACGTTGGGTGTGTTGCCCACTATCGGACGTTATCTCATAGCGATCGCTTTCTTTACGTACGCAATTAATTTCTTTACACATGCAAATTAACGTCTCACTAGATACCCCCCAAAAAAGCGAGCAGTGGACTGTTCAGAAACCGAATGAGGGTATGTAAATGTCATAGTAATAAAGGTCCTGGTAACCTAAGAAACATTTTTGACCTAAACAGTTCTCCCTCCCATGTGTTACTTAAGAACAGCAGAACTGAAATTGTCATTTTTTTAAAACTTTTTGCATATCTCGTTATTTGTAATCTGAAACAGAGTCATGTTATAGTAAAAGTAAAGAAAACAAAATAGATTTATTACGTAGCATTAGGAAACACAATATCCTCAACGAAAAGGTAAAAACAGAAATATATCAAATATCGCTTCAATGCTTCGTCGAACTTACATAAAATATTTTTCTATTATTCATGAACAACATTGGCGTAAATCAATAGTAAGAGGAAACTCTTGCCTTTGATTATGATGAACAACGTCCTATTTAGTACAAAATAACAATAATTATATGTACTTTTTATGTTTATGTATTTAAACTGCCCCAACGGTGTTACCGCAATGGTAACATCGGTTCCCGTCAGTTCACTGTAGGTAATCGCTGGCGAGATTGGCTCGCTCTTAGATGGGTGACCGTCCAGTCTGTCGAGCGCTTTTGGCAAGCGGGATATACTCGGGTCTTCTGAAGGGAAATGACGAAGTACATTACTGAGACGTAGCGGCTTCGGTCACGAAAGCTGACAACGCCATGGAGAGCCACATGTCCCTCCATATCCCTATACAATCAGTCTAAGTTCTGAGAATGACACGGCGGTCGGTCGGTGCCGGTGGTCTTTGTAGACGTGGAAGAGAACTGCAAACACAGGATGTTTTAGACTGATTATACAATGGTTACAAAGGGATTTAGGAATCAGACTTCAATTTGTAAGACATTGCCGAGGGCACACGTGGATTGTGACAATTTGTAGGTTAAGGACTACAAAATAAAACTGAAAAAAATGCGAAAAGGTAGGAAATTAAGGAGATGGGACCGGGATAATTTGAAAGAACCTGAGGTGGTTGAGAGTCTCAGATGGACCATTGGGCAACGACTGACTAGAACAGGGGGAAGGAGAGCAGTAGAAGACAAATGGGTAGCTTTGAGAAATGAAATAATGAAGGCAGCAGAGAATCGTGTAGGCAAGAAGACAAGACCTAGCAGAAACTTAGATAACACAGGAGGTATTGAATTTAATCGATGAAAGAGAAAATGTAAAAATGCAACAAATATAGGAGACGGAAGGAAATTACACACATCTAAAAAATAAGAATGATAGGAAAACAGCTAAGCAGGAATGGCCGAGGACAAATGTAAGGAGTTAGAAGCATATTACATTAGGGGACGCCCGTCTCCCGAAGCTGTCTTAATATCAAGTGCTCAGATGGAAAACCAGTCCTAACCAAATAGGGGCAAACTGTAAGGTGGAAGGAGAATATAGAGGGTCTCTACAATGCAGATGAACTTGAAAGTATTGTTGTAGAAATGGAAGAGAATGTAGATGAAGATGAGGCAGGAGATACCATACTGCGAGAAGAATTTGACAGAGCGCTGAAAGACCTAAGTCGAAACGAACTCAAGAGAGAAGACGACGTTCCGTAAGAACTAGTGATAGCCTTGGGAGAGCCAGCTCTAACATAATTATTGAATCTGGTGTGCAACACAGGCAAAATACTCTCAG
Source organism: Schistocerca americana (assembly GCF_021461395.2). Taxonomy (NCBI): domain Eukaryota; kingdom Metazoa; phylum Arthropoda; class Insecta; order Orthoptera; family Acrididae; genus Schistocerca; species Schistocerca americana. The sequence continues at coordinate 124,276,559 of NC_060124.1, forward strand.
ACTTAAAGAAGAATATAATAATTGCAACTCGAAAGAAAGCGGGTGCTGACAGGAATGAGAATTATCCAACTATCAATTTCATAAGTCGTAGTTGCAAGATGCTAACCGAATTCTTTACAAGAGAATGGAAAAAAAATGCTAGAGGCTGACCTTGGAGAAGTCGCGTATGGATTTCGGAGAAATGCGGGCACGCGCGATACTGACCCTAGTACTTAGTTTAGAGGATACGTTAAGGAAAGGCAAACCTACGTTTATAGCATATGTAGCCTTAGAGAAAGCTTTTGGGATTGTTGACTGAAATCCTCTGTTTGAAATTATTAGGGTGACTTGGGTAAAATACATGAACCAAACGCTATTCACATCTTGTACAGTAACCAGATGGTAGTCACAAAAGTCGAGGGGCATGAGAGGAAAACAGCGATTGAGGAGGGAGTGAGACAGCGTTGTAGTCTGTCTCCGATGTTACTCAATCTGTACACTGAAAATTCAGTAAAAGATAGCAAAGAAAAATTTGGAGTAGGTTTTAAATTTAAAGGAGAATAAATAAAAATTTTGAGGTTTGCCGATGATTATGTAATTCAGTCAGGACTTCAAAGTGCAGTTAATGGAACTGATAGTTTCTTTAAAGGAGGACATAAGATCAACGTCAACAAAAGCAAAATGAGACTGAAGGAACATAGTCTAATTAAATCAGGTGATAATGAGGGAATTAGGTTTGGACAAGAGACAAAGTATTTGATTAGTCATGCTATTTGGGCAGCACAATAGCTGGTGATAGCTGAAGTAGAGAGGAAATGAAATACAGGGTAGCTATGGCAAGAAAAGCACTTCTCGAGAAAAATATGTTGACATCGAAAGCCGGCCGAAGTGGCCGTGCGGTTAAAGGCGCTGCAGTCTGGAACCGCAAGACCGCTACGGTCGCAGGTTCGAATCCTGCCTCGGGCATGGATGTTTGTGATGTCCTTAGGTTAGTTAGGTTTAACTAGTTCTAAGTTCTAGGGGACTAATGACCTCAGCAGTTGAGTCCCATAGTGCTCAGAGCCATTTTTGACATCGAAAGTAGATTTAAGTGTTAGGGAGTCTTTTCTGAAGATATTTGTCTGGAGTGTAGCCATGTATGGAATTGAAACGTCTACGATAAACAGTTTAGACAAGAAGGGAAGAGAAGATTTTGAAATGTGAAGCTACAGAAGAATGCTGAAGCTTAAATGGATAGGTCATGTAACTAACGCGAAGGTACTGAATAGAACTGATAAGAAAAGAAATGTTTGCCATAACCTGACTAGATGAAGGGGATCGGTTAATAGAATACTTTTTTGGGACGTCTAGGGATCACCAATTTAGTACTGGACGGAAGAGTGGGAGGGTAAAAATCTTAGGGGGGGCCAAGAGATAGATACAGTGAACAGATGGAGAAGGATGTAGACTGCAGTAGTTGTTTGCGGATTAAAAGTCGTGCACAGAATAGAGTAGCAAGGAGAGCTGCCTCAGATTAGTCTTCAGCCGGCCCCGGTGGCCAATCGTTTCTAGGCACTACAGTCTGGAACCGCGCGACCGCTACGGTCGCAGGTTCGAATCCTGCCTCGGGCATGGATGTGTGTGTTGTCCTTAGGTGAGTTAGGTTTACGTAGTTATAAGTTCTATGGGACTGATGACCTCAGAAGTTAAGCCCCATAGTGCTCAGAGCCATTTTAACCATTTTTTATCAGTTTTATGGCTTAAGACGATAACAACAACAGTAACAACCACCAAAACTGCTGAACCGTAGTCTTTGGACCAAAACTACTGGACGTAGATTTAGTGGATAGTAATACTACTACCTACACACCTTGTCTATTCAGCTTCCTCGCAGTAACAGTCATACTGACGCAAGAGCAAAGAGCAGCTGTTACCGGCTACGGAAAGGGCGTTTCGTCGCGAGGCGCCAGAGCGGCAAGTTGCGCCCGCGGGGCGTTGTTACCGGTCGTAAATAATGCAGCGTCCGCCGACGCTGCACGGCGCTCTGGCCCTGCACAGTGGCCGGCCACGCCGCCTGTCTGCGCTGTCTAATGACCACTAATGGCCATAGTTTCGGCCCGATCCCTGACTAATTACGCCGCCGCGTCTTCGAGCACCCCGCCGCGTTCCTCAGCCACCCTAACAGCCGCGGTCAACGCACCGGTCACTGACGGGATATCTGCACGTGCTCAACGTCACATTCAGGACCAAAATTCACTATTAATAACAAAAAACACAGCACTAGCGGTTATAAGAGCACGGAGCATGTAACCGTCCACAAATTAGAGAGTGTAGACCAGTTCACATGATTTGTCGACCTGGAACAAGCGTCTGACAGTGTCAAATAGGGCATTATGTGCGAAATTCTGACCAAAATAAGTGTAATCTATAGGGAAATAAGGTAATATACAACTTGTACAAGAGCCAATAAGAGTGGAATGCAAGGAATGAACGAGATGAAGTTAAGGAGTTGTTCTACCTAGGCAGCAAAGTAACGCATGACAGGCGGGCGTGGACGACATAAAAAGCAGACTACCGCTGACAAAAAGGGCATCCCTGGTCATGAGAAGTCTGCTTGTATCAAACATAGACCTTAACTTCAGAAAGAAATTTCTTAGAATGTACGTCTGGAGCACGGCATTGTATGGCAGTGAAACGTGGACTGTGGTAAAAGCGAAAAAGAAGAGAATCGAAGCATTTGAGATGTGGTGCTACAGAAGAAAGTTGAAAATTAAGTAAGCTGATAAAAGAATTAGGAGGTTCTCTGGAGAATTTTCAAAGAAAGAAATATATGGAAAACACTGACTGAAAGGCTATATGTTGAGTCACCACAGAGTAACTTCTATGGTACTAGAGGGAGCTGCGGAGGGTAAAAATAGTAAAGCGAAACAGAAACATGCAACAAATAAATGAGAGAGTAGGTTGAAAGTCCTGAAGAAGTTGGTACAGGAGAGGAGTTAGCAGCGGGCCGCAACAAACCAATCATATGACTGATGACAGAAAATGAAAGACTAAGGGAAAAGACAGGTACTATACAAGAATAAAAAGGCAAACGAAGAGGAACAACAACGAAGGAAAGTCTGAAAATGTCAAAACGTAACTACTTTTAAAACGAAACCACACAAATACTTATAATGTGTCAGAAAGTCCTCTTTTCATAAACATGACACATCAATTTTTCCGACGATGTTATTGGGAATGTCACTTTTAAGTAATAGCGCGTTGATTGAGGAAAAAATTTCTGAGAATGTACGTTTTCAGCACACCACTATGTGGTAGTCAAACACGGACCGAGGAAAAAACGGGAAAGAAGAGAATCTAAGCATCTGACATGTGGGTTTAGAGAAGAATGTTGAAGATGAGGTGGACTGATAAATTGAAGAAAGAAGAGAGTCAGTATAATCGACGAAGTAAGAAAATTATGAAGAATATATTCGTAAATATCGGGTACGCCAAGACCGCTTGTAAATCTTTTATTGGTTACCAGTATTGACAGATCTGTGCTATCACCATCGGATCTTGTAATATATTAACAGAAGTTCATGATCTTTAAAAACCTGCAAGACACACAGCGATGTTACGACGTCAGTGTGTGACTTGCAAGCTTGTAAGATCCGACGATGACAGCACAGGCCTGTTTAAACCGCTAATCAATAAAAGATTTTCAAGCGATCTTGGCGTACCTGTTCCTTCAGAATAAAATGATAATTCAGATTATCCCCAGCTGTTGACGTAATGTCAAACATATATAACATTGTAAGATGTTGTGATCTCCTGACCTTCATTGCTTACATATTCCGCCCTCACAATCATATTCCGCACATCATCAAGACGCTCATTCGGACCCAAACTCAATAAGATAATGTTGTATGAATTCATGTAAACGATATGCAAATAACAAGTAAGCGCATCATGGTTGAAATACTCGAGGCTGGCGTACACACACACACACATTCCAGACACGACGGTCACAGGAGCTTTTAGTTTGAGAGAGGCAACCGCACACCAGGAGGCCAGTCCCAACCCATGTACGTCAGCCGGTGACCGCCTGTAGATCAGACAGCGTTTGCCTGAGTGAAAGGAAGAACGACCCTGTGTTCGGTTTAAAAGCAAATTTCGCTACATTGTGTGGGAGCGGCCAGCCTGCACATTCTTTACACATAGCACACAGTTTAAGAGATTTTAACAGAGAGCAGCCAACGCCAAAAGCCGATACTACAGATTTTCAGATTGGTCGCCTTAAACGAAACGTCATTCTCCCGTTTTAGAAGAGCAATGCTGATTGGCAGACGATATTTCTGACGCCTTGAGCTGAAGGAGTAATGGAAGAGGTCGAAAGATATACCCCTTCACATCTGGTGTGGAGAGGGGCCGTTCCGTTGTCGCTCTTGGAGCGAGAATACGTAACGAGAGCGTGCGCGCTCGTACATGTACTCAAAGAGGGAGGCACAAGTCTCTCCTCAATACTTCACTGGGAGAGCACCTCTGTCGAGAGCGAATCGAAGTGCGACTCCATATTGAGTCGTTGCGATTAAGCGTTGTTCACTGTGTTGGCCGCCACACTCACCAGCACTACTCCAGTACCCAAGTATCCCACTAGTTACATAAGAAATTTTGTTAATTTTTGTGTCATTTCTTTACAGCGGACGACTCCAGAAGATATTTATTGCTGAAAGTTTTTCAGGCATTTCTCTTTAGAACGTTAGGAGCGTCCGTCTGACTTCTGTAGTGGTGTGGGGGTGGAAATTGCATCTTGCAGGAGCCACAGGGTAAAGGGTACATCTCAGATTAATCCGCTGCGCAGGATGACAGAATAGCAACCCCACACGCTCACAGCATATGGAAAACACTGACAAAGTATAATAGGACATGTGCTAAGACATCAGGGAATAACTTCCATGGTACTAGAGGGAGATGTAACGGTAAAAACTACAGAGGAAGACTGAGATTGGGGTACATACAGCAAATAGTTTAGGACGTAGGTTGCGGGTGCTACTGTAAGATGAGAAGTTTGGTATAGGAAACGATTTCGGGGAGAGTTGCGTCAAATCAGTCAAAATGAGTGTGCCTTTCATTTCGTCCTTGCTTCTTCTGTCGTGTGTTTTTCTGTTTCCTAGCTGTCAAAGTTCCTTCACTCCATCTACTTTTGATGTTCAGTTTTTAGCTTTTATCATTTCTACTATTCCTAATTACTTTAATCTTTCTTCGTTTGATAATAAGTAGTAACGTACTGCCTCATGCGGTGCTTTTACTGCATGGACATAGGAAAAGTAGTGAATGGTAAACATTTTTTCTTTCAACATTTTGTAGGGTTCGTCAGCGAAAAAAAAAAAAAAAAAAAAAAAACGTCGTAAAGGTTTGAAATTATGAAGTTTGTTCTGGTCACTAATTGAAGAGTCACAAATAATTAAGGATGCTGGATGAGATGAAACGGTTAGCATAGGAGAGGAACAAACGACGAGCCTCATCCTACCGTTCAGAAAACGAAAAAAAAAAGAAAAGAAAAAAAGTGTGTGGTTTAGAAAGGTGAGTTCGTTAAGGGCCAATGTGATGTTAATAGTACGAGTAAGTATCGCTAATTGTGTGGCAAAACTTATCACATGGGTATCGATTCCGAGTACCCGATATTTTTATAGTGTAGCAACAAACTTTAGGTGTCGGTAATGTCAAATGATGTAGGAGAACATCATAACGTTCCAGCATTAAGTAAAATATTTATTTATGCATCCAATAACTATAAGTAAATGATACGTAGGTTGGCAGACTGCAAAGTCGTAAATACTACCTGTCAGCGATAATAATGTGCATCAGTTGAACAACGTGATTCTTATTAACGTCTGAAAACCCCCACAGCGATGTAGATGAGACTGAGATAAGTAATTTAATGCTAGACACATGGGGCCTCAAATTTCAGGAAATACCTCAAGCTGCTCTGCCACGTGCAGCGATTGAGATTGTCGATCCTAATTTCGCTAGTAGTAGGTAGGACTACACGTCACTCCTCTCGCTGTTCTGTTTCCGTGAATGTAAAGCAATTCATCGCATAGTTGCATTACCATTACGACGGCCACTACCGTGTCACTTCGGTCAATTCAAGAACGGAAGCAGAGTATCCGCTATCTGAGCAATGTGTGGCAGTGCCCCCTGCTGGCGAGATTATGATCGACAAGCCCAACTACTGCACGTGAAGCGAGGTACGTCATTTGGTGACGTCACATGTTCAACACTTGTCGTGCACTTTTTACTTCTCACATTTGCGGCCACACGTACTAAGTTACTTGTCTCAGCGTGATGTACGTCTCTTCATAGATTTTTTAAACCTTAATAACGATATTTACCACAATGGAGGGATATGGACCCCAGTATGGCACGACGCTATCCAGCACACAATCGAAAAATGCTTGTCGGATAGTATCTTGACATACTGCAGGCCCTCTTCTTTCCACACGGAACTTCTCCAAGGCATTCAGACTCAAGTTTGTGCACAGTAGCCAACCAATCGAAGAATTTCGGACGAATCATGTGTACGTAGGCCTACGACAGATAAAATGTGGGACGTGGAACGAGATTAGATTCGAATTCGATGCTGGGATCCGTCGATCAGGGACGGCAGCGAAGGTCTTTCGGCATGGTCGGGCAAAGTGTGGATGCCATTCCACTCTTCGGCGCAATGTAATCACCGCGAGGGTTCGCGCTCAGCGCTATCTGGCGGAACAAACGCGGGCCTAATATCGGTATTCAGCTCTTAATTGCGCGGCCATATTATCTGGGATCGCGGCCAAAGCGGGGGACAACCGGGGGCGCCTCCCGCGGACGGGACTCCATTAACGTTATCTGCCCAGCTGGCCGGATCCAGCCTCCGCCCCCTGCCTCCGCCTCCGCCGCCGCCTCTTGTCCGCCCCCGGCAGGTCACCTGCTCGAGCGCAGCTAAACTGCTGCCGATTTCCTCTGTGCCGGCAGCCGGCAGCCGGCGCCCAAGTTCGGCCCTGCTCCGTTAACTTTCCAGCCGTGACGCCACCGGTCCCAGTTGCTCAATCGATGGTCCGTCTTGAGCAATACTTACCCGCGGGGTGAAAATGGCACTTCATGTACCTGCTCTGTACTAACCGCAAAATTTCCGGTTGATGTAACACAAGCTATATTGATGCTTTTCTTTAATAAATGTGACACATCGTAACACTTTGTCCAGAACTCCTCTGGTTGATTTTCAGAGTTGTAGAGTCCTCCTCCATCCCCGCCCCTAGCTGCATATAGGTATCAGATTTACATCTACATCTATACTCCGCGAGCCACCTTACGGTGTGTGGCGGAGGGTACTTATTGTACCACTATCTGATCCCCCCTTTCCTGTTCCATTCACGAATTGTGCGTGGGAAGAACGACTGCTTGTAAGTCTCCGTATTTGCTCTAATTTCTCGGATCTTTTCGTTGTGATCATTACGCGAGATATATGTGGGCGGTAGTAATATGTTGCCCATCTCTTCCCGGAATGTGCTCTCTCGTAATTTCGATAATAAACCTCTCCGTATTGCGTAACGCCTTTCTTGAAGTGTCCGCCACTGGAGCTTGTTCAGCATCTCCGTAACGCTCTCGCGCTGACTAAATGTCCCCATGACGAATCGCGCTGCTCTTCGCTGGATCATGTCTATCTCTTCTATTAATCCAACCTGGTAAGGGTCCCATACTGATGAGCAATACTCAAGAATCGGACGAACAAGCGTTTTGTAAGCTACTTCTTTCGTCGATGAGTCACATTTTCTTAGAATTCTTCCTATGAATCTCAACCTGGCGCCTGCTTTTCCCACTATTTGTTTTATGTGATCATTCCACTTCAGATCGCTCCGGATAGTAACTCCTAAGTATTTTACGGTCGTTACCGCTTCCAATGATTTACCACCTATGGCATAATCGTACTGGAATGGATTTCTGCCCCTATGTATGCGCATTATATTACATTTATCTACGTTTAGGGAAAGCTGCCAGCTGTCGCACCATGCATTAATCCTCTGCAGGTCCTCCTGGAGTACGTACGAGTCTTCTGATGTTGCTACTTTCTTGTAGACAACCGTGTCATCTGCAAATAGCCTCACGGAGCTACCGATGTTGTCAACTAAGTCATTTATGTATATTGTAAACAATAAAGGTCCTATCACGCTTCCCTGCGGTACTCCCGAAATTACCTCTACATCTGCAGATTTTGAACCGTTAAGAATGACATGTTGTGTTCTTTCTTCTAGGAAATCCTGAATCCAATCACAAACCTGGTCCGATATTCCGTAAGCTCGTATTTTTTTCACTAAACGTAAGTGCGGAACCGTATCAAATGCCTTCCTGAAGTCCAGGAATACGGCATCAATCTGCTCGCCAGTGTCTACGGCACTGTGAATTTCTTGGGCAAATAGGGCGAGCTGAGTTTCACATGATCTCTGTTTGCGGAATCCATGTTGGTTATGATGAAGGAGATTTGTATTATCTAAGAACGTCATAATACGAGAACACAAAACGTGTTCCACTATTCTACAACAGATTGACGTAAGCGAAATAGGCCTATAATTATTCGCATCTGATTTATGACCCTTCTTGAAAATGGGAACGACCTGCGCTTTCTTCCAGTCGCTAGGTACTTTACGTTCTTCCAGCGATCTACGATAAATTGCTGACAGAAAGGGGGCAAGTTCTTTAGCATAATCACTGTAGAATCTTAAGGGTATCTCGTCTGGTCCGGATGCTTTTCCGCTACTAAGTGATAGCAGTTGTTTTTCAATTCCGATATCGTTTATTTCAATATTTTCCATTTTGGCGTCCGTGCGACGGCTGAAGTCAGGGACCGTGTTACGATTTTCCGCAGTGAAACAGTTTCGGAACACTGAATTCAGTATTTCTGCCTTTCTTCGGTCGTCCTCTGTTTCGGTGCCATCGTGGTCAACGAGTGACTGAATAGGGGATTTAGACCCGCTTACCGATTTTACACATGACCAAAACTTTTTAGGGTTCTTGTTTAGATTGTTTGCCAATGTTTTATGTTCGAATTCGTTGAATGCTTCTCTCATTGCTCTCTTTACGCTCTTTTTCGCTTCGTTCAGCTTTTCCTTATCAGCTATGATTCGACTACTCTTAAACCTATGATGAAGCTTTCTTTGTTTCCGTAGTACCTTTCGTACATGATTGTTATACCACGGTGGATCTTTCCCCTCGCTTTGGACCTTAGTCGGTACGAACTTATCTAAGGCGTACTGGACGATGTTTCTGAATTTTTTCCATTTTTGTTCCACATCCTCTTCCTCAGAAATGAACGTTTGATGGTGGTCACTCAGATATTCTGCGATTTGTGCCCTATCACTCTTGTTAAGCAAATATATTTTCCTTCCTTTCTTGGCATTTCTTATTACACTTGTAGTCATTGATGCAACCACTGACTTATGATCACTGATACCCTCTTCTACATTCACGGAGTCGAAAAGTTCCGGTCTATTTGTTGCTATGAGGTCTAAAACGTTAGCTTCACGAGTTGGTTCTCTAACTATCTGCTCGAAGGCAGTCAGGATAATGTCACAAGAGTCTCTGTCCCTGGCTCCAGTTCTGATTGTGTGACTATCCCACTCTATACCTGGTAGATTGAAGTCTCCCCCTATTACAATAGTATGATCACGAAACTTCTTCACGACGTTCTGCAGGTTCTCTCTGAGGCGCTCAACTACTACGGTTGCTGTTGCAGGTGGTCTATAGAAGCATCCGACTATCATATCTGACCCACCTTTGATACTTAACTTAACCCAGATTATTTCACATTCGCATTCACTAATAACTTCACTGGATATTATTGAATTCTTTACTGCTATAAATACTCCTCCACCATTGGCGTTTATCCTATCCTTGCGGTATATATTCCATTCTGTGTCTAGGATTTCGTTACTGTTCACTTCCGGTTTTAACCAACTTTCCGTTCCTAATACTATATGCGCACTATTTCCTTCAATAAGAGATACTAATTCAGGAACCTTGCCCTGGATACTCCTGCAGTTTACCAATATTACGTTAACTTTTCCTGTTTTTGGTCTCTGAGGACGGACGTTCTTTATCAACGATGATAATGTCCTCTCTGGTAAGCCGTCAGGTATTTTGTCGTTTCGCCCAATGGGGGGGTCCCTCTAACCTAAAAAACCCCCGTGTGCACGCCACACGTACTCTGCTACCCTAGTAGCTGCTTCCGGTGTGTAGTGCACGCCTGACCTGTCTAGGGGGGCCCTACAGTTCTCCACCCAATAACGGAGGTCGATGAATTTGCAACCATTATAGTCGCAGAGTCGTCTGAGCCTCTGGTTTAGACCCTCCACACGGCTCCAAACCAGAGGACCGCGATCGACTCTGGGCACTATGCTGCAGATATTAAGCTCAGCTAGCACTCCGCGTGCGATGCTGGTTGTCTTCACCAAATCAGCCAGCCGCCGGAAGGAACCAAGGATGGCCTCAGAACCCAAGCGGCAGGCGTCATTCGTTCCGACATGTGCTACTATCTGCAGCCGGTCACACCCAGTGCGTTCAATAGCTGCCGGAAGGGCCTCCTCCACATTACGGACGAGACCCTCCGGCAAGCACACCGAGTGCACACTAGCATTCTTCCCCGACCTACCCGCTATTTTCCTGAGGGGCTCCATAACCCGCCTAACGTTGGAGCTCCCTATAACTAATAGGCCCGCCCTCTGTGACTGTCGGGACCTTGCCGGAGAATCGGCCACTGGCCCAACAGGCGAGGCATCATCCTGACCACAAACAAGAGCCCCATATTGCAGCACCATGTCCTCCTTACTTTGCTGTTCGCGTTACACGTGATGATAGCACATAACGTCCTCCACACCGAGCCCAAACGCTTCCATCCGATTGCAGTGAGGTACAGCTTGATTCATCAATCCAAATCACTCGTTTCCGGTCATACACTGCCCACTGACGTCTCTCTACACAATGTGAAGTTTCGTTTAGCACTGAATCCCCAAATGTGTGATTTATGAGGGACTCCTCGGCTACTGTACCCCTTTCTTTTTTAAATCAATTTGCACTTTCATTGAGCTAGCTGGAATGCTGGCACATCTTTGGAACTAACGGATGACTCCTTCCGCTGATTTCATGCGAATTTTTACAACCTCTAAATGAGATCTGCCTTGTCTTGGTTGAACTGTGGTTCTTTCTTCGTGTTACCACCTCTAGTGGCAAGCATTGCTACCTCTGGATCACGGGGTGCCGGGTTCGACTCTCGGGCACGTGAGGGATTTTCTTCTTTTGGGTACTGGGTGTTGGTGTTTTACTTATCATCTCATCATCATTCGGGAAGTGGCGAGACTGCAACTGTAAAGATTGGGAAATTGTATGGGCTCTAATGACGTCGATGTTGAGCTCCCAACAATCATTACCACCTGGTTCGTAGTCCTTGCATGTAGAATTGGTTGGCTGGTGGTATGAGAAAGTCCGAGAGAGGGAGCAAGTGGTATACCAGCAACTTGTGAGGCCATCGGGTGCCACGCCTTGAAATAGAAGAGGCTCTTAGGAAATTGGAGTAGATGAGGCGAGTGGCGTGCGCCCTCGTCGGTAGGGTCTCTGCATTCGTGATGGCGCGTGTGGTGTTTGGACGCCGATATCGCTGCTGGGTGGAGTGACACCCTTCAGATTCCGAATTCCATCCACAGGTTCTGGGCAACCCACGTGACCAGTTTTTGAATTTGGTGAGACATTTTATTCAAATCAAATGGCTCTGAGCACTATGGGACTTAACATCTATGGTCATCAGTCCCCTAGAACTTAGAACTACTTAAACCTAACTAACTTAAGGACATCACACAACACCCAGTCATCACGAGGCAGAGAAAATCCCTGACCCCGCCGGGAATCGAACCCGGGAACTCGGGCGTGAGACATTTTATTTAGTAAGTGCATGTTTATATGTAAAGGACCACGTGCCGCGCTGATTTGCAGTTCTACTGGAGCATATGGACAAGGATTAAATCATTTGCTGAGGCATAATAAACCGCTACTTAATACAGCCAATGGCCCAAAGCAGTATAATATGTGATAGTCAAAATGGCATTTGGTCTTGACTGTTGGACAGATGGCTGAGTCCTTATAAGCCAATATTCTACCTTGAGTTTTGTAGGCGTTATTGATATTCTGGAAGCAATATTAACTGCCCGACCTATAGTTGAGTAGGCAGTTCCTCGTAGCTTATCTTCAAAGCCATTGCTAATGTATATACACACCATTTGTGCGTACCAATGTAGTAACGTCACTATCACTTCCCTTAACTGGAATCGGTTTATTCCCAAATTTTAAGTGTTCATCCTTGTGTTTAACTATTCTTTGATTTAAAATTTTAGTTTGTTGTGGTTCACTCCATCCATGGGCCTGTGTCATCTCCACAGCTAACGGGCCAAAGCATAGGGCGGGTCTCCACTGCCCTGGTCGGCCACGGGTTTGGGGCCGCTGTCTTAGCGACCGACCGACCGACCGACCGACCGACCTGCGTTAGAAAAGGTCAAGCCATCTCATGTCGGTCTGCTGGCAGTTCAGCGCCAGAGCTTATTAAAGCGATAGTAACTTTACTGCATGTATCTTAGTTTCTTAAACGCAGCCGGCTTTAGTCTCATGGCTGCCAACTTTTAAGTTCAGAGCTTATAGCGCACTGACCTGTTGATACTTATCTAATCATATGTTAAAGTGTCGTGGCACGTTTTGATCTCAAATATCTCGTAACTTCAATTGCTATCAATTAAAGACTCCGTCAGCGTGGTGGCACTTTATTCTTAGTTAAAATTGTAAGTTGGAAGCTTATTAACAGAGTTTGGTAAGTGCCATGCGTGCACTTTTCTAAATCTCAAATATTATTCGAATTGTTTTAAAAAGATAAATTGTTATTGAGAAATGGTTTAGTAAGCCCAGGTGCTCATTTTTCTAAAATTGCAAATCTTATTTAAATTGTTTTCAAAAGATAAATTGTTGTTGACATATAGTTCAGGAAGCACTAAGCGCATATTTTCTTAAATCCAAAATGTATTTAAATTGTTACGAACATCTGCTTTACTGAGGGCTGTGATGTATTTTTCTCCACTACAAATTGTTTGCTGTGTAATCAGCATTTCATTCAGGTATTTCATATAGGAAGAAATTTGCTTGATTATGTTCATGCACTCACTAGTGGAACTTGTAAAAATAAATTGTCATCATGCAAACTGTTAATGATGTTGATGTTGCTGGGCTTGCCCTCCCGCCCCACAGACTTCTGTGCTGACCCTTGTGACCGTCACCGACAGTAGACTTCAGAAGATTTAGAGTAGTTGACTTGTATATAACGGTTCTGTAACTTAGGTGATACACAACGACTGTCCACATTCGAGGTCACCGACCCATTCTGCTGTTATGCTTCTCCACTGACAATACCATCTGCCTTATTTTACGTTGGCGTGTCGGTCACTCGACATGTACCGAGTGATCAAAAAGTCAGTACAAATTTGAAAACTTAATAAACAACGGAATAATGTAGATAGGGAGGTAAAAATTGACACACATGCTTGGAATGACATGGGATTTCATTAGAACAAAAAAAAAAGTATTGCTAGACGCGTGAAAGATCTCTTGCGCGCGTCGTTTGGTGATTATCGTGTGCTCAGCCGACACTTTCGTCGTGCTTGGCCTCCCAGGTCCCCAGACCTCAGTCCATGGGGTTATTGGCTTTGGGGTTACCTGAAGTCGCTAATGTATCGCGATCGACCGACATCGCTAGGGATGCTGAAAGACAACATCCGACGCCAATGCCTCACCATAACTCCGGACATGCTTTACAGTGCTGTTCACAACATTATTCCTCCACTACAGCTATTGTTGAGGAATGATGGTGAACATATTGGGCATTTCCTGTAAAGAACATCATCTTTGCTTTTTCTTACTTTGTTATGCTAATTATTGTTATTCTGATCAGATGAAGCGCCATCTGTCGGACATTTTTTGAACGTTTGTATTTTTTTCGGTTCTAATAAAACCCCATGTCATTCCAATAATGTGTGTCAATTTGTAGCTCTCTATCTACATTATTCCGTGATTTATCCGGTTTTCAAATTTATACTCACTTTTTAATCACCCAGTGTGGTCAGTTTCACAATACAAAGCGGTTCCCAGATAAGTTTGATCAAATAGTTACGAAACGATCAGTATTCTGCATGAATGAAAGTTATAACCGAAGGAAAAGATATAGAGAGCTCTGTGTTCAATACAGTCAGTACCGTAACACTTCCACACACAATGCAGTCTCCAATAGCGACAACGAACCACATTCCAATGATTATTCGTGTTCTGAAACAATGTGTTTCTCTAGTCTGAAAACAATGCATTGCATTGTCAGACATTCGTACTGTTCACCGTGGCTGTACGTAAAATTGCTTCCAGGGGAAGTGGAGGAGGCAAGGCTGTAAAACTGTCATTTTTATATAAATTGGTTTGTCAGTTTCGTGACATACAATGCCATAAGAAAGAGATTTTGAAGATTACAGAAAAACTTATTATATCGCAGTAAATTTATATTGATGTACTCAGTATACGACTGAAAATCATGTACTTCAGAGTCTGCGGAAGGTGTGCAGGCAGTGGAGGGGTGGGGAGCTGGAGGGGGGTTGGGTAAATACCTATCCTTGCCACAACTGCGGACTCCTGTGCTGTGAAAACACTGATACTTGCATTGAATGTTAACAATAGCAGTTTATTGTAAACAATTATTTATTGTGGTGTGAGGCCGAAATTTCTAGAGCCTCAAGAAAATAACACATATCAAAATTGCGTCAAATAGAAGCTGAAGGCCTGCTAAACTAATGTCAAATAGCAAGACCCAAGAATGGGCCGGATCATGTAGCACGAACCCAGAGTCAGAAGTGCATATCTCCGAGATAACCAGAGTCCACAGATGCCGTGCAATAAGACGCCAAGGGCATAAGACGCACGCGGCGCCTTGCTGTTAGTACGGAGGACCCACAACATAGACGGTGCTGCCATTACAGAACTTTGCCGACTGCAACACTTGGAGCCAACACGAGGCACAAGCGACACAGCAGCCAGGAGACACCAAACTTCTGCAAGCGGTCCGGTGTTGGAAAACTCTACTACTCGGCTGCTGCTTCTAGTATTGGTGCGCAACTGGCATTCCTTCTGTGTCTCACAGCCGAGTATAGAAACCAGTACAAAACACACGTAAGAAATTCAGTGTGAAGCACATGATGATTAAACATCGACTAACGATCAGCGACCGTTAATCAGGTGACTCTGGCTGAAGCATTAATGCACTCGTTGCACGGCGCTAACTGCTTCGATCAATACACAGTACCAAAGAGCACTATTTTCGGTCATCAGTTGCTTATTTTGATAGTGGGGCGCTCAACAGCACGGTCATCTGCTACATCAGTTAGAGTAAGACCGCCATTGTCGTGGGGGCGTAGTTGTCTATAATGATTTAAAAACCATCTCCTCTCCCCAGAACTTCGGGGATGTGACCTGGTAGTTGACAAAATTTCAAAACCCGCTGGTCACTGCCGTCAGTGGCGACGAGGATAGTGGGCAGATGTCCAACCAAACAGTGGTCTGGCCTGGTGTCAGCATATGAAACACACATTGCCAAATTATGCGGCTCCGAAAGTGGGGGGACAGAAGGAGGACACGAAGGAATGTGAAGCCACTGAGGAAAGGGGTGTTTTGAGAGCGTAGTTCATAAAAAGAACGATAGGAAATGGGAGACTGCACACTACTTAATGGTGATAGAGTTCCTTAAGCTGTACTAAGATTACTTTATGAGGGGCATTCAGTTATAATTAGTAACAGTGAGAAACACCTAGCGGTTCTAATCAGGTATTTCAATATATTTTGTGCAAGTGGCGTCTCACAGCTAGTAAATGTTTGAGAAAACGTCATGTATCAACCTCCAAGGAGCGGTAATATTAGATCTACACTTTGCTTACACTTTTTTCTCTTAATGTTGGAGGCTTTATTGTGGAAATACAAACCGTTTACGATTCAAATTATTGACCATCGCTGGCCACTACTTCCTACTATCTTTCGGGCGGCATACGAAACCTGTGGAGAAAGAATTCGGGCTTTTTCGAAAACCATGAATGGATCCAATCTTGCATTTGTTCATATGACCGGAAATGCTGGTCAGCCAGACAGTGTGCCGTTGATCGGAAAAGGAGGCAGTCACAGGAGGCAACGTATGGAGAATATGGCAGGTGGGCCACGACTTCCAGTTTCAGCGAGTCAAAGCAGGTTTTGACAGATTTTGAAACGTGTGGTCGAGCCATTTCATGCTGCATTATCACCGTTTCATGTTTATTGCCTTATTGTAGCCGTTTGTCTTTCAGTTCTCGGCTCAATTGAATCATCTGTTTATAAAAACGATCTCCTGTGACTCTTTTAGTCGGTTTCAGGAGCTTCGAGATCCTTCTTTCTTCCACAGCCATGCAAGGCTTCGACACTCATCTCGTTCTGCCAACGGCCTTGTCAAAGAGTCCGGTGGAGCGGTCGGAGGGTCAGAGCACTCTCGTGTCTCTGGAGTGCGAAACTGCCAGTAAATGGCGGAAGAATCAGCAATGACCAACGACACGAGGGTGCTGAAGGCAATGGAAACCACTGCATTAAAGACACTTAATGTGAATCCAAAGGACATGTGGCCTGTAACTGAAAAATTGTCATGACGGTCTCTTCATTGGCAAAGGATTCCTGATAAGCGCCCATTCGGAGTTCTGGGAGGGGATCGTGAAACAAAAAGAAACCAGGAACAAAAAACTGACCAACTAATGAAAGAGAAACATTATGCATGCGTAAAATATCAGTTTGAATGTCGTTAGAATCCTAGAAAATCTGGAAAGGGAATACCGAGGTTCAACCAAGATATGGTTTGAAAGAGTTCAAATGGCTCTGAGCACTATGGGACTTAACATCTGAGGTCATCTGTACCGTAGAACTTAGAACTACTTAAACCTAACTAAGCTAAGGACATCACACACATCCATGCCCGAGGCATGATTCGAACCTGCGACCGTAGCGGTCGCGTGGTTCCAGACTGAAGCGCCTAAAACCGTTCGGACACCCCAGCCGGCCGTTTGAAAGAGTATAGTGAAATAGGAACACCCTGATAATTTCTGGTAGAAAAATGTAGGATTGTATCATACTGCAGCAGAAAGTGGTGTAACGGGAGTGAGATTCGCTATGAATAGGAAGATAGGGCAGAGAGTGAGTTACTGTGAATAGTTCAATTCAAATCAAACGTGTGTGAATACCTAATGGACCAAACTGCTAAATTCATCGGTCCCTACTCTTACACACTACTTAAAATAACTTAAATTAACTTACACTATGAACAACACACACACCCATGCCCGAGGGATGAGTCGAACCTCCGGTGGGAGGGGCCGCGCAAGACGTGACATGGCGCCTCAAACATCGCGGCCACTCCGCGCGGCGTGAATAGTTCAGTGACGGGTTTATTCTCATGAGACTCAGCAGAAAACTAACATATGTAGAGGCCTTCATAAGAAGCAGAACGTGTAAGAGGCAAAGGAAAATATATTTATATATGGGTAATGAACCGGAAGTTCAGAGGGTAAGAGGAAATGATAATCTAGTGATAATGGAAAATTAGAATGAAGTAACAGGGAAAGGAATAGAAAAAAGATTACACAGGAATATGAGCTTGGCAGTGTGGCTCAGAGAGAACAAAAACTAAGTTCTGTAAAAAATTTCAGCTTGTAATACGGCATGCTCCAGACAAGGGAGAATTCCAGTTGGATTACATGATGGTCAGGAGGAGATTCCGAAATTTTATTCTGGATTATAGGGTGAACCCAAGAGTAGATCACAATTTAGTAATGAGGAAGCGTGAAAAGATGTTTAAAAGAAACACAAGGAAGGTTCAAATGCAAAGCACTGGAATACTGAAGTACTGAAGAAGGATGATGTATATTTGAAAATCTCAGATTGCAGATAGTGCGACAGTAAATATCATAGAAGGCAGTTCAGTTGCAGAGGAAATGACAGGTCTAAAACGGGAAATCACAGAACTTAGTCAGACGGGTGTAGATTCAACGAAGGTAATTACGAAGACACCTCGAATAAGAAGAAATGCTTCAAGGAAGTATGATAATACTCAGGAACGTAGAAATACAACAGTGTAACTCATTTACGAATGTAATTTGTAGGAAGTGTGCATGTGTAAGTAAGAATCATAAAATCCGTACATGCATTTGAAACACCAGTCGCGTTAAACCTACAATATAAAAACTTAACTATTCTCCACACATTATGTTAGAATGCGGGTCAGTGGTTCAATTGACAAGGACGTTCAGTTCCAAGTTAGGCCTACTATCTTTTCTCTCGCTTGTCGCTTTTTCCTTTTTGGCAGTGATTTGTAAGTGTGGAAAATGCCACGCTGCTCCATAATTCGAAATTCCCTTTATTAATCGTTTACAGGTGCTTTGAAATGATACATACAAGATTTTTAATTCGTTAATTGCATTTTTCATAAATATATCGAAATGCGACTAACACCCATAACTGTATAGTTAATGTACATCTTTCAGGCGCATATTCCTGATAAAATCCTTCTGGGCCTCCATCTGGGTGGCTGCGGTGAGGTTCCCCGAAGTTTGGATGAGTGCCACGCTCATCATCTTCTGGTGATATCTTCGAGCTACACTCATCCAAATGTTGCGGAAATTGAAACCAGCTACCGAATGATAGCGCGGGAGGATTTTATCTTCTTTGAAGCTGTTTGGCAACAACTTTCCTGTTAAATATTTCAAGGTGACCGCCTTTGGGTACATACAAGACATCGCGTCCATCACAAGCACGACCTTAAAAACAGTCCATTCTGTACTCGATTTTCACCCGTATCCAGTTCGTCTTTGATGTGATAGTGGCCATGGAACGAAGAGAAGGTTGAAAGAAATAACAGAGAGAGAGACTAAGAACAGATGAAAAAAATGACCCTGTTAATCTCTGGTTCACTGCAGACAGTTGCGAAACGTCGCCCAGCTTTTGAGAATGTGACACTGCTTGCCCGTCGTGGACTCTAGCCGGGACCATTGAGCTACGTAGGAAGGACTTAGGAGTTTCATTAGTGGAAGTACATCTCTCGTACTCAGAATACCACAATAGCTCTCCTTTAAATCTTGCTACCCAACGAAAGCTTGGAGAAAAGGCTTAGCTGCAGACTAGGGTGACACTTTTTCTCTATAAAACCAACTCTTGGAATTCTCAGTTTTTACAATCAAAGCTCTGAAAGCATTAAGTTCTGCTTCCCAGTACGGAATATCGCTATATTCTTATTAATTAAGGATACACATTTACGGCTTGAGTCCGCAATCATGAGGAATATTTTATGAGTTGTTAATTGACACCACAATTAAATATATTCACAGTGAATCTTGTTTCGCTAGTTCAAAATTCTTTGATAAATGTGGCAGCTGACTAAACGACGTAATAAACCAAGATATTTTATTTAACGGTCTACATCGTTTTAGTCAGAAAACCGTAATATTTTGCCACGTAGATTCATATTGTAAGACTTAAGGGCTAACTTATTAGAACAAAACAGTCAAAATGTACTGCAGCGAATTCGTTGCAGTATATGCTGAAGGCTCAACAGGAACAGAGAATATACAAGTAAAAACATGGTGGTACTACTCTGATTAAAAACCGATAGCTATAAATGGAACGGTCAGGACATGACTACCCCAGGATTTTATATCCCAATCATTGTTTAAGTAGCTTACGACGTTTGCGGTATCGACGAGAGGGACGAGACTACAATCAAAACGACTGGAAATACGTTTCTTTGCTCAGTAGAAAAAACATACACGGTGGAGTGGTATACTAGTGCGGCCAGTTATATATAATGGAACTCGCTGGAAACCTACGAATGTGGTGTAGTATCAGGCGTTAGAGCCGAATCCAACACGAGGCATTTTAATAGTGGTTACATGAGACACACATTTTAGTCTAATTTCTGTCAGGTACGACCACTTCAGGATGCCAATCAAAGAAGCTACAATGGTCTGAGAGCTAGAATGTAATAATTCAAACTACGACGCGAATATGGACTAACTGAAACAAGTTTTTTTTATTATCTACACGTAATTCGACTAGAAATGTTGCAAGTTTGTAACAGATATTCTAAAATGGTCGTATATTCATTCCTGAAATGCCGATATTTACGTGTGAGCAGCAGACTGGAATGAAATTACGCCGGAGTGACGAAAGTCATTTGATACCAACTAATATCGTGTCGGCCCTCCTTTTACCAGTCGTAATGCACCAACTCGGCGGGACATGGACTCAGCAAGTCGTTGGAAGTCTCCTGCAGAAATTATGAGCCATGAAGCCTCTATAGGCGTTCACAATTGCGAAAGTGTTGCCGGTGCTGGATGTTGTGCACGAACTGATCTCCAGATTACGTTCCATAGTATTCGATGGGACTCACCTCGGGTTATCTGGGTGGCCAAATCATTCGCTCGAGATGTCCAGAATGTTCTTCAAACCAACCGCGAAGAACTGTCGCCGGTGACATGACACCGTTGTCTGGTAACACGAAGCTCATGAATGCCTGAAAATGATCTCCAAGTAGCCCAACATAACAATTTTCAATCAATGATCGCTTCAGACGGACCAGAGAATCCAATCAATTGCAGCCCACACCATGATGGAGCCACCCTCAGCTTGCACAGGGCCTTGTTGACAATTTGGTCGGTTGCTTCCTGCGGTCTGCACCACACTCGAACCTTATCACCAGTTCCTACGAACCGAAATCGGGACTCATCTGACCAGGCTGCCGTTTTGTGCAGTGTCCAACCGATATGGTCACGAGCCTCGAAGAGGTACTGCAGGCTATGTCGTGCTTTTAGGAAAGACATCAGAGTCAATCGTCTGCTGTCATAGATCATTAACTTTAAATTACGCCTCACTGCCCTAAAGGACATTGATTTCTGCTGTTATTTCAAGCAACAGCGCTTGTCTGTGAGCACTGACAATTCTATGCAAATACTGCTGATCTCGGTCGTCAAGTGAAGGCAGTCGGCAACCGAGTTGCCCATGGTGATAGGTAGTGCCTGAAACTTGGTACTCTCGGAACTCTCCAGACACTGTAGATCTCTGAATTATGAATTCCCTAATGGGAATGTCCCATGCGTCTAGCTCCTGCTAGCATTCCGCGCTCAGAGTTTGCTAATTCCTGTCGTGCGGTCATAATCACGTCTGAAACCTTTTCACTTGAGTGCAAATGACAGCTCTGAAAATGTACTGCCCTTTTATGCATTCTGCACTCGGTAATACCGCCATCTGTATACCTGCGTGTCGCATTCCCATGACTTTCAATGTATATCTTTAGTGTATTCCGGTCGGGTGTATTGACTGAATGAGTTCTACATGCCGAAAAATGTTCAAATGTGTGTGAATTCTTAAGGAACCAAACTGCTTAGGTCATTGGTCCCTGAACTTCCACACTACTTAAACTAACCTATGCTAAGAATAACACGCACACACACACACACACACACACACACACACACACACACACACAGAGGGAGGACTCTACATGCTGAACGCACGAGCTGCGCTGAGGGTAAAGTTTAGAAAATATATGTTTTGTAGTCGAGGCTATGATGTTTTCATGGTGTCATTTACATTAGTGCAGAGACAATGAGTTAACAGTTTTAATAATGTAACAAATATTTATGGAAAACACTTATTCCAAGTAAATAATGTCTAATCATGTGCAATAGCGGATCCTCGGCTGCATACGTATTGACGCACTTCGGAGAAATAGAAGTTTTTAAGGTAAAGAGAAATGGTTCGTAGCTAAACTGTAGAACGACACCTTGCGGTTAGTATTTTACGTGAAAAAAAAATTAACACCATTTAGTACGAGCTTTTTTTTTTTGGTCACCAGTCTACTGACTGGTTTGATGCGGCCCGCCACGAATTCCTTTCCTGTGCTAACCTCTTCATCTCAGAGTACCACTTCCAACCTACGTCCTCAATTATTTGCTTGACGTATTCCAATCTCTGTCTTCCTCTACAGTTTTTGCCCTCTACAGCTCCCTCTAGTACCATGGAAGTCATTCCCTCATGTCTTAGCAGATGTCCTATCATCCTGTCCCTTCTCCTTATCAGTGTTTTCCACATATTCCTTTCCTATTCTGCGTAGAACCTCCTCATTCCTTACCTTATCAGTCCACCTAATTTTTAACATTCGTCTGTAGCACCAAATCTCAAATGCTCCGATTCTCTTCTGTTCCGGTTTTCCCACAGTCCATGTTTCACTACCATACAATGCTGTACTCCAGACGTACATCCTCAGAAATCTCTTCCTCAAATTAAGGCCGGTATTTGATATTAGTAGACTTCTCTTGGCCAGAAATGCCTTTTTTGCCATAGCGAGTCTGCTTTTGATGTCCTCCTTGCTCTGTCCGTCATTGGTTATTTTACTGCCTAGGTAGCAGAATTCCTTAACTTCATTGACTTCGTGACCATCAATCCTGATGCTAAGTTTCTCGCTGTTCTCATTTCCACTACTTCTCATTACCTTCGTCTTTCTCCGATTTACTCTCAAACCATACTGTGTACTCATTAGACTGTTCATTCCGTTCAGCAGATCATTTAATTCTTCTTCACTTTCACTCAGGACAGCAATGTCATCAGCGAATCGTATCATTGATATCCTTTCGCCTTGTATTTTAATTCCACTCCTGAACCTTTCTTTTATTTCCATCATTGCTTCCTCGATGTACAGATTGATGAGTAGGGGCGAAAGGCTACAGCCTTGTCTTACACCCTTCTTAATACGATCACTTCGTTCTTGATCGTCCACTCTTATTATTCCCTCTTGGTTGTTGTACATATTGTATATGACTCGTCTCTCCCTATAGCTTACCCCTACTTTTATCATAACCTGGAACAGCTTGCACCATTTTATATTGTCGAACGCTTTTTCCAGGTCGACAAATCCTATGAAAGTGTCTTGATTTTTCTTTAGCCTTGCTTCCATAATTAGCCGTAACGTCAGAATTGCCTCTCTCGCCCCTTTACTTTTCCTAAAGCCAAACTGATCGTCACCTAGCGCATTCTCAATTTTCTTTTCCATTCATCTGTATATTATTCTTGTAAGCAGCTTCGATGCATGAGCTGTTAAGCTGATTGTGCGATAATTCTCGCACTTGTCAGCTCTTGCCGTCTTCGGAAATGTGTGGATGATGCTTTTCTGGAAGTCAGATGGTATATCGCCAGATTCGTATATTCTACACACCAACGTGAATAGTCGTTTTGTTGCCACTTCCCCCAATGATTTTAGAAATTCTGATGGAATCTTATCTATCCCTTCTGCCTTATTTGACCGTAAGTCCTCCAAAGCTCCTTTAAATTCCGATTATAATACTGGATCCCCTATCTCTTCTAAATCGACTCCTGTTTCTTCTTCTATCACATTAGACAAATCTTCACCCTCATAGAGGCTTTCAATGTATTCTTTCCACCTATCTGCTCTCTCCTCTGCATTTAACAGTGGAATTCCGGTTGCGTTCTTAATGTTACCACCGTTGCTTTTAATGTCACCAAAGCTCATAGAATCAGAATAATTAGGAAAACTAACAACATTTTTCAAATGGACTTTTAGTGAATATAATTACTAACAGTCATGATTTCGGCCTGTTATTCCATTCTCATGGGACAGGTCAGCTCGCTATGAAGTTCATCAGTGCATAACAATTTCTTTTCGGAGGACGCTGTCCTCCTGTCAACTACGTTTTCATATTCCATATGCATATTTATGTGTGCGAAGAAACCGAAGAAGATGGAACCAGAACAACTTTTCCTAAACTCGGCAGTAGGTAAAAAGCTACATTGCTGGCTCCTGATAGGTCGAATCTGTGAAGCGTAACGGTACTCGAACCTAAATTCTTTCCTGTAAAGGCAATTCTGCTTCCATCGGAGGGCACCGCTTGTTAAGAGTGTGAGTGTGTGTGTGTGTGTGTGTGTGTGTGTGTGTGTGTGTGTGTGTGTGTGTGTGTGTGTGAGAGAGAGAGAGAGAGAGAGAGAGAGAGAGAGAGAGAGAGAGAGAGAGAGAGAGAGAGATGACAAATGCAAGGGTGGAGTAGAGTGAGAATGCTATAAAACAGCTTGTACCTCTGCGTAAGTGCACTAATGTGGTTCATATATCTACGAATCATTTGTAAGTGAACATTATTAAAGTATTCTTGCAGAAATCTCTTTTTAGTAATTTGTTACTTTCATACTTACTTTCCGCTGTATTTAGTTCTTTATGCTGTTTTGTGATTGTTATTACTCTTGTACACGATGCACAACATGGGGAATTTTCCGAGTTTGGTTTTAGATTTATTTTATGGTCTCATTAATTTCATTTTCTCAGAATAGAATTTTGTCTGCTCTTCAGACCAATTTGTTGAAACTTCTTGGGTTTTCCCATCAGGCCAACAGTCCACTGGTGAATTTTCTACATACATATTTTGCCTGTTATATGAAACTGCGATATCACTATTTCTTTTATGTCTTATTTTAGTACATCGATCAATTTTATTGTTTCAGTTTGTGCGTTGGTGCAAGTGCCATTTCACTTCTCATGGTGTCATGCTAATCTGATTTTCCAATTCTTTATTTGCTATTTGTTCTTGACTTTTACTTCTCGTTTTCTTGTTTGGGTTACTTCAATAACCCTCTCCCCATTCAAAACAGGCGTCTAATCCCCATAAGGACATTTGGTCATGATGGCTGTGTTGTAGTGTCTCAGTTAGATGTATTTTGAGATACATTCTTGATCATATATTTAAGCGGAATGATAACAATATCCGTTGAAACTGCACAGTAGATTTTTCCCAAATTTTCATATCCAAACGAAGAGTGGGAAATGCACAAAAAATGTTCAAATGTGTGTGAAATCTTATGGGACTTAACTGCTAAGGTCATCAGTCCCTAAGCTTACACACTACTTAACCGAAATTATCCGAAGGACAAACACACACCCATGCCCGAGGGAGGACTCGAACCTCCGCCGGGACCAGCCGGGAAATGGACATTTGGGTATTAAATTCCCCACCGTGAGGTCTAGCTATATAGAAGAGTTAACTGCTTGCAAATAATCACGAAATCCAGAATAGCTTAATTAGCATACTGGGGGAAAATGTTTGTGAGCAATGAACAAATGGGGTGCAAAAGTAACCAATTTGAAGTCTATTTTAGCGAAACAAGATTTACTTGCATGAAAGTTATCAAGGTAATTAAGAAAAAAAATTCTTACAGATTTGGGGGAACAGATGTTGCTACCTATAAAAATAGACTCTAAAAATTATCAAATCACGGAACAAAGTGAAACCTTTGCTTTCCCTTGATCTATATTCTTTATGACAACGGAACACACATCGATATCTAAACATGTTATATTTCAACCTCTCTGAAGAAATCTGAAGATAAGAAAATTTAAAAAAAAACCTCAGGTATTTTGTGAAATGATTTGTCTAAAAGAAATAAATAAACCATATTATAGACACATTTGATATGTCTTTGAATGATACGCCACATCATACACAGCAAGCGAGGTGCTAATTGAGAATTTAAGGTTCAACCTTTAATTTCGAATTACAGGATTTAACTATTGGAGCATATTTGTGTGGTGGCAAGTCTCTTCACGTCACATACGTATGACAATCTGGGCTGCCGAACAAGATTTCTAGGATCGCTCAAAATTGCATCAAATGTTTCTCTAATCTATTTCATTCCTTACTATTACACAAATAGTTTCACTCAATGTGTGATGGGTTTTTCTTGTTCGACATTTCTCTTGTAAACCTGATAGCTGTTTCCATTTCGTAACCACTCTTTTCGAGGCCATTTTCGCGAACTGTTTCGCTTAAATATTTGCACTTTCACATTCTCTCGTTTTTTTCATATAGAGTTTTTAGAATCTTTGGTGCCAAGATGTTTGGGAGAATGTATTTTATTTTTTAAAATGTCATTTGCTACCCTACTCTTTCCGCTCTTTTCTTTCAGAATTTGTATTTCTTTTCGTGCTGTCACTACATCGTTACAAAAGCTAAACAGTCTATTTTAATATTTGTTATTCTTAATTTCACTTGTTCACCAATTTTAAGCTCTGATTTTAGTTTCCTCCACTCTTGGATTACTTTTTCTAACAAGGGAACTGTCCAATCCAACATGTCGAATCATGTTCTGAAATTTTAGCTACTAAGATGCACTACAAGTTTTTAAAAATGTTGAAAATTTCCAAATTCGTAGCTCACCAGGCGGCTGGAGAAACGTACAGCCATACCAGAGCTGTAATGGACTACGCGCGTCGAAAATGGCAGGTGCATGTACTTGGTTGAAGGCCCATCACGACTCAATTGGTCGTCATTTGTAAAGTGAATCGCAATTTTCGTTGACAGTTTCTCTGAAACAAATTTTTTAAGTTACCGTTCACTCAAATTTACAACTCATTTAATATCCGTAGTAAATACCACTTACTTATGCAGTAATGAAAGTGTGAACAACGGAGATAATACTGAATTAACATTCATTGTGTCTGACAGTGATAAGCAATGTCCAAACCAGATTTCCCTTAGTAAAATGTGACCGTGAACTGTGTAAATGGACTACACTTAAATAAATAACATGAGCTGTTGTTCCTCATAGGAGTTTTCTTGAGACATGGACCATTGTCACCATGGGAGACAAATCACCACCAATGGAGATCAACAAGACTGGACCTTCTGAGTCGCAAATGAGATGAACGTTGCTGACCTCAACATTTTTTCGACAAGAGTAATCAAATTCAAAAAATCATACGGTATAGGAAGTCGCGAAACGACGACGTTTACTTGACGTAAAAGTGTAGAGGAGATGCCATTAACTCGAAGCTGATTTCAAAACGAAGCTTGTTGTTATCCCCACATCTGCCATGTATAACGCCGATCAATCAGATTTTGTGCAAGAACTCCAAGCAAACTGCACTTCATAATGTCGATGAATGAAAAGACAATGTCTTTTATGCATTTTATTAACGGTATACACAACAATGACAGCGATAAGTATGAGTAAATTACTGTTTCTGCAGATTTCTATCGCACTTCATGTACCTTAAGGGGTATTGAGACCAAAGATAAAATAACGGACTGTTTAGTCTCAAAAATCTTATTACCGACATATCAAAATCTGGAAAAATGGAAAAGAATAATTTTTAACATTTCATTCTAAACGGTTTCTAGGCATCTACAGAAATCATGTCATTGCTTGGGTAGAGTTCTTGGCCCGGACATAAACGTATTTCTGTTTTTCAGGAGGACAACGAAAATACTGTTGATATAATTCAGATTCCACCTGGAACAGCCAGTGTGACTCTTGACGAAGAGATTTTTGGACTGTGGAAAGTATTTTTTAGGAAATTGTCAGAAAAGATGGTTTCTGATAGCTCCGCGTTATTTGAGTTTTATCAGGAGAACATTATTTTTGAAGTATTTGCGCATTATGAGTTTTCATCGGCACATTTTACGAATTGCTTGAAGCATGCATGGTATGCAGCACAATAAGCGGAGCAACGGCAGGATCATTTTCTAGAGTACTGTAATTCTATCTAACTAAACCTAGGAATTTGTATGACGTGCCAGAAAGCGGTAATTTATCTCTCGTCATGTGTGCCTGGAGTAAGGATAACGTTTATTTTCGTCATTCAAATGACAATTAGCTTTACTGTGACGGCTATGGGGAATAAACAATTATTTCATTGTTAGTAAAACATACATTATTCAATCATTATCAGAAGATCTGTGCTACAGGAATTGTTATAAAATGATGTATGAGAAAGAGATATTTAATTTCAATACATTGAAGTCCTGATTGATGGAAGTCATCTGTAATGTAATATCAAACACTGCCTTGATTTATTTAGCTCTGCTGTTCACCTTTGTAATAAGTATACATGCAACAGTTTAGCTGTCGTAACGAAGCGCCTCTTATTCAAAACATTAATGATGCGTGACTTTTTTGTACGGTTTAGGTGGGCGCTTCAAATTCGCTTGTGTCACTCCGGATATTTGCACTATACGGCACCATGCTCTCTTGTCACGGCAGATCGCACGATAGGCAAGAAGGGCTGTATAAACCGCTGTCATAAGCGGTTCTTCGTGTGACAAAGACGATAATTTCAACAATAAAAAAAATACTGGCGGTGCGTTTTAGCATCTAAACGACTGACAGAGCATTTCTTTCGCTGCATTTTTCCTGCGTAAAACGTTTCGGGGTGGGTTTCTATATGTCACGTTGGGGCATTATCTTGTGAGGCACAGTTGATAATTTGTTTAATAAGTCAGTTTCTGATTAAACCGCCAGGACAAAAGAGAGAAGGACAACGTTCAGTAGCGGTCGCAGGTTCGAATCTTACCTCGGGCATGGATGTGTGTGATGTCCTCAGGTTAGTTAGGTTTTACTAATTCTAAGTCAAGGGGACTGATGACCTCAGGTGTTAATTCCCATAGTGCTTAGAGTCATTTGAACAACGCTCAGTAGACTTTCCATTGTTGTCCACGGCTCGGAGAGTAGATCTGTGTTGTGTTTCAAATATTTCAACAAACTGCTGGAAGGGATAAAGCAGACTTAAAGTGATATTGATTAGTTCACTAGTTACACTTTATTCACAAATCACTCCTTCTACAAGCTTTAATATCTCTCTGCTCTCTCTGCAACTGTTCAGTTTTTATCGTACAGGTAGGTTGAGAAAAAGACTGAGCAGCATAATTACAGTAAGAGAACCGGGTTCTTTCGGACTGAGCAGAATTTTGTTGCGCGCTCTAACCGCTTTCTCGCAGGAGGGCGTGCCGGAAACAGCTAGCATACCGCAACGCAGAGCCACACGTTTATACAAACTTCCGACACGGCTATTTCGACCTCGTCGGTTACTCACAGATAAATAATTTAGCTCGCGCTCCCACGCAGACAAAGTGCGGCAGCAGGCGTAAGTCTGCAGGCTAGGCCTCTTCTTAATTATTACGCACGTGAAACATAGTGCGGTTCTAACTGCGAAACATGGCGCCCTTAGGTAGGAGACTACATTGCACCCATATCGAACCTACTAGTGAGATTTTATCGTAAACTACACGTACCGACGCAAAGTGCCATGACAGAGTCGTAGATTCACGACTCACTCAGGCCTCAAAAACTTCACGTATAACGTAACAAAACAAAAAAAGGTTTCGTCAGAACCTCACCAGGTAATCTGCAGTGGGATAAGTGCTGTGTGAGGGGAAGACTGAGGACACCGTATATCAGAACAGATCTGTGAAGTTCCTCATCCACATCACTGCAGAGCAGCTCCAAATTCGGGGCATATTTACGAATGAACTACGTGACAACGAAAAAATCGAAGAAAAATGGAAATTTGAGGTAAGATCTATGGGATCAAACTGCTGAGGTCATCGGTCCCTAGGCTTACGCATTACTTGATCTAACTTGAAGTAACTTACGCTAAGGACACACACACTCATGCCCAAGGGAGGACTCGAACCTCCGACGGGGGCGAGCTGCGCGAACCGTGCAAGGTGCCCCAGACCGCACGGCTACCCCGAGTGGCAAAATCGAACATTCACAAAGAGATTGCAGCTCTCATTTGTTTACTATAGACAAACTATGGAAGGCAGGGAAACACTGCCCATGTAACTGGACAGAAGAAGATTCGAAGTTTGATGTTACCACGAACACTACAGCATACTCTCAATATGAGCTCCAAAGCTCTCCTCGAGGAAGATCGAAGCGGTAGTCCATTTCATTCCACATACGAAGCAACATGTCTGTGGATCATACAGCTTGAGCAGTTCGATTTCTCAGTTCTTGAGAAATAGTTGCCATAGGTGGGACAAAGACTGTCTTTTCTATATCCTCCCAGAGAGAAATTGCAAGATGTGGCTTGCGAGGCGAAAAGTAATGAATAGGATCTTGTTGTCCACCGCTTCGATTGCAACGATGTGGGATGGTGGTGTTAAGGTAACGCCGCACCTGAGGGTGAAAGTGAGGCAGGGCGCCATAATGCATAAAAACGAAATCACTGGAATCTTCCTGAAGTTGAGTACACATCCACTTTTGCAGCGTGTCCTGGTACGACATTCCTGTCACAGTTTCCTCTTGAAAAAAAGAAAGGTCAATAAACTTTGTGAACAGAAACAGCCCAATAAAATTCAATTTCGGTCTCTTTCACGTTCTATGACGGCCCCCAGAATTTGGCGACCCCAAAATTCTTACAATGTGATGGTTTTCTTTTCTTAAGAAACATCGATTCGTTCTAAAAGACGAGTCTTTCGGAAAAAGTGTTCTCTGCGACATACTGGAGAAATGAAATGCAAACATCGTACCTTCTGTTATTGTCGTCGGGATGTAATTGCTGCAGAAACTGCAATTTGTAAAGTTTCATGCACAGGCGTAGTTCCAGAACATGCCACACCGTCGTTTAAGGAATCTTTCTACAGAATGCACTGTCATCGGACTGCATGGTTCTGCCTGTTTCTTGTGTACGATCTACATTTCGGCTTTCACGCCATTATCGAATACAACTAACGTATCTTTCTGTGTACTGTGCAGCCCGGTTCAAAGACGTAAAATGATCTCTCTTGTGGAGTAGTTGCCATGTTGCTACAAATAAATAGCGCAGCTGTGTTGAAGGTCTTTGAACCTTCCTCTATCCACTGACATGCGCAAAGTGTTTCTATCTTTTATAGTTTGTAATAAACAGTTGAAATATGTTCTTTCTTTTTGAATCACCCGGTGTATCTACAGGGTGTTTCCGTAACAACGTGCAAAAATTTAACAGGGCGTAGAGGATGGTCCAGAGAACTATTTGATTTAGGGAACCTGCGGTCGGACAAGCTAGCTTAAGGAGATACGATCACTGACACAATCAACGTATCCTTTGTACTGTATCGTACAAAATGTGCTGAAACTGACGGCCATCAACTTCAATTCAAGAATGACATCAGCAAACACGATTTTGACGCACCCTGACAAATATTCCTGTTATGTTTCGAATCTCATCACAGGTAGCTACGATTCTGGCAGCTAGTTCCATCTCCGTATCCACATGGGTCTCATGCACAAGTGATTTCACGTATCCCCATTGGAAATAATTAATGGGGTGCATGCCAGGTGACCCCCCAGGCCATGAAATAGAACCTCCCTCCGTCGTATTGTACGTCTTTGAATAGCACTGAGTAATGAATAGGTCTGTCGTTGATTCACAGCACGTTATGTCATTGGACGACGGAAATACTATACAACCGGATCACCTTATGGCCAAGGAAAGAAAATAAAACCTGCATCATGACTTCCTAGAAATCAGGCTTGTCCTCCTTGTTTCCTAGCGGGAATTACAGAATGTACATGTAAATACGCAGCACAGTACATGCAAACTTGTACGCAAGTTAGATGTAAATAAACTGGAAAAAGTATGCTGGACAAAGCGGTAGACAAGTTTAGTTCCATATCTCCTTAAGCTGGCTTCTGCGACCCCAGGTTCCTTATCGCAAATTGTTCAAAATGGTTCAAATGGCTCTGAGCACTATGGAACTGCTGAGGTCATTAGTCCCCTAGAACTTAGAACTAGTTAAACCTAACTAACCTAAGGACATCACACACATCCATGTCCGAAGCAGAATTCGAACCTGCGACCGTAGCGGTCTCGCGGTTCCAGACTGCAGCGCCAGAACCGCGCGGCCACTTCGGCCGGCGCAAATTGTTCAGTAGACCGTTATCTACGTCCTGTTACATTTTTGCACGCTCTTACGGAAACACCATGTATAGCCCCTCAAGCCACCCTCAGGCAGCATTATCTTTCACCACTTTCCTGATCCACTCGTGAATGGCGTACTGGAAGAACGCCGTCGCCGGCCGGTATGGACGAGCGGTTCTAGACGCTTCAGTTTGGAACCGCGCGACCGCTACGGTCACAGGTTAGAATCCTGCCTCGGGCATGGTTGTGTGTGATGTCCTTAGGTTAGTTACGTTTAAGTAGTTGTAAGTTCTAGAGGATTGATGACCTCAGAAGTTGAGTCCCATAGTGCCCAGAACCATTTGAACTATTTGAACCAAGAAAACCTCAGTATTAGCTTTCATTTCTCCAATTTTCTAGTGGAACTTATACGGGAGGAAGTAATACGTTGCTCGAATATTCCCAGAATAGCAAGAAGAAACCCCAGCACGACACGCAAAGACCGTGTAATGCGGGGCGCTACAGATTTATGCTGTACGCTGCTTAAAAGCTGGTCCGCCGTTTTGGATGCCCCAAAACGCTAGAACATTAGTGTTTATTATTGTTTCTTGTTAATAATTCCTGTCATGCGCACGGAACAATAGTTTTAAACAGTATATGTCACAGTGCTTTCTTTAGTAGCACACTATAGTGAGTAATACACACCCTCCACTGCATCTATTGCGAACGTATGTGTTTACAACACGGTGCTGCAGTTTGTTCTTTCTAAGGAGGCAAGAACAACACCAAGAACTATTTTTTACTTCGCTGATCCAATCGACGATTACGCAGCTGCGTAACATTTGCTAACTTAACGGAAAGAATGTTTCAGTGAACCACTTGTGTGTCAGTCCTGGTAAGTTTCCTCACGGCCTGGGTAGTTGACGCACTGCGTTATGCGACCCTGGGCACAGTGGGGCGTTTGCGTCCAGGCGTGGCGACAAGTGTGCGCCGCGTCGCAGCGCTTCCGCCGCCCCCCGTGGCGAGCCCAGCGCAGTCCTCTGGGGCTGGTAGCTGCTGGCTGGTGGCTGGTAGCTGGTAGCTGCAGATCACGCGCGATTTCCTGCAGCGCCGGTCCCCGGGGCTGTCCCCAGATTACACGGCCCGTCCGCTCCCCGTGGGGCTCCGCCAACGTCGCCGGCGCTTCCTTCGTCTCGCTCTGCCAGCCGCTGCTCTCTCTGCAGCACCGTGCGCTCCTGCCGCTGTTGCATCTGCGCTAGCACCGACACAAGACCGGAAGTCGACCAACGCCTCCAGACAGTGTTCATACCCAGGAACTCATTTCCAATCTCTCGCCAGTGGACGAAAGAGTTCCGATTCTATTAGTCTACAGGTACGGAGCCAGAGCAGTTTGTTGGTGACCAACTTCTCCTCCACTCAAATTTCTTGGGAGGTACCTCATTTCATTCATTCAAAAACTCAATGCAAATTATTAGCGCCGTGAGTTGGGAGTCTGAACAATTGATTGGTGACCAACTCCGTCTGCTCCACTAGTGAATTTCTGGGGAAGTACCCCAGTTCATTCAGATAAAACCGAATACGAATTATTTAAAAGTACAGAAATTGAATGAATTTATCAAATTTTAAGAACGTCTCGATTACCGCCAAGAGCTACTGTTAAACCTTTTTCGGTCCATGGAGCATCCTCAAGGTTCATAAAAATATTCACGTCATCATATTCGGTGATATAGTATCATTGACGTCAAATAACAAAATCCTTGTATCTTGCACTGTTGTCACACGGTAATATAAATTAAATCGTCAATCATGAACGGCGCCAGATGAACTAATTCTTGGTACGTCAAAAATCAGCATTAACGCTGGGAACGAATGCAATCAGCTCGCAAACAGTGATCTGCTGTGCAGTTAGCAGTATGTACGTGGGTTGCGCAGAAAGTAATGCACAGTACTTTTTTTTGTTCAACAATTCCTTACTGAACATAATGGGAATTACACCTACGAAAGAAGGACGTTTATCTACACATCTACACACAGTATTTGTCCACGTAATCTTCATCCCGTTCTACTATGGCCTTCCTGGAGCCAGTGCTTCACTGTGTGAATCACCTCCTCACCATCCTCAAAATATCTTCCACGAATGACATCCTTTAATGGTGAATGACAACACCAGCTCGCTGCAAGATGTCAGTTGTGCCAGCCATGAGGGTCTCCCCGACCGCTGCAAATCGTGGAGTTCCGCCGAACCGTCTTTTGATGACTTCGCCCTCCGTGCCCACCGCCTAACTTGTACTTCTGTCGATAGCAGATGCTCCATAGACTTTACTCTGCCTTCCGAAAATATATTGATTTTATGAACGGTTTTGATCGCATCGAAAGAGGCCAGCTCCATTGCTTACTTGACAAAAAGGGTTTCTCTAAACATTTTATAGTAGTAATAAATGGTATCTTTGAAGAGTCACGTGTATCTCTCGTCGGCAAAAGCAGTGAAAGTGATCACACTAAGCTTAAGACAGTGATGCATTTTATATCCAGTGTTCTTTATGATAAGAGAGACCAAAAAGTTTCCATTCTGAGGCGACACTAACTCGTTGCTTACATGTCAGTGCTTATATACCCTCATGGGGTTTGCGCTGCGTTTCATATACAATTGCAGCAACGCCCGCCAACGGAAGCTTTCCGAACGCCCTTATGTCTATAAACGAAATCCTTTTAGGAAGAAATTCAGTTTATATGTTGTCGATACAATTTCGAGACGTTAACGTAAGTATTACCGCCAGTAAGAACAACATAAGAAAAAGCCGAATATAAACTAAAAGTAAGCTTCTCAATGAATGACACAAAATCATTAAAAATGTCTTTGGTATTAATTGCACTAGACAAAATAATCTTCAGAAACTGTAAGATGAAAATATGTGAATGTTGATTTGTTATTGTACAGACCATGATTATATGTATATATATATATATATGCGCCTTTGTGAATACGTACTGTATATACATTCCATATTATGAGGACATTGACACAGTATCTCGTCTAATATCTCGTTCTACACGAGTTTGACGAGAAAGTATTTCCTCTTAATATAGTAC
Organism: Schistocerca americana; assembly: GCF_021461395.2. Classification (NCBI taxonomy): domain Eukaryota; kingdom Metazoa; phylum Arthropoda; class Insecta; order Orthoptera; family Acrididae; genus Schistocerca; species Schistocerca americana. The sequence continues at coordinate 124,311,411 of NC_060124.1, forward strand.
CTCTCGCTGTTATATGCATACATGAAACAATTCGTGCACTGTGAGATACCTACTTCCCATTCTTGGCTTCTAAAAAATTTGACAGATTCTGATGATGGCTTTAAGCTGAAGCGAGTTTGTAATGTATGTACAACAAAGCTATCGGATCGGAGTATTTAATTTTCCACCACAAATAATATCTCCTTCAAATACACTCCTGGAAATTGAAATAAGAACACCGTGAATTCATTGTCCCAGGAAGGGGAAACTTTATTGACACATTCCTGGGGTCAGATACATCACATGATCACACTGGCAGAACCACAGGCACATAGGCAACAGAGCATGCACAATGTCGGCACTAGTACAGTGTATATCCACCTTTCGCAGCAATGCAGGCTGCTATTCTCCCATGGAGACGATCGTAGAGATGCTGGATGTAGTCCTGTGGAACGGCTTGCCATGCCATTTCCACCTGGCGCCTCAGTTGGACCAGCGTTCGTGCTGGACGTGCAGACCGCGTGAGACGACGCTTCATCCAGTCCCAAACATGCTCAATGGGGGACAGATCCGGAGATCTTGCTGGCCAGGGTAGTTGACTTACACCTTCTAGAGCACGTTGGGTGGCACGGGATACATGCGGACGTGCATTGTCCTGTTGGAACAGAAAGTTCCCTTGCCGGTCTAGGAATGGTAGAACGATGGGCTCGATGACGGTTTGGGTGTACCGTGCACTATTCAGTGTCCCCTCGACGATCACCAGTGGTGTACGGCCAGTGTAGGAGATCGCTCCCCACACCATGATGCCGGATGTTGGCCCTGTGTGCCTCGGTCGTATGCAGTCCTGATTGTGGCGCTCACCTGCACGGCGCCAAACACGCATACGACCATCATTGGCACCAAGGCAGAAGCGACTCTCATCGCTGAAGACGACACGTCTCCATTCGTCCCTCCATTCACGCCTGTCGCGACACCACTGGAGGCGGGCTGCACGATGTTGGGGCGTGAGCGGAAGACGGCCTAACGGTGTGCGGGACCGTAGCCCAGCTTCATGGAGACGGTTGCGAATGGTCCTCGCCGGTACCCCAGGAGCAAAAGTGTCCCTAATTTGCTGGGAAGTGGCGGTGCGGTCCCCTACGGCACTGCGTAGGATCCTACGGTCTTGGCGTGCATTCGTGCGTCGCTGCGGTCCGGTCCCAGGTCGACGGGCACGTGCACCTTCCGCCGACCACTGGCGACAACATCGATGTAATGTGGAGACCTCACGCCCCACGTGTTGAGCAATTCGGCGGTACGTCCACCCGGCCTCCCGCATGCCCACTATACGCCCTCGCTCAAAGTCCGTCAACTGCACATACGGTTCACGTCCACGCTGTCGCGGCATGCTACCAGTGTTAAAGACTGCGATGGAGCTCCGTATGCCACGGCAAAGTGGCTGACACTGACGGCGGCGGTGCACAAATGCTGCGCAGCTAGCGCCATTCGACGGCCAACACCGCGGTTCCTGGTGTGTCCGCTGTGCCGTGCGTGTGATCATTGCTTGTACAGCCCTCTCGCAGTGTCCGGAGCAAGTATGGTGGGTCTGACACACCGGTGTCAATGTGTTCTTTTTTCCATTTCCAGGAGTGTATTTTGTAGGTATCTGATAACAAAATACTTCATGTGACAACTGTAATGAAGTCCAAGAAGGTAATACACAGGGGACAGTGTGGAGTAGCTATCAATTTTAAATAGGAAAATCGGACCAGGGAGCGCAGTTTGTCTTCCTTAAAGTTGGATAAACCGATTATCTTGCCATTGCCGTAGTTATGCTCAGAGAGGGAGCAGAAACATCTTCAGGATTTGAATTGGGATTTCATCATGAGTTGCGTGCATCACTACCATCACACCAGTATTAATGAGAAAAGGAGGGCCAGCACTGATCGTTGAAGTAGAAATCTTAATTTCTGTTGCGAATCTATTTCAGTCACGGCATGACCATCTTCAGTGCTTTAGAGAGATCAAGAATAAAATAACCAGGGTGAAATTTAACATACTACATCGGCCCAATATACGTGTACTTAGAGAAACAAGGCACGTCAATCCACCAGACGGGCAATAGTCGTCCTTTTATCACGGTACTGAAGCAGAACGCCAAGAGAACAAAACCTGTTTGGAAGGACTGTAAACAGTTACTCTTTGTTTCCTTTTATGTTTAGATAAGAAACGTTTAAATACAGCCAAACGAAATGTTGTATTGTTCACTCGACCTCAGTTGCAATAGAAGGGAGTAATAATTCCTCAGAGTGAAAAGCAAAGAACGCGTTACGGCAGTACATGTTCTTAATGAAAAAAAAAATGGTTCAAATGGCTCTGAGCACTATGGGACTTAACATCTATGGTCATCAGTCCCCTAGAACTTAGAACTACTTAAACCTAACTAACCTAAGGACATCACACAACACCCAGAGATCACGAGGCAGAGAAAATCCCTGACCCCGCCGGGAATCGAACCCAGGAACCCGGGCGTGGGAATCTTAATGACACTTTACTTAAATATGATAATGAGAATTTTCCATGCTGGTTTTAAAAGTTTATCATAGGTTTTAGATCGTGTTCTATATATGTTAATATTTATATAGATTTTATTCGCCATAAAAATGTATGAGTATCAAAAATAAATGAAAGAGGGTGTGAGTACAGTGACTCTACTTAAAATGAAAAATGGCGAATTTGAAATTTTTTTAAAAATTATATGGTGGTGTGTGTATGCATACCTACTTTGAATTTCATTTTAAACATTGCCATATAGACATTTGTAATTGTTTGAGTATAAGAAAAAATCTAACTTCAAAGGGCATGATAGTGTACAGGCATTTGGAATTGTGTGAGTATTAAAAATGTAATGCTAAAGGGCAAGAGAACGTAACCCAGTTCTATTACTTTTCTGGAATTATTTCGATGATAGGTTAACATAACGACTGCAGTATTGTTGTCCAATATGGTTCATGCTACACAACATACGTTGGGACGTGGTTCTTGAAAAACACACCAGACGGCGTGAGCACTGTCAGTGTTAGGATTTTACTATTAAAAATCCACAGCCGAGCGGGGTAGCCGTGCGGTCTAAGGCGCCTTGCCAGGGCTTGCGCGGCCACCCCTATCGGAGGTTAGAGTCCTCCCTCGGGCATGCGTGTGTGTGTGTTGTCCTTAGCCTAAGACAGTTTAAGTTAGATTAAGTAGTGCGTATGCCTAGGGACCGGTGACCTTAGCAGTTTGTTCCCATAGGAACATACCACAAATTTCCAAAAAATTACATCCACAAATTTTTACTTTTCAAGTTCTTGATGTGCGCATGGATTAGATACTATATTTCTTTTGGTCTTCTATTTTCATTGATAAAAGATTTAGTAATAACGATAATTAAAGAGGGCGCTGTTGTGTCCAATGTAGTCAATGAGCATAGTTGCATAGGTCCCTGTAAGCAGCTAACCTAGTTGCATTTGTACCTTCGGTCTGATAAGCACTCTTTACTGACATGTGAAGATTTTGCAGTTGTACTGCTTCTATTTTTGAGTCCGCTGAGCTTAAATGCAAACATTCTCTTCTGTATGTTCTTCATTGTATAGTTGAGCAAATGTAGCATGTTATAGTGCAGTCTGATTATTATTGTAGATATTCTCACTGTGATTGAAATCGACTTGCAACAGAAATAGATTTTTGCTTCAACGGCCAATGCTGAACGTACTTTTGTTATTAGTACCTTTACAATTTGTGTCAATAAATCCCGCGTTCACGAATTCAAACAGGTAAGAACTGCTATTGAACTTTCTGATATAATTCTAATTCTCTGTTGTATAAGTTACCCACAGAATAGCCATTAAATCGTGACTACATTATTAAAGGCTGGCTTTTAGACTACCATACTGCATCCACATATTGAGCGAATGTGACGTGTGTCGACACTGTTGACTTTGCTTGGAATCATTGTTAATGTACGACAAAGCGCGCATGAACGTCCTCAGTGAGAGCGTGCGTACTCTTTAGGGCACAACCAAATTTTACCACCTTGCCTGTATTCTGGAATCTGAAGGGAGAGTTTCTTTTTCAGAATGAATTCAGATTGTGTGTGTAAATCGGACAGGAAGCTCACCTTTACTGATGACAGCTAATTGAAATTGAAGAAAGTAAACGAAAGCTTGCCGCCGCTCTTGGGACGAAAGAGTTTAAGTAAAAGACTGAGAGCTTTTGGTAAGGGATGTATTTTTGGTGTTGTTAAACGTCCAATATAAAAATTGCATGTGACCCAAATATTCCTATTATAGATCGCGCTTTTTAGGGCCGTGTTGCAACGCTACTGAGAAGTTTGAAAAAGATTTTCTCAGAAGAGCCAGAAATAGTGAACCATGTTACGGATTTGATGCTAGCTTCTATGGCATCAGGTGGACGCAGTTGAAACGTTTGGCATATGGTCCACAGAGACTAAAAGGCAGGACACCGCTTCTGTAACGATATAAAGGCAGTCGGACAGCACTGTGTTCAAGATTCCTACAAATGGCCCTATCATACATTTCGGACTCCAGAGAAACACAGTGCAGGCATGAGTAAATGATTCAGTAAACCATTAAGTGAGCGTCTTTTTAAAAACTTAGAGCAGTGGACAGATAATAAAGAGTTCCTCCTCATCTATACTGGTTCACTAAGGTAGTAAGTTCAATAAGAAAGCGTTAGGTTGGGAACGTTGTGTCGGCAGAAGGAAGCAGAACAGTTGCAGTTGTCTGTGCAGTGTATCCTGCCACTTTCTTCATACAACTAGCCATTATCTTTCCATACAAGGGAATGAAGCCTGAGCTCTTCGGAGATGCCCTCCCGGGAACTCTGCCATGATAGGCAGTGTTTTCATAAGGTATGACCTCTCCATCTACTATCCAAGGCTCATCAGTGACTATGCCACATCAACTAAAGATGACCCAATCCTCCTGGCAGTCGACAATCATATGTCACGTTGCCGACTTCAGGCTGGTCTCTATTGGCGAGATCATTGCATAACTGTTATGCCTACCACTATACACCAGTTATAAACTTCACCCCCTAGACCGTCGATTCTTTGGACCACTGAAAACTGCACATGCAGCTTAAGCTGCCAAATGGACACGTAATCACTGAGCAACTGAAATTACACAGAGTTACATCCGCCTCGTATTTGGTAGTGCCTATGAACGTTTTACCACTCTGCAGAAGGTGACACATTCCTTCCGTACTCCCCATGAGCCCCGGTGTGTTTTCGCAGGTGAAATTTCTTCCTTCTAATGCCACTGTTCGAACATAGGAAGATGTAACCTAGAATTCAGGAGAAACAGAAGAACTTCTGCCCCAAGAGGCAGACTGTAACATTACCTCCAGTGTTGATCCAGACACAAAATCTCCATTTGTGCGTAGCGAGAGAGCAGCCAAAACAACAGTGTCTCCATCAGAAAACCTGTCTTCACCGGAAGCTAAACAAAAAATAAAGAGGAAGCCAAAAGCAGACGATCAGAGGTCATGACGTCCTGCCCATATAAAAAATTTTCTTTGAAGAAAAATACCAATAGAAAGCAAGTACCTACTAGGATCAAGTAAAAAGGCCGAACAATGCGCTCCAAGGAACGAAGAAATTTAAAAATATGACAGTGAAATTTAACTTGAAATATAGTACTACTAGGGGAACCTTACAAGGCCAGGTAATGAAGGAGTTACTGCTGTTTTATACTATCACTCTTATTGGTAATGTTTTGAAGCGAGACAACAGAAAAGGGATACACTATGAATCTGGAATATGGGAATGAGATTTCTCACGCATTTACGAAGATAAACAAGGCACGATCCAATGCGAAATACAGAGGAAAATTATGACTTCTGTATTTAAATGAAAGAACAGAAGAATATGGATGGAAATGAAAAGAATACAATAACAAACTAACAAAACGAATGGAACTGTTCTTTCCCCCTACTTCAGTTCAATTTTGCGGCGATCTGAAATGTGTATAGATCCGAGAACATGTTTCGTTGTTAAATTAACCTGATCATTTTCCTAATACTTGACGAATACTGAAGTTCCACAAATTAAAGTGAAATTACGTTACTTTGAAAGGTTAAAATACCGATGATTTTACTTTACTTATTGTCCGCAGCTCGGGGTCGTGCGGTAGCGTTCTCGCTTCCAGTGCCCGGGCTCCCGGGTTCGATTCCCGTCTGGATCAGGGATTTTCTCTGCCTCGTGATGTCTGGGTGTTGTGTGATGTCCTTAGGTTGGTTAGGTTTAAGTAGTGCTAAGTTCTAGGGGACTTACGACCATTGATGTTCAGTCCCATAGTGCCCAGAGCCATTTGAACCTCACTTACTGACTCTTTGTGCGTGATAAAATGTGGACTCAAACACGTCCTTTTCTACAGTCTGATATATTCCACTTACACCCTGAAATTATCCCAGCAGGAACTACCGCATCTTTTTGTGGGTCTTTCCAATAGAATTTACGTCCCGTCTGCTAGTCTTCACAGAACGCTCTACTTCGTTGTCGGAGCACAGTACAACACTACCGGCTACTACTAAATTAGTGATATGCCGATAATGTTTCTGCTGTGAAAGAATATTTCTTCGACCTTGGTCGTGCGTAATGGAATGATATCGAACTAATTCTGTTTCCCTACAGATTCGTATTGAAAGGCAGCAGTAGGAAGACAAACGAGAGTCGAACCAAGATTCTGTTAGTAATCAATGAAACTGTAATTACGTAGAAAGAAACGGTTGCCAGCCGAATTAGGCAACGTTCAACTCAGTACTAACATAGTTCATGAGAAAGTTAACTATAGGGTCTGACTTTACTTGATAGTGAACTCCAGTTTTGAAGATAAGATAAAAATCAGTCATTTGACTTGAACTTCACAGGAGTATTAATGCGTGTAGGCAACAACTGGCTCCACCTCCGGTTATTTAGATCAAGTGGAATATATGATACCTAGATCTAGTTTGGAGATTTGTAGCCAGTTGCTTACTCTCGATTGCTGTTATTGTAATATGGCATTTAAAGCTAGCTCAGCTCTTAGCATGGGACCCAGGAACTAATCTGTCGGCATACTCAGATCGAGGATGAACGCTTCAGTAAAAACACTATATGGGAGACACTTAACTATATAATACATGATTTTGTAAACACTATTATTTCAACAGGAATAATCTGTGAAATGAAAACTTTAAATCATCCTTTAGTATTTGTATTTTGATGAAACTTTAATTGTTCATTTATGAAAACTACGTGGATTGTTTCAATACTTATGTTCACTAAATAATTACATACTTTGCAACTCCATAAAGTTTATTAACTTTTGTTAAGGAAGGTAATTGCATTTCAGTTCAGTAAAATAGGATACTCGGATTTATATAGCACTTGGGACAGGACCTTATTCAGCTGAACGACTAAGGATAAAATACGGTGACTAGTCATTTGAGAGGCACCGCAGACGTACATTGGACTGAACATAATTCCACGTGAAAGAGATTTAGTGGGAGTTAAAAGGGCTCCAGAGAACGTTAATGTGTGAAGTTGCGACTGAACAACTTCGAATGGTGCTCGAAACTGAAGACTAGATCCCACGAACTTAGGTTCAGGTACTATCATCAGACCTGCTCTAAAGACTGTTTCTTCCTGGGAGGTGGAAGCTTACCCGTTTTGCTAGAGAGAAAATGGTCTCCCCGGCTCAAGGACCGTGACTAGAAGGGACGGGCATTTCTCTCGCCGGCCACTGTTTTCTCCCTGCAAGGGATAAGCAGTCACGGCCAGGGAGACTGGGAGCCCTGAGATGAAAAGCCCGGCTGCTGTCGGCCGGCGCAGCCGGAGGGTTTGCGACTCGAGACGTCCGGCCGAAAAAGCATCGCGCATCCATCACCAGGAGGGTCGCATTTGTTAGGGATGACAGCCGGGCCCCGCCAGAGCGCGCCGTCTGATCCATATTTGATGCAACTGCAGAAGAGAGAGACACGGCTCTGATACCCGGTCCGCCGGCCGCTTCCGCCTCCGCTGCCGCCGTAATCTGCTAGTCCGACCGGCCGGCTTACCGTGGCACGGCGCGCAGAGGGCCTTTGCCAACTCGCTGCTCTGCGGAAGCTAGCGCCCATTTATATGGGGAACGTCGAGAGTATATCCTTCTGCGAGGCTGTAAGTCAAGCGCTTCGACTGCGCCTTCGTTCGCGGCACCAACAAGTGTACAAAGCCTTTTGAGATACGGTGGGTGATTTAGGTAGTAAAGTACGAACATGGGAAGTAGAGCTAGTCATCTCAGCCCCCAGAGGCGGTCGGAAGTGTCACACATACACTAACTCATCAAAGGAATCCGGACACCTCTTAGTGAACATTAATATGGAGCGTGTCCATTCAAATTGAAATCTACTGTCGGACTGTCCCTGGATAAATGGCAGCCCACGCTTCCTTAGAAGCTCGTAGCAGTTCCTCTTATGATTCGCCCCTGCCTAACTAATTCAATAGAGTAAGATGTGTTGATACACGAGTGGTCTAGCGGTAGCTTATTTGATAGAAATATCAAACGTTCTCGATCCCTGGGTTGAATCCCGCCACTGTACAAATTTTGAATAACAATCGTCTGCAGCGGCTGTCCGCAATGAGAAGTCAGTCGCAGCGGAACGTGCGCTGATATGAAACTTCCTGCCAGATTAAAACTGTGTGCCGGACCGAGACTCGAACTCAGGAGCTTTGCCTTTCGCGTGCAAGTGCTCTACCAACTGAGCTACCCCAGCACGACTCACGCCCCATCCTCACAGCACTTGCAGAGCACTGGCCCGTGAAAGGGAAAGGTCCCGAATTCGAGTCTCGGTCCGGCACACAGTTTTAATCTGCCAGGAAGTTTCAAGAAGTCAATCCTTAGTCAGTCCTCAGTCAGTCCTCATTCAGACAGAGAGCTAATGAAAGCGGGCGGCGGAGCAGACAGAGGTTCTGGGCACTTACTGCACTTGGAGACGGAAGGATCAACACTGATCCGCCGCTTAAGCATACAGAAGGCAATGGAAGTCACTGCATTAAAGACACACAATGTGTAACCACTAGACAAGTGGCCTGTAATTGAAAAGTTTTATCATGATATCTCACTGAACTTAACAGCTCATGGATCCAAGTTGCTGATAAGAGTAATAGACAGGAGAATGGAAAAGAGAACTGCGGATGTGTTACGTGACGATCACTTTGGCTTTAGGGAAGGTAAAGGCATCAGAGAGGCAGTTCTGACGTTGGCATTGGTAATGGAGAAAGAAAAATCAAAACACGTTCATAGGTTTTGTCAACCTGGGAAAAGGCTTCGCCATTTTAAAATGGGTCAAGATGTTTGAAGTTCTGAGAAAAGTAGACGTACGCTATAACGAAAGACTAGTAATATACACTAGGCACAGTCCATATCAGTTCAGACAGGCTATGAAAACAATCTTACCTTCATAGACTCAGATCTTATTAAATTCAGCATATGTTAAAATGAAGGACTAAGTAAGGAACACGTATTTTTTTGTTTTCTCCAAAAAATTTCTGGCCCGAGATACAGTCCTCCAAAGATGACACTGCGCATACAATTTTGAAGATGCGAATTTGATAAAAAAATTAAAATTCTGTATCTCTGGAACAGTTCTAGATATTTTGTTGGGGTCTTTTTTATTTTGAAGGTAATTGCTTTCTGATTACAAAGAAATACTCCATTTGGACTTATACCCAAGAACCAAGTGGGAATAATAAGGATAGGAGACCAAGTACGAAGTTCTCGTATTAAAGAGTGTAGGAGACGGGGACGTAGACTTTCGCCTCTACTGTTGAATGTATACACCGAAGAAGGAATGACGGCAATAAAAGAAAGGCTCAAGAGCGGAATTAAAATTCAAGGTGAAAGGATGTCAATGAGAAGATTCACTGATGGCATTGAAATCCTCAGTGAAAGTGGAGAAAAATTAATTTGTCTGGTGAAATGAATTAACAGTCTAGTGAGTATAGAATTTGGATTGAGAGCAAATCGAAGAAAGAGGAAAGTAATACGAAGTAGTAGGAAAGAAACAGTGACAAAATAAACATAGGGACTGGGTCTCACGAAGTAGATGAAGTTAAGGAATTCTGCCATCTAGGCAGCAAAGTCACCCATGACGGACGGAGGAAGAGGACATCAAAAGCCTACTAGCACTGGCAGAAAGGGTCTTCCTGGCCAGGAGAAATCTACTAGTATCAAACCATAGATCTTCATTTATCGGAAGCAATTTCTGAGAATGTACGTTTGGAAAACAGCATTGAATGGTAGCGAAATACGGACTGTGAGAAAACCGGAAAAGAAGAGCCTCGAAGCATCTACGTTGCGACGCTACATTATAATGTAAATTAGATGGACTGATAAGGTAAGGACTGAGGAGGTTCTCCGCAGAATGGGTGAGGAAAGGAATATGTGGGAAACACTGACGAGGAGGAGGGAGAGGGTGGTATGACATCAGTTAAGACATCTGGGAATTACTTCCAACATACTAGGGGGGAACTCCAGAGGGTAAAAGTTGTAGAGGGAGACAGAGATTGGAATACCTCCAGCAAATAATTGAGGACGTAGGTTGCAATTGCCACTCTGAAATGAAGATGTTAGCCCAGGAGAGTAGTAGTCGGAAGACTATCGACTGAAAAAAAAAAAAAAAAAAAAAAAAAACCTATTGTATGTGGGATGCTACGCTGACCAACTCGTAACGAGAAGGTCCAGCACACATTAAAGTTCCCTAAGCTACCGTTAAGAGGCTTGCTTCTCCTTTGTCTTGTAAAGTTGTCTCGATATCCCAACTGTTCACATTCACCGTGGGTCGTGACTGCAAACAAGTTTGTCATCGGCTGTGAATGACTGAATGTGTAGCAGAAAACCTCACCTCTGCTTGAATGGCTGTCTCCAAATAATAGGATGCTACTGTGCTTTTTTAATAAAAAGTAAGGAAGAAACAGTCTTTAGAGCAGGTCTGATGATAGTACCTGAACCTAAGTTCGTGGGATCTAGTCTTCAGTTTCGAGCACCATTCGAAGTTGTTCAGTCGCAACTGTACTCAAGGATATTATCGGCCGTAAATCCAATCAAATGTTAGTTACCTGCCTGTTCGGTGTGGCATAGTTTGCGACCTTTCGCTATGAATTGAAACGAGTCAGTCTTACGATATTACAGCATGCTTTCTGACACAAAAATTTTAAAACATGGCGCCCTTTTACAGTATTCCTTAAGTAATAGCCTTTTTTTACAAACATGCAGTGACTTATAGCAGCAAGGCTGGAAACTGAAGAGATCAGACCTTGAATACTTTGCAACTAGAGGCGTTATATAAGTAATGCAATACATTTTTTTCGCTGAAAACAAGTTGGTTATATCCAGGATTACGGGAATATATTTTTCCTCGCTCTGTTCACTACAAAACCCAATTTTGGAACGTAATCTCCTTTCAATGCAAGGGCCTTACGCCACGATACTGAGACGGCGTGTTTCCCAGTACGGTACCTCTCTACTAGTTGCCGTCGGCGCCGAGGTCGTGCTGCCTCAATAACGTCCACAAAATGGTTCAAATGGCTCTAAGCACTATGGAACTTAACATCTGAGGGCATCAGTCCCCTAGACTTAGAACTACTTAAACCTTACTAACCTCACACACGTCCATGACCCAGGCAGGATTCGAACCAGCGACCGTAGCGGTCGCGCTGTTCTAGACCGAAGCGCCTAGAACCGCTCTGTCACATCGGCCGGCTAACGTCCACATCATCCACTTGCTACTTCCTGCGAAGTGCATCCTTCATTCCACCAAACAGGTGGAAGTTGGAAGGCGCGAGATTCTGGCTGTAGGGTGAATGTTGTGAGCTCCTTTGTCTGAGGCCTTGCGTTGTCATGTGGCGACCGATACACTGAAGCCGTTTCTTCAGTATTCTGAGTTGAATGTTGCACCAGGTTTGCATAACCTTGTTGCGATGATGACAGACGTCTCGCTCAACGACTCGCCGTGCTTTTGTTCACCGCCATGTCTCCGCAGACATTCTCCAAGCACCTATGAATATCGGCGAGGCTCAGGTTTTCCGCCAAAAGAAAATGGCAGCTCTAAGCTCAATGGCAGCTCTCTGCTTGGAACGCATACCTGTTACAGACATTTTGAAGGCTACATACCACTCCGCCACTTATATGAAATTCAAAGAACTATAGGGACTGAAGCGGGATTATTCCAAGCTGTCGCACAAGTTCCACATTTTTTCTACCGAAACTGACCGTGAAAGAAATATGTCGTATTACCTATTCATCGCCTTTCGTAGAACCAAATGTTGCTAGAAGTTTCAGAGGAGGCCTTGGACAACGATTTACTTCAACACGGGAAAGGAATAGAAGAACAAAGGATAGCTTTGGGGACGGAACACTGAGGACAGTAGCGAATCAAATAAGCAAAAAGACGAGGACCAGCAGAAACCTTCTTTGCGAGATACATAATTTAGTTGAAGGAAATAATAAATTCAGCCTAATGAAGCACACGTCTAAAAAATTGGTTTATCGAAAGTGCTAAGATGGGCAACAATGAATGGCTAGAGCAGAACTTAAGGCTTTAGAAGCATGCGTTACTGTGGGAAAGACATGCGCCTATGAAAAAGAAAGCGTAGCACGTGTATGAATGTTCACAGGTGACGTGGCAAACAAGCGCTAAAAAAAAGTAAAAAAATAGAGAATGAAACGGGAGCCCAATAGGTAGAAGCAAAATTAATTTCAATATTGCAGAGATGGATGAGAAAGCATAGGAAGATCATATGCGGCGTAAGATACTTCGAGAAGAATTTGACAGAGAACAGAAAAAACCAAAGTCGATAAAAGCCCCTTGATTAGACGGCATTCCCTCAAAATTACTGAGATCCTTGACAGAGGCAGCCATGGCAAAAATAAGCCACCTTGTATGCAAGCTATATGAGGCAGGCGAGGTATTCTCAGAAGAATGCTACAATTTCAAATAAAAAACACCCAGGTGCTGAAGGTTCAGTACGCCATTCTTACTAAATACTGAAACTTTTTATTTGCAGAAGAACGGAAAAACTGGTACAAGTCGACCACAGATAACAGTTTTGGTTCAAGCGGGGCAATACTAACCCTAAAACGTATCTTCAACTGAATAAACGTATATTACCAACATTTGTAGATTCTGAACAACTGTTTAATCATGTTGACTGGAATATAATATTTGAAATTCTGAAGGCAGCACGGAGTAAAATACAGAGCGAAAATCAGTTTGCCATTTGTACCAGACTGCACTGTAAGTGTCGAGTGACATTAAGTGGCAGCAGCAGTTAAGAGCTATTAACAGATTTGTAGCCTGTCCGCGATGTTACTCAGTCTGTACAAAGAGCCATATATGAAGAAAACCAAGAACAAACTGGGAAACGGAACTGAGTTTCAGGATTAAGAAATAAAAAGTTTCAAGTTTGCCGATGACTTTCTAATTATCTAAGAGACCGCGAAGGTCTTAGAAAATGAACTGAACGGATTGGATACTGTATTGAAAAGAGATTGTAAGGTTAATGTCAGCAGACTTAAAACAAGGATAATGGAAAGTAGCAAAATTGAATCAAGTGATTCTGCTTTAATGATATTAGGAAATGACACACTAAAAATAGTAGACGAGTTCTACGTTTTGGACAGCAAAGTAGCAGATGATGGCCAAAGTATGAAGGATGTTAAATGCAGAGTAACAACGGCAACAAAAGCGTTTCGGAGAAAGAGAAATTTGTTAACATCGAATAAAAATTAAAGTGCTCGGTAGTCTCCACTTAAAGTAATTTAGTTTAATAATTCGACAGGTAATAACGAGTGTAAACTTATTGGCAAAGCACTCATTTGTTAGCTTGTTTCAGTTATCGCAAACGTTGTTTCGCGATTTCAAACACTTATATCTTGACTGTCCGCAAGGTGCGCGAATAATATCAGTCGCTTTTGTTTAGTTCAGTAAATGGCGAATTCAGTTGTGTTATTTCCATTTCAACTATACAGCCCACAGTTCGAAACTTTTATTGGAAGTGTTTCACACTTTCTTTTGTGAGCTTTGATAATGTTGAGTTAAGCAGGGAGAATTATGCAACAATTCATCTTAAAATTATGTGAAGATGAAATTGCTTTAGTATTTGAAAGACATCTAACAACAAAGGAGGCTGAATGTATTTTATCAGAGCGGTGTACTATGAGTTATCGTTCATTACTGTTGTCTGCACACGCGCTGCAACACTGATTTTTTTAAACATTAACCTTATTGCAATTTTCATGAACGAAACTATTGCATTGGCGAATTAGACATTTGCGATTGCACTATGTACCCTCAGTTACGAGGAAGGATGTCTGATGGTACTTGGAATCAGAAAAACAATACTACCGAATGTTTGACGCACCATAGGCTACCAAGTCTCTTCGTACTTTCTTGCTTTTCGGGACCTTCCCCTAATACGGCGTTGATGGGAGTTCACTTCATGGCTCCAAGGCTTAGGTGGATCACCCTACACCGGAGAGCACCTAGTTTAACGTAAGTATCAGTGGATCCGAAATCAGAGACAAGAGCCGATTAAGACCGTTTATCGTCGGTTTCGCTCCCCATTTGACCATAATATCTGGTCTTAATATATCTTCACTTTCTTCCACCTTGTTTGTCAGGTAGGGTAAGTCTGGAATAGATTGACCACTGGTGTAGATGGACCAGTCGAGAATTTGGCTGGTCTGGCACGGCATTACTGCAGTCGGTGTCTGTAGTTGTTCTTGAGTAGACGTATTCACGCTTATTTTTGCTCGAGTTTCATGCTTGTTTCTTTTGTGCGTTGAAAAATATTTTTTTACTAGATTTCTTTGTTAAGAGATTAGGTTGCTTTAAATGATTTCGACGTAAGACCTATGCTGTAACTTAAGCGTATACTTAGGTACAATATTAACATAAATGACGTGTCAGTAGCGTTGTTTGAAAGGGGAGCTTGTCTAACTGGGATAGACAGACCAGTGAAATTTGAGATAGTTGACCCTCTTAATAAAGAACATGGAGTAGCACGTCCGCACCTCCTCTTGGGGCTTTAATTTCTGTGTAAATGAAGTAATACTTACAGAAAATTATTTTATATGTAAGGGCGTTTCATGATACGTTGTCGATTTTTCTGTTACAAAAAAATGACTATTTTTTTTATAAAAGAAAACGCACACCAGGGAGAGGAAAATGGTTCGAACACAGTTTGAAAACTTCAGTCAAAGATGTTGAGAACAAGGAAATGGGAATTAACGTTGCAGCAAAAGCGTCTGACACACCGAAACCAAGTTTAAGAAGGAGCCTTAAACCACAGAATTTTAATAAAAGTTCCACGGGGGAAAACTCATTGTTAGGAACTGAAAACGGAAAGAAATCGTTGGATATATCAAAAAATTGCAATCAAGGGGGGTTTAATTCACAAGGGATTCAGCAGTTCCATGGCTTATTATCTAGCAAAAAGTCTACGGTTAAAACGTAATTTTAATCACGCAGGCTACGACTGGCTTTCTACATTTCTTATACGCAATCCTGAAATTTCCATCCGGAAATATGAAGGGATATATATTGCAAGAGCCAAGGGTCTGTATAAAATATCTGTCAAAGAGTACTTTGTATTCTTAAAAATGTTTTGGTGAAGAAAATGATATAGATAAACGTGGAAACATTTTCTACATGGGTGAAAGAGCTTGGCAACTGAGCAACAAACCTGAAAAAGTAATTGCCTAAAAGGTTCTAAGACTGTGACTTCTGTTGCTTCGTGAGAAAAGGGGATATTACCTCAGTATATACGTGTGCAAATGGAGGGAGTACATTCTTGCCTCCTTTTCGCATACTGAAAGGGAACACACTAATGCAAGACTGAAGTATAAAAATCTTCTAAGTCTGGCTATGTAAGTACTGAATTCATTTTAGATAGTATGAAACCCCATTTTACTCCAAGAAAACTCTTATTAGACGGACACACATTGCGTACTAGCTGGGTTGAAGTTCGAAGAAAATAATGAAACGATTTTGATGAGTATTCCTCCTCCTTTAAGCCTCTAAATATGAACTACTATTCTACTTCCTTCCAATACGTGACCAATAATTTCTCAAGGAGGATTATTGGGCCTCAGTTTGATACACTTGTTAGCTTATTTTGAGGATAAGTCAGCAAACGAAAATAACGGAATTAATGGTTCTATAACCTGTTGAATCAGTCCTTTTGAACCCAAAGCGATATCAGACTACGCTTTTCTGCCGGAACCCTCGGCCTCCAGGCCTCTAGACACATCTCTTGTTTTCCAAAATGATATGACCAGTGTCGCTGCTGCTGGTCCTAGTAATCAAGAAACAATACTAATGCTGGTACTTCGAGAGGAGCTGTACTTCGAGAGGAGCTGTACTTCGAGAGGAGCTGTACTTCGAGAGGAGCTGTACTTCGAGAGGAGCTGTACTTCGAGAGGAGCTGTACTTCGAGAGAAGCTGTGCTTCGAGAGAAGCTGTGCTTCGAGAGAAGCTGTGCTTCGAGAGAAGCTGTGCTTCGAGAGAAGCTGTGCTTCGAGAGAAGCTGTGCTTCGAGAGAAGCTGTACTTCAAGAAGCTTTCGAGATGTTCCTGTGCTTGGATCCTCTGAAAAGTACGAAGATATGTCTCAAAATGCAACTCCCTCTAAGTTCACAAAACACATCCAACGCCTTGTGTCAATCAATTTCAGATTCTCCCAAGTTAGGACTATATCACCAGTTTTAAGCAGTAGGGAAAACACACATTCCTAGAAAAAGAAAAAAAGACCAAAAAAGGTAAAGATTAACATAAAAGAAGCCAAGAAGAAAGAAAGGCAGAAGAGAAGAAAGACAGAGAGTAAAAGCAGAAAAGAAGAGAGCAAAAAGGGAGGTACAAAAAGATATTAGAGGGTGAAAGTGAGAATAAGAACTACGATTAATAAGAGGTTGAAAAAGCAATATGAAATTTCTCCGGAATATGTAACAGTTTCAAGCTTTTTAATTGGCTCAAGTATCGCGACACTAAGTTCCCGAAAAATTTATAAATAAAGCCGCCAAGTACTCGTTGGGTAGTATTGCGTTTTCAACATCGAATGCTATGGATGTGAAATTGTCAAAACTACTATTACGAAAGCCCAACTGCGTACGTGCCATGATATTCGAGCCACCATTCTAAGCGGAGCTTGATGGCACGTAGCATACGTATGTGCCAATCAAAGTTCCGAGGCATGGACATGATCCGCTGTGGTTCAGCAGCCATGTTAGATAACTGCTACGAACGTAGTCAAACCCTCACAGGCAAGGAAAAGTTAAACGAAGGCAAAATTAGCTTAAGGGGAGCAGTGCATAAAAGCGTAGAACGTATATAGAAATAAGATTCTGTCTACCGACTTGATAGAAAGTCCTAAGTCGTTTTGGTCTTACGTAAAATCAGTAAAGGGATGGCAGCCGTGTGTCCAGACTCTCTGTGACCATTATGGGAGAGAAACGAAGAACGATACAGAAAAAGCCGAAATAGTAAACGTCTTTTAACAAAACTGTTCCACCAGAGTGCCTCTTTTAAACCGTCGCACAAACAACAAAGTGACTGATATGGAAATAAGTGGCCATGGGACAAAAAAAGGAACTGTAATAGCTCAACAGAAGGAAGGCTACTGGACTCGATGGAATAGCAGTACTATTCTCCGTAGAGTATGTGAAAGAACTTTCCGCCCTTCTGGCAGCACTGTGTCGTAGGTATTTGGAGCAGAGAAGTCTCTCTGATTGGAAAAAAGCACAGGTCATTCCCGTTTTCAAAAAGAGTCGTCAAAGAGACGTACAAAACTATGGGCCTATACATCTGAAGTCGGTAAGTCACAGAATTTTGGAACGTTTTTTATACTCGCGTATTATGACATTTCCTGAGACAAAGTCTCCTATGTATGAACCAACACTGGTTTCGGAAACAACGATCTTGTGAAATCCAGGTCGCTCTGTTAGCCGACGAGCCCTAGAAAGCAGTATATACGGGCGCCCAGGTAGATGTGTTGTTCCTTGAGTTCCGGAAGGCATTCAATACAGTTTCGCAGTGTCGTCTAATGAACAATATAGAGAGTACGGAAGTCAGACCAACGGCGTGAGTGAAGACTTTATAGCAAACGGAACACAGCATGTCATTCTGAACGGAGAGAAGTCTTCAGACGTGAAAGTAACTTCCGGCATGCGACAGGGGAGTGTTATTGGATCATTAGATTTCACAGTAATTATAAATGACCTAAAAGATAACGTGAGAAGTTCCATAAGGCTTTTGCAGGATGATACTGATGTATAGATGGAAGTCGCGTCACTGGAAAATTGTAACCAAATGCAGGAAGACACGGAGAGGTTTCTATATCACCGTACGGTTTATCGTTAAAGTCCCGAAAGCGCTTATTCGTAGAAGAGTCAATACATTTTTCCTCCTATGTATACATGGCAGAGAGAGGTGAAGATCAAATTCGAGAGATTCGACCCCAGACAGAGGCTTACCGACTATCGTTCTTCCCGCGAACTATTCGCGACTTCAACAGGAAATGGGGGAAATAACAGTGGAACATGAAGTACCTACCGCCAAACGCCATAAGGTGGCTTGTGTAGTATAGATGTAGATTTACCTGTATATCCCAGCCTTATTTTCACTGATCAACGCTAACACGTTGATTCCACCGAGGAACTGCCTGTCAGCTGGCTCTTGAAATAGAGTTAATCTTTCGCTTATAGCTGCTGGGATTATAGAACTGTAGGTCAGTGTCGAGTGGCGTCGCAGGAGGCTGCTACATTCATGGCCGAAAGAGAAATACCTTTACATTATGCTGATCAGGGGCAAAACAGCTAACAATGAAAGGGACACAAGTTTTTTGAAATTTTATTGTATTCTGCAGAAGATTTGGCGCCTCCTTTATTTAGATACCGCAGGCGACAGGCTAGCTCGTGGTTAACAAGGCGGTACTTTGTTCTACAAAGATACAAAAAAAAAAAAAAATTGCCAAAGAAATATGAAGAAATAAAAATGAACGTATTGCAGTTAATATTCATGTGGCGTTTTGTCAAAGGAATGTCTCACATACTGCGTGGAATAAATTTTAAGAAATTACATTCGTAACTTTCTAGGCATTAATTGCGCACTGCATCATCTAGCTACAAGTTAGAAAATAACACTTGAGCGCCATATCGTTTCTGGTACGGGACGTAATGAAAATTCTTGCGTAATGCTGAAAAACGTGTCATTTTTACGAGCAAACACCCTTACTCTGGCTATGCGGCGCTGTTCAAGAGAGCTTGAGATTCCTTTTTTTCTGGGGCCAAGCAGATGTGACCTTCGTCTGCTGGTCTGGCGGTGCAGAGAATTCGCCTCGCCAGCAATGTGTAGTACGTTAACAGGAAAGCCGGCACAAGCAGCTTCGCTACTTCTCCCTGCACCGGGATGTAATACGAACTTCAAAGGGCGCGAGCGCCGCCTCAGAAATACAGCCGCCTCTGGCGCACTGTGGAGACCCAGGTCGCGAGCTACCTTCCTCCAGAAGAAGTCCACGGGACTCCGCAGCACGCATCACACGTCTCCATCCGTCCTATCCACTTTTACGTCACACTGTCGTACGACTGCTCCTCCCAGCCAACGAGCTGACGGTAATTGACACAGGAACATTCTGGGTATAGGTACGACTCCAATTGTAGTGCCGCTAGTTTGCATGAGGAATGTTGTAATATTTCTGGCTTATTGAGCCATCATATTAGGATCCAGGAAGCTATTCCCAGAGCAGTGGAGATGCAAGAAGCATAGAGATGACGCAATGTGGGATGAGGTACCGGTGACAGATGTTAGATTCGGTACCATTCCCGTCAGAAAGACCGCTTGCATGATGCCGCTGCTCTGTGATTGGCTTCTCTGTTCGGCGGTAGGGCGCCAAAACGTTTAACTTTAGTTGCTATTATTAATTAAACCTGTCATCCAAATTACTTCATTTTTTTGAACAAGCATCTCTCAACAGCCAGCTATCAATCAGTCACTTCAAAATTATTAAAATCAAGGTATTACTAAAACAAAAGACTGACGATATTACTGCCGGTGCACTTCCGAGGCGTTCGGGTCACGCCTAGCTGGCTTGGCACGCGAAGTGTCTCGGGCAGTCCGGCTTTCCAGTTCTGACCGTTCCAGTAGACAGACATGTCTGTGGCAGGATGTATTTCATGTTATTTTAGCCAGATATAATGACTACGGAAAGATATGTTCAATACGTTGTGATCGAGAATAGTTTCTCGTGTCTACATCAATAAAAACGCGAGTGGCATCCCAAATGAGTTATAGTTTATTCCTAGCAGCAGTTCCTTGCTAAGTTAATTTCAGCCTCAAGAAAAAGAATCCACGACCTGCGTGCCGTTTTCTGCGCTGGGGACATCATCATCATGAAGACAGCAGGTTAGTGAAGAAGTGTACAAGAACTTATGAATTCCACACAGGGCAGTGGAAACAACTAGGCACCTCACATGTACTGCATGCACAGTACAAATGTGCTCAGTGACACGTCATCTGCAGTAATGCAGACGAGTTAAAGAAGGATGAAAGTAATAACACTATCTCACTTTTATTCCTTTTTTCTTGCCGTAATGTATCAGGTGTAACCCACGTGTGTTTTTTGGGATTTTATGAAAATGTTCTTCGTCTCACCATTAAACTTTTTCGTGTGGTAAAGGGGTGTAAGTTGTTGCTTAAACGCTTCTATTTGGGCAGTCATGGCCCATGAATATCACTTGGCTGTAGTTCGATTGGCGGATGGCTGCCGCCGACGTGATTGCCCTTGGCTTCAACAGATGGCGCCTACGACTTTTGCGTACCCGAGCTGACCACACACATAGTTTTAGTTTATGATTTGAACTCCCCCCTATTATTTAATTTATATTGACATATGGTTTGAGTTGTGCTTAGCGCCACTACAGGCTATAGGTATAGTATGGAAATGTAAAAATTTTGGAGTTTTTAAATTAAAAAAAAAAAAACCTTTTAGTGTTAACGTGTACGGAAGTACGATACCCGTTGCTAGTCGTAATTACACCCTATTAGATGTTACATGCTGAGTATATTGTTAAGTTACATGTGAACATATGCAGCGCATATGCTTCGCTGCTAATTGACTTGTTTAGCGTCAGTATACGCTCTGCTTCAAGACTGCTTGTGTCGCAGTTATAGTCGTATGTTACTGGTCACTGTCTTTGAGTTGTCAAGGGTGTGCGCCTGGTTGCGTAGGAAGGACTTGAGGTTTGTGGTATGTAGCTCACACGACCCGATCACATTTCTGTAACGTTGAGACGTGTTGCGTGTGCTGTTCCCTTACGTTTTGTCCTTTTTTGTAACAGGTGTCTAAAGATGGGTGTAATCCCTAAACGCGAAACATGTTCTAATAAATGAGTCAATTGAACATCTCATGACTTTAATGCGATTGTACGGCATTGATGCCAATTATTAACACAAAAATGATCGTAGGCCTCAGACCGGATTTTATGTCCTTTTTATCAAACGGGAGGCTGTACCTCTTACTTGCAGATAAGAGCGCATTTTGCTTTATTTCCAATTTTGCTGTTTCACATACAGGAAGTGAATGTATCAGAGCTGTAGTACATACGGAGTAAGGAGAGAACTGTAGGTTCCCAAGCTGACCAGCAGATGCTTCCGGCCACCTGGCGCTTTCAGAGCCAAAGGGAAGGGGTGCTGGGGCGAGGATCGCTAGTGACGTCAGCAAAGATACAGACAGGAAACGTAGTTTTATTCTGGCACGAACCAAGTAATTGTTAGTAACATTTGTTAACAAAAGTTCTCTTTTGCCACTCAGATTTATGCGGAGTCTACTTTCAGACGTTGATATTAATAAGTAAATCATAACCGCAGACATACGATCATATTAGAAATGTACTGATTGCAAACTCAACTTACAGACTGTGTGCCATAGTCTCCAGTCTTCGATTGGGTGCTTTTCGATCTAGTCATGCGGTAGACCATGCTCCCGTACCGTTAATACTTAGCTTATAATCAGTGTGAGCAAGTTCATTTTGCCGTGTTTCTTAAAAAAAAAACGCACCATAATGGCTACCAGTGTAAATTATTTGGACAAAAACCTTCTTCCAGTTTCATTACGTGAAAAGAAGACAGTAGTATTGCACTTTCATAATCCGACGGAGCTGCTACGGTTGTGCAAGGGGACACACAACTGAGAGCATCTCCACGTAACAGGTAAGAAGAATTCCTACTCGGCGACCCAATAAGTCAGTTCAAGGACAGACTGGCTTAATTATCGCAAAACGCGTGTGGAAAAGCGTGGCCAGTTATACTGTAGGCCCCTTAGACCACCGCTACGGAATCACCGGCTAAACTGAGGTTTTTTGCAAGGTGAACTACAGGTTTTGATGAGTGAGTTTGCGACTGTTAAAATTTGCGATATAAATGACTGTACCTATTCGTTGCATTGTCACAGAAACCTATTTTAAACACCGCCAGGGGGCAATAGACCTTAGTATGTGACACGTATTGTAACTTGACGCATCTATCCGTTCCTGAGGAAAAGGGTCTTAATGGATGGACAGTCAGTCGGTTAAAAGATGAGAAAAAAGTTGTGTTATATAATTAACTATTCGCAGTTTTCAGATTTTTTGCTTTACTTGTCTTGTGAAAATTTACTTCTTACCGATTTTTATGATTCTAGGCCAGCGGGAAGCGACCTGGAGGTTTTGATGAGTGAGTTTGTGAGTATTAAAGTATATGGCATAAATGACCTTACCTTTTGACTGCATTAACTTAGAAGCTGACGTTTATTCCACCGCAAAGGGGATATACACCATAATATGTCACATAAATTTCAATTTGGTCTCCCCGTTCCTGAGGAAAACAGGCCTCGACAGACGGGCGCACAGACAGACGGACAGTAAAGTAGTGCAATACGGGTTCCGTTTATACCACTGGAGGTGCGAAACCCTAAAAACGAAAATCTGGCAACCTGAGTACATACAACGATGATCTTAATCAACTTCGTCTGTGTTAATGGACGACCTATGAGTATCCCACGTTTTGATGTGGTAAGTGTCGTTTTCAATCTAATGGTTGTATAACCTTCAGTATAAAGGTTTACTATGTCCTGCTTATTTTAAGAAGTTTGGACGGAGATTGCCTCAAAACAAAATCCGCAGATGAAGATACTGCAAATGAATCAAATCAGAGCCTTTAAAGAGGAAAAGCCAACACGTTCAACAGAAATATACTGAAATTGATAGTTATCGCATTACTGTATAAAGATTTTATGTAATACAAAGAATGATGAAAAACAGGTGCAAAGTATGCTACAAATGTAATGGGCGCTTCTGTCTGAAGCGAAAATTCTCTAGATAACCAGACTGCGGACGTAGGTGAAACAATGAGACAATAAATTAGCTTAGAAATAATGTAAAAAAATGCATAAAGACTACGGCGAGAATGGATCAGTATGATGCCAAGTTAAATATTAAAGGGCTAAAACAATTAAGAAACTAGTACGGCTAAACAGAAACCGAAACCAAACACGTTAGTCTAACAAACTGGACCAGAACGGTAAAATACTGCGTTTTTCAAGAAAAAGAATGTTGATCTGACGGTGGGAGGGAGGTTTGAGTCTTTGAGACTCTAAGTGAATTATAATGTTATAGTGTTGTTGGAACTGTGTAAGATAGATCACATGAAGATAACGATGATACCCGTTGTGACAGAAGTAGTCCCTTATATGGAGGTATTAGTGTCGAAGTAGCTACTACTGCCTGTATCCGCAGGTCAATTACTTTGGGATGACAAAAGTTATAAGATAGCGAGATGCTTATATCCAGATTGCAGTGGTATCGCATACACGAGGAATAAAACAGCAGTGCATTGACGGAGCTATTGCTTGTACTCAGGTGATTGAAGTTAAAAGATTTCCTAGGTAAAACTGTGAATGTCGTGTGACTAGGGTCTCCCGTGGGGAAGACCGTTCACCGGGTGCAAGTGTTTCGAGTTGACGCCACTTTGGCAAATTGCGCGTCGATGAGGATGAAATGATGATGATTAGGACAGCACAACACCAAATCCCTTAGCGGACTAAACCTCCGATCCAGCCGGGAATCGAACCCGAGCTCTGAGGATTGACATTCTGTCTCGCTGACCGCTCAGATACCGGCGGCGGACGTTTAAAACGTGATTATGGACGACGAGGAGAGGTAAGAGACTTTGAACGAGGAATGGTATTTGGAGCTAGACACACAGGACATTCCAGTTCGGAAATCATTAGGGAATTCAGTATTCCGCGACCTACAGCGTCGAAAGTGTATCGAGAATACCAAATTTCAGGCATTACTTCTCAACACGGACAACGCAGTAGCCGACGACCTTCACTTAACAACCGAGATCAGCGTAGTTTGAAAAGAGTTGTCAGTGCTAACAAACAACCAACGCTACGTGAAATAACTGCAGAAATCAATGTAGGGCGTATGACGAACGTACCGGTTCGGACAATGCTATGAAATCTGGCTGTTATCTTTGCTAACAGCAAATACGTTAGACCCTAGACAACTGGAAAACCGTGGACTGGTATAATGAGTCCCGATATCAGGTTGCAAGAGATGATAGTAGGGTTCCAGTGTGGTACAGACCCCACAAAGCCATGGACCCAAGTTGAGGACAAGGCACTGCAAGATAATGGTAGCTCCATAGTGGTGTAGGCCGTGTTTACATTGTACGGAGCGAGTCCTCTGTCTCCACTGAACCGATCATTGACTGGTAATCGTTGTTTTTGGCTACGTGGAGGCCAGACATCGATGGGATTTTTATGGATGAGCCTTGTCACCTGGACACAAGTGTTCGCGACTGGGTTGAAGATTATTGTGCACAATCCGAACGAAGGGTTGGTCCACCCATGTCGCCCGACGTGAATCCTATCCAACAGTAATAGAGATGTCGTCCGCGCAGGAAATACTGCACCGGCAACATTTTCGCAATTATAGTGGGCTGTAGAGGCTGTATGGTTCAACATTACTGCAGAGGACTTCCAACGACTCGCTGAGTAAATTCCACAACGACTTGCTGCACTGCTCTGCGAAAATGAATGTTCGACACGACATTAGGATTTATCCCGTGACTTGTCTCATCTTAGTGTATGTTCTTACGTGTAACTTTAGCTGTCCACAATAAATCTTGTAGAACACACGGATGGGAGACCTACACATTCTATCGATTTCTTTCTTGCAACTTACGAGGGAGAGAAAAATAATTCCGTATTGAAACACAAAGCATTTAATGTGTGAAATGCAGTTGAAGTTCATTCTAGTCTCCATTTAGATTAGGCACTATTTCTGACGTGTCCAGTAAGTAAACTAAATTTGTGACGTACGAATCTAGAACGATTGGAGAATACTCTTGTATGGCTACCATTCAGTTTGAGTTTGGTGTTTGTTTATATGAGGGTGATGATGGAAGTCAGACGGTACGAAACCTCTGGTACAGGCCTGGTATTGCGGCAGTTCACACGTGAAATGCTTCAATACTCCAGTTTTGATCGTCAGCCAGGAACTATTGCCAGTCTATAGATTGGAAAAGATTCAAAAAGAGTCGAAGAAGTGATGCGCTAAGAGAAGAAGCAAAGAAAAATCTTACTTCGACCAACAGACGTATCCAGTAACGAACACGACGCTGAAGCTATAGAAAGTCGGGCTCGTATACAGAGCTGCTAACAGTCGTTTCGCGTACCTTCTGCGAATGTAATAAGAATGGAAGAAAATGACAGCATATGCCCTACGACACACACTGTGTGATAGTTACAGAGTACAGGAGGTTTTGCAGATTGCCAATTCACGGTGATAAACCACTGCTTTGCACTGATGACATACACTTTTTCCTTTTCTGAGCCAATCGCTCGAGTTTTAATCAGTTCTTTGACAACGTTTGAAAGGCATTTGCTGCCTATTTTTTCATCCTGTTTCAGGTAACTTTTAAAAAGACATCATTTTGATTCCGAAAAAAGTGATCATAATACTCTGGCAAGTTGTAATCGACAGATCATCTTTGCTACGGAACTACAGGCTCGAATTCACTGCTGTGAGTGCAGATCGAATCTCTGATCTACACTAGGGAATGAGTTGATTCATGAACACTGTTTTTTCATACGTGAGACGATCCGTTCTGCCAATAAAAACATCTGCGTATTTGCTTTTTGTCAGCATTCAAGAAATGCAGTAATTCTTTTCACGTAATTGACCATATAGAATCTTCTATTGAGCATATGGTTTAATCTTTGATCTCGGACTATCTAGCCTGTATTGGGTACTTTCACAAATTTTTCAGTCGTCGTTTTCGTTTCAGACGTGCACAATCTTGAAGATAAATTCTTCTACGTCTGCATTCACTCGTATATTTATTGTATTCGTTGGTAGTAATCGTCCCGAAGAAATAATTATAGGATGGAACTGTCCATTTCTATCAGAACAAACAGAAACAAACTTGTAAAATTTCAAGATTGCTAAATTTTAGGCACTTTATGTTGGGCATCTCACGTGAGCTGCTAAGCATCAAGTGACTAAAAATATATTGTGCCTCGAACGACCATCATAGTAGTGTTTCAGATTTATAAAATGGTTACACCTTAGAAATAAAATTTCTTGAGAAAGCCGTACAGATGAACTGCTTCGCTGACACCGGATTTAAATTGCAGTATAAGGTCAGGAACCCGGTTGCTTAACGTATAATTTTTACTAATAAAAGAAATACAAAATATCCCTGACATGATCTGCATCTCCGTGCTAAGCCAGAAAGTTGTCCATCTCCTCAAACTCTGGACTTAACAGTATGTAGAGTACGATGTTTTATTGCAACATCTGTCACTTCTTGGTATTTCTACAAAGCCTTCCGCCAACTTCTCTACTTTGTTGGAGAATTAAGTATTTTGAACATATCTGAAAACAGCTCTCCCAGGATAGTGCTCGTTGTCCGTGATAGTAACTTCCAAATTAGTTCTCTGAAAAGGAAGATTGGGTTGCGTGTGTCGTGTTGAGATTCAAGCGTGAAGTATGTCGGCGGCAGAGACCAAAACAAATTCCGCCTGCAGATTCGCTTCTTTTCACCACAAAAATCTCTCGTCTTATTCATTGAACTGGAAGTTTAATCAGCGAAGAGGATGAACTTCGTTGAAAAAAGAGCTAGCGCGTGGGTCAGAGTACTCCACCACTGTTTTATCTCTTTGTTCATTGTATGCTTTAATTAAAATCTTGGTTCACCTCGGAAGATGGAGATTCCCTTTATGCCGTGTTGTGACATGCTGATGTCCCTCACATCGTTCGTCTGCAAATGTAATGAATGTTT
The DNA here is from genome assembly GCF_021461395.2 of Schistocerca americana. Classification (NCBI taxonomy): domain Eukaryota; kingdom Metazoa; phylum Arthropoda; class Insecta; order Orthoptera; family Acrididae; genus Schistocerca; species Schistocerca americana. Next base: position 124,338,761 of record NC_060124.1, read on the forward strand.
TTTGTTGCTTTTTCTTTCCTTTCTTCTTAAAAAATCACATAGTACACGGTCGTGTCTAGATAATGGACCAGCATCTGTTCACAAATATTTAGGTAAGTACCAAATGTATCTCTTTCAGAGTTTGCATGAACCCATCCTTATAGTGTACTTTCATTGTTCCTTATAGTGTACTTTCATTGTTCCTGATACTACTATAGTGTACGATTCGTGATCGATATACTATTATTATACTACAAAAACTGTGAATTGTTTCACATTTTCAGACCGATGCTTGTGTTTCTGAAATGTTAAGGCTCTTGTATCAGCTTTCCTAGAACGATAAATACCAAAATATTCATGAGTAATTGTGGTGTTGGAGTCATTGTGTTTTAAAAAGAGCATTCCTGTAACTGCAGTGAATGGCGTAGTTCGGAGTTCCTCTTGATGCACTGCCTATTGGCATCACATTCCAGTCCAATCCAGTATGTCTAACAAACGGATTGTAACAACGGATTTTTGTTTCCGTGTGTCAGTCCTCTGACTGCCTTGATGCTGTCCGTCACGAATTCCTCTCCTGCGCCAGCTCAGGGCAGTGCTTGTGTCTGACGTCCACAGTTATTTGGCGGACAGTCTCTTTTTCCCCAGTTGTTTCTACTATCTACTGCTCCCTTTAGTAGCATCGAAGTCATTCCCTGACCTCTTAACACGTCCTATTATTCTGTGCCTTTACTTGTCAGTGTTCTCCTCGCCGATACTGCTGAAAATGTGATTATGTTATCTTCTCAGTAGCCCTAATTTGAAAAATCCTTCTACAGCAGTACTTTGCAAACGCTTTGACTCTCTTCATTTCTAGTTTTCCCATTGACCATTATTCATTTTCATGAAATGTGGTGCTCCAGACGTACTATCTCAGGAAGATTCTCCTGATACTAAGGCCGTTATTTGATACTATTAGCTTTATTTCGGCAGGAATACCGTCTTTGCCTGTGCTCTAGTCTGCTTTTTGTGTCCCTCTTTCTTCAGCTGTATTGTGCTATTTTGCTTCAAAGGTAACAGGATTCCGTTACACATCTAGCTCGCGGTTCCCAATTTTGATGTTCCATATAACTAATCTCATTTCTGCATCTATGTTCCGTACCCATTAAGTTTTTCCATTCGACAGATACTGTAGTTCTTTCTTACTTAAAAAGTGGATAGTAATGTCATGAGCGAATCTTATAATTGATAGTCTTTCTCCTTCAATTAGGACCGATAGACTGCATACTTGACTTACATAGTTTTTAATATTATAACGGATAAATAGAGCACAGGGCATCAGAACTTTCGCCATTTTAGTTTTAGAAACGAAAGTTTTTCTTCATCGAGGACCACTGCCTCTATGTAAGGTCAACACAATCTTCTCTCACTGTCAGAGGTAACAGAGTTCAACATGTGCACTGGCAAACCGCTCGAAGCACGGCAAACTATTGTACGGAGCTATGAGTTGAGGTATAGGTTGGTATAAGTCAAAGAGAGGTGTAAGTCCCTGTAGAATCATAAGATTCGATGCACTTTGATTGGCATGGGGGTACCATAATGGCAGATGGAGGAAGTATTCTCGTGTGGGAACGCGTGTATGCTATTGAATGGACCTCCTGGCACGTATAAAATTTAAAATTTCCGCTCATCGACTAACAACGTAGGAACCTATTGCCTAATTATTTACTTTTTTTTCGTAGAACACACGGTAGACAACGAAGTACCTGAAACTTCCTGGCAGAAGTGAACGAAGTACCTAATCGTTCGGAATTGTTTGACGGACACTTTAGAGATGCTACGATGCCACAACGTAAGTGGGCTCTTCTAGGTTGGCGCTACGACAGACACCGACGACAGCGCACTCTAGCCGGAGCGGGAGAGCTCTACGAGCTCCGCTCCGGATTCTACCCATTTCATCAAGAGCAGACGGCCTGGAAACATCGCTTCAACCTCAGTTTGCTACTGAGACCATGTACCACGTACAACGGGTCTAATGCTTCGCATGTACGTACTAAGTTATGTATGCCTCTGTATATATTCATGCACCTGTGAACCACTTTTATTGACTTGCAGTACCGACGTGTTTTACCGCACCTGCTCCTACTCGCTTCCTTCATTCGGACAACCTTTCAGTTTTCAGGAGCAGACCCACGCGCCGCCTTCTAGGCGGGATACAAAAGAGAGTGCTTGCGTCAACTCCGAGTCACCTAATCTCCACCGCAGTGCACACAAGTTGCGCTTGCCTTGGATCCAGCTCCTGGTAAACTCAGACATAGTTTGTTGTTTATCTGTGTGACATGATGTCCAGGCGACAACTCCAAATGCATGAACTTTGGCAGATCTGTTTGGGATGACGAAATCGTGGAAGGGTACCCGTGTTCACACGATATTCAGGGCAGTAGAAGGAACAATATAAGACCAAAGGACAGGAGCATAGACTGGTGTGCTGACATTCAACCTGTACCTGCAAAAAGCAATGACAGAAATAAAAGTGTTAAAATTCAGAGTGATATAATATCAAAGAGAAGGTTCCCTGCAGATATAGCTACAATCGGTAAAATAGAAGAACAACCAACCTGTTGAATTCAATCTATTGAATATGGTATGAGATTAAACCAAAGAAACGAGAATAGCGTTAAGATGAACATCAAACTTGGGGACTACTTTGTACCTCGGAAGCATGACGAACACACAAATGTGGATATTAGAAGTAGATTAATACAGACGAAGAAGGCAGTCCTCGCTAAAAGAAGTTTACCAGCATAAAAACATACGCCTTAATTTGAGGAAGAAATTTCTGAGAATGTCCAGCTATATCAGAGCAGCGTATCGTCGTGAATCACGGATTATGGGAAAGAACAGAATGTAAGCGCGTAAGATATCTTATAGCAAAAGGATACTGAAAAATATGTGAGCGGATAACGAATGAGGAGATCCTATACAGCATCGGCGACGAAAGGAAAATGTGGAGAATACCGGCTATCAAATGTTCAAATGCGAATGAATTCCTAAGGAACCAAACTGCTGACGTCATCGGTCCCTAGACTTGCACACTACTTTAACTTACGCTAAGGAAACACAGACCCATGTCCGAGGGAGACTCGAACCTCCGGCGGGAGCGGCCGCGCAATTCGGGATGGTTGGTTGGTTTGGGGAAGGAGACCAGACAGCGTGGTCATCGGTCTCATCGGATTATGGAAGGATGGGGAAGGAAGTCGGCCGTGCCCTTTCAGAGGAACCATCCCGGCATTTGCCTGGAGTGATTTAGGGAAATCACGGAAAACCTAAATCAGGATGGCCGGACGCGGGATTGAACCGTCGTCCTTCCGAATGCGAGTCGCAATTCGGGACATGGTGCCTCTAACCACATGGCGACTCTGCGCGGCATAATACCGGCTGTAAAAATGGACAAGGAGATAGGGCATGTATTATCAAGAAATAATTTCCTTGGCACTAGAGGGAGCCGTAGATGGCCAATGCAAGACGCGGAGGTTGGGGTGGAGATGGAAGACAGAGATTTGAACATATCCCAGATGTAACGGAGGACGTTCGCTGTAAGTGCTTCTCTGAAATGAAGAGGTAGGAAGAAGAGAGGAAGTCGGTGCTGACCACGTGAAAGCAATCAGGAAACTGCGACAATGACAGAAAAGTAAATGTTTCCTTCGTTTCTCCCAGGCAATGAAGAATTCCCTGTCCTAAAATACGTGGCTTCTGTTTTCACCTTTAGCGTTTCCTACGAAGATATTTTTATTTGTTTTGTAATTTAATGAAGAGTTGTTTCATCAAGGGAGACTGAAGTTGAAGAGAATCGTAAGCAACGATCATTGTGGAAGGCAGTGGGATACTGAAGTTATGACAAATGACGAGACACGTTTGAAGTTTCCTGCGACAATGAATAACACAGTAGGCATAGGATTTAAGTTGAAGTTGAATTCAAATGTCTAAACCAAGCAATGACAGTTGCTGGAAAAATATAGGTACAATGAGGGTAACAACGAAACTACCTTGGGGAAAGAAATACTTCTACTGATCGGCGAGAGAAGGAAGTACAAACATGTGTAGGGAAGACAGAAAAACAGCGACGTGTAACACTTAGCAATTAAATAAATAGTAATTGCAACGAAACCAAGGTGAAATGACTCCAGGAAAAATGTAATCGAAAAGGAAGTGATTCAACATTTAGAAAAATTAAAAGCAAGGGCGACAACAATAAGAGTGCAAGGATTCTCCAATGTAGAATGCAAAAGATAGAGGGAACAGCCGGAAAGAGTACACTGAAGCTCTCTGTGAGTGGGAGGAATTGACTGATGACGCTACAGAAGAAGAAACTGGCGTCGGTAAGTATGAGGTAATTCCAGTATCAGTCTGAATTTAAAAATGTTCTGGAAGACTTGAGAGCGGGCAAGACAGAAGTTATGAGTAACATTCCATAGGAATTTCTAGAATCATTCAGGAAACTGTGAATCAAACAAACATTCATGTTGGTGTGTACGATCTATGATATTGATAAAATCCCAAAACACTTTCGGAAAAATATCTTCCACACAATTCCGAAGTCAGCAAAAGTCAACAAGTGCGAGAAATATCGTTCAATCAGCTTAGCAGCTCATACATCGAAGCTGCCCGCAAGAATACGGATTAATGGACAACGAAACTGAGTATCTGTTACATGACGATCAATTTGGCTATAGAAAAGGTAAGGCCACCAGAGAGGCAGTTCTCACGTGGTGCACGAGACTGAAAGCAAGACTAATGAAAAATCAAGAAACGTAATAGGAAACGTAATAGGAAGAGCGTTCGATAATGCAAAATGGCACAAGGCGTTCGAACTATTGGGAAAGACGGGTAATATTTACGTCCCAGGGGGTAACAGGGTCGTTACAGGAAGTGCATCCGGCAAACTCTTAAATTAACATGTCACATCCTTTAATAATCATGCCTACCTACGTCGATGCATGACAAAATCACAAAAAGGCCTATGGTGTCTAGAAGAGTCTCGTAACCTGCATTCAAAATGTAGCTCAAATGCTTCAAAAATGGTTCAAATGGCTCTGAGCACTATGGGACTTAACCTAACTAACCTAAGGACATCACACACATCCATGCCCGAGGCAGGATTCGAAACTGAGACCGTAGCAGCAGCGCGATTCCGGACTGAAGCACCTAGAACCGCTCGGCCACAAATGCCCACCCTCCATTTTATTGACAGAACACTGAGAAGATGGAATAGGCCTAGTAATGAAACTGCGTTTTTCTGTTCTCTGATAGAATAATTCTGTGCATTAAGGTGTCCTTAACACAGATGACTGACGGAAAAAGCCGAAAAAGCCCAAAAAAGGGTAGCTCGTTTTGTATTATCGCTAAATAGTGGTGAGAGACTCACCGATATGATAGGCCAATTGGGGTGGCAATCAAAATAGAGGTGCTTCTCATTGTGGTGAGTTCTTTTCAAGAAATTTCAACCACGAACTTCCTCCTCTGTAGTCGAAAGTATCTCACTGTAGCCTATTTGCACAGTACGAAATATTCGTCGTAATAAGAAGAGAAAAATCTGAGCTCGCACGGAAAGACAAGTGTTCATTTTACCCAGGTGCTGTTACAGAGTAGAGCGGTAGAGAAATAGGCCTGCGGTGTTCGAAGAACCTTCTGCCGGTGTAAACTAAGATAGCCATGTAAACGGAGATTAAATAGATAGCGCTAACATAAAAGTGGAGAACAATTCTACCAGCAAGCGAATAATCTATTTACAATTTCAATACAGCGTGTTACAAAATGCATAGTGTTATTCATGTCTACGTACCGAGCAAAGTGGGAGCTACACATTTGCTTCATCTTCTTTATTGTTTAGTTCCTGGACAAAAAGTAGTTTGGAGTTGTCAAGATACGAGAGGTGTTTTTCTGAAACAGGTTAGTTTTATCCCTACTCTTTTAGTTACGAAACCCCTATATTCAAACAGAATCTCCGTCCAATGCGACAGCCTGTGCCATCTCACTGGGAGAGCCTGTAGGCCACTCTAGAGATCGGAGCCAACGTCTTGCTCCATCAGTAAGATTCTCTTCCTCCAGGTACTGCTTCCCACGGAGTGCATCTTTCATTGCAACAAAGAGGTGGACGTCGGAAGATGCAATATCCAAGCTGCAGGGTGAATGAGGAAGAGCAATGCAAAGAAGTTTTGTGGGCTTCTCTCCTGTGCGCGGACTAGTTTGAGGCCTTGCGTTGTCAATGAGAAGGCGAAGTACAATTTTGGGACGACGAGCATGATAAAGTCGTTTTTTCAATTTCCTTAGGGTAGCACAATACACTTCAAGAACTGATGGTTGCAACATGGAAGGGGACATCAGACAGAATATCCCCATCAGAGTTCCACAAGATGCTCGCCTTGACTCAGCAGCCTGAGGTTGTGGTTGTCGTTATCAAAGACTTTTTCGTAGAAGAGGTGGTATGGCACCACTCCATGGATAGCCGTTTTATCGCCGATTCGAAGTGATGAAGACTTGTTTCATTGGCTGTTACGACGTTCCACGAACAATTGTCACTATCAGCCTAGCAACACGCATGCAATTGCGCTCGGATGGTCTTTGGTTGCCTTTTACGGTCCGCTGTTTCGCAGTGAGGAACCCAGCCGGCACACCAACTGATGGACGAGTGTGTCAGCAGAACCAACTGAGCTGCCAGTTGAGCAGCAGGGTGCTTGACTGCGATCTGTCTATAACGACGAATGAGAGTGTCCGCAGGTTCTAACATTGCGGTCATAGCTGCTATGTACGGCCGGCCTGCACGCAGAAAATTTAACAAGTTTGTGCGATCTTGTTACGATGATAACAGACGCCTTGCCCAACGACTCACCGTACTTTTGTTCATTGCCAGGTCTCCATATGCTACACCAAGAAGAAATGCAGATGATAAACGGGTATTCATTGGGCAATTATATTATACTATAACTGACATGTGATTACATTTTCACACCATTTTGGGTGCACAGATCCTGAGAAATCTGTACCCAGAACAACCACCTCTGACCGTAATAACGGCCTTGATACGCCTGGGCATTGAGTCAAATAGAGGTTGGATGGCGTGTAAAGGTACAGCTGCACATGCAGCTTCAACACGATACCACAATTCATCGAGAGTAATGACTGGCGTGTTGTGACGAGCCAGATGCTCGGCCACCATTGACCAGACGTTTTCAATTGATGAGAGATCTGGAGAATGTGCTGGGCAGGGCAGCAGTAGAACATTTTCTGTATCCAAAAAGGCCCGTACAGGACCTGCAACATGCGGACGTGCATTACCCTGCTGAAATGTTGGGTTTCGTAGGGATCGAATGAAGGGTAGAGCCACGGGTCGTCACACATCTGAAATGTAACGTCAATGCGAACGAGGTGACCGAGACGTGTAACCAATGCCACCCCATACCATCACTCCTGGTGATAAGCCACTATGGCCGTGACGAATCCACGCTTCCAATGCGCGTTCACCGCGATGTAGCCAAACACGGATGCGACCATCATGATGCTGTAAACAGAACCTGGATTCATCCGAAAAAATGACGTTTTCCCATTCGTGCACCCAGGTTCGTCGTTGCACCATCGCAGGCGCTCCTGTCTGTGATACAGCGTCAAGGGTAACCGCGGCCATGGTCTCCGAGCTGATGGTCCATCCTGCTTTAAACGTCGTCGAACTGTTCGTGTAGATGGTTGTTGTCTTGCAAATGTCCTCATCTGTTGACTCAGGGTTCGAGACATAGCTGCACGATCCGTTACAGCCATGCGGATAAGATGGCTGTCATCTCGACTGCCAGAGATGCGAGGCCGTTGGGATCCAGCACGGCGTTCCGTGTTACCCTCCTGAACCCACAGACTCCATATTCTGCTAACAGTCATTGGATCTCGACCAACGCGAGCAGCAATGTCGCCATACGGTAAACAGCAACAGCGATAGCCTACAATCCGACCTTTATGGAAGTCGGAAAGTGATGGTACACATTTGTCGTCCTTACACGAGGCATCACAACGAGTTTTCACCAGGCAACGCCGGTCAACTGCTGTTTGTGTATGAGAAATCGGTAGGAAACTTTCCTCATGTCAGCACGTTGTAGGTGTCGCCACCGGCGCCAATCTTCATGGTGTAGCAGTTTTAACGGCAAGTAGGGTACTAACTACTCGCATCACGAAACTGAGGAAGGTTTCTAATGACCTAGCTGTTTTAGCGCCCAGAGTTAAATCCATTCATGTATTGCTTTTAACGTCGCAGTCCGTCCCCAGGTAGCTGAGTGGTCAGCGTGACAAAATGTCAGTTGGGCCCGGGTTCCCTCCCCGGCTGGGTCGGAGATTTTCTCTGCTCTGGGACTGGCTGTTGTGTTGTCCTAATCATCATCATTTCATCCCCATCAACGCTGAAGTCCTCGAAGTGGCGTCAAATCGAAAGACTTGCACCCGGCGAACGGTCTACCCGACGGGAGGCCCTAGTCACACGACATTTACACTTATGGCCATTACAATTACTACACCACGAAGATGACGTGCTACAGACGGGAAATTTAACCGATAAGAGGAAAATGCTGTGATATACAAATGATTATGTTTTCAGAGCATTCACACAAGGTTGGCGCCGGTAGCGACACCTACACAAACAGCAGCTGACCGGCGTTGCTTGGTGAAACGTTATTGTGATGCTTCGTGTAAGGAGGAGAAATGCGTACCAGCACGTTTCCGACTTTGATAAAGGGCGGATTGTAGCCTATCGCGATTGCGGTTTATCGTATCGCGACATTGCTGCTCGCCTTGGTCGAGATCCAATGACTGTTAGCAGAATATGGAATCTGTGGGTTCAGGAGGGTAATACGGAACGCCGTGCTGGATCCCAACGTCCTCGTATCAGTAGCAGTCGAGATGACAGGAATCTTAGCCGCGTGGCTATAACGGATCGTGCAGCCATGTCTCGATCCCTGAGTCAACAGATGGGCACGTTTTCAAGACGACAACCATCTTCACGAACAGTTCGACGACGTTTGCATCAACAAGGACTATCAGCTCGGAGACCACGGCTGCGGCAACTCTTGACGCTGTATCACAGACAGGAGCGCCTGCGATGGTGTACTCAACGACGAACCTGGGTGCACGAATGGGAAAACGTCATTTTTTCGGATGAATCCAGGCTCTGTTTACAGCATCATGATGGTCGCATCCGTGTTTGGCTACATCGCGGTGAACGCGCATTGGAAGCGTGGATTCGTCATGGCCATAGTGGCTTATCACCAGGAGTGATGGTATGGGGTGGCATTGGTTACACGTCTCGGTCACCTCTTGTTCGCATTGACGGCACTTTGAACAGTGGACGTTACCCTTCAGATGTGTTACGACCCATGGCTGGAGACCTGCGAAATCCTACATTTCAACAGGATAATGCACGACCGCAGGTCCTGTACGGGCATTTCTGGATACAGAAAATCTTCGACTGCTGCCCTGGCCAGCACATTCTCCAGATCTCTCACCAAATGAAAACGTCTGGTCAATGGTGGCCGAGCAACTGTCTCATCATAATACGCCAGTCACTACTCTTGATGAACTGTGGTATCGTGTTGAAGCTGCATGGGCAGCTATACCTGTACACGCCATCCAAGCTCTGTTTAACTCAATGCCCAGGCGTATGAATGCCGTTATTTCGGCCAGAGGTGGTTGTTCTGTGTACTGATATCTCAGGATCTACGCACTCAAATTGCGTAAAAATGTAATCACGTGTCAGTTCTAGTATAATATATTTGTCCAATGAATACCCGTTTATCATCTGCATTTCTTCTTGTTGAAGCAATTTTAATGGCCAGTAGTGTACATTAAAGCCGCAGTCTTTGAATACCGAGTTCATAGCGGATGAAGTAGCATGAGAAAGGAATGGAGACGCTCCATCGGGTTGCGCGAATTTACCGGTGAGAGGCAGCCAGTCCTCGTGGCACGACGCGGCTCGGCCAACAGTGGGTGCGAGGTAAGCCGCTTTGGCTGGCTGGCGCCACTGTCCGGCGCGGTGCTCGGCAGCTGCAGCGGCAGCAGCAGGAGGAGCACCGCCAGTAGCAGCGGCAGCGGCACCGGCGGCGGCTGAGGGTCCTCGACGCGTTAGCAGCGCTAATGCCGCCCGCCGCAGCCGCAGCCGCCTAATATCGGGTGGCAATTAGCGGCGCTCGCACCCAGGAAGGCCGCCTCGGCGGCTGCCTAGTTAGGGGACAGCCCGGCCGAGCCCGGTCCTCGCCACGAGAGGCGCCGTGCTGCCTGGCGGGCAGCCGCTGCAGTCGCCGTTGTAACACGTCAGTCGCGCCCGAACTGTCGTCGCAGCACTAGGCTACTGACGGACGCTTTCTTCTACTTTGCGTTCAGTTGACGTTAATCCGAATGCAGGACAGAGTCCAAGACTCTAGTTACTGAAATATGTAGTAGGTATACCGATCACACTGGTACTAATTAACCCTCCTAATACCAATGAGGCAATATGGCACCCTAAGCACTTTGGAAATGCACTGACGGGAAAAAAGTCGCAACACCAGTCAATAATTAATGTAGAGTAATGGAATAGAAAACCTCGCGGAAGATCAGTTGGGATTCCGTAGAAATATTGGAACACGTGAGGCAATACTGACCCTCCGACCTATCTTAGAAAATAGATTAAGGAAAGGCAAACCTACGATTCTAGCATTTGTAGACTTAGAGAAAGCTTCTGACAATGTTGACTGGAACACTCTCTTTCAAATTCTGGACGTGGCAGGGATAAAATGCAGAGAGCGAGAGGCTATTTACAATTTGTACAGAAACCAGATGGCAGTTATAAGAGTCGAGGGGCACGAAAGGGAAGCAGTGGTTGGAAAGGGAGTGAGGCAGGGTTGTAGCCTCTCCGCGATGTTATACAATCTGTATATTGAGCAAGCAGTGAAGGAAACAAAAGAAAAGTTCGGAGTAGGTACTAAAATCCACGGAGAAGAAATAAAAACTTTGACGTTCGCCGATGACATTGTAATTCTGTCAGAGACAGCAAATGACTTGGAAGAGCAGTTGAACAGAATGGACAGTGTCTTGAAAGAATGGTATAAGATGAACATCAATAAAAGGACAACAAGGATAATGGAATGTAGTCGAATTAAGTCGGGTGATGCTGAGGGAATTAGATTAGGAAATGAGACACTTAAAGTAGTAAAGGAGTTTTGCTATTTGGGGAGCAAAATAACTGATGATGGTCGAAGTAGAGAGGATATAAAATGTAGACTGGCAATGGCAAGGAAAGCGTTTCTGAAGAAGAGAAATTTAGTAACATCGAGTACAGATTTAAGTGTCAGGAAGTTGTTTCTGAAAGTATTTGTATGGAGTGTAGCCATGTATGGAAGTGGAACATGGACGATAAATAGTTTCGACAAGGAGAGAATAGAAGCTTTCGAGAAGCTTTCGAAATGTGGTGCTACAGAAGAATGCTGAACATGGGATGGGTAGATCACATAACTAATGAGGAGGTATTGAATAGGATTGGGAAGAAGAGAAGTTTGTGGCACAACTTGACTTGAAGAGGGGATCGGTTGGTAGGACATGTTCTGAGGCATCAAGGCATCACCTATTTAGTATTGGAGGGCAGCTTGGAGGGTAAAAGTCGTACAAGGAGACCAAGAGATGAATATACTAAGCAGAGTCAGAAAGATGTGGGTTGCAGTAGGTACTGGGGGATGAAGAAGCTTTCACAGGGTAGAGTAGCATGGAGAGCTGCACCAAACCAGTCTCAGCACTGAAGACCACAACAACAACAACAACAACGGAATTTCGGGAATACATTTGTTTAGGTAACTTTCTGAACTAATTAACATTTCAAGCTCACAGTTCAATGTATCTATATCTACATGGTTACTCTGCAATTCACACGTAAGTGCCTAGCAGAGGGTTCATCGAACCACTTTCATACTACTTCTCTACCATTCCACTCTCAAATTGCGCGTGGGAAAAACGAACACCTAAATCTTTCCGTTCGAGCTCTGATTTCTCTTATCTTATTATGATGATAATGTATCCATACGTAGGTGTGTGTCAACAAAATAATTTCGCATTCGGAAGAGAAAGTTGGCGATATAGTTTCGTAAATAGATCTCGCTGCAAAGAGAACCACCTTGGTTTCAGTGACTGCCACCCCAACTCGCGCATTATATCAGTGACACTCTCACCCCCTAACCCCTATTGCGCGATAACACGAAACGAGCTGCCCTTCTTTGCACTTTTCCGATGTCCTCCGTCAATCCTATCTGGTAAGGATCCCATACCGTGGAGCGATATAGCAGCAGAGGACGGACAAGTGTAATGTATTCTGTCTCTCTAGTGGGTTTGCCGCATCTTCTAAGTGTTATGCCAACAAAGCGCATTTACGTGGTATTTCCAGTTTAAGTTGCTCGTAATTGTAATTATTAGGTATTTACTCGAATTGACAGCCCTTCGATTTGTGCCATTTATCGTATACCCAAAATTAAACGGATTTCTTTTAGCACCCATGTGGATTGCCTCACACTTATCTTTGTTTAGTGCCAATTGCCACTTTTCGCAGCATACAGAAATTCTTTCTAAATCATTTTGTAACTGGAACTGATCGTCTGATAAATTTACTAGAGAGAGTAAGCGAGAGAAGATCAATGGTAAATGTGAAACGCCGATGTAACCGCCATAATGCTGAATATAAGCGTAGAGACGTGCGTACTTTTTGTTGTACCGCTGCCCGATGTTTCTGGGGCGGAGTTCCAGATCGGTTGTACTTGGTCGGTCAGTAAAGTGACGGTTAATGCTGTTTGTGGATGAGGCTGGGGCTGTCTTCCAATGATATCTCAATACGTGCTCGATTGGTTACAGATCTGGTGATCAAGAACGCCAAGGCAATATATAGACATTTTGTATAGCATGTTGTTTTACAACAGCGGAATATGAGCAAGAGTTATCATGTTGGAGCCGGCTGATGTGGCCGAGCGGTTCCGGAACTGCGCTGCTGCTACGGTCGCAGGTTCGAATCCTGTCTCGGGCATGGATGTGTGTGATGTCCTTAGGTTAGCTGGGTAGAAGTAGTTTTAAGTCTATGGGATTGGTGACCTCAGATGTTAAGTCCCATAGTGCTTACAGGCATTTTTTTATCCTGTTGGAAAACACCTTTGGAATGATGTTCATGAGTGGCAGCCCAACAGACGGAATAGCCAGACTGACGTGTCAGATTTGCAGTCAGTGTGCGTTGGATAACCACGTGATTACTCGTACTGTCTTACGGAACGAACTCGAGACCGTAACTCCTAATGTAGGCCCAGTGTGTTTAGCACACAGACAGGTTGGTTGCAGGCCCTCGACTGGCATCTTTCTAACCAACACGCCGCCGTCACTGGCACCTAGGCAGAACCACTTTTCATCAGAAAGGGACCTCCAATGTCATCTAAGCGAAGTCGCAAATGGTGTTCGTTTGGGATCAACACTCTACAGGTCTATTTCAGAGCTGTCCTGGAAGTAACTGATCTCTAACACTTCGTTGTCTCTCTGTGGTGCCCCTGCAGATGCAGTACGGTGCGCCAGAACCGTACGCCGGACACGATGGTCTTCCTTCTCGGTAGTGCCACGTGGTAGTTCGGAGCCGTATCTTGTTGCGACCGCACATTCCCGTGACCACATCTACCAGCAATCATGAGCAGTGGCTATACTCCTATCAGGTCTTTCTGCAGTATCACAGACGGAGCATCTAGTTTCTTGTAGCCCTATTATACGACCTCATTCAAACTCAGTGAGCTGTTTATAATGGCGTGTTGTCGCCTTAAAAGCATTCTTGACCAACGTAAACTCACCACCGAGCGAGGTGGCGCAGTGGTTAGCACACTGGACGGATTTGTGAGGACGATGGTTCAACATGCGTCCGGCCATCCTGCTTTGGATTTTTCGTGATTCCCTAAATCGCTTCAGGCAGGTAGAATGTTCCTTTGAAAGGGCGCGGCCGATTTCCTTACCCCGTCCTTCTCTAATCTGATGGGACTGGGACTTACCACGTACAATCTCAAATGCTCACTACTGTTACAGCGTGTATTTAAGGCAAATATGATTTGCAACCTCGGTGCCGCGCCTCTAGCTCCACTCTTATGCGCCCGGCACGAAATTTGAATAGACATAATCTTTCAAATGTAGAAAATCTCCCCAACTTCCGTTTACTTTTCTCAACTCCTTCTTGGTGTTGCCATTCTTTTTGTCACTGTAGAGAGCTCCTTTCTTTCAAAACTATTATTTTCAAGATTTGTGACTTTCTCCCTGTAAGTCAATTGCATTCACTGATAATTCGTTCGTTTTTATATTTTCAACTCATTAAATTTATTCGTGTTTTTTGCAGGGGCTGTTTGTTTGTTTCTTGTATCTAACATGTATGAAAATAGAATGAGGAATTTCATACTGAGCAGCTGTTATAGGAAAATCCGGCCGGTGTGGCCGAGTGGTTCTAGACCCGTCAGTCCGGAACCGCACGCCTGTTACTGTCGCAGGTTCGAACCCTGCCTCGGGCATGGATGTGTGTGATGTCCTTAGGTTAGTTAGGTTTAAGTAGTTAGAAGTTCTACCGGACTGATGGCCTCAGATCTTAAGTCCCATAGTGCTCAGAGCCATTTGAACCATTTGCTATAGGAAACATCTGCTGTAATGAAAACATTATTTCGCGCTTATTTTTGTGCCCATTGTGGGTTTGACGCATGAGCAGTTTTGTACTCTTCTTAGTACCACTTGTGTCAATATGACCCCATAAAAGTTCCGAACAAATTTTAAGGCCCAACGGTATCGACCGACCGCAGTGTCATCCTCAAGCGATAGGTACCACTGGATGCGGTTATGGAGGGACACATCGCCAGCTCACAGCTCTCCAGGCCGTTGTCAGTTTCAGCGACTGGAGCTGCTGCTTCTCAGTCAAGTAACTCCTCAGTTGGCTTCAGAAGGTCTGAGGGCACCCAGAGTGCCCATCCAAATGCTAGCGAAGCCCGACAGCTCTTAGCTTCGGTGATCTAATGGGAACTGGTGTTATTACTGCGGTAAGACCACTGGCAATATGACCCTATAAGCACATTGGAAAATCGAATCTCCCTTGCTTTCAAAGCTATTTCTTTTCAAACAGTATGTATCTCTGTATTTGATTCAGTTGTATTCAATGGTACTTCCTTAAATTTTATATCTGCAGCACATTAAAAATTATTCACCGGTTTTTGCGCAGAGTACATCTGGGGTCAATACGACCCCATTCTAAATATTTTGTGTTTCTTGAACTAATATTTATGGAAACAGAAACATTACTCTTATGTTGAACAGCTGTGTGTTGTATTAGTGCAGACTGAAGCGACGTATGAAAATTCGTACTAAGGTCAGGTCCTGTTCACTAGGCAGATGCACTAACCAATACGGCACCCTGGCGCAGTGGCTTTGCACAACTGCACGCACTACCCTAGCACATCACCCTCCTCAGTCCAAATTTCCAGTAATGCTTCAGCCTATTTGGCATTACTCCTAAAGTAGAGCAGCATTGCAGAGGCTCTCCAAGTGCTCCTCAGTATCGAACGAAACGGAGGAGCCATGCTGAAATCCACGCTTAGTTGCTCTAATCAAATGAAACTATGTGGTTCCACATACCTTCCAAACCTCATACATCTATGATGTGTAAGTGCAGGCTGCGGCGACAAATTACAATTTGTACCAAATTTGGAATATGAAACCGGGTCTCCTGCTCACTAGACATATGCACTAACTACTACGTCAGCCTGGTAGAGGCTTCGCACGACTGCACAGACTACCCTAGTAGCCTCCTTCCTAAACTCAAATTCCCATTCATGCCTCAGCCCACTTGGTACTCAACCTAAACTCAAAGAGCATTGCAGATGCACTCCACTGGAGTAACCACTCGCGCATCGAACGAAACGGGAGCTCCTGGATCCCATGCAGAACGTGTTGGAATCCTGATCTTGGTTCAAATTTTCTCTCTTCGCTCCAATAATCCAAATACTGCCAATTTATCTTATGTCAATTATTTTGTGTCTATGTGACCCCAGTGATATCCGGTGACAGAAATAAAATGCTGTTGCGAACGAACGTCGCCAGATAACGTATGTCATTGTCATGCGGCCCAACATCTGATGTGATGGCGTGCGGCGCCATTGCATGCACAATGCTAACACCTCTGGTTCGCGTAGCAGGTGATTAAAACAGCAACTGTTACTATTCTGTCGTATTCATGTCGATTGCTGTGCTCTTTCTTCGAGGTTCTGTATGACGTTATCTTTGAACGAGATAAGAGAAGATTACATGTTACCAGTGTTTGTCTGACTTACCTCCTTACAGGGGGTGTGCGACTGTTAGCATGACCAGTACGTCGTCCAGATCCCTTTCCCACTGAAAACATTTCGTCACTGGCTTTCATGAGACTGGGTGATCCTTACTCGTCAGCCACAGTGATTGATATACTCTATCACAGAGTTAGAACAGGGCTGTGGCGGCTTTCTCACAACGTTTTGATAACACTGTTTATGTGGTATTTGACTAACGTGTTGCCGTTGGAGCGCAGCGACCTCTGGTGCGTCGGCTCCGGGCGTGGTGAACGGTTGGTAGTATGAGCTGAGGAACGAAACAGCTTACCGTGGGGCCTCTTCGCCGTAGTGTTAACTGTTGGCGAGCGACTTATTTCGGGCCACGATAGCCCGCGTAAGTTATCGAGTACCGACATGGCTTGTGCTGTGATTTATCAGAAAGGTGTCGAGCTGTCAGGGCAGTGTTCACTGTGATTTTGGTCTCTCTTTCTTCTGTTTGTTGGATATGAACGTCCGTGTCTCCATAGTATTTGAAAGGCAATGTGGTTGCAAGATCTGGTAGACATTTTAAACTGATTCATTGGCTGATACCTCACTATAATTTGTTTTGTGTGTTAAACCTGTGAGTCCGTGGTGCTTGTTAACCTTTAGCCAGTATAAAGCACCGTGTTCCAGAAGAAAGATTATTCTGAATTTTGGAGGTGTGCATTAGTGTATGCGTTACCTGTTCTTCTCCGCCACCCCTTCATTCTTTTGATTTTTTAAATAAATGATTGGAGGTGGAGTGAAAGTTACCACGGATGATTAATGTTCATGTCAGAGTGTGTGTGTGTGTGTGTTTTGCTGTTTATTGGCCTATTTGTAATGTGCTTTGGTTGTTCTGGGTTCTTTGAAGTTAATGATGAAAGCCTATGCTGTCTAAGAAATTGTGTGGTGCGTCTGGTCTATGTATGTGACTCAGACAAATTTTAGTCTGTTACAGGACGTATTTGTTTTCTCCCAACCGCTATGGACTAATGTGTGTAGTGAAGAGCTTTGGATGTCATGCTAATGTCCTTGCAGCTGCTTTAATGCTTTGCTAGAAAGGAAAGTTTTTCTGATATTACCATCTTACTGCTGAAATTATTTATTTAAAAGATTTGTAGCTATTTTCTTAAACCTTTTGGTTAACTCGTTCAAAGGTAGACAAGATGTCATGTTCTTTGGTAAGAGCTCAGATTAATTAATTTTTGGCTAAGAGTTATTTATTTGATGCGCGGCTGTGTGTTGGATTTCTGTCAAATTAAAAGTATTTTTGCTGCAGGAAACGGTCGTTAATAATCTCTTGTACTCCACTGCTGGTGCGTGCTACCTTGGATCGGGCCCCGCTTACTCATGCCTCGTCGGCTTGCTTGGCCGGCTGTTTACGACATTTGGTGTGTATACACTCGGCAATTCTCGCTGCTGTATGTCTTTCGCGCTGTTTTCCCCATCCGCGGCCCTACTTCTTAATGTTCCTCTTCAAGTTAAATTTATATTTGGGATAATTCTGAATTTGTATCAGTTAGCTTGTTGCCTTCGCCTTAAGCAAATTTTGACGTGTGTTGGGAGCCCAACATATACCATAATCTATTGTAACTTAATTATTCTTGTATTACTGGAAATTGAGTTCAATTTTCAATTGATATGTTGTTCTGGCTTTAAAATTATCGTGCCTAAATATTGGTGTTCTATTGCTTTTCATTGTTTTAAGTATGGTTTTCGGTTTTTTAATCAGTCAAGTTTAAATAATGTTTTATTCTCACCATTTTGTAATTATGGCCGTTCTGGCCTCTTCTGGTAATGTTGTTTGGATTTACGTCTGCGTTTAGTATGTCTTTAGACTTATTAGTTACTGTGTCTTATATGGGGCGTAAATTGCGTTAAAGAATATTAACTCAGCTTGGTTGAAAGTTAACTTTAAATTTTCTGTAAATTGTATTAGTGGCCTTGAATTTTAAATGAGTTGCTCATTGCTTGGCCATTTAATTAATTTAATAAATAAATTAAAGCTTAATTGGTTGTTACGTGATTGAAACTGTGTAAAATACGTAGATATGTGTTCGACCAGCGAATGAAGAGTGTAAAATCCCCACTGGTCCAGTTCTTCCTGTTTTACTTCCTGACTGAATTAAGAGCCCCTAATTATCTCCATTACAGAAACTACATAGAATGATGATGATGTATTCGTCATCGAAGGTCAGTTCGACCATGACCGGTTGCCAAGGCCCAGCGAATCGACTGGGGTTAGATTAGTGTCTAGTGTCTCTTCCATACGGCACTGAGCTCCTAAATGGCGGGGCAGTGGGGAAAGGAGCCACCGAGTGACAACAGAAGGAAGGGAGTTTGCCGCACTGTGAGGAATGACGGCAGACTGGGGCAAGCGCCATGGTGGTGATGTGATGCCGTAAGCCGTTGAGTTTCGCCCATGTTGTGATGTTACAGAACCGAAATTGTGTGATCTCATATGATATGTGGATTTTAGAAAAGTAAGATGAAGGTGAACTGGAACTATTACGGCTACTTTCGGTTTTAGTCAGCGGCTGATGCGAGTTGTGTTGATGAACATCCTGTTGTCACTTAGTCTTCAGAATACTGTCCCGTGAGGTAGTGCTGGGCAATTTCACTGTTTCTGAAGCTCTGTTAACGACACTGCAGGTAAGATGCTATAGTGAAGTGCCGTACTGAGCACGTTTTGTATGAGATCTTCTGTAGGAGTCTTCGACCTGCCCTGTTGGAAATGGGAACGGGAAGGACAAAGGTCTGTATATTACCAGAGAAGGACTAGATTAGTGTGACCCATGCCATGTCTGGAAATGTTCTCACTCAAAGACACGGCTATGGCATTCTACCTGGCGTATCGTCTCATTAGTTAATGATACACTGAGTAGATCAGTCTTTTGCATTGGTATCTTATGGATGTAATTGTAAGCATTCGTGAATAGAAGATTTAATAACATAAAATGAGGCTTTAGTTGGTTATGTTACGAAAGAGTCACTTTCGCGCAATTTATAAATTTTATGTTGCTTGGTGGGGGCGGAGGGGGTGGGGGAGCCTGGCTTCGGAAAGAATTTATAGTATGGAGAATATTATACGATTATGATTTTAATGTAACGCATCAACTGTTCTCAGGAATGCTTGTGAAACATTCTCTTGTCCATTTATCGGCTGGTGGTTACTACGAAGGAAAAAATTGTCCTGAGAGATTTTGATAATATCTGCATATTATGATTTCTTCCTTACCGGTTACTTCAACAGTCTCTTAAATTTCCACGGCAGCTTTTAACAATATTTTCACATTATGATTTCAGTTTTGGGTTTCGTTGAGTCAGATGAATGGCACTATGACTTTCTTCCTGGTAAATTCCACAGTACTTTAAATTTCACGGCGCATCCGAATATTACGTTGGTATGATTTCTGTTGGCGTTCAGAGTAGAAGGATAAAAAAAAATGCAACATCCGTAGGAGCATTAGCATATCCGGATTACTGGAGTTGCATGTGGTCGAATTATAAGTCCGGAGAATGATATCTTAATAGGAGAAAAACGAAGTGGATTTACCCCTGACCGATCTTGCGTACATAATATATTTAATACTGTAACGCACCTACAACAAATAAAGCTTTTGTTCGTCTGTGAAAATGGACTCGATAAGCAACCTGAACTATCAGTAATCCGAGTATAACCTGCGTAACACTGTGTGCGTGTTATAAGTGTGTAAGTTTGACTATCATTTCAGCCCTCAATAGATCGTTACATGAAAAACTTGAAGCTAACAATTTGATAAGGTATCTGTCTACGTATCTGAATAAGAATTTACGAGTGATACAGAATCTGTATTGTGCAACGAAATTTACTGGGTTAGAGTTCATGACATGTTGTGGTGTGCGAGTGTGTGTTTGACTCACCTCTTTAGATGACTGCCCATTTCCAAGTGGTTTACAGCAATTCGCAGCAGCATGCAGCAGCAGCGGCTAAAGCTGATTGTCACTAAGGATGAATTTAATGAAAAGGAGTTTGCTTTGGTCCTGTTAACTAGTGATTTCATATATTAAGTCTATTTAAAAACTTCTTAAATCATCACCAATAATAGTTTGAGAAGTACTAATAATGGCGAAATGCCTTACAATGACTTTGTAAGTATCATTAATGGCTGAGTGCCAGATTAACAAATTATTTCAATTTGAAAGTTACATTAACATTTAATAACCACAGCATATTTATGAATTAGTTGTGGAGAATAATGATTATTATTTGGAGGATAAGGAGGCTTCTTTAACAGACAAGCAAAAGATGGGATTATTGCGAAATAAGACTATCACGAGCCTAATTCTGCAATTGCGCTTTACGCTATGCTTGCGAATTTTACCTTGAATTCCATCTTCAAGCATAGTTAAGCCATCTAAATCTCTCCCGGCCATATAAGTGAAGTCAGGCGTTGATTGTGTTAAGTTCTGCCATCACCGACGTGAGGGCAGCGTGGCACGTCTTCTGTCTCCGAGCTCTCGACCAACACTACTGAAATTTTACTCTCGCAGACAGACTCGTCTCACAACATTGCTTAGAATCACGCTCTCATGTTTCGCCCTCAGATTGTTACTATCGATATCTGAGTGCTTATTTCCATTTAGAATCGCAAAATCTTCACAATGGAAAGTATAACCGTAAGTTGGCTATATTCGGTTCGATACTCAATGTATTATTTAATCAATGTAATGGATAGTTCTGACACACTCCCTACATGGCGTCCCTGTCGTTACTTTAAGAATTTGAACGGGACATATGTGCAATATATATAGTCTCCATTTCTTGTAAACTATTATTCAGATACACAGATAGCTTATCCAAATGTCAGTTTCAAGTTTTTCATGTAACGATCTGTTAAGGTTGTAAATGACAGTGAAACTATCATACACACACACACACACACACACACACACACACACACACACACACACACACACACAGGTAGCTTATCGAGTCCATCTTCACAGACGAACATAGGCTCTATTTGTTGCAGGTATGATACACTAGCCGCCCGGAATGGCCGAGCGGTTCTAGACGCTACAGTCTGGAACCGCGTGACCACTACGGTCGCAGGTTCGCATCCTGCCTCGGGCATGGATGTGTGTGATGTCCTTCGATTAGTTAGGTTTAAGTAGTTCTAAGTTCTAGGGGACTGATGACCTCAGAAGTTAAGTCCCTTAGTGGTTAGAGCCATTTGAGCCACTATAAAAAACTGAGAAAAAAAGAGCGATTTTCATAAATTAACAAAGAAGTACATGAAACTGCGCCAGCAAAAATCGGTCGGTATCCTGACAAAAGCACAATAAAGAAGATACATACTACTGTCCTTATAAAAGTTTAAAAGACAAGAATTAAAATAGGTAAAGAAAGTTCACCAGTAAGGCGATAAACCAAAGACTTTATACAAGGGTGTTGCATAACACCTACACTACATAAATTGAACTAAGTTCTTGAAGAATGGATGAGAAATGGAGGAATGTGCCTAGGCGTGGATGGAGGCTTACCCATCCAAGTTAATGTTCGCATGTAATATTGGCTGCAGATGGCTGCGACACAAAGTAAATGATGTTGAAAACCGTAAAAAGATACAATAAGGTTGGACTACCACTAAATTTGTCTAAAACAAGGTATCTCCCGCTAGAAGGTAAGCATCATGGCGTGATCATAGGTGGAAATACTGTGTAGTGTTATACACGGGAAATGTGGAAAAGCTTACGAAAAATTGGGTAAAGGACAGCAATCTTCCAACTTTTTGCAGACGAGATCCATATTTCACCAGATCGAGGTTGGCACTGGACTGAAGCAGTACTAGTCTGGTGGGCTCGTGCGCGCCACATGCTCAGTGGCATGACACAATCTGTAGTTAAAATCTTCTGGGTTATTAGGCCGCGTCATATTTCTACTAAGATCATCGACGATTCGACCCCTCTGCCGGGATCTTCCTCAGGATCTTCTGTGTCCACTACTGCTAGTGTGTTCTAGCAGAAGTGGATACCAGATGATCGTGAGGAAGATCTCAGCAGAGGGGTCGAACGTCGATCAATTTAGTAGAAATATGACGCGGCCTAATAAACCAGAAGATTTTATATACAGTGAGAACGATCACGAAAGCCTGCACAATTACATATGACGCAATCTCATTAGGTAAACCCCATTTTTGAATCGAAACGGAATCGATCCTGAGCTAGCTAAAAGGCAATGCTCTTTCTGCACCTTTGAAGTTAGTCCAAGAAAGTGTCGTGCTCGTACTATCTCCAAGGTTTGCAACGCGGGGCAGTGTTCACTTTTAAGTACATTGATCGGTCTGCCGTCTTCACACAGTGGGAGCAAAGCGGGCCATAGCCTGGCTTTCGTGACAACTGCTAACCTCTCCCCCGGCAAAAAGCACTCATACTGTTCCCGGGGCCCACCTGAAGAGCCAGAAGGGCGCGAAGCTTTCTAAGTACGCATTTCCAGCGCCCACAAATGTGACTGAAAAATAGTGGCCAAAGAACGAAGTGATGTCGAGTAGCGATAGGTGAGAGTAATGTCAAGGCTGTGTACACGTAATAAGTGAAATTAAGTTACTTGCCATATTTCCTAGTAATCCCATATTAATGGCCATCAATGTGTATTGCAAACCCCAATGGGCACTATATGTGTCTTACAGTACAAACCATAACGCAATAAATCACACATGTTGTAGTAAACTCTAAGGTAAAAGTGCCGATGCACAACAAAGGAATTATTTGAATGGGGCGGAAATTGGTAGACGTGACATCCATGTATAGAAAAACAGGGTAATTTCTTAAGTGAAAGAGTGTCACTAATTGAGCAAGTCAGTAACGTGTTTGTACATCACTCTGGCTCTTATGCAAACAGTTATTTGGCTTGTCATTCATTGATAGTGTTAATGCAAGTCCTTCTGAGGGATAACGTGCCAAATTCTGTCCAGTCGGAGCGTTATATTTTTAACATCGCGAGTTGGTCGGGGGGGACCTGCCTATAATGCTCCAAATGTTTTTCAATTTGGGAGAGATCCAGTGAACTTGCTGGCCGAGGTAGGGTTCGGCAAGCACCAAGACAAGCAGTAGAGCATCTCGCCTTGTGCGGAAAGACAAATGTAATCCCAGAATGGTTTGCCATGAAGGGCAACAAAATGGTCTGCAGAATATCGTCGACAAACCGCTGTGCTGTAACGATGCCGTGGATGACAACCAAAGAGGTCTTGTTATGAACTGAAATGGCACCCCAGACCGTCACTCTTGGTTGTCCGGCCGTGTAGCGGGGCGACAGTCAGATTGGTATCCCATCGATGTCTGGGGCGGATCCAGACGTGTCCTTGATGGTCATCTGAGCTCATTTCGCTGCGAGGCTCGTCACTGAAGACAATGCTACTCCATTGAATGAGATTACAGGCTCTGATGACAGCAAAGAGGTATCGGGAGATGGCTCAGTCAGTGGTGGGATAACAGACTATTACCCAACATACAGCCCAACAGTCTCTACAGTTTGTCTTCCTGCTTACTGGGAAGGTCTCGTATCTTTCCTCAATTTGGGACGTTTTGAATATTATGGGCTGCGCCCTCCATGCAGCTCGGGATTGCGGTGAACTAATTCTCCAGTTGGGTAGAATTTGGCACGATATTCCAAAGATCCAATTGGATAGAGTCTGGCACGATATCCCAAAGGAGGGCAACCAACAACTCAGACAAAAATACCATGCCGAATAACTGATTTCGCAAGTGCAAGAGGTGCACCAAAGCTTCATTTGGCTTGCTCAGTTTGTGAAGCTCTTTGTCTCGAATAAATTATCCAATTTTAATCATTTATTTGTCTGCTGTTGTGGCCGAGCGGTTCTAGGCGCTTCAGTCTGGAACAGCGCGACCGCTATGGTCGCAGGTTCGAATCCTGCCTCGGGCATGGATGTGTGTGACGTCCTTAGGTTAGTTGGGTTTAAGTAGTTCTAAGTCTAGGGGTCTGATGACCTCAGATGTTTAGTCCCATAGTGCTCAGAGCCATTTGAGCCATTTTGATCCATACAAGTACGTCACAGGAACAGATTTCCTTCTCATCTGGATAATTCCTTCGTGGAACATCTTTTTGGTTTTTGTTTTAGATTGTATCTTGTGCAGAGTCGTGTACAGACGTGTAGAGAGGGATCAGACCTGTTGAGGTAGCACGGGCGCAGCCGACTGGGGCCCGTGCCACAGGGGCGGCCGCGCCCGCTAATCCGCCAGCGGCCGCGCCTGCCTTCAGGCGTCTGCTAATGTCGGCCCCGCCGCTCAGCCGCCGTGCGCGATTCGTCGTGCGGTTTATCGGAAGCCGGCCGGCGTCCGCCATTTATCCCGGTTATCGTGTTTGAGCGCCGTGCATCATGGCGTCGGTCGTCGCCCGCTGACGGCATTAGCGCCGCGTCTATCGCATCCGGACTGTCAGCAAGCAAACGCGCGCGATTCGTATGTCGCCGGATTTATTGCCTCGTTGGCGCCAATGACGTAAAATGATCGTGATGTAGTGCGCGCTGTTGAGATTTTCCAACCGCTGCCACCATCGTACGAATGTAGCAGCGAGAATAGCCTCGTCGTCGGCTATTCCGTACTTCGATGACGACCATAATTCAGTTTCTCATCGACATGTCCGAGTGATCAGAAGAAAAATCAGACAATCATCAGCAGTTGCCGAAGCGGGAACAGGCGTATCAGTAGACGAAACAACTGGACTCTATGGTGAAACGATGCACCGATTAACTACCATGAAGGCAGCAACTGGAAACAGTTTGTCTAAATTACACTGATAAATACATTTAACCCATAACAACGTTTTATTTGTGATGTACGTAAGGATGTAATGGTTCTGGACAGTTAACTACTACTCACTCACTACAGATTTCTTCAGAAGAAGATAAATTATATTTATATCCATAGAAATGTATGTGGTGACTGAATAAACGAAAGGGAGCTGCTGTCTAACACCAAAGTCATACAATTTAAAAGAGCTTCTGTAAAATTTGGAAGGTAGGAGACGAGGTACTGGCAGAAGTAAAGCTGTGAGGACGGGGCGTGAGTCGTGCTTGGGTAGCTCAGTTGGTACAGCACTTGCCCGCGAAAGGCAAAGGTTCGGAGTTCAAGTCTCGGCCCGGCACACAGTTTTAATCCGCCAGGATGTTTCACTTTAAAACATGTGTGGATAGCATTTTAATTTGTATTCCTCTTAACCTCTTAGTCTTTCAACTAATTCGATGTAATCCCCCATCTCTTCCTATATTCTACTGATCTTTTCATCTCTACACAACTGCTACACGCGAAATACGAGTCTCGTCTTTGCCTTCTTCCACTATTCTTTTTCCACTACTGCTGCAAAAACGACCAAGTCAGCACTACTCTACATCTTTCTGGTACAGTCTCCTGCTCTCACTTACAGGTTTCTTAACTTTCCCCTACTGGAAGTTATTCGTCAACCTAACATCAATTAAAATTTTCAGATGCTCTACACTTCCCTTCTATCAAATGTTTTGCTTCAGATGTACGTTTCATGGAACTACTTCGTAAGTCACAAATGAATTTACGATACCAACATCGATATATTGATGCAAAAAAGCTTCTTCACATTATGTCATTCACTTGCTTCGGCTACCCTGGAAAGTTTTGTTTCATATATAGGAGTTCTTATTCTGCGCCACCCTTCTCATCTTACGGTACCACTTGTACCCTACATCGTCAGCTATTTGCTGACTATATTCCAGTCTTCCCCTACAGTTTTTACGAGTGTCCTATTATCCTATCCTGTTTCCCCGTCGTATTTTTTCCATATGTTCATTTCCCTGCCGATTTAGTGGAGAACGTCCTCATTCCTTATCAGTCCACCTGATTGTCAACATTCTTTTGTAGCACGATATCTCAAATTACTCGATTCTCTTCTGTTCCGGTTTTCCCATAGTCCATGTTTCACTTCCATGTGCGTATGTACGTAACTGGGGACGTAGAAACGACGAAGAGGCTTCGTCCTCGCCGTAGCCCTCAGTGGTATACAAGCCCACTACAGGCTACAGCAGGCCACTAACCCCACCGCCGCCCCACACTGAACCCAGGGTTATTGTGCAGTTGGGGCCCCCAGTGGACCCCAGGAACGTCTCATTCCAGACGAGTGTAACCCCAATGTTTGTGTAGTAGATTAATTGTGGTGTACGCGTACTGAAGGCTGTGTTTGCGCAGCAATGGCCGACATAGTGTAACTGAGGCGGAATAAGAGGAACCAGCCCGCATTCGCCGAGGCAGATGGAAAACCGCGTTAGAAACCATCCACAGTCTGGCCGGCACACTGGACCTCGACACGAATCCGCCGGGCGGATTCGTGCCGGTGACGGGCACGCCTTCCCGCTCGGGAAGTTGTGCGTTACACCGTATTTCTAGACAGACGGGCTTCACTACCACACATTGTTGTACTCCAAACGTACATTCTCAGAAATTTATTCCTCAAATTAAGCCAGAGATTTCCTCTTTGCCTGTGCTAGCCTGCTTCTTAGGTCTTCCTTGTTTCGTTCGTCATGATTTATTTTACATCCTAGGTAGCACAATTCCCTAATTTCCTGTACTTCTTGATCACCAAATTTTGATGTCAAGTTGCTCGCTTTTCCCGTTTCTGCTGCTTCACATTACTTTTTCCTGTTCACTCTAATTGGACTGTTTATTCCATTGAAGAGATCCTGTAACTCTTCAGCAAAATCACGGAAATATTTCCATTCTGAATATTAGTCTCACTCTTGGAAGTTTGTTTCATTTCCCTGGTTGCTGCATCGATCGATAGATTGAACCGTAGGGGCGAAAGTCTGTCGTACATGCCTTTTTAACCCGAGCTCTTCGTTCTTAGCCTCCCTTTCTTGCCGATCAGTCTTGGTTCTTGTACATATTATACTGTGTATCACTCGTCCTTCCCTGTAGCTTAGTCCTCTTTTTCGCAGAATTTCGAACTTCGGACGTCATTTCACTTTGTCCAACCGATTTTCTATGCATATAAATCCTCTGAACTATCTTTATTTTTCTTCACTCTTTCTTCCATTATAACAGCACAATGTCAGAACTGCCTATCTGGCCCTTTCTCCATTCCTAAAGCCAACATGATCGTTGTCTAATTGAGCCATTCATTATTGTCCTCACCACTGCTCTTCAACATTTTCGTATTTACTTCGTGTATCGTCAAGCCCTCATTCGAGGTAAGAATTCTCTGTTTCTTTCTACAAGTCTGATGAGTCTACCTTTCCTCGACCGGAAGGGATATACCAGGTGGATTTAAATTCGCTCTCTCGGATGCCACAGTGCGATTCGAACTAAGCTAACCGTACAGCTTCGATCCGTACATATTTACGGTAGGAAATAGGCGTCGAAGAAAGGCAATTTGGCTACATTGCAGTCTCATGTCTGACAAGTAATGTAGTGCGTGGAGTTTTGCGTTAGAGTACTCGAGTTCCACAGTTCAACTACGGTTCTAGGTGTAATACTTTTTGTCATCCACGTTCGAACTGGCCTGTAACCCTGTAATGTACTCTGTTTCTTCAACGATATATACCCTAAAATTACAGTTTTGTTTTAACTATGAACATAACGAACACGTTCAGAAATATTCGTCAGAGTAATAATAGATTACAAATAAATTATTGCCTTGAGGCAGAAATAACTAGGAAACTCATCAATATACGAGGGCTGGAAGGTGAGATCCTTATTCACCGTAATAACTGGGTTCAGATCGGGGGTCTTGACACCCCAGTCTATTTCAGGAATGTTATTGTCCAGAAACTATTGACTCACAGAAACTGCTTCAGGTGGCATTATGATGGCAATAGATCAGTCATCCTCTGTTGTACACGGTATACAATACTGTAATACGTCCTCACACCCTTTCGTACTTGGCGTTTTCTTAGAAGTAAAAGGGAAACCACACCGTAAACACCAGAAAACACCACCTTTCATAACACCAGCTCCTCCTCATCTCACTGTTGACCCTACACTCGAAGACAGGTAACGTTCTCAGCACTTGGACAAACTTAGACCATTCCATCGGATTACCACCTGGTGCAGCGCAATTCATCTCTCCGATACATGCGTTTCCAGTCATCTCTCTCCAGAGGCATCGCTCTTTACACGATCTCAAGTTCAAAATGGCTCTGAGCACTATGGGACTCAACTGCTGAGGTCATTAGTCCCCTAGAACTTAGAACTAGTTAAACCTAACTAACATAAGGACATCACAAACATCCATGACCGAGGCAGGATTCGAACCTGCGACCGTAGCGGTCTTGCGGTTCCAGACTGCAGCGCCTTTAACCGCACGGCCACTTCGGCCGGCCACGATCTCAAGTGTCCCTTAAAACTGAGTAGAGAAACGTGAGGCTTACGAGGATTTACTTGAACTATGCACCCCATTCTTCTCAACTCCCTACTAAAAATGACACTGAGGTGACACAAATTATGTGGTGACTTTTTTTTTTAAATCATATGGAACTGCTAAGGTCATCAGCCCCTAAGCTTACACACTACTTAATCTAAATTATCCTAAAAACAAACACACACATCCATGCCCGAGGGAGGACTCGAACCTCCGCCGGGACCAGCTGCACCGTCAACGACTGCAGCGCCCCAAACCGCTCGGATAATCCCGCGCGGCGTGGTGACGATGAGCAAATATATAGGTGGCTGTAGTATCTTGTACACAAGGTGTGAAAGGGTAGTGCATTTGCACAGCTGTCTTTTGTATTCAGGTAATTCTCATGGAAATGTTTCCTACGTTATTATGACCGCACGACAGGAATTCAAAGACATGCAGCTGAACGCATGGGAGAATCCTTTTCAGAAACTGTAAGGGAATGTAATATTCCGACATCTACAAAATGCCGAGAATACGAAATTAGATGCATTACCTCTCACCATGGACAACGCAGTGGCCGACAGGCTTCGCTCAACGACTGATGGCAGCGGCGTTCGAGTAAAGTTTTCTGTGCTAACAGACAAGCAACATTGCGTGAAATAACCGCAGAAATCAATATAGGAGGAGCAGCGAAATTTGGCTTAGTGGGCTATGGCAACAGACGACCGACTCGAGCGCCTTTGGAAACAGCACGATATCACCCGTAGCGTTCCTCCCGGTCTTCCGATCATATCGGATGAACCCAAGACGGTTAGGAAACAGTTGCCAGGTCAGACGAGTTCCAATTTTATTCGGTAGGAGCTGATGATACTGTGTTGTTAACAAGACACTGTGCAAGTTGTTCGTGGCCCCATGATGATGATGTGAACTGTGTTAACATGGAATAGACTGTGGTCAAACTGAACAATCATTGACTGGATATGGTTTTTTGAGCTAGTTGGGTGTCATTTTTAGTCATTCACGGACGTCATGTTCCCAAAAAAACGATGGAAACTCTTTGTATGACAATGCGCCACGTCACCGGACCACACTCGTTCGCGACTGGTTTGAATAACATTCTGGACAATTCGAGAGAGCAATTGTTCCCCAAAGTCGCCCGCAATGAATTCCATGAACATTTTTGGGACGTAATTGAGAGGTCCGTCCGTCCATAAACTCCTCCACCGGCTAGAATTTCGGAATTACTTACGGCTATAGGGGCAGCTTGGCTCAATATTTCTTCAGGAGACGTCCAACGACTTGTGGACTCCATGTCACGTCGATTTGCTGCACTAAGCCGAGCAAAAGAAAGTCTGCACGATTTTCGGAGGTACCCCCTGACTTTTGTCACCTAACTGCGCCGGCAAAAGGAAGTCCGACAAGATATTAACAGGTATCCCATGACTTTTGTTACCTCACTGTACTGCGTTTTCCGTACGGCTGGTCACGGTGTGGAACTCACGAGTGAATCCTTCCGCTGCTTTCATTCGACTAAGTAGCACCACACCCTGCAATGAATTAGGCCTACTTGATGTCTGCCTTCTCTTCGCTAAACTGTGGCTGTTCCTTCGCGTTTCTGCTTAAGAGTCACATCACCATCAGTCGATTTGGGCAAGTGTCTCGGATGGATTTGTCACACAGGCTGCAGGGGATCTAATAAAGATTCCATGAGGCCCTTGGAGCTTTGTTTCGTTTTAACGATTTCAGCCGTTTCTCAGCGCCACTGACGGTAATACTTATTTCGCTCATCATCTCAGTGGTACGAGGACTAAATTAAAGCTAATCTCGTGGGTTTCCTTGTTATAGGAACATTTGAAAACTGAGTTAAGTATATCAGCTTTTACTTTGCTACTCTGAGATTCAGTTCCAGTTTCATTCGCGAGTCCCTGGACGCTAACTGCGGTGCCACTAGCAGTCTTTACAGAAGACCATTCAAAATTTCTTTGGAGGTTGTGAAAGACTGCTTGATAATATTCTGATACCGCAGTCACTGAAAGCTTCACACATTGTTCTCTTGACAGCCGAACGCGTTTCATTCAGCGTATCTCGATCTATAGCCCTATGCTTTGATTTACATCTTTTGTGCAGTAGTCTCTGTTTCTTTGGAAGTTTCTTTACAGTGAGTGCAAATCATGGAGGGTCCCTCCCATGATGAAGTTTTCTACTGAGAACGTATCTCCGAAGTGCTTGGTCAAATATTCTTTTAAATTTGAAATGGTTCAAATGGCTCTGAGGACTATGGGACTTAACATCTGTGGTCATCAGTCCCCTAGAACTTAGAACTACTTAAACCTAACTAATCGAAGGACATCACACACATCCATGCCCGAGGCAGGATTCGAACCTGCGACCGCAGCAGTCGCGCGGATCCGGACTGAGCGCCTAGAACCGCTAGACCACCGCGGCCGTTTTTTAAATTTGAGCCACAGATTCTTTACGTGCCTGTGCTGCAAGTTTGAAGTTCCTCATTGACGTATGACTTTACTACTTTTTTATCTGGTTTTCGTGTGTGTGTGTGTGTGTGTGTGTGTGTGTGTGTGTGTGTGTGTGTGTGTGTGTGTGTGTGTGTTTTGCTCCTTAGCGTAAGTTAGTTTAAGTTAGAGTAAGTAGTGTGTAAGCTTAGGGACCGTTAACCTCAGCAGTTTGGTCCCATAAGATCTTAGCACAAATTTTCCAATTTTTGTTTTTCTGCCGAAAAACCCATTCTATATGTTTCTCTACCGACAACAAAATACTTTTCGTCTCCTTCAATACTGGTGGACTGCATCTCGTGACATCTACATCCATACTCCGCAAGCCACCTGACGGTGTTTGGCGGAGGGTACCTTGAGTACCTCTATCGGTTCTCCCTTCTATTCCAGTCTCGTACTGTTCGTGGAAAGAAAAATTGTCGATATGTCTCTGTGTGGGCTCTAATCTCTCTCATTTTATCTTCGCGAGATATACGTAGAAAGGAGCAATATACTGCTTGTCTCTTCGGTGAAGGTATGTTCTCGAAACTTCAACAAAAGCTCGTACCGAGCTACTGAGCGTCTCTCCTGCAGAGTCTTCCACTGGAGTTTATCATCTCCGTAACGCTTTCGCGATTACTAAATGATCCTGTAACGAAGCGCGCTGCTCTCCGTTGGATCTTCTCTACCCTATCTTTTACGGATCCAACACCGGTGAGCAGTATTCAAGCAGTGTACTGTAACCTACTTCCTTTGTTTTCGGATTGCATTTCCTTAGGATTCATCCAATGAATCCCAGTTTGGCATCTGCTTTATCGGCGATCAACTTTATATGATCATCCCATTTTAAATCACTCCTAATGCCTATTCCCAGAAAATTTATGGAATCAACCGCTTTCAATTGCTGACCTGCTATATTGTAGCTAAATGATAAAAGATCTTTCTTTCTATGTATTCGCAGCACATTACACCTGTCTACATTGAGACTCAATTGCCATTCCCTGCACCATGCGTCAATTCGCTACAGTGCCTCCTGCATTTCGGTACAATTTTCCATTGTTACAACCTCTCGATATACTACAGCATCATCCTCAAAAAACCACAGTGAACTTCCGGCGTAATCCACAAGGTCATTTATGTATATTGTGAATAGCAACGGTCCTACGACACTCACCTGCGGCACTCCCGCAATCACTCTTACTTCGGAAGACTTCTCTCCATTGAGAATGACGTGCTGCGTTCTGTCATCTAGGAACTCTTCAATCCAATCACACAATTGGTCTGATAGTCCATACGCTCTTACTTTGTTCATTAAAAGACTGTGGGGAACTATATCGAACGCCTTACGGAAGTCACGATACACGGCATCTACCTGTGAACACGTGTCTATGGCCCTGTGAGTCTCGTGGACGAATAGCGCGAGCTGTTTTTCACACAACCGTCTTTTTCGGAACA